>NC_046309.1:17630714-18902500 GCF_004115265.2 Rhinolophus ferrumequinum | reverse complement strand
CACAGAATTAGGAATAGAGACAGTGGAAATGTAATGGCTGTGTGTGATGTCAGAGGGATAGTGGATGGGGGAGGGGGGTTACCACTGTGTGAAGGATATAAATGATAAATGTCTAAATATTACATTTTTTTGTACACCTGAAACTAATTTTTAAAAAAAGTTAAAAAAAAAAAAACCTAATTATTATGATGATGTAATCCTTAGAAGGAAAATACAGGGAAACTGTAGTTTCACCATAGTTACTGGAGTCATCTGTATTCCTGTATTATCCCTAGAGTGACAATATAATTTGGGGACTTCATTTGCAAATTACTTACAAAATGGTTGTGGGAAGACAGGTTCAGGGTGTTAAACTCAGGCTTTTAGAAGCCGTGTTAGCTCGGTGCATTTTTTTATTTGGTAAATCGTGCTATCTTCATCTATGATAAAAATGTGGATCCCAAATGTGAATATCTAGATACGCTAACAGAGACAAAGGAGGAAGAACCACTTTAGAGGGCTTACATTCTTTATTCCACAGGTTTAAGATCCATTCCATGGACCTCCCTCTTCCTAATTGCAGGATTCACTTTAGTTGATGAACAGTTTTCTTCAGTGACACACACACCTCAGTTAGTGATTAGTCACAGGAACACTGACCTCCCCACCCCCCACTTCCCTCACCCCCAACTCCCCCGCTCTGATGCACTGGGGATCCTGAAGGACAATAAGGACTTCCTGGGAAATAGAGAGGGGTGCATTTTAGGGAGAATTCTCTAAAATGTGTAAGGATCACAAGAGTTCAGAAGAGGTCAAGAGACTCAAGCGATGTCAGTGTGGTTTTATCACATATCTTTCTACCGTGACCCCTTTCAATCACTCACGCGGGGGGCTGTGTATGAGAGGTGGAGGGGGAAACCCTACCAAAATAGGTCATTCAAGTAGGGTGAAAGTCATTCAAATCACTTATTAGGCTGAACCGGCCCAATCAATGGCCTTGTTAAATAAGAAGATAAATCTCTTTTCCAATTGCGTTGACATAACTAATTTGGTCTCAAATTATATAAAAATAAGGTAACTCCAACAGAGATAAGGAGACAATTATATGGATTATATAGACAAGAATTATAGTACCTAAAAGCATGAAATCTTATCACAGAATATACGTAAACAGTGGTTCGCTTTTCAGCTGTCTCTATGGCTTAAAATAAAAAGGATTATGTTACATATGGAAACCTCAAAAACCACAAAGCCAAATGAAAATTTTTTTCCCAGGGAAATAATCTGTAACAAGAATACCCTGGAATACTCTTGGTATTTATTTTAATATAGCTCAGTTCAATAAGGTTGTTTGCTTTCTAATCAAAGAGCAATCCATATTTCTATTTATCTTCCACAGAAGTAGTAACAGAGCTGATCTTGGTAATACCCGTTGCGGGGGAAAAAGGGGAAATAATTGGACCCAAGGCTATCTGAGATGATGCAAAACATATCCTTTGGTAATTCTCAGTTGATCTTATAACAGACACTATAAAAAACTGCTAAATTTAAAAGTCACAACGGCGTAGTCCTAGAGTTTATATAGCGAGATTATAAGAAGGTTACTATGAATGTATCCCTAGAGTCAAGAGAAAAATGTTGTCCTTCAGAATTAAATTGAATTCTCTCTATAAGCATTTATAGAAATAACCAGAGGCCCAAGCAGGCGCATGTATATTCTAATATTTACTGTACACCTGGACTTGAGCTGATATGAGGTGACAAGGATAATTTTCAGACCAACTGGCATGCCCATATTATGGTTATAGTGAAGGTTTCTGGTGTCCGGTGTATGGACAGAGCCCCAAAAGAGCCAATTCCCTGGGTTCTGGTCTGGCTTTGCTACTGTCCAGTTCTGAAAACGTAACCTCTCTTGGCTTAAGTTTCTATCAGTTGAAGAAAAGTGGACTACTTCTTCCTTTAACTCAAACTCCAGCTCCAAATTCTTAATCAGAAAAATTATGGCAGGTTTAGGAAAATAATTAATGGTCTACAGAATTAAAATCAGAGAGACTTGCTGAGGTAAGCAACAAGGTTAATTTTCTTCTAGACTGGGTGAACTTGTACCCAGTATTTATATGGACTTGAAAACTGTAAGTGTTTTTAATAAATTAAACCTAAAATGAAGACATTTAAAATTATTACCTGCTTATCAGCATGAAACACAAAGAACACTGAAGCGTGAGATTTTTCCAGCGAAACTTTTCATTAAATTTTCACTAACAATGCCATTATTTCTTCCCCCCCTGTGATCACACCATCTTCCAGGCACAATTTTAGGTTTAACAGTCTTAAAACTAGGCAAGATTAGGAAAGCTGAGCAGGCAAATCAAATGATTAAGTTTTAAAAATTTTACAGGTATTTAGGCCTTGGAAAAGTGTAAAGTTAATGAAGAATTTAAAACCGGAGTGAAAATTAAAGCAATAGAAAATGTTAAAGAAAAATTACTATTCGGTTGAAAAAATCCAGGAAGAGCCACAGGGAACTGAGGCTAATTATCAATGACTGGAGAAATTGGCACTGGCAAATGTAGGAAGTGACCCAAAGAAATACAGCTGAGGAAATATGGGCAGAAAAAGAAAAGTAAGGGAGATGTGTGACATGGAGGGTGCAATGCAGATTTTATTTTTCAGGCAGAATATTGATTCTGCTGAAATGTGCTTTTCCTACCTTTCATATTTTCAAAAAGATAGTCAGAATATCCTCAGCTGCTCATATTCATTCATTCACTCATTTATTCAACATATTCAGAGCCCAGTCTATCAGAATATCTGGTTGAGTTCTATATCACTAAATTCACTACCCACCTCGCTATCCTACGAGATTAGATCCCAACTGCATCTCATAATCCTATGAAATAAAATGTAAAATTTAAGACAACTCATCCTTCTTGGTCTCAGTTACTGGATACCCGTCTTGAACCAGGCTCATCCCTGACTGATACTATTTATAAATGAACACATAATATAACATTTTCTGGAATATCTTATTGCAAACATGTAGTTGGCATTTGAATCAGTGGTATTGTTTTAATGCATCAAATAATATCCAAAATGTACAGGTAATAGAAACTAAGTAGCTGGTCCACATCTAAAGAAGGCTCTTTCTTTTGCTCAATCACAATAGGAATTATCATGCCAACCTCATGTGATTTAATTGAATCCCAAGAAAGAGATATTTCCCAAGCATGTCACACGGATTGTAATACAGCATTATAATCACTTTACAGGGTAACTATATTTACAGAAATGCACAGAAAATGGGCTAACCTTGGCACTCTCTCCTATTACCAGAAATACATATTGTGTTCAGCCATTTCTTCATGATCGGCAATGTATTATAACATAAGTCATAAAAACAACCTTAAATAGTCTACCAGGTATCAAAGTCAGGGAATAGATCACTGAATTTGGTTTCCTTTTTTAAGAAGAAGGTAGGGGTTAGAAAATATAAATTAGAAATTATAAACATAACATAATACCAAGGGGCATTAAATGCCAATATCTGGGGAATTTGGAGAATGATATCGGGGCTAATGATGACCGTGATCATGAGAGAGAGTTGCTGAGGGACGACGTCCTCACACCCTGTTGTCTTCTGCAGTTAGAACAATGAGAACTGTGACTGTGAAGGATGGGCAAAGTCAAAGGCTGGCCTTGACCTCCTAGGGCATCTACTGTCTTGCCAATGGGGAGGGATCTAATGACTATCACCCCTGCTCACGTTACCATATTGGAAGTAAGACCAGCAAGCAGAATAGCAGCCATGAGAAGGGGGTCAGTGTTAACAGTTGGGACTGAAGGGCGTTACCTTTGGTTGTTAGAGATGCTTGCTTTCACAAACAAGCTGTGTTTACTATTGAAAATGAAAACGTAAAATATGCTATTTCACATCAGTAGGCATTGCCTTTGAAAGCAACGCATACCGAGGGAGGCCAAGTCCTCTTCCTCTGACATTGTTGCAGGGTCAACCTCTGGCAACAGATTAATGCATTAGCAAGGAACCCAAATGAAAAGTGCTTATGCACACAGCACAATGGCTATAATTTAGTAATGTTCATACAGCAATTTATATATACTGAGTGCTACAGTAGTGTCCATTATTTATTCTTCAAGACAGATCCACGCAGTAGTGTCTCCATTTCTTTAAGTGAGGAAAATAAGACATCGAATAGTTAATATGGAATCATAGAGATTAAGTCAGGCTGTGTCTATACACACCCACCCACCCACACACACACACACAAAACACCCTTTTGGAAAATAAAAATGTTCCTAAACTGCTTGCTTGACACTAAATAGACCAGTGGCACTGAAATATTTTCTTAGCTGTAAAACTCCACTTTTTTTTTCAAAATAATATTATATACAATTCCAATTTGTAAACAGCATAACAACTCTGTTGTTGTACAAGTAGAAGTTTTAAATATAAATTTCTAACATTTACTAATTGTTAGGGCAATTGATGATTTTATGAATATATAATTTAAATCAGAGAGCATGGATAATAGTCCCAGGCTTCTATCACTCTCAGCATCTATGAATTTCAGAACTCCTGAACTCTGCAAACCATAGGGCCACTGGCTATAGGGAGGAGATGTTTGTTTAATCTGACAGTAAAATTATAAATTCAATAAAACTGATATGCATATGTAAACAGAATGCCCTGATGTCTGAGTTGGGCATGCACTGGAAGCCTTGAATTCAGTCGTTTAATTAGTGAACCATCCTGTTTGGTGGAAGGTGGGTGAGATGGGAAGAACCCACTGAAGAGGCACCCACGCAGGGGTGACTGAAAGGGTACAGGAAAGAAGAACTGTGGCCTGAGGGCAGACACTCCTCCCTAATCCTGATTATAGATCTGTCCTCTCAAGCAGGAGATAAGAAACTAAAATTAAGTAAAGAGGCTCATGGTTATATTAATGTTTTAAGAAGAAACAATAGCCTGGAGCTGATGCTCTGGGGGCTAGAATTGTCTCAGTCTGATGAGAAAGAAGGAGAGCTGGAGCTACAGATTTAAGGGGAGTATGAGTTTGCAAGGAAAAAAAGGGGAGGGGAATAAAGAGAAAGTGATGTTTGGTGGAGGTGATAGCATCATGTGTACTGAGATCGAGCAATTTCTAAGGATTGTTCAAGAGCCGTGGGCTAAGTGATGACTCACCCAGTCACAGAAGGCAGTTCTCAAGGGACACTACATACATGAACCTGGATTCCGGAAAGAATAAGGCTACACCTCTTCAAGGACCAAAGAGAATATGTTAAGAATGTCCTGGCCTTGGACAAGAGGGAGGAAGTAAAATGAATCACAAAGAAGGACAGGAACTACTGACTGGAACCCATGAGCTAACTGGTTGAGCAGAGAAGAGGATCTGAAGCTGTCAGTCTTGGAAGGGACCTGCGAGTACATCATCTAATCCAAGAAGTTTCTGGATGATACATGTGAGGCACACATACCATCCGATAGCTCTGTCCACAGTCTGTTCAATGCTTCAGACCTGGGCCATGGTGAATATCGCGGCACGGGGTGTCTATGCTATTTTGTATGAGGGCTGCCTTCTAGATCAACTGTGGAACATATTTTGGTTCTTTACAAAAGGGGAGCCATGGATGATGTTCTCCACTGAATTGGAAGGGAGAAATGCATGTGAAACAAAGAAGGAAGACCAGAAATTCCAAAAATGGGTTCTTTGTGAAAGAATTATCTTATTCTCAAATCTGTGGAATAGAAAATTAAGCTATTAGAGTGGCCATGGGAACAAACCTAGGGTAGTGGTTCTGTTAAATGAGAATGTGTATGTGATTGAGCTTTGTAAATGAAAAATAACTAGAATAACAATTGTCACCCCAATAAACTTTAATTTATAAAAAGGGGGGGGTAGCCGGGGGAGAGAGTAAAGGTCTGAACCAGCACAAGGGAATGAAGAAGGAAATAATTTTCTTCTACATAAACTTAATGGCAACCACTCAAAAAAAAGAAAAGAAAAGAAAAGAAAAATACAGAGCTGAAAAATGTAACATAAATAAACAAAAAACAGAGGGAAAAATCATAGAATACCACCACACTGAAATAACAGACAGTAACAAAAAAGCAAAGAAACAATGGAGACACCATCCTACCAGAAAACCAAAGAGAGAATGATAGGAAATCCTCACATATCAATAATCACCTTAAATGTAAATGGACTGAACTTTTTATTGGTGAATAAAAAGGCACAGAATAGCAGATTGGATTAAAAAATTAAACACGACTATATGCTGCTTCCAAGAGACACATCTCAGCTACAAGGATAAATACAGACTCAAAGTGAAAGGGTGGAAATTGACACTCCAAGCAAATGGTATTCAGAGAAAGGCAGGTGTAGCTGTACTGATATCAGATGAAACAGACTTCAGAATAAAAAGGGGTAACAAGAGACAAAGATGGACATTTTATAATGGTAAAGGGGACTATACAACAAGAAGACATAACAGTCATCAATATTTATGCCCCCAATCAGTGAGCACAGAAATATACAAAGTAACTGTTAATAGAACTAAAGGAAGAAATCGACCAAAACACAGAATAGTAGGGGACCTAAATATATCATTGAAAGCTACAGATAGAACATCCAAACAGAAAGTAAAGAAAGAAATATCAGACCTAATTGACACATTAGATGAAATGGACATAACTGAATTTATAGAGCACTTCATCCTAGAACATCAAACTGTACATTTTTTTTCTAGAGTACATGGAACTTTCTCAAGGATAGACCACATATTGGGACATAAAACTAGCCTCAGCAAATTTAAGAAGATTGAAATCATCCCAAGCGTATTCTCTGATCACAAGTCTTTGAAATTGGATATCAACTGCAAAAAGAAAGCAAGAAAAACCATAAATATGTGGAGATTAAACAACATACTTTTAAAGAACGACTGAGTCAAAGAAGAAATAAGAGGAGAGATCAAAAGATACATAGAAACAAATGAGAATGAAATCCTACCAAAATTTTGGGGATGCAGCGAAAGCAGTTTTAAGAGGGAAATCTATTTCATTACAGGCCTATCATAACGAAGAAGAAAAATCCCAGATAAATAACCTCACATTGCACCATAAAGAACTAGAAAAAGAAGAACAAATGAAACCCAAAGTCAGCAGAAGGAAGGAAATAATAAAAATCAGAGCAGAACTAAATGAAATAGAGGACAAGAAGACAATGGAAAAAATTAATGCAACAAAGAGCTAGTTCTTTGAAAAGATTAATAAAATTGACAAACCCTTGGCTATACTCATTAAGATAAAAAGAGAAAAGACACAGATAAATAAAATCAGAAATGAAAGAGGGGAAGTTACTAGGGATCCCACAGAAATACAAAGGATTATCCAAGAATACTGTGAAGGACTATATGCCAAATTCAATAACCTAGAAGAAATGGACATGTTCTTAGAAACATATAACCTTCCTAAGAAACATATAACCTTCCTAGGCTGAATTACAAAGAATTAGAACATCTAAATAGACTGATCAACAGTAAGGAAATTGAATCAGTCAATTTACCAAAAGCAAAAGTCCAAGACCAGATGGCTTCACTAGTGAATTTTACCAAATATTCAAAGAGGATCTAAACCTGTCCACTCAAACTCTTCCAAGAAAATTGAAGAAGAGACAATACTCCCTAACTCATTTTGTGAGGCCAACATTACCCTGATACCAAAACCTGGTAAAGATAACACAAAAAAAGAAATTTACAGACCAATATCTCTGATGAATACAGATGCAAAATCCTACACAAAATTCTAGCAAATCGAATGCAACAATGCATTAAAAAGATTATTCATCACGACCAAGTGAGGTTCATCCCAGGGGAACAAGTATGGTTCAACATATGCAAATCGATCAATATGAAACATCACATAAACAAAATAAGGGAAAAAAATCATATGATTATATCAATAGATGCAGAAAAAGCATTTGACAAGATACAACATCTATTTATGATTAAAACACCTACTAAAATGGGCATGGAAGGAAAATGCCTTAACATCATAAAGGCCATATATGATAAATCCTCGGCTAATATCACAATTAACGGTGAAAAACTAAAGCTCTTTGCTCTGTCCCCTATCACCTCTGCTTTTCAACATAGTGTTGGAAATCCTTGCCAGAGCAATCACGCAAGTCAAAGAAATAAAAGGCATCCAAATTGGGAATGAAGAAGTTAAATTGTCATTCTTTGCAGATGACATGATGTTACATACAGAAAACCCTAAGGACTCCACCAAAAAGCTATTAGAAACAATAAACAAATACAGTAAAGTTGCTGGCTACAAAATCAACGTACAAAAGTCCATTGCATTCCTATCTATATACTAACAATGAAATCTCAGAAAAAGAAAAAAAAAAGCAATTCATTTTGCAATTGCAACCAAAAGAATAAAAACCTATAAATAAACTTAACCAAGTATGTGAAAGACCTATATGCTGAAAATTATAGACATTTTAAAAAGAAATTGAAGAAGACACAAAGAAATGGAAAGACATTCTGTGTTCATGCATTGGAAGAATCAACATAGTTAAAATGACCATATTACCCAAAGCAATATACAGATTTAATGCAATCCCCATCAAAATTCAAATGGCATTTTTTAAAGAAATAGAACAAAAAATCATCAGATTTGTATGGAACCACAAAAGACCCCCAATATCCAAAGCAATCCTAAGAAAAAAGAACAAGGCTAGAGGCATCACACTCCCTGACTTCAGCTTGTACTACAGGGCAACAATAATCAAAATAGTATGGTATTGGCAGTAAAACAGACACACAGACCAATGGAATAGAATTGAGAACCAAGAAATAAACCCACATAAATATGGACACATAATTTTCAACAAAGTAGCCAAAAATATACAATGGAGAAAAGACAGCTTCTTCAATAAATGGTGCTGGGAGAATTGGAAAGTTACGTGCAAAAGAATGAAACTAGACTGCTGTCACCGAGTACAAAAATTAACTCAAAATGGATCAAAGACCTAAACGTAAGACCTGAAACAGTAAAATGCATGGAAGAAAACATAGGTACTAAACTTACGGACCTTGGGTTCCAAGAGCATTTTATGAATTTGACTTCAAAGGCAAGGGAAGTGAAAACTAAAAAAAAGAATGGGACTACATCAAACTAAAAAGCTTCTGCACAGCAAAAGAAACCATCGACAAAATAAAGAGACAACCAATCGAATGGGAAAAGATTTTTGCAAATAATTTTGCAAAATTAGCCTCTGACAACGGGCTAATATCCAAATATAAAAGGAACTCATACAACTCAACAACAAAAAACAAACAATCCAATTAAAAAATGGGCAGAAGACCTGAAGAGGCATTTCTCCAGAGGACATACAAATGACCAACAGACATGAAAAAATGTTCAACATCACTAATCATCAGAGAAATGCAAATAAAAACCACAATAAGATATCACCTCACACCAGTTAGAATGGCTATCATCAACAAGACAAATAGTAACAAGTGTTGGAGAGGCTGTGGAGAAGAAGGAATCCTCATACACTGTTGGTGGGAATGCAGATTTATGCAGCCACTATGGAAGGCAGTTTGCACGTTCTCAAAAAATTAAGAAGAGAATTACCATATGACCCAGCAATCCCTCTCCTGGGTATCTACCCAAAAAATCTGAAAACATTTATCCCTAAAGATATATGTGTTCCGATGTTCATTGCAGCTTTATTTACAGTGGCCAAGACATGGAAACAACCAAAGTGTCCTTCCATAGATGATTGGATAAAGAAGATGTGATATATATACACAATGGAGTACTATTCTGCCATAAGAAAAGATGAAATAGTACTATTTGTGACAATATGGATGAATCTTGAGATTATTATGTTAAGCGAAATAAGTCAGACAGAAAAAGTCAAGAACCATGTGATTTCACTGATATGTGGTATATAAAAGTGAAAACAACAAAAGAACAAGAAAAACAAATGAGAAACAAAAACTCATAGACACAGACAATAGCTTAGTGGTTACAAGAGCGGAAGGGGGAAGGGGTGGTAGATGAGGGTAAGGGGGATCAAATACATGGTGATGGAAGGAGAACTGACTCGGGGTGGTGAACACACAATGTGATATATAGATGATGTAATACAGAATTGTACACCTGAAATCTATGTAACTTTACTAACAATTGTCACCCTAATAAATTGTAATTAAAGAAAAAAGAAAAAAGAAAAACAAGCAAAAACTGAAAAAGGGACATCATGTGATTTGAGTCCTCATTTCACAAAGTGTGTGTGCACGTATACGTATTTTTTTCTTGCATATAAATGTGACAGGTGTACATTATAGAATATTTAGAAAATAGGGGGAGGATAAAAAAAAAGGAGAAATATTCAACCTTAAACTTTTCCACTTAGAGATGGCCACTGTTAACAGTTTTGTGCATTACATACCAGGCTTTATTTATATGTACATCTGTGCCTTAAAATAAAATTGTGAACTTAATAAATAAAATTGAGACCCTAATACTTTCTTTTTATTTGTCAATGCACTGTGTACTTTGCCATTTCATTATAATCTTGGAACATTATTTTACAGGCTGCATAAAATTCTATTACTTTTAATAAATCCCCTAATGTTAAAAAATTCGGTCTTCAAATTACTACGATTTCAAATAAAGCTGTGGATTAATGTCCTTGGTTTTTCTTGTATTTATTTTGTTACTGGTAAGATTGATCATTTTTCATGTTTTTGGGCTATTTGCATTTCTTTTGTGTATTGCCTACAAGTCTACTACCATTTTTCTCTTGATGTATTAAGCTTTTTAAAAGAGCTCTCTCTATATTAAGTGTATTAATCCATCCAACCTCTGTTGTACATATTTAAAATATCATTGATTTGTCTTATTTCATTTATGGCATTTTCTTAACATATAGGAGGCTTTAAATTTTTATGATGTTAAATATTTTCCTTCACGATTTTTGTTTTTGGTGTCAAGTTTTGAAAGATCTCCTCTATATTACAACCACACATACATATTCACCAATAGTCTCTTCTAGTTCTTTTAAGGCATAATGAGTTTGAAATCTGGAGGTTGGAAGCCATTCATAACCATCACCGAAACCCTGGACTCTATTCTGCCTCCACTGACCTGAGGGTTAAAAGGATCTGTGCTTTAATTTCCTCATCATAAAAAATGATTAATATTAGTATCTTTCCCATAGAACAGTGTGGGGACAGAGCCCCAAAGAGCAGTTTCCAGGCTCTCAGCCTCACATACAAAGGTGCTGGCTCAGGTAGTAAATGGCCATCGACTGATCAAATGGCCATCAGCTGTGGCTAGTTGGCCGTCAGCTGTACCCAGTGAGCCATTGGGCACTAATATAACTGCCGTGGCTACGCTAGCAGTAAATGGGGGCTGGCAAGAAGATGGTGGCTGAGCCTGCAAGCGGCGCAGTGGGGGTTGAGAATTGTGTTGCTCCTGGTTCCTGTGTCTCCAACCCAGCCGCCAGCGAGAGTATAGAGATATGACTCCCCTACTTACGGCTCCGTGGGTGTTCCTTTTTGGCCTCACCATGTCCTGCGTTCTTATGTGGGGAGCGGGACTGGAGACCCCCGAGGACACCCCGCATGATACCCTGCATGACACTTGGCGTATTCGGCAGGATACCCCGCAGACCCCGCAGGCTGCCCCGCATGACAACTGGTCCAGCGAGCAGAGTCCCCCACACAACACATGGCACAGCAAGCAGGGTCTCCCACAGGACACATGGCGCAGTGAGCGGGGTACGGTGTCGGCCAAAGCTCCCCGAAGGACGGTGGAGCAGTTTGTGCGTATGAACACTCAGTCTCAGGAAGACCAGGAGGAGCTGCTGCTGGAGAGCTGGACCCCCGTGGAGGGGTGGGAAGACGTGGAGGCTTCCCCAACCAGCAGAGGCCGGAGAAAGCGAAGGTCCTTGGGCTGGGAAGTGCTTGCTGAGGCAGGCTGGATGCAGGACTTGTAGTCCCAGGAGGAAACACTTGCTGAGTCCTCCGTGGGAGCTGAGGGTGAGGTCAAGGTCATCCCTCACCCCCAGGACAGCCCTGGCGAATGACTATGGACTATGGGGAATTGCCTTCCATCCCTAATTTAATGGACCGCTTGACTGTTTGGGAACATACCACCATGTAGTGGAACTGGCAGATATTTGTTTTTGTGTCTTGACCGGCCACCATTGAGAATATGTAAGCACCTTGACTGTGAGCCGCTGTTGTTCCAGCACGGTACCCTGAGAGGCCCAGAGAGAGTGGCAGTGCCCTGAGAGCCCTGGCTGAGTCCAGGAAGTCTGGCTGAGCCCAGAGACAGTGGCAGTGCCCTGAGAGCCCTGGCTGTGTCCAGGAAGTCTGGCTGAGCCCAGAGAGAATGGCAGTGCCCTGAGAGGCCCTCGTGTGCCCAGGGAGACTAGTGGTGCCCGGGGAGACTAGTGGTACCCAAAGTCTGGCTGTGCCCGGAAGTACTGGTGGTGCCCTGAGAAACCCTGGCTGTGCCCGGGGAGACTAGTGGTACCCTAAGAAGCCCAGGAAGTCTGGCTGTGACCAGAAGTACTGGTGGTGCCCTGAGAAACCCTGGCTGTGACCAGAGAGCTTGGCTGTGTCCAGGAAATAGCATTCACCTCCAGGCTCCTCGCACAGGGCCCCTCGCGGAAGACATTTGTCGCGTAGATTGTGAGGCGAGACCCTGTAGGAGTGGAGTGTGGGGACAGAGCCCCAAAGAGCAGTTTCTAGGCTCTCGGCCTCACATACAAAGGTGCTGGCTCAGGTAGTAAATGGCCATCGACTGTGATCAAATGGCCATCAGCTGTGGCTAGTTGACCATCAGCTGTAACCAGTGAGCCATTGGCCACTAATATAACTGCCGTGGCTAGGCTAGCAAAAAATGGGGGCTAGCAAGAAGATGGTGGCTGAGTCTGCAAGCGGCACAGTGAGGGTTGGGAATTGTGTTGCTCCTGGTTCCTGTGTCTCCAAACCAGCTGCCAGCGAGAGTATAGTGGTATGACTCCCCTACTTGTGGCTCCGTGGGTGTTCCTTTTTGGCCTCACTATGTCCTGCATTCTTATGTGGGGAGCGGAACCAGAGACCCCCGAGGACACCCCGCATGATACCCTGCATGACAAACAGTTATGAGTAATAAATGGGATAATCCATGTAAAGTGTACTCCATTGTACCTGGCATATAATAAATACTTAGTAAACCCTAGAGATCATTTAACTCCTTACTACAAATGAGCATTATTTTGTAGAATATGATAAAAATGAACCTAAATTTAATCCTAATACTGTATTTGTCCTAATACTATATTTTGAATAATACATATTGTGTCTCACTAATTTGAAATATCATCACTATTAGACACAAAATGACTACAAGTGTTTGGATGTGTTTCAAGACATTTTATTGAAGTCTATTGATCTACTTGGCTAGTAATGCAACTCTACTATAATATTAAAATTAGTATGGCTGAATAATATTTTAATTACTTTTAGTACAATTATCCCTCCAAAATTATTCTTTTTTCACAAAATGCCCTCAACTAATTAGGCTGCCAAAACTCGTGGTTAAAGTTCCAAGAGGGAATTAACAAAAGTATATGAAAACATCATTCCTCTAAAGAACACTCCATGTGCTCCCTCTAAATATTTGTAGAAAAGTCCAAGGTGAACTTTACTGTCTAAATCCTGTGTTAACCCTACTTACTTCCTAGGTTCTGTTCAGTAGAGTATAAGTGTACAAAGGTCAACACGAAATGTCAAACAAACAAACAAAAAATCATGTTTTTAAAGCTTCTTTGTAAAGATCAGATTGAAGAATACACTTAGCCTTCCCAAATCATTCCCTAAACCTCGCATCAGGGACCCACGGACCCTGATTCATCACAAGATGGTGGTCAGCCCACCCAAGCTGCCCCTGTTTCGTCCATTACCACAAAGAGGAGGAAGCCACCTAACCCCTGCAGAGCCTGAGAATGGGAAGTCCAAGGGCCAGCTCTTCCTCATGGTGTCTCTGCACTACAGACCTTGGCTCGGTGGCTGTGGGGTTCTAACAGGGCCTCATTTATTCAGTCAGCCATCATTCCTGTTGAAAAGGATCATGGGAAGACAGAGGTACCAGAAATGTTCCTGTCATTCGACTCCTTCCAAGAGAGAAGATTTAAAATCCCCTCCTAGAAATATAACAAAAAGAAGAAGAAAAAAGGAGCTCCTGAGCAACTGGTTTCAACTTAACATATGCCTTTTTAATGAGAGAAAGTTCCCCTGTCTTCACAGATGCCTCACTTCTGTCCCGTCTCCTATTCAGTGATTCTAGAGTTTTGTGTGCAAAGCATATGTTTCGGTAGATCACTGGACAGGCCTTGTCAGTGACTGTTAAAATGCCATGTCCACATTCCTACTGGGTTTTTATTTCACAATACCTGAAGACTTTCCGAATTACTCTAATTTTACAGTTTGTTACAGGTTCTTTGTGTCCTTTTACTTTCTCCAGGGATTGGGAGGCTTAAGGGAAAATAAGACTAAAAAGGGACCTCTTAATAGAAATGTGTACGTTATGCTGAAGATAGAATAAGCAATGAGGAAGATAGAATAAAAAATGCTATTTTTCAAATAAGTCTGACCATTAAGTAAATTGGGAGTGTGAGAATGACACAAACCATAGGAAAAAGTGTGACATCTTAAGGCTCGGTGAGCTAGTGACAAGAATGTTGTTTCATCAGATGTGTAGACGTCAGGAAGGGAGCCTTCAAAAAGTCCGATAAAATGAAGGACAAAACCAGCTGAGATTCTGGAATGGAGGAAAGCTTAGGTGGCTTATTAGGCTATTCAGAAGGATATTTCAGTTTCTGTTCCGCAAATAATTCAGAAAACAGAGAAAAGGGTGGGAGGCATATCTAAAGAGATCAGCAGGAATCTTTGATGACCTCCAATTTCATGATAAAAGGACAAATTGTAAGAGGAGAGTATTAGTAAAATGTACAGTCAGAAAGCTAAAGCGCATAATATGCTAAGGCTTGAAAAAAAATATTCTCCTTCTGATCTACTTCCTCCTCCTCCTTCTCTTCACAGTTCCATTCAGTTCAAGAAAGGCCAGAAAGGTAAATGTCTTATCTTCTTCACACAGGGAATAACTACCATGTTTCCCTGAAAATAAGACCTAGCTGGACAATCAGCTCTAATGCAACTTTCGGAGCAAAAATTAATAGAAGACCGGGTCTTATTTTACTATAAGACTGGGTATAATATAATATAATATAATATAATATAATATAATATAATATAATATAATATAATATAATAATATAACATAATATAATAATAGAATAGAATAGAATACCGGATCTTACTTAATTTTTGCTCCAAAACATGCATTACAGCTGATTGTCCAGCGAGGTCTTACTTTCGGTGGAGAGGGGATCCTGCTCTACCTCTCATTCTCTTCTGCAGGAGGACAAAGTGGAAGACAACTGTCCATTAAAGGTGGTGAGGGCATGAAGCTAGCCAGGTGGGAGATTATAAAAGGCACTTTCTAATTCTCCATGAATTGAAGACCCTTGGCCATGTTCACTTGTGGGTGACCATGCATCCAAGTTTGCCTGAGATTGTCCCATTTATGCCTGCCTTTCTGGCATGCATATTAATAGACCTTGTTTCTCTTAAAAATATCTTTATTTGGCCGGTAAGTTATATGGTCCTCTTTAACATATATCAGAATGCCAAGGGTATTTCACTTTTACTTGTTTTTAATGATCTTTGAGAATCTATGGAGAATAGAAGTAGTGCTGTGAAAGTTGAGATGGGCACATGTTCTAATTGTCAGAAGTGCAAAGGAGGAATATGTTATTATATCTACACTAAAGAACATAGACTTGATAATCTGAGGGACCGAGCATCATACAGACTCTTGTGATGACTCTGAGACAGAGAAAGCAACTACTAAGAGGGAACGTGGTCTTATAAAGACTGAATTAGGTGAAATCAACCTTAATTTCTTCATTATTCAGGCTACTGTCGTACATGTCATGGGATTTCTGTAGACAGATCGAATGTAGATTTTAACAAGACCTCAGATAAAGATCTTCTTGATCTTCTTAGAGACAAGGATAGAAATAGGAATTGTCACACTGTTGGATAGATTTTAATTGGTTGAATGACTATTCCAAAGAGTATTGATTAATGTTCATTAATGATCAACATTAACTCTGCCCTTGGCATTGTCCTTTTCGATATTTTTTTCTCACCAAATTGGATTAAGACATGCTGATCAAAGTTACATGTGATGCATGACAATAGCAGATACTGAGATGACAAAGTCAGGATCCAAAATTATCTCCTCAGACTGGGAAAATGAGCCAAGACTTAAAAATTGAATTTCATGGGGAGAAACAATTTCATAGGGAGAAATTTGTTTTCCAACAACCTATTGCACAAAAAACAATAAGAGGACATGAGATTATATAGTAGCACATGTGAAAAAAAATTTTGTTGACTGAGAATCATAGAGTGGTGAGTTGGCCACAAACGCATTAACATCAACAGCAAGAAGGGGATATATCGATTCTACTCTGAGCCCAGCCTGTCACACCCAAAATTGCATGTTACACGCTGGGAACTTCAAGCTTAAGCAAGACAGTGGCAAACTGGGAACCATGCAGAGAATAATTGGGATAGTCAATTCTAAAAGTCATTCAAAAAATAATAGTAAACATAATAGCAATACTAATATTAATAATACTAATACAGATTTGCAATCTTTTATCTACAGTTCTGAAATCCAAAAAGTTAGAAAATGAAAAGATGTTTAACTCAATTGTTGCCAAATCCTGATTTGAAATAAGAAGAGAGAGACTGTCTGTAGTCTTTACTATTCCAACTTAGTGTACATATTTATATGTTTATTTGCAAAAATATGAATGTACTTGATTAGGAGAATCTGCCCTGGGCTCCACTCGGAATACTACTTAATAATCCCAATTTATCTCCATACTACCTTTAAAATAAAAATCCAATAATAAAAATTTCAAAATACACCTGGTCTCAAGGGTCTGGGGTACAGGATTATGAACTAATAATAACAACAACCAGAGTGATAATAATTATTTGCATAATCATTATTATATCACTATAGAATATAATAGTATACAATATATAATAATACTATAGTATTACAAATAATAATAACAATACAATAATACCTAACATGTAAATAGCGCTTTGTGCCACTCTGTGGTCACAGCACCCAGACCAGCAAGGGCATCCCCGTTGAAGAGATCCCAGGAGCAACAGGTGGCATGAGAAGCAACAAAAGTAGACTGTCAGATTTCCGCCTCCCTTTTCCCCTTCTGTTGGAAGGAGAATTCATGGCCTTTGTGGACTGAGTACAACGGACTTGGACAATTTAGAGAAAAGACCTCAAATGGGAGATAAAGTACTCACAGGACATACAACGGTGTCTTGCAATGTGGGTCCATTTGAGATAGTCATGATAGATACCAGGGTTTGGGACAAATTCTAAGAGATCCCACCAGGAGGAGGCTTTACTGAGGAAAAGGGAAACTGACAAAGATGGGATGAGCAAGAAGAGAAGAACACTGCCATCTTCCCACTGTCTTTATCAAGAGGTGTGGGGGGCTTCTATAAGCTGCTTGATACACGGTGTGTGGGTTGCATTTCTTTTTCCTTTTAAAGGGCAAGCTCATGCTTGTCAAATTTATCTTGGTAGATACTGAGTTTTAATAACTGCTACTTTATTAGTTGTTATTTTGAGTGCTTTAATCCCTCCAATTGTGCTGCTCCAAGTTCTAACATTCAGAAGTGTGTCTTAAACATAAAAGTTTAAAGAGACATTAGTGGGAAAAGGAGAGCATATGACCTCTAAGATACTTTCCAACTCAGAGTGTCTTTGGTTTTATGAGATACTCTGGGAAAGGATTGTGTATTATTAATATTTCCCCTAATCTTAGTTGGCATTCGATTAGCCTTCTTCACTGATATCGCACCGTGAATAGAGAATTTACATGTATCAATATAGACCTTTCTCTTCAATTCTATTAACTGATTCAATGCAATATAAACTGCACTCGGGTTGAACATCATTTCTACCTCACTCAAACACCACAATCCAATCTCTTCTGATTCTTATTCCATCTTTCAACCTGCCAGCCTCTTCCCATTTATTTCCCTCCCCTAATCATGCTTCAGACTCAACAAAATCCATATCCCAGCTCTACTGCACTACTTACCAGAGATCTGATAATCCCCAAATAGCAACAGAGTAGATTTATAGAGGTCTGTGCCATCACCACTGAGGACGATAAAAGGTAGTGTGTTTCTCCCAGCCATTAGCCTTAAATGCAGGTGATAATGTTTTCTGTGACCTATTTGGGATTCTTTCCCCCTTAAATAAGAGGGTACCTTGTCTTCCTGCAGTGGGTGCTCACGCCCTCAAATTTATATTTACAGAAACACTCATTAAGCTTGTATCTATATTCAAAGCATCTCAGTGGTGTCAGTTTCACATTAGTTATGTTCAAGCAGACTCTTGAGTGGGGCAAACTTAGATTTCTAGGAAACCTACCAGGTGCTTTCACTGTGTTAGATAGATACTGGAGACATAGATGTAGTCCGTAATCCCAAAGAACTCACAATATAAAAATTAAAAATAACTGTAAAGTAATGTAATAAGTATAATAAAGAGGTGCCATTGGCCAGCCCAAGAGAGTCATCTGACTTGCAAACGCGAGGAAACATCAATTGTTTTGAGCAAGTTACCATGGCAACAAGAATGGCTGCTGACGTTTACCCAAATCACATAGGTGAAAGTCATCTAGCACTTGCCGTTGGATTTCTTCATCCCTGAGCACAAAACCTGGGTCAGGAAAAATAATTGAAAAAGAAACAAATGAATCAGACCTCTGTCACATTTCTAGGCAGAGGTCTAAAGCTCAGCAATGTTTCCTAAATGCACAGATTGATGTAGGTCGAGCTTTGAGGGCGGTGGTACCAGGAGAGGAATGGAACTCCCAGGCCAATCACCTCAGGCTCAGACAGCCTCTTCTTTGGATCCCAGTGAGACTTCTAAGTGTCATCACTTTCTGTGTGTGCCATGACATGAATGTGGGAAGTGGAAAGCGCGGGAATGATAAACCACAGAAGTTTAGAAATGACTGAAATTCAAGTGGCAAGGTGGTTCACTGATTTATTTTCTCCTTAATAAAGATGTCAGTGGGTATCATTGATCTGAGGCAGCAACATTGATGAAACCCATACATGAGTAACCCTAAGATTTGATATTTACCATTGTGATTTGATCATTTCTCTTGGAAAACTGCTTCTGGGGTTAGGATTTACAAAGATCTGGGGGGGAAAAAGATACTGACGTATGCTTTTTATATTTTGCATCTTATATTCAAGATTTGTCTGTTATATGTTAGTTGATAAGTAAACAGAGATCAGTGTCCTGAATTCAGGGAAAATAATAAAATAACATTGTGGAGGAATCTGATTTTGAAGTATCTTTGGTCCTGTTACAACTGTTGAGTAGCTCAAGCTTTTCATCCATAAAGAGCCATTAAAGTGTTGTATTTGTGTGAAGTAGGGAGAAAAATGTGTTGGTTCTGAAAGATCCTCTGAGCAAAGGAAGGGAAAATAACAATATAGCAAAAAGGAAATATCTTTATCTGAGCTTCTTAAAGCACTTTTAAGCAGTGGTTCTCTTTCTGATAAACTAAGAGCGCTTTTTAGAAGAATTCTAACACACATACGCACACACACACCCCATTTTATTTTATAAACGAGTTTCCTTTGAGGGTCGCTCAGCTCCCGGGAAAACTTGATGCATCTTGAGTGTGCTTGTTGCTCTTCTTTTTGACTGAACCCAGATTGTGGCTATGGTCGCATTCAGTATCTCAATTTCAGGAAGAGAGACAGTTTTCCAAAATTGACTCACGGTGGGAGCCGATAGGCTTCCAATTAAGCACTAGGGCTCCTACACCGTTTTAAATTCAGAGGATAAAAAATGCTATTGTCACTAACAATTCGAAAACTTTTCTTAAATTCAGAAATGTCTTTGCCAGGAACTGGGACTCATTCTTATTAAAGCTTCCCACCTTTATCTAACCCTATTATTCCTCCGAATTTCAGAGGTTTTTGCCTACGGAGCTCTCCATTACATTGTTTCTTCCTATTTTCCTACCATTTTATTCACTCAAACTCCCTTATTAACTCAATAAAGATTGTGTGCCATGGTCTATGCTAGGAACTAGAATTTAAAAGGTGAGAAAAGCATGGTCCATCCCCTCCAGGGGTTTATAGCCCAATGGGGAACACTGTACCAGCCCATTTTTCTCTTTTTTTTGTTAGTTTAATAACTAATTTTTACACTTCTAAAATTATCACATAGAATGTGCATACTACAGGAAATCTTTCCCAAACTGATATTCTGCTTACTATTGTTTTTGGATGCATAGGCATTTGTAATTAAACCCTAGAATTTCCTCTGATTTAAAAAAAAAATTAATTTCAAACATTAACATAAAGTTAATCATGGAATTTTAGGCAGGAAGGGCTCTGTAAAGATCTTTTAGTGTAATCTTCTCGTCTTCCTGATGGAAACACTGGTGCCCAGAGAGAAAAATAATTTTATTTACTCAATAAATATAATTAGAGCAGCAACCATATGCCAGGTGCTGAAGCAGAAGCTGGAAATACAGTGATGAATGAGATCCACACTATTGGAATGTGTAATTAATAAAATACTTACCCAAATAATTTAACTATAATTGCAATAATTGCTATAAATGAGAGGTAGGAGAGGGGGAAAGAGAACAAAATGGGGACAAAACCCAATCTGCGCATTCAGGGGTTATTCCTCAAAGAGGGTCTCATTAAAGATGGGCGTTGGACAGTAGGAGGCTCATTCCAGGTGTCATTGCTAGTGAGAGGCACAATGAGCTGGAAGCAAAGTTTCTTAAGCCATGAGCGGCTTATCCTCTGCTATAAATTGGCCAGTTCCCTCCTGGTGGTCATTTATTGTGCACTGACAAGGAGCTTATCAGTAGAAGATTATCTGCTCAGTTTAGAAGCTCACCTCCAGCCCTGCCCGGCCAGCCTGCTCATCCTTCAACAAGAGTGTCTACAATGTACATAACCCACACTTCTTGCATCAAGAAGCACTGATTGCCACATGTTGACGTTTCCAAATAACTCGCTTTTTAGTTGTTACATACTCTAAATGCCTTTTATGTCCAGAAAAATGATTATTAAATCAAATTGGTTTTGCAATAGCTAATAATAGAATTGAGGAAATGCAGTACATAGACAGACACTAAATAGTACTTGTATCTTTTTTTTCCAGTTGTTTCTTTCTGATAGTGACGTCTTGCCCCTCTGTGGTATGCAATACAACCCATTAAATAATGCAAAGAAAGGAAGGAGAGTTTTAGATTTATAACTCCTGTAAGTAACCTATTTATCACCGATATACTCATTTCGTCATTGTCTATCTGCCCTGGTGTACGGCTAACAAGCATTATTAGTAGGCTGCTTTGCTTAGCAGGACGCCAGGAGAACCAATTTTGTGTGGAGGTAAATATTTGTTACCTCCAACTTCTTGGCAACATTCAGATACCATTCGTGGTAATAAGCCCTCAGTGCTTTTCAGGAGAGGCCAGTCATTTGACACCTAGAATATTTGTTCCTCTTCATATTATCAACTCACCCTTATTAATTCCTACAAACATACGTACACATACACGCACACATACGCATCTGAGTTATACTATCTCATCTTTTCCCTCATTCCTCTGTCTGGTTGTTTAAGATAGGAAGAAAACTTATTTATTTTTAGAATTTAATGAGAAATGATTCTGGAACTTACAAATAAGTACTTTAGAAACATTTGAAGGAATAGTGAGAAGGTAGAGAAAATAAATGGTTAGGCAGCCAGTTCCTGAGTCCTTAATCCCTATATTTATTATGCCTCATTCTCAACAGATTTTTGTGCAGAACAGGCAGCTCCCGACAACCTCCCCTCCATTATTTTAGGAATGCCCAACAGGTATCTCATTATTTCACAACAGTGGCTCTCCACAGCGCTGTGGCAGCATCTTTGTCTTCATCAACTCTAGGTCCATCCTCTATGTCTACAATCCCCTGAGAGCTGTTCAACCACTTCCAGTTTTCCTGCCCATCATGAGAACTAAATCTACTAATGGAGGTGCTCTCTCGGTGATCCCAAAGCTACAGGTGCTGCCCCTGACAAAGACATGTTAACGTAACACTGCAAACTAGACAGAAAGGACCATGCACACATTTTATCCCATCTCATATTCCTTTTCAGGAAAAGAAAACCTAGGCTGAAACTCCAAGATTTGGAGACTTGAGGACTAAACCAATCACTTGTGACAGAGCAGGGACCTTGTGTCAGTCCTAAGTTAATAGATTTCCAAGCGTCGTGCTGACTTGTGTTTACTTTCAATTGCTAGATACCTATTTTGAGAAGCAAATATAAGAAGATCCCTCCATTAGCTTAAATAATCACCCCTTTCCCAAATCCATATTTCTAATGGAAAATAGTTATGTGTCCAGGTAGGTATTGCACAAAGACACAATTTTTTTTAAAACTCCAGAGATGATATTTTTCCTTTCTTTTTTATTCCCCGTATTCATTATTTTTAGTCAATTCTCATGGATAATCCTCGCCCACTTTATGAATGAGTTTTACTTGGATCTTTATAGGCTATCCCAAATGCAATATATAGAAATAAATTAGCAACTGCTCTAAGTATAAAAAGTGTCATTCGAAGCCAGGAAATTTCAAAACTAAACTGGACATACTCTTACTAGTTCCCAAAGCATTTTTGAGTGAGGGCAACTTTCTTACCACTCATCTCTTTACCCTACGAATACTTGTACATATGTTCACTTCCCCTGCTGTACCATCTGGTTCCTTAGATCAGGAATAGACATTAGGTATTGTGTCCCTTTCCCCACTCTACCAAGTGCCTGACTCATAATAGGCACTTACTAAATGACTGTCAAATGAATAATTGAATGAATGAATGAATGAATGAATGAATGAATGAAATAAGTGAGTGATTAATAACTACAGCTTCCCTTTATTGAAGACACAATACAAATCAGACACTGTTTTGGATAATTTTTATGAAAGATTCAATTTAATTCCCACAATATTATAAAGCAGGCATTATTGTCCTCCATTTGCAGATGAGCAAATAACTGCTTAAAGAGATTAAGCAACTTGTCAAAGGTTACAAATCTCTTCAACGACGGCTTTAATTTGAACTCAAAGCTGTCGATTTTAAAGCCTGTGCTCTTGTTCACTAGGACAGGGCTCAGCAAAGCGTGATCTGCCATCCTTTTGCTCGCCATTGTTTTAGCAAGAGAAGTTTGGTTGCAACAGCTTCACTCGTTCGTTTACGTATTGTCTGCGGCGGCTGTGGGGCTACAATGAAAAAGGTGAGTAGTTGCAATGGAAACTGTCCAGCATGAAAGACTGAAATATTTATTATCTGGCCCTTTACAGAAAAGTTGTGTGATCACCGCCCTAAGATATATGGAAGGAGCAGATCGCAGGGGTGAGGTGAATTGTGAAAGAAAAGCAGAGAAGCTGCCCAAGGGAGAGTCTTGGTTTCTACATTTGCTGAATCCACAATTGCCTCCTACTCTCCATGCCAACACAACTGGGTTATTGTGGTATGAAAAACACCCAGGCAAGGCCCTGAATTAAATTCAGCCAGCATTAGGTTAATGGTAGTTTCATCTGGGCTCCTGCCTTGTCTCACTTTCATCACTGTTTGGTGTTATGGTTAACTCCTTCCCAGTGAAGCCGCTGATATTTCAAGATAAGAGCAGCTAGAGAGCTGAAACTCGAGTTAAACAATTCATTAGACTTTCAAAGGGCAGAGATAAGGTAATCACATTCTTCAGCTCTCAATGTAATGCGTGAAAATATTTCAGAACCTAGTAAACCTTTCTCTTCGGTTCTCTTTTCCTGGGTGTCTCTTCCTCCCTTCATATCTCTACTTAACTGTTAATAGATGGAACTTACTGAATGTCAAGTATTTGTTGTATGCATATTAATTAAATAAAAGTCAATGCTCCTTTCTTAATATTAAACCAGGCATTTTAATCAGTTACCTATGACATATGATACACAGACAAGGTGTTTTTGTCCAGGCAAGGGCCTGAAAATTGGTTGCTTTTGTTGGAAAGGTCTTTGAACACTGGGCAAGTCCTTCTCTCCCACTGCTCTTTTCATCCATCAATGATGAGTTAATAGTAAAGTCCTCCTGGGAAAAAAATAAATTTGCACTGGATACCCTTTTCTGTAAGATAGTTATTCAAACATTTCTGAGATTCTTAGATAACCCAAAATAAGGCCAGATGGCAGGAAATTGTGACCTCCTGGAATGGAGGAATATGTGGAATGTTTTCACTACTCTATTATATATTACCTAGTGCAATGCATGGCAAGTAAATATTTGTGGACAAAGGGAAGGTGAGCAGAAGGGAGGGAAGAAGAGTGGATGGGGTGTGGGAGACTAGATGGAGGGAAGGAAGACAGAAAGGAGATCAGAGAGAAAAACAAAAGGGTACACTCACCACAATGGGAGCGGATGCTCTAGACTGATCCTCTGGACCTGTCACCTGATTCTCAGGGTGGAAAGCTGATATGGTCACAGTAGACTGTGGCTGATACTGGAACCCCACTTGGCATCACGGGCTCAGCTTGAGGAAATGCCCACTTTGTGTATTAGCACCCTTGGCTCCCAGTGATTTTTGCTGTGACTGGTTTCTTTCCAACACTACGGAAAAGAAGACCCTTTTTGCACACTTGGATGGATGAAGCATCAGGGAGAGTCACAGAACTCTGCACCTGAGGCAGAGGTGGCCTTCAGCAACACACAGAGGTTATCAGCCAAAGGTAGCTTGGTTGTAGCCCAGAGCTGAAGTGGTCTGTCCAGGGATAGATTTCAGAAGAGCCTGGCCTGGAGGGGTGCTGCTGCTTTCTACTAAATGGAAACAGATCCATAGCAAGACGGAAGGGTTTTTGGTAAAATGTGACCAATACTGCAGATTGTCAGGATGATCTGGGTAGCGAAAGTTTAGGTAAAGCCTGCATTTTCTGTTACGTTGAGAACTGAGAGCCCAAACCCCGTGTGTTCTGTGTATTTCGTTAGCCTTGTTGTCTTGGTCACAGGTTGTTGAAGTCTAAAAGTTTGGCACACTCATGTCACCCTCGATTGCCTTTCTATACTGTGATCTCAGTGGAAAACAGTTTGACGACATCTGGACTAATGTGTCACCACTGCCTTCAGGCCAAAGGTATGTGACAAACCAGCCAGAAATCACCGACCTGTCTTGTCCTCTGTCAGGATGCCTATCACCCTACAATTATAGTCCTTCACCTCCACCCGCTTTTACTCTTTTTATAATTTTTGAAGCTATGAAATATAACACACATACAGAAAAACCTAATGATACACCTTCATGAATTACCAGGAAACAAATATCTGCAAAACCACCACAGGGGTCAGGTGACAGAGTTCCAGTGATGCTTTCAGGCGACTACTCCCCATCCTGTGGACCCTCAGGGACCCTCCTCTACCTTTTGCCAATCACAAATGTCTCCTCTCGTCTCAAGATAACCACCCTGACGTTTAAGACAACTTTTTAAATTTACTTTTTATCGTTTTCACCTAAATGTGCGTCATGTGAAACCCTCAACCTTTCAGTTTTGTTTTGCCTTTTTTTGTTTGTTTGTTTTTTAACTTTACGTAAAAAAAATCAAATGTTTTTTTCTTCCTATTTGAACTTTATATAATGGAAGCAGTTAATCTGGTTGGCTACTTTTGATTTTGCTTGTGGGAATCACCTTCACTCTTATGGTTATCTGTAATTTATTTATTTGCACTGCTGAATAGTATTCCAGTAGATAGACATACTATATTGTGTGTCATTTGTGTATCTATTCTAGTATTGATGAACATATGGGTATTTTCTAGTTTGGCTATTATGCAAATTACTGCTCTAAACATAATTTTATATGTGTCCTGCTAAAAATGGATGTGTACCATGTTTCCCCGAAAATAAGACTGGGTCTTATATTAATTTTTGCTCCAAAAGATGCATTAGGGCTTATGTTCAGAGGATGTCATCCTGAAAACTCATGCTAGGGCTTATTTTCCGGGTAGGTCTTATTTTCGAGGAAACATAGTGTTTCCATCGTGTAACTGAGAATGGAATTGGTAGATGATGAACTGGTGTACCTTTCTGGTTTACAAATTGGTTGAGCCAATTATACTCCTACCTGCAGTATGAGAATCCTTACAGCTTTAGATCCTTGACAATAGTTGATATTCTCGATTTTATTTAAAGTTTAAGCATTCATATAGATAAATATTACTCTCTTATTGTGGTTCTAATTTGCACTTCCTAGATTATTAATGGGATTTAAAATCATTTTAACTATTCTTTATTTGTGAAATATGTATTCAAATTGCATGAACACTTTTTTCTATTGGGTTGTCTGCCTTTTTTTCATTGACTTACAGATTTTTTTCTCTTAATAGGTCCAAAAAAATGTACATATGCTTCAGTTTTATATATATATATATATATATCAAATATCCTTTCCCATTCCATGGCTTGCCTTTTTAGTCTTTGAATGCACTAAACCCAATAGGAGGAGACAGACATATGTTAACTACAGTCTTTGTGGAAGGTTCTCTGACAGACATGTATTTAGAGTACTGTTGAATACACAGAGGAGCTGCCAGCTAAACCTAGGATGAATAAAAATTCAAAGGAGGTCACATGAAGGTAAATCTTGAAAACATATATGCATAGTTTCCAGAAAATTAATGGGACTTCCATGAATGGAGAGAACTCAGAAGAAAGCTACAGAGAACGCAATCTAGGCTTCACAGGTGATACTTTGCGAGTAAATGAGATTGTGAAGGAAGAATGGGTAATAGAAAAGCAAAGGATCAAACCTTGACAGTCATATTTAGAGAACCTATGAGACAAAAAAAAAAAAGGAACAGTGAGGCAAGAAATTTGAAGAGTAGTCCCTGAAGCAGGAAGAAAATTAGTTCAAGAGGTTATCATTAACAATCTCAACAGCAGAATCATACCAGATGCAATTTTAAGTGTCAACTTGGCCAGCCTATGGTATCCAATTGTTTGGTCAAACCCCAGTCTAGATATTGCTGTGAGCTATTTTTGAGCTGTGATTAACAACCATTTCAATCCGTTGATTTTTGATTGGATTATGCTTTAGGATGTAGGTGGGCCTCCTCCAATCAGTAGAAGTCCTTTACAGGAAAGCCTGAGATCCCCAGAGAAAGAAGGAATTCGGCCTCCGGAATGCCTTTGAACTTCAGACCACAGCGTCTGCTCTTCCCAGCCCACCAGGTTTCCTGCTTGCTGGCTTACACTGCAGATTTTGTATTTGCCAGCCCCTAGAGTCACGTGAGCCAGTTCCTTCCAATAAATCTCACTCTGCTAATTTATACATTTAATTGTTTCTGTTTCTCTGAAGAACCCCGACGAATACACCAAACAATCCAGAGGTCCTAATATACTCATGCCAATGTGCAGTTAAAAAGATTGGAAGCCAGTTGTTGGAATTAAGAAAATTGAGGCAATAAGATGCTGGGATTAATTTCAAAACCAATGAGGATAATTGGAGAAATCATGTGTTTAGCATTACAGTGATTTGAGAATAATCAGTATTTATTCTCAAGGGGAATAAATGATTCCACCAAGAATTTGGGAAGAGTGGTACATACGGATGGTGTGGACTTTTGTAGAAGACTGATTGCTGATTGATGATGGTGGAACAGGGGTCTCAATAGAGCAAATACGATGACCCCTCTCTCCTGTCCTATTAATACAGCTGAGAGAGCAGTGCGCGTGGCTGAAAAAAGTGTTCAAGACAGGTCTATTCATCATTTATCCAGTGATCAATAGAACCGTGGGTATAATTAAGGAAAGGTAAAGGAGTCTCCAAGATTTAGGAGCATATTTGCACCTCAATATGTCCTGTGCTTTAAGGATAGAAGCACTGGGGTGGAGCTGAGCTGGGTGGCGATACAAGTGAGTTTGGAACTTGTGAGTAGAAAAGACGTCAATAGAAGCTTGATGGGTGTTATAAGCAATCAGCTTTGGAGTCACAGAGATCTGGGCTTAAATTCTGTTTTCCTCCCGCCATGCCCTATAACACACACACACACACACACACACACACACACACACACACACGCACGTGCCTCTGTGTGACTGTGGTGTGTGAAGCAGAATTTTCAAAACGTGACCCTAAGTGCTCTCTCAGTCCCCTGAACAGTAAAATAGCCAGAGTGGGGAGCCGTCGCCTTTCTTGAGGGATGGGGTTACAATGCTCTCCCCACCCCAGAAGAGAGATTGCATCTTCCACTGGGTTCCCAGGTCCCCAGATTCTGAGCACCCGGCCCTCTTATGTAACTACAGCACACAGCTGAGAACTGACTGCAGACTTCCTAAAATCCACATCTGCTTGCACTGTCTTGTCAAGGAGGTCATCCCCTGGCCCCTTAAGAAGAGAGAGCAGTTAGGAGCCATGTCCTCCCCGGACATAAGCCCACTGCATATCCGGCAGGGGACTGCCCTGATCCGGCTCCCTGGGGGATGTGGAAAGGTGTTCTTCCCTTAAGGACATCAGCTTGTAAGAAGTCCCAGTAAAGCCTGTCCCTTGACCATGTGATTCTATAGAATTCACCTGGAGCCCTGTGGCCCAACAGTGACCTGAGACAGGTACCAACAATCCCGAGCTTTTGTGCCCTCATCAGTAAAATAAGAATGATGCCAAATACTATAATGTGTTATTGTGAAGACTGAGGGAGGTGATGTGTGTAAGACGCTTCACACAGGGCCTGGTTTATAAAGCTAATAGAAGAACATTTACTTATGGCTAAAATAAATAAAACCAAGTAGCCTCGATTTCCCAATTAAATGATAATGCCATGGTTCTGGCCTCAACAAAATCACTCTCTAGATAGTTGAAAAGAGAGTGCAGGAGTGGGAATCACTTTCTGAACAGAAGTCAGCCCTCCTGTGTATCGAAGTTGTAAAAACATCCCCGAATACCAGAATTTTCATTTTCACCTTGCGATCTCTGAAGTTCTGCTATAATTGGGTTAAACTCTGGAACAATGACAGATATACAGATTTACAGTAGAATGAGAGGTAAAAAGAATGGTGAGGAAATGCCTCATTTTTGAGTCCCAAAGTCCTTTAGTTTGTCACCCACCAAGGATTGTGACTGCTACGGCCACTCTCTATGCTCTTGCTGTCAACATCAGGTGACCTTTGTTAAAGGTGCTGAGAGGGTAGGACCAGTCTTCAGGACAAAGCATTATCCTCCACTGGGAAGGTGTGTTCAGTATGCCATCCTGACAAGACTGAGCCCTTCCGGCAGCACGTAATGGAAAAATACTACAGCGCTGAGCAATGAACTGAGACTATTTCAGAATCTCAAGACTACGTCCAACACTGCTTCTCCTAACTGCAGAATACAGAAGTTTACTCTGTTGATGCTGTTCTAACTGGAAAACAAAACAAAAACAGAACAGAAGAAAACAACTAGCATTTTTCTGTCTTCCCTACCACGGAAGAGTTCCTAGGTACTAATTTTGAATTTAGTTAAGGTTATGTTAATTGAGTTATTCCTTCAGAAGTTGATTCCCATCAAATGTCAAATCCTGAAAAACCAAAATAATCACCTTCTAAATATCAATCTTGTGAAACAGATGTCAGATCAGAAAATCAGTAGGTCATACTTTATGGGTGAATTCTTTGCACAGCCTAATTCTTTACTTCTTTTTTCTCATTAAATTATTTTAGTACAAAGAATGGCGTTTCTCTCCCCCTGCTCTGACCTCTCAAACTCTCAACAGGGAAGAGTTGGCTAACAAAGTAAATAACTTAACAATCTCCTCAAACTTCACTAATGTTAATTAGATATCGCACCTCCCCTAAAGATCACAGTAGCCATTTACTGGAATAGCAAATGACAAAACAGGAAACTAAATTGTCACCGTGGGTCCAAAGAATCTGCCAATTTATTGGAGGTTAGTGGATAATGGGAAGTATTATATTAACAGCATTCCCTTGTGATCCATTTATAAACAAATTCTTTTATTAGCAATGTTTATTTTCCTAATTTTGAAAGTAATACATGCCCCTTATGGAAAATCAAGGAGATAGAGAAAAATACAAGAAAACAATAGCAATTAACAGTAAAGCTGCCATCCATGCATACTCATTGTCATGAATGAGCATTCCTTTTTCAGTCTTTTGATACATATAAGTACCATACATCACACCGTGTGTGTGTGTGCATGTATGTGTGTGTGTGTGCGTGTGTGTGTGAACGTGTGTGTATGCTTTGCCTTTTATACTTATAAGAATGTTCTTTTATTAAATTTTTGTCATCTTAATGCCTGTATTAGATCTATTTTATTGACATTTGTGTATCTTTTTTTTGAATATAAAAAGCTTTAACAAAAATCTTTATGCACAAAGACTTTTTAATTTCAGAATATTGTTAGAGTAAACTTCCTGGAAGCAGTATTTCTGAACCAAAGGGAAAGGAGAGAATAACTGACAAGTTATTTTCCAGAAAGTTTTCTTTCTTTATTTTATAACCTATTTAATCTTTTGCCAGCCATAGAAAAGAATACTCTCATCAACCCAAAATATTCCTTCTGAATATATTTTCTAATTCAATAAGTGAAAAATATGTTTCAAGTTACATGTTGTATTGATCACTTCTAAAGCTTAATAGTTTTCATAAACAGTCAACTATAGCTTCTTTTGTGAATTGTTTGAATATGTTTTTTGTTTACTGATTTTTAGGATTTTGAATGAGCTGTTAAACAGTTGTATGACCATTGTAAACGTTCAGTACATTAATTTTTCTCTTCTATTGGAAGCCAATATTTCTCCAGCTATTTTTCTTAATTTTGTTTACAGTGTTTCAGCTTTTCATTTAGTGAAATCTATCTTTATTTCCCTATGTAATTTTTCCAGTTCCTTTAAGTTTAGAACCCCCTGCCTTCTGCAGATTACATATGCCTGTCTACATTTTTTAACTGCTTGATTTATGGTTTGCTATTGCACATAACACCCTGATCTGATCCCACTGGAATTATATTGGCTTATGTTGGAGGTGAGAGTTAAACTTGAGTCTTTTTCAAATAAGAAAACACATTATGTTCCCCACTAATTAGTGATACCACTTTTTTTTCCCCCAGAAATTCAATTCTAATATATTCCAAGATCTACTTCTGTATAAGCCAGTTTGATTTTGTTTTTAACATGGCCTACAGATTAAAAAAAAAACAGTGCTTGCTTTTTAATTGTTATTGTTAAAATTAAATGAAACTGAAACTTATTAATGAAATTAGCTAACAAAATTTTCCACTGTTGACCAGATATTATAAAAAACATTGAACCTATCATGTTTAATGGTGCATAGATTTTCCCAAGCTGGATAACTGTGAAATAGAGTGTAACCAATGATTTGAGTAACTGTGATTAAACGTTCCAATGTTAGAAGGCACTTTTAATGGAAGCTATTATCTATATTTATAGCAGTTTCATTTTTTACTTCAGTTGTTTCTTACTCAGTTTTTTCCTCCTTTTTCTGCAATTGATTGGCAAAGTATCCCATTAAATTGCCTCATAACTGTCATATCTATGGAAAATTCTTAGCATGCCTGAAATTGATCAAGAAAGCTCTTGAATGCTGAAATACACCGTCTCATTTTAGATCTCTGTGTCTCATCCGGGTTCTGCTTAGGCAAAGCTAGTTAGATTCAATGATGCTTTCAGGCATTTACTATTAAATTAGACTAGTCTTAGTCGGACCTATGTGATATCTCGTATTTGTCTTCTAGTTTCCTTGGCTGGCACTAGATGTGCATGCAATTCTTGTTCTGCTCGAAAGTCCAGCCAGAGGCCTTTAATTGGGTCAACATTGGTCTCTTGCCTTGATAATGTCATGAATCTTGCAGGTCTAAGCTTAAGAATGGAGAAACCGCATCTGTGTGGTCCTGGCTGATGGTGAGCTCAAGCCTCAGCCTGCATCCCTGGTCTTGCCTCCTGATCTCCTGTGGAAAAATGTCATCGTTTTAAGGGTCTATCTCGTTGCTACCAGAGCAGCCTGGATGGGGTGACTTTTCCCAGGAGTGGGTAGAGTGGGGCAGGAACAGGAGGGACTGAGATGTCTATATTTAAAAATTATAAATCTTATGCAGATGGACACATCATGACATGATCCATCAAAATACTGGATTAGTGATATATGAAAATGCTTTTTTTTAAAGAGATTCTGATTTTATCATACATAGAATGAGAAAAAAAAAATGATATCCAGACGGATGTCTTCTACAATTTGGGAAATACCTACTTTGTGCCATGAACCTTATTATGTACTAGAGACAAAGGATTAAAAGATATAGTCCCTTCTACCAAGTAGCTCATTGCTTGGTGGGCAGACTGCCTAGGAAACAGTGTCAGAGCTTTGAGAGGGAAACGCTGAGTGACAGGGAGCAGGTGCAATGGCTGTCTAGCTCAGACTGAAAACATCTGGAAGAATTCCTGGAGAGTGTAACCTATGATAAGAATTTTAAAGAAGAGAATTTTAGGCAGTTGAAATAGCACATTAGAAGGCTCCAAGATGAGAGGAAATCTCCCATTTAGGGCCCTGAAACTATTCCAGCGAAGGTCTTAATTGGTCAGTGGCAAGACATGAAAATGGAGGGCTTACCAGGGCCAAATGATTAAGGTCCTCCTATGTCTTACTAAAGATTTTGGATTCTATTCTAATCCGATGGGTGCATTTTAAAGGGTTTTAAGTAGTCAAGGGGGATGATCAGATGTGCATTTTAGAAGAATTTTTCTGGCTGCAGCTGTGTGATTGCAGAACGATGGAGGGACATACTGGCACAAAAAAGATACAGGACTGTTCTAGCAATTTGAGGAAAAAAATTATGAGGCATTATGTCACTCCAAAGAAATATTAAAGAGCTAAAGGAGGCAAAATCGATTGCCGATTATATGATTGGGGAGATAAGGGAGAGGGGGAAGGCATGTGTAGGATTCCCGGGTTTCTGGCTTTGGCCACCAGGTAAAATGTGATGACATTCACAGAAACAGGGAATAAGAGCATGAGAGGAGATTTGGTTGAAGGTAGACGCAATTAGCTTCGGTTACCTACCAATTGTACAAGTGGACGTGCAGGTCCCCCTGTCACCGAGGGTGAGGTGAGTGAGGTGAGCAAGGCACTCAATTCGATGCAAACTCTGAGGGGCAAGAAAACTCAGTAACCAGGATAGATACTACTTTAATCAATTTTGTTTTTTAAGAATCAGCATTAAGGCCAAACTCCTTGAACAAGACATCAAAATATTAAATAAAAGCAGTAACAGGGCCATGCCCACATATCAAGTGACATTGGCGCAAAGGGAAAATCAGGAATACCGATTTTAGATTTTAGTACATAATGCAGCAGTGATAGCTGAGAGCCCCCAGGACTTAAAGAACTCAGAGAGATCAGATAGTACCAGCGAGGCAGGTGGTTTAAAGGAGGTTGCTTTACTTTATTGTGTGTGTGTGTGTGTGTGTGTGTGTGTGTGTTTCCAGCCTTATTGAAGGATAAATGAGAAATGAGGCTGCTATATATTTAAAGAGTACATCGTGATAATTTGATATACATTGTGAAAGGATTTCCCCCATCTACTTAATTAGCACAAGGACGGTGCTTTCGTTGATTTCTTTTTACTTTTGTTTTATGAGAGAAGAAAGTTGAGCATGTTTATTTTTTGAAGTCAAAAAGGGCTGGTGATGGTGGAAGGGTGTTAGGAGCAAGAAGTCAGAAAAGCACAAGGCTAGCGAAGGAGGTTGAAAGGAAAGAGGTGAAGAAGGTGACCGATGTATGGAAATTAGAGAATGAAGGTTCAAAACTAAGGGAGTTTCCACTTAGGAACTGAAAGTGGAGGGAAGTGCTTTTATTGTCTGAATAACACCTGAGTAGTCTCCCCTCTGCAGGTCACTTATTTTTTCTTTTGACAGGTTATAACATCTTTCTGCATTTCTCCCAGTCCCCACACTTAGAGAAATTAGTATGCAATACTTATCTTCCTATAATCCCCCTCTCTTATGACTGCCAATCAGCAGTTACTAATGGGAAGCTTTAACAAGAACAAAGGAGCACTAAAAACACTGTTTGATGAAAATAATGGAAGTGGTGCTTAAGTGCCGCTCACATCGCTTCAAAAATCGCTCCTGCCCAACCTTCAGGTGGAAATTATACTCAAGGCTGCAGAGGCTTGGATCCCCAAGTTCACCACAGTTAGCACCTGAGAGCAGTTTTTTTCAGAAAACAGATCTAGTATTTTAGTAATAAAATATGTCCAGAAAGGGGAAAGCAATGCAAGCAAATGCGGGAAATGTTTGTTATTCAGGGAAAGTGAGTTATTCCTTTGGGTACCGCTATTGTTGGAGATAATTCCAGGGGTTTCTACTAATGGAATAGACTGCAAGACCACCCTGGAGAACTTCTCAAACATGCTAAATATCCAGGCTGTCACATTAAAGGAGTTTCCAAGGCTGGCACTTCTCTGGTCATCTTTAATGAGGCAATACTCTGGTGAAACCCTCACCAGTTAACATTAGGAGTTGTTTTTCTCCTACAGTAAATGGAAGGCGAATTTTAAAATAGTGCCTTGCTCTTTGTTATAATTTTATTTAGAGAAGTGTGTTAGGATAGAAATAAAACAAAATTGTTCTACTTTCTCCTATTTAAGGAAAACTAAGCAAACATACATTTACAGAAAAAATTAATATAAGGAATGCTTATTTTTTATGATATAATGTTTTATCAATATTTAACTTACACGAAGATTATTTTTCAGTTGCATTCATGTCACAAAACATTCCAGGCATGTCAGTGTAGTATTTTCTATTCACTAAACATATACTATGACTTTCCACCTCTGGGATTTATTTGGGAGGGGGAGAATCGTGTTATTTCCTGTGCCTGGAATGAACCAGACTTCTTGGAATATTAACACTTTATCCATCTGATGCTACCTACATTACACCTTTCCTAATCCAGCAGCTATATTTTCATGAATTTAACAAATAACTATTGACTATTAATAAATAAAACAATGAAGCAATCAATTAATGGATCGATGTGAGAAAATTCTATGAGCTACATATCTTTGTAATCCTATTGTAGCACCTGAAGTCTTTGCAGGTCAAATAAATACTTACTGAATTATTAATTACATGTGTATTGCACAAAATTAAATACAAATATATACATATATATTTCATATTTCAAGATACTCTCCCTAAATTACAATATTAGCTTCTGAAGAGAAGAGCATATATTTCTAGCAACCTGATCTTTAAAATCCCCAGGGGCAATTTTTCTGTGAAAGTAAATAAACTTTCTTTTGACTGTGGTGGAAGAAGCTGGTAGATGTTTTCTGATGTCTGGTTTTATAATAAGGCGGGTCGCTGTCCTCAAGGTTTAGAAATCACTAGAACCCGAGGGACTTTTATCTAATCTTAACCTTGCACCTGACTGCAAAGCCAAGCTAATCACTTAACTTCGCTTGAACTAATGGATTCCTCTGTAACATGATTGCCATGGAAGGACTTGAGAGGAAAAGACTAATGACAGAATGACTGGAATGATGGGAGATTTAAAGATTGAACAATGCTATCAAAATTCATGGCAAAGCCATTTTCCATACTCTCCTTCAATTGTAACTGCACTGCTTTTATGAGGATTGAATTCAATAAAAATAAGCTTATTAAGAGCTCTGTAGTGCTCGTGTGTATCTGCTGGATTGATGCCAAATGTAAATCCCCATGCTTTCAAAAATGTAAAGTGTAAAGCACTTTGAAAATGCATGATGTTTTCATTAGATGCCCAAAGGACTCTGAACTCTGATAGACAAAACAGACCACCTATGATTTTGGTAAGACTGCAAAATAAAAAAGCAATCTATACATTTCTTTTCATCACCTTCTTCATCTTCTGTTTCATTTTTCATTTTTCTATTACATTTTGAATTTGACTTTTATGTTTCTCCATCTTTGCGTTTTTCTACCCCTGAAGCAATTGGACAGTTTTTTGCAGGCTCCAGGGTGCCATTTTCAGTGTCTGATGAGGTTCTCCCTTTGGTGTGTGTCAAACAATTATTTCCAAGCTCCAGATAAAGAGCCAGAGTGCCCCAGAAATGCCCTAAGCGCACTGGGGGCTTGCTTGCCTGAGCTGGCTGTATCTCTCTAGCCGCAATGCATGGTTTCCAGGGCAATGATAAACACTGGCTCAAAGGAGAGTGATGAAAAGTGTTTCTCAGACACATAAGACCTAGGTTCATTGAAAAACTGATCTTTTCCCTGGCACTGTAAGGGTTCAGGGTAAGCCACATCGCTGACAAGGGGATAGAGGATATTAACTGAAGTGGTATTAGGTCCACAATGAGACAGGAGAGCATCAGAACGAAGGCACACATTGTCAGAGAGTTAATACTGTTATTTTAATCATCCACTTAACTTTACACAGTGATTATATGATGTGGGAGATTCATGGAGAAGAGATAAAACAATAGGAATGTCACAATTTCTAGACCATAGTGAACATAAAAAGCTGTGTCATGTGGCAACGCCTGAAAGAAACCACGTTAGACCTGAAGTAATCAAGAATTCAGCTTAATGAAAATAAGGCTGAATGAAGACTGCACCCAAATTGAACACAGCATACCTAGCAAAAGTCTAGCAACGAATAATTAATTTTTAAGAAAACCTGTTTCTGAGACAATGCCAAATAATCCTTTTTTAATCTCAGTTTTAAATATTTCTTAATATTTTTCTCATTCATTAGTTCACATGATTCTCTTAAGAAGCCTATAATTTAAAAAAATTATTAAATCTACATTATAGAGTTGAAAAAGTTGAGAGAAATAAATTAGCTAATTTGATAAAGGGTGGTAAAGGGTTCTCTAGAACTCCAGTCTCGATTTAGTTCGCCCTGCCCGGCCATTCTCACATCAATCTGTTACATCATTTGTTGAAATTAAAACATCAATTGCAGTTATTTTTAAGTTATACACAGTCAAAAGAGCAGCTACCTAAAAGCTCTCAGATGCCTAAAAACCAGTTCTACAAAGTTTTATTTTTTGACCAGTCATAAAACAGTGGAGGACGTGATGTTGTCTTCTTGCCAAGAGATTTAAGTATTTATGTTCCTAAGTCAAAACTGCATCCTGACCTAAGAACAGTGAATCTGTTTCTATGCCGTCTTTCCCACATTATCTCATTACTTGATCCTTCCCTCCTTCTCTCTCCTCGCCTCCCTCCCTCCTCCCTTTTAATAAAGATGTATATATAACTAGTAACTACCAAACACTTACAATGCACGGGGTAGTGTGCTATGCTCTCCATTGCAAACATTGGAAAGTACAATAAGAGAAATAAGAAGCAATTAAATGACTCAGTCACTCCCAGCTGCAGGCCCAGAATGTTCTGTTGGGCCTCTTTATATTTCAATCACATGTAACACAGACGTGTAGGAGGAGCACAGAGGCCTGTCAAGTCACACTGTTAGCTCATTTAGAGCTTTTACCTTCGTTAAAGCCAGGGATTATGTATGTAGACGGTACTTATTAATCATTGTAGCAAATATGAAAGGGACCTCAGAGACCGCTAATCTCATGGTTCTCAAGTCTAACCATGTACCAAAGGAACCAGTAGTTTTTAGAAGGAATGGATTCCTGAGCTCCACCAAGGAAATCAGTATGTTTAGGAAGGAAGTTAAAAAAACAAACAAAAAGAAAACCACTTTGTTTCTAGGAAATTCTCTCAGCGATTGCTGAGAAGCCTGTTTACAATGGTATTGGAAAACCTTAGACTATCACCCTGCTTTTGATTTTTATTATTGGAAGAACTAGAATCACATCTGAATAGTCACGCTTTATGAGACATTGTTTAGTCTTAGTAATACCACCAGAAGAGGAAAATTGCTATCAGAGTCCATGAAACGCAAACCCCTTCCCAGCCATTGGATAATGACAGAAGCCAACAGGGTAGGCCAAGGTAGAGACATCTGAACCTCTCTGAGGCCAGCTAAGCAGAGGGATGTCAGAAAGGACGGATCATTAGTAGGCTGACTGCATGCCCTGGTTTGTTTTAAACAGACCCATTCCTCGTCCCCTACTCATGGTTACAGTGGTACAACCCGGAAGCCAGCAGCTGGGACAGTGGCTTACTGATTCCCCAGCTTCCTGATGAGGCAGGTCGAGTGGGCCAGTTTTGGGGTGGTGTTCTTGGAGTCACTCTTGAAGGCCCAACTGAGAGCTATCCCCAAGCCTTTCCAAAAAGTTGTAAGCTCATTTATCATGTTATATTCCTTCCTGCTAAAAATAGATTGTGTTTTTTTTTAGTCTAGAAAAGAATGCTAAGTGATGAAGACTTAGTGATAAAGAAAATTGAAAAAGAGCCATGTGACAAACCAGGAGAAGAAAGTGCAGAGAAAACAGCAGGTGCAGAGGGTAGTGAGGTTGGAAGAGGCATGTTCAAGGAACAGAAAGGTGATTGTTTCTGGAGCAGAGTGATCAGGAGGGGATGGGAAGGACAAGATATCATGGAGACAGATGCTAATTGGGCATCCAAAGGACAATGTCAAAGAAAGGTTGCAAGTAAGAGTCGATAACAGAACAGTTTTTCATCTGGAGGCTTTTCCGAACCAGGTCAAACTGCTTTAGCACAGGGTCATGAAAAAGCCCTCTGAGCACAGTGCATCCAAGCCCCTATTTCTTATGTTGGTTATTATCCAAAACCGTCGGTAGTTCCATCCTATTGGCCCTACAAGCACAGCCCCTCGGTTTTCCCCCAAATTCACAGTCACTTCCTCAGACCCAGTCAGTCCTGGACCCCTCCTGACTAGCTACTACCATCAGGTAACTAAATAAGACTGTCTGGTCACCTGCAAGCTTCTTACTGTGTGTTTACTTAGTACTTCTAACCCAGATCAGTAGCCCTGCGACCACAACCTGCAGTCTTCTTGCCGACGAGATCTTTCTATAAACACACATTCCCAGCATGTGCCACAATGCCAAGCTCCTTATTGGTGTGTTAACATACCAAGCCCATCCCATATGCAAGTGTTGTCATCATAATCACCACCAACATTGTGGCGGTGTTTGCTTTTATAATTGCTATATACTGAGCATCAGTCATTCTTTGAACACACACTTTATCCCTACATAAATATACTTGTGTGCCTGAAATCTTACAGAGAGAACATACATGGATATACTCATATGTGTTGACACACCTATCTCTATATTTATATGCACATGTATAAATATTTGTGTACATGTCTAAACATATATATATGTATGTGTGTATTACATATAAATGCATATATATATTTAATGCTAAACTAACATTTTATCATGAATGTGTTTTTTCAATTCATAGTCATTGAAATGTGCAAAGGTTTTAAGGTTTCACTACCTGAAAATATTGGAGACCCTCAACATGTAAAAACATTCAACCTTTAAGATGAAGTTATTCACCATAAAAAATATATGAAAAACAAATATCATGGCAAATTGATTCGGGAATGGTAGTAAATTAAGTAACCAAGGGAAATTTTCCTTTAGAAATTTTCACTACATTAACTTCAAACTATTTATTATTTTACGGGTTATCTGGTTTGTTAAAACCTAATACAAGTAAAGCAGACCCAAGGAATCATTAAAAATATCACTTGGAAATAAATTTTAGATAAAAGTTCCATTATTTTAAGATAGGAGGGAATACATAATTGCAAACGTTGATAATAATTTTTAATGCCACTTACAGTATATTTAGTAGGAAGAAGACGCATGCAAATAACATCTGTTTTTTTCTTTTTTGTTTCAACATCCATGTGAACCTGAGAGAAATCACCAATTACATTGGTATTTAAATAAAAGTTGGTATTTTAGTCAGGGCTCTTCTGAGAAGCAGAACCAATAAGATGTATGTATTTGTATTTCTATATATATAGAAAGAGATGTGTTATACAGAATTGGATCATGCAATTATGGAGGCTGACAAGTTCTAAGACCTGTAAAGTGGGTCAGCAAGCTGGAGACCCAAGAGAGCTGATGGTGTTGTCCCAGTTCCAGTCTGAAGGCCAGGTAAGCAGGAGAACTGATGGTGCAGGTCCAGTGCAAAGGCTGACAGGCTCAAGACCCAGGAAGAGTCAATATTTCAGTTCCAGTCTGAAGGCAGAAAAAAGCTGATGTCCCAGGGCTAAGGCAGTCAGGCAGGAGAAACCCGCTGTTCCTCAGAGGAAGCTCAGCCTTTTGTTCTCTTCAGGCCTTCAACTGATTGGACGAGGCCCACCTGCTTTGGGGAGGGAATGCTGCTTTTCTCCGTCATCGATTTAAATGTTCATCTCATCTAATGACACCCTCACAGAAACATCCAGAATAATGTTTGACCAGATTTCTGGGCACATCATAGCCAATCAAGTTAACACATGAAGTTGGTCATCATAGTAGGCCACAATCCTCCCAGAATGCAGGATGTTTTATCTTCACTTAAACTCAATACTAAAGCAAGAGTTACTGCTATAAAGAGTATAAACTACTCTAAGTCTGGTTTAAAAAGTACTACATACATTCTCCTCATATCTTTATTTCCAGTGGCCCTCCTTCTTCAATAAACTTAACACATACCCAGTAGCTGTCGTGTCTACTGCAAAAATGGATAAAATGCTCACTAGGCTCTTGGTCTTTGTTGCTTCATGCCTACCGGGCAGTCCTACCACCAATCTCTCTTCATAACAATCCATTTCTACACAATTACTAGATAAATCTTCCCTGAACACCACCGTCACCAGGCCCTAGCCAAGAGCCTACAATGGCTGACCAGAGCAGCAAAGGCCGATGAAACGTCACGCCTACAAAGAGGCTATGGCCATGATTCTATATTAGACATTTTGCTTTAATTAGGAGTCAGGGTCTCTATACTGACTTTCAGCATTTCATGGAGAAGTCAGAAATGTAAGCACCCTGGAAATAAGCCGCGTTCTCCAACGGCACATACGGTGTGACTTCAGAGCAAATTGTCGGGCATTGGGTGTCTGTGTGACAGGTAGTGTAGTATCAGGGAGTACTTCATTTAAGTGCTAGTTCTTTCCTTGATCCAACATTTCCTTACTTTCTCCTATATCCTAGGTCTATGCTGGACACTAGTGTTTCGAAACACTAAAGGCACAGTCACCGACCTTACGAAGCTCAGAAACGAGCAGAAGATAATTCAATAAGGACAGTATGACAGAATGCTAACTTTGTGCCAGACATCGTGCTCAGCATTTTACATGCATGAAGTCATTTAATTTTCACAATGGCCCTGTCAGGTAGGTTCTCTCACGATCTCCATTTTACACATGAAAAAAAAACAAGGAACACAAAAGTTAAATAATTTTCTCAAACTCACTCAGTAAGTGGCATAACCAGGGTTTGAACCCCAGACAGTCTGACCCCAGAGTCTATGCGTTTGATCATGAAATTCTACTGTGAAATATAGTGAAGAAAGTTTCGCCCGGAAGTATGTGGGAGCCCAAATGAAGAGTGTCCCCAGAAGTGACTTCAAGGAAGATAACTCCCCTCCTTTTAAAGTATTTTGTTAGTCTCCATCCTTATAGCCCCAAAAGTAATATTCACATTTAATTAAGCCAGGCTCCTATCTATATTCCCACAGCTACAAGTTTGCTCTCCCAGGCTGAGATACACTAGTTAGTCTCTTTTCTAATACTATTTCTAGTCCCATCCATTGACTTTTCTACTCCATTTCTTTTACAGATAATTCCAGTCAACACTGATTTTCTCTTTTCTGATCACCTTACAGGTTATAAACTGAACGTATATTTTCACCGTTGATAATACTTCAACTCTGTTCTCTAATTTTTCACAGGCATAAGACCTATCACCTGAAACAGATTTCATTTCACTTCATCATAAATATATTTGCAGTCTCTAGAATAAGTAGACACATAGTAGGTATTCAATAATAATCTGTTTGATATTATCGATGTACATTAGGAAACATTTAAATTTAGGCATGCAAATTGAATAAACATATTGATTTTTCTCTTCTAAAAGACTAGCCTGATTTCTTTTTCAAAACAAATTTGGTTTTATTGCTTTTCCCTTCCTTATACATAGTCAGTCTTATTCTCCTGACTTTTCAGTCTAACTGGCCTAATTTAAAAATCACTTTGGTAGCATTTTCTGTAACTATCTGGAGTGAGGAAGCCGTTAGCCAGAGAAGTGTATTTGACAGCTAAGTTATTTCTCTATAAAAATGCACTGAAATTTAGAAAAAGATGAGACAGGCTTCTAGTATCTACTGTTTTTCTATGACACCCTTTGCTCCCCCGTGGTGTCTGCTTTTGTCATTCTCCCAGAGGGCCAAAGGTGGGGCTACCAGAAAGTGACTTCACGGTACATCACGCCCAATATTCCAGTAATCATTTCCTAAGTACCCCTATGGAATGTCACTTTTCACTTCCACCCTCTCGTCACACATCTTCCTTTGTCCAAAAGTTCTACTACATTTCCTATTCCATCTGTGCCGGTGCCCAGAAACTTCAAGAGCCAAGAAACTCCATTCACCCTGTGCATGTTGTTAAGGATCACTCTACTACTATGCATAGAGAATATTTGAGAATGTTTGCAAGTGGAAGACAAAGTATCAGTGAAGAGGGAAAGACTGAAGAATTGGGAGCAATTGAGAGAGGAAAGCATGAAACCAAAGAGGAAGGATCATGAACAGGAGTGGACGGGTGATTCTTGAAACAAGGCCTGAGAGCTTGTTCCTCCATCATTGAAGAGGGGTAATAAACATGTCAATGGAAGCAGGAAGAGGATAAGAGTTTCTTAAAAATTATTTCCAGGTGGCGAAGAGTAACCACACAAAAGCCTAGAGAGTCTAAACATTTCCCTTACTGAAGTAGAAAGTAAGCTCATTTGCTTGGGAAGGGCAGCAGATTATGAAAAAGATTTGAGGCTACCTCCATGAGAAATGGTTTTGGGCATCTGTAACAACTTAATCGGTGCAGTGAGAGCCCAACAGCACCCGTGTATAACGGTGTGGTCCCTGAAACTCTGCAGCTCTGAGGCGATTCTGGGCAGGGAAGAGGCAGAAAGGGTGAACAGTGGAACTGATCCCAGAGGCAAATAATTCTAGAGACTGGAAATGGAAAGGATTGGCAGGACTCACTGAGAGATCCAGGCTTGGTGAGCGGGAGGGAAAAACAGGAGCCTTCTGGGCCTGCACATAACATGCACGTCAGCCGTCCAGGGACAAGCGTGCTGGCAGTGACAGAACTCAGCAGGCACAGCCACCTATTGTCCTCCTTTACATTAGGAGAGCAGGTCAAAGTTAGCTGAGACATACGACTATATGGACAAGCTTCCCCCAAAAAGAGACAATCAGGGAAAACAAAGCAGATCAGTAGCCATGCTTTTGCTACATACAAATTCAGGAGCTATATTTTTCAGTGTAGCCTTTATTTCCCCTTGAAAGGACTGTAACATCTACTATTTGAAAATACATGTTACCTTATCACATTTTACCAATTTACATCTTTGTGAAAAATGAAACAAAGCAATCATTTACTCAAAATAATAACAGAGCTGAAATTACTAGTTCTTTTGGTTAATATCTGAATAATTTTATGGAAAAGTCTATTTATTTAGAAACCATGCTGAGAGTATAAATCTAAGATTTTTCTAAACTATTTTATTATTTCTAGAAGTAACTCTTTCACAAGAACACAGTTGAGTGAATCCCTTAATTTGAACAGTGATGACTTTCAGAATTTCAGTGGGTTATTTCTATTTTCTCATTTTTCCAGAGGGCAGGCTAAGCTTGCTTCATATTGGGAAGTTTTTAAAAAATGCACTCTTCAGAGACCAAGTGTGTTTATACCTGACTATTCCAGGATCAGGCCTGGAACAGGAGAAAAGATTTGATTCACAGAGGTTCTAGTTTTTCATTCGAAAATTCTGCAGCCTAGCATGTCAGGTAAAAGAATTTGTGGTGCTGAGGTTTGCTTCTGGGCTGGTGAGTTCCTTGGCTGGTTTGAGGTAGAGGGCAGCATTGTCAGGGTCGTGTCTACAGTCTACTGCACAAGGGCATCGTGACCAAGTGAGAATCAGAGATAGATGGAACCAGATGTGACCTCTTCCATTTGTTTTCTGTTTCCAGTCTCTAGCATGATTTCTCTCTGGGATCAAGCTCCACTGTTCATGCTTTCTGCCTCTTCCCTGTCCAAAATCACCTCAGAGATGCAGAATTTCAGGGACCACACCATTATACACGGGTGACGTCCATTTTCATTTCGGCTCCCACTGCACTGATTAAACTTGTACAGATACCCAAAAACATTTCTCAAGGAGGTGGCCTCAAATCTTTTTCATAATCTGCTGCACTTCCCAAACAAATGATCTTACTTTCTACTTCTGTAAGGGAAATGCTTGGGCTCTCTGGGGTCATCTTTCAAGGGGTTACTTTTCTGCACCTCAAAAGAAAATTAATGTATAATTGATATTATACATTGGGAGAGAATGGAAATACCTGGCTTTTGCAGTTAAACATGTGAGTTCAATGCCTAGATTAGCCACATAAGAGGTAGGAGACTTTAGGAAAGTTCTTTAACATCTGTGAACCTCAGATTTTTTTTTTTGACCCATAAAATGGGTAATATGTACTTTACAAAATTATTGTGAAGAGTAAGTCAATAAATGAGATAATCTATGTAAGCAGTTTGCCTAATTCTTGGCATGCAATCAATACACTGTCACAGTACACATTACTCATTTTTAACTTATTGAGTCCTTGCAATAGAGAGGCACATTTTCAATGTAATTGTTTTTAACATAAAGTAGAAATAGATTTGTTTTCTAAACTTGATTAAGTGGTCAAAGTTGAAATGTTTACTCAATAAAGTATTCATCAGTATGAATAGTTTTAAACCCACAGCAATTTGGCTGCAATCAAATATCAGTAACCCAGGAGGCACAGTTCAGGTATTGTATGAAAAGGAGCCATACGCTCGGTTGTAAAAGATTTTGTCCAGTTTTCAATCCATTCCCATGAATATACACTATTGTAGCCCATGAGAGTCAACACGTGTGACAGGTGACAATACAGGGTCTTGCAACCACTGAGATACCTTACCGAGGTGTATTATTAGACAGCCTTGTGATAGCTAAAGGTTAGCTGGTCTGCGATCCACTATCGTGGGCAATCTTTGTCTGGAAAAATGCCACACAATTCACCCAGCCTCCAGGGAGCTGGGAAATTACAAATAGACAGAAACTTAAGTGGGTGGATTTTTTTTTTTCTCCAAAGCAGCAGCTGTTAGGATAAAAGGCAATCTTGAGTCTTTAAAAAAGAAATCAAGAAATACAAGGTGTTTACTGATTTCTATAGCAAGTTCTATTTTTCTCTTCTTTGACTTCTCTCTAAATTCCCGTTCTATTTTTTAAAGCAATATTCATAATTTTTACAGCTCCCTAATTTATAATGCCCCCAGAAAAGTAGTAGTTAGCTATGTTTAACATCATAAACATATTCTTCCTTTCGTTGTCCTCCTTTCTTTTTTTCCTTCTCTCTCTTCCTTTCCTTCCTTCCTTCCACCTATTTAACTCATTTCATCCTCAAATATTATTTTTGAAATAGGTGGGTGGATTATTAGAGCATTTGACATTCTTATGACAAATTACCTTCCTGACAAGGGCACTTCTATATGTGAACTTAAAGAAAGCAAAATTTGATTTTTCTGCAAAACTGTCACTATATAATTATTTCAAAGGAATGATGCAGAAAGAATAACTAAATGGCTTCTAAGACTTCCACCATCATTAAAATTCCAAGATATCGTAATTCTAATTAGAAGGAATGTACTAATAAAATATAAAACTTTTAATGGTTATAAAATAAATTAGGAAAACATGACGAATATCTTATATAAAACTGAATGTAATCTATAAAACTCCCTAGAACAAATATATTTCTTTATAATGATTGCCTTATTTTTATAAGTGAGATAAAAGAACATTTTCTCTGGATGGAGGTGGCATTTTCACTGGCATCTCTTAGAAGAGTTTGAGGAGACTCAGATCTTACAGATAGCTTTTGGAGAAACTGCTTTGTGAGCGTTTGTTTTGCTGCTTTCCTTCACTTTTCCCTCTGGCACACACAGGTATTAAAGATCAGTGTGTTGGTCATTCTACTGTCATCAAAACATAAAATGTTTTCTGCTCTCTTGAGCTGCCATCTCATCAGCACTAACAGCTTGACCTTATACCCCAATGGTATATAGGATATACCTGCCTTTAAAAATGCGTGAACTGAATTTTATCTGCGGTGATTTTTTTTTTTTTTTCTGTTTCTCCCTTGATCTGTCACTATTTCTTCACAATGTCAAAAGCCTCAGAGGTTGGCTTGCATGGTGATCAAATTCAAAGGCACACAGTCTGGGGTCTGATCCTGATTCTACACCATCAAAAATCTTTTCAATTCTGACTCAAACCCTACACTTTGTCTCACCACAGTGAAGTTCAGCCATCGCTAAAGCACTCCGTTCTCCTTAAAGCTTTTTTAAAATGGACATAATGAGGTTATAAAGAAATGAGACAGATTTCTTGTACCGATTGTACTACTCCTATGATGCGTGTATCTAAAGAAGAGTGTCCTTTTATGACCCCTTGGAAGTTTAAATACTTTCTTTGCTGCTGTCATTATTCAGAGCACTTATTTTGGAATTCTTCTCTGGAATTGACTTAAAAGGTAGTTTCCTAAGTCCATCAGAAAACCAACATCATCAGTTTATTTTCACAGGATATTCAATTGGCCTCACATATTTTCTTTCTCTCATTTTCTTTTTCAGTGTCTCTCTACTTAGACTTGTCCTCTCATTCACTCTCTGCCTATGGATTCATTTTCATTTAATGAACTTTCATTTAGAGAATAAGCTCTTTCTGTGGACAGGGCTTCCCCACCCCCATGTTAAATTGCACTGTCAAATATTTCCTCTTTCTCCCTCTATCCCATTCTCCAGTTTCTAAAGGGATAATATTGGTAATGGAGTCTCTTCTTTCCAAGGCTTACTCCTCACCTCATTTTGCAGATTTCATTGTTGTTCTGATTTTTGTTGTTGTTGTTGTTGTTTGCTTTTTTTGAGAAATGGGCTAGGCCAAAACTTCTATAATCCTAGATTTGAAAGGCCGAGTTGGACCAATGGACTCCTTAGGAAAAGCACAGTAGGAGGTGGCTGATTGATACACACATCTATGATAAATTATGCCACTGACCGGGCATCATGAACTATCAGAAGGCATCACACCATCCAATCTGCATTGAAACTATATTTCCTCAATGGTGCTCCTGAGCACCATTCTTGTTTTTCTTATTTCCCCCTGGATCTTTACTTGAATGCCCGATGGGAAATTCAACTAAACACATCCAAAACTAAGCATATTTTTGCTCTTTCTTCTATTTGTTTTAATTATAAAACTCCCATCACTTAAGGAAGATGAGCTTTGCTAGACCCTATTTTGTTTCTTCTTCCTCTAGCCAAGCTGGCATTACTCAGTGCCATAGGATATATCTTCTTAAATATGCTCCAGGCACTGTCTCCACTCTCACTGCTCTCATCATCATCACTCACAGGATGTCTGTCATAGCATTTTTGATCTTCCTACTTCCAGGCTTCTCTCTCTGCAATCCATCCTCCATGGGGCTAGGAGGATGATCTTCCTAGAGACAAACTATTCATGTCACTTCAAGACCAGAAAGTCTTTGTTGCTTCTTGTGGCCTTTGAAATACATTTCTAACTCTTTTGCCATTGCTTATATTTAGCTAATTCTACCCTGTTCTCACTGAATCAACCAAGCTCACTTAAGACTGCATCCACTACAACGGCTTCTCTCTTTTGGTCCTCACTCTGTTTTGAGACATCTTCTGATGAATTACAATAATAATTTGTGACTCGTCTCGATCACAGTATTATCACTTTGCAAATGTTCTCTGGAGTGGACTTTACAATCCTTAGGGACAAAGCTATCACCCAACTTTTGGACCAATGCTGTGGTAGGCAGAACAATGCCCTCTCCCAAAGATGTCCTAATCCCCAGAAATTGTGACTATATTACATCACATGTCAAATGACAATTAAGGTAACAGATGGAATTCAGGTTGCTAATCAGCTGACCTTAAAATAGAGAGATTATCCTGGATTATTCAGATGGACCCACTGGAATCACAGGGTACATGAAACGTGGAAGAGGGAGGCAGAAGAGGAGGTCAGAGTGATTCCATGTGATAGGTACTCCATTGTTGCTGGCTTTGAAAACAAAAGAGGGCCTGGAGCCAAGGAATATGCGTGGCTTCTAAGAACTTTGTGAAAGTCAAGAAAACAGAATTTTTTCTAGAGCCTCCTGAAAGAACGTAGCTTTACCAAGACCTGACTTTAGCTCAGTGAGACTCATTTTGGACTTCAGACTTCAGGAACCATAAGGTAATAAATGTGAGTTGTTTTAGCCACTAAGTATGTGGTAATTTGTTACAGGCACCACAGAAAACCAATATAGTGCTTATTCAACTACCCCATTGGTACAGAAAAGAATAGGTATTGTTGATATTAATTATTAATTAATAAACAATATCAATATGCTTTAAATATATTGCAACTGCTACACCTTTCTGTATAAATACCATTTTCCCAGCATCCCTTGCAGTTAGGTGTGGCCATGACTGAGTTCTGGTCAATGAATGTGAGCAGAAGTATTGCATGGCCCTTCCAGGCCTGCTTCTGAAAGACTTCCTGCTGAATCTCCCATGCCTTTTCACTTCCTTTATTGACTAGACAGCGGCAAATATCCAGTAGGAAACGATGAGACCCTATGGGATGGCCAAGTCACTGTGTGAAAGGAATCCGAACCCTAGGAGAAAGCACGGAGCCAAGTGCCCTCCATTAACCTCACTAACCTGCACTGGACAGAGACATTTATAAAGAAATCAACCATTATCGTGTTAATCCACTGAGATTCTGTCATTGCTTATTACAATCGGCTATCCTGACAAATATGTGTATCTGACAGTATCTATCACGACGATACACTTATGTTCCCTCCTGTGTGGACGTGAATCTGTATAATTCAAAGACATGTTTGCTTAAAGTACATTTCAAAATATATGTCTGAAAAGAAAAGTCTGGAAATATGCACTGATGCATAATAAGCTTCTATTTTAGAAAAAAAATGATTGAGGATTTTGATTGTTTTAATATGAGTCTTCTGTAATTGTCTTTTAAACTGATTTTCAGCAGTGCTTTAAAAAGAAATGAGAAATCATTAGCAACTTATAATAGGGATTGGGGAAGAGAAGGAAATAAAATAAAAAGATATCCAAAGTTATTTAAATTGACATACATTCTGAGATGGAACTAGAAATGGATAGTACCTCATGTCAGCTTTAATTGTCTATGGGTTCTCTCATATGAGGTACATGCTGTAAAAAAGAATTGCAAAGGAAATGACAAGAGCAGATGTTTCCTGAAGACAACTGGAGATTTTCTGAAAGCATCAAAGTATACAGCCTATAAGTTATCAACAGCCGGGCAGATTGTAGCTAGTCACAAATCTTTCAATTTGCATCTTCAACAAAGTTGGACCCTCCATGAGTAATTGCAATATACTCAATAATGAAAGAAAGCAGTCTGTGTCGGTGTCACCTTTAACTTAGATTGTAAATAATCACATGCATAAATACAGATGACGCATGATTATTTCAATCCACAGCAAGTCTCTTTACAATCTGGGTTACAAAACATATGCAAGAGTCAGGCCCCTGAGTGTGATGCTCAGGACCTCACCAATAGCTGCAGAAGGACCCTGTCTGTCCCTTCCAAGACTCACCTCACTCCTGTTAATTGTCCGTAATCCCTGAGTTGCTTAACAGCATGGCTAGGAAGAGGGGGATACACAAAAATCCACTGACCGCAGTAGAAGGTCCACTGGCTTCTGACTAGAGACAGGGAATGACTGAGAAGTTCAGGGAGGTGAGGTGAGTCAGGAGACAGAGTCATCCAATTACTGCGTTGGACATTGAAATGTACCTCTCTCTGTGCCTAAGTTTCTTCAACTTTTAAATGGAAATGATAATACGCCCTCGTAATATTCTTATGAAAAATAATTAATTAATGCATATTAAGCCCTTTTAAAGGAATGTCTGACACATGGTAATCTGTGCCAGCTGCTACCATCATCAACACCACCACCACCACCACCATCAGTGGATCACGCCCCAAAGGAAAACCACAGTAGGAAAGTAGGGGGTAGGTGAGTCCTTGATTTCAGTGGCAATCACAGATCTTGCTTTGCGATTCTCTGAGGCAGGCAGGCCCTCACCTCAGTGGAGTGCCTGCTAGACTGTCCAGGATACTGGGAGTCAATGGTTCTTTGATTCCCCAACCCAGACCCTTGCACGGCATATGGATCCAGGCTCCGAGCAGCCATGCTGCCTCTCTGCGCCTGTGCAGACCCGGAAGTTCCTTGCACGGGCCCCTCCTCTTGGAGCTGCAGGGCTATTCCCAGGCAGGCGATCTGAGTCCCCCACATAATTGGCTGTTTCTGTCACTGACATCCCCTTCTGGCTCAGAAGCAGGCTTGGGCCCTGGCACTGCTGTCCTATTGCTGTGACCTTCCTGGAACCTCCTTTCAGGAATTGAGTCCCCTTCCTGGCCCCTGGGCCCAAGTCCATTCTAATTCAGAACACAGACAAGCAGTTGGAAAGTATCTGCTCCCACCTCTCAGAAAAAATCCTCAGGTTTTTATGAAGGTTGGTATATCCCACTGCAGAGCTCTACAAAAAGGAAATACGTTTTAAAAAAAAATGTGTAAGTGTAAACTAGGCAAACCTCTCCCTCTGAACAAAATTCTGATGAAACTAAGACTGGCCAGTGAAGATTTGCTCCAAGAGGGTTAGAAACAACTAGTTTTTGGTCTGAATGAGGTATGTGTCACCACTCATAGAAGACACTGTCAAACACTTAAAAATGTAAATTGACATATTTTTTATATATCATTTTTCCTCTTTAACAAAATGAGACTCCCCAAAGTTTATCACAGTATTTAATTAGTAATGTTCCAATTACTACATAATATAAAACCAATAAAATAGTATTTTAAATATTATGTATACCATTGGTAAGCATACAAACGTATTTAAATAGGTTAAATATTTTATTTAAGAATCTAGCTACACAAATGCATACATACATATATAATTATTGGGTCACACAAATCAAATAACTGTAGGTAGTGTCTAGATGTGTTCAAGTAAAATATTTAAATAAATATATTATAATACATATAAAATATATATTTACATATTAATAAATATCAATATATAATTTCAATAAGACAGTATTTAAAATGTTCTACAAATTTCTGTGGGTTTGGATATGAAGTACATGAGTACATTAAGAACATAACTTTGTAAAATACTGTAACCTAACCATTGATATTCATAAATTAACATCTGAGCCATATAAATACAGAAATAATATCTGATTCAGAATTTTATTGACTCAGAATAACATATATTTTTAAATATAGTTTTGAATCTAAAGAGACTTAAATGAAAAATCTAGCTTTATTGAATTGGTACGAGTTAAAAAAAAAACCCTCAAAATAAATTGTCTTCTAAGGAGATGTCTCAATTTCCCACTAAAATAACTATGAGCACTAAGAAAAAATGAAAACAAATATAGCATCTAAAGAAAGGAATAAAGGTAAGTCTCATTTCAGGATGCAGGGAAAATTTTAAATGGCTTAAAGTGGATTTAAGTGTATAGCCAGTGAAGGGTCCAGAAAAGAGAACACCTACTCACCTGAAATGATGCCAACAAACCATAGGTCCTCTCTGTGCTGTTTGCTTTCCTGGACCCCATATTTGCAGACCCCCCACTCCCGCAAACCATTAAGATATGACAGATTTTTGACAACCTGAAAACTGAGTCGCTGTCCATTGAGGCTATCTGTGAGGTGTGTAACAAGTCGTTTCTTATTACTATCCTCTTCTGTACACTTGAACACAATTTCATCTAAGATTACATTAGTTCTTGCATTCTAATATGATTTACCAATTTAGAAAAAAGGGCTGGAGTTACATCTAGCACATAAGGAATTGCACAAACCCCTGTAGACACACAAGGAAGTGGGTTGCGCATGTGTACATCATTTTAAGAAACACCAGGAAGAAAATAACTGTCGAGAAACTGTCTACTGCATAGCCACTGCTTTTCGAGGCAGCAAGAGTAACCGATGTCTGCCATGACTGGCCTGCACCCCCACCCCGACCCCCACCATCAGGGCTCCTTTTCACAAATCCAATGCCAGACCACAGAATTCCTCCTGTCTCTGCCCTTGCTTGCAACACTGTGAGGATGCTCTCCGTGCATAATTTCCTTTTACTTCCTGAAGAAATATGGGCCCCAGCTGGCTGGCGTACAGTTGGGAGTAGAAGAAAAGTTCCCATACAGAGCAGTAATGTTGCAGAAAAGGAAAGCCTCTTAGGTACTAGGAACTGGGCTTGGTGCTTTGTGCATTCCCCTATTGTCTTCTCAGTCTGTGAAAGACCAAACAAAGGAGTAGAGAAAGAAACACAAGGAAGCAACCCACCCACACTGACTCTGGAGAGGCTGCCCCTGCTACACAAACGCACAAATGAGAAAAGAAAAACACATAGTGCCTCTGGAAAACACTCCAAAACAAGAAAAAACAACTTGATTCTGAAGTCATAGGAAGAGAAGACCTTTGAAAACATTTCAAATGAACGTCTTAGAAAACTGATGGTCAACAGGAGAGAAGAAGCGCAGCATTAATAATGAGTGTAAAACACGGGAAGTCTCATGGGCTCTGGGCCCAGTGTGAACTGGCCCCTGGCTGCCTGCCATTCTTCCCTGGGCTCGCCCTGCTCCAGCCACCCTGGTCTCCTTGCCTCATGTTACACAGGTCACTCTCCAACCTGGAAGGTTCTTCCTGAGGTTATCCTTAGGCCCACCTCCTCACTTCATTCGGTCTCTGTTCACAGGTGCTCTTTCCGGAAAGGCTTTCTCTGGTGAACAGAAGTTTCCAGTACTCTTTATTGCCTTCCCCTTCTTTAAAGTAGGTAGAGTCTTCATAGCACTTGAGCAGCACAAGGGCACTCTATCATAGCAACTATAGGCCTGAGTTCAAATCCTGGATCTACTACTTCCTGACTGTGTGACTTTAAGCAAGTTACTTAGTCTCTCTTTTCTTCCTTTTTCTCATTTGGTACTAACTGCGCCCGACTTTATGGGTGCCCCACTCCCTCTGCTTTCCCCATGCGTGTGCCCTCAGAATGGCTTCCTGCTGAATCACCTACATTCTTCAACCACAAAGCATCCTCTGGCCCAGTGAGCACATTCAACCTATATGCAGGGCAGGCGCAAAGTAGCCCAGGGAACAGGTCCCACACTGTGATGAACAAAAGTCTGAAGATAAATATCTCAGGTCCCTCATTCTTTGGGCAGAGCAACTGAAGCCAGCTCTCTAGCAGAGGTCTGCAACTAGACTGAACCCCCTTTCCTGCAGCCCATACACCCTGTAGTGACTTTCTTCTCCTCCTTTCCTTCCCTGTCTCAGTTCTTGGCTCCCTGACGTGTCCTTCCAAGATCCCTTCCCACTTACACTGTCGGCATTCAAATGCTAATCTCATGGTTTGCCTTTGAGAGGACCCAACCTATGAAACACACATTATAGGGTAAATTAAATTAGTTGGTATATAAGCAAGTACTTAAACAGTACCTGGGACGGAGTAAGTCTTCAGATAGTATTGATTTTCTTATTCATTGCTAGCTCAGGGTCTAGGACAATGCCTGGGAAAAGGTACACACTTAATGAATACTTTGAGGAATGAATAAAAAGAGGATAAAAGGACAATAGTATGAGAGAAAAGGGAGATGAGAGAAATAAAGAACCATAACAAAAAATATGCGGCAGCTCTATTATAATTCAAATGAAAGGATAGGAAGGGCCTGAAATGATAAAATGTCGCGAAGAACAATCATGTTAGGAGTGCAGAAGCGGACCTGAGAAGCTATTCCAGAATAGGAAGAAAAGGGACAAAGAGGTGAAAGTGACTAGAATGAATATGATGAATAGGGAGGACAAAGAACAAAAATCAAAGCTAAGAATTATAGGAGTTCCCAAGGAAGAAATCAAAAGGTCTCTTTAGGAATAGTAATAATAACCAACGAAAGAATAGTCTCTGTGGGGACAGAGTCCCAGAGAGCAGTTTCCAGGCTCTCGGCCTCACGTAGAAAGGTGCTGGCTCAGGTAGTAAATGGCCATCAACTGTGATTGGATGGCCATCAGCTGTGGCTAGTTGGCCGTCAGCTGTGACCAGTGAGCCATTGGCCACTAATATAACTGCTGTGGCTTCGCTAGCAGAAAATGGGGGCTAGCAAGAAGATGGTGGCTGAGCTAGCAAGAGGCACAGTGAGGGTTGTGAACAGTGTGGCTCCTGCTTCCTGTGTCTCCAACCCAGACGCCAGCGAGAATATAGTGGTGTGACTCCCCTACCTATGACTCCGTGGATGTTCCTTTTTGGCCTCACCATGTCCTGCGTTCTTATGTGGGGAGCGGGACCAGAGACCCCGCCAGACGCCCTGCACGACAGTCTCCATATTAAAAAGATGGGGGAAGAAGGGGACCTAAGTATGAAAAGAGTTATTTCTGCTTTCTTTATCCTCTGCATAGCTCTCCACAAAAAAAAACAAGCACTCATCTGTTTGGATAGAGCCCAAGACATTCTTCGGCCACATTTTACTAATGGGAGAGGAGGGTAGGTTCCTGTGCCTTAAAAGAGAGGAGCCTGCCCAAATAGTCCCCACTCCCATGTCGTAGGAGACTCCTGGAGCTTTGACCTTTGGATAAACTGCTATAATCTGTGCAGCTAGCTGGGTATGTGGGTTTTACTAAGCAGATAGAATAAGCTGTGTTTTCCAGTTTAGAAGTCCCACCTTTGAGAGATACTGAGTACTGGACTAGCCCTAAAAAAAAGTGATGTATAATTTTGCCTGTGATTACCTTGTTCTTCTGTGATTGTTCCTCATCCAAGATCTCAGAGAAAAGAATTCAAGTCCTGAAATCCCATTGGACCCCTAACAGCTCACACCTGAATACTCTCTGGCAATTCTTTTTGGAATTACAAGGAGAAGGAAGTAAATATCTCTCAAGCTTTGAGGCGAAACAAAAGACCTTAATGAAAGAGTTAAGAAAATCAAACTGTTCTAAGATATCTCTACTACATTACATGTCAGAAGACAACGTAACAAATCTGAAAGTGCTGGAGAAAAGCCCAAGACTCAAAGGTTCATACCCAGCTAAGCAAAGGGAACAGAACTACAGTCTCAGATATGCAAGACCATGTTCCTACTAATGAAGTTCAGTAGGAAAAACAAAACAAAACATACAGACCAAGTGAGCTGAATCAAAGGTAAGATTTACAAGTAAGGAAGTAGTAATGGAAAAGTAATGTGTGAGTCTCTTCACTTCAGTTCAGATCATAATCTAAGGCTTATGGAACTAGTTAAGAAGAGTAGCAATACATCCACACATAAACCATATATGTCAAAGAAATGACATTGGCAGTGCACTAATTTAGAAACAGGAAGAATTGAGGATAATAAAAAAGGCTATGTAGCTTGAGCAGAGATTTGAAAAACAAAAAAAAAAAAGAAAAACATGAAGACTTGCATGGATAGTGAATACAAAATAAGAGAGCACTTTCAAAGTTGGAAAATGCCTGAGCAGAGATGCTAGATATGGGATATGTATGGTTAATTTGTGCAGCCACAAATATGCCACTTGGATTGGAAATGGAAGAATCACTTTAGGGATGTTGGAAAATAAATTTGGAAAAGTGAATTTTGGGTAGATCATGAAGGACCCTGGATGTCAGTTCAGGAAATTTATACATTTTTTTAGTAAAAACAGCAGAACTGTTGAAAAGTTTTGAGCATCAAAAATGGAGTAACTAAGGGGCATTAACCTGTGTTTCTATGCACGAGGGAGGCACATAGAAAGTGATCAGAGCAGTTTTAAAAGAAGAAAAAGGAAAATGGAAGAAATAGTGTGATGGAAAAAACAATAGTTGGTGAACTTTATTGTGAGGCTCAATATGGAGAAAGATACTAAAATGAAGTATCAAATGTTAATAATAAAATGAAGTATAAAATGAAGTAGGAAATGTTGAGGTTAATTAAATTAAAATGTTAAGGAAACAGGTATTTTATGTATAGAGCAGAGAAAGAATGATGTCATCCATTAACTATTTACATTTTGGGGTAATAACTATCTAGTTAATTTAGTTATCAAATTTACCTTTTGATAATTATGTATAATGTCTCTTGTCTTGAATACTATCGTTTGATAAACTCTACAATATTTTACTAATGAATACAATTAAAAGTTATAATGTAATTCATTTATACATCTATGTTTATTTTTTAAGAATTCTCTTTAGAATACAATTATTTGCTGAAAGGGACCTTTAAAAATGAAGGTTTTAGATTAATTCCTCAAATTAAAGCAAATTTGTCAATTGGAAAACTTGTGAAAGTAAAAACAATTTTATGTTTCTTTAACCATTTCTCTCCTGATGTCCTAGTGGTAAGGTTGAATATTGATTAATATTGATTAACTACATTGAGATCATATGTCATTAGGTCAGTCTGACACTTTGGCCATTATCTGTAGGATGTGAAAGAACCACTGGATATCCTGAGAACTTGTTGTATAACAACAAGTTAAGTGTAGACCCAAATTTGACCTAAATATTTACCGTTGGGCTTGAATCATCTCAGAAGTTTGAAAAATCACTTTATAGGTTTTCTGAATTCTATTTTCACCTGCTATGTTCCCAATATTTCTTTAATCCTTAATTTCCAAACTTTCTATAAAAAGAAATTGAAGGAATATTGTCTTGACATTCCCAATGGTAGTAAACAGAAGAGAAAGTCCATTCCAGAAATTTCTCAGTTGAATTTAGGCTTTCTCTGATATTTTATTATCAATATGTACTATTTCTATCCATCCCAAATCTTCTTCTTAAGATTTCTTTATTTAATAAATTTCATACCAGGAATAAGTCATAAGAAGAAAACATTCGAATTTAGATTATTATATTTGACTAGTCTATGCATCATGAGTATAATAATCATGGCATTATGATAAATGCATATTCATTGCTGTACATTGTTGTACAATTCAGAATTGTACACCTGAAATCTATGTAACTTCACTAACAATTGTCACCCCCATAAACTTTAATTATAAATATATATATAACATCAGAAAATATAAAATGCTCATAAATAAATTTAATGAGACTTTTCCATAACTACTGTTATGGAAAATAAGACCTAGCCGGACAATCAGCTCTCATGCATTTTTTGGAGCAAAAATTAATATAAGACTATTTTGCTATAATATAAGACCCAGTCTTATGTAATATAATATAAGACTGGGTCTTTTATTCCATAAGACTGGGTCTTATATTAATTTTTGCTCCAAAAGATGCATTAGAACTGCTTGTCTGGCTAGGTCTTATTTTGGGGGAAACACGATATATTAAAAAACTGGTAACATTACTGAGAGCCACACGTGAATTGAGTAAAAAATTTTTACATCACTGTCCAGTATAGATACAATATGCTCTTTCAGTTAATTTGTAAATTCAATGCATTTAAAAAGAAAATGCCAATTCATTTTTTGGAAGGAATTTTATAATATGTACCTAAATGTACAAGAATAAAGCAAAAAAATTTTGAAACCACATTAATGGTAGGAACTTGTTCTACCAGATATTAACAATATATTATATAACCAGCACTAAAAATAAATAGATCAGTGGAACAGAAAATTCATAAATAGATCCAGAAAATGGAATAATGTAGTATATGATTAAAATGGCATTTTAAATCACCGGGAAAGAGAATGATGGCTTTTTCTATGAATAATGTTGGATACTGGCTATACGCAAATTTAAAAGACCGGTGTCTACCTGGTATTTTACAATATAAAATGAAGATGAAGTAAATATTTCATTGTAAAAGCATGAAAGCATGGAAAAGCCATAAGGAAACAAATATTTTTTAATAATTCTGAAAGCACAGTGCATCTGCTTTAAGTCTAGTTTAAAAGTAATTTCCTAATTGAAAGATCTCAGTGTGAACAGGACATAATGGAGAACATAAACTCACCAGCTATGAATGAAGCAAAGGGGTTTATTGACACCCACACCCCTAGAGACAGAAGTAAGAAAGGGGAAGGGTCTCCTGCACTAGAAAAGAGAAAGGTTATTGGTGGTCAGTCTCCAGGCGGTGATTCCAGCACACTAGCTGGAGAACGTGGGAGAAACAGGAATGGCATTGAAGCAGGAGTTAGGAGGAAGTCTGGGAGCATGGGAGCATTTCACTCAATCACACAGGAAAACAGTATCCCATAGTAGTGAAGGGATTAAAAGTCCCATTAAGGATTCTAAGAAATCAGAATACACGCACGTGTGTGTGTGCACGCGTGCGGGTATGTTTCTGTTTGTCTCAAGAGCGGAGGGCTGTTTTCCTGCTTCCTGGAGATAACTGAGAGTAGCTATGCCTCCTAGAAGTTATCCAGCATTCACAGGCTAGCCTGCACATGTAAAGAGATGCACAAGCCTCTGAAATTGCTTCACTAAAATCAAATTACGTTCTTGTAATTCAAATATAACATTCACCTTAATTTAAACTATTGTACTACAATAAATTTGCATAATGTGACTTATAACTTGAGGCACTCAGATTCCAAACAATTTAGTTGAGAGTTTGGAGGGCAAAAAAAGTCTCAAGAAAAGGTAATATTTTTTGAGAACCCAGGCCTTTCACGGGAGATTTTCTATGGGACTTTTAACATGCTTCCAGGCATAACACAATGACGGAAAGTATAAAGAAAAATCTTGATGGATGTGACCTCATAATTTGTTTAAATTGCTATAGGGCACATAAAACCAAATATGAAAGAATGAACTACTGAAATAAATTTATAAAATATACTTCAGATGAAGGGTTAATGTACTTAGTTTAAAAGAGATTTTTATAAATCAATAAGAAACAGAGAATACCCCAGAAGAAAAACAAGCAAAGTAATGAACAAGCAATTTGCTAAAGAATACATACCATTGGCTACTTAGTATATAAAAACATTCAAGCTCCTTAGGAATCAAAGATATGTAAACGAAAATAATAAAATGAATTTTACCTTTGGTACTAAGGTGAAAAATAATAATACCTGGTTTTGGTAAACATATAGGAAAGTAGGTAAACTTACTATTACTGTGTGTGTAATTATGACAGGCAAGTTGATAATATCTATCAAGAATTTTAAAGGCAGCAATCTACACGTTTAAGAATTTTTCCTAAGAAACTAATTGAACAAGTAAACAGATTGTTATCATCTTTTTCACATACAAAGGACACCATATTATTACAAAGATTCTGATGAATTATTTATTTTTCAGAATGAAAAGCTGTTTAGTATTACAACGACCCTGTCCTCACAGCATACTCAAATCAAGAAAACACAGAGATTCTTTTTTAGATGGCACCCACAATTCAAACGCTCTAATCACAAGAACAAAGGGCGACACAAAATCAAAGAGACAGATGGAGACAATACAAGTCCCATTTGTGCACCTGCGGGGGAAATGGGTTCTCTGGAACACTAAAAAGCTGGAGGCAGAAACAAGAACACCTGGGCACTAACTCTCCCTCTTTCCCTGGACGAGAATGAAGCCTTGCTAATGCTAAATTCGATTCAAGACCCAGAAGAGCCCAATACATACACAACACCTTAAACCGAAGTGCACAGATTGTTAATGTTAAGATCTTCCAGAAGGCTGATGGAAGCTCTGGGAAAAGACTTGTGGCTCAGCACCAATTGAGCATTTTTCATACATCAAGCACTACTCTCCTCAATATGGGCAATATCAACAGCATTCGGTGATCTGTTCGGGAACCAGGGGCCGGGAAGCCCTCCTCAGAAAGTGTTGTGTTAAATAGGAAGCTTAACCTGATTACGACATGTGTGCACCTATAGTCTAGTCTCACTAATTGGAAATGTGCCTCACCTTGAAAACTATGCACCTATTTCAGCTCATTTTCAATTGCTTAAACTATGTGTAAACATAAATCCCCCAAAATAGTATCAAAATGAACAAAGTGAACATTTGTAAACATAACCTGCTGAACCAAGCAAAAGCACTTCCATTTACCATGTTTGACACATCAGTCCGTCCTGTAATTTGGACAAGGTCATTTATTAATTATGAGTGTCAGCGTTGTGAGTCTATAATTGCAATCTGGATGTTTTTGTGTCCCTCTCATTATATTTAGGGGATAAAGTGCCTTAAATATTTCTAACCTTTGCAACTGTTTATCCTCTGAGGCTACATGATACCAAAATATCTAAATAGAAATTTTAAAAAGTACAGTCTGTCATTACTCTAAACAGCTTTTCTAGAAGAAACTAAATATGCTCATCTCTCTACATATCCAAAGATTTGTCTGATTGGAAAATATTGTCATTAGAGCAATGCTGTCAAGTTTCTAAGAGATTCAGAAGTATGTCCCACCTTAGTACCATTTCAATAAAATATAGTCTTTCTCATTTTCCCTGTAAAGATCGCTGCTCACAGGATAGTAAATTTAACACTCAATGAAATATTTAGTAGCATGTAATTTTTCCATTTCCTTCTTGACCACTGGCCAGACTTACAAAAGAGCCATTCCCAATGCCCAGTAATTTCTTCATTCATTCAGCAACTATTCTTTGAACTTAGCTAAAAACTGAAACAAGCTGTGAGAATATAAAATCAAAAAAGCCATGACTCCTGCCCTCCAGAAACTTACAGTCTAGGCAGAGGCAGACGAGTAAATTAGCAGCTCAGGTGCAGTGTAGTGAGTGTCACCTAGTGATTAAGGGACCTGGAGGAGGAACATTGAAAGCAGACTGATCTAGATGTGACCCTTGAACTGAGTTTGGAAATATGAGTGGGAAAAGGTGACGACATGTCAAAGCCAGAAGGGAGAATTCTCCAGAGAAAGAGAACAACACATGAGTTATCACACAGATGTGATTTATCATGGCTAATTTACAGAATCACAAGTCCTGCGCAGCCAAAGTAGAGGGCACATGGGTAGAAAGAAAATAAGAATCTTTTCAGGAAGAATGTGGTGTGCTACGCTCAGGATTTGGGACATGATGCTGAAAGCTGCAGGGAGCCGTTTCCTGACTTTCTGTGATGAAATCAATGTTTGGAAAACAAGCCCTCTGGCTGCTCTCTGTAGAATACACTGAAAGGAAAGCCACTGCAATAATCCAGGCAAAAAAATGTTAATAGCTTCAGGTAAGGTAGGAGAGATCTAGGGGAGAGAACAGATTTGGAATGTATTTCAATACTGGTGAAATACTGTATATAGGGAAAGGAGTCTAAGCTGATTCTAAATTTCTGACTAGAGGGACTAGGTGACGCTGTTTAACTCAATAAGATGAGAAATTCAAGGGAAGCAATAGGTTTGGAGTAAAAAATGAACTTAATTTTGAAACTTGATGAGTTCAATATCAAGGGGATTAGTGCAGAATAGAATTGGATAAGTGAAAGGTGTAGGTCGTAGATATGGGACTTCACTGTATAGAAGGCAGCCGGAGTTGTTATGCAGAAAGAACAGAGGGCCCCAGCACAGAAACCTGGGAAACGCTAAAGTAAGGGGAGGGTAGTAAGTAGACTACAAGTACTTAATTGCTAGAGGAGCAGATGAGGAGGAGGAAGAAGAGGCTAAAGGATCCAAAGAAGCTGATGAAGAACTCTAAGAAGGTAAAGTGTTTCCAATGTTTTAAAGATGAGCAAGACACATGTTCAGAGCTTGTAGCAATGCAGAAATCAGATCTGAAGGAAGCTAGGAGAAGGAGAAAGAAGAAGAGAAATAGCCAGATTCCAGAAGGCTAAAGAGGGAAATAGTGTAGACAGTGTAGACCCATATTCCAAATAGTTTACAAAAGGAAAGAGTACGAACATACTCCATATCAGCTACTAACTTTTAAATAACTGATTATCATCATGTCTCATTCTCTCACGGTGCATATTTTGGCAATATCCTTTCCAAATAGAAATAGAAATGAAGTCTTTTGGAAACAGTTTTCATGGAATAGAAGACAAACTTTTTTTCCTTTCTATCTGATGCCAAAAGTTTCAATAAAATTACAGCATTAGCAGAAGCAGCAGTTGGGAATTAGGGTGATTCATCTTGAAGTTTCCTTCCAAAGTTATTCAAAATTGTGTTTGTGCACCTACATGCCATTCACCCAAAACACAGTTTATCCTACCAGAATGTAAATGAATATGTAATATTCACGTCATTGCATTTTATATTTCTTTTAAGATCATGGTGTTCTGTTTAGTAACCTAATATTTAACACTAGCGTTTTAGATTCATTCTTCCCAAGAGATTTAAATCATTGCTCTCAATTTTCCCAGTGAAACCTCCTCTCATTATTGCTTTCTCAGACTGGTAATTCTTCCACCATCGCTTTCTACGATTATTTTTAGCTCTTACTGATGTTTGTTTCTAATTTAGGATCAGCTATAAATTTTAATAATTATGGTGATTTACATTTATATGGCATTGTTCACCCTGAGAGCTCCCAGAGCACCTTTTCAAACTATAGACTGCACATATAACTAAATGACAGGCATCGTGAAGGAGGATGAAAACAACCAGTCACTCAATTAGCATGCTGTTTACCTAGCTCTGGAATAATAAAGATGCTTCGCCAGACTCCAGCCAATATCAATCAGAGGAGACGCTCCACGGAGCACCATGCCACAAGCTGATATTATCTCTGACTATGAACAGGGGCCATTTTTTTATTCACTAACATATAACTCCTAGCAAGTAAGACTGAATTCGTTTTGCCAAAAAAGATCAATGGCTATTTAAAAATGCTTGAATAAAATGCAGGTATTAAATGTGTACTAAAAAAATTTCTTTCTTTCTTAAACTCAGCTTTTACTGCTAACCAGGGAATTCTGTGCTAGCAGCTAACACAAAAGGTGGCTCCCAAGTCATAAATCTAGACTCAAATAAGCACTCAGTCCGTGACCTTGTACAAATCATTTACACTACTTATCTTAGTTTCATAGGTTTGGAAGGAAAACTGTATTTCTCACTTGAACTCAGCAATTCCTGATTTGAAAGATCGTGGAAGTGTGCTGAAAGATTCTAGATTCCGAGGATTGTAGTGAAGGAGTTTTATCCTGAAGCCACATGTTCTTTCAGGTATGCACATCAACTAGCCTTAATTGTTGGTAACTTAAAATGTTACCAACTATTAACAAGAATACACAAGGCTAAACATTTACTACCTTGATGAACAGCTTCCAGCAGTCAACACATAAAATCTGAATAACTTCTACTATGCAAATGAGAAGTTGAAAGTGGGGACAGTTAAGAGTTTGTGTTAAATATAACCAATAAGTGCTATTGATTAATCCTTTATATACAAAATGACGGTAAGTATAAAACTTATACTTTCCTATGTGGTAAAACTTTATTTGTATAGGTTAAATTGAGAAATAATAATTATTGTAATTCAGGACAAGGTATACCCTAGACAATGTGTTAAGTGTATTATATTTTTATTTCACATGATCCTCATAACTACCTTATTAAGTAGTTACAGTAGTCTTATACTTCTTAGCTATATATTTCAATACTTTGCAAATTGTTAAATTTTCAAATATGGAAATTTTGGTCCAGGCTTCTGGTCTTTAAAACCACACTCATATTTAATTCAACTGTTTCCTGAGCATATCTTCATAGTAACCTACATTCAGTTTGCACTAAGGTTTGATTTTCTTTGAATTGTTTTGCAAAAATGATGGTACTTATTGAAACAGTTTCAGGAATCATTTTCTCTAGTTTCTACGTATAGAACTTATAGCAGAACTACCCAGAGTTTGGGTCTGAACCAGTATAGAATCTGATATTCTACTTTTTAATGTCTCCTAACCTTCCATCTGCTAAGAGACCTCACTTTATTAGACTTCCTCTCATTTCTTTTTTTTTCCATTGTCCTCACCACCAGTAGACTTTCTTTCCAAGCTCAGTTTTTAAATAAAGAAATAGAGATCTTCATAGCTTCCAGAGAAACTCTGCATAGTTGATTATGCTTACTCATTAGCGAAGGAATTCACTGCTCAGAAGGACATGGTTTGCTCCACATTATGGAACTTGGAAATGGCTCTCAAATATAGAAACATAAGAGGTCTGACAATTAAGTCCGCGAACTCATCCTAGAAAAAGTGCTGCCTCATTGCTGAATATCACTACAGTCTCCTTCCAAGTATTCCCCTTGGGAAGCTATGCACTGATGCCAGCACCTAGTCCACCCTTCAAAGCTATTTTGGAACTCTTGTTTTCTGGAATGGCCATCAGAGCTGTCATCGTATTACCCTTGATGTCCTGCATGTCATCGAAATGTCTTCCTTTCAATATTTCCTTTACCTTTGGGTAAAGAAAGAAGTCATTGGGGGCCAGATCAGGTGAGTAGGGAGAGTGTTCCAATACAGTTATTTGGTTACTGGCTAAAAGCTCCCTCACAGACAGTGCCATGTGAGATGGTGCATTGTTGTGATGCAACAGCCATGGATTGTTGATGAAAAGTTCAGGTCATTTTCATCTAACTTTTTCATGCAGACTTTTCAGCATTTCCAAATAGTAAATAAACTTGGTTAACTGTTTGTCCAGTAGGTACAAATTCATAATGAATAATCCCTTGATATCAAAAAAGGTTAGCAACATCGTTGCAACAAGTTCGTGAGCTTCATTGTCAGACCTCGTATGAGTGCTAGACTCATGAATGACAAGGATCAATTTTATTGTAATCTATATTTACGGAAAAGAGAAAACCAAAGCTTAGTAAAGCTAATAATATACTCCAGCCACACATCCAATAAATCAGACAGCCTTTCAACTGAGGTCCAAAAAATTCCAAAGTCTGCTTTCTTTCTTTTACAACACGCAGTCTGGCATAGTGAATGATCTGCATTCTTGGAACTACGTTAATGAAAATTAGTTTTACTATAGTTTTGATTAGATCAAAAAATTTTAAAGTCTGACGCCTAACCAGTTATGGGGTTTTTAGATGGTCATCTTAACTTTTCTGGTATTCAATTTCTTCATCTAAAAAATTAAAAACTCATCAGGTTTTAACAAGCTCCAAGGTCCTAGTATTCTATAAAAGCTTTGCTTAATAGATTCACTGCTAGAAAAAGTTGTGTGTTTGATTGTGCACAAGTATATGCTGTAAGGTAATTAAGAGTAATTGCTATTGTTGTTTTTCATTTAATTAGATTAAATGCCCCTCATGCAATTGGATTATATAAATGCCCTTGCTAAGCACTTGTACTGTAATCATTTTAAGAATGAACTTCAGTTTATTCTACATCTAAATCACCCTGATTTTCATTTAATAGGTCTAAACTTGTGCTGTTTTACTATAATATTTGACCAATGCACATTGTTCATTGCACAATTCTCAATAGAATTGTCCTGAGTTTATTCACTTGTAGTTATATTTCTCTTCACATAACTAGGGAAACAGTACCCCAGATGCATGGAATTTTCTTACCCCTTTCTTGATATCTCTTTAAATTAATATATCTTCTAGAATAGTGTTTCTCAAAGCAGACTGTGCATAATAACCACAGCATGTGGGGAACTCCAATACAGATGATTGATTGAGGTACAGAGAGGCCACCTAACTTGCCCAAGTTATATAGTTGGGAAAAAAACCAATGAGATCTGGCTCAGAGACCCAGCATTTTACCATTGTACTGGACTGCCTCAACCAAGAAGCTTCTAGGAAACAGATTACTGAGCTCCACCTGCTACTTACTGAACCAGAATCCCAGGAATGTGTATGTGAGTGTGTGTGTGTGTTCAACATTCCCAAGTTGATTCTAATGGAGCTGCGTCCAATGCATGGAAATCACTAAACTAGAGTACCTGTAAAAAAGAAAAAAAATCTCTATATTTGCAAAAGGAAGAAATCAGTGTCCAAGCATTTGGTCTTTTGTTGAGAGCTTTGCCATACAATAGCTTTGCTTAATTCAGAGAGGCACTTAATATGCCTGCTAGGGCTCACAATTTTGTAATCAATTGTTCTCCTTTCTGCCTATCCTAATAACAGGCCAGGATTTTTCCTCTGTGACTCTAATCCCAAATGTGGGAGAACTGACATGTCTTTAGGAAGCAAGACTAGGCCAACACAAGATGACAGCATGGTGTGATGAAAAGAAGAAAGGCTTTGGGGGCACAGCAAATATAAGCTAAAATGCTAGCTTTGCAAGTATACAAATACAGGGAAATCACCCATTCTCCTTGAGCCTTAGTTTCCTTATTTATAATAAATAAGGGCTTTAGTAGTTGGAGCCACCTCCACAAGGTTGTGGGAAGCAGGACAGCATGCTGTTAAGAATGGATTCCAATCCCAGCTCTGCCACCTACTCCTCTAAGACAGCTTCTCATCTGTAAAGGGGAGATTCTCAGACATTCAACCTCAGAGCGCATGAGAAGGAGTAAATGAGATAACACATGCATTGTTACTGTAAGTATTGGGACTGCTGCAAACATTAAACCGTCGTAATGAAACTGGCCCAATATAGGATTTTTAAACATTACTTTCTCGTTTTTTTAACCTCGTCTCTATGAAGAATGTCAGGAGAAACCATCCACACCGCTGTGCACAGAAACCCACGTGCCACCAGAGAGGGGAAAAAAGCACAAGGAAGGATTGCAGTTGGAAGACATGTCTCAGGACTATAAAATAGTACTAAAATTCTCTCCTTTAGTTTCCCTTGATTTGGCCTTTTAAAAAGATCTGGGTGAAACAGTATGGAGATTCCTCAGAAAATTAAAACTAGAAATACCATATGATCCAGCACCTCCACTTCTGGGTATATATCCAAAGGAAATGAAATCGTTCTCTCTCCGTTAGTTTCCCTATCTCGCACCCCCATGTTCATTACAGCATTATTTATAATAGCCAAGACATGGAAACAACCTAAGTGTCCACTGACAGATGAATGGGTAGAGAAAATGTGATATATATATATATATATATATATATATATATACACACAACAGAATATTATTCAGCCTCAAAAAAGATCCTACCATTTGCGACAACATAGATGAAACCTGATGCTGAGTGAAATAAGTCAAAGACAGAAAGACGAATACTGTATGATCTTACTTCTATGTCGAATCTGAAAAAGAAAAAAAATTCATAGAAACAGAGAAACAGAGAGCAGATCGGTGGTTGCCAGCAGGTAATGAGAAGAAAGGGTGAAGGTGTTCAAAGGGTACAAAGTTCTAGTTATAAGATGAATAAGTCCTGGGGATGTGATTACAGCAAGGTGACTACAGTTAATGATACTGTGTCATGTATTTAAAAGTTGCTAGGAGTGTAGATCCTAAAAGTTCTCAACATACACGTGCACACAACTATGTGAGGTGCGGTCATCATTTTGCAACATATACATATATCAAATCATTACACTGTGTATCTCAAACTTACACAATTATATCTCAATAAATCTAGGGGGGTAAAAGACCTAGGATGAGCATTCCAAAGACTAACGTCTCCTTGTTATCACGGTCCCCACCACAACCAGACACGCCACTACTCAAAAGCCCACATTCCCAGCTCCCTCCCCCACTGGGTCCCACTGTCAACTTGCCTTTAATCAAACCAGCCTAGTATTTTGCTCCTCAGTGCCTATTTTCCTGCCCTTCCTTCTGCCTGGAATGCAACCCACAAACCATAGCAAAATCTAATTTACTCCCCAAAGACCTGACCAAATGCTATTTCTCCTTTTCCTAAGTTTCCCAGTCAGAATGCGTCATTCCCTCCACTGGACTCCCAATAGAACAATTATCTTTGTACACCTCCATTATTAAATATAGTCACAAATTCACTCCGATATATCTTAAAGATTTGCAATTTAAAGGACCTGGCTTTTTACTAGATTTCAAGTTTCCTGATGGAAGCAGTTTACTTTACATATCTTCACATTTTTTCCACAGAGGCTGAACTGCTATCTTGCATAATAGTAGGTATTCAACACAAATTAGCTGAAATAATATGTGTGTACCACAGCCTGCCACGAATGGAACCTGTCACGTCCCATGCGACAAGAGTTGTGGGGAGTGAGGAGGGCGGCGCATGAATAAACTCTATCCATGGCTCCTGTTAAGAAAAGACAGCAGCCATGAATAGAGTTTAAGTGCAGAGGCCAAAGGACCAGCAGCCTCAAGGTCTGGGCTGTGGCACCTGGTCGGGTCTGCGCAATAACTTTTATTAGTTAGGTGGGGAAGCAAAGGAGAGAAAGCTTGTCAATCTCAAGATCTGTGAATCCTATACATCATAATAGAAAACCGATTCGAGTCAATCACCCTTGCCTACAGGCAGCTGGACCATAAGTCTCAACTTCCCCAAGGGACAAAACCTATATGCAAATGAATAGATGGAGAGCACCTCATTGAATCACTTCCCTTGCAGGTGTTGGGAAGGAATGCAGCCACAGAGGCTGAGACTTTCCTTCTTAGCCTAAGGAAGGTGGGGGGCTGTGCCCACCTCTGTGAACCCTGTCGGTTCTCCTGATGGTCCCCACAACTGCGTCTGGCTTGAGTTGTTCCTTCCATGAGGAATCTTACTCGTCATTGACTGTCCAGTCATTTTTCTGGGACCAAACAGGGAGACATAAGGTGCAAACACAAAGGTTTAGCAAAGTCCCTGAAAGGATCGTCTTGCAGACTCTCCTTTCTGTTGGGGGCAAGTAGAAGGAAACAAAAGGCTACGTTGTTGTTTGGGGACAGGAACCCAAAGCAAAACTCATCCCAGTCTTGCCCTGCCAGGATGCCATAAACTCAGTGTATGGCAGACATGAGGTGAAAGTGTGCTCTGAAAAATAAAGCTTAAAGTCTCTAATAGCTGAAAAATAGACTGGTGCAAAACTGAGCCTAGGATGTACTACATAGTAAGATTTCAATGGAAGGAAGCAACTAATTGGCAGTATAAAAAGTCATTCTCTAATATAAAGATATTATAGTTGAATGTACTGTAATGCAGATCTAATAAAAACCCCTACCATGTTTCATTTTTAAATATTTAAAGACACACAGGGTAACCCAGGAACAGAGATTCGTTTTTGGTGCACATGCTATAATTAACCACTTTTCATATCGTACGCTACACTGACCCTTTTGACAAGTTTTTAAAACCATACTAAATTAGATTTCAATCATAATCTTATTGGAAAAAAAAATGAAAAGAAAAGAACGTGCACCTGGATGGAAAATGGAGAGAAAAATCCAGCCATGGAGAAACGTTAACACTTTTTCTATCTTGGTATTCCTTAAAGAAATTGTACCAAATGCTAAAATTCAAATGAGATATTTGAGCTGCTCCCCTAACAGTATAGTTTGCCTACATGTTTTTACAACAGTTTTTTTTTTCTTCCTCCTTCATACAATAGTACTTATGGAGAGATATCATGTAGAAGAGTGGCTCTCAGTACAGCCCACAGACACCTAGGGGTCCCCTTTCAGATGATCTGCCAGGTGAAAACCATTTTCATAGTAGTATTAAAATTGTATTTGCCTCTTCTGCTTATATACATATTTGCAATGGTGGTAAAAATAAAGATAAATAGGGTTTGTGGTGACGTCTTACCATGAAGAAGACAGTAGAGCCAAACTATGCTAGTTGTCAGTGTATTCTTCTCTGCTACACACTTGCAGTAAAAGAAAAATTGCTAGTTTCACTTAAATATAGCCTTGATGAAGCAGTAAAATTTATTGACTTCTAACATCTTGACTGGAGTAAAAAGCTTCTTAATGTCCTGTATGTTGAAATGTAAAATACACGTAAAGCACTTCTGTTACAGAGTGAAGGATGATATTTGGCCCTGGAGGGGTGTGGAGGGGATGGCACAAATATGATCCCTTCAGTTGTGAGCTAAACTAGCCCCTTTTTTAATGGCACATCATTTTTACTTGAAAAAACTACTGACAGCAAAACCACAATTATTAAGACTTACAATGTTTGGAAGATTTTTTCAAAAACGAGCAAAGTGAACTTATCAGCTCAAAAAAAAATTGACAGACATTTTAACCAATGATAAAACTTGAGCTTTCAAGGAAAAATTCCTATTTGGGAAAATCTGTATCCTTCACGAATCTAAGCAGGCTTTTCTGATGAGACTTTCCTGATTTACATTGGTCGTGATCTTAACAAATGTAATGTTTTGTCATTATATAGTAAAATGTCCCAAGATTTGAAATAGATATATAACTCTGTGTACCAATATTATCCTCAAATTTCAAAATCCTCTATAGTTAAAAGATCCATTCAAAGTACAACACAGACCAACGAATTTTAAGTTCATTAACATAGTCTCAGATTCTATATTGGAATTAACCTTTATGAAACAATAGTTGTCAAGTTTTGGTATAGTATCAAGGATAATGTGATAAAGCTATTAAAATACTCTTCTCTATTACTACATTTCTACGTGCAACAAGATTTTTTAAAAAATATTTTTCACACAGAACTTCATATTGAATGCAATAGAAGATATGAGAATGCAGGCTATCTTCTATCTATCCGCACATTAAGGAGATTTGTAAAAAAGTAAAACAACACCACTCTTCTCATCAAAATGTTTCTTGGAGAATAGTTATTTCATTAAAATGCTACTTATATCAACATGTAATGGTATATTATTGTTATTTTTAGGTGAGTTAAATATTTTAAATTTTTATCACTTTAATTTTGAATGTTGGTGATCAATAGATACAAAAACAAATTCCCTGACAATGTTATTTTTCATCCTGTTGAGTTTGGGATCTTTTACTATATGAATTCAATGATCATGTCTTCAACAACCACTGCTCAGTCTCAGCGGTAGGCCGAGTACGACAGGGAAACCAGTATCATGATACTTGGGTCCAGTCACTAGAGCACTTGCAGCTTCCATCGCGATCCACATAATGATAGATCCACGTTTTTATTCCCATCTCTCCTCTGCATTGAAACCTGTGTTTCTATGTGTGTCCAGCTGCCTCCTAAATATCTTTACTTGGATGTTCCACAGAGAGCTTTAATAGTTCCAAAACGGAAATTATTCACTAAATTGCATATGCTCAATGAATAGTCATTACATTCCTTATGCTTTTTCCCCCTAATATTAATACTAGGCATAAAATATGAAGAGCTTTTCTTTTACTTTTGTGCTGGCAAATCATAGCAGTGACATTTCCTTCCTTTTGATTCTATCCCATGGTACAACCTCTGCTTGTAAACCTATTCTCCCTAACTTCTCCCTAACTCATGATTATTGAATTACTTTCTGGACACTGAATTTTCACAAAATTGTTCCTCTCATCCAGTGTTTCTCTCCTCCCAAATATTAAATGTCATCCTCACAAAAAATAGCAATTCGGAATATATTTTATATATTCAGTATATATTCTCTTTAATACTTGGTTGTAATTCATTAGCAACTCAGAAATAGATAGATAGTAAATTTGCACCTTCTGAAAATTCTCTTACTGATTTCATACATTCAGTTCCCTAAAGCAAGCTAAGGCAGTACTGCTTATTAAAGTGGCCAAAAGGCCCTTATCATAAAATCCTACAATCAGAGTTTTCAATGTGGTTATTTAAAATAGATGAAGTACATACATTTTTAAACTCACCATGGAAAGCATCAAATATCAGACTCCCTGTGAATTATATAAAAATATATAGTATCGGACTCCCTGTGAATTATATAAAAATAATCAAAATTAACCTTTAAAGTATGACCAGACCCATAGAAATACTTCCATGTTATGGAATAGCATTCATATTACTAAAATTATATTAACAAATTTAGAGATATTTCATGCTGCCTAAGATTATATTTTTCAGAGTGTAAGGCTGTGGATTTATCAATAACAAATAAGTTAATTCACTGCTGTCTGGAATAGGGAAATGAAATTTTCTGATTTAGATATTATTATTGCTTTATTGGGCTCACCATCATATCTACTGTTCTAAAAGTTAAAAATTTTATAATTAGTAACAAAAAGCTAAATTTAAATTTTTGACATCTAAAAGTACTCAACAAAATATGTAATATATTGATAAACAGTTATCATTCATACAAGGCAGATATAATCTAAATTATGCTTCTGTGTTTCAGTTTTGCATTTCTATATATTTTTTAACGACAGACTATAAAAGAAATAGAGAACCCAGTATAAACCACTGGGGTGTCACTGTGCTATAACTGTTAATATTTTCATACTACTTTGTTTACCTTGTTATATTTTAATGCATGTATCTTAACTCCTACATGAAATATAAATTTTTATAGGGCAATATGTTAGTCAAATTATATCTTTGGCACCTCCCAACACCTTATTTACACTTTCCACATAGTATACATTCAGCAAAATTCAATGTCAAATCACACTTCAATCTACTTTGAAATGCTTGGTTAGTCATATTTATTGATGTTACTTTTTCAGAGGCAGGTTTGCCTCTAGTTTGCTGTTGTTATTGTTTTCACTATAACTGCATCTGCAGGAATGTTTAGTGGGGCAAACAAAACATTTACATTTGAATTTTAAAATATCAAAAGGCATGAGTTCCTAGCTACTAGCCCCAGATTTTTCTGTGGTCTTATATCCTGCCAGTTTTACACATTTATGTCAACTGTTTGACTATTCCCTCTAACAAGATCAAATTCTCTGGATAAAGATTTTATAATCAAGACCAAATGACCCATTTGATGATAACTTACTGGAAAGGCAGGCCTAGTAACACAGCAAGAAACTACAATGGCTCCCGTTGGCCTACACTGTCAAATCTAAGTTATTCTAGTTGGTTTTCAATAATATCAATATTCTGATGCCAACTTATTAACCAACCTTATTTCTCATTACTCACCAAGAAAAATATTACAGTATTCATTTCAGTTTCTTTATGCTTACATTTCTCATATGTATACACACACACACACACACTCATTAAAGTCCTCTGAAGTTCTTCCTATTTTTCTGTTTGTGTAAATACTACCTGTTCTTTTCTCTTTCCTCCAGTTTTGTTTCACATAATAAAACCATAAAACACAATTGGAAAATTATGACCTTTTCACAATCCAATTTCTTTTCTCCTCCCCATTTCTTCCCAAAGATAACCACTATTTTAGACATTTATCATATATACGTATGTTTTTATTCATTGTACTTACATGTTTGTATCTATAAAAAATACATAGTATGTATTAATGTTTGTATATTATTATATAATATTTTATTGTATCATTTGTTATACTCTTCTGCAGCTAGTTTACATCGCTCATATTTTCTAGATTTATCCATGTTGGTATATCATACTAAACTTAAATTTTATACATTTCTGTTGTCAAATGGCATAATGCACACTTACTTGCCCTCCCATGTAGGACTGTTAGGGCTAATGAGAAAATACCTGTATATATAACATGTATAATGTGTATATGAAAGTACTTTAAAATGAAAAGCATTAAGGTACCTGGGATTATTATTTTAACATGATGAAATTCTAGGTAATTAGCACTAAAAAGAGTTAATGTGGTGGATAAATTTAAATTTTGTCATCAAAAAAAAAATCTTTTACTGTGATACCAATTGAGAAAACTAGAGGAATTATTATCAAGGGCTTATCGTCTTTATACATAAACATTTGTTTAAATATAAATCCCAAGTGACAAGATTATTTTTCACCTCTCCTACTAATTGAATTCAAAGTCTATGATGAGGACAGAAAACAATACACAACATTTTTAAGCAATCAAATTATTTTTTCCTAAACACCACAGAAATAATTTCAGTTGGCCCTCTTACTCTACATTTCAAATGATCTGCACCCGCACTCCCACACTAGAATTATTTGTATTTATGACATCGTTGTCTTTGCCAGAAAACCATAAAAACTCTTTTTAATCATAGTGATTAAGTAATTATATTCCTTTATCCACAAAGGAAAGTATTTAAAATCTTAGAGAACTATCACTGGATAATGACATGGCATGTAACATTTTATTCCTAATTCAAACCAAATGATAGAAATGAATAAACTAATCAGGTATTATTATTGCAAAGAACTCTTGAAATGCGCAGTTATTTTTTTTTACATCAGGTGGAATCGCTAAGCACAATCCCTCGTGCTATCAAATGAAACCACGCATCACCGAAGCTCACATACGGGCCGTTCAAAATGAAATACCTAAAACCTGCGGTAGATCGCTAACATTTTTAAACAGTGCCTTACACTAATCAGCAATCACATTATGCCTAAATTATGATTTAGGCATTTTATTGCTCTAAAAACTGCAATAAAGAAGATGGATGTTGATCACAATACTCTGAACATTTCTGATTCTTGTTGTTAATTCTGAAGATTTAAAATAATAATAATAATAATAATATAGGTAGTGAATTGGCTCTGGAAACATTTTCTGTAAATGCCAGCTGAAGTTAACACAAGCTCAAGTGTCATTTGGTTTATCCAAGCCCTGTTCAAAGATATGAAGCAATTCAAAAATTCTACCCTTACCCAGTCTCTATGAAGTTAGAAAATGTATCTTGACATTGGCAAGGAAACATGTATTTTCTTTCCTTTATTACCCTTTTCTTTATTATTCTTTATTCACTTCCTCTATTTCTATATAAAGAGGTATGTGTGTGTGTGTGTACATATGCAGACTTTACTGCTTAAAAGCTCATGGTATTAGAAATTCACTTTTAGTTAGATGCGTTGCAAGACTTAAATCTATTCAACTGAAATCATCCTTGAGTTTGCTAAAAGTGTTATTTTATGTTCATAAACATTTTGTGTGTGGAGGTTGCTAGAAAATGTATGGACTGTTTATTTTCTGCTTCAATACCAGTGAAGCACATTGCTGTCGTGTTCAAAAGCCAAAAGATGACTTCAAGTAATGCTAAAAAGGAAAAAAAAATCCAACATGAAATGGTATTTGTTCATTCATATATTAGCATGTAATTGTCCTAAGCAGTATAATGAAAATTTTGCATCTGCAGCCTACTTCAAAGGCTCGGATGGTTCAAACTGATGAAGCATATGACCTATAAAAGTATACAAAGAAGGTTTGCATAACCATTGTAATAAGGATCTCATTTTTTAAAACAATATTTGATAGTTTGTACCTAGGGAGAGAGACCATTTTTAAGAAACACTTTCACAATCTATTACCGTGTTCCCCAAAAATAAGACCTAGCTGGACAATCAGCTCTAATGCGTCTTTTGAAGCAAAAATTAACATAAGATCCAGTCTTATTTTACTATAATATAAGGCCAGGTCTCATATAATATAATACAAGACCGGGTCTTACATTAATTTTTGCTCCAAAAGACGCATTAGAGCTGATTGTCCGGCTAGGTCTTATTTTCAGGGTAACAGGGTAGTTAATTATAGGCTTTAACAATAAGAACATGTCATTCTCCTCCCTCACCCCAAACTAGTGTCTGTATATAAACATTGTCAGTTTTCTTTTTGGTTTTGGTTGAAATATAGTGACAGGGTTCAGAAAGATATACCTAACTAATTTGTATTTAAATACTACCTGGGGAAAAAATTCCTGAAATGTCAGTCTGAAGCTTTTTTCTGGAGGCCCAGTATCATTTCAAAGATAAACATGGAAATAGAAAAATCAGAGCACACTTATTTTTGGAAATGGCTGTAATGTGCAATCAAGAACTCCATTAGTTTTGTCAAATGCCTCTTAGCACTCTCGAACTTATTGACTCTAAAACTTGTGACTAATCTGACACGTTGTCATTAATAGCAAGGTCAAAGAAACCACAGGTATTCTGTTCTTTGATAAAATAAAAGGATTAAGGATTACAGGCTAAAGAGAAAAATAAAAATTGTCTTCCTAAGTCCTACACTGATGTTTTGAGTATTTTGGAATTATTCTAGAGAACTAGCTGAAAGAGTATAATTTCCTTCTCTTCAATGCTCAGGACAGAGACTAATGAATTAGGTATTTCGGGAGTATTTTTTCATCATGCTAATAAAAATTGAAACAGTCATGAGAATGCCATTTTCTGAGAGGTGAAATATACTTCAGCAGTCATATCTAACATCTATATGCATTAATCAAGTGTCCGACATCTGGCCAGTACATAAGTCCTATGTAGCAATATTTTCACTGGGTAGTTTCTCAATTCGATCTTATTAATTTTATCTTTCATAATTTTTTTATATTTATGCCCCTTCAGCCCCAACAATCACAAAAAACAACCACAAAAATGATAACATACACAATTATATTCGTGTTCTAGAACCTCAAGTTTGGCTATTAGAATAGCCAGAATCTAAAACACTGACACCACCAAATGCTGGCAAGAATGTGGAGCCACAGGAACTCCCATTCATTGCTGGTAGAAATGCAGCTTTACTTATAATTGCCCAAATTTGGAAGCAACCAAGAGGCCCTTCATCAGGAGAATAGGTAAATACACTGTCTTATATCCATACAATGGAAGCTTAAGTGCACTTTACTAAGTGAAAGAAGCCAATTTGAAAAGGCTACATACTATCTACTTCCAACCACGTGACATTTTGGAAAGGCAAAAAACTACAGAGAGAGTAAAAAGATCAGTGGTTGCCAAGGATTAGGGGAGAGGTAAGAATGAGTAGACAGAGTACACAGCATTTTTAGGGCAGTGAAACTATTCTGTATAATGTTATCTTGGTGGATACATATTATTATGCTTTCATCAAAACCCACAGAATGCACATCAAGAATGAACCCAAAGAACTTTGGGTGACAGTGACTTGCCAATGAGTGCTCATCAACTGTAACAAACGTAGCACCCTGGGTGGAGATGTTATTAGTGGGAGAGGCAGTATGTGGGTGCGGAGATGGGGTCAACGGGAGCTCTGTACTTTCTACTTAATTTTGCTGTGACCCCGAAACGGCTCTAAAACATAAAGTCTACAACTTTTAAAAATGATGAGAACACGACCAAGATGAGAACCTTCTTCAAGGTAATATTTTCTTCACCACTTTCTAAGAAATCGTAGGTAGTGTATTAAAATGTTAATTTTTCACATATGTTTAAACTTCATTAAAAGATATTAAGTGTTATTGTTTCATAAAACAATTCTTAAATTAAAAAATTAAATGCTGAATATCTTACAAAGTAAATTTAAATAATTGAACCTAATGTCAACAGAGAAAGACAATGGCGGCAATGTGCTTTGCTTCCTCTTTATCAAACATTGCAGGGAAATGAAGCCAGACATAAAAGAGTACAGATTGTGTCATGTCATTTACATGAGTATAAAATCAGGCAATTCTACTCTTTGCTGTTAGAAGTTAAGAAAGTGACTTCTTAGAAAGTATGATGACTGGAAGGGAGCCCCGGAAGGTTCTGAGGTGCGAGTTGAAGATTTTGGAGTTTGGTTGGGTGTTCTGGATACTGATTTGGGTGTTCTCAATTTGTGAAAATCCATGGAGTTATATAGCCTTTTTTGCACTTCTCTACATGTGTGTCTCTACATATTCTCTACATATTTTTTTTAAGTAAAAAACAAACAAACAAAAAAGGCAGTAAACATTGTTCTTCCTTAAGCTTTTATTGAAGCAAAGAGGAGATAAAGAGAAGAGTATACAATTTTTTATATAAGCTTACAGTTTATTTAAGGATAGAGAAGAATCAAAGGAAGGTAAGAGAGCTTAAAGTAGCTCAGAGGAATGGCCTTTCGAATGTATTGTTAAACAGGTTAGATTTCTCCGTGTTAGTCATGAACTAATATAAATCATAAGGACATCAGTATAACCTAGACAGCCAGCAAAGGAAAATGTAAGATATGGGGAAAGTTAGACCTATCTTAACCAAGACTAAGAGTAAATTAAGAATTAATAAATATCTTTCTGAGAGACTTGTACCACATCCCTGCCAAAATGTACTTTCATTTCTATGGGAATTATTGCACTTTGAAAAATGATCAGGGCTTAGGACTTTTCACTCATTCTATTCCATGGAGTCCACTCTTGTCTGTTCTGTGGGCACAAACAACTGAATAGTTATGTACTGGTACAGTTGTTTTCTTGATTGAGTTGTGTTAGGATGGGACCTACGATCTCCAGCTAAATTCTTTGCACAGGTCATAGCTGTTCCATTCACAGATTATGCCTAAGTGAGTTTCCAAAGAGTTTCTTAACATAGGAGGTGTATTCTAGTACACATTCACTGAATGCTATTTCAAGCAACAGCCTTCACCTCTTTACCTGGCAGGTCATTTTACCTGAGGCAAAATAGATGAATATGGCCTTTATATCCTCTTATTTCCACATATCACCCCGAGATATTAATAAGAAATGAAGGGTTCAGAAAGGGAATGCACAACTAAGGAGAAAAGCTGAACTTAAAAAGCCTAATCAACCTTGAGATGAATTAAGCCTTGAAGAAGTAAGAAATTAAGTAATTTCAGACAACACAGTATTACTGATTATGACCGATTTATCAGATGCTTTGAAATCTAAGGTGTATAGAGGAATGTGTGTGAATGGGTGTGTATTTGGGGGGGGGGTGTTTATGTGTGTATGTTTGAAATTCAATAAGCATATACTTACTGATTATTCACAATGCGTTAGATAGTGTGCTAAGCCCGTAAGCATGACTTATCTCATTAAATGCTCACAATAACACAACAAGGTAAGTATGCTTATTACTTCCATCCAAAGATAAGAACATAGAGGGTTGTAAAGTTTAAGTGACTTGTGGGTCTCACAACCGAAGTGGGAGAGATACAATTTCAGTTCATCTTTGTCTCACCTCAAAACCACTTAGTACTGTCTTGATTACTTAATGAACACAATAGCAAAGAGAGAAATATTGGGCAGGATAATAGGACAAAAAGAGAGAAAAAGAAGTTTAAGATACAAAGGAAGATGAAGTAAGGAAAAGAAGAAGTCAAAAATGGAAGAGAGACAAAATACAAATAACACAGTGAAGCACATAATAGACATTCAATAAATGTTTGTTAAATGAATGTGTGTGACACATACAAATAAATGCCATAATACACACTCCATAAATTTTTTAAAACTTATAATTTGATTATTGTTGCCTTAGCATTGCAGTCAAACGTGTTTATATGGTTCAAAAGAAAAATTATCTCATCGTCATGCTTTTTGAACACATTCAAAAGTCTAAGAAAACTAAAATCCCCAAGGTGTAACAATTAGGCACCTGAATTAAAAGAATTTTCTCATTTATATCCCTCACTTTCAAACTAACTTCTTGATTAAACATTAATGTAATTATATGAATTAATAACCTTAAAGAGAAAAATAATCAAGTCTTCATTATAATTTTCAGGTAGATTCTTTCTGAAGCGAAGTAACACTAGAAAATAATTACACCTAATAATAGGGGAGCTATTCCATTAAATCCCTTTCTTCACTTTTTAAAAAAGTACATAATTTTGAAGGAAGTAGGAGAAATAATGAGAGAACGAGCCCCATTTGATCTACTCAAGACTCATCAGGTACCCCTACCAGCAGTAATGTTCTTTTCCCATCTACACTGAGGAAACTGAAAGACCATTCCCATTTTTGTTCTTCTAGCTAAGAAGCTGACACTGCTAGGAAAATGTTGTTGACTGGGGCCATGGCAGAATCATCTTTTCCGATCTCTGCCTTGTTTTTATCCCCAGTAGTGATCCTTGGAGATAGTGCTTTTTCACTCTGCATCTCTCTAAAGAGTCTTATGTTCTCAACCCCACCCCACCCATCTCGTCACCTTTTTCTAAGATCGTTATGCTTCTATTAATGAAATATTCTCTCTATATAACACAATATGTTTAGCTCTTGTTTAAGCACTTTCTTTTATCACCTCACATTTAGATTGCACAGGAACCCTAAAATGTCCATACTATTATCATCCCTATTTTATAGACGAAGAAACAAGGAGGTAAAGAGGTTTTGTTACTTGACCAAGATCACACACTACCGAGGGGTGAAACCGGATTCAGACTCTATCTGAATGTAAAGCTTGTGCCTCTGATCACTATGAAAAATAAAAACTGTTACATGGAACTCCTTAAAAAACTTCCCACTGCCTCGGATCCTCTCTGCTCCTTCCTCTCTCGCCTCATCTTCCATTCGAGGCTCATTGCTATGTCCCCATTAACACCCAAAGCCAGCCTTTGCCTCTCAGTTACTGGGCGATGGCACCCCATCTGTTTCTGGAATTTGCTTATCATTTATTCCTAGTTTTTTGGCACATGATGAAGAAGTTCAGGAATTACAAGAACAAAGAAAGAGTAACAGAAGCCCAATGCAGAGGGTGAATTGAGTGGGACCCTAGGAAAAGCTACATTGATTTGCCTCAAGCTTTTCTTCAATGGTGGTTCCACCTTCATCTGCATATAAGTTCTTAAATATTAAGGGAAGAAATTAGAGTCCAGTTCTTCATGACTATAAACTAAATTAGACTTAAAAAAACCCCACAGTTTGTCACCTTACTTAGTAGAAAACAGAGGCAGGTACAATTATGCTGCAAATTTCATGATGACTTAATTTGTAAGATTAATATTTTATAACTAGCTTTAATCTTCCTTAATCAGAGACTGAAAAATTACCTAATTTCAAATCAGCCTGTTTATTTATCTGTACATACGAGTATTCAATATCACTATATACATCATTCAATTTTTTAATGCATAAATATTTCCAGAAATTACTTCACCATCTGCAGACCTTTAGCTTCAAGAATAAATTATATAAAGTACTTCCAAATTATTAATAATGATTTTCTCCATTTTGCTCCAAATGAGGTAACTATCAAAAAGAATATATTTCAAATTAACACATAATCATTTCATCACATTTGACTCTGCTTGATATCTATTTACTAAATAAGTAATGTTGAATCACAAGGAAATTATGCATAACGTCTAGAGATGATATTTTATGTCAGTTTTTCCATATTTTGACATTTTGTATCTCATTTTCTACTTAAACAAGTAGATAAAACATAAAGCAGTGTCAAGCCCATTTCATCAATAGAATACATACTAAAATATTGAATTAGCTCTAGTAATGCCATTGTCTCAGTTACAAAGAAAGACCATTTGGGGAAGTTAAGATATTTCTCAAAACCTCTTAATTTCTACTGAAAGCACAGTGATTTAGAAGACAGCCAGCATTCAAATGGTTCTGTGTTCCTTTCCTCCCTCTTTCACTATTTCCATTCCATTTTCACTTTCATTTTCCCATCTCAGGTACTATTCTCTCCTGGGGACTATTGGAAATATCTCTTAACTTGTCATCCTCGTCTTTAATCTCATCTCCTCCAGTCTGCAAATTGCTGCCATAGTTACTTTCCTAAAACACAAATCCTAGCACTTCACTGTCCTGCTCAAAAAGCTTCAATTCCCTGTTGCCTGCTGTGTCACATTCAAACATCTGAGTGTGGCAGAGATTTCTAACCAGGCCCAAGCTCATTTTCCCATTCTCATCCCCTGGCTGCTCCCGGGTCACTCCGATTCTTCCACCGGGGATGTTCAACTTCCTTAGATACATGGTCTTCCTTCCCTGTCTTCCAGCTACTATTGAACTGCTTTGTCTGTCATAAATACCTTTTCCCATCTTCTCTACCTGAGGAAATGTCACTTTCCATTTGTACCTGAAATCAGATGTCACCAACTGTCTGTGTTGCATTCTTTGAGTCCCCAATCCCACTTTCATAGTTTCCTAATATCAGCCTTCCGTTGTGTTTGTACCTGCCCATGCGTCTGTCACATCACTTATCAAATCGAATTCTTGTTGGCAGCATGTTTTTGTCCCTCCTATTAAGCTATGATCTTTGACAACTCAGAGAACCACATTTTATTAAACTTTTTCTTAGATGCCTAGCACAGAGCCATTTTATTAGGTACTCTGTAAGATTCCCAATAAAATGTATGTGGGGTAAATGAATAATCCATAAGAGATAAAAATCAACATAAACAACTGAAAAAAAAACAGTAGGAACACTGATAGCATTCTATGTTTGAAAAATATACCTTTAACTTTCAAAGAATTTGTAGAGAATATGGAGCTGGAAGAGACCTCAGACATTAGATCATTTTAGTATAGTCCTTCCATTTAAAAGATGAAGCTGAGAAGTCAAGATGGATGGACTCACAACACAGAGGAAAGTAGTGGCAGAGCTAGAATAAAAGCTGGGATTCCAAGATGCAGTTAAGTTATACCACAATTGGACATATTGTTGGTGGGTTTTAATTAAAAACAGAACGAACTGTGATTTTGCTTACTTATTTTTTAAATAAAGTTTTGTAAATACGATTACTTCACATAATTACTATTATAATTTTTAAATTTTTGTAAATTTGATAGGTGGAAAACAGTCTTCCATTGTTGATTCAATAGGCTTTCTCTCATTATAATGAGGATGAACATTTTTTTCAAACTTTTATTCACATTTACGAGTTCTGCTTATTGATCTCTCTGATATGTCACAATTGATATCAAGCTAACTGGTTCTTTTTATGCTAGAGGTATTATCCTTTGACACAACAACCCAAAAAAATATCCTTACTTTATATTCTGTTTTAAAATTGATGTTGATAATTTTAATATTCAAAAGTGTTACATTTTACCAAATCAAACATGTCTATGTTTCGATTGTAACTTATTTAACTGAATTAAAGCTTCCCCATTCAAATATATGTATGTACATATATAGTATAAACTTATTTATTTATTATCATTATATATTTCTGGTTATTTCTATCTGATTCCTTTTCTCATATGTCTATTCTGGTACCAGTTCTATACTGGATTGATTATTGTAGCTTAATATTATCCTTAAACGTTAAGTGTTTGGTAGGAATAATTTTTTCTTCAAAATCATTTTAGTTATTTTGACTTTCTCACAATTAAAATTTAAAATATTATTTCAAATTCCTTTGTCATTTTGATCAGAATTATACTGACTTACACTAAATCTGAATGCAGATTTATTCAAAAAAGATTAACACTTTTCTTATAATTAGTTTTTCTGTCTATGAACAAAGAATGTCTCTTGATAAACTTGTCTTCATATGGGTCTTTTATATTTTGGGCTCAACTCATTCCAAGATATTTTAAATATTTTTTGCAAAGGAAACAGTTTCATTTACCATATGTCAGTCAATGATTTCTTACTAATATAATAGGAGAAATAATTTTAATATTAATTTTATATTTCATCATCTTCCTAAAGTAAATACTTCTAGTATATTTTTCATTTTATTGTCAAGATCAAATCATTTGGAAATTGTAATACTACTTCTTCCTTTTTAGTAGTAATTTCTGTTATTTTTGTTTCATGTTTTATCACATTGACTAAAATTTATAAAATATTAATAGTAGAAATAGGACTAGTCTATTTCTTTAATTAGATAAATATATAATCAGTTGTAGGCTCAGAGAGATGTTCTTTATCATGTTAAATATTTACTCCATTTCTAGTTTATGTTTTTGTACTTGTGACAGAAATGAGGGTTAAAATTTAATCAAATAGCTTTACAGAATCAGATATTTATCATGGTCTTATTTGACCTAGTAGTGTGTTTGAGGTACATTTCCTGATAGTGTATAAAGCCACTTATTTATTTTAGATGGCTTAAAGATACTTCATGCAAACAAATTTGCTCCAAAATCAGACTATAGTGTTCAGAGACTCTGAAAATTGTATATTTGGAAATTTTGCAGTAAGTCCCTGAAATCAATAAGGTTTCTAGAGAAAAGAAGATGCTGATAAATTCCATCTCTATATCAGTCTTTGTGATCAGGAGAGTGTTTGTATTTTCCTTAGAATACTGAGCACTGAAATGGTTAGACCACGACCTCACTGAGTTTAGAGAAGCTGCTTCATTCCTCTTGGTGTCAGAGAACGCAATCACAAAATGAAGACTTGCATTAAATAATTCCAAAGTTGAGTCCTCTCTCAGATGCCCACAGATTCTATCTGACTCTCCTGGAGCTTAACAAACACTCACCCACCTACCAAAGCAATGAGATTCAGAGACCACGGCCTTACCCTCTCAGGTTTCTTTCTTTCTGCCCACTTCATTTAAATATTCCCCATAAATCACTTATAGAAACTTCCTAAGCGACCCTTTTCATCCCCAGGAAGTGCCCCATGACAGCTAAGTTTGTACTACTTGCTCCTTGCTACCGGTATTTTGGATGAGGTGTGACATCCAACCTAAGTCTGCCTAATAAGATTCAAATTTCCAAGAAGTTGGAATTGGGACTTAAAAAAAAAAAAAAGTATGTTAATCTTAACAGGAGTCTTGAACAAACAGCATCTAAATACTGTAGATGGCTTGCTGCTACCTACCCTATGAACCTAGAAATAGGGGAAACCAAGGTAAAGAGAACCAAACAAAGCAGGTAGACAGAGATATGTTTGGATTTCTGGCAGGTTTTTAGTTCTCATAACCAGTTCCTTTCTTAGACCCTTTTATAGTCTGCCGTAGGTTTCTTGACACATCCTCATAAATTCTTCCTTTTAGCTTAAGCAAGCTTAAGGTAGTTTCTGATGCCTGCAATCAAACACTCCTGATTAGTATTCCAGGGAGCCTGCACTGCCCCTGACGTGAGCTCAACTATAGAGGAAAGGAGTGGGGAGAGATCTCTGGAATTCTATTCAATTCTTTTTCTTATGATAAATAAGGTTCTCATGGCAACAGAAAAACCTTTGATTCCATACAAGATGTACAGTATTAATATTTTATTGCCTATAGACCAGACCAGAGTAAGGAATTGACACCATTGCTTACGTTCCTGAAAAATCTGAACTCCTCTTTTTTATTTTGTTTTACTTTTGATAAATCTTTGGATTTAAAAAATTTATAGAAATAGCATTTTGTTCAAGTGGTAGCAATTAAAGTAATCCTAAAAGGCAGGTGTTTGTTTCCCTCTGCCTCCCCAGTTGAGAGGAGAGGTTGAGAAAAGTTGTAAGAAACACATGAATAACACAGATATGCTATGACTCAGATGGTTCTTAAAATACCCATGCAGAATATGGTTCAGGTACACTTTTCCTCTGATGAGAAAAGATCAGTTTGAGTGATTAAACTCAATCAAAGCACCATCGTCGTTGACGTCTAGGATGCAAAGTAGTCTTTATAGTTCAACCATTTGTCTAAGTGTTTTACCTTTAACTAGTTGTTTTGTTATAGAATAATTCTGGCCTGATACACTAATCATTCATCATTCTAAATTCTAATGTGATCTGTATGTTGCCTGTTAAACAATAAACTAGAAGCATGACCTTTTAAACCAAGTATCTTTAAACCACTGTTTAATTAGGCATACCTACTCAAGGTTACAATCTCAGCAAGACCGAGTTTTAAACAGTTCTCTTTAATTTTATACCAACGGTCTGTTCATCAACCAGCTGCTCTGGCTGCTTTGCTTCCTGCTGTTACAAACCGGAAGAAGGGTCTCCCTCCACACAGATGACATGGTTTTCAAAGTGAAAGGAACTGCAGAAAGCAATTTGTTCGGACAACTCATTAATGTCAGAAAGAACTAGTTTAACAACAACTTTTTCTACACAGAAATTACACTTTAGGGCAGACACAGCCAATATTTAAATGGACATTACTAAGTAATTCCATCCAACGGGTCAGTTTTTTTAATTACTTGGGAGTGCAATTCATACCTCACTGATCTTGACAGAAAATCTAGAAGGCTACACTGCACAAAATTGACAGGTGCCTTACAAAGCTCATTCTTTCTATGCTAAGAAAACTTTTAGTATACGGTAACTTTTTTTGTTGTCATGTATAATAAGCAGTTCTGGGTCTAGTTAAGTACATTCTCAACTCTTCAGGAGATTCGAAACTGGTCCTAAGGAAATCATGGTTTGGCCAACGACCCCTCGCACTTCCAGGCTTTGGGTTCGCTACCTCAACAGGTAAAAACACTGGCCGTCACCAACACAACCTGCTCAACTGGCATGCAATTAACAACATATAATAGCTGGGTTGCCAACAGAGAACACAAATTCCAGATGTCTGTTTTCAGTTTCTGGGCAAGTCCTGTGAAGAGCAAAGATATCTAAATCTGTGGATTTGATGTGTGCTCCATATGGCTACAGGGACCTTTCGAAAGAAGCAGCGTATTCAAGATTATGGCCACCCCTTCAACTCAGCAATTCTTATCTTCAGTGACTGAAACGTTAAATTTCTGAGTAGGATTCTTTTGAAGACAGCGTTTGAAAAGCAGTGTGTAAGGAAGATGCTCCTCATTTATTCTTAGTAGAGTACGGTAAAGCCTATATCATCAGGGCTCAAAAGAGTTGTAAATCTAGATCAAGGAAAACTATTTCCCTCTCCCTGAAAATTATTTTAATAAAATATCCTTCAGCATGTCAAGCATTAAATCCTTAGCTTTGATTGTGGGTACATAATACAAAACAGACGAAGAGACGGTTTCTGCTTTTTCTGTAAAAAATTGTTAAATAGTATTGCTTATTAGGCTTTCCAAGACCCATATGATACATTTCTTTTAGAAATAATTTCCAAGAAAATCCATTCTCTCCTGAAAAATAGGTAGGCTTGCTTTTATCATATAATGAAACTTATATATCCCATCGAATGTCCCTTTACATTTTGTCTGCTTAGGAAGCTGAGAATTTAACGTAGTTCATTCTGGCTACCATATTTGTTTCTAACTCCTTCAATGGTTTTGCTGGTGTACTATATTTGAAGACCTTTATGTGTCTTTTTCTCATCAACAGGCAAGTTATTAATAATAAAGGAACACTAATAGATAAGCCAATAATGAAACCAAAAAATTGATGAGCCTCCTGAAAATTACTGAAAATCAAGAGAGTTCTATATTCTACAATAATTTGCTTATCATAAGCTATTGGAACACTGCCAAGTTCTAAACCATTAGCAAAATAAGTCTCCAACGAGCTCAAAGAGATTCTCTTTCAAGTTTATACACTAAAATCCATGTATTTTACATGATCCTCGTCTGGAGTATACTTACTCTTTTATCAGACACAGTACTATCATGTTTGAGTGGGTTTTTGTTGCTTTCAGGATGAAAAAAAAAATCTGGAGAAACGACCTATATGACCTCTCACAATCTATCTGGCCCTGCCCCCTGCTTCACCGTTATGTCTGACACTCATCTCCCTCAGATTTCACCATCCCTAACTCCCTAGATTAGGGATATTTCCCCTATTATAGACTCTTAGTTCAGCATACCTCTTCTTCCAGTACTCATTGCAGATTATATAATCATACCTTACTTGATTAATACCTCAGTTCCCCCAGAAAACTCTAAATCTCATGTCTGTTTGGACAGTTTTGTTGTTGTTGTTGTTTTTCAGTAACGTATGTTTAACATATTCTATGTGTTCAATAAATATCTGTTGAATAAACTAATGAAATTTTATGTGTGCTTCTGTGTCCATAGTGGATTGGAAGGAGCAAATTATGGAAGGGATAAGATCTAAAAAAAACAAACACAGCAACATTAGTCTGCTAATGTAAAAGGGCAAAAAACAATAAAAAGTGGACAGAAGACCTCAGAAATCATTGTAGTCTAGAGGCAAATTTTCTTAATAATTGTAGGATATCATTAAGACATTTTTAAGAGTCTTTAATAGGACCATTATATTACGGTGTGGTATAATAATTGAAGTGATCAAGGAAAGGTTAGGTTTTTATTTATGGTTAAGATAAAAGAGAAATTGGTAATTCACCTTTAAAATACTTTAATCCAGTGTTTCTTTAAAAGATTTCCTTATTTTCTGAGGATGAGCTTTAGTTATTGAGAAAATATATTCCTTTGCATTCTTCCTCCCACCTTCTACCAATTTGGATACATGAAATGTTCCCCAATCTCATGTTAGGTTAAATAACCTTGCATTGTAACACTCCTCTTTTGCTCAATTTGATAATTGCAAGAAAATTATTTTCAAATTCCCCTTCGTACTTTTATTCTTAACAAACAGATTAATGTTATGCAATGCTTCACAAAAAATCTGCTGAGAAAGAGAATACTCTGTGTTGAATGTAAACTAAATTTTTGTCTCCTGTTGCGTGAACAAAGCAAAAGAAGAAGTTTCCACTTGAATTCTAAATTGAAGATGACCTTGTGCTTTTTTTGAGAGAGGCTGGCAGCTGAGGTCACTGGAGTGTATTATGATGGACAGTGCAGTACTGTGCATTGCTCAGAGGCACGTCCACTGTGTGGATGAAAGCCAAATAGAAAGAATCAGACAGCTCAGAGCATTCTATCATTTCATTTGAAAATAATGGTCAAAGTCACGGGCAGCAACCATTACAACTTTCATAAGAGAACAGCATTCAATAATTTCATCACTTCAGACAGGCAATTTGGCTATTCTCAGCCAAATACTATGAATCCAGCATATTCTGTATCACTTTCTTGTGACACTCACAGAAGCAGCATTTCTGCTTCGGCAGGAGGCAAATGCCATGTACTTTTCATTGTATGTAGTTCTCTTACACAATGCAGCTCATTGCTTTAAATTGACCAAATCATTGAATGAAATACAAGGAAAAAGAACATGCAGAAGTTTAACACAGCACCTTAGAATATAAATATATAGCCATTCCAAATCATTCACTTTCCTCAAGTCAACATACTGTTTAAAAATCTTAAAATCCATTTCAAACCAAAATGTCTACAATTCCTTCTCTAATAACAGCATGAACAACACATTTTCAAAGAAACCTAATCTGTTGCCAATGGTTCCAAAGTTATTTCTGAGATAGTGATATTTAAGTAGAATGTTTTGATTGGTAGAGGCTTATTTTTAACCTCTGCTTCTTTGAGCAGATTAAGAGCAGCACAAGAAAAATATGTTTGGGATTTAAAAGCAGGTGGAAAAAACTCACACTTCTGATTAAAAGGGGAACTGTTTCAAATCCTGTTGAGTGTCTTCTATATATATAGGGGGAAAGAACATACTGTCTTCTAAAGTATTTAGAGACAAAAAAATAAAATAAAATTGTAACTTACCATTAAAATTTACAGCCCGGATATAAGCAAGTAGCTCTTTCCCATTAATGGCACTCATTCGTGGGCAGAGGCCGATGTACCCAGGGCAGAGGTCTTTGTGCATATTATGCAAGGCATGTGCCATGGCATACACCGCGTCGATTACAAATTGGACCTTTCCTTCCTGTTCGTAAGATGAATCCCGGGCTATTCGCTCCAGCCCTGCAAAGGAAAAAGGAAAACCATCAACTGGCCGTGTTAGATTTCACGAAAAGATGGATTTAGGGCTAAGATTTCCATCAGTTGAGGAACACCTTATGAGACAAAAGATTTGATTGTACTCCGAATTATTTTAGTCCTGTACTGACTGAGTCACGTTTTCAACGGCGTATTGAATTTTTTTTAATTTGGAAAGACCTGAAACTCGTTCGTTAGCAACAAAAAGATATAAAGTAAATAAAAGACATGGAGTTGCATGATCTTTCTTTCTACAATTAAGTCCCATTATATTGTCCAATCTGGTAATTACATAACATTTTGGTAGTGACTTGGTCTCTTAAGTGAAAAGGGTAGACTTATTCTTTTCATCTCCCTCAGCTCCAGGAGTATCATTTAATTAGTGTCCGGAAGTCAGTATTCCATCCCCAGGTCTGTTCTTGTTTTTAATGTGCTCTATTTGGGAGCCTTTTTTTGTAACTATTAAACAATAATATTTCCTTAAGTGACCCTCGTTATCTTTAGTAAAATCATTCAATTTATTTTCTACCTGAACTCACTTTTCTATTTCATGTTTCTTATTTTTTCCAGCTTTATTAAGCTATAATTGACGTATAACATTGGGTGAGTTGAAAGTGTACAACATGGGGAGTCAATATACATATACTGTAAAATGATTAACACAATCAGCTTGATGAACACATCCATCACCTCGCATATTTGTCATTTTCTTCCTTAGGGTTAAGAACTTTTAAGACCGAATCTCGGAAAATTTCCAGTACAAAGTACTGTATTGTTAACTGTAGTCACCACGCTGCGTTTCAGACCCCCATCTATTGTCTATTTTAATTTTCTATTAAAAAGATGTGGAGCTCCCGAAACGAATGTCATTCACAATAATTGTTCTTATGTTTGGGCATATGTAGATCTGAGAATTGGCGTGGGCGATTGCTTTCAGCTTAGCGTTTTTCACTTCATATGTAATGGAAGCATAGAATCAAAATTAGAAGGTAAATTTGATGTTAAAATTAGATGATGTGTAATTAGTAATAATCCAACCTTCTCCTTGTGAAGATGAGGAAACTGAGTCACCTGGAAGTGAAATTCACTTAGGAGGCACAGAGCAGATACAGGAACCCTCCCCAGGTCTTGGACTCAAAGTGCAACATTCTCTAAATCCCCAGGGGAAATAAATTAGTGGTAGATGACAAGAATGTTGGACATACATGAAAAAATTACAGAAAGGACATTGAGGGCTTACTAGGGGGACAAAAAGGGCCTCCTGTCATTTCCACATACCCCAAACCTTATGTATCCATTAACACTCAGAGAGACCAAAAGCAAAAGCACTTTAAACCTTCCCCTGGATGTCAGTTAGCAACCTTTAATAGATAGTCTTTAAATTCAACAGATATTTCTTTTCTTCCCACCACTGCATATCGCCTCTAAATTTCAAGGGCTAAATTAAAATGATTGTTTTTTGTTTGGGATTTTACACTCTGATACAACCAGTGACGTTCTTCTAGATAAATGTAGTGGTCAATTCATTCATTTGTATTCATCCAATTATTGAATACGTTTTTCCTCTGGTCTCAGTTACTTTTTACGTTCTGACCCGTCAGATGCTATTGACTGGTGCTCTGTTCCCTGTGGCCTACCATGATGCTGAATTCTGCCTCTCCCTTTCCCAATGCCGTTTTGAATGTTTCTGACGGCTCAACTTTTCGTTCTCCAAGATTAAGTCCTGTTTTTCCCTCCAACCTCAGAATTCATTCATTCTCAACACCTTCAACTCTTATGATTCCTATGGTCGAGAAATATAAATCGGAATCCAAAATGTTGGTTATAGAGTCCCAATCATTAGATCAACTTAATCAACTTAGTTCATTTTGGAATTTAGTTTTCTGAACAATTAGGTTTCTAGGACTTTCCTGTCACCTAACTTCCAGCTCACATTTCTAATTGCCAAACATATCGCTACACAGTGTCCTTGAGGTCAGACTCAGGAGATCTGAAATCAGGCTATAGTTATTGAGAATTACGTAATCGTTTCCCTGAAAATCTCCTTTTGAGGGTTTTGCAGGCTTGGGAGCACAAACAGAGAGGGCAGATCTACCAAAGAATACCTCCAAGGTGCCAAAATGTATACTGTCTCCTTCATCCTGCCCTACATGTGGGCTCTAAGCTAAGATCCATGCAGATATCGGGACACTGTCCTTTCCCTATGTCTGGATGGCACTTTGTCTCCTGGCTCTTAGGACAGTGCTGCTTATGTTCAGATGGTATCAAGTGACCTGTGAAAACAGTCCTTTCAGCTTCTGCCTAAAACTTATCTCCCTCAGTTTTAACCACAAAATAGATAATTCATGAATAAATGCTGAAGAATAATAGTCACAAAAGCCAAAAGGATTCCGTTAGTTCTTTAAAGACTTTATCTGGTGACCAGTTGATCTGATTAGTCTAGGACTGAAGAGTTTCTCAGGATATAGGACCAAAACCTAGACAGCCCTGAGCACACCAGCATGGTAGATTATGTAAAAAAGAGGCAAAGGACAAGGAAATTTTGTGAGATAAGACTGACATAACTACTTCCAGGGTAAGTCCTTAGGTCTATATGGAGATCCTTGTGTTTCATTTATTTTGCATACTGAAATTGATAACTGAAAATGAAGACTATGCATCCCGGAGCAGTCGTTCCCATTCTCGGTTATCTTCTCAAGTACAGATTCCTCAGTGCCATTCCAGACTTAATGAATTTCTTAACTGGGAGACAAATCTGTAAATTCAAGACACAGAAATCTGTCTTAGTCAGTTTGGGCTGCTATGACAAAGTACCATAGACTGGGTGGTTTGCAAACAACAGGAAGATGTAGAGCTCTCAAGAACATTTCTCACTGTTCTTGAGGTTAGAAATCCAGACTCACGATGCCAGCGTGGTCAGGTTCTGGTGACGGTTCCCTTCCCGGTTGCAGGGGGCCATTTTGTTGTTCTATAGTCATCGGGCTGAGAGCAGAGAGGGAACGAGCTCCCCCATGACTCTTATAAGGGCACTGATCCCATTTGTGAGAGTTCCATCGTCATGACATCATCTAATTCTAAGCACCTCCCACCGGCCCCACCCCCTGATACCATCAAGTTAGGGGGAAGGGTTTTCAGCTTATGAATATGGAGGGAAAATAAACATTCATTTTATAGCACTACCATTCCAGGTTATGTTGCAAATCTCTGTGATGCAGACACACACACACACACACACACGCACACACACAGTCAACATCTCTTCTGTGAACATTATTGTTTGTTTATCTAATTTTGTTTTCTTTTATGGACTTTAAAGGAAAAGAGAGGAATTCTGTATCTCCATTACTACAATGTAGAGTGTTGTCAGCAGACATAGAATTGGCAGAAAATTCCCAAGCTAAATTAATTGAAAGAAAGTAATGACCATGAAAACATTAAGGAATTTTGAAATTTTCCATAATACGTGGACTACATGTAAGAGCTGGGTGTTGTTAATATTTCATGCTTTTAAGTTTACTCTACCCCAAAATATTCTAGATTTAATATAGCATTATTTTATTTTAATGCTACTGCAACTTCCCTATCAATCTATATATTTCTCAGCATTCAACAATTGGAATAAATTTATACGAGGTCTGACAATTAAGTTCGCGAACTCATCCTAGAAAAAGTGCTACATACCTCATTGCTGAATATCCTATGGTCACCTTCGAAGTACTCCCCTTGGGAAGCTATGCACTGATGCCAGCGCCTAGTCCACCCTTCAAAGCAATTTTGGAGCTCTTTTTCTGGAATGGCCATCAGAGCTGTCATCGTATTACTCTTGATGTCCTGAATGTCATCAAAATGTCTTCTTTTCAATATTTTCTTTATCTTTGGGTAATGAAAGAAGTCATGGGGGCCAGATCAGGTGAGTAGGGAGGATGTTCCAATACAGTTATTTGTTTACTGGCTAAAAACTCCCTCACAGACAGTGCCCTGTGAGCTGGTGCGTTGTCGTGATGCAAGAGCCATGAATTGTTGGCGTAAAGTACAGGTCGTCTAACTTTTTCACGCAGTCTTTTCAGCACTTCCAGGTAGAAAACTTGGTTAACTGTTTGTCCACTTGGTACAAATTCATAATGAATAATCCCTCTGATAGCAACATCGTTGCAACAAGTTCGTGAACTTAATTGTCTGACCTCATATACAACACTTTCCTAATAAATTTTAATAAAGATGCCCCAACTTAAAAAACATACTCTTCCTTGGATTCTCCTTAAGAAAATCAACTTCATGTATAATGGATTTATTTTAATTCTCAAATACCGCACTATCTTAGTAAAGGGAAATATTTAAATTTTCACTAGTCAAACTATTTATTTTCTTGACTATTTATAAACTCCAGCTAGTTTGAGTGAAGATTAAATATATCCAACTTTGCACATCATTTTCTTTTAAAGTAAAGGTTGGAAGGCTTTCTAGTGACTATTGTGACCCATGAGTCAAAGGACCCTAAGTCTTTTTTCTATAATGTAAGTACATCGTGACAAACTAAAAGACTGCACGCTGTCATCATTTCTAAATTTAAAAAGAAATTATTCGATTTCCTTTCAGGCTGTTTAGACAATGTATTTTTCCATTCCCTAATACTCCAACCTCATGATGATACTTAAAATTTTTCAGAAATCAATTTGCTCCTCACTTCTTATATCTGTGTCTCTCTTTCATCGAAAAGAGGAATTTAGGAAGCTGACAGTGACTAATCAACTTAATTGGCTGTAAAATTTCATTATGCTATAGTTTCTAAAGTTAGCCTTAATGCATTGCTATAAAGTGCTAAATATTGTCAAAGTCCGTATGTCAGCCATCCATTTAAAACACGAATGGTGATGTGTTTTTAGTGTATGGCTTCAAATTAATGACATGTCGCAAAGTGTTTGTGTGGTGGTAGATGAAGTCAGCCTCATAAATTTTACTGCAAGATTATTTTATGTTTTCATTAATAAAATCTAAAATTCTGACATTATCTGATATTCCTGGACCATAAAGTAAATTCCTATTGGTCCAGGTAATACCACGTGTACCTTAGTTAACATCTTTCACACGTCATGGTATATCTTCTTGGTTTTTTTTCCAACTTACTAAAAGGCAAATCTGCTCAAGTTTGTGAAGTTGCTGTATATGTAACAATGTGAGTTCCTAAGATGAGCCTGACATAAATTTTAAATTCTTTGACTGACACACAGTGTTGAGCTTCACTTTCTAAGAATGTCTCATTTCTTAGGATACAGTTTAGTGTTGTAAATTGAGATGTTAGTGGCTATTTTCCTTTTCTTGAAATTATGTATAAAATGCTTCTAATGTTAATGAAGTGAAGATCTGATAAACACCTGGTCAAATTCAGTGGGAGGGAAATAAGGAAGTTATATCAGTTCTTTTATTTCCCAGAAAGGAAACATCCAAGTTTTTTACTACAGCCTTAGCACGTAGTAGGAAAAAATCCCACACTCTAAATTTGTAGATTAAAAAGTATTTCTTTGTTTAGTTTCTCCTTGACTTTTTCTTAAGTACATAGCAACTGTTTTAAATACATCATTTTCTTGCAGTTTCTGTGGACAGGATGGTAAGAGGAAAGAGGAGAATTTGTGAGCTGCCATGAATAAATACGACATGCATATAGGATCAAATTTGAAAGTTATTCTGAATTCCACAAGATTTCCATATGCCTCACTACTGACACACCAGAGACGAGGCTGTCATGCTATACATCGTGCTTTGCCAAAGCCTCACATGTCAGTAGTGACAGGCATAGTGAGTGACTTTTAAATGGGTGACAACCTTGCCAAAAACTGCAGCACACACTAAAAAGTAATCACTATCAAGTTAGCAAACATAAGTCATCTTTCACTGAATTTAAACTGATTCGGTTTCAAGGATAAAATAGGGGAGGATGGGAAAGAAACAGAAGCGTGTTCAATCATACAGAAATATCTCCTGAGCACTAGGATAGGCAAATGAAATGTGTCCACCTCCCCAACTGCAGAGGGATGAACACATGGGCCCTGTGCTAAGGCAGAAAGACAAACCGACAGATGGAGGCAGCTGCCCACAGGAGTCCTAGCTGCCCAACTCAGCGGCCTTGGAAACTATCCGGAACCTCACTAAGCCTGGGCCTTCGACTGGCCAAGCTGCTCACGGAGACCTCTGTGATGGCGTCCCCCTCTCCGGCCTGATCTGCTGGTCCCACCCCACCTCTCTCTTATCCACTTCCGGGTCCTTGACTATAAAATGAGGTCTCCGAACCACAGAACTTCACTTAGATATCTGCTCTGTAACTTCCTTCACTCCTTCCTGAACGTCTCCTTGTCAGCCTCCAAGCTTCAGGTGAGATGTCAAGTTAGACGAGTAATGATACTGAATAATTTTGTTTTTTTTCAATTTAACAATGCAGAGCAGATCAAAGAGCAACTTAAATGCTGGGTTTAAAGACTGAATATTGTTCGGTTGGAAACAGAGAGACAAGAATGAATGGTATTTAAAATTATTTCTGAGAATCATGTGAAAAGTGAATCGAAGCAAACATAGCTTGAAGGTAGAGACACAAGTTGGGAGGCAGGGTGTGTAAAGGGCAGAAAGAGGTTGAAACAGTGGAAAAGAAAGAGAACAAGAGAAAATATATTTCAGATGTCAAATAGAGAGTATTTGGGCACCTGACTAAATCTGAGAGCAAGGGTTTAAGACTAGATAGGATATTAGCACCATGAACAGAATTTGGAAAATCAGGTGAATAAGAAGGTTCAGTTTATGACCGCTCCCCTACTGCATCAAGAGCTCAGCTAAAAATGACTTATTTTTAATATTCTGAAGTATTTATTGCATCCTCTACCATAGTACGCTTTATATAAATTTGTTGAATTGTTTAAAGAATAAAAGGTCCAAATGTTTAGAGTAATCAACAGTGATGTGGCTGATCATTTATTTATAACATTGCAATAATTTAAGCCACCTTGAGCAGTGCTGCCCTGACACCAATGAATTCCCGGAGCAGTCACAGTTCTAACGCCACGACAAGTGATTTTGTGTCCTTGGTCAAGCCATGATCTTTCAGGCATCTGTTTACCTCTCAGGAGAAATTAGGGGATTGAACGAGATGATCAATTAAGTTCCCTTCAGCTATAAAATTCTGGATTCTAGGACAGGTTGTCTTCATTCTTTCTCCTCTTTACAATCCCTAAGATCACTTGAAAAGTACATAAGGGTATAAGTGAACAAACACCAATAAGCTCAATTCTCCAAAAGAGTTTAGAATAGCCATTAACTGAGCTACCATTGACCTGGAAATTTTGCACTTAAAAAAAAAAAAGAAGAAGCTAAATATCAGCCTGGATTTGTCTTCTCGCACTCTTAGTCTGGTTAACTGTGTCACCACCTTTCAATTATTCTTAGACTTGAGCTATATATCGAATCTGATTCCTCACCAAGGGGGACAGTTTTCAGTTCTCTTTTTATTTTGATGCAATGGTGGTTAAAGAAAAAAAAATATGGAAAATTAGATCAGAATAATGAAAGGGCAGAGGGAGGACACAGATAATTAATGTGGGCAGGGCACTTCACAAATAGCATCTCTTTACTCCTAAATTATTGTTACTCCTTTTTTACAGATAAAATGACTACAGTAAGATTCAAAAAGTTGGGTGATTTACCTAAGGTCACACAGCTATGGCAGTAGATGGTAAAGTCAGGTGTGACTCAAAATCTTTGCCACTGTTACTACACTTCCTCCTCCTCTGTGAAACTTTAATTCTTCCAACTCAGGTTTAATTTTCACTTCTTCAAACTCCTGTAACTTTCAGCCACTAGTCACATGATTGACTTGTCTCCTAAATTAAATAGTAAATAGAGATTCTGTGTGTGTGTGTGTGTGTGTGTGTGTGTGTGTGTGTGAATGTTCAGAGTACTGGAGCACGAGTTAAAGAATATTATAAAGAAATACATATTTTTACAGAAATACTGACTAATAAATATTAACAAATACTAAAAAGTGACAATATTTATACCAAAATGTAGTAAAAGGGAAAAATACATTTCTATAACATTTTAAGCATTTTTCTCAACTACAAAATAATCACCTTGCTTGTGAATTTCTGCCATACGCCTAAGATAAAATTGGCATAAAATGACTGAACTTCATAAGCAAGATGATTGAATATTGTGGTGAAAGCCAAAGCTTATAAGGCTTATAAATTTATGTTTATAAAAATTAATAGAGTGTTTTCGCTTCGGAAGGTGAGTGTATATATGCGTGTATGTGTTCATAGTCTATAAGATTTCTCTGGGAAAATAACATCAAGTTGAAAAGAGAATTGCACACCTAAGTTCTGCTTTGTGGATTCTACAAGTAGGCTTTGTCAACAACATGTATAAATAGATGTACTGAACTAATGGAGTGATTTGAGCCTCAGCCTTATCTATTTACAAAGAGCAGAGAAAATGAGAAGATAGGGTCCTTTGCTCTGTATCTTCTGTAATTTGAATGCAGTCCCAAGAACTGGGCTCTTAGCTGCCTGAGGACATTTCAGGAGATACTTGTAAATCAACCACAGAAGAGCCCTACATGAGCCCACAATAACTTCTCTCCTTTGTGCCTGGCAGGAAACGGAAAATGCTTCAAGCAGGTGCCAGGTGTCCCCTTCAGGTGTCAAATTTTCCATGCAATGCCCTAGGGTTTTTATAACATTGAAAACCTTGGGTAAGAGGCAAATAAGATTAAGAGTGTACCTTTAGGCAAAACAACCAGTTTAAAAGGAAGACATTCCAAAGAGGAAGTTATTTCATACATCTATCCTTAAGTACCCAAAGAAAAGGTGCTTGTTAAATTCAAACAGTTGCATTTTTTCCATACCCATCTTAGATCATGTACCTTAGAGACAAATTTAAATTCAGAAAAGTGTATAAAACTGTTGATAAATAGTAAACTCAGTAGTTAATAGCAGTTTCTCTCTTTAAAGCATATTAAAGCTCCCCCATAAAAGAATTCAAAATTTCCTTTCATAATTCCCACTTCAGCAGGTAAAACTTCTAATGCCCCTTTCTCCCCCAAATATTTTATAGTTATTGCAATCCCTGTGACGTAGCTTAGGATTTGCCTTTAAATATATATATATATATATATTCTAATTACAAAAGTAACACAGATTCTTAGAAATGTGGGGGGGAAAGCATAAAGAAGAAAATAAAGAATCTCTATTCGCCCATCATGTTAACTGCCATTTGCATATCCATCTATTGCCTTACATCATTTCTCTCTTTATTTTTTAAAATTAAGGTGACTCTGTGTATACTTTTTAAAAATATGCTATAGTCACTTCTCCTGTGGTGAAAACTCCCCTACATTGTGGGAACATATGGTTTTTGTGCTTGCATTGTAGTTCATTTAATGGATTCAGGTTTTTGCATTTAATTATTCTCTGATACTCAGTGTGATATTTGGTGCAAGGTAGGAATCTAACATTATGTTTTACAAATTGTAAACCAATTCTCCCCGACTATTACCCCAGATCTCTCTGACGTCAGACAGATCAAGATTTGAGTCCCTATCTCTGAATCTCTTATTCTTTACTCATAAAATGGGAATTTACACCAATGTCACAGGGTTGTTGTGAGGATTAAGGGTAGGGTATCTGGCACATTATATAATGAATAAATGGACACCATTATTTGTCATGTGGGACTATAAAATACTTAACCTTCTATGATGTGCAATGGTTTTCCAATTGCACAAACAAAAGAAACAAAAATATAAACCATATATATATATATATATATATATATATATATATATATATATATCCATATATTCATTCAGTAAACATGATAAAGGCAATTTAATTTCAATGATTCGGAACAACCACCCTACAGCCAATCTGCCTGGGTTCAAATCTCAACACCACCATTTACTAGTTGTGGAACTTTGATTAAGTCCCTTAACCTCCCATGCCTCAGTTTCCTTATCTGTAAAATGGGGATAATAATAGTATCTGCCCATAGGGTTGTTGTCAATAATTGAGTTAAGATATATATAAGGCAGTTTGAAGAGTCTGTTGAAAATAGTAAGTACTGTATAAGAGGATGTTGTTATTCTTATTATCATCATTCATCAAGCTTGTATGATACATTAAGCGCTGTGCTGAATATAACGGTAAACTAGTACCTCGTCCCTGACACTGGGGCTAAGATCTAAAGGGTAAACAGGAGGGATTAGGTGAGAAAGGGAAGTGGGGAGATCACAAAATGCAGCGTGACAGTCGTGGCCAAGGCCCAGGGATAGAAGGGGCAGAAAAGAATAAGCAGCAGAAACAAGGCTTTGTGAAGCTGGAGTCAGGCGGGCGTGTGGCACAAGTGAGGCCTGAGAGGTGGGTGGGGTCAGATTATGGGATCCCACAGGCTACCTGGAGTCGATTTGTCTTCTTCCCACGAGCTGTGGGAAGCCATTGAAAGGTGAAATAATCAGCTTTCCAGTTCAAAAACAGCACTTCAGAAGAACAGACGGCAAGGAGGAGTAGGCTGGGTGGGAGGTTATTTCATAATCCGAACAAGGGTCCATGGTGGCATGGGCCAAGGTGATGCTGAAGATGGAGAAATGTAAATGCACTTGAGATACGTTAGGTGATAAAAGTGACAGCATTTAGGTAAAACTGAAGCCAAGGGTTGCCAAGAGTGATGTCTGGGCTGGGGGCGTATATATCTGGGCAGACCCTGCTGCTCAGTGTCTAGGCCAGGAATACACTGTCCCACTGGCTAACTGCATATTTGCCAAATGGGCCATTAACATCACGTTTTGCATCCTCTTAAGGGAAACACCACTAGCCTGCACCTCCTGGAAATTGTCTGCTCACTTGGCGCTATGGGAATGAATCCTGCCTCATGCGTGGCATTTGTATGTTCAGGTCAAGGTTCCATCACTAGGTCTATATTTTTGTGTTCCTTACAAACTCCCTAGGGTGGAAACGACAGCCCAGACACTGGGGAAAGAGATGGCACAGGAATTGTTTCCAAGACTGTGTTATCTCTGAACAACTGACTACAGTCATTCTATCTGCAAGTTACCCGTGGTATTCTCTCAGGCATTCTCCTTTGAACAAAACTCTGAACAGTAAATATCACAGTCGGCATAAAAAATACACACAGGAAATAAAACCTTTTCTCTTTCCAGTCTCTCGTTCCACCTACTACTCCCCTATGTTCTTGCACTTTTTGTTTTAAGATTTTTGTCAACAACAAAGTAATATTACTATAAAAACACATATTTATAGTAATAATAATAGAGTATAGACTCTAGAACTTGTCATTAATAAAATAAGAATGTTCATGCTAAAACAACCTCAAAAATCATCTTACCTGCTTTTTTAAAATTTCATAACATGACCTATTAGTGGTTCTTAAAAATCAATGTGGTGGGTAACAAATGCATATTTTTTAAAGAAAATAGAAATCAAGCACAGCACATACAGTAACAGGAAGTATTGTTTCTTGAAACTTTTTCAGTTGCAAGGCATGTGTATCCTGGGTTGCCATATACAATAAATTATTAAATTGGCGTGTACTCAAAACAAGTTTGACACCCACTGACGTAGTCCCATCTTCTTATTTTACAAATGATACAGGAACTCTGTGTGATTTTTCCAGGGCCAACAGCTCATGAGGACACAGAGCCAGGAACAAAACCCTAACCACCTAAATCCATGACTGTTCTCTTTATATCATGTTGCTTTTTCAGCCGCATTTCCTCTCCCTTTGTATTTAAGATCCACTGAGGATGAGTGAAACTTGCGGGAATCACTAAATGAGTTTGCCCATAATCAATGAAAAGCCTTGAAAGAATTCATTAAATGAATTATGGGATGAAATGAATAACTAGCAGGTGCGAGTTACGGTGAGGTTCTCATGCCAAATTAAACTGAGTGTCAGTGGAAACAAATAACATTCAAAGAACTCTGCTTTTTGGTTAAAAATGCCAAAAATAGGAAAGCGAAGGATTTTATAATAAAAATTTACATTTAGAAGAGTCAACCAGAGTATGTTAGCTGCATGTCCTTTAAATGAACATTTTAGGGCACCTGTGGTTAGTGCTGAACCATCCAGATGAAAAAGAAAAACAATTGTTGCCTCTGTGCAATGTGGTCAGGCCTCTGGGTGACTGACTGGGTCTTTCACTTTTCTTCCCAATTTTAGGGGTCACAGCACAGGCGGAGGTATAATGCCAGTGGATGATTAAAGCAGATCACAATCTGTCTGGGCAAGTTTCTGTGTCATCCTTCAAAGGGACAGGGACCAGACAAGATGACCTCTCTTGTTGCCTTCCAATTAATTGGATCAGCCTCTGCTTCTATCAGACATCGTCAGGGATGCAAGCCATCCACTTGTTCCAAGTCCTCACCAGGAACCAGTAAACACACAAGCTGCGGACTGTTTAATGAATTAGCAGGATGTATCTTTCAGGCATCATTTTTGATTTACGGCTTGTTTCTAAATATTATTTTCTCTCCCAATAATCTGCCTCCTCGGGTTGGATCTACCTCCTTTGCATCCCAACAGGACGAAATACGGATCCAAAATACGTCTTAGATTAGTATCGATGTTTGTTCAACCAACTGGAACCAAGTTTCTTTCTAAAGAACTGCGTGTCAATAAGATAATCCCAATTAGCCTGCATAAAGCCTCCATCCGTTTTGCTTTAATATTCTATGAAATGCCAGTCTAGGAAACTATTATGGGATATAATAAAGCTGGGAGAACTATTGTCACATAAACTAAAGCTATGCATTCTACTTTTATGTTTAAATAAATGTACATAAAAGGCAGAGTCGGTAGGGGTATTTTCGTTTTTGTTTCTCTCCGCATGGTCTAGTAGGATACTTTCCATAATAGAGGAAATAGAACATCTGAGACTAACTGCATTAGACAGTGTTGAAACAACAGATCCAAGATGAGGTAACTACTTATTTCAAACCCCTCATAAATCAGGAACCTGTGGCTGTATTTCATCACTTCCTAAATAATCAATAAAACATTTGTATTCACTAAGCAGAACACATACACACTGTTACCTAAGATCAAAAATTGTAGCTTTTGATTAGGAACATATATTACAATGGAAAGGGAGTAGATTTGTTTGACAAGTCTTTTTTTTTAATTTTTAAATCTAACTAATATAAACTGTGATGTCCTTCAACATTACATGTAAACTAAATTATAGCTCATGATTTAATGTGAGTTCTGTTGGCACCTAGAAAACTTTCCAAGACGAAAGTGGAATTGTGGCCCTGTAGAGACTAAATGAACCACCATAACTGTGTTCTGGCAACAAGCCCCAGGTTCACCATGAGAGATGAGGCATGACCCACTGGAATCTCTCATCTTTACCCCTGTACATTAATGCGAAATTTAAAAAAAAAAAGAAAATATTTTCATCTTTACACTTTCGATGCATGTAAATGCAAAAGAGAACTGAAAATATTTTCATCTGTAAACTTTCATCACATGCTTTGAATATCAAATTTTGTGAGAAAAATTATAAATAGGAATTTGATATATTTAGAACCAATGTGAAAAATCACAGCCTGAGATTCACTTTGAATTTATTTTTAACAAATCTGCTTTTTGGATTCTGTTCTCAGTGGTTTATTTTTACTCCCCAGATTATGTTACTAGCATCAAGGATGTGGATAGAAAACAGGGAGACATAATAAAGGAAACATTTAGACGTAATGGCTCAAGTGTACAAATATTCATAAACAGCCTCTTTTTAAAAGCTGATTGAACATTTATTGGGCTCTAGTATGAAGCAATTACCATGCTAGACAACTTGGAAATGTTCGTATATAATCATCGCAATAACTCTATGAGGCAAGTTCTATTATTCCCATTTTTTAGATAAGAAAACTGAGTCTCAGGTTAAATACGCATAACCTGCCCATTATCAAAGATGTAGCAAGCTGGAAAGCCAGACTCCAAACTATGTCTGTCTATTCAAACTGTCTTGCTTTTTTCATTACAACTCAGGCTTGAGCAATTAAAAATGTGCCCAGATACAGCACAATGGATCTAAGATTAAGATATAAACCTTTTATCACGTCTTTGGATCAACCATCTCATTTAACCACACTGTGTAAGCACCTGCTCAACATTTGGCCATTGACTTTCTTGTGTATTCAGCTTCTGAATGAATTGGCATTTTAAACATGTGAGTGCTCTATAGTCTTTCAATCAAACGCTTTTAGGGATGAGACAGACTCAGGTATGGGAGTCATCTAGTAAACCACCCCGTCTTTCAGACCCAAGCTTCTCACAAGAGCATTTATGCTGCTACTTTCTCATTGCCATTCACACCTTGATTCCTGCAGTTTGACTTCTAGCTCAAGCACACATCAAGGCTGTCTGGGCAGAGACCATTAGTTGTACCTCAATACTAATTCCCTGCTATATCCATAGTATTAGAACTCATGTGTGAAAGGATGAAAGAAGAGCTTCTCTTTGGTTCTTTGGAAGAAGGTGGATGAAAAGAAACTTCTTTGAAAATGGCAATGGTATCAGAATTCCTCAAGCAGGCCTGGTGTATTGAAAATGAAGAGCAAGAATACATTCACACTGTGAAAGGATCCAAAGGTGGTCTCGGGTCGGCAGTGAACCCCTATCCTAGCGTCCTTCCATCCTCAGATGTTGCTGTCTTGCATAAAGCAATAACAGTTAAAGGTGTGAGTGAAGCAACCATCATTGACGTTCTCACCAGGAGAAACAGTGCACAGCATCAACAGATCAAAGCAGCGTATCTCCAAGAAAAAGGAAAGCCCCAGGAAAAAGGAAAGTCCCTGGATGAAGTTCTGAAGAAAGCCCTTTCAGGTCACCTTGAGGAAGTTGTTTTGTCTCTATTAAAAACTCCAGCCCAATTAGATGCTGATGAACTCCGTGCTGCCAATGAAGGGCCTTGGAACTGATGAAGACACTCTGAATGAAATTTTGGCATCAAGAACTAACAGAGAAACCAGAGAAATTAACAGAGTCTATAGAGAAGAACCGAAGAGAGACCTGGCTAAAGACATCACCTCAGACACCTCTGGAGATTACCAGAAGGCTTTGCTTTCTCTTACTAAGGGAGACCGATCTAAGGATCTCGGCCTAAGTGAAGACTTGGTTGACTCACACGCCAGGGCATTATATGAAGCAGGAGAAAGCAGAAAAGGGACAGATGTTGATGTGCTCAGTCCCAGGCTTACCACCAGAAGCTATCCCCATCTTTGCAGTGTTTCAGAAGTATGCCAAGTACAGTAAGCATGACATGAACGAAGTTCTAGACCTGGAGATGAAAGGCGACATCAAGAAATGCTTCACGACAATTGTGAAGTGTGCCACAAACAAGCCAATGTTCTTTGCTGAGAAGCGTCATCAGGCCATGAAGGGTGCTAGAACATGTCATAAGACCTTGATCAGAATTATGGCTTCCCGTTCTGAAATCGACATGAATGATATCAAAGCATGCTATCAGAAGTTGTACGGTCTCTCTCTCTGCCAAGCTATCCTGGATGAAATCAAAGGAGATTATGAGAAAATCTTAGTGGCTCTCTGTGCAGGACAGCAAACATTCTTTTGATGATCTCAAGCTTTTTGATCAGAAGGCTGTTTTAATCATATCTTTTCATTACATATTATAGACTTAAATAGGAAAGTTTCTTCAGCAGGATTAGTCTAGCTAACTGCCTTCTGAACACTGTAGCCTATAAATCATTTTTTGTATCACAACTCTGTATAACAGAAATAAATTTTTTAAAAATATATTTACCCCAACTATAAAACCCCATAAACAGGTTGTTCTAGTAACATTACCTGAGAAAGATGTCTACGTAACAGAAAATAAAATGATTTTACTGGAAAAAAAAGCAAAAAAACTCATGATTTTTTAGCAGGGCACAGGCTTGACGAAAATAAAGACTTGATTTTCTAACCTCCTTTATGCCTAAATATAGCTGCCAATAGGATGTAACAAATATATAGATATGGTGGCAACTTTGGGTAACGTTTCTTAAAACACATGGGCATGTGCCCTTTGTTTCTGCCATTTTTCATCCTTTCCTCCATCCTCCATCTCACTGAAGCTCTACCTGCCATCTGGACCCAGGAGGAATTACAGACACATGCTACAGATGACAAAGTTGTAAACTAGAAGTATGGTAAAGCAGAGCCGCCGCTCCACTCCTAAACTGCCTCCTCGGGATTTTACCGGAAGAAAAACAGAGTTCTATCTGGTTGAAACAAGTGTTCTTTACCCTCTCTGTTACTTATAGCTGTACATAATCCTACATGATACACAACCATGATCTCTTTGTGAGGACGGTAACCCACTCATCACATTGTAACTTTTAATTGCACCAGTCTTTATGAGGTAGCATGTAACAGCAGGAAAAAAAAATAAAATCTGTAATAGAAATTCCTTTACTTACTAGCTCTTTTATCGATGGCAAATGTCTGAACCTCTCTTGCTCTCAGTATCTTCATCAGTGAAGGAGGGGAAAATGACCTCCTACCTCAAACTGTTGTGATCCACAGTCAATCAAATGAAAACTACAATTTCTTTTGTCCTCTTTTTACAGGATCCAAGTCGTTTTGAATTAGAGATTTGATGTCTTTAACTTTAAAATACCTTTCAGCCCCAGTACCTCTTTTCTAGTTTTCCCTGCTCACCAAATTAAGGAACAGCAAATAAATCAATTGTCATTTATAAAATAAACAAGGAAAAAAGAAACCCTTGGAAGGCACTCTCCTTTTTACTGTTTCTGAAATTATCTCTGTGTCCTATCTGACTGTAAAACAATGGTCCACAAGGGCAGGAACCATGTGTATTTTCATTCATCGTTTTATTTCCATGCACATGGTAACATCTCAGTAAATGTTAAAGGCCCACCTCCCAATCCTTCTACGACAGCCATTCCTGCAAAGGAGCCTTTCCTCTGTCATGTAATGAAAAGTTGAAAGTGGATTTAGGCCCTACCCCTACAGGCTACCTCTTGTGACAACCTCTTGTCCTCTATTTTCTAAGTACCATCTTATAGCCAATTAAGTTCCTTGATAAGAACATATTCTTATTCCACACACTTACAGCCTAATAATAAATAAAATGATAAATAAATAAAGTAGACTCAAGGGCGGCCAGATGGCTCAGTTGGTTAGAGCGCGAGCTCTCAACAACGGGGTTGCCGGTTCGGTTCCTACATGGGATGCTGGGCTGCGCTCCCTGAAACTGGGGATTGGAAGTGGCAACTGGACTTGGAGCTGAGCTGCGCCCTCCACAACTAGAATGAAAGACCAATGACTTGGAGCTGATGGGCCCTGGAGAGACACACTGTTCCCCAATATTCTCCAATTAAAAAAAAGACTGATAATATACATTAAAAAAGAAAGAAAGAAATATGCTGACTTCCCATATGCTGAAAAATAAAATAAAATGACTCAAAAGCTCTTTAAAGTTATTATAATTACCATGTATGGACTTTTGTTAGTCAATTGGATGCATTGGTCTAATTTAGAAGAACAGATTAATCTGCCATGTTTTAGAACTGTGTGACTGTTTTTCACTTTTTTTTTTTTCTCACAGTATTAGTTCTTTCTTCTTCCATAGTTAGATTATATCTAGCCAAGATTTGAGGGAGACTAAGTTAGTCTCCTGTGCCTCTGGCTTCTGCAGTTCTAGATCATTTTTTCTCCTCTAAAGAGCCGTCCTCCTTTCTCATCATCCCTGCCTAAGAAGTGCCTGATATCAGTGAGATAGACTCTTTCACAAAAAGATATTAATAACTGATAATGTTCAAGGTGTTACCACCCTGAGTGTATTTTGTTAACACACCTTCACTTCTGGAATGTATGTCATCAGCACGTTACATGTAGGAAAGAATCATTGAATTTAGATGGCCGTTCATTTCAATTATCCCAATAATAATCCTCTTCTCAGATTTCCCAGAGTCAACAAAAAAGGGTTGGGGGGAGGGAGTACCGTGTTTCCCCCAAAATAAGACCTAACCAGAAAATAAGCCCTAGCATGATTTTTCAGGATGACATCCCCTGAACATAAGCCCTAATGCATCTTTTGGAGCAAACCTTAATATAAAATCCAGTCTTATTTTGGGGGAAACACGGTAATAACTCCAGCCAAATTCTACAGTATTTTTATTTGATACCAGGCACTTGAAATTAAATATGTAAAAATATTTAACTTTTTAAAGAGTCCCTAGGTATTCTATTATTAAAAACATTCTATCTTCCTTCAAAAGTGAAAATTCACTATTAAATAATAAATACAGAATAAAAATATTATCAAATCAATTGCTTTCTTTTAATCCCAATCTAATTAAAAGAAATGACCCTTCAAGACCTTTTATTCCTGTTATATTTACAAAATTATAAATAAAGGGAATTTTCTATTCTCTTTGATCAATTTTGCAAGTGGTATTTCATCTCATCTTCTTTATTAATTAATTTGCTATTTTTTACATTTTTGCTCTTTTCAAACTTAATCATAATTATCCCTAGCTTTTACTTGCTGCAGCATATACTTCTGTGCTCTAATAATTTGTGGATCCTTAGTTCTATTTTTGGATATTTGATCTCTTCTCTTCTACATACTTGTAAATCATCTGACCCCAATTACACAATTTCTTCAACTAAGGTAAATCCTACTGAAATATAATTTTTAGTAGTTTCACTAATTTTCAGAAAAATTCCTAAACCTATCATTTCTTGATCAATTTTATTCTCTTAAATAAAAGACGTCAGCTGAGGTCTGGCCTGGTGGCTCAAGCGGTTAGAGCCCCATGCTCCTAACTCCAAAGGCTGCCAGTTCGATTCCCACATGGGCCAGTGGGCTCTCAACCACAAGGTTGCCAGTTCAATACCTCGAGTCCCGCAAGGGATGGTGGGCTATGCCCCCTGCAACTAGAAACGGCAACTGGACCTGGAGCTGAGCTGCGCCCTCCACAACTAAGACTGAAAGGACAACAACTTTACTTGGAGAAAAGGCCTGGAAGTACACACTGTTCCCCAGTAAAGTCCTGTTCCCCTTCCCCAATAAAATCTTAAAAAAAAAGAAAAAGATGTCTGCTGAAAATCACATACAAATGGCTAAAATAAGGGGAAAATCTCCACCTCATTCTTTGTATTTGAAAGTTTCAAGTTAGAAAATACTCTTGCTCTATTAAATCCAACTTAGACAACAAAAGTCATCTGAAATATCTTTAGTTATTCCATCTTCCAAAAATTTCCTTCATATATCCTTTATAGTTAATTTATTCCTTGTTCCCAAATTGTACAGGCATACCTCGCTTCATCACTTTGCTCTATTGCACTTTGCAGATACTGTGTTTTTTAGAAAATGGAAGATTGGTGGCAACCCTGCACTGAGCAAGTCTACTGGTCCCATTTTTCCAAAAGCATTTGCTCACTTCGTGTCTCTGTGTCACGTTTTGGCAATTCTCTCAACATTTCATACTCTTTCATTATTGTTATACTTTTTCTAATGATCTGTAATCTTTGATGTTACTATCATAATTGTTTTGGGGCACCAAAAACCATGCCCATGTCAGACTGCAAACCTAACTGATAAATGTTGTATGTGTTCTGACTTCTCCAACTGGCCATTGCCCTGTCTTGCTCCCTCTCCTCGGGCATCCCTATTCCCTGAGACACAGAAATGTTGAAATTAAGCCAATTAACAACCCCAGCCTGGTCTCCAAGTGTTTAAGTGAAAGAGTCTCACATTCTCACTTCACATAAAAAAACTAGAAATAATTAAGCTTAGTGAATAGGGCATGTCAAAAGCCCAGGTAGGCCAAAAGCTAGGCCTCCGGTGCCAAACATTTAGCCAAGTTCTGAATGCAAAGAAAAAGTTCTTGAATGAAATTAAAAGTTCTTCTCCAGTGAACACACAAATGATAAGAAAGCAAAACAGTCTTATTGGTGATGTGGAGAAAGTTTAGTGGTCTGGCTAGAAGATCAAACAGGCCATAACATTCTCTTAAGCCAAAGCCAAATTCAGAGCAAGGCTCTAATCCTTTCAATTCTATGAAGTTTGGGGTGGGGGGCGGGGGTATTGAGAAAGCTGCAGAAGAAAAGTTTGAAGCTAGCAAAGGTTGGTTCATGAAGTTTAAGGAAATAAGCTGTCTCTATAATATAAAAGTACAAGGTGAAGCAGCAAGTGCTGATGGAGAAGCTGCAGCAAGTTATCCAGAAGCTCCAGCTAAGATAATTCATGAAGGTGGCCACACTAGACAACAGATTTTCAATGTAGAAGAAACAACCTTCTATTGGAAGAAGATGCCATCTAAGACTTTCATAACTAGAGAGAAGTCAATGCCCGGCTTCAAAGCTTCAAAGGACAGGCTGACTCTCCTGTTAGGGGCTAATGTATCTGGTAACTTTAAAATGAAGCCAATGATCATTTCCCTCCCTGAAAATCCTGGGGCCCTTAGGAATTATGCTAAATCTACTCTGCCTATGCTCCGTAAATGGAAATACAAAACCTGGATGCCAGCACCTCTGTTTAAACATGGTTTACTGAGCATTTTACGCCCACTGTTGAGACAACTGTTCAGAAAACAAGATTCCTTTCAAAGTAGTACTGCTCCTTGACAATGCACCTGGTCATCCAAGAGCATCTCTGATGGAGATGTACAACGAGATCAATGCTGTTTTCATGCCTGCTAACACAATATCCATTCCGTAGCCCATGTGTCAAGGAGTAATTTCAGTTTTCACATCTTATTATGTAAGAAATTCATTTTGTAAGGCTATCACTGCCATAGATAGTGATTCCTCTGATGGATCTGAGGAAAGCAAATTAAAAACTTTCTGGAAAGGATTCACCATTCTAGATGCCATTGAGAACATTCATGAGAAGAGGTCAAAATATCAACATTAACGTGATTTTGGAAGAAATTGATTCCAACTCTCCTGGATAATCTTGAGGGGTTCAAGACTTCCGTGGAGGAAGTAACGGCAGATGTGGTGGAAACGGCAAGAGAACTAGAATTAGAAGTGGAGCCTGACGATGTGGCTGAATTGTTGCAATCTCATGATAAAACTTTAAAAGATGAGGAGTGGCTTCTCATGGATGAGCAAAAAAAAGTAGTTTCTTGAGATGAAGCCTATTCCTGGTGAAGATGTTGTGAATATTGTTAAAACGACAAAGGATTTAGAATATTACATGAACTTAGTTGATAAAGCAGTGGCCGGGTTTGAGAGGATTGACTCCAATTTTAAAAGAAATTCTACTGTGGGTAAAATGTTATCAAACACCATCGTATGCTACAGAGAAATTGCCTATGAAAGGAAAAGTCCATCGCTACAGCACACTTCATTGTTGTCTTATTTTAAGAAATTGCCACAGTCACCCCAACCTTCAGCAACCACCACCCTGATCAGTCAGCAGCCATTAGCATCGAAGAAAGACCTTCCACCAGCAAATAAGTCATGAATGGCTGAAGGCTCAGATGATTGTTAGCATTTTTTGGCAATAAACTATTTCTTAATTAAGGTAGGTAATTGGTTTTTCAGACATAAAGTTATTGCACACTGAACAGACTACAGTAGAGTGTAAACGTCACTTTGACATACACTGAGAAACCAAAAAATTCATGACTCGCTTTATTGCGATAACTCACTTTATTGTGGTGGTTTGTTTGGAACTAAACCCATCTTATCTCTGCGTTATGCCTATGCATGCTTTTTTAACAATTCTACTTATAATGATCTTCCTGAATACCCCCCCCCCTATTTCAGAGCCACTCACATATCCCTTTTGCCCTAGAATATGGGGGAAATTGATTTTCCCCCACTTCTTGCAATAATAAAATATAATTACACTAAAGGACATGAAGAATGAATTATATTTTACCCTTTAAATGGGCTTTATCATAACAACACAGTTAAACATAAAATTAGTAGCAGACCAAGAAAAATTTAGACTAATTAGGCCTTGACTCTATGAGATGAGTTCACAGAATATGCCTGTGAGACAGCAATCAGGTCGATTGAGTCGATTTAAAACAAACAAACAAAAAAATCAACTCAGAAACAGGAAAAAAAAAAAACCTCAATAGTTTTGCTTTGCAGCTGATGTAAAGCAGCCTTAATGAAATATAAGCCATTTTTTTTGCAGAGAAATAGATTTCATACTGTCCAGAGCAGATTTGAAATCTTGTAACATATGGCATTCTAAATTTGAAACAGGCTTTTCTGAACTACCTACATGGTCAAGGAAGAGAACTAGAAACGACATCAAACATGGTAGGGAGATAGGAAAACAAGGTATGTTGTTTCCAGTATATACTTAGTTTTTCTACAATATGATTTATGACATACAGTAAGATAATCACTATAAACATTTTATATACATTACAATTATCTTGTGTTTCCTGGTTGCCAGAAGCCATACTGAAAGATAAGATAGCCTAATAATGTTCAAAAGACTAACAACAACAAAAAGGAAATGGCAATGAAACACAACAGAGTAATTACTATTCAGTGGGGAGACCAACGGAAGCATTTTTTTCTCTAGCTGTAATCAGTTTATAATTATGGCCCTGCCAACAAGGCGATACATAAAGGAACAGCAAAAAACTCCTAGTCAACTTCAATGTCATAAATTTATGGTATCTTCAGGCTCTGTATCTTCACCACCCTGACAGACGATGGGGACTACAGTTCTTAGGCGGCTGGTCGTTTCATCAAAAGCAGCATCCAGACCAGATGTACAGGTGTACAGGTTAATGTTCCACAACAGCTAATTTTTTTTTAATGTGAAAACCTCATAAAGCATGACAAATAACAGGTTTAAAATATAAATAACTAAAACAAAAATATCAGAAAAAAGTACCTTCTTGTTTGTGACCGATAAGCCTACAGAAGGAGGAAAAATGTTCTCTCAAAAATATGTGGATATTATCTGATATCATGACTTGCAAAAATTATTTAATTTTAGTAAAATAGAAAGTGTGAGTTATCTTCTGCTACTTCAGCCATTTACGTTTCCTATAGTGACTTTCTAGAGAAGGTTTGTTATACAGTTTATGTCATACAGATTCAGAGAGTAATCTATCTGGAAAAGGAGGAAGATGAAGACTCTCTTTTAATTTGTTCAAAGAGTTGAATCACTAACGAAATTTTTCAACTGGCAGTTTGGAGTATGAAATTCACTATTTTATTTATTTAATTCCCAAACTAGTCTGTGTAAGAGCATATTCTTAAAGATATTGTTAATGATATTCTACCTTTTGAAAAAACAAACAAAAATGCACATTACTGGCATAATCAAAGTGTGTATTGAATTTATTCTCATTTAATAATATGGAGATACTCTACTTTCTAAAAAGAAATCTACTTTTAAGTAGCTCCATAGATGGCAATTGATAATATACTTATTCATACCAACATTTTTAATTAAGTGTTCAATATGTGGCTTGGCGTGAGTACTTTTTCAAGTAGTTATATTAGCCAACGCATTCAAACATTGCATCCACATTTTATTTAAAATATTGCTTCTTTTTTCATTAAAGATGATGGTTATAAGTCCTAGAAGTGAATCAGCTATGTTTTCAGATGGTTGTGCCAAGGAAATCAGAGGGTAAACAGAAATTTGCCAAGTCAGAAGCCACCTCTGGAGCTAGGGCTGCACTAATGGTTGCAGGAACATATGGTAAGGACAGTCCAGAGTCCCAGGAGGTGAAGGTGAGCGGGGAAAGCACCAGTGATGCCCCAGAAAGTATAGATGCAGGCAGGATAACAGGGACCACTGGTGACTTGGTAGGTGAGAGTCTGGGTCTCTGAGAAGAATGGCTTGACATGAACGTCAAGGGGGTGCCAACTGCTTTGCTGGAGTACAAAGTGTGAGTCAGAGGCCTTTCCTGCCGGGACTGAGTAGGAAATTTGAGATCCTCATTAACTCTTTGAGACTACTCGGGTGCCGTTTGATGAATGACAATGCCAGTTTTCCAAATGGAGCCCAAGCATCTGCTGGAAGGAACATATGCCCTGAAGTTACCCACTTATTAAAGTAGAGGGTTACCCCCAGCCAAAGAATGTGTCTGCATAGGAATGACGTGTACATGTACATCACGTACACGCAGCTATTAAAGACAGAGACAGAGACTGGGAGAGATCTATTCAGGCACAGCCCAGAGTTCTTAAAAATATTCCATTACTTACTTTAAGAAAAAGAATCTGAGATGTCACATTTAGATAATCGAGTGTCTAAACTTGCTACCAGGTTTCTTTGTCTACATTCACTTTGACTTGCATTCATATCACAGACCTTCTTTTAGAGTTATTACATTTCTACCTCCTGCCATAGATTCATATTTTAATATTTATTTTAATTAATATTTAATAGTTACTTAATATTTAATATTCATAGTGTCTTTATTGTTTCATATGAGATAGCTTCCCCAGACTACTTCTTAAAAGTCCTGCTGTAACTAGGGAGGCTGCCAGCTCGGGTTGATGACTCACATCGAGTTCTGCAGACTTTCAATTTAAGTACAGGATCGAGGAAGGAGGTATTCTCTTCTCTCCTTGTTTAGCAGCTCTGAAAGAGAAACTGACTTGTCAAGTCCCCTGTCAGTTCACAGAACTGACATGATCTGACATGTCAGAGCATAGCCTTGACATGATCTTTCAAAGTATTCCGCTCATAATTATTGCATGTTGCCATCAGGTGAAAAATAGCCTCTCGGGCACAGCTTGCGGGTAAAAGAACCATTGGGGTGGTTAACTGAATTCCATTTTTTAAAAATGCAACTCCAAAACAGATAAACATCAATTTTAATCAGGCTATTAATCGCTATGCTGAAACTGAACATGTAATTACAGGGAAACGGGTTTTGTGGAAAGATGACGAGATGGAGACAGAGATACTGAACATCACGCCCAAGTCCCGTATTCCCCCTCCACATGGGTACAGACTCACTGAGGCTGTTTGCTTCTGAAACCAGGAGTGCCTGGCATTTGTGAATATCCTTTTCAGGAAGCTCATAGATTATAAGTGAAACCTTTCCATAGTGGTGATTTAAAAGACTGTGGTACATGCAAAATGTTGCTATTATCTGCAGTCTCTGGAAGTATGGTTCTCTGGGTCGGGGGGGCACATTGTGCCCCTCAGGAGCAAGGAACTGGGAGAATCCAGGAGCGGGAACTCAGGTTGCTTGGGTCCTGGGTAGCCTCTCTCTGTCTGATCAGTGTCTGTTGTCTTGATGGGAACTTAAAAGAATGTCACAGTGAAGGGTGGTGCTCTCTTCTAAGCAATATCCATTTCCCCTGAAAACCCAGAGTAATCAAAACGATATTTAAACCCGTTTTGCAACATGTGGTCCCTGAACCAGAAATAGTAGCAGCACCTGTCAGGGAACTTGGTAGAAAAGTAAATCTTCAGGTCCGACCCCAGTTCTACTGAATCAGAAACTCTGGGCTGGGCCCTGGCAATCTGTTTTAACAAAGTGATTGTGAGTCACTGTAAAATTAGAGCCATTGGTTTCAACTGTAAGCAATTAGGTGTAGTTATTCTATGTTACTCTAAGCTTTAGTCACTAATTAATCTGAACCTGGTCGTGTCCCCTGGCTTGACTCTCACAGCTCTTACATTTTAAGTAGTTTCAACCTAAAACACAACCACAGAGCTGGGAGATAAAGCCAATTTTCTGATTTTTTTTTTTTTTTAAAAAGGCCTCTATGTAAGTTAACAGGTCAATTTTCCATCCTAGTCACAAATAGTATATTCACACTGTCTATCCTGTTTCAGTGACTGAGGGAAACTAAAGAGTATTTGTCAACTCTCAACGTAATATCCAGCCACAGTCTGTGCCCACTTTTCTTTGGCCCCTTCTGCACTGCCCCTAAGCTCTAGAAGATACAAGCTCTCTCCTCATTCCTCATTCTTTCTCTCATCTTATTCCCTATTGAGGTCCGCTCTAGGATTTACATCATAGTCTTCCCTGCAATATAATTCGAATTGCAGTACTCTCTTTCATGTTCATACTAATCCTCTTGTACCTTCTTTTCCCTCCTAGAAACAGAAGAAAGTTGGAAGGAACATGTTGTACACGATCATATAACCCACGTGATCTGTTTTCACGACAGTTTTCCTATCAGCTTGTTTTCACCTCTTTACTTGATGATTTGTTTTCTCTACCTGGGATAAAAAGTGTCCTCCTCTATTTCTACTTCATTTCTGATCAATACGTGAAAAATTAAAGTAACACTTTCCTTGGTAACAGCTACCCTCCCACTGCCCTTTTACAATCTTTTGCCTGGTTTGGTCTGTTCAAATAAGAGATGGTTATGATAAAGTGGAAAGGTCACGGCAGGACCAAAGATTTGTATTCAGGGAATAATTTTAGCACTTAAAGACTTATCAGCACATACCACTTAAAACTCTGAGCTATAGTCTCCTGATCTGGAAAACGAGATTAACAATTACCCTTGACCTGCATGCTCTATACAACTCTTGAGAAGATCAGATTTAAAAATGTATGTGATGTCATGGTGAACACTGCAAAGAGCTGTATTAACCTAAATGACTACTATCCGTGAGAGAGCTCACAAGACGCAAAGTGAAAGCAAATAGAACGAGGACTTGAAAGCTCTTCCAAGTCTCCTTACAGTAACAGTGGCCTTTTAATCTATAGAGTCAGAATGCCACAAACCATTTAGGCAGGTTGATCCAATTGACTAGCTAGTAAATGTTTCCAATAAAAAGCAAATGGTAATTGTTCTGTTTTGCTGAAAAGGTTCTAAGTAGAGAAAGTTAGAAAATATTGCCTAAGATATTTCCATAGTTGGAGGAAAGGCAGTCAACCTACTGAAGACCACACAACATACAAGAACCATGGAAAGGGACTTGGGGTCATGATCCCACATGAAAATGTTTGCTAATATAAAACGGGCTTTGTGGTTAATCAATAATGCATTAATACGTGATCGGGGTGGAGTCACACCCATAGAAGTTACTTTGGATCATTAACAATAGTACAGAGTTCCATCAATTTAAATGGCCCTTGAAAATAAAGCATAATATTTACTTCCCCAGTCTTTCTTTAAGTCTTAGGGGGAAAAAAATCGATTTGGAACTCGGAAATCACCAAAACAAAGAGGCTAAAATAAGACAGAATGTCTTAGCTCTCTTTATTACTGAAACTGCATAAGAAAGAAAGAAAAAAAACAGCCCTTGGCACCAGCAGTGTTAATTATCTACATTATTTTTCCTTGTATATAATCTTGGGGAAAAAAAATCAGCCTGTTAACCTTGTAGAGTACATTCTCATAGACATTTTGCTCAGCATGAGTGTGGGGACAGAGCCAAGAGTGCAGTTTCCAGGCTCTCGGCCTGACGTGGAAAGGTGCTGGCTCAGGTAGTAAATGGCCATCAACTGTGATTGGATGGCCATCGCTGTGGCTAGTTGGCCGTCAGCTGTAACCAGTGAGCCATTGGCCACTAATATAACTGTCGTGGCTACACTAACAGCAAATGGGGGCTAGCAAGAAGATGGTGGCTGAGTTAGCAAGTGGCGGAGTGTGGATTGCGGATTGCAGAGAGGAGGATTGCAGCTAGCAAGTGAGGTTGGTTGGCAGAGAGAAGTGGACGGCAGGTTGTGGATCAAGTGGCTTCTGCTTCCTGTGTCTCCAACCCAGCCACCAGCGAGACTATAGTGGTGTGACTCCCCTACCTATGGCTCCGTGGGTGTTCCTTTTTGGCCTCACCATATCCTGCGTTCTTATGTGGGGAGCGGGACCAGAGACCCCATAGGCTGCCCCGCATGACAAAAGCATAAGGCTTTTTTTTTTTTTTTTAAAGAAACGAAACATCAGTGCTTGCCCTAAAAAACACCCTAAAATAGTGCTTCTCAATGTATGGTCCACAAACTACCTGCAACGGAACTAACTAGGATACTTGTTTCATACTCTCATTTATTTTCCCAAAAATTTCATAGAATTGGCTATTTTGAATGAGGTACATAAAAAATAAAATGTGTCAACATAAGACTGGGGATTTATTAATGGAACAATCTACCTTTTAAAATAAAATATCCTCTTAGAACACACTTAGAAATTACTAAATAAAATGGGGTCCTTCAAAAGATCGGTTTGCATGATCAGCTAAATTCTTTTCATAATTGGTAAATTGGCTTCTATAATCACAAACCCCTCTTTCTGGATCCCCAGTAGGAGAGAATTTGTGAATAATAGCCACTTTCCTTAATAATATTCACCCCGCATTGGAGCGATTATAAAGCAGCATAAAATTAACACCATATCCTCCTCAGAAAAAGTTTGGGAGCCTTTAGACATTACCCAATTGTCCAAATGAATAGAGATGAAATAAACAAAGGTTCAAAATCATCCACAAGTTCACACAGTGAGAGAGAAGATTAAGGTTATTGAATATATGTGCTGTAGATGGTGAAGTTGGAACAATAAAGTAAGACAAATAACCCCCAAATTTCTGGAAAGGCAGTTTCCCTCATTAAAGTCACCCCAAACTGAAAATATTAACATAGTCTACAAATAACAATTTAAAATAAAATAGTCAATGTACTAACATTAAACTGATAACATTATCTTTAAAAGAATTTAAGTTTGCAAGTTTTCCAACATGAATGAGTTAAGAATTTAAAGACCAAAATTTATACAAAACTGAATTCTAATCAGATAACTGATTTCAGGGGCTAATAAATACATTTTAGGGAGAATGTATCTTTGTTATACGCTCCTGTAAATGAAAAAAGAAAGAACACGAATGGATCGATGTGGGAAAGGCACATGCCCATTTTAAGCTATTTTTCATCATTATTCATAGGACTGTGTCCACATACCAAATTTCATGGAATTATCCTAAAAAAGTATGGGTCCAGTATAAACTTATCAGCAATCATCTTACTTCCCAGAATAAAAATAAAATTTTAAAGTTATATTGATATCTACCATGTTTCCCCAGAAATAAGACCTAGCCAGACAACCAGCTCTAATGTGTCTTTTGGAGCAAAAATTAATACAAGACCCGGTGTGATATGATATGATATGATATGATATGATACCTGGTCTTATAGTAAAATAAGACCGGGTATTACATTAAGTTTTGCTCCAAAAGACGCATTAGAGGTGATTGTTCGGCTAGGTCTTCTTTTCAAGGAAATAGGGTAATTAGTACAACTTGAGATTTGGTAATAATTTACCCATATTTTCAAAATGTGATATTTACCAAAGAAGGAAACACCAAATTCCTTTAAGTTAAAAATAAACTATATATCAGATGCCACCTCATTTGAAATTCACAGCACACCCATTTCTCCATTTGGGGTCTCAGGGGGCACTAGCTTGTTGATTTCTGAGAATGCATGGCATAAAATCCGATGGCTAACATTGTCCTTTAAAGTGCTCTTCAGAAAGAATAACTCTCTTTTCATGGGCATTATATTCATTGCCAGCAAATAAATGCTCAATTCATCATTCCAAGAAACATTTTTGGAGGACCATTGGGGTATGGCTCAGTTCTGCATTCAGGCCAGCCCTGAGCTCGCCGTCTTACCTCTCTTCAAGACACACCTTGAGGAAAGGAAATGCTCTCTTCTCTCCCTTGAGTGGGATAGTTAAATTGGACATTTTAAATTTTCAATATGCTTACTGGACAAAAAAAAAGTTCAACTTGAATTCTAGACTATAGAAATGGTCATTAAATCTCAAAGTTTCCTACCCTCACCCTATGAGTTATTAACAGAATGCAATTAAAAAATATTTGAGATATTCATGGTTTATAATTATCCTAGCCTTTTTTTTTTGTCAGTTTTAAGGTTAGAATTTAATCAGAGTTGCCACACTAAACCTCTTAATTTTTATAAATACTTCTGTGTTGTGATTAGCATTAGCAAAGATGGCTTAAATTGAATGGCCTAAGAACGTCATTTGTGATTTGTCATTTATTATTTGCATAGTTTTACATTTAATCCGGAGTGAATAGTACAATGGCACATATTCATAATTTTTATTATTTATTTTAAATATCAATCCTAAACAACATTCCCAACTGAATATGATTTTTCAAAAAATCACATTTTAGATTCCTTTAAATACCAAGCCATGCTCTATGGTCCATAAATAAATTAGGTCTGCAGTCAGCAGTGTGCAAATTTATCAAAAACTCACAAGTAACACAATGGAAGGACTGTTCCAATCTGAAGTCTGCTGACAACTCTTGGAAGCTAAAACCATTCAGCCTACCAACGGTGGATTTATTCATGATTGTTGACCTTAAGAGATTTAGGGGAAAAGTACTGAAAATTAAAATTCTAATCATTGGATTGAAAACTACTTCTAGAACATGAAGCATTATTCCAAAATCCATAGCTAGCAGTAAGTGTGTAAACCAACAAAGGAACTCAAAATTGGCTGGCCCTTCTTTACTCCTGTAATCACCAACACGAATTTTTGTGTGGCTTGAGCCTGATACCATATAAAGATACATCTGTATGTCCACATTAAAATTAGAAAGAAGAAGATAACAAATATTGAGCAAGTCTATTTAATGCATCAAAGTGTACCTAACCTGAAGTATAGCATTGGAAAGAGATTCAGGACTGTCTTCTTTGGGGGGAAAATTTACATCTCCAGAAAAACTGTACAAAGAAAATGCCTCTACGAGAAGAGCCAAATGACATCATGATACTCTAAATTCTGCATTAAAGAATGTCTCAGAATTTCTTTCCAGATTTACACAGTGTCAAGTCCACTGTCTTAGACCTGTCATGCTTTATATTGGGATTAATATTATAGAGCATTTTCTCCCATTGTATAGTATTTATCACCTTCATGGATGCAAAGAGAAGGGCCAAGGACAGATTTGAAGTGTATAACTCAGGATTAAGGAAGAAAGGCTTTGGTGTTAGCATCTTACCAAGATAGAACAAAGACATCAGGGGATTGTAATGGGGAAAATACAGATCTAGAGCAGTTAGTCTGGAAGTGGAAGGCAAAGGAAATTGGGTAAAAATAGGAACCTTTTCCTCTACTTTGGGGAGAGGGGCAGATGTGGTTATGCCCACTCAGAAGGGTGGGTCCCTTCGGTATGTCCCCCATGCCCACTCCGAGAATTAATCTGAATGATCTGTTCAAGTCAGAGGTAACTACAAGGTCTGAGCATCCTGTTATCAGCAGCAGGGGTGGCAGAGAGAGCTCTGGCTGTTGAAACAGGGCCATGCTGGCTCTATATCAGTCTGGGCTCCTGCCTAGTGGCACACTTGTGTAGAGGAAGAGACACAATAAAGCAGTTTACTTCAACAACACCTCTTTTACTTAACTGAAGTCCTCATGTATCCGAGGGTGACATTGCAGGACTTGCTGTCCCTGACTCGATACCACGGACAGATGATTGGCATTTGTATAGAAAGGGCAGGGGATTTCGGATGGCTGGGGCTGTTGGAAAGAGCCTCACCCCCTCAGATGAGACCAGGAAGGGCCTCAGAGAAGGATTTCTCTTGGACAAACGGGGATAAGGAAGAACAGCAGTGATGGTGACTTCGAGTAAAATTCAGTCTAGGTAGCTCTGTTGGAGAACATTCCAGAGACTGGCTCGACTGCATTGAGATGCTAAGTAGGGAGCTAGAGGAGTCATTTGGAGAGCTGGAAAGGGGCCAACTATACAGAAGGACTGAAATGACAAAATGACTAGTTTAGACACGCTGGCCCTTTGTTACCCAAGGTGTGATCTGTGGACCAGGGGCAGCAACACCATACGGGAACTCATAGAAATGCAGTTTCAGGACACCTCAGACCTCTCGCTTCAGAATCTGCGAGACCCACGTACAATTCATGGACACGCTGATGTTGAAGAAGTTCTGCTCCAATATTTAATTGAATCTCCTGGTATACTAACGCTGAAGGTGAGCTCAGGGATCTCTATTTTCAACACACATCCCAGGGAAGGTGAATGTTAAGCAGCGGTTTAGGGATATTAATCTGATGAAGGTGAGTAGGATAGATTCAGCGTAAAGAGACAGGCAGCCACCATTTCAAAGAAAGTACCACTAACGTAGACCGGATTATACCTGTGCAGTAGGGTCAGCCAAACCAACTTAAAACCATCCTTTGATTCCCAGCTTGGAACACACAAGAACACAGTCTGGGTAAAGAAACAGAGGAGCCCTAACCTCTTTTCAAAAGACATACCTAGAATTGGAAAACTCGTCTCATGTTACAAAATCAGAAAGACATCCTCTGTTTTTCAAGTGCGATGACATCCTCCTCCTCCAATACAAGCTCTAACTTTCAAATTGTTTCCGATTTTATTTTTTATCGATGATGTCAATGATTATAACAGTGACTAATGCTGCTGAAAATATTCTGCCTTACCAAATTACTTTGTGGTACCTTAAAAACCATAAGCTCTACAAATCTCATCGCATCCTAATGCATTGCTTTGTACAGACCCAGGAAGGAGACCAGCCTCTATCATTCATCAAACTGTCCTTCCTAATGCATCCTAGGTTCCCTTAGAAGTCCCTCCTCTGCACACCAGCTTCTTGCTCACACCCCTGCTACGAAATCACCACCTTTACATTTTCCCCGTTTTTCTTCTTTAAATATTTATAAGTGTAATAGAGCCCTGCCCCAGTTTATCAATAGTAATTCCTCTTATATTTAATGACAGAGAAACATGGACCATTAAATACTGAGTGAATGTGTCTCTCACACAGCATGCTGATTTCTTGTTTCTTTGGCCTCTGAGCTTGCTGTTCTCACCATCCTGACTCTGCTGCCTGAGCACAGTGAGTACGTGAAGGGTGTGAATCTTTATAGACTATCCAGCACTCTGGGATGGTGTCAGTGGTTCCCAGCCAACGATTTAGGGAAAAACAGTGTCAAATCCTTTTCTGAAATGTACACCAAAATAAATTTTAGATGAATTAATGATTTTTATGTAAAAAAAAAGTGTAAAAGAAAACAGAGTGCTAATATGACCTTGACTTGAGAAAGAACTTTTTAAAGCATGATACCAAAGTCACAAGCCTTAAAAGAAATGATTGATATGTTTAACTGAATAAAAATACAAAACTTGTGAAATGCCAAAAAGCCATATTTTGTTAACAATATTAAAAGGCATATAAGTTTCTGGGCTAAAAACTTGTAACATATGATGATGAAAGGATATAACTGTATATGGGAAAAAATGTTTGAAATAAGAAAGGTCGGAAATAAATTCTTAAAAAATTAATGGCAAGGGCTATAAAAAGGATATTCAAAAAAGAAGAAATACAATCAGCCAATATGCATACAAAAGTGTTCAACCTCATGCATCAAACAAATACATATCAAAAAAAATACATATCAAAGCCACAGTATAATGCTATCTTATCACCTATTAATATTCCATATGCCATTACTATATTATTCACCTATTAATATTTCACATACTGCTAGTGATAGCATGACTTGATTCACATTTTCTAAAAGACAATTTGCCAATATATTTTTTTAAACTTTAAAAATGTGTATATGCTTCCCCCAGAAACACCACTTATAGAAATATATCTTAACTAGGTGTAAAGTTGCTGTTTATTAAAGCAACCAATCAGGGGGGACATATGTATAGTAGGAATACTTTATGGTCATTAAAATTTATGATCTAAATCAATACTTATTAACTTATAATAACAACCTTATCAAATGTTGTTCATGATACCTTATGTTGCTATATTAGGGGAAAAACAGGTTAATGCATGGTAGTTTTTCCATATAATTTATTGTGTGGAAAATGAAAATAATGAAATGCACATGTTTGCATAGGACACCAAAATATTCAGCATTAATATGCAGGTGGTATTTAGTGGGTTCTTAATTAATTTTTTTCTCATCTGTATTATGTAATTTTCTATAATGTGTAGCATTGATTATTACAACACATGTTGATTATAATTTAAAATAAATAAATATTTACAATTTGGGGAATGAGAAAGAGCAAGAGTCGGCACAAGAAATATTCAGAAGGGACTCCCACTCATTTTGCTAAGTACAGAGGGCCTATCTTTTCAGAGTGACCAGTGACAGCGGGACACAGGTGACGGTGGTGATGCCTCCTTTGCTTTGAGTCAGATACAATTGCTTGGTTACTTTCTCTAATGATTTCAGGAAATATAGACAGATAAATGTCACCGTGAGCTAAAATGGACTTCTAGCAAATGAGTTTCCTAATGACTATATAGCTAACATAAACAATATGTATCAACATACTATTTGTGTGAGATTTCAAAGGACTGCGATAGCTCTGAGTTTCCCTTATCTTAGAAGAAACTTTAGGGATCCTGACCCCTGACTTCTCTGACCAGCTTCTCCACGTGACCTGCCATGGCAGCTCTTCAGAACCCCTGTCCTAACCCCTTCAGCAACAGCCTCTCCTAAACGTGGCCTGTTTTCCTTTAGAGCGGGAACAGATATGACACTATTGTTATCAGCCACGGGGCAAACCAGGATAAAATCATAGAATTAAAAATGTAAATTAGAAAAGATAACCTTTGTCATTTTAGAATACAATGGCGACCATAACTACTTGCTTCAAGGAGGAATGGTGCTTGTTTATATAATCCAAGTATCATGTGAATTAAACTCATATACTGTGGACCATGAATTTGTTGAACAGGCATACATTTGCAGGTAGCTCTTGACAGGATTTAATGACCTTGAAAGAGAGATCCAGGCAGATATTTATAGAGACAGGTCAAAGAGATAGGTTTCCGAATGGTCAACTAACTCCCAGTTAGTAAATGAAAATCTTCTCTGAATAAGTTGGTGGTTCTCTTGGTGCCCATGAGATCCAAAATTATTCTGGCTTTTCATTGTGAATTTTTTGGGTGTCATGATTTGTTTCCCTTTAAGATGCCATCCCAGAGACCCCCACTAACTTGTAAGGACCCTGGAACCTTGTGTCTGTAGTTCAGAGAAACTACCAGCAGGTGGCATCATTAGCTTATTGAGTAATGTATTATAGCAGGTAACAGTCTCTTAGATATTCTCCCTAAGATGTCTATTTTAATTCTTTCTAAACCCAAAAGCTATTTATGGAGACTCCAACATGTAGAGGAAAAGAGGTACCTCTAATAATAAATGTGTATAAGTACGACATAAAGGTTATAAGAACTGAGGTTCCATTTTCAATTACAAATCAAAGTTTAAAAAAATCTATATGTATTTTGAGGGTCTCCTAATTGGTTAATTCCTTACTATCAATGAATATTTGTGAAGTCCATAACTAGAGTTTATATTCTTCTACATCTTAAAACGTAGCCTTACTTGCCTTTCGTCCAGCCTTGTATGTTCTAATTATTGTGAGACTTAAGCGTCATTCTGTGACCCCCACAAGCAAGAAAAATTGATGTCCCTAAATGAGAACGCTGACCACTGTGGTCAAGAGCTATGGCCCTGGTGTCAAAGAGCCATGGGTTTAGACTGTTCACCATTACGTGGGCAGATTATTTAACTATTGTAAGCCTCAGTGTTCTCATCTGTAAAATGGTGGTAACAGTATACATGACTCATAGAATTAAATGAAAGAACACATGTTTAAAGTGCTAAACAAATGTTTAAAGTGCTTATTATGTGCCTGGCACATAGTAAGCCCTCATTAATGCTCTGTCTCGTCATTACCCATGATAAGTCTTCAATTGGGCACCTTTTCCTCTGTTTGAACATTCAGATGGAAAAATCGCAGCAGCTGATCCACCTTAGTTTCCTACCTTAATAACAAAGGATGCAGGACCAGGCTGCCACGTTAGCAAGGGGGCTCACTCTCCCCTTGACAACTGATTTCAATCTCCTCTCTAACTGTCCTCTCAGTCTGCACTCTGTAATTACAGCTCTTAACGATGTTGTTTTCCATTGGCCTGGTTTACCGGCCCACAGCTTTTCCTGCAGCTGTCTAGAAGGTTAATGGTTTGTTCTTCTCCTTCCACTTCTAATACTTTAATGAAATTCTTACCAGGGTCACTTCTTCTTTTAGTTATCTTTCCAAACATATTCCAAACATGATCAAGATATACTGAAATGACTGTACACAAGCATTCTATTTTCTACAAATCCCCTCCAACTCTATTCCATTTCATTGTCTCTTTCCTCAGTTTCTTTTCCTGCCATAGTTGGCCAGGCTAGTTAGCTAGCTGAAGTAAACATTATGTCATTAACCTATTGATCTCAGAACACTCACCCCTCGCGTAGGGATCATAGCTTGAAGGAAATTTAGCTGTAATTCCATTTCCATTTTGAAATCCATTCAACAAAGATGCCTGCTTTTTATCCTCATAGTGAATGTGTTGTTTTGTTTTACAAGTCAAAAATGGTGCAGCCTGAATTAGAAGTAGTGACCCTTTCTCTTGGGCTGCATTACAGCCACTTGGGTGTTGTAGCTGAATTGCCTCCATGTGTTTATAACAAGGTAAAGGAGATGGAATTGACAGAATCACGTTTCCAGCTAGATCAGCCCTACCTATGCAAAGGCTTATTGATGGTTTGTAGGTTTTTTAGAATCTTAACCAGCTCTATCTTGCTCTGTCAGAAATTATTCTATAAGGAACTCAACCAACCAATCAATCAATCAATCAATCAATCAATCAATCAATCAACTGTGGAGCAAATTCTTTGTCCAAACTGTGATCCTCTCACAACTTGACATTCCTTATGAACCTATTCTGAGACTCTCCATCTGAGCCTACGTAGACAAACAGGCAATAGCCAGACTACAAATGACAATAGAACTCTGACCCACGGGCCTTATAGTAATCAGCATGGGAAGCCAAACTACAACTACTATAGGAATTTGCCCACCACGGTCAGAATTTGACCAAATCAGTGACTGCCAGGGTCTTACTTTTTGTCCCCGCTCTGTTTCCAACTCAAGACCAATCAAAGAACGTGGAATATGCTCCCGAACCCATCACAGAAGATGCCCCACCTCTCATTAGCCTAACTTCAGCTTCTCCATGCCAAAAATATCTAATAAGAGCATTACCTGACTCCGATTTTAGTACAAAGCTTTCTCATTCCCACCTATCTATGAGTCTCTGACAAAGGCCAGTGATTGTGTCTGACTTTCTTGCCATAGCAAGCTCTAAATAGATACCTGTTTGTTTGCAATGGGTAGCCTTTGTCATTTCCACACTGTTCCTGGACATTCTGACATACTGTCGGCATTGCCTCTCGCTGCCCACCCGAGGTTTCAGTCAGGTGCTACCCACACATGGTCCCTGTGCCTTGCTTCTGTGGCTCATTGAGTCTGTACAGATGTGGCAGATCAGCACAAGCCCTGAACTCGGCTGTCCTGACATTTTCGTTTCTCTGCTATTTGCTGTTTGGCACGTGAGTTACATTATTGGTTCCCCTTTGTTTGACACACTCACCCTCGGCAGGCCATTCCCATTCATCACTTTCTTTTGTGCCTCTGTTTGTGCCTCTGTCTAAAAGTGTTGTTTACCATCACAACACTGTGAAGGAGAATCACAGAGTAAAACACAGGCACCGGCCCTATAAGCCTGTTGCTGGAGCCTGCATCACAGATCGGTGAGTTCACGGTTTTTCATCAGACCGGTATTGCGGTGGGTCACTGATGAGCTGGATGAGGTCTTACTTCGATTTTAATTTTTTGTCCTGAGAGCGAGGCTTTGATCCAGGGAGAGTGTTCTCTTGGCTTCTCTGCCTGCCAGGGGTCACAGATTGTTAGCTCTGCTTTTACAGGCAGCCAATAGGTTGGGGGTCGGAGACAGCAGCACACAGCCTCACAATTAACCATCCACTGTCAGGTCTCAAGTCTTAATCTTCTCCTCCTGCTTGTTCTATGTACTCCCATTACCATCAGGATCCTTAGGCCTATCTCTCTAAATGGCGTAACTTCACCAAGGATGATTTACTTGAGCCTTCAGAGGCCACTTTAAGGAACATTGACTTGAACAAAATTGTTCATTTGAGAGGTGCCTTAGGGAAAAGGGAATAGATATACTCAAACAACAAAAAAACTCATTTCCCTGGTAAATCCATCCCCTCCTTGTCCTCCAGTTGCCTCCCTATTCTAAGTTTCCTTCTACCCCTTTTAATCATTCTTCCCCCTTACACTTGCGGGGACAGAGCCAGCAGTGCAGTTTCCAGGCTCTCAGCCTCACATGCAAAGGTGCTGGCTCAGGTAGTAAATGGCCATCAACGGTGATTGGCTGGCCATCAGCTGTGGCTAGTTGGCCGTCAGCTGTAACCAGTGAGCCATTGGACACTAATATAACTGCCGTGGCTACACTAACAGCAAATGGGGGCTAACAAGAAGATGGTGGCTGAGATAGCAAGGGCAGATTACAGCTAGCATGGTGGATTGGAGCTAGCAAGTGAGGTTGGTTGGTTGGCAGAGAGAAGTGGACAGTAGGTTGTGGATAATGTGGCTCCTGCTTCCTGTGTCTCCAACCCAGCCGCCAGCGAGAATATAGTGGTATGACTCCCCCATCTATGGCTCCGTGGGTGTTCCCTTTTGGCCTCATCATGTCCTGCATTCTTATGTGGGGAGCGGGACCTGAGACCCTGCATGCCACCCCGTGTGACAACACTCCTCTATCATCTCCTCCCTCTTCTTCCCCTTGAACAGACCCCTACCTTTTTCCAATGATCCTAAGAAGGTCAAATGCCAATTGCCTCTAAAGAGCCAGGTGTGCAGACAAGACAACCCTTGAATTTAAAACTCAGATATAAGCTGAATTAAAAGCAATAATTAAGGATTTCCCTAAATCCAGGCGAGACCAGCAATTATTCATTGAAGAATTTAGAATTATTTTGACCACTGAGGACCCATGGATATTTGACCTATATCCACTTAAACACAATTTGATCAGAACCTCAGATGCTGAATCTAAATGGAAAAAACTTATTGGACTGACCCAAAAATGGACTGAAAGGATCTCTCCACAATAAACCCAAGAGTCAAGAAAGGATGAAAAAGTGGGGCAAAGTCTCATAAAAACCATACCTGAACATTTTCAATAAAAATGATTGGACCATAATTCAATCATGCAAACAGAAAAGATGACACTTGAGGACATTTTCAGGATAGACTCGAAAATATCTTCGGCAACATTTGGGAGTTAGAAAGGTGTTGATTTAACAGCAATCCTTCCATCTAGTTTTGTCAATGGAGTTACATCTATAAATGGAGGCGCAAATTATAAACAGAAATTAGAATGGGAAATACCACTTCACCTGAATTCCAACATCCTACAGGACATTTTGAAAGGGTTTGGAACAAAAATGAGACAAGATCCAAAATAAACTTATGGTCCTACAGATCAAACAGCTAGGTACCTCCCTTTATGATTGATCAGCTACTGCCAAAGACATTTGTAAATATTATAGCAGAAAGGACACTGGGGAAAGATAGCCTCATTTCACAAGAGAAAACCAAATTGAAGAAAAATCCCTCAGTTCAGATAAGTGATGATGCTCTGAGGGAGGAAAAAGTACCCAATATCCTGACTTACCTTTAAACACCGAAGATGAATGAACCGTAGAGACAGATGGTCAGTCTTCTGGTAGATACAAGAGCTACTCCGTCCTCATTAAACCCGGCCACTTTTGCACAAGCTCTTGCTCAGAGTAAGCATACCACACAGGTGGTAGGTATTTCAAATAATGAACAGGTTTTCCCTATTTCTTAGCTTTTAACTGTAACCGAATCCTCAGGCCCTTGAATGAAAAACATTTCTTCCTGCTCTGTGATACAATTCCTCCAAATTTAATAGGGAGAGACTTACTGTGAGGACAGGGCCAGGAGTGCAGTTTCCAGGCTCTTGGCTTCACATGGAAAGGTGTTGGCTCAGATAATAAATGGCCATCAACTGTGATTGGATGGCCATCAGCTGTGGCTAGTTGGCCGTCAGCTTTAACCAGTGAACCATTGGCCATTAATATAACTGCTGTGGCTACACTAACAGCAAATGGAGGCTAGCAAGAAGATGGTGGCTGATCTAGCAAGAGCGGATTGCAGTTAGCACAGCGGATTGCAGCTACCAAGTGAGGTAGGTTGGTTGGCAGGCAGAGAAGCAGACAGCAGGTTGCAGGTCGTGTGGCTCCAGCCTCCAGTGAGACTATGGTGCCACCAGTGAGACGATAGTGGTATGACTCTCCTATCTATGGCTCCATGGGTGTTCCTTTTTGGCCTCACCATATCCTGCATTCTTATGTGGGGAGCAGGAGCAGAGACCCCACAGGCCACCTTGCGTGACACATGGTGCAGCGAGCAGGGCACAGTGCCAGCCAAAACCCTTCAGAGGGCAGTGGAACAGTTTGTGCGTATGAACACTCAGTCTCAGGAAGACCAGGAAGAGTAGCTGCTGGAGAGCTGGACCCCCGTGGAGAGGTGGGAAGACATGGACGGTTCCCCAACCAGCATAGGCTAGAGAAAGCGAAGGTTGTTGCGGCTGTGGGCTGGGAAGTTCTTGCTGAGGCAGCCTGGATGCTGGACTTATAGTCCCAGGAGGAAACGCTTGCTGAGTCCTCGGTGGGAGCTGAGGGTGAGGTCAAGGTCTTCCCTCACCCCCAGGACATTCCTGGCGAATGACTATGGACTATGGGGAATTGCCTTCCATCCCTAATTTAAAAGACCACTTGACTGTTTGCTTGGGAACATATCACCATGTAGTGGAACTGGCAGATGTTTGCTTTTGTGTCTTGACCAGCCGTTATTGAGAATATGTAAGCACCGTGACTGTGAGTTGCTATTGTTCCAGCACGGTACCCTGAGAGGCCTTGGCTATGCCCAGGAAGTCGGGCTGTGACCAGAGAGAGTGGTGGTGCGTGGAGAGGCCCTGGTTGTGCCCAGGAAGTCTGGCTGTGCTCAGAGAGAGTGGCAGTGCCCTGAGAGGCCCTGCCTGGCTGTGCCTGGAGAGATTGGTGGTACCCTAAGAAGCCCAGGAAGTCTGGCTGTGCCCAGAAGGACTGGTGGTGCCCTAAGAAACCCTGGCTGTGCCCAGAGAGCCTGGCTGTGTCCAGGATATTGTATTCACCTCCAGGCTCCTTGCACAGGGCCCCTCGTGGAAGACACTTGTCACATAGATTATGAGGTGAGACCCTGTAGGTGTGGAGTGTGGGGACAGAGCCAGGAGTGCAGTTTCCAGGCTCTTGGCTTCACGTGGAAAGGTGCTGGCTCAGGTAGTAAATGGCCATCAACTGTGATCAAATGGCCATCAGCTGTGGCTAGTTGGCCGTCAGCTGTAACCAGTGAGCCATTGGCCACTAATATAACTGCTGTGGCTACGCTAGCTGCAAAATGGGGGCTAGCAAGAAGATGGTGGCTGAGCTAGCAAGAGCGGATTACAGTTAGCATGGCAGATTGCAGTTAGTGAGTGAGGTCAGTTGATTGGCAGGCAGAGAAGCGGACAGCAGGTTGCAGGTCGTGTGGCTCCAGCCTCCAGTGAGACTATAGTGCTGCCAGTGAGACAATAGTGGTATAACTCCCCTATCTATGGCTTCGTGGGTGTTCCCTTTTGTCCTCACCATATCCTGCATTCTTATGTGGGGAGCGGGAGCAGAGACCCCACAAGCCGCCTTGCATGACACTTACCTTAATAATGAAATTGTAATATTAAATGCAAACCAGAGGGACTATTTTTGACATTCTAGAGGATGCTTCTATTCATAACCAAGTTGTTTCTTTGCCCCCAACATTATGCCCTATGCGCGCCAGATAAAGGTCTTAACACACGGATTATTTCAATTTCTAGTTGCTGTTGTAAGACATTATACAAATATAGTGTATGCTTAAAACAACATGCATTTATTATTTTACAGTTCTGGAGGTCATAAATCCAAAACGGGTCTTACTGGGTTAAAATCAAGGTGTCGGCCATCAGCTGAGCTGCATTTCTTCTAGAGGTTCTGGGGAGAATCCATTGCCTTATATTTTTCAGCTTTTAGAGGCCACCTAAACTTCTTGGCCCATCTTTGAATCTGAAGTTCTGTTGAAGTTCAGATAGATCTGACCAAGGAGTCACTCAAACTTCCCTAACATCCCTTGAAGCCAGAAGCAAAGGGAAGCCTCAAGTCTGCAGATAAAAGTCTTATATCCAAAGGCCTTCTCATATCCTGCACTAGTCTTTGTGACATGTGTGCTACCAATAAAGAAACCAAACAAGAGGAAGTATTGATATGTTCAAGACCTCAGGGCCATCATCACAATTATTGTCCCTTGCTTCCCAGTCGTACCTAACCCAGCTACCTTTCCATCATCAACTCCAGTGGAGTCACTTGTGACACTGAGATGGATCCCTGCTCTACCTTTCTCAGTGTGCTTCTGGCCAGGAAAGTCAAGACCTTCCTGCCTTCACTTGGTGAGGACAACAAAATATTGCACAGCCATGATTTAGGGGTTCACCAAAGCCCCCTCTTGTTTTTCCCAGATTCTCAATGAAGACTTAAAAAATCTAAATTTCTCTTGTGATTCAGTTCCGACATAATATGCAGATGATCTCCTACTTTTCTTAGAGGACAATGGAAGTCTGTAAAAAGGATTCCTTTTACTTGTTTTCAGCCTTAGCAGAAAAGGACACAACACTTCAAAAGATAAATTCATTTTTCCAAAACAGAGGCCAGTATTTAGAGTAGGAGTTATTTATAAAGAGGAAAACACACTCTCCTGAAAGACTGAAGACTAATCAAACTTAACCTTACCCCTTCAGAAAATGCCAATTTAGAGGATTTCTGGGTGTAACTCATGCTGCAGATCATAGGTGCCAATTTTTTCTGAGATTGCAAAAACCCTCCACGCACTGGCCTCAGAAAGAGATACTCTCCTCAGAGAAGCCAAACACAAATAGTCCAATAAGGTTTTTTCATTTAGATTTAACATCTGAGGTTCCAATCAACATGTGTTTAAGTTGACATAGGTCAAGCATCCATGGGTCCTGTGCGCACAGACGGTAACCTGAAGAAGGGCCTTTAAAAGCCTCCTTCCCCAAGTATCCTCTACTACAAAAACCCTTTTATCGATTTTTCCGTGAGAGATCTGAACAGGTTGAGGGTTTAACTCCAAACATTATGTGAACCCTCAAAAACCCATTACTTACTATGACCTCACCCTTGAACTAGTTGCAAAGACTTCACCTCCTTGTGTCGGGGCAATAGTGGTTGCTGCAAAACTTGTCAATGCTTTTGCTGAATTAGTTCTAGCTTGATCTAGCATCCAGCTTGAGCTCATGGTTCCTCACACGGCACAGACCTTAACTACTGACTGAGAGGAAATGTTTTTTAGCCAGTCAATTAACTTCTTATGAGATTCTTTTCCTCTCTCTTTCTCACATTGTCAGTCATCACTGCAATATCCTTTCCCTGCCACTCTCTTGCCCCTCCCAGGAGAAGGGAAATGGTATGGTTACCTTATCTAAGTTAAGGAAACTCATTCAGATTTAGTAAAGACTCTCCTTGAGAATGCTGACCTGTTATTATTTGTTGATGGATTATATCTCAAAATGAGAACTGGAGGCTATTAAACAGGTTATGTTATCACTAATTTAAGTTCTCCTTTAGAATATAGTCCTCGTATTGCCATAAAATAAACTCAGGTGGCAGAACCTATTATGCTTCCTAGAGCTTGTCATCCAGCCAAACACCAGCAAATAAACATAGAAAGAGAGAGCAGGTATGCTTTAATAACACATGACTTTTGAACGCTTTAGAACCAAAGGGGTTTCTCACTTCTGCTGGAACTTTATCAAAAATGGACAAGATAAGAGTCTTTTAGATGCTTCCTAGAGAGGTGGCTATTATAAAGGTTGAGGCAGATGCAAAAAGAGATAAATCCCTTCTGGGATACAAAGAAGCTGTTATGAAATATCAGGACTAAGTCCCTGAAATGCAAGAATGGGACAAAATCTGGTTGTGCCTTTTCCTCAAGTCATCTCTGTCAATCCCAATAAGGATGCTTGAAAGCAGAAGATAATTTCAAATGGACATTAGCGAACTTTCTCTATGAAACTACTCATCATGGTAGAGACAGCTTGGTTACTATCTTAAATCAACATTGTTGGGGGAAATGTATAAAGACAGCTGAAGCTATTTTCAGGTCATAGGTCACTAAGTGACAACGCCTGGAAAACCTATAAGGTAAGACATGATTAGGAACCATACACACCTTCAGATGGGTTTCATCCAGCTTCCATCTTCCATAGGGCTGGAATATATTTTAGTTAATGTATGTCTATTTGTAGCATGGGTTGAAACATTTCCTTCCTGAAAAGCCACAGCCTTCACAGTCACAAACAGGCTCCTTGATTTCTAACCTGGGGCATACCAACTTTTATATGAGTGACCAAGACACATGCTTTCTGGGAACAATTATACGAGAAATCTGAAGGTATTAATTACCCCTTTACGCCTTACCACCACAATCTTCTAGAAAAGTTGAAAGAGCCACTGACATCTTTAAATAAAAATTAACAAAATTTTCAACAACCTGTGAGCCTCCTTTGGGAGGTCAAAGTTACTTGCTAAACAAAAAGTTACTCTAGCATTTATGGCTAAATGGTCCACTCCATCAGGGACATAGCAGTTTTCCACCTATGAACTGGCAACTTGAAGACTATTCATTTAGGGATCTCTGATACTATATTTTGACGTGCTGTACAAAAGATATGACAAAATATTGCAGGGACTCAGGAAGTATACCCACTCTTATCCCCAACAAGTTAAGTCTGCCTTCCTACAACATCTTCCTAAACAGCCTCTTCAGGATCTCCAGCCAGGAGATTCTGACTACTAGAACAGACATCAGAAAACAGTGCTTTCGATCCTCGTTAGAAGGGACTTTATCAGATACTCTTAATAAAAAATACAGCAGTGAAGCTCCTTGGTTCATGTTTCACAACTAAAGAAGAAACTTTTAGTTGCTTCAAAGCAACACAATTAGAAGGCTACTCCAATACGGGAACTTAGACAGAAGATTCTTGGAGATCTTATAGAAATAGCCAGTCTTCAGAGGAAGACAGCTGACCCAAAATCTCCAGAAAAAGGATATGACCTCAGTTTCTGTGTAAGACATCAGACCAAAACCCCTGCATAGTTTTTGTTTCACTTTATCTTCTTCCTATAACCAGTCTTCTCGTTTTTTATAGACTCCTGTTTGCCATCTACTCATAATGGCCCTTTTTCTTTTTTATTATTTATTAAAGTATAGTTGACATACAATATTATATTAGTTTCAGGCCTACAACATAGTGACTTGACATTTATGTACCTTGCGGTGTGATCATCACAATAAGTCTAGTAACCATCTGCCATGCAAAGTTATTATGATATTGACTATTTTCCCTATGCTGTACTTTATATCCCCATTACTTATTTATTTTATAACTAGAAGTTCATACTTCTTATTCCCCTTCACCTTTTTTACCCATTCCCCCACCTCCCTCTCCTCTGGCAACCAGAGTTTGTTCTCTGTATCTGAGTCTGTTTCTGTTTTATTTTGTTTGTTTGTTATGCTTTATTTTAGATTCCACATGTAAGTGAAATCATACAGTAATTTGTCTTTCTCCGTCTGACATTTCACTTAGCATAATACCACTTAGGTCCATCCATGTTATCACAAACGGCATTTGAATCCCTATCCCACTGTCATTCTTTTTTTTACGTCTCAGTCATATTGCAGATATATATATAGATATATGTATATATCTACATATATATATATATATCACCCTTGAGATATATATATATATATATCTGCAATATCTATCATATATATATATATATATATATATATATATATATATATATATATATATGACAGGTAGATAACATCCTCTTCATCCATTTACCTATCAATAACACCTAGGTTTCTTCCACATCTTGGCTATTATAAATAATGCTGCAATAAACATAGGGGTGCATATATCTTTTCAAATTAGTATTTTCATTTTCTTTGGACAGATACCCAGAAGTGAAATTGCTAGGTCATAATGTAGTTCTATTTTTAATTTTTTGAGGAACCTCCATACTGTTTTCCATACTGGCTGTACCAGCTTACACTCCCCAGCAGGGTGTGAAGGTTCCTGACACCATAGGAATTACAGCTGATGGAATTTCCATTTGTACCTACATAGACAAAGGACCTTAAACAAATCAACCTGTAACTTTGCTATTGTCCCTCCATCCCCAAAAAAGAACCAATTATTACCATCTATTCATCAGACCCTAGAAAATTCTAAATTTGAATTCCGTAGTCTTCATTGGACAATGAGCCCTTTACTTCCTACCTAGAATACAGTGGGATAGGGATTCAAATACCGTGTTTCCCCGAAAATAACACCTAGCCAGACCATCAGCTCTAATGCATCTTTTGAAGGAAAAATTAATATAAGACTGGGTATTATATATTATATTATATTATATTATATTATATTATATTATACCCGGTCTTATATTAAAATAAGACTGGCTACGTCTTGTTTTCGGGTAAACACGGTATGTTACTCAGCTAATGTAAAGCCTTGGTTCCAACATCATGTAACGAAAATTTCTTTTTTTTCTTTTTCATTTTTTTCATGGCTTTCCATGTTCCCTACTGGTTACTACTTAATGTGTGACCAGGATACTTGGTTCTGTATGCCTCAGACTAACACTTCATATACTTTAAAAATGGTATTCCAAAGCTTTTGTGTACATGGAGACCCTAATTCTAAAAATCACAGAGTCTTGAAACTCCAACTCAAACAACAGGCTTCAAAATGAGGCCACCCTTAATTACCCAGGCACGCTACCTAAGAGAATTACAGACTCACTGTTTATAGGAACAGAAAAGTACTCCCAACAGTAGGAATCATATAAATAGAAAAGACTGTAAGAAACTTTGCATTAATTCTATCAGAAGTTATTAACAATATGATCTTTGCCCTAGATGCAATACACACCGGTCTCAACTCATTGGAAGAAGCAGTAATGGACAATTGCATTGCTTTCGATTTCTTATTTGCTGCCCTCTGTGCTATTGCTAATACTTTTTGCTGTGCATGGACCAATGAAGCAGGCAAAGTAGAACAGCCTGAATTTTGCCTTAAGGAAAAGTTACCTGGATCTCTAATGTGGTCCTCATGCCCTATGGAATTCGTTTTCATGGCCCAAGTTGGGCAATCGAGGTTCCTGGTTCTAAAGCATCTAACAGGGACAATTAATTATATATATATATATATATATATATATATATACATATATATATATATATGTATATATATGTATATATATATACACACACATATATATAAGCATATATGTATATATATGCACATGTATATATACGCACATATATATACGCACATATATATGTATATATATTCAAAAAATGTATATACATTTTAAGAAAGTAAAAAACTATTAACATTGTAATACTCAATACATACTGATAACAAAAGATGAATACAAGTCATGTGTATACATTTTTTGGCACCCCCGGTATACACACACACACACACACACACACACACATACATACATATATATAAAATATAAAATATATAAAACATAATATAAATATATATTTATATATATTTATTTATATATATTTATATATATATATATTTATATAAAACCTCCATGTATTCATCACCCAGTTTCACCAATTATCAACTAATTCACAATCTTTTTCATCCATAGTCCCTCAAGTCTCACTCCCATTTTATTTTATTTGAAGCAAATCTCAAACACCATCATTTCAATTTCAATATTCCATTACATATCTTTTTAAAAATGACTCTTTCATAAAATATAAGCACAATATCATTATCACCCCTAAAATTCCTTAATATTATCAAATACCAGTTGCTTGGACTTTGCATCAAATATGGTAAGAAATTCAACATTGATTTATACACACTTCAATTGTTTCCACACATTTATGGCTCCTTTTTCATTTTCACTTTTCTTTAAAATGATGTTCATAAAATGAATGGTTAATAATTGAATAATTTCTATAGATTTGTCAAGAGGAAGAATTTGGAATAGAACTGATTTTTGTCTCTATTAATAACTATCCTCAGTACCTTAGGTGAGTTTTCTTTATAATTCCTTAGTATTTTAATACCCAAGCAACCCAGAGTGTAACATTTACTAGTTAGTTCATTTTAATACAGTAAAAAGAATTATAGCCAAATGATACCATCAAGAATATGTATGAGGATTCACTTAATCAGTGCCATAAATATCCGTTTAAATACTTTTAAAATATTTACCAGTTCCCTCAGAAATAATTTACCTGAGGGATGATGAGTTTTTGCCTGTCTGATTCATTTATAAGGTTCAGTTTATTTACTGAATATTATCGATGCACAGTTACCCGTAAATTGAGAAAATATCCTGTAGGTTGCATATTTACAAAAAGCCTTTCCCTATCATTTTTCATCCTCTAAACACATCCTGACCACTTTTGCCATCATCAGTTTTGAGTAATTGATTTTCAGAAGCAAATATTTGAGGGGAGTGGATGAAGGGGAGGTTGTTTGAGCATTTCTGTTTTTATGAGTCAATAACTCACCTCAGTGAAAAAGATTTAATTTCACCAAGGTAAGAGTCTTTTTAAAAGGATAACAAAAAAATATCTTAGATTCATTCTATATAGCTATTTCATTAGATATTATTTTTCTTTTCATTCCTCTTGACACACTTTCCCCCCCCCCAAACTATAGTAAATGCCACAACATCCCAAAATTTTCACAAACCTTATGGGGAAAAAAAAAAGAAAGAAACCCAACAACTTAGAATCAGAGCTAATTCAACTAGTAAATTGTAGCCTTAAACTCCATTTGAGAAATAGCAACAATGATGAAATGAAACAAAAATTCCTTAAGAGATTTTTTTTCAACCAGATAAAAGGATGGTAAACAGAGAAAAATGTTCTAAGAAAATTATGTTTTTGACTTCTTGATAGAAAATGTATTAATCAAATGTAATATTACCAGAAATGTCTTATTTTCAGCTGTCAAACAATAAAATTGGCTTCCAGATGAGGTATTTTCCTTCCACAAATCTTATGAGATGTAACATGAGATCCTTAATATAAGCATGTCCTAAAACCAGTTAAATCTCAATTTAATTTTCTGTGGTATTGACGTGGGGCTTTATTACCTTCTTTAAGTGAATAACAGCAACTGTTCTGTTAAATATTTTCTAGGAAGAAAGATCAGAAGATATAATCAAAAGATGCTTGTTGTAATTAAACTAAATTTCAGACCCTTAGTGCCAATGGAAAATAGCAAATGTCAAATTTTTCAACTATAATAATTCTTGGTATTCAGTATGCCTCACATAAATTCTGTAGAGGAGAAGATATTCTGAGTCATTCATTTAAAATTTATAAAGTTATAAATTTCACAACTCTTATCAGAATTAATCTTCGAATTGTGGTGAAAGGTAAATAAATTTTTATCTAGTATTAAGATACTGGTGGTTTAATGCACTGTACACCTGAAGTTGGAGTAAAATAATATTGTATGTCAACTTTAAGTAAATATATATGTGTGTATATATATACACATACATATATGTGTGTGTATATATATACATATATATGTATATGTGTGTGTGTGTGTGTATATATATATACATATATATATATATATATATATATACATATATATATATATACACATACATAGAGACAGACAGAGAGAGAGAGAGAGAGAGACAGTCCCAGGAGGTGGAGTAGGGCATAAGGAAGATAGTCAATGGTATTGTAACAGGTATATAAGATGTCAGAGGGGTAGTAGCTTGGGGGATTATCACTTTCTGAGGGGTATAAATGTCTAACTATCAGGTTGCTTTGTACACCTGAAACTAATAATAATAATAATAATAATAATAATAATAATAAAGCTACTGGTGGTTTTGGTTTCAGCTCCTACTTCACAAAGAAATTAAAGACCGCCGAGAACTGTCTCACTGTCCAGCCAGTCTAAGACAATTACTACCTGTGTCCTTATTCTCTGAGCTTCCTCTACTATTATGGACAGTTTCCCTTCTGAGATCCAAGTCGATATTCCACCCACATTCTGGTTTTTACCCCCTATTTTCTATTTCCTCTTTTTCTTGTCTTTTTTATTTCTCCCCATCTAACAGCCTCTATCCCTTAAACATTTAAACACACCCAATTCTCTCAGATTTTGAAGAGGATATATAATGCAGCGGCTTAAAACATCAGCTTCGAATCCCAGCCCTGCCACGTCCTTCTGCTTGTGATCATGTTTATGACCTCATTCATGCCTCCTTTTCCCCATCTATAAAAGTGCAGTAACAAGAACAAAAAGAGCAACATTTCTGCCCAACTATAATTATAAACACTGAATGAAAACATTTCCACAAAGCACTTAGCAGGATGCCCAATGTACAGTAAGCTCTTAGAAAATATTATCAATCATTTCCGCTTCTATTGCTAATTTTGAACTCTCCTCAAAGTCTTTCCAGCCATCCCCTATCCCGCACCTTACCTTCAGAGCAAAACTAAAAAATTTCTTTTTGCTTAACTAGTTTTAGACTTACAGAAAAATGGCAGAAGTAGTACAGTGAGTTCCCATATGCCCTTCATCCAGCTTCCGCTGCTGTTAAGGCATTGCATACCCGCGGCACAGCGATCAAAACTAGGAACCTATCATCAGTGCAAAACTATTAAATTACAGACCTTCTACAAGTCTCACCAGCTTTTTTAGTAGTGTCATTTTCTGTTTCAGGATCCCGTCTGCGATTCCACATTTCAACTAGTTATTTCTCCTTAGTCTCCTGGAATCTTTCTTTGTCCTCCTTAGTCATGACCTTAACACTTTTGAAGAGAATTCATCCGTCATTTTGTAGAACATCCTTCAGTTTGGGCTTGCCTGATATTTTCTCATGGTTGCAATTTGAAGTCTTGCATTTTTAGTAATCATACTACAAAAATGATATTGTGTCCTTCTCAAGACATCACGCGAAGAGATTCATGACATCAATATGTCAGAGCAAAACTTTTTCTAAAACTGATCTCTCAGTGACCCCACTTCATCTCTTCTCTCTTGCTTCTCAATCCATCGTTCATCCCCCATCAGTCCATTGAAACTGCACTTGTCAAGGACACCAAGAATTCTCTAGTTATTCCATTTAAAAGAAACTTCTTGTCCTTTACTCCTGGACCACATGGTAGCCTCAACATTGAGTGTTCTCTCGTTCTCTACACAGGCACTCATTTGTAACAAGGCCACACTTTCCTGATTTATCACTAACCTTTCTAAGAGCTTTTACAGTCCCCTTTCCTAGCTCTTTTTCTGATACCCTCCCTCACAATGTCAGAGTGCTTATTTCTAACTATGCACTCTCCCTGGAAGAACTGGCCTGTCTCTGGTGTCATTTGCCGTCCATATGTGGATAATTCCCATATTTCTCTCTCCTAATTTACATACCCACAGATACCACTGTATTCCAAACATCTCTGTAAGATAGCCTATAGGAATCATAGACTGTACATACCCCCCAATCAATCCTACCATAGCTAAAGTTTAGCCTTATGAAATACGATTTTACATTTCAGGAGGACCCCTCCCCTAAACCTACTAATCCACTATACATACAAACGCAACAAAATAGAAAGTAGGTCAAGGATGTCAACTGTTCTTTGAAATAATTTTTATTAATGCAGTCTAAGATTGCATTAGATTTTGTGGTGGCCACATTACATCGCTAACACATATTGAGCTGACTACAAAAGAAATGTCCTTGCATTTTTAATAAATATATTGTGGTAGCTGTTTCCCCAGTCCTGTAGCTGTACAGATAAAATTTAGGACATACTATGTCACTCTGTTGAATCTGGCCTATCACTCAAGTCTGATATATTCTGGAATCCAAACACAGTAACTCAATTATTCATTAAATTAACGTGCACTGAACAAGCACTAAGTGCTCAAATTTTTGAGACACTGGAGGCACAATAGTGGGACAGACTTCCAGCTGTCATCTCAATCCATCCTTTTCTTCTTTACACGACTGCACTCTAACCTGGGTTCCTGGCTATCAGCTAGAGGCAATGCTGTCCAACAGAAATATGATGGGAGCCACATAAAGTGATTTAGATTTTTTAATAGCTACATTAAATGAAGTGAAAAGAAAGAAATGAAATTCATATTAATAACATATCTTATTTAGCCCACTATATCCAAAATATTATCATTTCAACATGCAATTAATATACAAAGTATTAATAAATAGGTATTATGTATTCTTTTTTCATTCTGAGTTTTTGAATGATGTGTATGTTATCCTCAGAGCATATCTCAATTCAGAGCAGCCACACTTCCAGAGCTCAATAGCCTCACGTGGCCATTGCTACTGTACTGGACAGTTTAGAGATACAGAGGTGTAGCTGTGTCCCTGCCAATGGAATATGAATGGAAGTTACACTTGCAACTAAATTATAGCTGCTTAAAAGGAAATTACATGTATTTTTACAGTCTCTGGTACAGCAGCTTCCACTGTAAGCTAAAGAATACAAGAGTTGAACGAACAACCACATTTCAGACCCTGAATTTGCGATCCCTGCCATCCGCAGATTTAATGAGCATGTTTTCTTAATCTTCATCTAAAACATGAGGACGAAGTACAATGTAAAAAAAAAAAAGGAAAAAGCAGGATAGAATTCTTCCACACACAACTGGAGACTTACATATATGGGCTGTAACAATGCATTGGTCAGCAGCCCGGTGGTACAGCCATTCAACTAGTTACGGATCTTAATTGTCTCGGTATGAAACCCAGAGTTCTCCAACCTGTCCTGTTGTAGTGGCTGAGGAATTAGAAGACATTTGCTTGGCCCCAGCCTCTCAAGCACATCTCCTGACATTTCTGGGCATATTCTGCCACCTAGTAAGGAGGCAATTCACACAAAGTCCTCTGTGGTGTTTTCCACGTGACATTGCATCCTCTACCCTTAACTAAGGAAAATAATATTGACTAAAGTATTGGGTCACTGCCATGATTTCTTACAGTAGGGAGACGACTAACCAAGAATGCAAGGTTTTTATTATTATAGATATATTATTATATATATATAATATATATAATTATGTATAATAATTATATATAATATAATATATATTTATTATATATATATATTATATATATATATATGTCATAAGCACACATGAGGAAAAAAGTTCAAAGTCAATGGCAAATAATAAATCAACAAATAAAATACATTCTAAAAGTCTGTTGATCCACATCCCAGGAGGTTATTACTGGCCAATGATGGCAGCTGTCTCTCACTCCCCCTTTGTTGTTGATTGGGAGAAGGGTGCCTTGTGAGGGAACAGAGAACACAGGACACATAAAGGGTTGTGCTCACTGACGTGCCAGCGTGTCCATTAAAGTGCTACATCTAGCCACAGATGGTGGCTCAGCCTCCAACATGCTCAAAGCTGTGGGTCATTCACTCTACCCAGCATGTCATAATCATGACCACTAATGGCCCCTGTCCCAGACGTAGAATTCTTTATGAAATACAGCTTGGGATATCAGTAGGAGTATTTTTTAAGCAAAAAAAGGAATACACAATGTTTTATTATTATTTTTTGACCTTCTTGGTTAGTGATGAAGAAGTATTTTGAAATAGTTCAGCCTTCGTGAGCTCTCAGCAGTTCCATTATATCGGATCCTTCCTCCCTAACCCATACGTAGTAAAATTAAAGAAGACAGCAAAGTCAGCTGAATAAGCAAAGGGCACAAAGGGATTAAGAAGTACAAATCAGTTGTTACACAGTAGTCATGGGATGTAGGGTGTAGCATAAGGAATACAGCCAATAATATTGTAATAACTATGTATGGTCTCAGATGGGTACTAGATTATCAGGGTGATAGATGGGAGGGGGTGAGGGGGTAGGGTGAAAGAGGTGAAGGGATTAAAAAATACAAATCGGAAGGTACAAAATAGTCATGGTAGATATACAGTAAAGCACAGGAAATACAGTCAATAATAAGGTAATAACTATGTGTAGTGCCAGGTGGGTACTAGACTAGTCAGGGGGATCACTTCGTAAATTATATAAATGTCTAACCACTATGCTGTACACCTGAAATTAATATAAAATAATATTGAATGTCAACTGTAATTGATAAATTTAAAAAGGGGAGAAAAGGGAAAGTGGACTAAGAGGTCTGAATTTTCAGGTATAAATCAAATAAGTCACGGGGATGTAATGTACAACATGGGGAATATAGTCAATAATATTGTGATACCATGGTGTCAGATGGTTGCTGGACTTATCATGGTGATCACCTCTTTAGGTGTATATATATATATATATATATATATATATATATATATATTGAATAACTATGGTGTTATACCTGACATTAATAATATACTGTATTTAGCTACATTTTAATAAGAATCTTTTTTAAAAAGATTCACTACACCTCCTATACTACAGAACTCTTTCAAGAACCCCTTCTTCCTCGGGAGAGTAATTAGAAAACAGCAGAACTTGAGAATACCACCTGGTGTCTGTTGCTGCATCAGAGTTTTACAAAGCAATTACCAAAACATGACCTTCTTTAAAATGTACAACAATTTAGAGAGGTATTATCATTGTTATTATGCCCGACTAATAAATAAGAAAGCTAAGGTTTAGTGACATTAGATAACTTGACCAGGGTCAAACAGCTAATAAGTGGCAGTTCACCAAGTTTCTCAATTCAAGTCCAGAGCTCTTGCCACAGGTGGCCTCAGAAGACTGCCAAAAAGGCTATGCACAGGAGCTGGTAAAACAAGGGAACCATGCCAAGAACAAACTCTGAAAGTGTACCTTTAAGTGACGATTTAGAATGGAAACCTAAACATTTATTTTCAAAAATCAAAACTTTGAAATTGTGACACAAAAGTAAAATGCCCATAGATAAAATAATGCCTTGCCTTTTACATAGTTGGGTGGCTGCATTTATTTTCTATTTCATTTTAAGAGTTTACATCTCTAGCCGTTTTGTAAAACAGATGTTGTACTTTCCTTTGCAGATGAGAAAGCCATCTTAATAAATCAGTACAGATTTGCATAATTGCACAAATCCATGTTCAAGCATTTGTCATGTACCTACTACGTACCAGAAGCCCAGTGAACCACAAACTTGGGGCAGAGTCATAACTAGAATCCAGATCATTGCCTCTCTTTTGTCCAGAAGCCAGCACACATACTATGCTGTCTCCCCAAAATGTCATAGAGAGTGGATGATCCGTGGTCTACTCAGAACTGTGCTCTGTCATGACAATGGTACACATTGAAAGGGTTGATTATTGTAGCATATCAATCTCATAAAGTGGAATGGGTACCCAAACATCTTCCACTTATCTTAATACTTTGTAATGAATGCATTTTCCTCAAATTTCGACATTCTTAAACCTAGTTGTGTATTCAGTATCTAAACTCAATCTCCATTCCATTAAAGCAAAACAGTAAAAAATAAATTAATAACAATACTAATATTAACATAAAGCTGAGTTGGAATAGACACTTATTTTTTTCTTTACTTATAGTAATTTGGTTTTCTACATTTTCACTTTTTAATCTAGATTTATGTATTACATAATCGACGATAGCCACGATATTCACTAAGAAGCCATTCAATACGAAACCTTTATTATAAGAAAGGATGTTAAAGAAATCTTACCATTTGCAACAACATGGATGGACCTAGAGAACATTATGTTAAGTGAAATAAGTCAGACAGAGAAAGATAAGTACCATATGATCTCACTTATTTGCGGATTCTAAAGAAAAGAATAAGTGAATGAACTAATCAGAAACAGTTTTGGAGACTAAAGAGGAAAAACTGAGGGTTGCTAGATGGGCGGGAGGGGTGGGGGGTGGGGGGGAGGGTGAGGGGATTGGAGGGCAGTCGGTGACCACAGGATGGCCACGGGTTTGAAAATTAATCTGGGGAACGTAATTTGGTGGTTACCAGAGGGTAAGGGGGTTGGGGGGTGGGGAATGAGGGTGAGGGGGATCAAATGTATGGTGATGGAAGGGGAGCTGACTCTGGGTGGTGAACACACAGTGTGATTTATGGATGATGTGATACAGAATTGCACACCTGAAATCTATGTAATTTTACTAACAATTGTCACCCCAATAAATTCAAAAAAAAAAAAAAAAGAAAGGATGTGAAAATGGTTGTAAATTTTCAGTTTTCCAAACCACAGGGCTACCTTTCCCAACAAAACTCAGGAAGAAACATGTGCGTTTGGTACTTACATTTTATAGACAACTCTTTTCTATCAGTTCCTTTTCTCAAGCATTTTGCCCTGATTCCCTGGCTTATGGTAATAACCAAGAATTAAAAGCTACAGCATATGTTGAATGGCGGTATCATCCCATAAATCATATTTACTGCCATTTCTTAACTTGCTGTTTTAATTTCAGGAAATTCAATGACAGTTCATGAATTTTGCAGAATCTTAAAAAAAGCAAAGAAAAGAAAAAGCCATGATTTCCCATTGAACACTAAAGGGATGTTGTTCATTTTATTGTACACCGGGAGGTCACAGGATATTCTCAAATTTAATGGTAAAGCAAATTCAGTTAACTCTGCAGAAACATAAGGAGTCTCGCACAGTCTCTTGGCTAACCAAGGGCAGATTAGGAATCAGAACATTTAGAAGCTTAAATCCAACACCTGAGATGCGCTTTGAAACTTTTCTGCACCAAATACAGCTGGTGGAAGGAGCAATTTGAGGGTAAGAAAGGAGGGGTACAAAGACACTTGAAAGTAGACAATAGTCACCACAATTGAAAACCTGAGATGACCACTATATGCAAAAACTAGTCTATGAATAAATCATTCTTTGTACCCCAGGTCCTCATTCTCACCCTAAAGGATAAAGATACCCTAAAGGATAAAGGACACTCATTGTCTTAGTCTGCTTGAGCTGCTGTGACAAAATACCATAGACTGGGTGGTTGAAACAACAAACATTTCCCATAGAGCTGGAGACTGGAAAGTCAGAGACCAGGGTGCCAGTAGGGTCTTGGCTCCGGTTAGAGCTCTCTTCCTGGCTTGTAGGTGGCTGCCTCCTTCCTGTATCCTCCCATGATAGAGAGGAAGCTCTGCTGTCTAGTCCTCTCATAAAGCACTAGTCCCATTATGGGGGCTCTATACTCATGACCTCATCTAAACCGAAGTACCTCCCAAGTACCCTGCATCCTAATACCGTCACATCTGGGGTGATGGCTACAACAGAAGGATTCGAGCCGAACATAAGCATTCAGTTCATAATATTTTAGTGTGCCTAAGAAACACTTGGAGAGATTTAGAAAAAATGCCGATCACTAGCCCTGCAACCCTTGAAATTCTCATTCATTCCATCTGGAAGGCAGCCAAGGAATACTTTCAAAAGTAGTCAAGGAAATTCTACCATAAGGGTCCACGGACCCCATTGGGAGAGGTCGGCCCTAGATCAGCTATGGGCAGAAGGGAGTGCTCCTTAGGCCCTGCGCTGTACCTGGAGGAGTGAAAGGAAGTATTCCGAGATCAGGTTGTCCTACAGAGAGGAAGAGCGGGAACCAGGAAGTACCAACAGAGGCACATCTACATAAATGTCAGCCAAATGGTGCTTGATTTGAGAAATGTGCTCACTATCCCATCCCCTTGTCCACTGTCATTTCCATGAACTCTGGAAAACTACTATTGAGCAGACGGGAGATGAAAAAGGGAAAAACCTGGGGAGTGTCCTCATATCCAAGCTAAAGATGAGTTTTTCAGATGGATTTCGAGAGGGGCAGCAGAAGGGAACTGACTGACAATTGGGGGAATAAATACATCTGTGTGGGGGCCAGTGGGATTTGTCGGGCCAGACAGAGCTCAACTTGAACAAGAAAGCATCTCCCTGCCAGTTTAACATCCAGGGAAAGTCTTTTGAAAGAGAAACAATAACAACAAATAACTTTTGAGGACATGGTTACATTCATACAATGTTTTTAAATGTATTGATTCAATTTGCCTTCTCTGCTAAACACGAGAGGGAATCTAAGGCCAGAGATGGTTCAAAAAAATAAACAGACAGACAAATGTAACATTCAGAAGTGACAAGAAACAATTGTCACCCCAATAAACTTTAATTAAAAAAAAAAAAAAGAAGTGACAAGAAGAACTGATAATTCAATTGTCCTAAAGATAATGTAGTATGGTCAGATAAAATCCCCGAATGAACAAGGCTTTAATATTAGGTTGGTGCAAAAGTAATTGTGGTTTACAAGATTAAAAATAATTGCAAAAACAACAGTTACTTTTGCATCAACCTAATAGAATTAACTGCAGGGGCTTAATTTTTAAAACACTGAAATCACAAGTTTAATGGGTTCAATGCATTTTGCAGCACAGCTATTATGAGGATTTTTAAGTCCATTATAATTCATCAGTACAGAAGAACCAAAAGACACAGAAGTATAAGCTGAGAAAAAGAAAATAACTTTTAGTGTATCTCATGTTTCTCGACGAAAGTTCAAGTTGTCCTTCAAACACGCATACATGAAGCTATTGATGTTTCAAATGAAAATGACTACCTTTCACAGCGCTGCTTATTATTAAATTGTTTATATATTGGATTTTTTCAAGCTATGTTTTAGTAAAAGAACAAGTAAGTTAAAAAACCAGGTGTAATTCCTAGAGGCAGAGATCTCCTCTTTAAAAGGAAAGACCTCCTTGATACCAACTTAAATTACCTCTATCGATGACTCTGGTAAAATACTTCCGGTTAAAGGTAGGACTTAGAAATATAATAAAAACCTACTAGGCAAGTTCCAGGCGTCTAGGATCTTATCACTGGCACATTGTGGAATAATTTGATAAGCATAAAAAATGTTTGTCACGATAAGTGATTATTGTCGAAATTCGATTGAATACTTAATATCTTTTCAAAATCCATTTGATTTCTCTGAAAACATGAAATTTTCCTAAAATGTAGATTTTTTTATCATGGAGTTGGTCTCAGGTGATTTGTAATTATGGTCGCATAATGCCATTTGGCACAGAAACAGATTGCTTCAGGAAAAGAAAAATTATGTGGATGATCCATCTATGTGTCCTAAATGCCTCTCTAAAACTTCAGGAAATTAATTTAATAAACGGAAGCAGAGGTTGTTTTAAAACAAACAACTTCAAAGTGATTGTGTTTCTCTGCTTTTAAAACACACACAAACTCACATCTAAAAGGCTTAGGTCAGCTTCAAGACCTGAATACTTGTTCAACATCGAGGTACAGGTTGCTAAGATTGATAAGTAAGAGCGAAGGCAGTTCAGTCAAGTGCATCATCCCATATCTTTAAGAAAAATTCCTTCTTTGGGCAGCTCATTCCGTTTTGATCCAAAGCTTCATATGTAACTATTTGTTAAATATAACAAAGAAATGACGTCAAAATCGAAGCTGAATTTCAGATTACTGAAGTTCGCAGAGAATAAAGCACAGCATTCCTAAAACCTTATATTAATTTCCTGGACAGAACTATGTCCTTGCAAAAGTTAAAAAAAAAAAAAAATGCAGGGGCCACCAGTTATGGCAGCCAACAGACCAGACTTGCATATATTGATTTGACATAGGAAAATAGTGTATTTAAATATTAGGCAAATAAATAAAGACAAAACAAACAAACAAACAAAAAACCACAAGAATTCCATGCAGGCAGCACCAAAAAAAAAAAGATGGAAACAGCCAATAAACTTGGAAGCAGAATACCTGGTTCAGGTTTGATCCTAGCATCCTTTTACTTCCCATGTAATTTGCAATAAAATTAATATTCTGGAACATGGTCCACAACACCCTACATGAGCTACACACTGCCTTTCTCTCTAATCATTAACACATGCGGGTGCCATCAGCAGCCACTGTCTCCTCCTCAATCACATGACCTAGACCACACACGTCACTCCTTAAATTTAGTCTTTGCCTAACCCACGTTTTTAATCAGGCATCCATGCTCTCTCAGAGAACACTTTACTTTTCCTTTGAAACATTTATCAATGTGTGTGATTATACATTTGTGTGATTATTTAATTTCTCTCTCCCTTACTAGACCATAAGAATTCTGAGGGCATATGTATGGTGACCAGCATATAGTAAACACTCAACAAATGATGTTAAATTAATGAAATCTTGGTTCTGACACTTACTAACTATGTTATTTTGGACAAGTCATTTAACTTCTCTGAGCTTCAGTTTTCTTATTGGTAAACATGGGCAATGATCTCATAATCTCTGTATATTTTATTTGAGTTATTGTTACAAAAACATTTTGCAAAGTGAAAAGTGCCATTCAAATTCAAGATATCATCTTTATAGCATCAAAATTATAAATCAAAGAATGGATTAATCGACCACTACAGTCTTCATTTAGTAGTTATAACACTATATAGACATATCCAAAAAGACCTCACATTTCCTACTAATAAAGCTTGGTATCTAAGGACTACCATGGGCTTTGAATAACAAACGATTCTTTGTAATCTATAGCTGAAGTGATACCACATCAGGTATGTCAAAATCTTGAGTAAGACTATTTCCTTTAATACAGTTTATGCCAAGATGTCACATACAAGAAATCGAATGATATTACATGATTGTTCTATTTACGTAGACAATTTCAGTAGTTGACAAAACAATATAGAGTACACACCACTCTATAAACTCAAATATGCCTTGACATAAACAACTATTTAAATGAACATGAAGACCAGAAATACTTTATACACGAAAATGATACGATTGACCAACTATGAATGGACTTATTGTCTGAGCTATTTTTCCAAGAGTGGAGATTCATTTATGCTGATAAATGTACAATTCTCACCTCATTCCTTCTTTGAATAGCAAGGTGAGAGGACCTATGGTCTGAGAGTACTTTTTATCAGAGTGAAAGGAGCTGACAAGTGCCAGATAGAACATGTCCATGGCCTCAGCTTTTCTATACCTTAACCCACTGGCCTAATGGCCCCAGACAGTGGAACACTTGTGATGTTAAAAGAATTTACTCCTGTCTGGATATTGTGAGGATTTGACTCCTGTCAGGTATTGCAACAAAGTCAAGTTATTTCAATTTACCAAGCAAGGACAAGAAATGGTTTCAGGAAAAACCAAGGTGATGAACTATTGAGCATTCAGTTCATTAGCTGTCATCCATCTTGACATCTTCATCTTTCAAGCAGTACTGCAAAAAAATCAACGACTTGTAGTGCTTCTCTTAAAAAACCTGAGAAGGGAGCCATACCCTCTCCAAGTTAAAGGGACCGTGAAGGCTATTTCAAATGGATTATGAAAGGTAACCATCGCTACAGAAGTGAAAATTTTGATAGATGCTCAAACGTAAATACTACCTGTGCCCTTAAACATACTAATCTTAAAAAATTATATCATTAAAAATATGTGCTGAATGAACTGCAGGAGTATTTTTACCTTATTTTAATTTGATGCATTCTGCCTTTTAATATGCAGTAGTAATGCGATGACAAATAACTGACCTTTTAGAAATAGCATCTTGAAAAATAAAAGACCCAAGAGAAAAAAACGTTTCTCTGAAAAATCAGCCAGTAAAACACGGATAGTAGGATTCCAGTGACACAGCCACGTATTGGTAATATCACCTTTCTTCTTTTCTTCCTCTGCTCTGCTTGTTCAGCATTGAGGTACTCAAACTCCAGTTTTTCTGCACTTATATGCAGAGTTTTCTGGAATTACAGAGCAGTGTAAGCAGCCCAAGACATTAGAGACGGGATTCATAACCTTCCCCAGCCACTATCCGTGAACAAGGAGAAAGTGACTGTTCCATTTCACATTCTTAGAGACCCCTAGAGATAAATGTGAGATGAACACATGCTGGCCTTCTATTTCCCACGTATGATTCTATGATTGCTGAGAAGCATTGTAATGTTGCACTTGAAGTCTCCCTTTCCCTTTCCTGAAATACTCAAAGAAGAGTTCTCCTGACCTGTAGTTACTAACAAATCAAACTGAAACACAACAAAACCCCTTCCCCATGTCTCCCCTTCCTGAAATCTCCACTTAAACCATCTAAGTCAGGCTGTGTGAGGAAATGTTCACTCACTGCAAGTAACTGGTAGTGACTGGACCACAGCACTAAAGTAAGACACAGACTCTCGGAAGGTGTTCTGGTCTTAAGAGTTATCGGAGGACAACTGGGGAACTATCCAGGTGTTGCTCTGCCCTTTAGGGCAGATGGTGGTTTGGTGGTTACATCCGAGGACAGTGTTTGCTATCCAAGTAAGTTTGTATACCTAAAAACTATTTCCAAGGCCTTCAGCCCGAAATTCTCCAATATATTATTAAAATGCCTATAATCATCACAGCACTACTGCCATTCCCACCATCCAATGCGTGATTCTTAGCCAGAAAACTGCACCAGGCACTTTGCATAAGGCAACTCACGTAACACCTGTAACAACTGTGTGCGGCTGGCATTATTTTCAAGTGACAGGTTAGGAAACAGAGGAAGATAACATGCTCCAGGTTTTTGCTACTGAAAGTACAGTCCTTGGAATAGAATACACAGCATCACCTGGGAACTTGTGGGAAATGCAGAATCTCAGGCCCAATGCTGGATGACGGAATTAGCATCTGCATTTTAATAAGGTTTCTGGGTGATTTATATGCATATAAATAGTAAGATGTACTGCTCAAGGTAAACAAAATTACTGAAATTCAAACTCAGGTGTATCTAGCTCAAAATTCCAGATATTAAAGTCGTCTATTCTTCTTGTTGCTGCAGTTACACCTACAGAATGAAAAACACTGAGTACATTTATACTTAGGCATGATACTTTTCATTAGCTGACAGAATCTGAAACTGAGAAGTATAAATTTTGGAGGAGAAAAGGGTGAGCTGGCAATCATAGAGTAGTAGATCCCTTTGGTAGGGGAGTCGGAGAGGACCACTGGGAAAGCTAATGGGGCTAAAAGTACACTTTGTCCATTTCACAGTTTGGCTATGGACTAAAGGCTGACTCTGTTACTAAAACTGTCCCAGCCCACCTAAAGTTATCTGTGACATCTGGGAACGTGACAACGTCATCGGGAAGCTGAAGCACAGGATCACTTTCTCATCAATTAAGACAATCCAGATCCTATGACTAACGATCCAGAGACATTCCTTTACAGAATATGTATACATTTTCATGTTCTTACATCAATCAGTCCAATATCAAGCTTTCTAGAATACCAATTATTTCACTAAGTCTGATAAATGGAATTATTTTTATGAGTAAGAATATTTTTAAATGCAATTTTAGTTTTTTCCACCATATATAATAAATCAAACGCTATTAACCAGTTAATCATCCATCCGGGATCTGCTTTGATGGAATTCAACGTAATCAAAATATGTTCTTTTTATGCAAGTTAGCACCTGATCTTGAAAAGTTTCCCTAAACCTTAAGTTGGTCAAGCATTTCTGCTACAGTCTTATTATGTACACTATCAAATTTTCTAAGTAAATATTTTTGTTTTCCAGACTAGAAAGGCAAACTGTAGGCCATCCACAATTCAATTATCATAATCAATTAGGTGTAGTTCCATTACCTTTTCATGAAAATCTAACTGGATCTTATTATTTTTCATTTTTCTTGTACTAGAATATTATGTAAAGTGACTTTCGTAGTATCTACTCCAATTTTTTTCACACTGTAATTTCAGTATTTTCATCTTTTCCTGAAGGTGAATCTAGTACTAATTTGAAGTATATTTGTTCTTGTTCCCATTATATTGTGTTATTGTAACCATGTGGCTCAAGGAGATATTCGTGTTGTGTCAATATCTATGCCTCTGAGTTTCTTCATTTAAAAATGAATTTTTGGCTATGTGGTTTTTCATTATGAAAACTTCCCCAAATTCCACATCATAGCATGACTTGCTAATACATTTCCACAGAGAAAAAATGAGCTTTGTGTATATTTTTAATATAAATGAAAGGGAATACCAGGCAACTCATTTTTGAAAGGCAGATTATAATTTTCATCAAACTTTCATTTTAATAATGGAATGTATACACTAATTTTATGTCACAGATGAGATTAGGGTTTCTGTTTTTATAATCAATATTTGTTAGATTACTCTAGTTCCTATCACAGGAAGATCTGAAAATTTAATAAAAACATATTTCATTTTGTGTAAGTAGCTGCGCATGTGAAGATTAAAGACACTGGCAGTGCCTGAAAACGAAATCCTTCATTTTCTTTAATAGAACAAAGCACTCACTGGTGTTGTGACTGCTTTAAAATCTCATAGAATGAGCCCTAACATGTGCTGTGGGATTCACTTTCAGACCCAAAAAGCCACTGAGTGCTGTGCTGGTCACCTCTTGCTGTTACATAACAAACTACCCCCCAAATTTTGTGGTTTACAACATCACCATTTTATCATGTACTATAATTTTATGGGTCAAGAATTCTGGAAGGGTCTGTCTAATTCTTGTGTGTCATGAGACATTGACAGAAGTTACTGGATGGTATTCAGCTGATGGCTGGGCTTCTCCAGACAGCTCAAACCAGCTGCATTTACATTTCTGGAATCTTGGTGGGAATGGCTAGAAGAGTAGGCTGGGCAGTTGGCTGCAGCACCTACATATGGCCTCTGCAATATGGTGGTCTCAGAGTTGTCAGGTATCTTACTTAGCAGCCAAGGGTTCCCAGAGAAAATGCCCTATAAGTCTATGGCAGAAAATGTAAGGCTTCTTCTGACTTAGATGCAGAAGTCCCAGAACATCATTTCCACTGCATTTATTCATTAAACAAGTCACTAAAGCCAGACCAAATTAAACAGGAATAAAATCGGACTCTACTTCTCAATGAGAGGAGTACCAAAACATGTGCAAGCCATCTTGTCCACCACAGTTAACCACTTAGATCTTTATGCCTTTTTTGTTCAACCCAATAAGTAGAGTTGGATGTGTAGATAGAAAAAGAAAGATGACGACATATGTTTAAATGTATAATACAGTGAATCCCTAATGTAGTATTATATAATTTGAAGGAAGCTCCACTTCCCTAAATGTAACTCCCTCAATGAGTCCCGGCCTAGAAAATAAGTTGAGTAAGTAATACAGTATAGAAAATTTGATTTTCCCCAAACTAATCATCTACATTAAAAGCATATACACCACCACCACCATCTTTTTTTTTTTTTAATTTCTCTTGTTTAGACCATTTATAGCTGCTTAGCACACTTTTCAGGTGCTGCTAGGAGGACAAAATGAGATACTACTTCACACCTATTCGAATGGCTAAAATCCAAAACACTGAAAATACCAATTACTGTCAAGTGTGTAGAGCAAGAGAAATTCTCACTCATTACTGGTAGAAATGCAAAATAATAGAGTCACTTTGGAAGACAGTTTTGCATTTTATTACAATGATAAAAATAGTCTTACCATATGATCCAGCGATTGCTGAATGTACCATGATGATCTGATAATTATGTATACAAAAACATATATGTGAATGTTTATAGCAGCTTTATTTATAATCATCAAAAACTGGAAGTAGCCAAGATGTCCTCCAAAAAGCAATGGATAAACAAACTGTGGTGCATCCAGCCAACTGAATACTATTCAGTGATAAAAAAGAATGAATTATCAAGCCACACAACAACATGGATGAATCTTAAATGCTCATTGTTAAGTGAAAGAAGGTACTCTAAAAAGGCTATATACTGTGTAACTCAATTTACATGACACCTGGGAAAGACTATCAGTGGTTCCCAGTGGTTTGGGGTAAAGGAAGGGTTGAATAGACAAAACACAGGAGATACTTTTTGGACTGTGAAACTATTCTGTATGATATTGAGGTGGCGGAGACATGACACTTCATTCATCAAAACCCATGGATGTTTATAGTACAGAGAGTGAAACTTAATGTACGATTTTTTTAAAATCATTAGGAAGCCAAAGGAACCCAGTCTGGACTGAAGACCATAACAAGAAAATCTAATTATGTGACAAATGTACGACATAACCTCCCTGAAGGAGGTGGGGATAAACGATGTTGACCAAAGTAACTTTGGAAATGACTAAAGACAAAAGGAACCGAAATACTATATTCTAGCCGATAAAGTTGTTTTTCATGGGGTACAAGTTAACAATTCTGAAACAGCTGTACATGGATTGCAGTTGGTGGGAGCTCACTGTTGGAGTGTAAGGTTACACAGAAACAAAAGGAAAAGGCTAGAATAATCCATGTGGCAATAGATTAGAGTTTGAGACATCAGTATGAACTCCTGTTCAGTTTACTATAGATGCAGATGGATAAATATAGAAATAATCATAGATATATGTGTGTGTGTGTATAGCTTAATATATACCTATATATTTGCAAGGCCTGTCCACTGAGAGAGTTTAGAAGCAACAACACCTCAGAAGCAATGAGCACTCCTAGGACCCAGATCTTGGTTTCTAACTTCATTCTCCAATGAACTGAGTGAAAGCTCTTTGGAGAAATGACTGATTCTAGTGGAGAGCAGAAAATATATAAGATAAGCCTGAATGTCTTGTCATGCCAGAATATGAGGAAGTGCTCTAAAAATACATCGATGGTAGTATGTCAAAGAAATAAAGGAGCCAACTTAAAAAGCTCCCATGGCCAAAGAGGGAACAATTTGAGCAACAAAATCAATAATGTAGTATTGGGTCAAAACACAAAGTATTAAATAAATGTTCATGAGTCAATACTGATAAAAATAAATGATTGAATAAATAAATGTGGAAGAATAAAAAAATCTGCACAGAATTCCAAACGATTTATTATATTTATATTTAATATAGTATGTCATATTAGTATTTAAATAATAATTAGAAATACAGAGGGTACCAAAAATATATACACATTTTAAGAAAGGAAAAAACTGTATTAAAAGTGTAGTACAGTGAATGACACTGGCATTCATTTGATAAACACCATCTTTTGCGTGAACATCATACTACACATTGTTACCATAATTCAATTCAACTTCGAAAAGTAATGCATAGATAACATCTCTTAAAATGTGTACATGTTTTGGCATCCCCGTAATAATATATTTACATTTAAATTTATATTTACCAAAGAGGTAGAGTACAACTCTCTACCCCTTAAATGTGAGCTGTGCATAGCGATTCCTTCCAAAGAGAAAAATGGAAAAGAGAGTAACTTTACTATGAAGAAAGCTGACAAACACCCTCTCAGCCATTTTCAGCATTAACCTCCATAGTGATCAGTCACGTGGACAGCATGCATCCTTGACACACTGTGAAGAGAAGGGAACTTAACCTCCATGGTCTCCCTCTGAAAAAAACACCTTCGTCCAGTCTAATCCTGAGACAACCTCAGGCAAACTCAAACTGAAGAACTCTGCAAAATACCAGGACTCACCAATGGTGAAGGTCATCAAACACAAGGAAAATCTAAGAAATTGTCACCATCCAGAGGATCTTAAGGGAATACGATAACTAAACGTAACGTGCATCCTGGGACAGAAAATCGACAGTAAGGAAAAATCAAAGACATTTGAATAAAATGTGGCCTTTAGTTGCTGTTTCTGTTTTTGTTTTTTAAAAGTTGCAAGGAGGATACATAAGAAACAAGTTAGATATGACCAACAAATTGCTTAACCATTATTTTTTCTGTGTGATTTATTGCTGAAAAGAAAGATCACAAGAATTTGGAGAAAAACTTTAAATGTAATTTATGCATCTATATTGACATGGAATAGAGAAAAGAATACTCTCAGAAGGGAACAAAAGATTCTAAATGACAAGGGCAAACCACGACGGCCCAGCAGCAGACCCAGGAGGAAAACCAGGACAGCCTTGCACAGAAGGTTACCAGAAGGAGAAATGAGGGTGAGGGTCTTCAAAGAGATATTTAAGAGCATTCGGTTACTGAAAATCAGTATAGGCCTTTATAATTTACCTGACAGCGGGAGCAGAGGATTTCTAAATCACAAATTGCTGAAAAGAAAAAAGGCATTCCCACCCCAAACAATGAAATCAAAGGGAAAAGAACTTAGTAAATAAGTTTCAGCCTCTGAAAGGAGAGAGAGGGAGAGGGAGAGAGCGGGGGAGAGGAGGAGAGAGAGACAGAGACAGAGAGATAGCGCGCGCTCTGGTGACTTTTCTGATAAGGACATTAATCCTACCAGATCAAGGCCCTACTCTATGACCTCATTCAACCTTAATTATTTCCTTAGAGGCCCCATCTCCAAATACAGTCACATTGGAGGCTAGAACTTCAAGATACGAATTTGGGGGTCACACAAATTTTCAGTCCACAACAGACAGCATCCCAAGAAAGACTTAGATGTGATTGGCCATTGCTGGCTTTGAAGATGCAAGGGGGGGCATGAGCCCAGGAATGCCAGCGGCCTCCAGAAGCTGGAAAAAGCAAGACGACAGATTCTCCCTTGAAGCCTCCAGAAAGGAATGCAGTCCTGCTGACACGATGGTTTTAGCCCAGTGAGACCCCTTTCAGACTCATGACCTCCAGCACTGTAAAACAATGCATTTGTGTTGCTTTAAGACACTAAGTTTGTGGTGACTTGTTCCAGCAGCATTAGGAAATGAATACAATTATGAAAAATGCATGGGGGACTAGGAAGAGAAAAATAAAAGCATTTAAGTTTGTGAAGAGTTGTTCAAGGATGACCAAAAGGATACCAGGACTTACAGATATATTATAAAAGAAGATGACTTCCTGTAACGCACAGTACTTAAGATTACCCTGTCAAGTTCATAGCAGATGCACTCCATGTATTCTTTGGAATACTATCAGCCCCCTCCTGTTTTGTTTAATGTCGATTTTGGCAGGTCTGGGCTTCAGTAACTAGTATGGCGCCTGGTACATAAGAGAAGCTCAGTAAGGAAATAAATCCATTAGACAAACTAGATGGGGCTATAAAATAGCAAAACACACTATCACATATGGCTTGTGATACTGAATATATTAGTAAAGGAAGGGAGAAGGGAGCTAAAATTAATTGGAATAAAAATAGAAGGTAAACTGAGATCCAAGTGAAAATGCTAATATATTCCTAGTGAGACATTTTTAACCATTGACAAAACTTTTTTAATTTTAGCTGGGGTTCATAACATCTTGCAAAAATGCATGGGCGCGGATACAGCTGAACACCCACCAGCTAAAGCTGGGCTATGATTGTTCTGGCAAACACATAACCCAGAGTAAATATTGTCTTGCAGGAAGATGTGAGGAGGTGGGTTAAGCATTGTAACTACCATTTGCTACGTATTTGGCATTCTTTCTAAAGATTTAATCATTAAGATGAGACTCAGTATCCCTAAAAAAGAAGCCAATATTTCTGTGAGTTGGGGACAGAATAACACTGATGTCTTCCTTCTGTTCAGCCATTTCACATGCCCACCAAAAGTCAACGTCACCTAGTCCTTATTTACTCAAGACAGCGCAGATAAAGAATCACGAGCAGTAACTTCGTTTCTTGTTCTCGAACACACTGCGTTCTCATATGTTATTGAACACAAAGTGATACTTCAATTGGGTAGAAAGGCAAAAATACACAGCAATCTTGTGATATTATCCTAATTAATTTTACGACCAGCACTCAGCCACTGTCCTTTGTGGTACATCTAAAGTATTTGCGCGCAGATTACCAGCTAAGGCTGAAAACAGCTTTCAGAATAAGACTTCTGTTTATCTTGTCAACTGGCATCTACTGACATAAATTCCTTTAATCTGGCACGAAGCATCTGTAGAACAACACTGAGACACTGATCAGCACACCTTTCCTTTAAGGCAGCACCCTAAGTGTACTGAGAGATCACCTGGAATTCTGGATTCCTGGGCCCCATCAGAAGAGAGATGCTAATTCTTTAGGTGTACTGTGCGGTCCAGGAACGGATATTTTTCAAAAGCACTCTGGGAGACTCTGATCCATAGGATCAGGTATATGTAACCAGATCTGTTCTGCAATCATATAAAAATCAGAACGATGATATTGTGGCTCCAGCTTCTTTCTTTAAATTTCCAAGCCTTTCTGTGCATGGTCGTTTAGTCCTCACAATCAGTCTTGCGATTTAGGTATTATTATTATTATTATTATTATTATTATTATTATCCCCATTCTGATGAAGAGGCAAAGGGTTAAGTCACTTGCTGTATTAGTCTGCTCAGACTGTCATAACAAAATACCATACACTGGTGGCTTAAACAACAGAAATGTGTTTTCTCACACCTCTGGAGTCTGGAAGCCTGAGGTCAGGGTGCCAGCAGTGTCAGGTTCTGGCGAAAGCTCTCTTCCTGGCTCGCAGATAGCCTCCTTCTCACTGTGTGCTAGGATGGCCTTTCCTCAGTGCATTCAAGGAGAGACAGAAAGATCTCTCTGTCTCTTCCTCTTCTTAAAAGGTCAACAATCCTATCCGATTAGGACCCCACCCTTATTACCTCACTTAACCTTAAATTATCTCTCAAAAGCCCTATCTCCAAACAAATTATGTTGGGGGTGAGGGTTCAGCATGTGAAGTTGGAAGCAGCATTTATAACCAACTCTTTCAAGATATTTTGATGTGAAGAGAAGAAAAAAAAAGTTGGGGTAATAACTGAAGGGTGAAGTAGGATCAAGAGAAGGTTTTGTTTTGTTTTTTTAAGATGGGAGAAATAGTGATATTTCCATACTGACTGCCACAGTCAAGTAAAGACGGGGGAAATTACGAGGCAAGAGAGAAAGAACTCCTGGGACCATGACCTTGGGTAAATGGGGCTGGGATCTACTGCACACGCAGACGCATTGGTTAAGCAGGAGCATGGAGTGCTCGTTTCTCCTCAGGAAAGGGAAAGGAGATGGCCAGCCAGGTATGCAGGCCCCTGAGGTGAGAGGGCTGGAGCACGGGGAAGACATTCCTTCTAGTTCTCAGTGAAATGAGAAGTGAGATCAGCTGACCACTCAGAATGAGGTGAGAAGAGGAAAGACTGGAGGTTAGAGGCTTACAGAGAAGGACAGGAAGTAGTGGTCGGGAAGAATGAAAGTAAATGAGGTCCTTAGGGAAATGAGTATGATTGCAGAGCAACAGGAAGAGTCCCCTTGAAGTAAGTAAGCATTCATTAATTCATTCACTTAGCCTTGAACTTATTCCTTCAACAAATATTTACATAAACATAACAATCATAAATGTGGGCGATGGAGCTGTGTATGAACTTCTCTGCCTCTCATCTGCTTACTTCTCTCTAACTGATCGAGTTCTCTGAGGTTCTCTCCTCGGCTTCCCTTCTTTCCCCTCTAAATTCTCTTCCTTTGGGGTGTCCTCTTATCCCACACTTTCAAGTATATTATAGAGTTAGGGTAAAGTACCCCCAAATATATACTCTTTCAATGAAACCTCTCACCAAAACTATACACCAACTGTCCGATAGAACTATAATGAGAAAAAGATGTCACTTTAAATTTTCTAGTAGCCACATCACTAAAAGTAAAAAGACACAAGATAAAATTAATTTTAATAATGTATTTTATGTAACTAGACATATCCAGACTATTATCATTTCAAAGAATAATGTTCAAATTATTCAGAGAGTTCATATGTTTATGCTAAGTCTTCAAAATTCAGTGTGTATTTTATACTTATTGCACATCTCACTTTGAATCAGCCACATTTCAGATGCTGAACAGCCGTATGTATGTGGTCTTCGTAGCTAGTACAGGTTTAGATATTCATTTTCAACTGCCCCAGCCACCTCTACCTCACTACCTGCAAGGATAACTTAAAATTTCCCAAACCAGATTAATGCTACCCACTCAAATCTGTTCCCTTCACTGTCTTTACTTAATTTCTATTTTACTTCCTTCCCTCTCCTCTTTTTTCTCCATTGGGAAAAGTGTTAAAACAGGTCCTCCTGGGAGTCCCTTTCTTTCTGTTCCTGTCATCACACTAGTTCTCACCATAATCGATTTCTACCTGGATAATTGCAATAACCTGCTAAATGCTCTTCTCCATCCTATACTCTGCTACCAGAAGAGTCCTTGAATTCAGGTTTGAGGTCACTCTCCTATTCGTCAGCCTTCCATGGTTCCCCTCTGCCAATGGAATAAAGCCAAAACTCCAAAGCATAACACGAATATCCCTAATCTAGGTTCTTCCTTTTTCTTTCACTATTGCTCCTCTTTTACCATAAAAGCCCAGAAGAATAAACATATGTCCCATCCCTGAAATGGTTTTATCTTTCCTCCCTTCTTACTTTCCCTTGAATAGTTTAATCCAGTGGTTCACAGTTTTAGCAGCAGAATCATCTGGAAGCCTTGTTAAAACACAGATCACTGGAAGCACTCCCAGAATGGCTGAGTCAGTAGATCTGGGGTAGAGCTCAAGAGCTCACATTTCTAACAAATCTCCAGGTGCTGCTAAGGCTACTGCTCCTGGGGTCACACTTTGAAAATTACTGGCTTAATCTCTCAGGAATGCTCTTCTACGCATCTAATGGCATGCAAATGCTACCCTTACTTCATTTTTTAAGTGCTGTTTCTTATAGGAAATCTACTTATTAAACCAAAAATAATTTATTTCTCCTCCGTGCCTCTGCAACTAGTTGGATTTGTCTTGGGCCGTCACCTGCCTACCTTGCATTAGAGATAATTTATAAGTGAATATTCCTTAAGAATAATGATAGTGATTTGCATCTTTAATATCGTGTTTCCCCAAAAATAAGACCTAGCCAGACAATCAGCTCTAATGCATCTTTTGGAGCAAAAATTAATATAAGACCTGGTATGATATGATATGATATGATATGATATGATATGATATAAGACCCAGTCTTATATTATTATATAAGACACAGTCTTATATAATATAATAAGACCTAGTCTTATATTAATTTTTGCTCCAAAAGACGCATTAGAGCTGATTGTCTGATTAGGTTGTATTTTAGGGGAAACACGTTAATGCATGCCAAAGATATTTAATAAGTATTTTTAATTGAATTAAAGATGCAGACCCTGACCTCAAGAAATCTAAAACATTTCAGACCAAGAGGAGAAAGTCTTTCTTTAAAGGAGAATTTTTTAAATGCCCTTAATGATTAAGAAGCATGGACTTTCTCCAGCTTTTTTCATTTGTTCCCAAGTATTACTAAAATCTCCTTTTTTTCAAAAGTAACTGCCCTCTCAGCTTTTTTTTTTTTTAAACTCAAATAATTAATGAAAGATCAGGCTAACATACAAAATGTTACAGCTATGGACCTTACCAGTTTGAGTAATTACTTTAAGGAATATCATATCTTAAACTATTTCCAGCCAGTACTTTCTTTTTATTAGCACTCCATAAATTTGCCGTCACTGTGATATCTACAGGGAATGCTTGTAAATTAAAAACCCAAATAACCAAAATAACATTTCACATTATTTTTTTAGCAATCCATTCTGAGGGATCTGAATAGATGAGTTTAAATATGGACTTGGGTCTCAAGTGATTAGAACTTGTAGGGAAAACAGTGCTATTTCCATTTGCCTTTCATTTGCATTTAGTTGTTATTCTCCTAATCTTGTCTGGGGTAGCTTCAGGGATGAGTTCTGTTATGTGCTGATATCTTCCTTTACACAACTAAGTGTACAGGTCAGTAAGATCAATGAATAAATTCATAGTGCCTAGCTCCATGTTGTAGATGAACCTGGAAACATTTTAGCTAACTCATTTGGGGGTGACTTCACTATGCAAAGATTTGGAAATGGGAGCAAATATTCACAACAAAGCTCAGTTGCCATCTAAACCAGCCAATGACAAAGTGTCGAAGCCCTTAGAGCAGGGTCAAGTTGTCAAGTTCCACACTGCTGTGTAATTCTTGTTCTGGAGAACACCCATCAAACACGACCTACTATCCACTATAAGACAACACCCATCAAACACGACCTACTATCCACTATAAGACCCATGCATTCTTTTATTCCACCCTGTCAGAGGTAGTCTTCTCGGTTAGGTCAATTAACTCTTGTCTATGATATTTGGGGAATAAGCATGTTTTTCTTCCCCTCTTTTGCCACTAGGTTCCTGAGGCACAGGTCTTAATGATATAAGCAAATTCTTTGTATTTACATGGTCCCTTGACTCTGTGACAAAAGCAAAATAAACTTTCTTTTTGTGAGCAGAGCTCTTTACTCAAAGGATCGTGAAAATTTACCTAATTACTCACTAAAGAGAAACAATGCCTTTTCTAGATAAAGGGACCAGGGAGAAATACAAACAGAAAAATTCTGTAGACTACCATTACAACTACATGGGATGGTACCTTTGCTTCTCATTGGTGCCTAGAGAAATCTGTCTAAGCTTTCTAAAGCCTCTGAACCAAATAGTACTATTGCCTGTGATTCTGCGGGCAGAGATAGCAGCTGCATTTATAAGCAACCATTTTCCACTTAGTTACCCAGGTAAAGGGAGTGAAGATGTTGGATTTTTCAAATACTCAGCAGGAAAAAAACAAAAACAAAAAATCGAAAACAAAACAAAAAAAGAACTACAATGTGTGACCCATCGATAAAGGAAATACCTTAATTCTGACAATTACAATAAACCATCTTCTCTCACCACCATTTACTCCCTAAAAATGGATCATTTCCAGTCACATACAAAAATGTTCTGATAGTGTTCATCTTAAATAAAACAAACAAAACAAAACATAACAAAATATAAAAGCTTCCTAGGCTTGAGCCTCCACCCACTTTTACCTACAGCATCATATCTGCGTGTTCCATCAGAGCAAAACTCATCAGGGCAGAGGTAGCACCCAGGTCCTCTTTGCTTCTCTGCCTTATTAATCCCGTAGTTTAAATGTCAATTTATAAAGCTGCAGCTTTCTTTACGGTGGCCAAAACATGGAAACAATCAATGTGTTTTTTGGATAGATGATTGGATAAAGAAGTTGTGGTATATATACACAATGGAATATTACTCAGCCATAAGAAAAGATGAAATAGTGCCATTTGCAACAACATGGATGGATCTCGAGATTCTTATGCTAAGAGAAATAAGTCAGACAGAAAAAGTCGAGAACCATATGACTTCACTGATATGTGGGATATAAAAGTGAAAATAACAAAGGAACAAGACAAACAAATAAAGAAACAAAAACTCACAGGCACAGACAACAGCTTAGTGGTTACCAGATGGTAAGCGGGGAGGCAGGATAGTAGAAGAGGGTAAATGGGGTCAAATACACGGTGATGGAAGGAGAATTGACTCTGGGTGGTGAACACACAATATGATATATAAATGATGTATTACAGAATTGTGCACTTGAAACCTATGTAATTTTACTAACCATTATCACCCCAATAAATTTTAATTTAAAAAAATAACATTGTATACTGTTGATTTTCAACTTTCATCTTCAGGCCACAGGTTTCCTCTACACTTTAGCTTCCTATATACAACTCTAGCATTACATGGAGGTTTAGTAGGTACCTACAAATTAATATGTTCAAAACAAATTTTCCTACCCTCACACACTGAAATCTGAGCCTTTTCTATTGAAGAAAATGATATTCCCACTCACCTAGTTATTAAAGCCAAAACCGTGGTAATTAACTCTTTCCCTCAGCCCCCATGACCAAAGAAGAGCTTGGATCTGTTATGCATTTGGTGGTGACAGAACTGACATATCTTGGTGGTTCGGATAGAGGGGCTGTCCCTGCTCTACTGTTGGCTGTGGAGTCATAGTTTCAACACTTAGGTCAGGTCAGTCCTCTACTCCAAATTCTTCAATCCATCCCTATTACTCTTATAGCAAAACCCAAATTTCTAATCGTGGTCCATAAGTATTTGAATGATTTAACTCTTGCCTACCCATACATCTTTACATCTTACCTGTCTCCCTGTCACTCAGGATGCTTAAGCCACACTGACTTCTTTCTATTCTTTGAACATGCCATATACTTTCCCACTTACCCAAACCCTCGGCCATGTCCTCTGCCTTGGATGCCTTTCACTGTTCTTTGCTTGGCAATAGACTAATGTCCCTCCTTAGAAAGAGGCCTTCCCCAGCTGCCACATTATACATCACCTCCTCCACAGCGGCTCAGTTGGTTTTCACCATGGCACTCCAACTTCTCCCAACACGCTTCCACTTGCCACCAACCTCCCTGCCATAGTGACTTAAAATCTTGTTGGTTTTGCTTACTTCTCTCTCTGGTTCACCATAGCAGCTCCAGTGCCTAGCATAGATTCTGGCATATAGTGGGTTTAAAATTAAAATTTACTAAATGAATCAATGAATGAAAGCTGGGCTTGCCCCAATCAAATTTGACAAGGTGAACCCAGTTCCACTTCATAAGCCTTTTTGTCAAGCCACTTCACACTCCCAGTGAATTAACGCAGACTGAAGATTGATTGACCAAGATTAGGTCATACTTTCCCCAGGCTATTTGCACGTTAATGGTGGAGAAGGTGGAGAGAAACGGATTTTTTTCTTGTAGGTACAATTAGTCTTTGAAGTTGAATCCTTAGTTTACTCCAACATGAAAGATATCACAGATTATCCTCAAAAGCAGGCCCTTTATTTTATAAAGGATACTCCACTCGTGTGCATAGTAGTATTTTAGGACGTCATGGGTACTTTGAGAGTTTGACACAAGTTAGGATGGAAATGGCTGGAAAAAAATTGACAAACACAAAAAATTTACATGCAATTCGAGTGATACACGGGCATCCTGAAGCCTATCTATTATGCACTCTGAAGAGACTGGGTTCTAAATAAATAAATCTTCTATTTATTTCGTGAATAACAAGATTCCATTTTTCTCCCATTATAAATCTTGGATCATTGTTGGTTTTGCTTATAATTCTTCCTTAAGCAACTTGGACTTCATCGCCCTTACAAACAGTCCCCGACCTATGATGGTCTTACCAATTGAAGAGAAAGAATAAGTAAATTGGGGAAAACAATGAAAAAAAGGAATACTCACATTTATTGGACATGAATATGTGTCCGGCACTATAAAATACACCTTCCATGGATTACTACCTTTAATTCTCAAAACAAACCTGTGAGGTCAATAAGCCCCTTCATTGCAGATCGAACAAGTGAAAACAAATGAGGTCCAGAAACCTTCATGTAAGAAATCCATGATAGAGCCTAGATTCATATCCAGATTATAAACTCATGTTCTCTATGTCAGAAAATATATTCATATGTTTTAAACGGCACATTCATTCTCTCACTTAACTAATGATCTGGATGTTTCCTTTAACTCTGACTCGATCTTGTTATGCTCACCTTTGATCATTGGATACAAGCTACACGGGCTTCCTTGTTCTTCCTTAAACTAAGTTTCTTAAACAAAAATCAGCTATGAGAGCACTTAATAGACTCAGTAGTACTACTGTGAAATATAATTTACATGTATGCATAAGAATGTATTCATTCTCAAGAAACGTGTTTTTGATAACAATTTTATTTAAAGGATGATTGCCTCAACTAAGATACTTGCAATACAGATATATTTGTAAAATTATATTATCAATTATGGAGAAATGATTACAAATTAAAATAAGCACAGAATAAATAGTGGTATAATAAAAGCATACACATAACCTCATTAGAAATGTGCTAGTATTTTACCCCATTTGTAGATATTAACTCCAATTCTCCAATTCTTTTAAACTACAACCGATTTATTTATGGGAATTACAAGCATACTAAATTCAAATATTCCACTCCATCCTACATTATACATTTACTGGCCAAAAAAAATATCTTACGTTGGGAACACTAGGAAAATACTGCACTTTTAAAAATACATCTGTGCAATGTCACTGTTTTAAGTGTGTATTTTTATCTATTGATATCCTCTTGCTTTTCTAAAACCAAAATCATTTTTAGTTTTCATGACCTGTGACTATCGGTATATAACTGAAAAGACTTATAAATAATAAAAAACCCATTTGCTATGACGAATATGTTAAGATTATTCTATGGTTTGTGACTGCAACAATTATTATAAATCTTTTGTTGGTGAATTTTCCTCTGTGGCCTTCAGCCATGCCCAGGCCTGTCTTTTGGTTGTTTGATCTCAGCAGCTCATAAGGATACCATACTGAGTGGGACTTTGTGAATCTGAAATATTTCTAACATGCAAAAATGCATAGAGATCATAGGAAATACTCGCATACCCACCAGTAAGCATTTATAATCCCCTTTCTTCCTCCTCAGCTTACCTCCCGTATTGAAGTTGTATATCCTTCCCCATCCATATTTTCATTTTCCCTCATATGTTTCTATTCATAAAGAATGTAAGTGCAGATGCTCCTCGATTTACAATGAAGCTACGTCCCGATAATCTCTTCATAAATTGAAAATATCACAAATTAAAAATGCGTTGAATACCTAAGTTACCAAACATCATAGCTTAACCTGGCCTATCGTAAAGGTTGCTTGAACACAATATCCAGCAAATGCTGGCAACACAGTACATTGTAGAGTATCAGTTGTTTACCTTCCTGCTCACGTAGCTGACTGTGAGCTGAGGGCTGGCTGTCACTGTCCGGCATCGTGAGACAGTATCTACACCATGTCACAGCCCAGGCAAAGGTCAAGATTCAAAGGACGACTTCTACTGAATGTGCATCGCTTGCTCACCATCATAAAGTCAAAATAGTATAAGTCCATCCATCAGAAGTTGGGGACTGTTTGTATTATTCCAACTTTTATTTTTTCAGTCACAGGTATGCTTTCAAGATTTGGCTAATGTTGACCCCTCACTCACTGATTTTCAAATGACTTATTTTCTAATATATATATACAGAGGGTGCCCAAAAAATGTACACACACTTTAGGAAAGGAAAACTGTATTAAAATTGTAGTGCTCAATATATACTAATAACAAAAGATGAATACAAGTCACGTTTGACGTCTGCAATTACAAGAGGTACTCAAAGTGGTTACCATCAGCGTCCAGACACTTCTGATTACGACAAACTACTGCTTGAGCAACATTGACCAAAGTATCCACTTGTATACATTTTTTTGGCACCCCTGGTATTTATTATTAGAAATTTCCCTTTAAGTGATTATTATATCAAATGTGTTATTATATATTTACTATATTCACTATCATTCAATTATAAATATTGTATGATATTTATTTTACTTTCTTCATTAACTCATAAAGTATTTAGAAGGCTATTTTTTTCCATTTCCAGCTGTCCAGGAGAGTTTAGGCTGCTTTTTTATAGGTAGTGCATAATTTTATTGAATTTATTTCATGGAATGCTGTTCTCCTTTTTTTGCAGCTATGTATAATGACAATACCGACACAAATTAGTCCAATATTCCCTATGTGTTAGGCACTATTCTAAACAGTTTACATGTTATAACTTGTTAGAACTCACAAGAAGTTCTAGGTACTATTGTCAGTTATAATCTACAAATGAGGAACCTAAGCCATAGCAAGATAAAGTAACTTAACCAGGTAGCACAGCTACTACACAGCAGCACTGACTCCAACTTAGTGAAATTTCAGTGTCTGTACTTATAACCTCCACAACAGACTACCTTGAACCAGAGTGCTTAAAGAGAATAGATGTTCACTTCTGTTGAGTATGCAGCTGTGTACACAATTGTCAGATCAATCTTGTTAATTGAGTTATTCAGATCTTCTATATCCTTTCTGAATATTTTGGTTTAATTAATTTATTAATTTCTGAGAGATGTGTTAACAGCTCCCATTTGGATCATAGTTTTGTTACTATTACCTTATTGTGTTTTTTTTTTTTTTTTTTTTTAGTATTCCCTTTTAAATCTTTTTTTTTTTTTAATTTATTGGGGTGACAATTGTTAGTAAAATTACGTAGATTTCAGGTGTGCAATTCTGTATCACATCATCTATAAATTACATTGTGTGTTCACCACCCAGAGTCAGTTCTCCTTCCATCACCATACATTTGATCCCCCTTACCCTCATCTCCCACCCCCCGACCCCCTTACCCTCTGGTAACCACTAAATTACGTTCCCCAGATTAATTTTCAAACCTCGTTATTGTGTTTTTTGCTTTTTAAGTTTATTTTAGCTCATGATTGTCTTATCTTTTGACGCATGATTTTTTATTACTTTATATTTCTCATAGTCTCTTCTAATATTTTAGAATAAATTTTATTTTTTCTGATATTAATTTGCTATATCACTTTTCTTTATTCCTTTTGTTCAAATTTTCCTGGTATGTTGCTTTTCATTTTTTATTCTATGATATATATATACATGTATGCATACACATACATATGTGTATGTGTAATACACTGCTTTTTAGCTGGATTTTACATTTTACCCAATTTTCTGTTTCAATGGTTGAATTTTGCTGTAACTATTGATATATTATTAGATACTTATTTCTACCAATTTATTTTGTTATTACACATTTATCATCCTTTTGGTTGTTTCTATCTTTTCTCCTTTTCTCCCTTCCATCAGATTGATCAGCTTTTCAGTACAGTATATCCTTTTTTGTTACTAGTGATTTCTAGGCTAACAATTGTACATTTATTCTTTTCATCGTTAACCTAAATTTTTAATATGAACAATTACATAATGATGTGTCAAGATAATATTTTTACATTTCTTCTGAATAACACAAGGAGTTTAGGAAGGTTTAATTCCAGCCCTTCAAACATAATTGTTGTCTAGAACTTTATCTCCATTTTCTTTAAAACCAGTGCTGGGCACTTTTTGAAAAATTATTGCATCTTACATCCTATTGCTTATTTCTAAAATCAGTTTCCTCCTTTTAAAGCTCATGGTTCCTTCAGAGTCTATTAGAGAAAAACTCTCTTTTTTTTTTAATGTAACATAAAACATCTTCATTTCCCCTTATCCTTAAATGACAGTTTGAGTATAAAACTATAGTTATTTTTTCCTCAACATTTAAAAAATATTTTTCTGATGTCTTCTGGCATCTATTTGACTAATTACAACTCTGCTATTTGTCTTATTGCTGTACCATCTTGGATAATATGTCTTTTCTCCTTGGCATCTTTAAAGCCTTCCTTTGGTCTTTGCATTTCACAGATTCGCTGTGATGTGTGTAAGTGGGCCTGGCTCTTCCTTCAGTCTCAGGACCCATTTTGTTCTATGTATCTGGATTATTCTCTATTGTTATCTATTTGGCTATTGCCTCTTCTTCTTTCTATTCTTTCCTTCTGGAACTCCTGCTTTAGAGTTTTATTGATTTAAAGTTTACATTTAAGTCTTTGATCATTTTGAATTACATTTTTTATATGCTATAAACACAGTATTTTTCAAAGTGGCTACCACTGGGAGAGGTCTTCTCTAAGCATTAAAGATCTGACAAGTAAATGACTTGATTAGGGGTCATTATGTATAATTGTTATCACAGCAATATTAGATGATATGAGATACCAGCCTCCCTGATATTTTGATCTCTCTAAAAAGCATGGGATTATAAAACCTTAGTGCAGAGATGGTGATTCTTTCACATATTTTCTGGTGTGTATGTTTTTCCATAGTTAATAGAATTAAAAGGAGCCATCATTGTTTTACTTTGATATAAGGAGAGAGTACTGAAGCACCAGCACTAAACATTCAGTGACTTTAACCAACTTGAATCACTAGTATAATAATTCTAAGGAAATAAAAAAACTCTTTTATATAGGCTGACTTTTTACAGTGTCCTGATGCAGACTTATTCCAAACTCTCACGACGGTGATGTACAAGAAACGAAGAAAAGTAAAAAATTGATCATTTGTTTACCAAAAACCACTGGAGGTTTATTTGAAATTTAGATGTATTGACTGGAGACTTTTATGAATTTCTGGAAATCGATATCAGTATTTTCACGTAACGAATCACTGGCAAAAGAGAAATGCTTTATAATATGGCAAATCCTAGTAAGTAGTTCTTCTCTGCACTTCTCTATATATTGCAATATCAGAAAATAAGAGAGATTCAAGGGAGAAGTGACAAAAAAGAAAAAAAGACCCTGTCAAAAGGGTCAATGGGAACAAAGGATGGTAAGAATGCTAACAGGGTGGAAGAGAAGACAGGAGAGCCAGAGAAAAAGAGGGGGGAGGACACGGAAACTGAGGGAACGGAGAATAAAGGACAAGAAATGGGGACAAAATATTATCATCCACCTGTATGAAAAAGAATGCAGTCTGTGAACCAGGGACATCATCTTAAATGGCAGTCTAGAGAAGTAATCAACAATATATCTAATAGTATTTATAAAGTGTTTCAATCTTAGTAACAGTCTGCAACAGAAAAAAATTATATAATCAGGACCTCAGGATACTTACCGATCTTAAACTGTTAATCAGAGAAAAAAATGAAATACGAAAATAAAGGAGTTCCAGCAAAAAGTGTGGTAACTAGTGGAGCGCTGCCTACAGCCTCAGGCCAGGCGCTCTAGGCCCCTGCTGAGCTGAGGGCACCAGGGAGGCCAGGCGCAGGCTCTGAGGCAGCAACGACCCCTGTTCCACCTGTGACGTTATCCTTAAGGAGTCCATGGTCTCTCCTGCCTTCGGCCCCTGCTCTGCGGGGAGCCAGCCACTGAGGCCCAGAAGTTAAAAAAGGCGGCCGCAGGAACTCAGGGGGGCTGCGAAGAGCCTCTGATGCCGGAAGTGGCAGCTCAGTGTGGACTGCAGAGCTGCCCCTTCTGCCCCAGGCCACTGAGCCACACAGATCCTGGACCTGGGGTTACCCTCATGTCCCTAGTGAACAAGACGCCAGCCTTTTACACCCCTTATCGGGCCTGTAAGGAGCAGAGAACAGAAGAGTTGGTTGGAATCTTTATTCCTTCAGACCTTGACATTGGAAGAGAGAAATGGTAGAACAGCATTCCACGCTGGGCCAACAGGGAGTGCCCACCACCCTTTGGGAAGATTTACTGGCCATTTACATGATGCCTGTGAATATAATATGAAACGGCTGCTCTCAAGTTTCCCCCATCTTTTTAAAAGAAAACATTGTCTTGTATAATTGAAATTTGCTCAGAGAGTAGAACTTAATGAGATGATGGATGTGTTGACTCGATGGGGGAAGTCTTTCCTCAAGGCACAGGTATATCAAATCATCACGATGTGCTTCAAATATCTTACAATTTTAGTTGTCAAGTACACCTCCATAAAGCTGATTATTTTTTTTGTCTTATTTCACTACATCTGGGCCCTCTAGATGGAAAGAATTTCTGATGTACAATAGAAAAATCCCACATCTTGAAAATGCCCTTTTGAAAGAAGACGGAAAAAGAAATCTTAGGAAATGTCTACTGAAACTGACTTTTGGAGATGGAATTTTTAGACCACCGCTAGAAGAGAGGCCAGAAGCCACGTGAGTCCACGTTTGTTCAGTAGGTTAGAGGAGATGGAACCAAAGGCCATGAGGAGAACTTGATGGTTCACTATGCCAAACTGGTCACACTTAGGAGGCATGTTCATATCACGCCCATCATTCTGTTACATTCATTTGATTCTTCACCACTGGGTAGATAGTTAACAATGCTAAGTATATTTTTGAAATATCTAATCCTTCCGAAATATCTAATCCTTTTGATGTATGTCTAAAGAAGGGAGAGTAAAATGATACAATTTGTATATATTCTTTTGTTAAAATTCATATGCAATTTGTCTTTTGGAGATGGAACCCACCTCTTGGAGAGTTACATACTTTGTGTGCAGCTTCAGGCCACAAGGGAGGAGGGAGTGCTTGGGGATCCCTGCAGCAGCTTTGTCACAAGACAAGATGAACCACTGTCCTGTATGTCCTGCGAACTGTGCTTTACCTTATTGTGTATCTAATGGACAAATGAGTCCTAATATTATAACCGATAGTCTTTCTAGATGTTAAAGAGGTTGAAAGTGTATGACAAAAGTGGAGTGCGTGAACTATTTTGTACATTTTGTGCTAAAATTTATAGGAAAGACTGCCTTCTGAAATGACTTGTATAAGTAAAATTAAATTTATCCATAAGCATTATAGCCACTTATTAAACACTAGACACGTTAAATAAAAGAGGTGTTACAAAGAAGAGACAAGTTTGTGCTTAATCATGATAAACTAAAATACTTCTAATACATATGATTCAGAACATGTTTTATGTTCATGGGTCCAAATTATCCATGTTTTATCCTTTGCATGAAGTATTTTCCAACATTGTCAGCTCACAGCAAAAGACACTTACAGAGTAAACTTGTGTATGTTTTTAAGCGACCTTGATGCTTGGTCTATGACTTGGCATGAAAATGTGCTTCTGCTCCTGGCTTTCTGTTTGCATAGGATGGAGGAAAGGAAAAGGCTCTGCCGTTCTCGGGGAACTTCAACTCTGTCTTTAGTTTTGAAGACGAGCAAACTCCTCTCAGGGTTGTTCTGCCCCATCTCTTCTTTCCTACTTTCCTATCCTTTCCCCTTTTTTCTCTTCCTTCTGAAATGCCAGGTTGGGGAAGCAGGAGATCACACAGTTAGGATCATGAAGGAAGAAAGCCATTCCCATTCCATTGCTTCTTCATTCCAGACCTGTGCTGTCTTCCATGGAGGCCATTTACAGAAAGAAATGTTAGGAGCATTAACTCTTAATTGCTAAGATGCTGTTCAGGTCCCACCCCCAATTAGCAGAACTCTAAAGAGTCCTCTGTTTTAGCATTATGGTGATACTAGTGGTTTAACCTGTTTAGTACAATGGAATTAAAGCTGTATGGAAAGAAAAAACAAACCTCACCTTCTTTTAAGACCATGCTAACATTCTTGAAACTGTGCATTAATACTGTTCAGTGGATAAAACATTTAAGATCAGAACTGTACTAGAATATTCAGATTCCCCTGCAGTTGGTTTACTGCCACCGAAACCTCAAAACCAGATATTCTCAGCAGTGCACTGCATATATTACACAGATGCATCAAAGATTTATTACTCCCCTCGGTCCACCTCCAGGGAGCATTTCATCATTGAAGAAAATAACTAAACTCATTTGAGCCCCTCTTTAATTTTTAAAATGAAAATCTATATTCATCAGGCATATGTCAGAATTTTCAGAGGGAGAAAAACTAAGACAACTTTTGTGAAATTCCTTTTATTCTTTAAAAACAATTACAAAATTTTCATATTACAAAACCATAAAAATTGTTTTACAGTAAGAAAAATAATCTACCAAGTGGCCCATATTATGCTAGATATTTAGACACTCCACTACAGTTTAAAACACACACGCACACATGCATACACCTGCACACATGTATACACACATATTACAGTTTTATAAATGCATTCTTCCTATTCTGACATACTGAGTTCTCCAACTTGTTGCAACAATGTTGCTAAAAATTTTTTTATATCAGAGGGATTATTCATTATGAATGTGTACCAACTGGACAAACAGTTAACCAAGCTTACTATTTGGAAGTGCTGAAAAGGCTGCATGAAAAAGTTAGATGGCCTGAACTTTTCACCAACAATTCATGGCTCTTGCATCACGACAATGCACCAGCTCACACGGCACTGTCTGTGAGGCAGATTTTAGCCAGTAAACAAATAACTGTATTGGAACACCCTCCCTACTCTCTTGATCTGGCCCCCAATGACTTCTATCTTTACCCAAAGATACAGGAAATATTGAAAGGAATACATTTTGAAGATATTCAGGACATCAAGGGTAATGTGACGACAGCTCTGATGGCCATTCCAAAAAAAGAGTCCAAAATTTCTTTGAAGGGTGGACTAGGCGCTGGTGTCGGTGCATAGCTTCCCAAGGGAAGTACTTCAAAGGTGACCATTGTGATATTCAGCAATGCGGTAGGTAGCACTTTTTCTAGGATGAGTTTGTGAACTTAATTGTCGGACCTCATATATCGGTATTATTTCATCTTTGGTATTTCTCATTGAAGAGAACTTTTCAATGCAAATTGTGTCTGCACAGTGCACTGGCACATCAACTATTAATTATTATCTCCATTTCCATCTGGGGTCACTAACATTCCGGGAATGAGATAATTTTCCCAGAGTTATAGAGCTAGGACTTGAACCTATGAAGTTAGCTCCAAAGTCAATAACCCAACCAATACACTATACACTTCAGCCTCCCTAGGGCTGAGCGCACATACAGGCATATAAGCAGAGACCTATCATTAATTCGAACTAACTAGATAAAGCTGAGGGTAAATAAGGCAAAACTGTGAATCTCTCAGTTTCTGACTTCCTTTCCAGAGCTGTGTTTTGCCCCAAGCATTAGTCTACGTCCAGGCTTTCCATATAGGAACCTACCTAACTGAGACATACAAAATTTATCCATGTTCTCAAAAATAACTGTCCTTGCCTATTCCAAATATGTCAAACATTTGCTAATTATCATGATGAAATATGTGGAAGTTCAAATTGTTTTCAAAATTGTATATCCCTTCTAAGTCATTATGTTGTAAGTGTTGCAATTAATAATAAACAGTCTTACTTGAGCAACAATTTCTTAATGGTTTACCCCTATTGTGGTTGCTGGAAAATGAATAAATAAATATGTGAAATTTTCCAGTGTACATTTTTTGTTTGTTTCTAAAGAAGTCTCAGTAACTTTCATTCCTCAAATATCATTTGTATTGTTAAATTCCCATGTGTTTTAAAGATCTCACCTCTTCCTTGAGCTTCATCTCTCACTGCCTCGTGGAATTTTTTACCTGGATACCTAGTATGCTTTCAAAATCAACATGCCACCATTCCTGAAATTTCTAAATCTGTTTAAATTAAATATATTCTCCATGCTCCTACAGGAATGCATGACTCATGGTAAAATAAAACTTTAAATGATACATTTTCTGACAAAAATTTGGATGTGACTCATATTAGTCATGGAATCCTAAGCCCAATCATTAAACTTAGAACTCATTTAATCCACCTGCTTCATTTAACTGACAAGGAGGCTCAGACCCTGAGAGAAACGTGACTTGTTAAACATCATCATGAATTTGTAGCTAAGCAGCAACTAGAATTTTGATTCCTTATTTTCTGTAACTGCTATTACCTTTATACTAGACATACTACGAGTCAACCACTATGGTGACTGTTTTACTTGCATTATTTTATTTAATCCTTACCCTGTACGGTAAGCATTAATACCCCACATGACAAATGAGAGAAGAAAAGCTCAGGACTCTGAACCTGTTCATCCAGGTTTACGTAGTGGAAGAGTCAGAATCTGAAACCACTTCTGTTTCCCTCAAAATTCCCTGGTTTTAGTCAGCTTCTCAAGACCAATGCTCCTTCTGTGTTAACCATTTCCCTCTTATGAATGCAAATCACATAAACATAGAAATACCTGTGACCACTTTAACCATTAAACCCTTCATATTATAGGATTTTCCACAATAGAAACAATATTAAAATGCGTTAACAACTACACAAACGACATTTTACACAAATGCTATGAATCCTTAAATAATTCCAACTTGTAAAATGTGTCTGTAAATTATAAGGTAGCCAAGCATTATGTTATGCTTTGTATTCTATTTGTCAATAATTGGATGTCATGTATTTGGATTCTATTAAAGATGTCCAGTGCCTTTTTTTCTTGGGTTGCCACAGATATTATCACTATAAATCAGCACCCTTCAAACTTAGTTTCCTAACTCAAGGTATATTAAAACATTTTAGTGACTATCGAAACAAAATCTCAAAAATAATTCAGTTAGTTCACTTACATTTTGGAAATCTGCATATTCTGTATATTAATTTAAATTTGGAATGGCTCAAGAAAAGATACAAAATAAGTTTTAAAATTGTGTTACAACTATAAGTAACAATAGAGGGAAAAACAAACAGGATAAAGTATTGAAGGGCCAAAATACTAGGAAGAATTTAAATAGGTAATAAGCAATATACATTTCCTCATCTACATAAAATCAAAGTATTTGAGATAACTGCAGAGGCAACTGTGAAAACCTATATAAATCCTGAGTTGATATAGTCCTGCACCAATGAGATAATATTGAAAAATCTTGTCCAATAGCGTTCTAATTTAAGCAGTTACTATAGCTATGAATAAGTAATTATACGTTCCCCATCATGTCCAAAATACATCATGTGGGCCACCTACACAATCAATTGTTCAGCAATCCAAGTCATATCATTAAGACAACCTAAATAAAAGAATCAGGTAAACTGTTGGCTGGTTATGTCATACATAATAAATCACCGACTATTTCTCAAAAGTGTTCTTTCCATACTCCCTCTATGGATATTGCCGTCAGTCAGACACCATCACCTCTCACCTGAATGATTGTATTAAGCTTTAAATAGGTCTTTCTATCTCCAATCTCATCAACCCTACATCTCCCTTTAATGACTTCTCATCACCTTGAGAATAATTAGAAACCCTTTTTGTGCTCTGACCGAGGCCTTTGTCTCCAGCCACCCTGGCCCACTTTCTCATGGAAAACCTGTTTTCCAGCCATATTGAATTCAGTACTATTCCCAGAACCAACATTCTCTCTTCTTTCTTTCAATGTGACATTTCCTCTCAATAGAATACTTCTCTTTCCTTCTCTCATTTGCTTGACTTCTTCTTTGATACCCTACTCATACTTGATCTCCCCCAAGTAGAGCTTTCCCAGGCTGATCTGCTCCTCCTCTGTGCTTTCTTTGCAACGTCTACCAAACCATTTAGTCTACAATGACATTTACTATCTTCCCCAACCAGAACAATATCTTGAGACTATATCTTATTCATCTTTGTGTCCCAGGATCCAGCTGAGAGCCTGGAATATGGAAAATTCTCAGCTGATGTTTGCTGAGAAGGTGAATAAATAAAATAGAATGGTATTTCCCCCAAAGTGCCTGATCTTAAGAATCACTTGGGTGCTAATTAAAAATGCAGATCCCCAAGCTAATCCCTTGGAGATTCTTATTGACCAGTTTGGATTTGGGCGAAAGGTTTTGTACATTTATCAAATATTCCAAAGGATTTCATAACGATGAATGAGGAAATGGGACAATTACTCTAGTCATTTCATCATGAGAGATAAGAAAATCTATGTCTTTGTACAAAATATCTCTGTCCTTGGGTTACCTTTCTTTGAAGTATCTTTGGGGACCTTTACTTCCCTTTATCTGGTACCTCTCTGTGCTGTGTATGTCAAAAGAAAACAATAACAGTATTTCATCATATAAAAATAAGGATATAAAGATAATCTATTCTTAGCTCAGAATATAAACTCAGCAAGGGGCTTGGTTATGATTGCAACACTGGTTGTATTCTTTCAGCCAGTGTTTTCAATGTGGCCTAAAAGTGTCATGACTCAGAGTAGTTATTTGTAGAATTGCTTCAAAATGTTATCTAAACCACTGTAATTTCACACCTGGCATTGAAACTACCTGGTTTGCCTGCAAGAATTCCACTTACCTGGTGATTATACAGTACTTGCTGAAACTAACTTAGTGTGTAATGTTTTATTCTTTAACTCTAAGAACACAAACTTGTTCAAAGAGAGAAGACTATTCCATGTTGTCACCCACTCAATATACCTCCTTCTTTAATTCTTGCAATAATCTTTTCAACTCCACCACTCAATGGAAACTTTTCTTTTAAAGATCACTAATAATCCTTGAATTGCCAAATCTAATGAACTTTGGGGATTCATCTTGGCCTCTGAACTAAGAGTTCCGGGTAAGCTTTCCTTCAACACACATTCCTTGCTGGCTTCCTGCTTTTCCTACTTCTCTCTTTGCTACTTTTGGGTCTCCTTTGCTAATTCAATCTTTTGCTTCTCCTAAGTATGTGTGGTTCCATTTTGAAACCTAAACATGTTGGTGTAGTTGTTAAGTTCTCCCAAATGTGGAAAGCTGTTCAGGTCTTATCACACAAAACTCCCCTCCATGTAGCCTATGGTCTAGACCAGCACTAGTCAGATGTGGCTTTTAAGTTAAATGAAATTAAAAATTCAATTCCTTAGTCACACTATCTACATGTCAAGTGCTCAATATCCTTCTGTGGTGAGTTTACCATACTGTACAACACATTTATAGAGCATTTCCATCATGACAGAAAGTCCTGTTGGGCAGAGCTCATCTTGACAGTTACACTATTTGACTTTCTCACCTCTAAACTTTAGCCTATTTGATTCCCTCTACCTAGAATGCTGTCCATCAATCATATTTCTGCCTATCAAAAATCTGGCCCTGTCTTCAAGATTCATTCTTTGTAAGTGCTTACCTCTCTCTAAGATCTCTACTGATCGCTCTAGCTAAAAGCATGGCAGCTCAACTCTGAACTCCCAAAGTTCTTTGTATCACTCTTACCCATGTTGCTTTGTTCTGTCATTCCCAGGATGAATTTCTGCTCTCCCTGACTAGAGACTAAAGTGTCTGAAGAGTTGATATTTGCCAACTGTCAATGTGCTAAGCTAAGAGCTTGACGTTTCTCAGATCCTCATAACTAGGGTGTTTTACCACATTGTTAAATAAACTAAGATTGAAGATGATGAAGTGATTGGCCAAATGAAGGTTTCAAGAAGGAAGGCGACTGTCCAGAGTTGCAGTGGTGAGCCCTGAATCATTCCAGGTGGGTCTAATGTCAAAGCTCAAACCCTTAATCACAGGGACACACTGCTTCCTGCATCTCATTCAGCACAGTAATTAACGCCCACCCCACATGCCTTGTCATACGGGGTACAACTCCATTGGTGAATGAGTGAATACGTGACGAATGCCTTATATGTATAAGGTAATTTACAGTTCATAAAACTTGTTGACAGCCATAATTTATTTCCATATAATTTCTCCAACCACTCTGAGGCAGCCCTGCAGGAAACGTTATCTCCATTTCACAGAGGCTGAGAGTTCAGAGGCCTTCCGAAGTTCTCATTGCTGTTTCGTGATAGGGACGGAACTTCAGTCCAGGCTTTCCGCCTCCAAGTTCCATCAGCTTTTCTTTCAAATCCCCTGAGGGTTCAAAACCCATCGATAATCAACACTCAAAGTGTTTCATCTCAACAGACTGTTTTCTACTTGCCCTTTTCATTCTTTAAAAAACATGATGATGAGGCTTAATCGTTTATGTCTGTGGGAAGGGGAGAGGGAGTTTAGTCATTTTCTGTGCTGCTTAAATAGCCACATATTTAGACCTTTATCATATTGTTTCTGCCCTAACCCCATTAAACTACCTTGCTTATATTAAACAAAATTCTGGGAATGTTAATTAGCTATGAATATGCATGATTATTTTTAAGTCCACTAATAATATGCACGGACCTGCTCTGTAGTTATATCTGCATTTTTTTCCCCTCTCTTCCTCTCTCCTTCAGGAAAGCGATTTAAAATGCACTTGGAAAATGTTTGAAAAAAATAATTCTATTCCTCTTATTTTCCAGAATTTTCTTAAGTGTTTTATGGCTATAATTATGTTTTCCTTCTCAAGGCAACCCAATATATCACAACATACATTATCATATTTGTTGACAAACTGTGAGATTCTAGGAATTAATTTTATACCCATTACATAACAGAAGAAAAAGCCATACTATATTTTCTTCAATATTTTGTTAATTTTCTCATATACTTAAACACTAAAACATTTATTAGACAAATAAATAAACCAAGGAATGGGTAGATGGGGCTCCATATACATCAGCTCATTTATCTCCCCACCATGAGAGAACATTTTCAAATAAACATTCAGGAGAAATAGAAAATTAGGAAAATGTCTCAGCACTGACGGGGCTTTTATAGGGTTACTCTTCCCAAGTTCAACAGTGTTCATGCACAAGCAATTTGCTTGAAGTCTATAATGCCCTTGGATTTCAAGTTGAGGAGCCTGATCATCTGGAAACAGAAAATCAAGGCTCTCGGATACTGTTAAATAAATAGATTGCACTGAAATTAGCCTCTTAGGACTGTAAGTGCTTCCACATAAAGTCCAAGAGATGCAAACAGGACTGATGATCACTACAACCAAATATTGCCTTAATTCCAAATTTAACTTCTGCAATTTGATCTAATGTTACATCAAGGCATATGGGTCCTCCTCATGCGAAGGGTTTACACCACTTGAAAACACATCCCCTGGGCAAGGATGCAAATTCAAGTCGTAGTGAATTTTTTTTTTTTTTTTTTTCTGATGGGTTTCATTCCTTGTTTTCCATAGCGGCAGCCACTATGCAAATCTGGTTGTTGTCAACCTTTCTTCCAACTTTCACTCTTCCTTCAAATAGTTGCTAGAAAAATCTTAGCCAACACAGCATTTATCACAAACTCAAAACCTATCACAGTTCTCTAAAGCCTGGTCTAAACAGATACGCAAAGTCTTCACCCACTCACCAACCTAGCCTCTCACATCATCCTGAGGCAGAGTCTCCATTAATTAAAAAAAAAAAGAAAAACCCAGAAACTTCGGCCATGTTCTCTACGAAATAAACTTATTTTCTTATCTGTGATTTTATATATTATAGCATGATTTTATTTATTATAGCATGCTATAATAGTATAATTATCCTAATTTAGAGCCTTTGAACCTGCTTTGCAAATTATCTTTGACATAGTTCCATGTGGGTGTATTATCAGTCTCTGTATCAGTTAGGGTCCCAGAAGGACACAGAATTTATCCCAGATGGTTTAAATGAAGACATTTTAATGAAGGAGTTATTTATCAAATTGTAGACAGAGTTAAGGAATGAACAAGATGGTGAAGCATCTAGAGATTAGCAAAAGTGAGAAGGTAATCCTTCTGGTAGGGATGAAGAGACTAGGGGGAGGGGTAGCATTTCCACAGGAGCCCAGTTAAAGCTGAAGGCATGGAAGAGGGCAGCCTGGAGGCAGTGATTTTTAAGCCTGAAAGGACACCACCACAGCCGGGAACATGACCACAGTGGTATATGGACTACAAATATCCCGACCTCTTTCTCTTCTAACCCTCCAATATCTTGTTAATGTGTCCCATTGGCTAAGCCCAAGATGAAGACAGAGGGGAAAGGAGTCCTGGTTGTACAATCACAAGGGTCAGCTTCCCAAGGCCCAGGGAGGACACAGAAAGGTGAAGAATGGTTGCGGGAATGGCAGGTGGAGAACAACTTGGACAGTCCCCAGCCAAGTCCTAAACTTCGGAAGGGTGGCAGTTTCCGAAACCACCTGCATTTGGGTGAGAAAACAGCTAGAAGATTACACTGAAATCGCAGCCATGTGTCACTCGGAGCAACTTCACTTAGAGGCTCAGTGTCTTTACCTTCAATATAAGAATAATACAGCACTCAGTTTATAGAATTGTTCCAAACGTTTTCATATAAATTAAAAATGTATATAAAATATCTAGCACAGAGAACACTAAATAAATGGTAATATTGTTTTTGACTAAGTGAAAATTTTATACACACACACAAACACACACACACACACACACACTCACACACACACGGTGCCAAAAAAATGTATGCACATCTTAAGAAAGGAAAAAAACTATTAAAATTGTAATACTTAATATATACCAATAACAAACGATAAATACAAGTCACATTTGACTTCTGCAATTACAAGAGTTACTCAAAGTGGTTACCATCAGCGTCCAGACACTTCTGATTACGGCGAACTACTGCTTGAGCAACGTTGACCAAAGTGTCCAATTGTATAAATTTTTTTGACACCCCTGGTATATATACATATATATATGCACAAATATATACCAGAGGGTGCCAAAAATATTTACCCACATTTTAAGAAAGGAAAAAAGTGTATTAAAATTACGCTGATGGTAACCACTTTGAGCACCTCTTGTAATTGCAGAAGCCAAACGTGACTTGTATTCATCTTTTGTTATTGGTATATGTTGAGTATTACAATTTTAATAGTTTTCCTTTCTTAAAATGTATATACATTTTTGGCACCCTCTGTATATGCTTTCTTATAAAACATCTCATAATTTTTTTAAATGAATCATCAAAGATAAGAATCAACGAGTGTGAGTGGTCATCTTTGTAGCTCACCTCTATTCCCCATCCTCTTGCCTTAAAATATATGGCACGACATCTTTAGGACTTGGCAGGCAGACTCTTTTATTTTACACTAGTGATTTGGATGCCATTTATCTTCCTTCCACTCAGTAACAGACGGTGCCATGGACAGCAGTGACATCTGCAGCCCCAAGGGAGAAGGGTCAGCACAGATTTTAATTTTGCTTTTGTTTTGGGGCTTTGAGTACACAAACAGATTTTTTTTCTCCCTGTCAGTTTGCATCTAGCTTTGTAGCTGACATTTTTTAATACTTTATGTATTTGGGCTAACCCAAAAATTTATAGCTTCAGGTTTTTGCTTATTTTGCTTTATGTCTCTAATTCAGTCTCCTTGATTAAAAAAAAAAAAAGTGAAAGAAAATGTGGAAACATATTCTCGCTGTTATTTCTGTATTACTAAGGATGTTAGGGCATTCTGCTCTTTTTGAACTTCTTCTCATTACAAAAATATTAACATTTGAATATTTTAAATCATAAGAAACAAGAATACTAAAGATAGCCTACAAAAATCTGTGGGCAATTTGACTCACCTAGAAAAAGGAACTTAAAAGCTGAGAGAATATTTATAAAAATTGAATGTCATGTTCGATGGAAAGGAATGAGATTCTACACTTACCTCTGCTATGAGAGCAAAAATAAATGAATCAATGGAGAGAGAAATGACAGGTGGTAAATGATAGATAGATAGATAGATAGATAGATAGATAGATAGATAGATAGATAGATAGATAGATAAAGGCTTTATATTTAGGAGGTCAAGTGTCTGTACTGGGAACAGTTTGATGCTTCAGAGTTCAATTTCAGGGGAATTTCCATAGTAGGAGACTCTCTTTATGTTTCGATGTTGTGGCTACATTCAGGGTCATAAAAATTTCCTACTCAGGCATCCCACAGAGAAAAAGCATCTATCCCTAGGTATATACAATAGTATCCTCATTACTGAGACACTATCCAAACTCAATGGCATTTGTAATTTCCCTGTGCCCCAAGGCAGTCCTCAAAGGTCATAGAGGCTATGTCTATAAAATAATTAGATCAAAATAGAACAGAAAGCCGGCCTCAGGTAGCTATTTCTAATGTGAGTCAGTCACAGGAATAAAAACTATGGTTCATGCCCACATACTCTCCTCCGTCAAGGAGAGACTGGCTGGATAGAATCAGAACTCAAGGGTCATTTCGGATTGGCCTCAATCCAAAACACCACAACAACACTCAAGAAGCTTCACAGACAAATAAATACACAGCAAATGTCGGTGTTTGCATTAGACAGGTGAGTCAAAGCCCTCCTTCATCTTCTTGATTGTTGTAGACTAGATAAGCATTCTGAATTTACAACACAATATTGAGCCTCACTTCACTAGTGCAAATGTGAAGAAGAAAGTAAAACAAACTGGGCTTTCTTTTACTTTTATGCCAGAAAGACAAATAGAATGGTCTGCACAAATCATTCTGACTAGTAAATCACATTAAGAGCAATTCACTGTAAGAGAACAAGAATATATAGGATTTCAGGTCCTGGTTCCTTCCTCTGACTCTTAAACAAGCTACTTATTCCAATCAATTCTCGTTTTCTAATCTGTAAAAAAAAAAAAAAAAGGATACAGGATAAATAATCTCTACTATTTCTTTCAACTCTATAAAAAAACCTATTGTTGTATGTACCAAGAAGAACAAGACTATGATTTTATGAACTGCCGACCTGTGTTCCGACAAGGCTGCCTTTCTGGATTTGAAACAGCTAAATGTACATTCAAAACTCTAATGCCAGATAAAAGAAGGACTCAGCCAGAATAATGCCAAGTTGAAGAATCCACGTCACAGAGATAAAATAAATCCTTTAACCAAGAAGGGCTCATATCTAGTTATATTGTTGATGTATTCCACACCCATTTGTTGGATATGTGTCAAAAAATTTGATTTAGAGATAGATAAATAAGATATAATAGATAGATAGTAGATAGATAGATAGATAGATAGATAGATAGATAGATAGATAGATAGATAGATAACCAATAGAGAGACGGAGAGTTTTCAACTATATTTTCTGAAAAAGTAGTTACATAAAAATATGTACTTTCAGGGAAAATGAAAATCAGAGTAGAGATAATACAGATAGTTTAGTAAGAAAAGATTAAGGGTGAATAATAGTATTTAAGTATATCTGTCATGAGAACCCACAGAGCAATAAAATGAGCTGTAATTTTTTTCTTCTAACTCCCTAGAATTTAGTTAAAAATCATCATCCTCGTGAATACTAGTAACAATATGATATAAATCATTGACTGGTACTATAAATTAAAAACAAAACACACCAAAAAACTGTGTTCAAAATGACTGAGCTACGTAGGAGCATTTCCTTACAAGATGGAGACATGGGAACATTTTCCACAACGAAAAACTGAATGCCATTCACCAGTTGATTAAAAAAAGAAAATCAAGGGAAAGAGAATCGAGCAGCCAGATCAATTGCATAAAGCTTCATCAAAGACAGAAATACTTATATCGGAATTTCATGACTAAACAAAGTGTAAACAACCCAAATACTTTTTTTCAACCAACAACTGGATTCAGTAGCTTAACAAACCTTTCACTTTCTTTGTCTTTTATCATCCTTATCCTCTGACAAAAAATAGAAAGAAAGAAAGAAAGAAAGAAAGAAAGAAAGAAAGAAAGAAAGAAAGAAAGAAAGAAAGAAAGAAAAAACTGAGCACAGTATTTGTTAGTTGATGCACATATTGAGTCACAACCCAATCTCTCACCCTCAAAGTCAATTTAGCAACTAGAAATGACATAGAAGGACAAAGGAGATGGTCCAAATGTGATTTAATTTTTAATTTTTGAGTATATTGACTAATATCTGTCACCACCAATGTTTGTCTGTATCAATGAATTTGTGTTTTGTTCATTTTCGTACTTTGGTTTTCGCTTTCTCTACTAATCACATATGGGAGTGAAATCAGATCACCTCTGTCCTTTTCAATCTTCCAACTTCACTTAGCTTGGTGGTCTAGGGACAGGATGAAAGGGCCAGTTTCACGTAATACTTCTCCGAGGTTCACAGCTCATAAGTCCTATTGGGCAGAACTGTCTTTCATTATATTACAAACTTAATGAATGCATCGCATACCACAGAAGTATTTTTAGGTCCATTCAACAAATATTTACCCAGTGTCTTCTAAGTGGCAGGCACAGTGGACACAAAGGTGGAGCTTTCAATTTAACAGGGGATAAACATCAATGAAACGATCCCACAAACAAATGCACAATTGAGTTATTAAGTAAAAGTGAGGATAGAGCTCTATGGGGATATAACAAAAAGATCTGACCTACTCAAGGAGGTATCCTATTCCTGAAGTGTCTCTTATCAGCAAACAGGTGAGGGAAGCATTTCCAAGAATAGAATGTCCTGGACATCCCAAAATCCTGTCCTATGAGCAGCCACTACCTATTTACCTCTGCTTCCAAAGCCAACTCTGCTATTCAGCTGGCTTTGCTGAAAGTGAGCTCAGCACGTCATGAGACGAACCAGCACTCTGACACAAACCCCACATCATCCAACATCATCTTCAAACCTCAGCAGCTCAGCCTTGGTCCTGAGCCATGTGTGGTGGTTGCCACACCATCGCTGGTTCTGTGGGGACCCTACAGGGACCCCCTGCCCCATCCCCCTGCTTACTGCCAGAGTGACATGCTGTGTAGCTTAAAAGCCTCAGTAAATAAGTCAAGGGAAGGACTGGATGAACTCAGAACTTTCTAGCATTGAGAAGCACACATCCAACCAACTAAGTCCTAACTTCTAAAAATAGAAGTTCCTGAAAAGAGAGAGCTATCAGCATCAAGAGGAGTACAAAACCAATCCAAGATCACCCCGCAACCTCAACCCGCTCCCTCCTTCCCATCCTCTGTACCCTTAGAATAGTCAGAGGGGTACCCTAGCCAGGTCTGTCTTTTTCAGTACTTGAATGTCTTTGGTAGGTCTAGGAAATAGAGAGCTGGATAAAGAGCCCAGTTCTTTCACACTAGCAGGGGAATCTATTGTTATTTTCTGTAGCAGGAAATCGTGCGACATTTAAGAAATGAAGAGTCAACTTAAAATAGCCTTAATAGAGAAATTAGGTTTAGAGATTTCATACAACAAATGTGATTTAATTTTTAATTTTTGAGTACATCGACTAATTCAAGAATGATTTAAAATCCTCAGGAAGTGGGGGATGGAGGCATTTCTCGCTATCTCTTACCTTCCAATGTAACTTTCCAGAAATAAAATGAGATAACCCTATTTGTCCATCATAATAAATGTTCTTACCAGAATTCAAGGGCAAGCTTGTTTTTCACCTTGGAAACCTAAGCACCTGAAGGGCAGGAGGCTGCATTTTCTTATTCTTTTTGGCACTCGACACTGTATTATTTCTGTCAAGGTGCCTTATAAATAACATGGGGTGATTATAACTGTGTAATTTTCATTCACACTTTATAACCCACAAAGTAACCCAGGTAACTGGGCAGGTACAATGATGTTCTACTTTACTTAAGTTGGCTTGTTCCAAAATAAGGACTCGATCATAAAGCCAAAGCAGGTGTTATATAACACACAGACATAAACCACACGCGAACAGAAACCACACAATTTAATCTGAATTTTCCCCCATGACTGCCAGGAATTACATACGCATCTATGCTTGTCATACCCACAAGCATAACACATCTTGAGATCAATGAGTTAACTGTGTAAGGCAACGACTGAAGAAAACAGAGCAGCAAAATCCCAAACACATTGTATACCTCTCACTCTTTCTGTAGATTGCATTTTTTACCAAAAAAAAAAAAGTTTGCCTAATTCTGTACATTTTCAGTTTTCTCCTATGCATTTTGTATTACACTTTCAAAATAATTTGACCAGTCCCTAAATGTGTAACAATCAACAAAAAATTTGCAAAGCCTCCCATAATGAGATGTCAACAGTGGTTCCAAGAAGACAAGAAGAGAGGAAGGAGCGAATGAGAAATCCCATAGGGTAAACAGGCTTCATTCATTTCTCAGCAGGCTGTGTGAATCCATTAATGCCTACAGATTAATAGCACACTAATATAAATGAAAGCTCACTGAATATATATTTTTCTGGGGGAAAAAACATAGTTTGTTATTCTAATAGAGTGAAAATTCTGTTATCCAAAATATATATGTATGGAGATTTTCTTGAGTAACACCCCATCTCTAAAGTACTGTAGTTTGTATGTCACCAGTTTCCCAGATAATAAAATACTTAAAATGTGAAGTTAAACCTTAAATGTTTATGTAGTGTTTATTCTGAGTGACAATAAACGACTGTATTAGAGCAGCAGAGAAAATGGCCAAAAGAAGAAAAGGCTGCATTTTGAAAGGACAGAGAAGCATTTTTCTGCAAATGTGTCCAGACAAGATAGACTCATTCAAGAGACACAGATGATGAGAGTGGACTGGACAAAGATATGGTCCATCTGGGTGTCTCCAGAAGAAGTTTTCAGTCTCAGACCTGCAGGGAGGATGAGATGCACCTGAAAATCAAATGAGGAGAGACTGCTTTTGCCAGAACTAGAATCAGATGAACAAGAACTACTTGGAGATAGATATCTGAAATCTGGGAAGTGAAACCTATAGCTAACTTACAAGATTCTGGAAGGACAGATTGAATGATGAGCTTGTGTGTAGTTTACAAATGCACACAGTATTTTCCTGGAGATTTCCTTAAAGTAAATCTACTCTCGAATTACACTTGCTATGTTAAAGATAGTACGAAGCTACCCAGAGAGCTATCAAGGAGAAAAGTGCCCTGGCCATGGGATCGTTGTCCTCGTAAGGGTACTGGAACTCTTGTGTAGTTAAAAAGTCACCAGTGATCAAGCATGTTATGCGTGTCTGTCTTTGAGAGGGAGAAATGGGAGCTCGTGGTGAGGTACTGTGTGAGTTTGCCCTTCTTTTGACAAATTTTACTCTCTGCTTATTTATATCATCATCACCACCACCATCATGATCACCACCATCATCATCATCACCATCGCCATCATCACCATCATCACCACCTGCATGGCCAATGGTTACCCAAGTTTCTTGTTCACATTCTTCCCAACTCTTCCTACACTGACCCCAAATACACACCGAAGTTATTAAGAATCGGAAGAACAAGTTGCTTGCCTACCCTCATAATCATTTGTCCTAAAAGATCATTTAAACATCTACTGAAACCTGTCCCCTGGGAGAAGATTGGGAGTCACGCAGTGAGCACGGCACACTGAAGTGGGGCTTTGTGTCAGTCAGGATGATGGATGCATGCAGACTGATCCCACACGAAATCAGTTAATCCGGACATTGTCTTTCAGCAGGGAGACAAAGCTAAACAGTTTTCTGGACTGGACTGGATTACACCTTCATACCAGTTAATGAAACCCCCGTGGGAAACATCAAGCCAGAATTCCCAGAACGTTGGCCATGTATTAAAATGGAAACTAACACTCCTTAAAAAAGAGGGGGTAGGTGGGCATCTTAAAGCAATATGAATTATTTGTTTTTCTGCTTCTTTGAATCAGCCACACCACTGCTCCCTTTCATGGGTACACATACACAAAAGAGGGCTTCTGTTTCGTAAGTGTGGCTCAGACAAACGACACTCCTCAGAGTGCTAAACCCAAAGCTGGCAGACAGCCCGTTCTCTGTGCTCGGGTCTGCTGGTACTTTTCACTCCCACGGTTATCTGCTGCTTCAGACCTATGCCCTCAACTCTGTCTGGGGATAAAGAGACGATCGCAGTGGAAATCCCTCTGTATGCTGCTAATAAGCCTATTTAGAGTCAATGAGAGAGCCTCATTTTGCATCAATAAAAGGCTTCATGAGTTCTACTGAATCAGTAAAACCAAAATGTTTCTGTACCCTCCCTGTCCTCGTTTTACATCCGTCTGAGAGGGGAAGCTCAGCAAAATACTGGACATGATGACCTCTGTGTTTCCGTCTTTCCCTAAGGCCCTCTGATTTTCTATTGGCTAATCGGATTTGAATTTTAGTTAAATTATCACATGTTCTTATGGATTTCTGAGCCCTTCAGTTTTAGACCATCTTGCTGTGGTCTGCTGAATCAGCATATTTGGAATTTTGGATCTGTCTCGGCAAAGAACTGAATTCTTTTTCCATCTAACTGCTTTGCTCACATTGCCTATGTTCTTTCTGGAAAGATCTAGGTCGGAGACAGATACACAGCACATCCCACCTCCCACAGCAAGGCTAGGGAAAGCTTCAGTGGTTCATGAACCACGAATGAAAGGGAAATTCAAACCAGCATTTTAATGTCCTTAATGAAAGATATTACTCATTTTTCCAAATGAAAATCTACAAATCTAACCATTTGACCACAGTGCTGTAACCAAATAAACCTAAAGCTACAAGGTTCTGTATAGGTCAGTGGTTTAATGGAAAATAACACGGGGTACAATGACATCACCTATTGGTCAGAATACTAACTCCTTTTTCAACAGATAGCCACATTTCAACTCGGTTCACTGTTGGGACATAGTGGAAAGGTGCATAAAGAAATAAGTACCATTTGTAAAAATAATACAAGTTCTATATGTAAGCTCAATGTTTTAGCCATAGAGCATTTTGGTAACGTAGGGAGAACCAGAGCAAAGTGAATAGCCTGTATGAAAGACATAACAACCACAATCATCATCCCCAAAATCCAGACATAGGAAAAATTAGCATTCATAAAGAATTCTTAAAGGTTAACTCACTGCCCAAGATCACACAGTTAAGATGCACTGTTTGAACGTCTACACAGTGAGGCTGAGAATTGTACTAGACACAGGAAACATAATAGAAACACCCGGTTCCTTTTAGGTCTTATCATTTAGTTGATAAACTTGCAAGCACTTTGAACAGGTTTTCACTTACACTGCAAAGAAAAATGCTTAGCTAAATTATCATTTGTCTGGGTGGTAATCAGCACATCTCCATCATCTGTAAAAGAGTATTTTTATAGGAACCCAGAGGTGAATTATTTTGATAAATTAAGGCACATTCTCTAATATGTGTGCTTTATAATTCTGCAACTTATATGGAAATATGTCTCAGTGAATTATTGCTGAAAAGCTGTACATCTGTTTAATTTTAATAAATCAAATCACATTTTATATTCACTGACAGGGAAGTCAGCATTTAAGAAACCTGTGGTGAATCCACTTAATATAAACAATTTCTCTGCATTGCAAATATTAACCCCCTGATTTATTTTAGAATTTTTAATTTTTTTATATCTTTTTAAAATGGGGCATGTTCATGTCATGTTAAACAAATAATTTCTACCTATTGATAATGCATTGTACTATTTAGAATGTTGTCAGCTGCAAATAATAGAAAACCCAATGTGAAATGGCTTTAAAACTGAGAGGATTTATTATTATCTCATATCTCAAGAATGGAGGGGCATTCCAGGGCTGGTTAAATCAGAGGTTCAAAGAAGTCAGCAGAGACTGAGATTCCTTCTACTTTTCTATCGCAGGCTTTTCCTGCAGTGGGTCCAGCCGCCAAACGCAGACATAGTAATAACCAGAAGAACTCCCCACCCACCTTCCACTCCCTGAAGAGTCCTGGAAGATTTTCTCATCTATCTCCTTCACCAGAACTGCATTACAAGTTACCTTTTCAACCAAAGCTGACAAGTAGGATAGGACCTCCATAACTGGGTCAAACCAATCAGAATCAACTGAGTTACAGAGGGTATACCCTAAAACAGAAGTGTTGTCCTGTAGGTCTGTCAGCCTAGACTTCTGCTGTCCAACACGATAGCCAGTGGCCACCCATCACCCTTCCTATTTAAATGGACACTAATTAAAATTAAATAACATTTAAAATTCAGTTTCTCAGTTCCCTAGCCACATTTCAAGCGACCAATAGTCACATGGCTAGTGGCTACCACATTGAGCAATGCAGCTATAGAAAATTTGTCCTCATCATAGAAAGTTCTATTGGATGTGCTGACCTAGAACGAAGCGAAATTGCTGTTGGATAAGGAAGCAACAGTACCTGCCATACTCTCTCTGTAAAGGCCATGAGCTTTATGCATATCATCTCTAATCTTCCCTGCTATCACTGTCATATGTTAGTCTGGACACTAGGTTGCTGCCTGAGGATGAGAAAACTTAATCAGAAGTATTTTGATCTTCTCACATACCTGCAGGAAAGGCATAGTTAAAAAGTCTGATCACAGTCAGAACTCTTTCCATTTGTCAGCTCTGTTCCGTCTACATGTCAATGTCATGTTTCCAGGCCAACTCTCCCCTCATGGTGAAGACCTTGACAATGTCCCCGGCCTCCCATCTCACAGCCTCACCCCCAAACTCCTGTCTCTTTCAGTTCCGGGTGTCACTATGCCTTGAAAGGACTCATGATCCAGCTTAGATCAACCAACCAACCTTAAACCAATCAGTCGTAGCTGAAGAGACATTGGGGAAAGAATTAAGGCTGTAGATCACAGATATGTCCTCAGGGGGTCCATCTGTGAATACTGAGGACAATTCCCAGAAAAACTGGAATTCCAGAGTCCTCCCCTTCAACACATTCCCTAAAGGTTGAGTTCCTTAAGCTCTGACTCAGGCCCTCGGCAATTTGTTCTTCACATACTTTCTGGGTCTATCTCACCCTGCCTCATTTACAGACTAGTGAGGCCCAACTTTGTCTCTACAGCAAGACCTTTTTTCTCAGCTTCAGACTCACATAAGCAACTACTTATATATCTTTCATATCTGCCCACTTTTCTCCATTCCCAATGTAGTACAGCCATCATAACCTGGAAGGAATTACTGTGTATCTATCTATCTAACTGGTCTCTCTTCATGCCCTGCCAGTGTTAGGCTACAGCGCGAATAAGCCTGCTGAAATGGAAATCCAATTATGCCACTGATCTGCTTAAAACCTTTTAGTGCCTGTTTATTGCCTTTCAAAACAAATTTCAACTCCCTCAAGAGGCATATAAAATCGGACATGATCTGCCCTTTGGCTAGGTCCCTACCCTCCTGTCTTACTATTCTCCCACCCTACTCTCTACCACCACCATACTGAGCTTGTTCAACATCGTCAAACTGCTATCCTTAATCTTGTCAACTGGCCTTTGTTCTTCCCTCTGAAATAATCCTACTGAACACTTCTTCATCTTGTCTAAATTCTGCTTATGTTTTGGTCTCAACTTAAATGACACCACTCTTCTCCCCTACATTACATTGGGTCACCCTGATCTACACTCCCATTCACTAACCAGAACACATTTCTTTTCAGGGATATGACTCAATGTTCATCTTCTCAAGTAAACTGTAAGCCCCATGAGGGGAGGGACTATGGCTGCTTTGTTCGCCAACATGACCCTGACATCTAATAGACAGAGCCTGACAAAGAGTAGGTAATAAATAAGCTGAATTGAATTCATTCATTCATCTTAAGGTAGTTGATTTGTGCCAAATGTCATCCTAGGCATTGGGATGCAGCAGAGAACAAAATATAGTCTCTGCCCTCATGAAGTTTGTGTTCTTGTTGGGAAAGAAAATCAATGATAGACTACCAAACAAATACACATTTAAATTGAATGAATGAACACATTTTTAAGTGATATTTTCTGTCATATTTTCTAACTTTTCATTATTCTGTTACCTTAGAGGTCATATGGACGTATAGTATTCCCCCCACCCCTGCCACACACACACCAGAAAATATAAATGTAATTTCTTTAAAACACAATGATACAGTCATGGCATTTATAATCAGGAAAGCAAGAATTCCGATGGACGGACATCGGCCTATACGTGTTTCTGGAGTCACACTGTCATCTCTATATTATTAGCAGGGCAGTCAAAATTTTTAAAATGGATGAACTACCAGAAGGATTAATTTTATTCTTAAATTATAGTAAAGGCCTTTAGAATATAACCATCTGTCCTGAGCTTTTTCTTTCATTAAAAATACCATTCCATCCATCAAAATATCTGTGTAATGCATGCCAAATTAGGCGGCGCGCATCTTATCTCCATGACTGGAACGGAGAGCAAGAGGACGATTTTGCCATCATTTTTGACCAATTAACTAATTTAACAAACATATAATGCAAACATATTCTAAGTCTGGCGTACTAGAAACTTACAGACCAATCACTTCATTTTTCTATTTTCTTTTTCATAAAATATAAGCTCCTTGAGGAGAGAGACTTAAGAGATTTAGCAAGATGTAGAGTTTCAATAAATGGCACAAGCACCAAAAAATAAGGCTCTACAGGAGGTTTGCTCAGTTCACTTTAGTAAACCCTGGTCGCACTTCATTTTACAGCTTCTTTGCCCTACAGTACTCAGTCCTTTGTTCAGCTAGATAGTTCTTTTTGTTTGGATGTGTTCCTAAAAGTTTGTGGTAAATCTCTTTTATTTCATCAAGTCATGGTAGCCATGGATTCCTCCAAATCCCATGAATTTAAAGGAATCCCAAGATTAAAGCTTCTTAAAAAATAAATATTCTTTTTGCAATGCAAATAATTAGCCCCTTGCATATAATTAGTTTGTACTCTTTTAGAGGGGAGGGATATCACATTTTCCTAATGTTGAGCCACCTGTATGTTCTCTCTTTCTTTGTTTTGTTTTAATGAATTGGTTCCCTCTCTTGAAGTTTAATAGGCATTGAGGGAAAGATAGTTTTTTCTAATGTTTCCGTACTTTTCTATCTCTTCCTTCATCTTCACTGGCCCAAGTCTGATTGTGAGTTTTCAAATAACTGGTTCTCAAAAATGCTTAATGGTCAGTTGATTACCTATATCCCCTTTTCCATTTCTGAGTCCTTCAGTATAATATTCCAGAGACCATGTTCATCCAAATATGTGTGAATCCCAACCAACCGAGCTAATGCCAGCATCCCTTCCATGTTTTGCAAGAAGGGATTCCTAGACTCCTAAATTCATTTTGGCTCTGTAAAAATGGGTGTTTCCTGTTTTGAGTCACTGTCTGAAAAATGTGAGACTTTGTGTACCCTTGACGTTCATGCTAACTAGAGGGTACTTCCTCATGCTTCCACAATTCCACCAATAATAGGGCTTCTCAGACCGAGAGCATCAATCTGACCCCCTTAGTAGGCAGGGAGCTTCACAAAGAGGGAATAGTTGACTCTAGATGGCCATTGGAAAAGCATTCAGGCAACGAGACCAGGAAAAAATAGTGGAATGCGTCAGTGCAACCCAATCCCTCACTGGGAAAAGCGTTCAGAGCAGGAAAGGATGGAGGAAGGAATCAAGTGTCAAACAAGATTTCAGTCTCATCATCACCACCAGGTAGGTAGGTGGCTCTACACAACTCACTTAGGCCAGATGGGCCTTAATTTTCTTTTCTGCAAAATGAAAGAATTGAGCAAAATAGTCTCTACGGACCTTTACAACGCCTTTACTTTATGTGTGTTTATGACTGACAGTGCAGCATTTTTAAGTTTTCAGAATATTTCAGATACTGACATGGCAAACTTTGCAATCTACTTTGCAAATTTTAGAGATATAGGTGCATCTGTGTACATTTCTTTAAATTTAATAATTAAGCTTCCCACTTTCAATTTCCTAATGAAAAGACAGGCAGGCGTGCGTGCGCGCACGCACAAACACACACACACACTATTGCAGCTTCATATACTTTACTGATCTGCTTAGATTGTATGTACAACACAGGATTTTGATTGTAAATTTTTACATTTGACAATGTAAAGTATTATTTAGATAATCCTCTATAGGATACCTTGGGTTTATCAGTAATCATTAGCACAGTTAAATATTTATTCTGCTAATTAAACCTCAGATGCTGTTACTACCTCTACAAACTAACTCTAACATACACTGTTACTCAAAGTGTGGCCCAGAGCCCTTCAGCATCCATATCAGCTGGGACTGGCTGGAAATGCAGAACGCCTCCCGCCAGAACTACAGAATCAAAATTTGCATTTTAACCAGGTGCTCAGGTGATTTGTGTGCACACTAAAGTTCTAGAAGTGCTATTATACATTATAGTGCTTCCCACACTGCTTGAAAATAGGTAAGTCTGTTTTTTCCATAAAGAAATGAATAAATGAGCAAACTAACTAATTTAGCAAAGTGAAGGGCTATAATTTAGTGCCACTGGACTTAGAGTTACAGAAGCTTACAGTTGAGAGTTTCTTTTCTTCTCTTTTCTTTTCTTTTTAAATATAGTCTTAGGTCTATTTTTATAAAAGGCAGGGGGCCAGGAAACTGGATGAAAAAGTTTATTCTGTTCAGGACCCACTTGCAAATACTACATACATCATTGAAAATAAAGAAAATCAATATGAATATTAAAATATTTACTGTTTTCTATAAGATTAGCTAACAACCAATATGTTATTTTTATTTCACTTTATAGCTAGTAATTTTAAAATCCCATAATGTATTGCTGTCCTACATAAAATACCAGAAAGAAAAAATATATATACAACTATGTGGTAAAAACTCTGAAATCTAAGTAAATAATAAAATAAATTGAGAATATAAAGTCAAGGACAAATTTAAATAAAACAGACCAGGATTCTAGTTGCAGCTCTGAGACTGTGTGATTTTTTTCAACAATTCACTTCATTTCTCTGGGATCCAGTTTTTTTCATCTAGAAAATGAAAGGATGATCTTGACTTTACACTCCAGCTCTGAATTTCTGAAATCTAGTATGTCTGAAATCAAATCAATGCCTGTTCTAAATTTCTGAAATCTAGTGTGTCTGAAATCAATGTCTGTATTGTCATCGTGTATGCATTTATGGAAATTCAATATGGAATCTCAGAAGTGGCATAAATAAGTCATTCTGGAATTTCTGTTATTTTACTTCTGTTCTCCACTAAGAACAGAAGCACGTGAGCTAATGACCACCTCATGGTGCTAATGTAAAGACACTGTCCCCAACAGACATTTACTCTAGGCAAAAGGCAAATGTTAAAATTTTTAACACAGGAGAAGTTATCTTGGTTTCCTTTCATTCTGAATCACCAAATTAAATTCTGTAATTCCATCCCCCTCACTAACTACTCAATTCACTCATATGGTCTCCAGGAGTCCTGGGTGAATGGGTGAAAGCTTCCACCTTTCATAGCCTCCCAAAGCAAGTAAGAGGACTATTGAGAGGTAGTTATGCCTGAAAAGTTACCTAGTTACTCTGGCACTAGAAGATAAACTGACAGGTCTTTCAGGGAGCTAATTACTGAGCCTGTTATTTGGTTCAGTGACAGAACGGCTTGTTTGTGAGAAGAAACATATTTCTGCCATTGCTTTTTCCATTACCATTATTTCTATCATCATAAATAAGAATCAGTAGGCCATCTCAAGTAGCATCTGCTCACCACAATTTAGCATCTGAGTGTCAGGCATGTGCAGGCTAAGCAGCAGTGCCCGTTGCTGAGGATTGAAACCCAACAGACAAGGAAAACTTCTGAAATTCAGTAACAGTGCATATGTCTGTGTGAGAAACTTGAGGGCAAGGGTAGTTTGTTCTTTGTCTCTATATTTGTAGCACAGGGTCTGACACAAGGCAGGGTATCCAAATGAATAAACAAGTAAATGAATGATGGATGGATGGATGGATGGATGGATGGATGGATGGATGGATGAATGGATGGATGGATGGAACAAAAGGAAGGTTTTAAGATATTATATGGAACCGATTATATTTATTGGGCTGGTCAAGGGATGTTGTTTTGATAAGGGCAGGGCTAGTCACAATTCATGATGGACACACGAAAGCCAAGGCACAATGTGACTCAGAGGAACCCTGACTTTGATGAGCAGTTCAACTGCACATACTCAGGTCCCTGCAATGTTCACTACCAGGGCTTGCTAAAAGACAACAAATCAGAATGGCAGCCATTAAAAAAGTTCAGTGAGACCTCAAAAGAAATTCTCCCCCACTGCCAGTGGCAGTCTTCCTGAACAAAACAATGTCAGGTAAGGAGCTGATCAGAGAGGTGGAAAACAGAAAAAATGAGGTGAAGGGGAACAGTGGAAGAGGAGTTCAGGCAGAGGCCTGAGTAGGGAAATAGGGGTGTGGAAAATCTGCGAAGACAGGGAGAGATGATGAAGACCCACAATTCTTGAGGGACGATATGGGTATCTGTTTGGAGGACTGGAAAGGTATTAAGGCTGAGAGTAGACCAAAGCAAGGAAAAAAAGGAGAAGTCAGAGAAATGTCTATAAAATAACACCTATCACCACTGATAACAAGTATAAAAGAATCCTTTTTTCTTCTTCAGGAGACAAAGGGAATTTTAAGTAGGATTAAGTAGCAGTAGTTTTCAGAACTCAGCAGCTCTCAGAAGCAATAATAACTTCATAAATAGCTAAGTGGATGGTAGGAATTACTTCACTTTGGAATTTGGCCAGCATATCAAAGTTAACAGTAGTATCGCATCTTTTTCAAAGCTTCCCTGAGAGTCTGGGAAGGAAAATCATCTCAGAAAACTCTGCTGAGTGAATTTTAGGAAGAGGAGTCTCCTTGAAGACATTCTAGCTCCTGAAAATTGACATGACAGAAGCCCTACCCTGCTGAGAAGTACTCTCTTATGCACATAAATACATCATTGCCTGTATCACCCCCAATGGAAGCAGATAATTACGTTTCCAGATTACCATTGCTAAAGGTAAAATTGTACTCAAAACATAACTCACAAACAATGCTCTAAATGCAGCAAAACGGGCCTTGTAGATATGCCACTTTCACAGAGTTCCCTAACTTTTGGACTCATTGTGCATGGTTAAAACGTGAACCTTGTAAGGCCAAATATTGAAACTCGCACATCTGTACAAATTCACTTCTGAATTAGGTGGAATTGGAAGTATAAATAATTTTCACACCCTGGACACTTCTGCTCATGAATATCCTGTCGATATTTCCTCTTAAGTACATTTGACCATTGACGCGCTATGTATCATCTTCTCTTCTCCCCCAAAACAAATGGTAATTTGGGATACAAGTATCTTCTCTCACCATCTGGAAATGTTCATGTGTTACTGTTTTGTTGTTGTTGTTGTTGTTTAGGATATTGCATTATTTATTTATTTTCTACCCACAGGCAAGTTATTTCAGTATCACCCACAATGCAATTTGCATGCAAATCTGTTTATTGCCCGTGTTGCCTAACAGTGTGCTTGCACTAGCACTTGGAGTCAACACCATTTCCATTGCAATAGAAAGAGTTCTAACTGGACAAATGGTTATACTGTTAGCAACACCCACATAAAATCAAAGGAATCTAAAGCAGATATGGCGCCATGTCAGGAGTCTACTTACAACCCTATTCTATATTTATACCTGAAACAAGTATCCAGTACCCACCATCCACAGATGCTAAAAGGAAATCTATGTCCATCAACATTTTTGGAGAATATGAGTTTGGAGAAGCTGGTTATTCTGAAAACAGTCTGTTAAAAAGTTATGTGATTAATGAATAACTAATTTCTCACCAATTTTATCACATATAACATATATGTAACTAAAAATCTTGTTCATCCATTTTATTAACTGGTGGATTTTCATTAATATAGTCTAAACAATAATAGGATATGAATGAGTAGATGATCAAATTCAGAATTCAGAATGAAGTACAGTGTAAAATATATCTGAATGAAAAACATAGAGGGTACTCGGCGCATGAACTCTCCTTTCAAATACTATTAAACTGGCCCCTTGATTTCCCTTTATTCGTTAACAAGCACCGTCCCCTCCAATAAGCCAGACCTCTGCACTGTTCTTCACACATCTCCCGCTCATCCACCTCTGCCCTCATCTTGGATGCTGTTTCTGAAATCTTTCTTTGTATCAAGCACTCACCTTCTCCACGAAGCTATGAACTGTATCACTTGAACTTAGTCATACATTTTCTGAACGTCCTTCGTGTCTTTTTCCAAATTTAGTATTTAATCATAGGATTTTCCCCCTCTGCTTATGTATGTGTTTGGCTGTATCTTCCCCCGCCACCAATTTAATCACAGTATTTAAAGATAACAGTTTTCATGCCTATCTTTAAAGTTTCCGTCAAAAATCCTACTCCACATTTAATTTCTCTTTCTCCAGTAATTCCTTCTAAATACTAGGTTTGTCTGAAAACATGCTTAAATGTGCTCTTTCTAAGGAAAACTTCCACAAGCCCTGCTGCCTCTTTCTCAAGTTCTCCTACTATGGCTACTTCCTTTTTCTGCCAAACTTCTTGAAAAGGTATTCTTTCTTCCATTTCCTCTATTCTGGGTCTGTCTCCCAATTTGCATCTCTCTATCATATTTCCTATGCCTCAGCCTCACCTTTCAGAAACTACATATATGTAGCCCATCTTCTCTCCTGGAGACTGGGAAGACATTAGCTTCCAGTTCATCTTCTTCCCAGACTCACTTTGCTCAGTTTCCTTTCCTGGCTTCTCCCCTAGAGTCTTCAGTGGTCCTCCCTTCTCTCTGCTCAGTCCCCTATGGCATCTGCACCTCTGCCCTTGTCTCTAACTTCCTGGTCTCTACCTGCCATTCCCTAATCTGTATTTAGTGCTGAAAGCTCCGTGGGGTCCCAGACCTTATGCTGCCACCTGCTGGGCAGTTTCATGGGGCTGCCTCAAAACCAAATTCAAGTTAGTCCCTCCAAACCTGTTCTTGGTTAAATAAGTATATCACCATTTTCCTGGCTGAGCTGGTAGAGATTTGATATTCAGAACTTCCATCACTTACTCCCACCCCCAGCGTTAATTACTCACCATGTACTGCAAACACTACCTACTGGACTTCTGTCCTCTGAGATCTGCCCCTAACTCACGGGTCCTCATTTAGGCTGTGACGGCCCGATACCAGAACTCCTGGATAAGCCAGACCTGGCCTTTCTCCTTTCTCGCCCCTGATCTCCAACCCTCCTGACGCTTCTGCCAGAGGAATCTTCTTTGAAACAGGCATCTGAGCAACGCCCAGGATAAAAAGCCTCAAGTAATTCTACCTGACAGGTAAAATAAAGCCCTCAGGTCTGGAGCTTCTAGGAAGAACTTGAAGACCTTGCATAACCTGACCCCAGCCTAGGTATTTCTTTAGCCTCATCTGCCCTCACGCTCCCTCTCACTCCCTGTCTCACTCTCACTCTCTGCAGCCTCCCTGAACTTTGTTTTCTGTACCGTGAACAAAAGAGACTTGACGTAGATCCTGGAAGGGGCTGCCCTCATATCTTCACATGGCTGACACCTTCTTGCCATTCAGATCTCATCTCAAATTGTCACCTCCTTGGTGTTCTCTGACCGCACAATCTAATTGCCGCCCTCCCTGCCAATACCACCTACTCACCCTTTCACAGTACTCGGCTGTATTTCCCGCAAGCGTGCCTCAGCATCTGGAAGTCTCTGTTTCTTTATACATTTACTGATTTAGTGTCTGTCCCCTGACAATCGAGTATAAGCTCTGTGAGAATAGACTCCGTCCCCCTTCCTCACCCCCAGCTCCTGGAACGGGGCCGGGCACACAGGAAGCCTGAAGTCACACCCCTCCACGCTCCGGCACATATTTTCAATCCCCATTGTCGATTTGCTTATATGTCTGCTCTAGCATTTATCATATTGTATCTTTTATTTGGACAGCTATTTCCAAAGGAAGTGAGCAGAGGGAAAGGACGATGTATCAAAATATGGGGGCTGGAGAGGGAGATGTATATGGTTATAAAATGCTCATTCGAGATTTGTAGTAATGAATGTAGAGGATTTATGCATCTTTGTCGAAATTATTCCTAATGTTTTTGTTTTTCTGATCATAGTATAATCAATATCCTTTAAATTTCATTTTCCATGCACTATTTTCTAATATAATATGAATTTTTAAATAATAAATTTTTAAAAATAAATAATTTTTAAATAATTCATTTTACATAAAATGAATTTTTAAAAAAGATGTTTATATTGACCTTGTATCTGCAAACTTGTAAATTTACTACTTAGCTCTAAATAATTTTTTAAACACCAAAGATTTTTCTAGGTATCCAATCATGTTATCTGCAAATAAAAAATGCTTCATTCTTACATTCAAAATAAGAAAACATTTAATATCATTAAATGTTGTGTTATTATTTAATATAATTAAATCTTGTGGTATTATTTTTAAGCACAAGATACAGAAAATAAATCATCGAAAATCATAGCTACTAGTGCTATGCAGGATATAGGGGAGAACAGTTTTATAGGGGACACAGATTGAAAAAAAACTGTCTGTAGCAATTTATTATGATCCATTATCTTCACTACATTTTAAGCTCCTGAAGAGCAATATCACATCTTACTTATTTGTCTATAACACGCCAACCCTAACAAAGTACTTTCCCAAAGTAGAATCTCAAAAAATATGTCTTTTTAATAGGATTGAAATACCCCAGTGCTGGGTATGTGGCACATGTCTAATAAATACTTGTTGGTTAACTCTAAGAATCAAGGAATACACCTGAGTTTGCTGCATGATCAGGGTATGCTCAGACCTACTGAGAAACTGTAGAAAGAGACACAAGAAACCAGAAAATACCCTCATGATTATCCATAGAGAAAAACTTCCTGCCTCAGGCAATAAAACAAATGCACCAAGGAAAACATTTAAGTGGCTACCTGTGCATTTCTTGATATGACTGTTCCTTTTTCCATGGGATCCTAATTTGCATCCGAAATTCTCCTCCCAAAATTCTGCAAACCACACATTTCTTCGATTGTTAGCAAGAGTTCGGCTTCTAAAGTATCGATCAAACCCTATTTTAAAGAAGAAAGGTATGATTTTAATATTCTTTCCAAATCAAAACCAAATACTGTCAGAGCTTTTGAATGGATATTAAGTTATATTGTGATCATTGCATGGAAATATATATATATATATAAATATATATATACATATATATATATATATATATATATATATATATATATATATATATTAACAAATGGGGACAGCCAAAAGCTTCCCTTATGACAAAAGCCAAGGGGCCTCAGTGAACAATATCTCCACCCCACCATTCACCATTCAGGCACCTGGCTGTAGGGATGAGCATAACAGGAAAGCCTATTATTGGTGTCATTGTCACAACCTCTCCCTCTCCTCTATGTCTCCAAATGGCAGTATCCAGTATCCTCATGGTAAATATTCAGAACCAGCTCAGATTTTTCTCATTTCCTTCTCTCTCTCTCTCTCTCTCTCTCTCTCTCTCTCTCTCTCTCTCTCTCTCCTAGCAGGGGTTAATGTTCCAGGTTTTTGTGCTCCTACCCACCTCAGAATTTATCTGTCCTATATGTTCCATGTTCAGCTAATTCAATTAACTAATCAGTACTAATGTAATCTTCTCGAGTCGTGGGTAATGGGCTAAAGTGTCAGCCCGCTCAGGTAACAACCTCATTGAAGAGAGACCACCTGGAAATAATGCCTTACTCAAAAGAATAATGGGAAAGGTGGGAGTGTCCATCACTGTCAAGACCATTGGCAAAGATATTTGGGAGACAGAGTGCCTTTCAGGGATGCTCCTCATCTTTGCTGTTGTGTTTATTTTGTCCACAGGGTCAGTCCAGCATCATGTCTTCATTTTCTATGATGCAAGCATCCTTACCCCACAGTACTGTAACCATCATATATACCCATGGAAATATGCAAACTTACAGGACAACAGCAAGCAAATGGCCAACATCATGGAAATATCGAAGGCCAACTATAATTCCGTTTCATAAAGAAAAAATCTAACAGGCACTCTTTTCTAATTAAAAAATACATGGGTTAAACAGTTACTCCCTTGGCAATTCTGCCATCAGAGCTAAAACTTCTCTCCTGAGTCATCAATAAGGGGTGCAATCCCATCCCACTATCACTGCATATGCTGCTACTCTGGCGATGCCTTTGAGCTTTGATTTAATTGGAATGAAACAAACTGTGCTGCATCCTTACCATCAATTGATGCTCTTTTGGGCAAAATCGTCACAGCCCCTTCAGCAATCTCCTCCTGCTGATAAACAGGTGCTATTTTGGATCCCCAGCTATCCGAGCCGATCCAGAGAAAATGCCCACTTTGGTTTAATTTTTTTGCTGCTTCTAATATCCTCCTATAGGAATAAAAAGAAATAAAGATACCACATTTATCAAGAAACACTGCAAGTATGACTGTTCCGAGACAGCTATATCGAGTTATATACACTCAGTAGGTCACCGTTAAACAATTAGTCAATCATTCTAACTGCCTGAGTCTTATCATCTCCTAAAGGAAGTATATTGGCGACTTTAACTCCAGCGCCTGTTAATTAGCCTTATCCTTAACCTCATTCACTTCATTCTGGCTGTCATCCTTATTTGTCTCATTTCTTTCAGGCCCAGGTTTCACTCTATAGACATTCCAGACTTCGAAACTGCAAGGCTGTGGTGTCTCCGCGCAGCAGAAGGCAGTCGGCAGTTACATGAGAAGGTTGCAATTCCTGTGAAGTCTCACAAGATTGTACACTGAACATGAAATATGTTAGGAAAAAAGGATGTCACAAATCTGATCCTACATAAGGAAGAAAAGTAACCAGCACCTGATGTCATCTTCATTGGCAAACATAATCACTGCCCGAGCATTAGGTGTTTCTAGCAGGCGTCTGATAATTTTTTCAAATTCTCCAGGTCTCGGTTCACGTGGGATTTTCTGTGACTGAGCAATACAAACACCACCTGTTTTTGTGAAAAGAAGGAAAGAAAAAGGGATTCAGAAAGGGCATTTATTTAATTAACAAACTTAATGAGGTTAGCTACTATATATAAAAACACATGATTCGATACAGGATATTGTTTCACGAAACATCTGTCATTCTCATCTATTAAAAACAATCATGTTTGTTTACATTATAATATATATATCAAATAAATTACATCAATTACTTACTCATACATCAAGGGTTTATTTTTCCCAAGTTTAAAGATTATTTTTGTGGATGTCTATAAGAAAACCAAAGTGTACAAAATCTGTGACAAGAGTCAAGGAGTCAAACAAAGAAGGGCTGTTTTGATTCATTTAACATAAATCAAAGGACAAAAGCCTAGATTAATAAAAAGCATGAATAAGCCTTATATGTGAGAGTACCTACTAAACAAGAAGGTCCTTTTACTACTTTTATTTATTAGTAGACCTCCATTAAAGTTAATTTCATCTTAGAGTGCATAGTATTACAGGAAGGTGCTTAAGCATTAGCATAATGACATGTTATGAGACAAGCGGTCTTCAAGATTATTTGAGACGTAGGCAAGTACCAAAGATGCAAACCCTCTGTTGACATATGTCTCCACCATGCAAATCAAGACAGCAGAAATCCCATCCCACTATCACAGAAAAAAAAAAAAAAAAGAATTCTTCTTTTAGCCCCTCCTTCTAAGACAATGAAAGACCAAAGAGAAAAGTTTAGAAAAGGTCTCTGCCACTGGGCTGGGATAAAGAAGAATAAAGAGATTTCTAAGTTTCAATAGAGCAGAGAAATAACATGTGCTAACACTAGAGAAAAAAAGTAATATCAGCAATATCTTTCAGTTCTATTATGGTTTAAACAGGCTTTTTGAGTCAGCTGAGAATTCAATCACCCTTTGTACCATTGCGTCAGTAGGCAAAGGCATTTTTACTTCCAAACAATTAGCAATGCATTCAGTCGCCCAAGTTACTGGATGCCATTACACGCTACTCATTGTGCTGGACCCTGGGAATATACAGTCTAATACAAGAAGTTACCATCCAGTCTGGGGGATAGGCCTTCCAAAAAATCATCATGGAATATGTGATAAAGTTTAGAATTAAGAGAATATCCCATACAATGGGTGCACAGAGGAAGTTGTAACTCAAAAGGTTGGAAAAGATGGATTTTAAAGGGAAAATACACAGCCATATAGGGACAAAAGTGGGACATTTCTGAAAGAGACCAAGGTATGAAAGAACCTTGCTTGATCGTGGCTCATCGTAGAGACTGGCTGGGTTTGGAGTTGGAAAGAACGGTCAGGCCCAGGTTGAGAATGACTATGTTAGACATGCCAAATAATTTGAGCTTGATCTTGACAACAAAGGGAGCTCCCTGAAAGATCCTAAGCAGGAGAATCACAGGATGAGCTTTATGCTTTAGAAAGAAATCTCAGGTAACCAAGCAAAGAAGAAATATCTAATAGCCAGACAATGGGTGTCCAGTGTCTTGTGACATGTGTGGCAATAATGTATGAGTAACAGTGCTAGGGTACTGAAGGTTTCCTTTTCTCTGAGTTAGCACATGGTCAGAATTATCCCCGTGATAGCAATTCTCTTCCTAACCTTACAATATGCTCTTTGAGGATGGAAATTGCCCACAACCCCCAGACTGAGCCTGTAGTTAGCTTGCCTACTAATATGCCCCTAACAGTTGGGATAATTGGTTCATTCCTTCACTAAATATGTATTGAGTGCCCACAGTCTGCCAGACTCTGTGTGGTGGCTGTGAGATACAATGGTGAATAAAACAGACATGGTCTCTGCCTTCACAGAGTTCAGAAATGTGATGAGTGAACCAGGCCTACTACAAAAAAAAAAAAAAAAGTTTATAATTATAAATTATGGCAGGTCCTATGGCAGGTCATATGAGGAAGAGCAAGAGAACTTAATTGAGATTGAGGAGTGTTCAGGAAAAGCCTCTTGAAAGTGGTATCACTTAGTTGAGATCAAAGAGAAGAGAGAACAGGAGAGAACATGGGAAAGCACAGGGAAGAGCCAGTGGAGTTAACGAACAATGGGGAGAAGTGTGAGACAAAGGAGAGGCAAACAGGGGCCAGGTCACGTGTGGCTGTGCAGGGCCTGTGGAAGACTATGAATAATTAAAACGCTTAAGCTCCTCACTAAATGTTTCAGTAACCCATATGAATATGTCTCATCTAAAAACACTGCATTTTATGGAAGAACAATGGCCGAGGATTGCTGCCGGAGAAGGCAACCTGGACTGGAAAAGACCAGGAAGCAATGATCTCAGTTAAGAGATTACGGGGACAGGCAGTGGGGAAACATAGTGCTATGGTGCTGAGCTAGAGCCGATGGAGCTGTTAGAATTTCTGTGTTAGAATCGACGGGGCTTTGTACCTTTTTCCCAGCCTTATTGAAGTATGATTGGCAGATAGAAATCGTATATACAGAGGGTGCCAAAAGAAATGTATACACATTTTAAGAAAGGGAAAAGCTGTATCAAAATTGTAAGACAATGACTGACGCTAGCATTCATTTGATTAATGCCATCTTTTGAGCGAACATCTTACTCCACATTCCTATGTAATTCAATTCAACTTTGAAAAGTAATACATAGATAACATCGCTTAAAATGTGTATACATTTTTTTGGCACCCCCGGTATTTAGGTTGTACTGATTTGATCAAAGTAGGGAGTAATGAGAAGCCACTAAGCCTGACGCTAAGGTTTTGGCCTTTGTGACCAGTTTCTGTAATGCCACCATTAAGCAAGTAAGAAATACAGAAGGGTGAGCAGGTATACAGAGGAGACAAGCATGATTTTGATTCAGAAGAGGTTGTTTTTGAAGTACCCATGGATCATCAAACTGAAAAAGTGGGTCTGGAGCTAAGGAGAGAGAAGGGAAATGTAATTACAATTTTGTCAGGTGATACAGTAGGTAGATGAAGAGCTGGTAGTGAAGAGATCAGAGGACATATTTAAATCAACAACAAGAAACGATGAATGATGGAGCATGGAAATTTTTATTATGACTATTTCAGATGAGGCAAACAGGCAATTCAGACATAGGGTTTAGTCGGAATTCATTCATTTTCATTCATTCAGAATCTACTGAACATTTCTGTTTTGGAGAATGGGGGCAATGAATGAGAATGGAGAGAAGTGACCACATATGTTGAGGAGGAAAATTTTGGGACAAAGTTTAGAGGTAAGTTGAAAACCATGTATAATGTCTTTAAAAAGCAAACAAACAAATAGATAAAACAAAACAAAACAAACAAACAAAAACTGGTGAGTGGAAGCATTAGGTAACTGTAGAAATGTAAAACCCAACTGTAACACTCTCTAGGGAACAATAGCTGTTTTAAAATATGACTGCCCTTTTAATTAAATCGCTGTGATTACTTAAGCATCCCATTAAAGACATGCCATATCCTAAGTATCATTCAGAGATTACTATTGACTCCATAGCCAGAAGAAACAAAGGCTGGAAAATTTTTGTTATGACTATTTCAGATGAGGCAAACAGGCAATCCAGACGTAGGGTTTAGTCTGAATTCATTGAGTTATTCATTCATTCAGAATCTACTGAACATTTTTGCTTGTAAAAAATTGCTAGTAAGTTTGGATTTTTAGAGTCTAAATCCATTTCGTATTGTTTTATTCCTCTTCCTCACCCAATGTTTGTCAGCCTGGCCAATTTGTATTTTCCAGGAAAGAGGGACTGCATAATTAATTTACTTTGGCTAAACAAGCTCTAATGGAGAATTTGCCTCACATGGCATTTTGCTATTTGATGCTTTACAGATATTTTATTAAATCATGAACTGTATTGCTTCTCCAGTGATTGGCGTTAGAAGATTAGGATTCTTTTCTTAGCCCCGAAACTCATTCACACTTTCTATCTTCACATCTGTCAAAAAGCCAGACAGTTAGTCCATTCATAAGCACTCATAGTCTACTGTGTTTCAGGAGCTACCGACCTTCAAAGATTGTGTGTCCTCAGCAATCTTATAATATAATTGAATGACAAGATGCACAAATAAGAAAAGCCAGATAAGGATGTAAAATTATCTAATGATGAAAGATAACAGCATAAGACATATTAAAATACAGTAACACATGACATCATCCCATAAAACAGTCCTATACTTCATAGGAAGAAGAAGTCCTTATATACTGTTAGAGTTTGGTTAAAAGCCAGTGACATTTCGTCAAACATTCAGTCTTAATCAAGGGATGTTTTCCTACAATGTTCATTATGTACTGTTTTAATTTTTAAAGAGATTCTAACTTGATTTAGACTCGGGGCTAGTAGGAGAATGAGAAGTTGCCCTCCTTTGAAGAATGCATCTAAAATAGAATTGCATCTATTGTCCCATATCTCACTCTGAAAGAGTACTGATTGTGTACAATTCCAGGGACACTAACTTTTCTTTTCTTCAGGTGTGCTCAGTTCTGCAAAAAGTCATTTTTAAAGCTTAGCACTTAGGAAAAGAATGTTGAATGGAGGAATGTACAATTGGCTGCTCTCTAGAATTTCCTGACTTCCTTGCCTGTGTAAATGTTTTCCTTTGGATTATTTAATGATAATTTAAAGGTCATTTGTTCAACTGAACACTTTAAGTATACAACACGAGATTGCCCCTTCCAGTCTCATTCGCTCTATGGTACCTCACAAGTCCTAATGTCAGCACTTTAACGTTGGTATTATCCTCATATTTCTGATTTCATATTTCTGCAGAACCTCAGAAACAGGGGTATCAAAAGCTAGCAAGAGGCTGGAACCCAGGTTCAAAGCCAGATCTGTCTGACTCCAAGTCTAGACTTTTCCACCGTATTCTCCCATCAATAATTGACTAAACCTATTGCTTAATGTTGAATGGATACAAATAAAGATAAATAAGATAAAGTAAATTTAAAGACTCATTTTAAAAATCTAGCAGCTCACCCCTTGTAAGTCTAATTGATAGCTCCATAAATATAGTTCTTCTATTGACTATTAAGAACTTAATTAGGACACTTAGAAGTCATGCAGATTATAGAACTGACTTAAACTTCTTCACTATATAACCAATTCACCCTCAATAAAAAATAAAAATAACAAGATCAATAACTTACATCTTAAGTTTGTTAAAAAATGTGATGCCAAAAAATAAAAAATAAAGCTTCCTACTACAAAACAAAAATAAAAGTAAAAATGAACAACTTTCCAATTGCCCCTGTAAATGCATGTCCTCAGGAGACTTTCCCGAGGTGTCTAGTTTTCCCCTTCACCTTTGCACCACAGCAACCACAATAATTGTATTTAAACAAATGGTTTTCACCCTAGCGTATGAGTTCCTTGACTACTGAACCCTGTCTGTTACATTTACCACCATACACAACACCTATCCCTGTGTGATACACAGAGACTTCAACAAATATTTGTTACTACACACAAGACCTGTAATATTGAATGCTGGTATGGAAAAATAGTCGTGGGGCAGTCCTGCCTTCAAACTCCTTTCAGTCAAGTAGGGAAACAAAACATGCATATAAATATGTGTTTAAAAATAAATGGCATAAAAGAAATTTTAAAAAAATTGGACTGTTTGTCATTCAGAGGAAGTTGCCATTGAAATGGGCTGTCTCCCAAAATAGTTTTTACCAGGATGCTATGAATTAGAGTATCACCTTGGCTTTAGTTTAGTCATCTGTAAGGTGGTACAATAATTTGCTCTTATGTCAATGAGACATAAGAACAAATTAGCAAACAATTCCATTCATAATTTTATCTCTTTAGAAAGCCAAGACTTATTGGGTGAATGTCCAGATGTCTCTTTTCTGAGAGACGAAAGACTCATTTGTATGTGTCAGTTTGCTAGTTTGGTTTGCAGAAAGATGTTGGAATGAGAAAGAAAACAGACTTGCAGCCAGAAAACCTGACAGTGGATCCTGTATGACCTTGAACAAGTCTCTCATCTCTTAGTTTATTTACCTCTATGACAGGTTCATAATAACTACTACCCAGGATGTCAAGAGAATCTAATTAAAGGGGGTAAAATGATAACGTTCTATACAAATGAAGTATATAATTATTATTATTGTTTGCAATAATAATTATTAGCAATAATAATTATTGCTAACAATAATAATAATAATAACCAGATAAGCATCATCACCATAACCTGAGATAGGAGATAGTTGCTATTCAAATCTGAAACATGGGATTGTCAACAGATTATGTTCTTAATCCTTCATCATTGTTTGTACAATATTATCAAATACACTAATTTCTGAGACTTAATACTTGTCCACTGTCCATGCCAAAAAATGATTAAATGTCACCTATTACTGGTCATCACAATGTGATCAGGGGACTCTCAATGGGAGACAATGTTAAAAGTTACTTACATTCTCCTCGATGCCCCAATTCCTACCCTGAGGATCCAAGTCTCCTTTCAAAAGGAGTCCATAAGTATTTCAAAGATCTGGGTTGAAAAGTAGGATTTACTCTTTAAAAGAATAAAAGAAGGGTAAAAACTATTAAACTATTAATGGTGCCAACTATTAAGAAGCAAAGCTGTTGTGGAAATAAAAACATGTTTTGTTTCATTTAAAAGCCCGCCTGTACATCATCAATTGGTTAGCTTCTAAAGTCTGAGACAATACTCTTGCAGGTTGGGCTCCCCAGGGAACAGACCCTTAGAAGGAGTCTGAAATGTTGACTTGCGCTTGGCATTCACCCTATGGAGGGCCAAGGAATAAAGCAGGATTGGGGGCAAAGGAGACGTCCAGCTGGCTGTGGACCCAAGACAAACTCCCAATGCCGCAGAAAGCTCTGAGGCTAGAATGGCCTCCAGAGTTGTTTTGAATTAAGTCAGGAAGGCCAGGCCATTACACCACCACATTAGTCAGTCCTTGGATGTGGACCATCCTGGGAGGGGAACAGAGACATTGGGCAGGGCAGCTCTCTGCCGCCTGACAACCCTTCAAGGGTCTAGAGAGCAGTCTCTGAGGCCAGAGCTATGGCTCCTTCACTAATGGGGATCCCAAGGGAGACTGACCATCCACACAAATTAAAATTTTTAGAGAAATGAAGATGTATCTCTGAAATGACAGTATAAGTCAAATAATGAATAAAATGTTATTGTTTAATTGCAAAATCCCTCTTCAAAGAGCACTTACTGCACAGAGAAAGGAAGTAGAAACAGTACAAAATTAGAATTGTAGCCAGCTCAAAGAGAACTAGGATCATAAAACTCGCTGGTATTTCAATAAAGTTTTGTTAAAACAATCTGAAAGGATAAAGAATCAGGTGTTTACTTGTTGCTTATTTTTAAGAACAAAATTTCTATTAATAATATCCAAGGGAAAAAATAAAACAAAAAATAATGTCAAAGCACCAAGTTCCAACTGTGATAGAAATCAAGGAGGATTAAATTATGAGGAATGAAATTACTTACAAAACTATGTATAGAATATTAAATGTGATTTTTATTTAAACATGATTATTACCACTCTCTGAGGCTGGTTCACAGTTTTGGTCAAGTTAAGCTCTAAATAAATCAGATCAAGTCTCTGGTTGAATAACTTGTTAGATCTGCACGACAGACTTTGGTTTTGGTGTATAAACAAATGAACAAAATTAGCATTTTATCAATCGTTAAAGAGAATGACTAACCTATTGGTTAAAAATGATTGGTCAAAATTTTTGATTGATCATAAGAAATTGCCTATAACTGACCATTTTTGACATAATAAAAATGTGATGTACCGTCAACTATTATTTATTTCTTATGAATGCACCTTCAGATAATAGCAATGAGCAATAGCAATGTCCTTTTTTTTTCTTAAGGACAATAGAAGCACATAAACTCTTAAAGTGTCCAGATCCCAATTCCAAATTGGGGGTGGAGGCAAAGGTTTTCCCCCCACCACCAAGCAATTCTCTGGACACCAACTTGGTGTCCTAGAAATCAACTCATTTCTGACACTACCAGAATATAGGGTCAGATTCCACAAATTCAGAGTTCAGTTCTACAAGACTACCCCCCTACACAGTTCAGATGCCAATTGCAAGTCCAGGTTGTTATCTGTCCTTCTGACCAACTGGCTTTAAATCAGAGGTTCCCAATGTCAACAGAAAGCATCCAGCCAAAGAGAAAGCTTCTGAGTTTATTTGAGTCAAACTGATAAAAATTGCCAGGAAGCAAAATCTCAATGGATTGAGAAAATGCTCCACAAAATGGTGGTTTGCAGTTTATTTTATACATAGAATCAAAGGAGGAGGGTTACATAAAATTCACTGGTGGTAGAGTAAGGAGATGGGAGAAAGCAAAGCCAGGAGGGCGGGGGGGAATCTCTGGGATTGGATAAGAGTAAATTGGAGAGGCAGGTACTTCTTTCACATAGGTGGGTACAGGACAGTTAATAGTTCACATAGAGACATTAATCAGGCGACAAGAATAACAATGAGGCATTCTGTACTTTCCTGCTCTGTTCTGGAAAAAAGGAATTACTGACATTCCAAGGATGTCACCTTAAGTGCAAAAAGACAATAGACAGCTTCACTTAAGCTGAAGATTGACTTTATGCAGAAAGCTTCAGGTGAAAGATGTGACTTCCTGCCATGGCCCACCTTAGTTATGAATTTTTTATGTTCACATCATCTTATGTGGTTATTTTCAGGCTCCTGACCTTGTCAGGTTTAACCTGCGGGCCTTTTTCTGTCCTCACCAAGACCCCCTGTTTGGGTTTGATTAATTTGCTAGGACAGCCCACAGAGTTTAGGAAACCCGTTTATTCACTAGATTATGAGTTTATTTTAAAAGTATGCAACTCAGGAACAGCCAGATGGAAGAGGTGGATAGGGCAAGGCACAGGGAAAGGGCATGGAACGTCCATGTCCTCTCCAAGGGCACCAGTCCTCCCAAATCTGCACATGTTCACCATGTTCACCAAAGTGGAAGCTCTCGGAACCTTGTCCTTTTGTGTTTCTATGGAGGCTTATTACACCAGCGTGACTGATTAACTCACTGGCTATTGCCTATTGAGCTTAATCTCTAGCCCTTCATTTCTCCCCAGCTACTGGGAGGTTGGACTGAAAGTTCTAACCTTCTCATCACAAGTACAGTTCTCCTGGCAAGCAGCCCCCATTCCTCGGTTAGCTAAGGGCTTTCCCCACCCCCCAAGTCACCTCATCAGTATGACAAAAGACACTTTAATCACTTTCAACACTTTGGAAATTCCAAAGGTTTTAGGAGCTCAGTGTCAGAAACAAAGACCAAATACAGTATGCATATATTTCTTATAAATCACAATATCACAACTTTCCACCCTGATTACCTTTGGCATCATTTCTTTCCATCTTGCTGGAAGCATAAGTAAAATATAACAATCTGGCCCAATGTAATTGGTCCTTTAGTGATAGCTGAGTAAAATTTGTTCTAAGGTTCAAATAAGTGTAATCGCGCCTCCTGTAACAGTATTTTCACTTCCTCATTCAGTGTCCAACTGGGACTTAGCAGGAAAGTGCATAACATGATGAAAGTGTATGTTTGTCAGCTTGAAGTGCACTTGTGAGAGATTTATCTTGCACATCACAGTAAAGAAAAAGTGTTATCTTTAACAACATAGATTAAAAGAGCAAAATTGCACTGAAATCTGTGCTCATTCTCTCTCTCTCTCTCTCTCTCTCTCTCTCTCTCTCTCTCTCTCTCTCTGTAACATTTTATGCTTTTTCCTCCATCAAAAGCCATGTGGCCTCTTAAAGTGACTCTGAAAAGCACTGAAATGAGGCGATGAAGCTCATAGAAGCAGCATGAGACAATGCAACTCCCCTTCGTGTCCCATAGCAACAATAGAGACAACCCACTGTCAACTGGCAAAAAATAACTCTCCAGAAAATCCACCAAAAGAACGGTTTATTCAAGAAAAGAAAAAAGAAACAAAGCCACTAAAGTGTGTATATGCACACTCGCTGGCTGGTGTCCAAACCGGCTGGCCATGTGGAAAACGCTCCCCAGACCAACACGGCTTCCCCCCTTATTCACATCCCTCCCCTGAAAAGTTACCACAAAGTTCAACAGGAAGTCAAGACTAGAGAGTTCACAAGGGGCCCAACTCCACCCATAGTCCTCCCAGCTCTATGGTTAAGCATCTTAAGATGCCAGTTCACTTTTATCACCACTACTGGAAGAGGACGCACACAGAGAGCCCCTCTCCTGCTGGTCTCCGTGGGTACTCTCAGATGTTGATGCTTTGGAGGCAAACTGGGCTGGGATAGGCTCAAAGCTCAGGGTCTGTGCATACCAGACTTTCTAACTTAGCCACAGACCATCACACATCCAAAAGTCTGCTCAGAAAAACAGTGGTATGGTGGTTACAAAAGTCGTCTCTGGGGTATAACATCCTGGCCCTTCTCTTATTTACTGGCTATGTGACTCTGGGTAAGTTATGTGACTTCTCTGTTTCTCACCTAAAGACTGAGAAAATGCTAGATTGTGAAAGGATTATATAAGTACTTAACAGATTTTTTTTTCCCTCAGAAAACACATTAGTTGTAAATTACTTAAAATAAAAATCAACAAACCCCAAATAGATATAGTAACTCACTGTCACCAAGCAATATCCACCTATAATATTATTTCTAGACAGCTCAAATTTCATTCCCCAAATGGACACAGAATAATAACTCTTACTAGAGATCCCAGTCAATGAGGTTGTTAACTGCAGAAAGTACCACAGTCAGAAGGATAACTTGTGCCTGCCACAAGCTAGAGCTAAGCTTCTGATGCGTTGCTTCTTCCCACTCCTGAAAACAGAAAAGATCTAAGGAGACATTAGTATAGTATGTGGGAAAGATTCAGAGAAAGAAAGAAATCAAGAAGAAGAAAAAAAGAAGAAGAAGGAAACCAGGAAAAGGGGGAGCGTGAGGGGAAAAAATGACAGGGGAAAGAAAGAAAAAGGAACAAGAGTAGAGAAAACAAAGACTAGAGAGCAGACCATCCAGACCATAAGTATCTTTGGAGCTGGGCAAAACATGGATTCTCTGTAGGGTCAAAAGTGCAAATATGCGGTTCGGAAGAGTTGGAAAAGGAGCACTTAAAATAAGTTTTACTAATGTGTGGTGTGTATTTGGATTTATTTGGATTCATTTTTGAGTACTATTTTTGGAGTGTTTGGTGATTTCTGTTTTGTTTTGTCTCTTGCCATTTCAAAGTAGATTACCAGATACTGGGACCAACAACATGGCAAGAAGGTTTCAAAAGGTAAAACAGATTCCCTGTAAATGCTCAAACGCCCAATATCAACAGACTTTCTGAGAGAAGAGGAATTTTATCTTTTCCAGCCCATTGCCTAGAAAAACTATTACACCAAAGATTATTGGAATCAAAGGGGGCACTATTTAAATTTCTTACCCATTCTGGACGAGAAAAAAATAAATTAGTATTGGACTTGGAATTAAACCCACTATAGTTACGGATTAGAAATGAGTAATTCCATTACAGATTAGGAATTCATTAAAGAATTACGTACCCATTCAATTAGTGAAAGGGGAGGGAGTATATTTGAGGCATCCACCCTTTTGCATTCCACAAGTATCTATTGACCACGGACTGCATGTCATGTGTTTTTCAGACACAGAGCATACAGCAGTGAACAACATAGAGAAAGGCCCTGACTTCACAGAACTCACATCCCAGTGTGTCTCTAGAGTCCAGTGAAGCCTGACACCCGTGGGCACTCCCTAGGTGTCTGATGAATAAGAGAATGAACAAGAAGCTCCTATTTCATGCCAGAATGGAATGATTTAACAAGATAATAAGCACATCCATGTATTTAAAATACCATCATTCGGGAAAAAATGCATCTCTTGTTATTGTGTACATAACCAAGTCATTTTCAATACTTCTGCAACTAGGACCATCTCAACAGTATCTCAACAGCAGCTATCTAAGCTTGCAAACCAAGAGCATTCTTCTAGCCAGCGCACAAGGAACATCCTCTTCTACTTCTCAGCATTACCTGAATTCTGTGATATATATACTGGATTTCAATCAGTGGCCCTTGCTCAAAGCAGCGTTTTCAACAGACACTCGAAGCAAGCTGGCATTCTTGATTTAAGGAAGAAGGAACTATAGCTAAAAGATCATTATGATTTGAGCTAAATAACTCTGTAGAGCAAAGGTGTCTTCAGAGAAAAACAATAAGCACCAAAAGCATTTAAAAACTCAGCCTTTAAGTAAATGCAAGTACTTGTAGTATCTCTTTAAGTAATGTAACATTATTCCACAGCAGGATGTGATCATGTGTCCGAGATATAAAAAGGTTAAAAATATAGTTATATATTTAGCTTCTTTGATTCAAATGAAACTAAAAAGGGAGTGAGTAGACATGTTTTTGATAGCAAATCATCTTACATTGTAATTATTTAAATGACTCTTTAAAAACAAATTTTAACAGTGTTTTTAAAATGTAATTGATATGTAAAAGAACTGCAGACGTTTAAAGTATACAATTTGATGAGTTTGGACATACACATACACCTATGATACTATCACCAAAATCAAGGTAGTAAATGTATCTATCATCTCGAAAAGTTTCCTTGTGTCTCGTGTGTGTGTGTGTGTGTGTGTGTGTGTGTGTGTGTGTGTGAAAACACTTACCATGAGACCTACCCTCTTAACATAGTTTTGAGTGCATAATATTGTGCTGTTAACTATAGATAACGGGTTGTCAGCACATCTCTAGAACTTATTCATCTGGCATAACTGAAACTATACCCATTGAACAACAACTCCCCATTTCCCCCCTGTTCCCAGCCTCTGGCAACCACAACCCGACTCTTTGCTTCTATGAGTTTGGCTACATATTTTACATAGGTCACATAAGTAGAATCAGACGATGTTTATCCTTCTAAGAGTGGCTCATTTTACTGAGCATAGCGTTTTCTGGGTCAGTCTGTGTTGGCCCAAATAGTAGGATTTCCTTCTTTTTTAAAGCTGAGTAACATTCCATTGTTGTGCATTCCACATCTTTTAATCCATTTATCTGAGGATGGATATTTGGGTTGTTTTCATCTCTTGGCTTTTGTGAATACTGCTGCAATGAACATGGGAGTACAGAAATCTCTTCAAGATTTCTTGAAGAGATTTCTAGAATAGATTTCTTGAATAAATCGGAATTTCAACTCTTTCGGATAAGTACCCAGACGTGAGATTGCTGGATTATATGGTTGTCCTGTTTTTAATTTTTTTGATGAAACTTCACATTGTTTTCCCTAATGGTTGTACAATTTTACATTCCCACTAACAGTGTACAAATGTTCCAATTTCCCCACATCCTTGCCAACACTTGCTATATTGTGTTGTTTGGGGTTTTTTATGTTTGTTTGTTTGGTTTGTTTTTGATAATTGCCATCCTTACAGATGTGAAGTGATAGCTCACTGTAGTTCTAATTTGCATTTCCCTAATGATTAGCGATTCTGAGCACCTTAAGTACAGACCTCATGAACCTCATCCTAATAGCCAAACATACGTATTGTATTTCCCTACTGTCTCTCCACAATTGTCTTCTTGGTCATTAAATCTTCTCAATCTGTGTAATTAAACACAGCATCAACAGGTGAGGTAGTATAATCAAAATGTGAACTCCAAAGTTTTATACTATCAGGACTGAATAATTTAGAAAAATGCTTTCTGGTCTGGTTCCTTTTTGGGCAAAAATTTCATTCATTAACATTTTCTCAAAAGAGTGTCCTATGGGCTTCTCTTGCCCATCAACCCAGGCTCACCCGCCATCACTCACGGAGCATTAACTGAGCTCTTACTCCAGGCAGAGTGCTCTGTTGGAATCTGGAGCCACAAAATGAATAAGTAGACACAGTCCCTGGTCTTGAGGCACTCAGAGTAAGTAACACAACATATAAATAAATATTACAATTTGATGTGAGAAATGCTATACTACAGGGAAGCCTCAGCACAAGAGACCAAGAGAATGGAGTCGAGTAAGTGTGAACAAGATTCACCGGCCCTTGCCAGTGACCTGGGAATACATGGTCAGAGAAGCATGAAAAGGAGCTGGCACATTGATTTGCACTGAGATCAACAAGTCAGAAAACATTCTGGACGTGAGCTTATGATTGCTTTAGCCAGCCAGAAACCAGCAAAATCTATTTCGAATGGATACCACCAGACAGCAGTCATGGTCAGTGTTTCCCATGAAAATGAGATTATCATTAATGACTTAAATATGATATAATAAACACTCTGCATTTACGTACAAAGGGGGATTTAATTTCACTTTTCCACAATAAGAAGCAAACATCTCACCTTGGGGTGGAAGGAACACAGAGGGGGAAAAATGTTAAATAACCTTTAAAATGGCTGCATCGTGCTCGCTTCGGCAGCACATATACTAAAATGGCCACATGAAGGGGAAATAGCAAAGCATCAATCCTAAGAAAAGAACCAAGGATTTCAATTGCATTCAATAAACTTTAAGCACAACTAATCAAACAGCTATATATGGGGCATTATTTATCTCAGTGTTAAAATATGTCAGAACTTGAGAGAATAGGTTTTTTTTTGTTTTTGTTTGTTTGTTTTTTATTATTCCTATTACTGTAAACTGAAAATGTTTAAACCAGGGCAAAATTGTACCATTTAAGTATTCAGGATCAAATACTCCTTCACAGAAATCAAGACATTTCTACATCCTCAGTGTTATTGGAAATTTGGCAGGCGTGTTATAACGTTTTGCATTATATTATATTGTTTATCTAAGGGGTTTCTGGAAAAGAACATTGAGTCTTCAATAGCCCCAACATCTTCCAAGCACAAAAATGAAGACCAATCAGAACTGCAAATGACAAAAAAGATAATTTGTTACCTCATAAATTTCTGGGATATAATTTCTACAATTTCTGTTCATGCAGTGACTCCTAGATAAAACTCATTCTCTTTACAAATGCATTATATCTTAACCATATATAGCATGTGAATGTCTATAAAATGAAAAGCAGCTTGGCTTGTGAAAAAAAAACTCATGAACTATAAATAGTATGCCAGAAGCACTGGTTCTATCATTATAACAAGAAGTTTGTTTGTGATATGATATAATTTTCTTATCCCTACATTTAATCCTGCCCATCTTCCCTCTGTCTGACCCTGAGCAGACACTTAGCCTCTCTGACCATTGGTTTCCTCATTTGTAAAAAGGGTACTTGATAGGATGATGTCAAGAGACCTTTGAATTTCAACATTTTGTGTTTCTATGAATACACCTCAGACACTGCCTCCAGGAGTGCTGTGAATTATGTAAGTTCTAATATGGGAAGAGAACATCATGTAAAATATAATAAATCATTTTTTAAAGCCTACAATAGAAGAACGAGAAGATACCCAAGAAAGCTTGTTCCAGGCAAAATTATGAAGCCTGGCTTCATGAGTCAGAGTATGACTGGGAAACTTAAAAACTAATTTTTATGAGTATTATTACAGCCTCAGTCAGGTGCGTGAGATCTGGACACCAGTTTGTCAAAGCACCACAGCTTCTTGTCAGGTCAATAAAAATAAAATGAGAGCAAGGGTTAGGCCTCGTCATGAATAAGATGAGACAGCTCCATGTTCACATGTATATTCATAATTTTCATTCCACTGTTCAATAATAGCCTCCCTCTCTCGTCGTTTAATTTCCCTCTCGTATTTCTTTATTCTTCTCCACTCCCCTTTTCTTGCTTTTCTCATCTTTTACTCTACCCTTTCCCCTTTCAAAAACCAGAAAATAGTGACAGGTCACATGATACAGCATCCTTCCGATTACGTCTGTCCTGTTTTTCTACAACTCACTAACAGGACAGCAGAAGCAAAAAAGAACTGTTGTACGGCCTGGAGTCTGCTGAAGCCTGGAAAATAGAGCACATTTGTAAATCTCCGCTTCTTCCAAATAGCCACTAAATTGTTGAGTATAAAATGGGGAAAACAGGAAAGAAATGCCTTCAGTGTTTTAAAAGCTAAAAAGCAGATGATGACCAAGTCATAGTTGACTTACCAGAGTAGAAAACACTGAAACGAAAGCCTCCCGGGCGTGGGGAGGAAGCTAATGCCAACAGAGACCAGCCCCGGGAAGGACCTGGAAATGGATGCTCCAGAGACTCCAGAAGGTGGGGATGACAATATAATAGAATCAGGTGAACGTCTTTGCAAGTCCCCTCCTCAAACTGCAGTCCATCCGCACAGAAAAGCAGAGGGTCACTTTCTCTAGATGATGAACTCGAGGACACTAGATACTGCTGAGGACTGAGTAAGTTTCTATCTAGTGAAAACTTGCATGTGGAGTGGGCAGCCCCTGGTCCCCCTTCCCTCTTATTACCCAGTTTCCAGCAGCCTAACTTTCTCTCCCAGGCAGGTAATTGGAAGATTCTTCTCCGGAGAACTGGCCACAGGGTAATGACATCCTGACACTCATATATGGGTGTCTCCAAACAAAATAGCCATGTCTACCTGCCCACTTTATGTAGGGCCACCAGTCAGTGAACCTTTGCCACATGACTTAAGATTCCAAACAGCAGGGCAGGACCCCATTCTCAATGTCACACCAAACAGAAGAGATGAACTCGCAGGAGAGAGAAACAAGACATAAGGTGAAAGTGACTCAAAAATATTAATTTCCTCAGAGATTAGACATTGTGTCCATGAAACAAGAACTGGAGGCTATAAAAACAGGAACTTTTCCAAGAACAAAAAAGAGCTCCTGGAAATTAAAAAAGAGGAACGGAGATAGAAATATTTCAATAGATTAAGAACATGAGAAAGTTGAGAAAATACAACCAATGAAAAGTCATCATGAAAATGAAAGGATTCATTCAGGAGGTTTAGCATTCAAATTCTGAAGTCTCAAATAAATAAATAAATAAGTAAATAAATAAATAAATAAATAAATAAATAAAGGGATGTCATTAACAAAGAAATAAACAAATATTACTGAGAACTGACCCGCACTGAGTTTTTCATTTGAAAATACCTATCAAATCCCCAGCAAAAAGAAAAGAGAAGGAATAAGACGGGGGAAAGACCCACGTGAAGGAACGTCCGCACAAATTAAAACACTTGAGAGTGAAAACAGATTGCAGAAAATAAGATTAGGACTCAGAATGACTTCAAGATTCTCAGTGGCAACAATGCTAGTTAGAAGAAAATACAGCAACGCCTTCAAAATAATGAGGAAAGATGAGTTTTATCCACGACAAACATAAAACCAGCCAAGATATAAATCAAGTGTGTGGGTAGAATAAAGTATATTTTGGACATGCAGAAATCTAAAATAACATTTACCTCCCATGCACCTTTTTTAAGAAGATTCTGAAGGCTATACACCATCCAAACAAGAAAGGAAACAAAAAAAGAAGGCTATGAACCCAGGTAACAGGTAATCCAACACAGGAAAGTTACAGAGATTTCTCAAAGTGACGATGACGGGAAGTCAGAATTAACATCTGTGCAACTGGTCTATAGATCCTCCAGACCGAATTACAGCGGGAAGATGGAAAACTCCAGAAGTTTCTCCAAGAAGACAAAGAAACAGAATTGATGGGCTGTTCGATGTGTTTGAATGTACTGAAAGAATACGTACTGTTCTGTCAGAGTTTGAGGATGAATTCATAAGAGATACAAAGAAAAGCCAAGCATATGACAAAGCAAGGAATTATTATTTCCAGGCAAAATAAAATGTTGTAGAACAAGAGATGAGCTATTTTAGCACTCTATCTAGATGAACTGTGACATCGTGTGCACAGTCGTGATAATACAAACACTGAGCATTAATGGAACCAAAACTGTGATACAATCCTCCTGGGATGAGAGAAGTGTATGTGTGTGTGTGTGTGTGTGTGTGTGTGTGTCCATGTGCACACACATGCACAATTTGTGTATGGTGGGGAGTTAAACCATCATCCTCCATTGTAGGAAGAGAATAAAAATGAAAGATAAAAATCAAGATAACAGCATAAACATGTTATGCGCAAATGTGGAGATAAACAGAAAAAAAAACAAAGGGGTTGAAAACAAATGTTTTAAGGGATCAAGATTCAAAAGTGGGAGGAGTGGGGTGGGTGACTACTGATTTCTGTTATGCTTAGTTGGACTACATATGATATCACATAGATAAAATACATGTTTGGGGCTCTGCTTTTTGAAGTCATAAAGTAGGAATTAAAAACAAGGTTTAAAGATGGCAAGATGATTTTAATCCTATCTGCTAAGAGAAGCATCTTCTGTCACTGGGTTTCTCTTTAAAATGCTTCTGCCTCCTTAAACCTGTGCCTGTATCATCTTATCTAATTGGGGATTTTGTTTGGTTTTTTTAGTGGCCTAACAGATGCTTGTTTAGTCTTCTTAGGACCAAACCCAGCCAATAATGTATTTTGACAAAAATAATAATTAATAAGATCAACATGATAATCCATTTGCCAGGGCTTCAAACATCAGCTTTCATTGAGGTCATCGCTCACCTGTCCATAAGTTGTTTCATTCTCGAACTCCAAAGATTCTTCTCAAATATATCAGTGATTGGTTTTATGAAATAAAAGACCTATGCCTTAAATAAGACCACAACTGACACTTTATCTGGATACTATTTACAATTTAATACAATGCTTGTTTTCACTATTAAAGAAAAATAATAAGAGTTCAGTTCATGTGTGAATAAGGAGATACTTGTCTCTCAGGTCATCTCATTAGAGCATTTCAAGGTCCACGAAAAAATGACGCTCTACAGGTAAGTGGCTGCAGGGCAGAAAACACAGGTGGACCCAGAAGTGGTATTTGCAGCTGTGTGTGTTGGTAGCGGCTACTCTAGTGTTCTAGCTATCAGGTACAGGAGTTTATAGAAACTTCGGTAGGTGTTCAACAGTATTTCATAAGAGAAGGGGGTGAGAGTGGGAAATATACTAGTGGTGTCATCTAAACCCCTCCAGACAGAGTTTGAAGCCCTGGCAAGGGCTTTCAGGAAGATATGAGAAGGTATGAAGGAGCTTCTTGGCAATATTTCAGTTAAATTTGTCCAGAATTGAAACTTGATGAATCCTAGGTAGGATATAAATCACAGATTTCAATAACCTGTGATGCGAATACATCTACATGTATTTTAAAATATATGTTGTACATGAAGCCCTGGGAATTAATTTGTACCTCACAGTTCTCCGGAAAAGATTTGCAGTGATTTATTTTCCAACAACAACAACAAAAACCTTTAGACTATGTGGTAAAGGAAGAAGCCCCTGGCACTTAGCACATACACAGAAGAAAGAAGAATCAAACATCAGTACTGGGGAGAAAAGTCTCGTGGCAAACCCTGCATCAGGCATGGAGGGTGGGAGACGAGACTCTGATTTTCAGAGAATATGGGATCCAAGCAGTGAAAGAAATAAAAGGTATTAGATTCATAACACATTCCTTCATTTTAATACCAAATACCAAATAATTCATTTTAAATCTCATGGATTTTGTACCACCACTATTTGGGCTTAAAATTGGGAATAATCATGTAACTAAAAAAGTGTTCATTTGTTTTCCTGCATTAGGTCACTGTACAACAGGGATTTATGGTATAATCTCTCTCATGGGTGTCCCAGGTATAATGATTTATGTGACATCAGGTCATCACACTGTCTTCCAGTAACAGGTTTTCTCACCCTCCACCAACTCATATCCATTACCCTCATAAGGATATCGCCTCTTTCCTTTTTTTGTCCCTGTTGAAACGACATCTGTGTGACTTTTTTCCTTTTTTTTTTTTAGAAAAAAAGTTCACAAATCTTAGATTTTGATGGTGTCAGTAAGAACCAGATTCTTATCAGGCTCTAATTGGGCATGGCATGGTACAAAGCAAATTAACGAACGTGGGAGCCTCTCAGAGTTTACAATTGATGCAATTAGTTTAACGAGGTAAAAGAGGGAGAAAGAAGTCAATGCCTTTTTTTATAAGGACCAAATCCATAGCCAAAAAAATGCTACTTCACAGTACTCCATGAAAATAAGTCTCCAGCAAATGTCTGCGGGACTCAGGCAGGCAAGATCACAATTTATGTGAGAAAAGGAAAAACATGGGCAAAGAGGTGAAGAAGGAAAGGGAAGACGTGACAGCCTCTGGATGAAAAGGTGATTCTTAATAACTTCAGCTGCAAGACGTCAAATACAGAAACTTTTCTTCCTGTTTTCCATTTATGATTAGTAAGCGTGAAAGACATCCAAAATAATACTTGCTTTGTCATTTTTAGAGCTCATAGCTTATATTTCTTCTATTTTTCCTGTGGCATGGTTAGCATTCGATTTATTTTTGCATGGGTGCTAGAGCACGACATGGGCATAAAACTGTGAAAAACTAAATAGCTCAAAAAGTGTAGGTGGGCTTCTGTGAAATGTGCGCTGAATAAATTTTTAGGAAGCAGTACTAGAATTGGTGCACATGTGTTCTATTATTAAATATCTAACTTCCAAATTAGGAAGGATAATAACAAGCAGTCTTGTGTGGAAAAGCTGAAGACCTAAACAATACAATTCTGAAACCGAAAGAAAATTGTTTTGTTGTTTTTTGTTTTTTTTTTACTTTTATAAAATATCAATGTGGCATCATAGCACAAGAAACATAAAGAACATCTGAAGAAAAAGATGGAAAACCATATTGCCCATAATTTTACCATCCTAGCATTCACATTTTTTACGATTTCAGTCTTTATCCACATTAACCCATAATTATTAGTTATTACCAACACGCATATACTTTTTGTGTTTGGTTTTCCACTGAGCATTGTATCGTTAGGATTCTTCCGTGTAATTTCAAGAGAAGCAGCAGAAAGAACACTGGATTGTGAGCAAGGTGTAGATTAAGTCTTGGCACAAATTAGTTCCTATACAGTCCTGACGGTCATGAAGGTCTTAACTACCCAATCTTTTATGGAATTGATATAACCAGTTTTACTTATTCTTTTTGTTCTTGAACGTTTAGGTCATGACCAGTATCTCACAGGTCTAAATACCACTGCAATACACACTGCCTTGATATAGCTCTTTTCTTCTTTCGAAGAATAACCTTGATATAACCTCAGGGCAAGATACACATCCTTATATATGCTTTACACGTTTTGGTACATACCACCAAATTCTTTTCCAAAAGATTTATACCAACTTATACTGTTACCAGGAATATGTGATTAGACAGCAGCCTTGCCAGTATGGAATATTATATGTTTAATGTTTTGCTAATGCTAATATCTGACAAAGGATATCACGCCATAGTCTGTTAGATGTACGGTGTTGGCTTTATTATATATTTCATGATAATTAGAGGAAGCTGCCAGGAGTCCTAAAAGTTAATAAAATTTTACATTATGATCCATAGATCTGTAAAGGACTAGAGCTATAATTTAACCTAGTCTTTCACCCATGGAGGAATTTTTGCGGCCTTTTCTTTGATGGGAACCTGCCAATTACCCTGGACTCATCACTGTGCTTAATTGTCCTCATTCAATGTGTTACTGAGTTCTGCTGTCTCACACGCCAAATCCCTCTTAAGTCTGCCCACTCTTCCTTCCCCTGCAGAGCTTCGTTCAAACCCTCCTCGGCCCTCACCTGGATTACAGTAACCTTTCCTGCAGCATTTCTGCCTCCAGTTCAATGGTTGGCAGCGTGTGTGGTCTAAATTATTAAGCTGAGATGGTGATTGTTACTCCTCTCCTTCAATATTTCAATAGTGAGTCTTTTGTTTTCCCACAACAAAATCTGAACTGTGTGGCCTAGCCTACGAGGCTCTTCACAATCTAGCTCAGCCTCTAGTTTCATCTCTCACCATTAACCCCACACCCATTGCACACCCACAAGTGGCTCTTACAAGTTTCACCCGGGCAGCTATTGTCCTGCCTGACTCATCTCATGGGTCCACTCCTCCATCAGCCTTTCCTAACTTCACATCCGCCAGTGTTGGGGCTCCTTCATAATTCCATCAAGAGATTAGAAACCGCATGTATTCCACTGTACTGCAGGGGCCTATTTAGCCATTGATCTTCTCAACTAGCCTCTTTGGCTCCTTAAGGTGAGAGATGTGCCTTTCACTTTGTGAGCGCTCCATGGTGGTGAATAAATGCCTGTTGGAGTAGAAATGAATGACTGAGCGGTCCAGGCTGCTCTCAGCGACTTCCAATGATAATTCCTAACTGCGATCGCCCATCCTGTTTGTTGCGACCTTTAAAAACTAGAGAGCTATTATCACATTTCTGTTACATATGACTGGGCAAATGTTCTGCCGAAACATGCGAACCAGTGTTCGAGGGGTCGGTGGCCTGGAAGATACATGACATCGGTCCTCTTGGATGGTTTACTAAATAGAATACTGAGTGTACGTTAAATGTGAGGGTTGCCCTAATAATAGAAAAATACATAGTAGGGGAAAAAAATGAAGTGTGAATGTCTTTAAGGGCAAATTGAATCTGGGGGTGATGCAGAGCCTCAGGTCCAACCTGTCTGTCTCAGAGTGCTTCTGCAGGTCAGAAAAGCCAGTCTGAAGGAGGCTGCCGGGGGCAGAGGTGCTGCCGCATTTAATGGGCTGTGGCAGCTGCTTTCACACATGTTCAGTATGGAAGACTGAGCTGAAGCAAGAGATAGGGAGACAAAAAGGAATATGACCAAGTGTATTTGTGTAAAGTACAGGAAGACATAAGTCAGCAAGAGGACTGGGAGGAAAGGACATCATATCCTATTTATTCTATAAGTATGAAGACACTGGGGAGAAAATAAGACGGCCCACTACTAAAGTGATTTAATTACTAGGTTGCAGCATTTGAAAGGGAATACTACCTCTTGTCATCTGCTTAGTGCTGCCCAATAGAACCTTCTGCAATCTCAGACGTGGTCTGTCCAATCAGTAGCCACTAGCAGCATGTGGCTACTGAGCACGTAAAATGTGGCTACTGTGTGGCTGAGGAACTGTGATTTTCATTGGATCTGATTTTCATTTAAATTTAAATAGCCACACATGGCTAGTGCCCTTGTGGGCAGAGCAGAAGTCTATATCCCTACATGCTTTAAAAAAAATAAGAAAACTTTTAAATTTAAGGAGGAAGAGGGCTTAAGAGGCAAGTTTACCTATTTGAGAGAGAAGGAAATAATACTTTCCTCGGCTGTTACAACTTATACTTTCATGTGTTTTATTGAACAAGAATATAGGAGCTAACGATGAATGTAGAACCTGCATCGACAGAGGCAATAAGAAAGGCATCAGAGCCCGGTGCCTTCACCTAATTACAACAAGTTTCCTGCAGAGCGGAGATCATAACTGAGCCATGCTGATAGCCGGGCACAATAGTGAGACTATGAGCTGATGGTTCCTACGAATTATTAAATGCGTCCATATGAACATAGCACTATAGATGACATTCATAGTCAGGATTCTTGCATGTCCCCTACTTCGCAACTTGCTCCTGGAGTGTACTTTGGATTCACAATCTTGGTCTTGTTTCCACCCTGGCCTTTGTGTGAACTTTCTCTGCTTTTCCAAGCCTCCACTGTCCCCTTCCATCTGTTACTCACATACCTCTCACCTCTTTTTCCCCCCTCTCTCCAGCCAGCTCACTGCTTCGTGTAGCTGGATAGAAGCTTTAAAAGTTTTATGGAAAGCTCTCAAGAGCAGTGAAATAATTTGTCTGTAAGTAGAGCTGATGTGGAACACATTGGAATGGAGGTGATATTTAGAATATCTAATAAGAAAAGCATTAGTTAAAATAAAGAATGATTACCAAAAAAATAATTTTCAAGAGGGATATAAAATAAAGATTTTCAAGGTGTTATAGAGCTAACAAGTTACAGCATATGACAAGGGCTCCTACAATTACTAGGAAGGAAAATACAGGCATGTTTTTTATTCTCCTCCAAATAACAAATCCAATGATGTACTTTGAATTGGTGGAAGAAAACACTCAGATTGTGAAGATGCTATGAAAAACACTCATTGCAAGGGGTTTTACGAATTAATCCTTACCTGAGGCATGTGTTTGAATGCTTAGTGTGAATTATTCTTGTAAAAGTATACTGAGCAGGATTAAAAATGTAGCTTGTAACTAGGTTAACAAAGAATACTCTAATAGCATTTCTTGTTAGCCATAGAAAACTGATAAGTCAAAAGCCCAAATACATATTTATTAAGAAATCATAAAATATTGGTTTTTAAATAGAAGGAGCCAAGTTCTGTCTTTCATTTTCTACGCTTGGAAAAGACCAGTGATTATCTTAATAATTTCAGAGGGCAGAAGTCTCACCAGGACACTTGAATAATGTGAATACATCTTTGCAATTCTTCATTTTCTCGTTTGAAACAGAAAAACTCATAAGAAGGAAAACAGTCTCTGGCAACAATCTGAGTTACTAATGAGTCTATTGCTTTTCAGACAATCGTGTATAATATCTGGACAAATGCTTCAGCCAGCCCTGTTCAGTGACATCAGCTCACATTGCAATACATTATTCCCTGACGTGTGTGATAAATTACAAATACTTAATAATTTATCATGGTTGCTCTGAAAGCGTTGCTTAGCACTTAGCATCTAACGCAACAGAAAATAACTATTGACCTTCTCACAACACATTACAAAGCCCTCATTTTTACACTCACTTTGCTAACATTCCTTTTAATCCTCTTCTTTCATTTCTCCTCTAAATTTCAAAATAGAATCTTAGTTAAAAAAGAAACTTCAGGGTTATCTAGGGTCAACCCTCCCAATGTAGGAATCATTCTAGCATATCCGACAAATAGTCACAAAGGATTTTTCTATTTTCCTCAGCATCTCAGAAGCACTGTTGTGTTCGTCCATTTGGTAGGTCAGCTCCCTCGCTTGGTCTAGCTTTGTTGTGGGTCTTTCCTTAGGAGTAGATCCTTTTCATTGTAGCATTTGGACTTGGTGTTAAGGGTGGTAGAAATCCAAAGCATGTAAAGGCGAACACTAGCCAATGTCAACACTACAGATTGGAAAGTAAGAAAGCCAATCAATGAACACACTGTTTGTCTTTAGATAATACCAAATAAAGGGGGTCTTTTTTTTTGCTGAAAAACTGAACACTATTGGTACCATACAAAGCAAACGAAACTAAGGGTTTTTTTTTTTTTGCTAAAAAACTAAACTATTGGTACCATACAAAGCAAACCTTAGTCAACGGAAAAAGAATGAACACAGTATTTGTTATTTAGCAAATCTTTTTGAGAATTGACAGATGGTCAACACTCAGGACACTAAGGAAGAATTATAAAAGAAAGGCGCAGTGCTCAACTTTACACAATGTCACCTGGGAACATAAACAAACATGCGTCTAAGAGAGTGCTGTTAGCTTCAAAGTCTAGCATATAAATAACATACAAAAAATACCTAGAGACTTGGAATAAAGTTTAATGAACTGAGTTAATCAAAGAAGACTTCCTTGAAGAGCTATAAGTCTTAAAAACTATAATGTACTGAAAAAAAAAAAAAAAAAGAAAGAGAATGTCCTGAAAGGAGTGAATATTATCAGGCTACCTAATGAAGAAAATTCAAAAGGACTATCAAAAATGAATATGTATTAAGTTAGGGAGACAAGAAGGAGAGGTAGAGATGGATCCCTCAAATGTGTGACTAAGACTAGATGTTATGAGATGAAGTATAGAAAGACTTCAAGTTCTGGAGTTGTACAATATGAAAAAGCAGTAAGTCAAGAGGTATGGCAGGGTTCCGGGAACCCCTTTCTTTACCCAGAAAAGGGCTAGAATCAGGATGAGGATGATTTTGATTGTAAAAAGCCCAAGATTCTTTCTCTAAAGAACTGTGTCCTGTGACTTTTTAGAAACACCCATCCCCTCATTGCAAGGACAAAGCTCGCAGAATCGCACCTGGACACCCATACAATTGCAACATGGATTAGCCCCCAGCAGGATGCAATTAATGGAAACATACTTCCCTAACCTTTTTCAAGCAAACATCTTAAAAGAGTCAGGCTTCAAAAGCTTTTAAAGGAAAGAAAGTAGAGGTTTCCATTCAGTTGTATACAATCCTATAAACGTGAAGGGCCATGCAGGCAAGAGGTTATCTAGCCCAGTGAAAGCAGAGCTCAACACACCAGGTTCTTTCAAATGGCCCACTGTCTCTTCTGTTCATACGTGGCTGGCGCATGTAGCCATTCTTCATGTGCTCTTCTCTGAACCAGCATCTCTTACGGTTTCCACTTAGCATCCTGCACTCCTCAGAGTTCACAGATTGATACACCTGTATGTATGTATTTGTTGGTTATGTAAGACGACTGTGTGGAAGCCAAAACTTTGTGCTACGGAGATAATGGCGAGAGCTCAAATCTTGGTTCCAACACTGACGAGTTGTAAATACATATATTCCATGCCTCATAATAGTTACTGTAAAGATTAAGAGTTAGCATGCGTGAAGGTGGCAGAACAATGTCTGGCATGTAATAACTCCAACAAATATGGAGTCACCCCCACTGGATCCATGAGAGTAGGGACCTTGTCTGTTTCATCCACCACCACTTCTCTGGGACATAGCACAGTGTTTGGAAGATAGGAGGAGCTTAGTCAATATATATGGCATTAACGAATAAATAATGGCTCCATAATTTGTTACTCATTAAGCTCTTGATATATATATTGATACCCATTTACTCTGTCCCCTTGTTCTCCAGGCACTAGGAGAAAGACATCATTCCTTTTGTATGCCCTGGACAACTGCTTGTGACGGTCATGCTTAAATTTAACCAGGTACTTTCCTAATACTCAAAAAGGCAAATTTAAACAAATGTACGTAGAGACAAAATCTCCCAGAGTTCTCAACTGTGCTATCAAAATATTCTTTGTGTTATAAATGTATATGAAAGTTCATAATTCTAGTATATATTTCAGAAAGGCAAAAAGAATGTTCAGTACCTTTAACTCATCAACTGAGAGTCTTTCAGTCACAAAATGTAATTATTTAGCTTGGCTTTAAATCATTCATAAAAATGTTTAGTGATGGGTCTCCACAGCATGCTTGTGACTTTTTAAAATCAATTTTAATAATGGTACTCACAGAGGTTAAACCACAGAGTCAAAATGAACATACCAGTAATCTCTAGGCCAGGGAAAGTAGCAATACAAAAAAAATTGAAATGTAAATAAATAACATGTATCTTCAAATGGTTACTCTCAAGAGGTTACTCTTAACGATCAGGGGGAAAAAATCTCAGGTCCTTTGTGCCTGCAGTTAGAGTCAGAAGAGAGGCAACTACACTTACATGGGTCAAACAAGACATGGGAAGAAATTAGAACAGTTGCTTAGACTAGACTTATGAGTCATCTTTTCCATGGTATGATCCCTATGCTTCTGAAAGACGCTTACCCTTTGTAAGAGCCAAGATATGGAAACAAGTAATTATCTATCAGGAGATAAATGAACAAAGACACACACACACACACACACACACGCAACTGGAATATTATTCTACCACAACATAGATAGACCTGTAAGACATCATGCTAAGTGAAGTAAGCCACTTAGCTTTACACAGGATGTAAAGTACATCATAAGGAATATAGTCAGAAAGATAAATACGTACTGTCAGATCTCAATTATGTGTGGAATCTAAAATAGTCAAACTCATCTAGAAAGAGAGCTGAATGGCGGTTGCCAGGGGCCAGGGGAGGGAGATATGGGAAACTGTTGGTCAAAGGATACAAAGTTTCATTTACACAAGATAAATAGGTTCTGGATATCTAATACACAGCACTGTGACTACAGTTAATAATACTGTACTGTACGCTTGACATTTGCTTAGGGTAGATCTGAAATGTTCTCACCACACACAAAAAGAGAGAGACAGAAAATGGTAAAACTATGTGAGGTCATAGATATGTTAATTAGCTTAATTGTGGTAATTATTTCACTCTATATGTATATCAAAACGGAGTTGTACACATTAAGTATGTATATATTTTTAATTTTTATTTGTCAATTATACCTCAATTAAGCTGGAAAGGCAAAAAAAAATAAAATAAAATAAGGGATAAAAACAATCCTGTATCTCAAATCCCACAATTAGAGCTCAATTTCTTCGGCTAAAAATTATGTGTTTCTTAAACTGGAATATTTTTTGACTCCATGGAGGTTTGGAACCATGTGGCAAAAGATTGTGCAAAGCCACAGGATAAACATGGCTTATTTTCCTGCAAAGGAAGTTTTACTTGAAGATTTGAGACAGAGGGAGAAGAACATTTTCACTGTAGTAATTTAAATCATTTAAATGATGTGCCGTAGAATGCAAGATATGTATTCATTGTTAAAGCAAAACATGAAACTTACAAAGAAGAATCATGCTTGAGGTAGGTCATTTGAAGCTACCCAGGAGTTTGTGCTAAAGAAGGAGGCTTCGCTGGAAAAGAGTTAGAAATAAGTATCTACAACCAAGGGTATATTTTGCAAATATATAGATTTTTTTCTTTTTTATAGGCACTCTAGTTTAGTGATTTCCATGCATTGGAAGCAGCCCTATTAGAATCAACTTGAAAACATCAAATACACCCCCCACCCCACCCCCCCACCCCCCACACACACGCACACACACGCACGCACGCGCGCGCATTCCTGAAATTCTGATTCATTAAGTATCAAATGGTACTCAGTAATTTGTTTTCTAAAAGCTTCTTGGTTGAGGCGGTCTTAAAATTAAAAAAAAAAAAAGAGTCACAGGATGTAAAGTACAGCATAAGGAATATAGTCAATAATATTGTAATAACTGTATGGTCTGAGATGGGTACTAGACTTACTGAGGTGATCACTTCACAAAGTATATAAATGTCTAATCACTGTGCTGCACATCTGAAACTAATAATATTGTATGTCAACTGTAACTGAAAAAAAATTTTAACGTTATATTGAATGAATAATATGAAAAAAATTTTGGCCTCTCTCAAATAGCTTGAAGAGGGAGGAGTATTATAATAATAGTTTCAGTTGATTATGCATATTCCCCTTTGAGACTACATCAAAACTCGAAGAGCAGTAGTTTCTTAAAGGTTAGTGGCTATATTGAATCTGAAACCATATCAATAAACATTTTTATAATTACATTAAAATCCACTGGTCTGTCTTAAAAAAAAGAAAGATAAAAAACATTGAAATCATGCTGCTTGTAATTAGTTATGACTGCAAATTTCCAGACACACAAATAAGTTTCCGTCATGGAATTACAATATGGTTGGGTGAAGGGAACTCAACAAATATGAATATTTGAAATGAAAAGTTAATCACTTGTCCTGTACTATTTTTTCCTTAACATTCATTTCACATAGTATTGAACACAGGGCGAGAGCGGAATGAACAAGACCAGGGAGACATTTCTGTTCTGTTTCCCATCATTTTCCATGATGGATAATGCTCCTTATGAAGGAGAAAGTTCCTACGAGCACGCCAGAAATCTGGTCACGTTTTAACCTCATTTTATAATTAGTCAGCAGGATTGTGGTTGAGACTCTCTGACTCCCAGTATACACTCTTCCCTCTTCCTTCTAATTGTAGAATCCCCTGAATTTTATTTAATCTCATTCACATCCCCCTTAGCCTCAGGTTTCTCATTATGCTCCCATTTTTACACACCCTGGAGGCCAGCATTTAAGACAAAAAGGAACTCTCAATTCACCTTGGAGGAGAATTTTAATTCACATAATGGAGGAGAACTTTAATTCTGGCCAGTGGCACCAAAGTAGGGACTCTGAGTATATTTCACTTTATATAGTTGATATAGTTGATAGCACTGTGTTGCACAATTGAAATTTGCTAAGAAAGTAGAACTTAAATGTTTTCACCAAAGAGAGAGAAAGAGAGAGAGAGAGAGAGAGAGAGAGAGAATATATGAAGTGATGGATATGTTCATTATAATATTAACTAGATGGAGCAATCCTTTCACAATGTATACATATATCAAATACATCGCCATGATGTACACTTTAAATATCTTATAATTTTATATGTCCTTTATACCACAACAAAGCTAAAATTTTTTTTAAGTATATTTCATTTTATGCATGGCATGTAAATGTATTCAAGGGGGCAAAATCCTTAAAAAAAAAAAAAAATCCAGAAAAAAAAAGAACTAATGAGTGGCCACTCCACTAGAGACTATTATGTCTCCCTCCCTGCTGCCCCAGCCTCCTTTACATCCAGGTGTGGCTACAGGACTCAGGCTTTGGCTGAGGAAGTGTCACTGGGAAGAACGCATGTAACTTCCAGTTCATCTTTTCATAAAGATATGAGTTACCATCCACTTTTCAACCTCCTATTGTCTGGAATGTGGGCATGATGGTGTGTGCCAGTCTCAGTGCTGTAGCTGAAGACAGTGCCTCGGGACCCAACAGAGGTGACAAACAGAAGGAATGGGGTCTCTAGCCAATGTTGTAGAGAAATGCTGACCCATCCTGGACCACCTGCCCACATCAAGACCAGTAAGTGACAAAGAAAGAAATTCCTCCCTTGTTTAAGCCAGTATATTTTGGGTCTCTTTGTTACAGCAGCTTAGCTTGTAACCTGATAAAGAGTTGCTCCCTTTCTGGGGGGGTATTGCTGTACCCAAACTGAACATATGTGGGAGTCATGTCGTGACACAGGTGGTGAGGACACAGATATTGCAGGCTGCAAAACTAGTGACCCCTCCTCGTAAAGCCATGGGTGTCTCTTCTCCAAGCAGTAGAAGACAAGATTGTCTTTCACTCAGAGCCCACTATGAGAATTTGCTATGGGGCATTGTCCCAGGCCACACAATGGGAGCCAGCCCAGCTGCAAAGATGCAGATGGCGTAGGTATATCTTTTCCATTCCAGTCCATTGCTTCAGATGACCTCAAGGTAGAAGCTCTTAAACTAAGAGAGAGAGAGAGAGAGAGTTGTGGGATGGGCACTGAAGCCAGTAAATAAAAAGGTGGACTCTTCAAGCTGAAGAACGATAGCTAAACGTGACTTTCATATGGCACAGACAGGAAGCACACAGACTGGAATTTTTGAGGAATGTGCATTGCCAAAGAAAACTAAACCTAGTTGATGACGCCTATGGGTATTGAATCACTAAACCAATTTTCAGGTCCCCAAACCTGTACCAATAACAAGCAGCCTATAAAAGGAGGGCACCTCCAATAAGGGAACACACCACAGATGTGGCCACAAAAGACGGGGGCCTCCGAGAACAAGGGACAACGATGTTACTGCCAGATGGTAAGGTTTACCAAGGACCACAGGCAGTTCTTACACAGCAGACGGTGATCACTAGTACCTACTTTTTCTGGAAGTGCTCAGCTGGGGGCTTCCAGTTCTCGCACCACTCCCCGCTGCTTTCCAACTGAGGGTTTTGAAGCAAATGAGCCACCTCTATGTGCAGAGGTCATCAGAACCACAGATGAGCTGAGAGGGAAGCTGACTCCATTCCAGAGAGCCTGCGCTCTGAGCTAGGTACAGTAATTAAGTGGACTTCTATTTGTGTCCTTTGGGAAGTAAGGCAGCATGTCCTCCATGTGTGAGGACAAGTGAGACAGGATCCTTTGGTGCTACAAGGGAGAGACCAGGCATCACCTCCAGTGTCAGTTCTCTTAGCAGCAGGCACAGAGTTTTGAGCTCCCCCAGACAAAGCCTGCGCTCCCAGCCTTTCCTGCAGCTGACTATGCATGAATGACCGCAGTGCTAGATTTTGGTCCACGGGCTGTGAATTTGGACCAGTGGAGTACATGTTTATAAGGAAAATTACTTGTTCTCAACTTTGTCTCTCTCTCTGTCTCCCCTCTTCCCTTGAGCTGGAATGCAGATGTTATGGTGTGTGCCTCTGCTGAGCACACAGATGGGAACCGCCCCTAGCAGCGCAGAGCAAGGGACAGAAAGAACCTGAGTCTCTGGGTGACCTCCTGGAGTCGAGCCTCCTACTCTCCCCGAAGTGCCTTCTGAAATAACGTCTGCGTTGTTTGCAGCAGTATACTGTGCAGTCTCATTTTTATAGCAGTTATGCCTGTACCCTAATTAATATGGGGGGAAAATTGGGAATCGAAGTGATTTGAGTACAAAGTACATTTGTACACCCACACACTTGAGCTAAAAGTGAGGAAATAGAAACTGTCACTTTAAAGAGAAGAGGCAGTCCTAAGATGTAGTGAGTGCTTTGAAATCCAGTCGCCCTTATCGAAGCACAGCTAAGAAAATGCATGTAAATAAGTAAAACCACATTCAGCCTGAAAACATTTTATCTTAACAAAATAAAATGAATTATAAAATGGTCACTTATTTTTTTTATTTCAATAGTTTAGAGGTTAAAATAGAAGGTCCCTTGATCTATTCAAGGAAAAAAAATCCCAGAAAGGGAAGAGGGGCAGTAAATGCTAGTGGTTAAGAGCTCTGATCCTGAAGACAGATGGACTAGTTATGCATCCTAACTCCCCAATTTCAAGCTGTCTGACCTTGAACTCTTACCTAGACCCTCTATGCCTCGGTTGCCTGTGTTTCAGTTTCCTGTGGATTAAATGACACGCTGCACAAAACGCTAAAGGCAATACCCACATCATAGTAAGATTTCAATGAATAATGTCTAAAATCATTACCACCCGATTGGGAAAAGGTCACTATTAGAAGCCAGGCATCTGAACCTGCAGGCTTTCTGTGAGACTAACTTCTTTCTCAGGATGCCAAGCCACAAAATGTTGAATGTCCCGGGTTTCAAGGGGAGGCAGCAATCCGACCGGGAATTTATTTATTTACCAAGTGAGCTTATACCCTAGCAGGAAGGGCATGGTTAATGTAATGAAATAAATGTACTGATTAAAACATCAGACTCACAGGTTTTCTTAAAAACAACTTCTAACCCTGGGAAGCCAACTTCTATTTCCCCATGCTGTGCCCAACTGTACAAGGAACGCCAGGTCTTTGAATTGTCATTTCCTCATTGTGTGATATTGGGCAAGTTTCCAGGCATCTTGGAAACTAGGTTTCCTCATCTGTAGCATGGAGACAATAATATCCACCTCATGGATTGCTACGAGTGTTAAATTATATACACAAGATCCTTATTACAATGCCTGGCATACAGGAAGCATGGAGATGATGCACAATGGAAACTTTCTTTGCAGTAAAATACTGTCTGTATCATCAGACAGTGAATCCCTCCTGTGAATCTGAGACCCACTGGTTGTAGGGCACGCACTTTGTGCCATTTTCCTCATCACGCTAATGGATCACAGTGACCACTGAAGTATGTTCTCTCCCTATCCCCATCGATGCCAAACCATTATTTTTGCAAGCCTGTTGTCCAGGGATGGAACGCGTTGGGGAAACATAGATTCTCCCTGCTGTGAAGCTATATGCTTCACATGAGATTGTATCCACACTGTTGTTTCTTATTAGTGTCACATTCTATCTACCTCTGCTGACCACTGCAGACTTGGCTAAAAAATAATTACAGCGGTGTGTGTCACCCAGCATCCTCCAAGACTTAATGATTTCACACAACTAAAATTAAGTTTGCAAAGAAAATGCCCTCTTAGCCTTCAGGGAGCTGATTGGGACAATTAGTGTCATTGACTAACCCAACGTCCGCGATGGAGTGAGGCCGTCTCTCTCTTTCTGCCATAAAGTGGAGAGGAACCCGAAACTGAAAAACAGGCTTGAAACTGTAGGGAAAATGAGGCTTTTCTTTTCTGGATTAAAATAGGATCTTTCTTCCCCCACCTGCAATTCAAATCCCTCATCCCATTTATCTCCGGGCAGAAGGGATTTGGCACTGCTTCTTCTAATCCATTGCTTCATCTTTACCTTTAAAACAATCCATTTTTCCCAGGCTAACGTGTTTATAGTATTTCGTCTTGCAGGTTCCTGATTTTAGTCACCACCCCGTCTGACCCAATTTTCTAAGCTGATTTTTCTCAGCTGCGGAGCTGAGTCGCTTCACGGTTCACTTCCTTCCATTCCCTAATGCCACAGACCTCAGAACCATCCTTATACATCGAGGGGCACCTCTGGGCACTTGGTGAAATGGTCAGTGCCGCTGCCCTTCTTCACTCAGGCCCCAGGGGAGTGTGTAAGCAGGTCACCCTGCTCGGTGGGGGCAGAACTAAGACCAAAACCCATCATCTTTCTTGTGACCATGCAGACAAGAGCCCTTGAACCTCTGTAAATCAAAAAAGAAATTAAAGAAGAACTGCAACTGAAGTGTTCTACTGGGTAGCCTCACATAAGAGGCTGATTCCAGAACTCCTGACTATACTGTAATCGCCCCTTGTAAAGTCTTGCCTGTCTTCTATGGTTGTCCTTTGGGTTTGTTTTGTTTTTTTTTTTTGCTTTTTTTTTCCCTTTTTCTTTGGGGATGTTTTCAACTTTGTCCTGTAGGATTGTTGACTGCTTGGCTGGCTGTCCCGGCTACGAGCCCAGGCTAAAGCCGGTGCAGATTAGGTGGTTGAAAGGGTGGCTTTGTATATCATTATTGGTTGGCTTGGCCCGTCTTCAGGCTGTTTGCATCTACCTTGAAACAAAGGCAATGGTAATGAAGCCTGGTTTTACACAGTTTAGTTCATCATCTCCACAGCAGGTTTTTAGACAGGAAAGGGATCCATGTTCAAATTGCACGTATCCAGCCAAACCGAGTCCATCTGTCTCTGCTCCATTGCGCTTTCTATCGCCTGTCACTCCTGTTTCCTTCTCTGAATGGCCACTGCTCTTTTTATATCTCCCACGACAATCATTTCCAACCACGGATTAAAATGGCTCACATCAGGTTTGTCTCCCCCACGAACTCACAAGCTCTTGGAGAACAGTCTCCATGCCCGCCTCCCCCAGGGGGCTTTCTCAGGGCCCCGCACAGGCTCCGCCATGGGCTCAGGAAACCCTGGGCCAAAGGCCACTGTCGTGCGGGGGATCCTGCCAACTTCGCCATGTGTCGTGCGGGGCGTCCGGCGGGGTCTCTGCTCCCGCTCCCCACACAAAAATGCAGGACATGGTGAGGCCAAAAAGGAACACCCACAGAGCCATAAGTAGGGGAGTCACACCACTATAGTCTCGCTGGCGGCTGGGTTGGAGACACAGAAACCAGGAGCAACACAATTCTCAACCCTCACTGTGCCTCTTGCAGGCTCAGCCACCACCTTCTTGCTAGCTCCCATTTGCTGCTAGCGTAGCCACGGCAGTTATATTAGTGGCCAATGGCTCACTGGTTACAGCTGACGGCCAACTAGCCACAGCTGCTGGCCATTTGATCACAGTCGATGGCCATTTACTACCTGAGCCAGCACTTTTCTATGTGAGGCCGAGAGCCTGGAAACTGCTTTTTGGGGCTCTGTCCCCACAGCCACACAATATTTCCAGTAGATCTCCTCACCCTGAGTGGGAGCAATTCTTTCTTCACTTTCTAAAACAGAATTCTGCTAAAACCAAAGCAGACAAATTAAAACCCTTCCTAGGAAGGGCTTCAGGGAACGGTCTTAATTAATATTTATTTGAATCCATATGATCAGCAGGGTAAGTTCTATAACTTTTAAAGTAGTTAATTTTCATGTTCAGAAAAATAGCAAAAACATTCAAATGCAACAGTGATGGCAAAAGCTACAAACTCCAAAGTTTGTTAGATTTACCAATAATCAATATTGAACACAAAAATTGTACCGACCTGGAAATATTTCTTTAAAAAGGAAATCTGTTGGTAAGTCCCTCCACTCTGACATAAATACTTTTTTTCTAAATATGAAGGATAAGTGATTCCTCTTTTTGAAAAATTGAAATTTGATTTATAATTAAAATGCACATTGGCAATATTTTTCCTTATCTGGATTGGAGTAAAGCTTTGACAGAATTAGTGAAGCCTGTTCAACACATGAATTGTTTTCTAGATAGTGAAATTGAGGAGGTAATTTCTCTAAACTTAAAAAAAAAAAAAAACATTGTAAGTGGAAAACTAGTTTCTGGATGGCTTGATTACGTGAAGCCGCAAATCTCCAAACGTCCGCATTCCCAACTAAAGATAACCGTATGGAGATCCCTCATTGCTATGTCGAGAATGTGTCTACTTCTAAAAATCCAGCATTTGCTGATAATGTATCAGGATCCGCATATGGTGAAGATAAGCACCTTGCAGGCCTGTGGGCTATTATGTTTTTCGTTCTGTATGTCTTTTGTCCTTCCATCCTTGTGTCATTTTCCCATTTCAGACCGCAAAAGTTGCTGGAAGGCTGAGACCATATTGCCAATAGTCCACTATAATTGGAAGCAGTAGGTGCTTAAGCACTCATTACCTGACGAGGAACTTTGCAGCAACAAGCTCCGTTTGTAGGTCAGAGCTAACAAGGCCAAGGTCCTTGGACCGTGGGGGTGTGTTTGCTCTGCTGCGTGACAATAAGCCAAATGTTTTGGTCTGTGCCGTCGGTGCTGTCATCACCCAGTGTGGGGAAGGGGAAGAGGAGAGGGGGTGCTGACCACGAGGAGTATGGGAACGTGCTGCTTCAAGTCCCCAGGACACCAGGGTTGGGGAGGTGTGAGCGCACATTGTGAAACCCAGCTTATGCTCATGCTCAGATGCAGGCACAGCCAAGATAGGACTCATTGGTCCTCACCGGTGTCTTTCTCTAATGCGCCCAAGTGACTCGTGAGTCCTGAGCATCAAACACTCTCACGGGGCAGGTGAAGGGGGCTGGCCGTTTCATTTAGTGGGGGGTATATTTTGAAAAAAGCAAAGGAGCCTAGCTGATCATGACACCTACTACTGAACTGAAATGCAGTCAAGGGGAGCAGTGCGTACGAATCACTTTGGAATTTGGTTAAAATCATTTCTGATTCAGTAGGTCTGGTGTGGGACCTGAGATTCTGCGTTTGTAATAAGCTCGCAAGGGATGCCAAGGTGGATGGGTCCTTGACCCTCACTTTAAGTAGCAAGACTCGAGAGTTTCTCAGGTTGGTATGTGCACAGAAATCCCGGACCCCAGCAGACCAGATGGCCAGGAAGGTTTAAACAAACTGACAAATAGTAGTAAGATCACCACACATTTTCAGGAATCTGGAGGTCAGACTCACTCACAATCACTAAGGAGAGATTGGAAGTAAGTTTGGATGAGTGCTGAGCTCAGAGTCACATGATGCTCTGTTTCCCTTTCCCAGACCAGGCAGCGAGAGTCTGTGGGACACAAGGCAAGGGGCTAAGGTTGTGGACACTGGGCAAGAGAAATCACTGCCCCTGAAGCTAGAGAGATAGGTGTGCTGCTCCACATAGGAGGCTGCAAGCTGATGGGAGTGAACGAAGTAATAGCTGCTCAACTCTCAGATCCCTGCTGTAAGGCGACGATCAGAACTGCACAGCTATTGGCGCAAGTTTGGCACATGGCTTACAAACCATTTACACAAGTGAGTGGATGTCTGGGGACTTGTGGGCAGTCTTCTCCATCTCAAAGACATTAAATCATGGCCCTGGACTCCACTTGACTTGAGCACAGTGGAGTAGTTGTGGGGTAATCTAAGGTGAGACATTATCCATTTTTCCCTCTCTAGTTGAGGTCTCTTAGGCAAAAAGCAGCGAGGCAGCTGAAAGGAAGCTTATAGAGTCATGTTCACAGAAGTGCTACAAGGAGGGTGAGTCAGCCATGAGCTCAACAGAGAGCAAATAGACAAATTTACATTCGTGTCTGGATTGATTTAGACGTTTGTCAAATATTTGCCAAAAGAGTTTTCCCTGTGTAAGAAAGGCACAGTCCTAATAGTTTTCTTTCTAAAGGACTCATTTCATCAGTAAGGTTGATAAAAGTTTAAATATAAAATGTTTAAGCAGAAAATGTACATTAATTCTTTCTGTATCTTTCCACATAACTCAGCTGACCACCTTCCTGAGCTAAGTACTATTAGCATGCAAATAAAAATAAGGTTATTAGGTAAGTATTGTACCCAAGAGACACTAATAGTCCCATCAGAATCATGAATGTGGCTGTGAAACTTCTCCAGAGAATACCCAGCAACATGACACACTAAGCTGACACAAACCTTCTTCTGACCACAAACACATGGAATATTGAACCAAACTAAACATCATAATGTACTCTGAACTTGAAGGAAAGATATAAGATTCTCAGGTGTCATAAACAAACAGGAAAGTCAAAGTCAGGGATGTGAGATGGAGCTGAACTGTGGTGTCCCAAAGGTGTGCTATGAGCATATGGGCTTCAAAGGCCAGGCCTCGAATCCTGACCTTGGACTTGGCCCAGAGAAGAAGTAGAACTGAGTATCTGTCCCACAGGGCTGCCCAGGCTATAAAGAGAGGACAGGAAAAACCTCACTCCAACCAGGGAGCCTGAAACAAAGCTTAGTCCCTACCCTAAGTAGACGTAAAGTATTTAAATGTTAAACAGTAAAAAGAAACTTAGAAGTCATTCTTGCCATTACCATCTTAAATTCAAACTGTCCCAAGAAACAGAAAAAAAATTAGCCAAATTCTGTATGTCCTTGTTACCCAAAGACAACATAAACAAATCTAAAAGACAAACCACAGACTAAAAAAGAATAAGTGAATATACATAAAATACAGACTTAGTATCAAGAATATATAAAGGACTTCCAAAAATTAATAAGAAAAAGCAAAAATATCCCATAGAAAAATGAACTAAAGATAGGAGGTCAGACAATTAAGTTCATGAACTCATCCTAGAAAAAGTGCTCCATACCTCATTGCTGAATATCACTATAGTCACCTTCAAAGTACTCCCCTTGGGAAGCTATGCACCGACGCCAGCCCCTAGTCCACCCTTCAAAGCAGTTTTGGAACTCTTTTTCTGGAATGGCCATCAGAGCTGTCGTCATATTACTCTTGATGTCCTGAATGCCATCAAAATACTCTCAATACTTCCTTTCTCTTTGGGTAAATAAAGAAGTCACTGGGGGGCCAATCAGGTGAGTAGGGAGGGTGCTCCAATACAGTTACTTGTTTACTGGCTAAAAACTCCCTCACAGACAGTGCCGTGTGAGCTGGTGCATTGTCATGATGCAAGAGCCATGAATTGTTAGCGAAAAGTTCAGGTCCTTTTCATCTAACTTTTTCATGCAGCCTTTTCAGCACTTCCAAAAAGTAAACTTGGTTAACTGTTTGTCCAGTTGGTACAAATTCATAATGAATAATCCCTCTGATATCAAAAAAGGTTAGCAACTTTGTTGCAACAAATTCGCTTACTTGTCACACCTCATACATATTGATATTTCACCAAAAATAAGACCTCAAATTCCAATAGGTATATGAGAAATCGCTCAATTTAAATAATAATCAGGATGACAAATATTTAACAATTTGATACCAATGGTGGATTAAGTATAAGGAAACTTTCATTTGCTGCTGGTGGAAGGGGAACCTGGTGCCAACCTTTTGGGGAGCAAATTGGCAACATCTCGTAAATGGGAAGATGGCCTAAAACCCCACAATTGCACGTCTAGGTAATTATGTTCCCTCTAGAAATGTTTGTAACAGTGAAAAAAGGAAAATTAAATGTTCATAAATAAGGAACAATTAATAAATAAATGTCGGTATTTTCTACTTGTAGTATTTTATTTCTTTCCCTTTAGAAAACAGGGTGTGATACAATTACATTATAAATATTATATTACTCAATCAGGGAGATGAGTGTATAGATTTTTTATTTTTCTGTGTTTCCTGTATTTTTGAATTATTTCATAATCGATTTTTAAATAAATGTATATTATAAAGTCTATCGAGAGCTATACGTATTGTCAAAGGAGGATATATACCCATAAGACATAAACTCATGAAAAATAATAAATGCTTATTGTTTTCCACCACTGAGTTTTTGGAGTGCCTTTGTTTTACCTTAAGAGCTCATACACGCATTCACCACATATGAAATTTTTAAGAGTGGAACAAGGTCCATGCATTGAAACAAAGGTGACCTTCATATCTATACACAACACGTAACAACTCAAGCCTCTATTATGAATGTCACCATTAGGGTCTGACATCAGAACTTGGTCTATTTGGTCCACACACTGTTCAGTTTCTTATTTAGAAGATGTTTACTTCATCTTCCATTAACGGGGAGCTCCAGAAGCCTACACTCAAGTGGGATCTTTCAGCATGAAATCTTCTAGCATGGTGTCATGTGCCTTCATGTACCCTTCATGAGCCTTCTTAAACCAATGAGGAAAAAAGACAATAAACAACTCACATTGTTCATAAAAACATGCTGCATTTGACAGTAGAGTTCCCAGTCAATATACACACAAAGAAACCAAAAGTGTCTAGCATTTCATTAAGTCTGCTCCGAACTAAATCAACTGTGACACAGAAGCACATCTTAGCAGACAATGTAATTCCCCTTCTTGATTTAGTTACATACATCAAGTGCTTGGTGTGGCAGGAGGTTATAAACTGGTAATCCACAGGCTTCGTTCTGCTGCAAACTAGTGCTGTGGTTTTGAGCAACTTACTTACATTCTCCAGGTTTTTTTATTTGTTTATTTATTTATTTTCTAATTTCTGTATAAGATGAAGAGGTTGGGTGACTTATCTCTTAGGTTCCTCCCAATCTGAACATTCTGTGATCTTAGGACAAAGAAACAAGCCTTTCTATCATAAAAACCGCCTTTTCCTTCCACTTTAATGTCCAGACTTAGGTTTCCTTTCTCCAGTCGAAATCACTCATTTGAAAGACTTGGATTGAAATGAAAATGTCTGCCAAAAGCAAGCTCACAAGTAGTTGCCATCAGAAGCTCCAAACCCCTCATTGTTAAACTGGCTAAATTGTAGGTATGTCCACCAAGGAAAAGCCAGACATTGTGGTCAACCTCTTCATCTCACAGATGAGGAAACGGAGGCCCTAAAAAGTCCTGTCATTTACCAAATGCCATACAGTGTCTTGATGGATAGGGCAAGTTCTAATTTTTAGGTTTTTTTTAATTCTTGGCCCATCCATAATCCATTTGAGCAAGATTTATGGAAACTGCCCAGGCATTCTGCTAGGCACTAAGAATGAAGAGCACTGAGACCAACTCATTACCCTCATGGAGCTCACAATCCAGGGGAGGTAAAAGAGAAGGGAACACTGCCAAACCCTAACACATATGCCAAGGCAGAGGTATTCATGGGGCCCTTTGAGACCCCAGAGGAGGAATGAAGAGACAATTGAGGGGCATGTTGAAAAATAGGGAGTTTGTAAGGCCTACCAGGCACGTTGGAACAGGCAGAGAACACAGCATATGCAAAGGCATTTGAAACACACACACATACACACACACACACACACACACACACACACACACACAGCCATGTACTTTTAAGCATCTGGATAAGCTTGAACCTAGAATGCAGGTTGGGAATGTCAGGAAACATGAAAGAAGAAATAGGCGGCAACAGATATGCGAAGAAGTGGAGCTTCGACTTTTGTCTAGAAAGAAGAGGAAGGGGCCATTTAAAAGACCATAAACTTAAATAATTCTTCTTCAAAAGTCTGAAAATTTACTTATGACTTTTACAAACGGCTGTCATGATGGAAGTGCCTCCTTTAGAACTGCAGCCTTAGGGGAAGCCCAGAGGCTTCTGTCAAGCATTTTAGATCAAAGACCTGGGTTTGAAGTTGAGGTTAATTTCCTCACTTTGTAATACATTAACATGGACATCGCAAACAAAAATTTTAAAAGCAAGGAATTAATCCCTTGCATTTAACTATATCTTTTCTAGGTAAGTACTTGGCAAATGGCACATTTACAAAAATATCTGATTGGTTGAGTTGAGGACCCAGGCAATTCAAACACCCAGCTTTACTGAGCTTTTTTTTTTTTTTTTTTGGTTAGTTTGTCCATCTGCTTATTCAATTTTAGTTCTCATTTGATTGATCATAACTGAGACGGAAATGGCCAAATGATATGGTCAAGACGTCTGGTGGAAAGAATAATACTATGGAAATATTCACAATAAAATTTTAAATGAATGATGCAAGTATGTGAAATATGATACCATTTGTGTGTGTGTGTGTGTGTGTGTGTGTATATATATACACATATATATATAAATTGTCAAAAGATATCCATTGTGTGCATAAACATAGAAAATTTATTTGAAAGGATTTATACTAAGATATTAGCAGTGATTTTCTCTGGTTAGTAAAATTAGGGATAATATTCATTTTCTTTTTACATATTCTCTTTAGTATAATATGCAAGAGCAATTGGCAACACAATAACGATTATTATTCCTGGTTTGGGGCTTGTCATGTTCCATACACTGTACTGTTTCCCATGGTTTATTAACCGTGGGAGGCAGACATCTTTATTGTTTCTATTCTACAGATAAGATCTAATGAGGCATGAGGATGTTAAATAACTTGCTCAGATTCATACCACTATACATTGCAAAAGTCCAAACCTTTCGATGGTCCAAACCAGTAATGGCAGTGACTGCTGTTAGTTACCTAGTTACCACGTTCAGGTGTTAACAGAGTCCCAGACGTGTGCCAAGACTTATTATCTCTGATAATGCTGAGCTAGTGAATTACTATGATTGACTTCTGCTTGCTCCACTTGGATTGATATAAATGCAGCAGGTACATTTACCATCTTTGCCCAATTTGCTCCGTGTTTAAGCTTTTTAAAGCTTTCCACGCTCTCTTCTTCTTGTTACAACATTAAACTTCCCTAGGCTGTTAACTGGCATGCCTAGATCCTAGGGAAAGTGGTACACGAGGAAGATACTGTGACACAGCTATACAACGGCGTATAGTGCAGCTGCAAAAAATATTGAGGGAGAGCTCTATGAATTAATACGGAGTGATTTCCAGGATTTACTGTTGAGCAAAAAAGACAAAGTGTAAAATAGTGTCTATAGCATGGTACCCTTTGTGTAAGAAAGAAGTGATTGCCAAGAAAGTATATATACAACATATACAAAAATATATGTATGATTGCCCATTCGTGCCAAAGGAAAAATAAGAAGGATTAACCAGAGACTAAAGAGATTGGTGATGTATAGGAGGTGGGCATGAAACGGCTGCAATGAAGAGGAGATTAGATATTGGGTGGAAGGGACATGGGAAAGGTGACACTTCTCTGGGTACCTTCTGTAAAGCTCTGGCTCTTAGAACCACAGTTAAGGTTCGTATTTTTCACATACGCCTAAAAAATAAACAATTAAAACAAACTTGGATGAGGAGCAGGGGGATACCAAAATAAAATACAAAATTTAACCAGTAAACTCTATAACAAAAGAATCACAAAACCATACTGAAGAGCGTGGGGAATAATAAAACTAACCTAAAAAACTGTGGGAACAGTATCTTGACTGGAGGCTATAAAGCTAAAGACAAAAAGAACTGTATAAAATACTATAATTTAGTTAGTGAATGTGTTTCTTACAGGGGTATGGGTTCTGAATGCAATTTAGAAACTACTTTGGGTATGCAATTTCGACACTACTTATGTATACATGAGAATTAAACTAAATAAGTAAATATAGTATGCAAAATAAGAACTGGATTTCTCACTATAGGAGAAAAAAGTTACAAAGGAAGAAAGGGGGAGACAAAAATGAACCCTGAAGTAACAGTATGTATGGCTTTAAATATATATGTATAGATAGATAGATAGATAGATAGATAGATAGATAGATAGATATAGATAGATATAGAAAGATATATATAGATATAGATATAGAGAGACAGAAACACACATGTGCATGATGTGCAGGCTAGCTTACATGCATATCATTTCCAAGCTCTGTCCACCTCAGTTAGTAGACCTAGCACCAAGATCTCAGTTTCTAAACACCATTCTCCAACCAAAGGAAACATGGAGAAGTGGTTGAGTCCAGTGCTACAGCAGGGAAAATACATATGAGCCTGAAATATAGTGTGAAGTAAAAAATTAAAAAGTGCTAAAAGAAAAAAGATAAGGGCTTATCAAGAGAGCACTGATCCAAAGAAGCTCCTACTAGCCAAAGCTGGAACAAATTGAACAAGAAATTACATAATGTTAATATTGGATTACTACCCATAGAATCAAATAAATATCCATGAGTCCATACTCATGGATATAAATAATCTATTATCTAGACAGACTGGTTAGAAAGGTAACTCTTCTTTGCTATAGAATTCTAGTTTAAAAAATGTTGAAGGAAAGAGAAAAATATAAAATCACCAGTAAGCAAATACCATAGTAACAATTGTTACAGAACTGCGATCCACGGATGTGTGCTAAAATCAGTGTGCGCAAGTTTGAAGAGAATCAGGATTTATACAGCCTCAAGATATTTCCCCCAAGATATCTGTTAACAACAAGAGAAAAGACAGTAACTGTCAAGCGAAGAAACCCAGCAGAAAACGTCTTAACCAAGTGACGAAGGTCAACTCGACCAGTAATGAAACATGTTGACATCATGAACTCCATGATATGATGCACTGAGAACAGAAGAACTCACCATTTCTGCAGTATCCTTGCCAGAGCTGCATAACCTCAATCCAATATTGGGAAAATACCAGACAAACCCAAACCGAGGCACATATGGCAAAATAACTGATCTATATCTTCAAAAATGTCAAGGTTATAAAGGTTAGAGAGTAAGGAGAAATAACAACAAAAGGCAACGTAGGATCCTGAATAGAATTCCAGAGAAACAACAAAAACAATAATGAGGCATTAATGGTGGGAAAAAAAGGTGAAATTTGAATAAGGTCTTTAGTTATTGGTATCATACCAATGTTAATTTCTTGGTTCTCATAGTTGTGTCACAGTTAAGTAAGGTTTTAACCAGCAGAGGTTATGGCGACTATATATGGAAACTCTCTGTACTAGTTTTGAGAATTTTTTGTAAGTTTAAAAACAGTTCAAAGTCAAAAGTTAAAAGACAAGATATTGTGTTTACTCCAACAGAATTGAAAATGCTTTTGAAGAAGTAAATCTCTTTTAAGGGGAAAGATCAAATTGGGGGAAAAAGCACTCTGGTGTGAAGATAATACCAGGAAAACTACATTTGGTGAAAAAGTCCCACTCTTTGACAATTACAACTGAAGAATCTGTATCAATTCTGTCCCTTGTATTAAACACATTTATGAGTTTTTATTTCTCAAGTGTTAATCAATCTTAATTTTCCGGTTTTGGCAGAGAGGCGTCGTTCCCAAAGATGAGGACCTCAGAAGCTTTTTGTCATCTCTTAGCTGTTTACAACTGCAGATGCGAAAACCCTCTAGTGTAGGTATGATTTTCAGTCTAAAGGAAGCTTCTGGCTCAGATGGACTATTCAGACAGTGGTTTTACTTTTGACGATCAGGTGTTGCGTTTATTTGCATTACCACATCATGAAGAGAGCCAGGTTTTTGGTTTGTTTTTTTTCTTTTTCTTTTTCTACTCTTTGATCCCATTCTCCCTTATTTAACAGTGTCTGTCAGAAGAAGAGCTATCGAGAGGCAGCTCTACAAGTTCATCAGTCAGGGCCCAAGTGCCCAGGAACTGTTTGTTACAACAGCAAAGGGAATGGAGCATACATAATGAAGCCTCGAAGCAACAGACTAATTAATACCTCTCTCTTCTTTGGAGAAAATGACCCAATATTGAACTCCAGTGGATGAGACAACATTTTAATTTACTATCTGCTAAAAGGATGACTACTTTATAAAATGCATTCCTAGTTCTTCGTTCTTTGATGACACCGAGTTGTCATTCAAATTGGACCCCCCGGCCAAAGCCTTAGACGAAACTTGACTAAGACAAGTAGATATGTAACATATGCCATTATACTCGTGCCGCTTTTTCCTACCAAAGGAGATGCCATATGCAAAGAATGATGTGTGTTGCCAGCACACAGGAGCTTATATTTCATATCTTATATTTGTTGCTTCCTCCTTGCCTCTCTCCGCTTCTCCTTGTGTTGCTATTGGTAGAGTGTTTGCAAAGCTTAGCTTTCCAGACAACAATTCAGAAAATAGGCACAAGAGAAACACCCTTAGAAATAACAAGGAACTTTCACTTGGTAGTCAAATGAAAAACTGCTGAGGAATTAGGCAACGCAGCTTGGCAAAGGCCTACACCTGGCTTTGTTACCAGTCAAGGGAACATGAAAACATGACCCCTTAGCCTTTCCTCACCTGAATACTAAGATACTGGAGCTACATGGCTCAAATAAACTTTCCAGCTCAAAAATGATTCTGTAAAGTCGTGTTCCTAGTGTTGCCACGTCCAGAAAATAAAAATATAGGATGTCCATGCCCCCTGCAATATTTGAAACATACTACCCTAAACATTATTCATTGTTTATCTGGGATTCAAATTTGATTGGGCGTCTTGTATTTTGTCTGGCAACTCCCGTCCCCTTTCTGAGAAATGGATGTCATCCTATAATTTAATATCCAGGCCTAGATTTTTTTATAGATCCATCACTTCCTCACTGATTTGATACTCAAGCAATTTCTTTAATTGTGTCTATTTCCTCATGTGTAAAACGAAATAATAATTATAATAATAATAGTAACTTCCTCATAGGCTTGTTTTGAGGAGTAAATCAAATAACCTACACAGTACTTAGCACACACAGTACCTGGCATATACTACGTATCCAATAAACGCCTGCTTTTATTATTATAATTATTATTACTGGGTGTGCATTGAATAAAATATTTGTTGGAAGAGCAAACAAGTCAATAAGCAAAGTTTAGATTTTATCAGGAAGATAGAAAATGTCTTTGCTAAGCAAGGAAGAGGGAGAAGAGTCTGTGAATAAATGGAAAAATCCCTAAATTACACTGCAAGATTTTCCTGTAATCCCTTAATAATAATTACCATCAGGCTTCAGAATGAGGAAAGCTTACAGAATGTGCTTGCAATAATTTATACATTTCATTTTAATTCAGAATAAAAGGTAAAAGAATTGGAGTGAAACAACTGAGATAAGCCCAAACAAAAAAATGAAGGAAAAGTATATACTTATGTAAATTAAAAACACACTTATTACTAGCTCTTTTAAAAAGAGAGAGAGAGCGAATTGACAGTGACCTCTAGTAAAATATTTCTGTCTGGAGGCTGGTTTACAGTCCCTTTCCAAGATTACCTATGCTCGGATAATAGCCAATATTAAGCGTTTCTCTTAGAGAAGTGTCCTATCTTCCTCTTCCACCTTCATTTCCTCAAGAAGTCTCCTAAGAACCCATCAACACCAATACAAAGACTGTAAAATAACATTTTCCTCTTGGCTGGATGCAAAAACCAGAACTGCAGAGTGGTCCTCCATGAAAATTGTTTGAATCACTATCAATTCATTCTTTCTGCTGACTGGAGGGGTACAAAAATAAAGAAATAGAAAGAGCTCCGAGTCTCCAGTTACACCAGCAGTTTCTAAGACCATTCCCTCTTTCCCAGGAGCTAGGATCAGCATAAATGATTCATTTTCTTTATAATTAGTATTCATAGGTATTTGAGGGTGTTCCACAGACCCAAATGAGTTCTTTTTCTTTATCTGGCCTCCAGAGATTAATTATTCCTGTCAATTCAAGTCTGTCTTCCTGTTAACAAATCCCAGTGGGTCTCTTTCCCTACTCAATCAGATCAACTCCAGATTCCAACATTTGAAGAAAATTCTTTCTGCATTACATTGCTGCTTAATTGTGCAGCCTCTAAAGAATATATGGATTTCTATAAGGTTTTCAATTTTCCCCCCTTATTTCCTTAATAAGAAAGCAGTCTGATAACTTTATCAACTTCATGAGTACACAATGATGTTTGTTGTGGAGGATTTTCTCAATGATTATAGGAACTCTGTGCTAGTCATAACATTCCCATTTATAATAATAATAATAATAATAATAATAATAATAATAATAATAGAACTTAAAGTGGTCAAGTTGAAGGCTGAGTAAATTAAAATGGCAGCCTCTGCACATGTATGTGTGACCTGCTCAGCACAGAGGACCAAATGCAGTCCATTTTGGTATATTATCAACTACTTAAAAATAAATCTAAGTTTACCACTATAAAATTAGGGTATTTTATTTTATTTTGAGAAAAAAAAAAGGAAGAAGGATGCATAGATAATCACCTTTGAGGTGTGAGAGACCTCAAGCAGAAAATATGATGAAGAGAAAAGACAATGGATTGTGGTGTTACATGGATCCCACACTATGACTTAGTATTACATATTTGATCTCTTTGAGCATCACTTTCTTCTGTAAAAGGCAACTAATAATGACTACGTCATAGTTTCCTGTTCGATTAAAAATAATAGTGTACGAGTATATAATACCACGAAGAATAAATAGTGTCTGACAGTTAGTACTGGGTGATTAAGTGCTAGTTCCCATTAGGGTCGTCTTCAGCATTCCCTTTTGAAATGAAAATATCACTGAAGAGGCTATAACTTGATTTATTACTTTCTAATATGTTTGTTATTAGCCTGGCAGGAGTGTGAACAGGGCAAAAGAACAAGCACGTGACAGGAAGGGATCAATAACTTGTGATGAGGAGAGATGTATCTTGTCAGAATTCACCATAGAATATACCAGGAGCAAAGTTTGTTCTTAGGCCTAATTCAACTTGCAAAGTTTATCTTTTCTTCGCTCTCATAATGGAATTCTTCACCCAAGACAGAGCCTACTATTACTGTGAAAATGAGTCATGAGGATAGATCTGGGAAAAGAAAAATAATCTATGCAATGGAAGCCCTTCTAATGAGCCCATGCATCTTTCTCATCCCGGGGTAACAAATCACAGAAACAGAAGCATGGGAGTGGGACCACTGTGTGGACAGGTTTTAAAGATTCCACAGATGATTCTGGTGCCTAGAACAGGGATTAGACTACTGCATTGAAACAGAGGGAGCTTGCGCCCGGAAGATAAGGAAGCTCTCAGAAAGCCAAACAAAAGTAACACTGAAACAGTCAATAACATTGTGATAAGTTGACACGGTGACAGATGACTACTAGAATTAGTGGGTGATCACATTGTAAGGTATAATAATGCCAAATCACTATCCTGTACACCTGCAACTAATATAACCAATAAAAGATTGTATTCAGCTCTACTTAAATAAAAACATAAATTTAAGACCAAAAAAAAAATGTTAACTGAAAAAAAAAAAAAAGTAGAAAACCTATAAAAGAGTCCCCTCCACTCCCCTGAAAGAATTAGATAATCATGGGACCTTTTTCCTTAAAGAAAAATCTACATGGAAAAGAGCCATGTCTATGGGATGAAGGGTGTTCTCTACATGTCCCCCAACCCCCTCTAGTGTCCTGAAACACCAAAGAGTCAACACATGACCCAGTTTATTTCACGAATAAGTATATTCAGTTAAGTTGCCCACTGTCATTCCTGTGAGGGAATGCATGACCAGCATGGAGAATATGCTTAGACTCGAAATTTACTTTATTGACTCCTTATCAAGTTCCCAAAACATTGTGAAATTAAATGTGGGCAAATGTTAGGAGAAAGCTGGGGGACAAAAGGAGATGAGGCCAGTGAACTTGTAAGAGTAACTTTGGGAAAAGACTTTGAAGGAGAGTGGAGGCGGTTAGTTCTCATTCATAGGGTCTTGTGCATCCACAGAACTTTAAGGACTGCCTTGGTGGATCTCTAATTGAGAGTCAAACACCATCATGAGAGTCAGTGAGGACAGACTGCAGAGTGTGGTGCCATTTGTTGGCAGAAGAAAAACTACAGTTGACCACACCATAGATGGAAAGTCTCCAAACCAAAGCCGTGCCTAGAAGACAGGGAAAGATAGAGTACTCAAAGGCACTATTCAGCAAAAGTGAACTTGACAAATAAAGGAAACCATTCAGTTAAAGACTATTTTTGATTCCTTATTTGAGAGATGACAACATTGTCCTGGAATTGAGTGAAAGTCATAGAAAGTTATTATCTTCATTATATTCCACTTTGAGAACCAATGGACATGAAACCCAAATTTCAGAGGGAAAGAGGCTACTTTCTGGGTTGAAAGACTCAGAGAGTTCCAGCAAAAAAAGGAAAAAAACTAAAGTTTACCTGTAAAACTTGCTTAGAATAATTACTTCATTATTTGTGTACTTGTCATTTTTCTCTAAGGGACTCTAACTCTAAACTTCTTCTGGTCTCCACATCCTGCATGATGCCTAGTAAAATGCCTGATTCAAATATCTTCAATTTAACATGATCATAAATCATAATTTGATCAGAAGCCATCTGGTCTGAGTTGTGAAGTCAGATAGATTTAGGTTGAAATCAACTTTATCATTTATTAGCTGTATGACATTGAATAAATTATCCTCTCTAAACAGTTTCTTCATCTATAAGATCCAATTGTTCTGAAGATTAAAAGAGATAATGTGTATAAAGTACTTATCACAGGGCCTAGCAAACTGTAAGCATTTAAAAAATGGTAGTCTTTATTATTTATACTATTGAACTTTTTATTATTTCTTGTCACACACATAATCCATGGTATCTTAGGCTACACATACATCAGTCAGCCAGAAACTCAAGTCAATCAATAAATAAGAAAAGGACACCAATCAATCTTCCAATTTTCCTACTCTGACAAGATCCTGGCAACTGGTGGTGAGAAAAAAAAAAAGGTCTGCTGCAAAGATGTATCATCTTTGTTATCAAAACAGAGTCAGATGATGTCACAGTTAGCAGAAGTCTTTACAAATGAAGACAAATCTACAAATACAATGCTATTTCATTCTGCCTTCTTCAAAGACTCAAGCAAAAAACATTTAAAAAAAATGAAAAATACACCCCCTATAAAACAATTGTGATGCCTTGGCTTTTGAAAAAATGACACGAACATACCATAGCTTTAGTTATCAAAAAGTAGACAATGTTTTATTAGAACATGAATTTAAAAAATTAGTAAAGTAATTAATAACATTATTCTGGCCCAAAGACGACACTATTCTTTGAATGTTGACCCTAGAATTGAAAATGAAATACTTTATAGTTTATGAAGTTATATATTCAGAGAAGAAAGTTATCAGGGGAGACGTATAGGCAATCATCTTAATATATTTTGGGTAGATCCAAGAAAATGTTTGAGCCTTAGACTGGGACTCAGATTTGGCTTTGTTCTAGACCCAGAAAAATTATTTGTGCATAATATATGTCAGGTACATATGAGAAAGCAATAGAATTGAAATATGTGAACGGTATTGGACTATATCACTTCCAGGCAGATAAATTTTAAACTCCAAACTCTTCCTTATTTTGAAAACACTTCCATTGAATTTTGTTCTTCTCCTGCTACTCCCACTTTTTCTATGAATTGAGTGATACCCCAAATCACCCTGTTAAATGGTTTAGCAACACTTAAAATTCAACAAAGAGCATCCCCACCTCCGGGAGATACTTCTCCTTCATCCTTCTGAACGACTGACACATAAACAAATGTGATGCCTAGAACTGGAGCCAGTTCTTCTCTTGCAAATATTCACACATCAAACAAATTCTCTTTGCTCATTTTCATAAAGATGGTTCTGACCATATTATCATAGCTAAAGGACAAGTACATAGCTCTCAAAACTCAATTGATCTTAGTTATCTAAGTCTTACTTTAAATGAAGATAACAGAAATCCTTTCTCTATGTAAAAAGGTTAAGCTTAAGGGGGAAAAAAGTGAAAGATTTTTCTGGTTCATTCTAAATAGGCTTTGGAGAAAGAATCACTAAGTGTGAAACTCCTCACTTACTGCATTTCATTGATCAAAGCATTTTGTAAAACAGGCAAATGCAGAATTTTGAGAGGCATTTAAAAGGCTTGTCTTTTGGAAGTTAATACCCTTTGCTTAATTTATTATTGATTGCCATTCTCTTTTCCTCTCTTATACCGTCACCATGTATAACGGAATATAACAAGATTCTCATTTGTCTGGAATAAAGCTCGAATTGTCCACGCTCCAGATACTCGCGGGGACCGTTAAGTGTAGGATGTGTGCGTTCATTCGGATCCTGTCCATAACTCAGGCATTCCTACTTTGTGCCTGGCTCTGCTTACGCAGGCTGTGCTGGCTCTGCTCCTGCCTCTGAACAGGACACAGCAGGTGCTTCCTGATATGTCACCAACTCTGCAAACCCCAAGGTAACGTTCTGCTCACCAACTACATATCAGGCAGCACATAAATCGAGTCCCAGGATCCTGAAGAAAAGTACTTGTTCCCAGGCTTGTAGGAGGGCCAGGGGAGGCGCTTCAGTCCACACACCCTTTTTACTTGGACATCTGCTGGTCAAGCACAGCTGACCCCTGCTCCGTGATCAGAGGAGGACCACCCAGCTCTGCTACCTCCACACTCATCCATTCTCATCTTAAATACTCCCCTTAAGTATTCCTCCTCCTACCACAGAGGAGATTTAACTCCTCAATGGCTCCAACGATTAATGGGAAATCTTTCCTGCTGACGCCATATGCCCTGTCTCTCCCCTCCCCAACCTTTCTCTGCTATAGACCTCTTTTCTACCTTCCAAACTCAGGGAGAATAATATTACTCTCGGGGGAGAGTAATAATATTCTTCACATACAAAATGCTAATTTTAATTATAGCTTTTGACTACACAAAAGCTGCCCTGCTCAAAATGCTTTTCAATCTTGTAATAATAACTATATTTATACAGACTTACCATATGTTAGACAATACATTTCACATTTCCTCCCCTACACAGCCCTGCAAGGTAGGTATTAGGGCCAAGCAAATTGAGGTATGGGTAGGTTAAGTAACCTGGCCAAGGTCAAACAGCAAGTGAGCAAGACAGCATTCAAACCAGGTCTATTCAGATGCCAAAGCCCAACTTTCAAAATGCTCCCACACTGCTTCATTAGGTCAAGATGTTGAGAAGCAAAACAAAAATATGATTATAGCACAAGGAATTTGCTGAATACAAATGTATTTTCCTTTAAGCTTATCAGAAACCAAATCGAAAAAAGTATTTCATTGTAGTTCAACAAAAGACAAACACTGTAGAGTAAGTTCAAGTTGCCTAAACTTTAGATTTGTACTCCTGTGAGTAGAACGTGCAGTATAGTTCATGTTTAAATGAACACTGGCCACGGGCTAAAATATAATGCACCTGAACTGATTTATGGACACTGTGTCTCTTAATAATTCACAGTTAGGATTTCCAGTTTTAACCAATCCTCTTCAATAGGAGCTTGCTCAAAACTCTTAACATCATTTCCTTTGAACACCTGTGGTTAGTGCAAATGTTGCCCACCACGATAACCCAATCAGCAAAGCCTGCAGTAAACGGTTGCCTCCTGCCACCCACGTATTTGTTCTGCCCAGTGGCTTGCCCATATAGGTCCAGTTACTCCTGTGTACGCTCCCCCCAAACTGAGTTTACAGCTCAGTATTCAAGATGGTTTCGTTGTCTCATGTCTTCATGTCTATCGTCATCTCTCTACTCATGAAAACTGTAGACACCTTTGACCTTCACTTCTCTTCCTGAGATCACTTTTCCACCTTTGTAAATATATATTACATCCCTTTATGTAAATAACATATTCATCTCTTCTGCATGCAAACCAAATAACCCACTCAGGTGTTTTTTTGTTTTTGTTTTTGTTTTATTATGATTAAGAACAGATCAAATCTAGTTTAGGAAGAATATTTTTACGTGCCCTACAATGCAATTGTAATGACAAAACTAGCACTTCAAATTCTCAATTCCCCCTTATTTGGGGCAGTTTCAAGTGACTATTTCATTTTCTTTTTCTTTTTTCTTTGTGTGTGTGTGTGTTAACTATTTTATTTTATTTTTAACATTTTTTTATTAGTTTCAGGTGCACAAAACAATATAATAGTTAGACATTTATCATTTATATCCCTCACACAGTGACAACCCTCCTCCCCAATATCTGATACCATATAGTCATTGTTTTATTTCTGCTTACATCTTGAGTATTATTTCTCTTTCAGCACAGTAATTTCTACAACTCATGTAATCAATAAATATTAATTGAATATGAGTTATTTTAAATAAATATAAATAGCTATACAGAGGAAATATTTATACCACATATTGTACAAAACATGAACACTATCAATTTAATTTTCCAGCAAGCATTTATTAAGGATTTATTTTATTAACTAAACATCTCTGTCCCTTCCATTCTAGACATCATCTAGCGCAGCACTGCTCAATATAAGTATGATGCCGAGTCACATATGTAATTAAAAATTTTCTAGCAGCCACGTTAGAAAAGGTAAAATGAAACCAGCAAAGTTGATTTTATTTTTATAATTGATTAAAGTATTGATATAAATTAAATGAATTTTATTTAACCCAACATATCTAAAATATTATCATTTCAATATGTAATCATATAAAAATGATTGACAAATTTTACATTTCTTTGTGTTAAATATTTGAAACTTGGTGTATATATTTACATTCAATTCAGACTAGCCACAGTTGAAGCGCTGAAAGCCAACTGTGCTGAGTGCTGGATCTACATCACCTGTTCTCAGCCTCACTGCACATTGGAGTGACCTGGAGAGCTTTTAGAAATCTTGCGCTCAGGCCACCCCCCAGACTGATGAACTCAGAATTTCTGGGAGCAAGACCCAAACATCAATATTTTTTAAAGATTCCAGGTGATCCCAATGAGCAGCCAAAGTTGACAGTCACTTACCAAAAACATACAGAGAAAGTTAACAAACACATGGACATAGTCATTGGTTCATTTAAATGTCAGGGGATGCAGCAATAAATAACATCAAGGGGCTCATAACGAGAGAGAGAGAAAGAGAGAGACACACACACAGACAGAAGAGGGGAGACACAGAGAGGAGAGACAGACAGAGAGACATCACAAGTACGTACAGTGCTGTGATAACTACTCAAATAGAAATGTGAACAAAATCCAACAGGATAGCAGAGAGGGAAAGAGGAACAAAAACTGATAACGGGCTACTGCTCATGCACAGGCCGGCAGAGATTATTATTGCTGTCAGGTCAGGAGTGGAGAGTATTTATTCGGAGGGGGCACTTAGGAGGTTTTCAGTGACCTAAGCAAAAGGCTTTTTAGTTGATACTGTAAAAACCTCATTAATCAGCACTTAACTAATACAGATTTTATAATTGCTGATAGACATTGGGCCGGAATTTGCTTTTGCTCTATATGGGAGATGGGGGTGGGGGAAGGTTTGCAAAGGAAAAGAAACCTAACAGAACATTTTGAATTCTTAATACATTATCTAAATAAATAAAAATAACTGACACATTCACAAATGTAACTCTTTAAACCTCAGTTAGTTTACTGTACCGTATTATTAAAACATTATTAAAGTGATCCAATCATATTTTTTAAGGAAAAGCATAGTAATTCAGGCTTATCCCACACTTATGTATTTTTGTGATAATAACACAAATTCTCTTAAATCTGTTCTTCCACTGTCAAGTAGGATTCATAGTATGATAAATTTTTGAGAATGTTTTCTACCATACATCCTACCTTAGTTGTAAAATAAGAACATTCTTCCTGCACCCTCCCTAAATTTCTTTTTCTGACAAATACAGCCTTTTAATTCCCTTATTTGCTCAAAAATGAGCTCAGAATGCTCCTCCCTCGTGAAGCAGTCCCTGACTGCCCCCACTTGCACCCCGCCCCCGCCACTCCTCCCATTGTGTTGCCTGGTACAATGTGAACAGCTTCTCATTATACTTATGCCTTAAACAAATAAGCACAAAACAGTGATTTTTTTCTTGCAAGATCTTCATGTCTTCTCATCTTCCTCTCTCCAGAGCCCAGCACAAAGTGTGGCACATGGTAAGTACTCAAAAATATTGTTCAAGTTAGATTAAAACCGAGATAATGGCACTTCGTGGAGCCAAAGCAAAACCCAAAATACTTTTCCACAAGAATAAAAGAAAAACTGTATGCACTCAGTAAGGGTATACAGATATTTCTTAAAGTTGTTTGTAATTATATCACCTTAAAAGGAAAGTCGAATCAACAGATGATATCAGCTTCTGCACTGGAAATTTTTCTACAAAATAATATGATTACCTCCCTCCTTGAAAGAGAGAAACATATATATCATGATTTCTGCACTGAGGGTTTAGAGAGTGAATGTGTTTTGTTCTAATAGCAAAATAATTGGAGATACTGTTGTACTGGTCAGATGATTCAACCAGAAGACTTTTGATTTACTAAACATGTCTTCCTAAGTAAAGCAAAGCTAACCGAGGCCAACAGAAATAATAATGCACTGCCCAAGACTCTCCCTAAATCTTCAGGAAAAATAAGTCAATGAGAAATAGAATTGCCTTTGGGAGAGACAGACCAATGTGGCTCTGACCTGCTCTGAAGAACACGTGTCAAAGGGCAGACAAAGACAAGCATGGGGGAGAGGGGTAAATCACCCAATGTTCACAGGCTGGGGCTGCTGGGTTTGCACTGTATGTTTTAGTGTCACTCCTAGGGCCCAACCCTACCATCCTGATCTTCCCAGGGCAGAAAAAATAAGGACTTACAGAGCAAAGCCCTGCTCCATGAGATTTCCTCACATTACATCTGCTGTTGGACTAATTCACCTTGAGACACAGAATGCCTGGACCATAAGCATATCTTACACTGGGGCCATTGGTGAGATGGGTTTCATATATATATATATATATATACACATATACATATATATATATATATATGTATATATATACACACAGATATATAAATTTATAGATAGATAGATAGATAGATAGATAGATAGATAGATATAGATATCATACAAGGTATGATCAGAAAATACGGTGAATGTTTAAATTAAAAAAAAAATTATTACAGTAAAAGACACATTGCCATTAGTCCCCGTCAAAATACTCCCCCTTGCCTCACTTTGAACACACTTATCCCATTGCTCTTGCCACTTTCTGAAGCAGTTCTGGAAGTCCTCTTTCATGAATGTCCTTAGTTGCACTGTCGTGGCTGCCTCGATGTCCTGAATGAACTAAAAATGTTTACCATTCATGGTCATTTTGACTTTGCAGAAGATCCAGAAGTCACATGGTGCCAGATCCAGTGAAAAAGGTCGATGAGGACACACCGTAATGTTTTTATTTGACAGAAATTGCCGTACCAGAAGCAATGTGTGACACGGAGCCTTTCCGTTATGATCACAAAATATGGTGAATGCTACTGCCAGGGGCCATCCAATGGAAAGGCAGGGATCTTCAATACTAGAAGCAGTATGTCCAACCTTAGTAACAGTGTGTGACAAGTTTCAACTTATTCAGTGCAGTCAGTTGGGTGCGAGCTCTGGTTGAGAGAAGGTCTGTTTTAAAGTGTGCCGTAAATCATCCTCCATCATGACAACGCTCTGTATCACACATCACTTTGGGCATGTGGCAATTTCTGGATCTGGCACAGTGCAACATTTGGCTCTTCCCCAAAGTCAAAATAATTCAGAACGTTGAGGCAGCCACGACAGCGCAACTAAAGACACTCACAAAAAAGGGTTTCCAGTACTGCTTCAGAAAGCGGGAAGACTGATGGGATAGGTGTGTTTGAAGAGAGGGGGAGTATTTTGAGGAGGATTAATGACAGTGTCTTTTACAGTAATAACTTTTTTATTTAAACATTCACCATATTGTTTGATCACACCTCATATATATATTATATACATATATATGAATCATAACATATATATGATTCATATATATATGTGACTTGTGAACTTGTGATTCATTTAAGGCAGAAAGACCCAGAAGGAAACAGCTCATGGGTGTAAATCAGGGCCCATTTTGAGATTCAAGTCACATATATATATATGATTCATATATATATATATATATATATACATATATATATATGAATCATATATATATATATATATGATTCATATATATGTACTGTGTTTCCCTGAAAATAAGACAATCAGCTCTAATGTATCTTTTGGAGCAAAAATTAATATAAGACCCAGTCTTATTTTACTATAATATAAGACTGGGTCTTTAATAATATAACATACTGTAATATAATATAACATAATATAATACCAGCTCTTATATTAATTTTTGCTCCAAAAGATGCATTACAGCTGATTGTCTGACCAGGTCTTATTTTGGGGAAAACACAGTATGAATACATATATATGAATAATATAGATAATTCTGTAAATTCAATGGATAATAGTAACCTATGTCAGAGTAAAAACTCCATAAGCTAAGGTTATCTGCCAACCTCTTAAATCTACCCACCTTGGGGGAAAAAAATACAGCAATCTCAGGTACATTACATGGGCCTTTTTTCTTCATTTTTGTCTTTCTTGAAAATCATTTCTTCCTTTTTCCCCCCTAAATGAATGTATCCCTTAAAATGCCCAAAAGCATCTTAAAATGTTCAATCACATAAAACAGAAAGCAGCCTTCATTTTTAGACACTTGCGCTATTTCATATACTATTGCTTTAATCCAATTTGGCAATTCTTAAATAGGTCCAAAATGCATATATAGTTCTGATAAGCTTTGAATAATAGTCCTCTCTTCAAAGAAAACAATACTATTAATTAATATACAACTGGTTAAGTTTAAACTAATAAATCACAATCAAGTAAATGTAGGTCTTCAGGAAACTGCCTTAACCATCCATGTCTTTACAATTCCATATTCGGCATTTATAATAAATCCCAATTCATGTGTGTGAATATATAAATATTCATGCATAGTGAAATGTGCACCTTTAAATGCACAGGATACATATGCAGATGTAAATGTGTTTTATGACATCAGCTTATAAAAATGTCTTATAGACATAGTATGTTGGTCTTGGAGAAGACCAACTTTTGATATCACCACTTTTAATATCACCAATTTTGATATCCATTAGATATAATATGTGTCATCATCATGGTATAATGCCATTGTGTAAGCTTTATCTATTAGCAACTCAGAATTATGTAAATGTTCTAGGAATGAAAGAAATTGTGAAGCCATGGTCAATAAAGCATTTCTATGTCAGTCATCATCTTTTCCTTTAACTCCATCGAGTTGCAATGACTTCCAAACCCATTTACCACTTGTGGGGCTTCCTCTGTATCCTCATTATAAGGATGACAAATTGCTTAGATAGACTGACTGCTACTCCAAGGCCAAGCAAAAGACACGCTTTGAAACCCAAACCAATGGCTCTGTCTACAGAGTTGCCCAAACTAACAATCAGCGTACTTAACCAGTTTCTTCTCCCCCATAAGCCTATGAAGAAGGCTAATTTCCAAGGGCAGCCCAAACAGCATGTTGCAGGCATGTTCAAGGCTGGGACAAGAAGTCTGGGCTCCTGGTGCTGAAGTCCAAGGTAGGCAGCTCCAGGGTCAGAGTATATGGGACCGAAGTCCAGAGATTCATTTAAGGCAGAAAGACCCAGAAGGAAACAGCTCCTGAGTGTAAATCAGGGCCCATTTTGAGATTCAAGTCACAAATCCGAGAAAAGTTAGAAAGTGATATTAAAAAGGGAGCATTTCAAGATATGAAACAAGGCCCTTTTGCCCTATTTATAAGGCACCAATCGGTGCTAATAAGTGTGTATAAGCCTGTGGAGGTGGAGACAGGACCTGCAGGTCACTGCAGCCAAACACCATATCTTCTAGGCCAAGGACTGTTCATGATTCTAAAAGCTCCACTCCCAACCTCCAAGTTCTATGCTTTCTTGTTTTCCAATTGTGACTATCTTCATCCTCATACATATCTAGTAAAACAACACAATACGACATCCACTTAGTTCAGTCGTCTGGGAAATGCTATTGATAATACAGAACTGTGGGTCCAATCATGCATTCAAGAGCCAGTCCATTTAGTGGAAACAGGAAAATCAAATTGTTTATTTTGCATCATCCAGAGCCAAAAAATTACTATGTGAATGTTATGCTTTTCAAGTAGCTGTACTGATGTTGGGTAGACATCATCATATTCCCAGGCATTTCTACACTTTGTCACTTTGGTATATTATTTTTTAAACTGCCTTTTCTTCTTGGAATCAAATTTATTTATCCTTTTGGGATGCTTAATTCCTTAATGTCAGTCAATTTTTTTTCCATTAAGCAAGCAAGTTCTTTGTTTTTTCCACTAAATTCTTTAATCAGCTTTTGTTCAGAAACTGTTTATTTCTATCTGCATTACGAATGGTAGACTGAACCAATCTATCAACCCAAGATAATACCAATAGGGATTTTGTCAGTTCGTCCTTTCCTCTCAGGACCAAAGATACTGGATTCTGTATTTTTGAAGAAAGGAAATAATAGGATTAGACTAAGACTGAGGACAAGAGGATGTCAGACCAAAGAAAGGCGTCTTCTAGAGCTTTCCCATTTTATACGGGGAATTGTAATCCCATTCACGCTAAATGTTTTGACTGCGCACATTATGCAAAAAACATTAGAGGCTAGAATATTTTGTTACCATAGTTCTGCCTACTGGGAACCATAATTAAAGCACATTTGAGCAAATGCAATTTTATTTGTTATTAAGCAACTAAAAGCTTAGTCAACCTTGCGAATATAGCGAGCGTTATTTTAGGATTACAATACGAGCCGGCCAGCTATTCAATAAACTTTATTAGTCCCGATCTTGATTAGCAATTCCGCCTATATTCCTATCGTAGGAGGCATCTATGCTATATAACAGTGCTTCTCAAACTTTAGGATGCATCAGAATAACCTGGAGTGCTTGTTAAAACACATTACTGAGCCCTGCTTCCAGAGTTTCTCATTTCTTAGATCTGGGGTAGGCTCCTAAAACTTGCATTTCTACTATGTCCCTAGGGGATGCTGATGCTTCTAGTCGGCAGACTATACTTGAAGAGCCACTGGCATCAAACTCACCTGGGTTCATATCCTGGCTCTTCCACTAATATCTATGTGGTCTTGAGAAGGTTATTTCATGTCTCTAAGCCTGAATTTTTTAATCCACATACTGGGGATAACAATATCTATCCAATAGGCTTGTTGTGAGCATTAAATGAGACAAAAAACATGGAAAGTGCTTAGCCCCATTCCTGGCATAGGGAAAAGTCAATGCATGGCAGCAGTTTATTATTGTTGTTAATTGGGAAAATATGCCAAGAGCTAGTTCAAAGTATTTATCATCAGCAGTGTGCATAAGATTCACTTGGAGAGCTTTTGCAAAATTCATACAATAAGACACCCCCACTCTCACAGATTCTGATATAGTCCCTATTTAGTTGACACTAAGATGCCGTTGATTACAAGATGCACTATTATTTTACTGATAAGAAAGAAAATTCTGCAATTATACCATGATTAAACTAATGGAAAGTACATTCGCGTTTCAGAAATGAGAAACTGGGAAGAAATGTGCATCCTGGAATCGATAAAAGACAATGGGTACTGATGTGAATTTGGGCTTGCTTCCCAGGTTATTGTGATATGCAGTTCTGGTTGAGAAACACTCGCTTAGTCAATGTGACAACTGCAAGCAGACCTCCAAGGTCAGGCGCCTGGAAGTTGGGAGAGCCGGCAGGGCGGAAGCCCATCCTTAGAACCGTAACATAGCCCAATATCATAACCCACCATATGATTCCATAGGCTGCTACTGAAAGAAAAACATTCCCATTTGTTTTGATAGCAGCATTCACCCTCTCATGTTGGAAGAGGCTTTCCCACTGAATGCAGTTACCCACGTGATGAGAACAAATCAGTCCATTGACAGAGCTAATCAGATCACAGGAGAGCATAACGGAGTCAGCAAGAAGGTGTCAGGCCAAGATAGCATTTTCTTATCTAAACATGAATTCCAACCCTGAGATTTGAAGAGTACTGGGGAACACCTTTAAGAGAAGCAAAACACGGCTTACTTTCAGGGGAGTAGGGAGGATGGTAGAGGTCACACATATTACCAGAACTTGGCCATAATAGGTTTTTACTTTCCATCGTGATTTTTAAATTGTAGTTTTTAAAGTGTTGTAAAACATAAAGAGCTGATTTTGTATAATCTGATTAGTCTATCAAGTTTATGGCAATTGCGATTTCCCTTCACTCTGGGAATCTTGGATGAAGACATGAGTAGCATATGACCTCCCTCAACTTCACACGAATGCCCTCACCCATAGGAAATACACGTGTTCTGTAATGCACCATAGAACATGGCCATATTTTCTGACATTTTTGCTTGGGAGATAAGAACTTTTAATAACTCCAGTAAATGGCCTCCGGTAGTCTCCATGCACAGAAACTAATTATAACAAGAAAATAAAATAATATTCATCCTAACTTCTGAAAATTCTAAGAATGTAAATCTCTAATGAAATGTTAAAGTAAAATCATAGCTCTATTTGCAAATTTTCAACCATGAAAATTTCACTTTAACTTGTGATTATCTTGTGATTACCCAGCCCCTCCTACAACGAATGGGATCGCCAACAACTAATAGTCTTCTAGTTAGGACTCAATCCAGATGGACAAAGATAAGATGTGTAAGTCAGGGAGTATAAAGGTCCAAATAGTGGCAAACCAGTGCAATGACTATTAAAATGAAAAGTGCATGAGTATGAATGTTTTTGTCATTTTCTTACTGCATTGGTACCACACATACATACACACAAAGTCAATGAAATCTATACTTCCCCAAATATTTTTTTGTACCTTGGAAATCTCTGTTGGTCCTGGCTCATATTAAATTCCTTTCTATAGTTATACATTCAATATTTGCCATAATATTTTTTAAACTGTGATGTTCTTAAATTTTCACGCTTCTAATTGCAGAATGGGAAATACAAGATATCATGAAACTCAACAAAAATCTCTACCTAATTTAAATGACTGAACATGTAGAATATAATTTAATATAAAATGTTGTCACTAGAATAAGGACATCTTAGACGCAGTCACACTGGTCATAGAGACCAGGGAGGAGGAAGCAGCAAGATCTTTATAGGAAATTAGTCCCAGTTTTACTATAAATATAGAGGACAGCATTTTTTTTTTATTGATCTGTCTTAAAAAGTTTAGTTGCACCATGAATGCAACCATTATCTTCCACATAAGAAGATAATGACTGGTCTTGCAATTCTTCAATTCCATCCACCACAGCAACATCCAAATAACTTATTGGCACACACTTTTCCCCAAGGGTTTATCTTCATTGAGAGATTCTTCGTGCACCTTACCTATTTTTGTGTATAAACTTCCAAAAGTTTTATCACATTGGTGTATGGGACATCTTTCAATATTTTTAGTCTTTTTTTTTTTTTTTTTTTGTAAGCCAAAAGAGAAGCCTTAAGAGATATGCATTAGCAACGGTTTGGAGATTCTGATTTGTTTTAACAGAAACATCAATTATTTCAAGTCCTCTGCTGATTAGAAACTAATAGATCTCACTTGATATGTCAAAGCATTTTGATACTATGTTTTGCAATCCTATAAAATGCCATTGCCATTTCTAATAATTATCTGAATGTTCAGCTTTGCCAATATTCTTCTCTCAGTCTTCTGTGTCTCTTAGGGAATCAAACAGTATTGCTTGTTTAAGAAGAAATACGCTAAAAAGAGGATGACACAACAATTTCAGGAAGAAAGAGTAACAGTCAAATGACCTTTCCTTCTCTGGAATAATTCCTAGGATTATAGAAAATGTAGAGACCTAACACACATCACCTTCAGAGAGACCTTTAGATCTTTCAACTTAACCTGTAGCCAAAATGGAATAAGCAGAAGCTGAGTGCCTGAGTCGTAAGGCAAATTTGAAACAAACAGCTGTTGAAACTGCTTAGCACCCAGAGGGTGCTAATTAATGGAACATCAACCTGGTTCTAGGTTTCCAGCATCGTAAAAGGATTCTTTCCTGGGATCCATCTGTTTCAACATTTTACTCAATGTCCTGTATGAAAATATTAGAGAGGACTTCATAAAATTTGTAGGAGGGAGAGTGACCATATTGGATGACCGAATCAGGATTGAAAAGGAAGCTGACCGATTAGAAATGACAGTTAAATCTAATGAGATGAAAGGTAATAGCAATCAATTTAAAATGAGGTGATTAAGTCCAAAGGGACAGCTGTTTTGTACAGAACAGACAGTAGCAACAGCTTAGTAGCTAGCAATCCATGCAATTTATTCTATAGAAAGGTTAATATGAATCAACAGTGAATGGAATGTTTGTTGAACGAATGAATAAAGGTAGTGTAGAATCAATGAGAGAGGAGGGGAACGGAGGGAAGGGGAGGGGAAAAAAAAGAAGGAAAAGGAGGAGGAGAAAGGAGACCCACTTGTCTCTGGGCAGCCCAGACCACCCTTGCAGGACAAGTATGGACAAGCTGGGTACATTCAGCTGACATGTACAAACGCTCGAATCAATAACATCCAAGACACTTTTGAAAGAATCGGGCTTATTTAGCCTTGGAGATCTAATAATCATGTTCAAATATCCTAAGAACTTTAATAGAAAAAGAATTGGAGGTGGTGTTGTTTGACCCAATAGTTACAAGTAACACGAATGAGTGGAAGACTCAGAGGAGCAGAAGTAGATTCTGTAAGAGTATCTCAGTGTCTCAGTTCTCCAAGGATGGAATGGCTCAGCTTGGCAGCTACTGACCACTCTGTCCAGACGTTGGAGTCCTGACTAGAAGATCCTTGACAAGGTTTTTGCAAAACTAATTAAAGCATAAAATAGATGGTAGGTCTGGATGATCTCTGGAAGTCCCGCCCAACCTCAAGATTTCAATATTCAGACATTTTCCTGTGGTACAACTTAGATTCTTGCAAAAGATATTCTCTTATAAAAACAACGAAAATGAATGGTTAGCTTCAGGGAGGTGAACCAAGTCTTTGGGAAATCCTAAGAGAATCCTTTATTTTCGTGCCTGTTTACTCTTTAGAAAGCTAATCTCATTCCCTAGGAAGGTATTAATATCTCTTTGTCCGCCGCTATCCTGGCCGATTTGGGGAATTTACACATAGCATGCTTTATCTTGTGAAATATAATAGTCTGTCCAGCGTTCTTCCTTTGTGAGAAATTCCCTATTCACTTTCATAAATTATGTGAATGGATCTGAAGCGTACTTTCTTCAATAGAGACTATTCCCCAAAGTAGCCTGAAACATGCCAAACATTGGCTCCTACACACGGTTCAATACATGATATTGATAGGTATTATCACTGGGTGAATTCAGAATGCGAGGCCTATTTCACACACTCCTAAACAATTCCCTCCTTCTCCCACGGCCCAGTCACAGAAAGCTCAAGGAAATCAGAATAATTTGACTATTTGCCTACACAAGCTATAACTAACCAGGTAAATCTGCTAAAGCAAACCCCAGTAGAGCAATCCAAAATCTAACAGAAACTAAATAGACATAATAAGTCTGATAAATATTTCTCTAATTTAATAAGTCTTTTAAAATATCTAAGTATCTTTTACCTGCAGTACTTTAATATTCAAAGATGTTGCTTTTCCATTTTGTGAGTTCCTGGGTGTCCAAGTGTTTATTTTGAGTTTATCATAGGTGCCTCATCCATCTTGTAATGACCAGATGCAATTATTATTTACCATGGTACAAAGAAAGGTGAGCAGAATCCCTAAGCCGTGAATTCTTTCAGGGGTGTTTACCACGCCCAGAGTGTTCCCTAACATGTATGTTCATCAAAACGCTCAGCGTAAACACAACTTTGTCACTAACTAGGGTTTGGGCCCCAGGTACCTCACTGGTCTCCTTCCCTGACGAGGTAACCTGCACCTCATGGGAGTGTGGCAGACTCCTCCTGTCCCTTGGGCAAAGGATGAATAAAAACAACCCTAGCAGCTAACCCTTAATTCCTTTCCCCAAGTCCCACTCCAATCCCAGGCCCTGATAGAATCTGCCCAGAGCGGCCAGGCTTTCCTAACTGGAGAAGTCTCCCTACACATCTGTGTTGTACAATGCAGTAGGCGCCAGCCATGTGCAGTTAGTTCAATTTCATTTTAAGTTAATTCAAATGAAATAAATTTTAAAGTTCACTTCCTCAGTCATACTAGCCTCATTTCAGAGGTCCGTAGCCACAGCTGGCCGGTGGCTGGCATGGAGAACATTTTCTTCCTTCTCTACTGGAGGATTGCTCCAGGATCCCATCTTGACTGGGGGTGACATTGTTCTTGACTTGGGCAAACACTGTTCTTGGAGTTGATCAGACTCTATCTCCTGCTAAATATCAAAGTGTGCAACTCAGAGTGTGCAGACGCTCATTTATTCATTCAACAAACACTTATCAATTCCTTTTCTAGCTGCTGGATATAAAACCATGAACAAAACAGACACGGTACCTGCTCTCGTGAAACTTAGTTCTAAGGGAAAAACCAACAGGTAAAGAGCTAATGGAAAAAGACTATTTCAGATGTAAGATTCAATCTCCCTGTTAGCCTCCTAATGACAAGAGTTGGTTTCATTCAAGTGACCACAGCCCCAGGGCAATGGGCCCACATGACATTTTTCCGGTGGCAACACATGGTTTTAGGATTTATTTGAGTCTAGTGTTCTTTTCAGTCTTCTTCTCTTCAGAATTTCTACCCACAGCTTAATCCTTGCCTGTGTCCTTGGTTCTTTCTTAAAGCATTCTCCAGGCTTTATATTTCAATTATCACGTTTGGGTGTGACTCCTCCTAACTACTTATATTCCCAAACAGTACAACAAACTACTCCATACTACCTCCTGAAAGACCCCACTCCCAGCTTCTTCACCTTGTCGTTAGAGCTTCAAGATGTCTCTTAAACTAATATCTTTCTTCCATTCTCAGTGGATATACAATCTAGACTGTCACTACTCATTCGTGAATTACTAAAGCAACCTCCCAGAAAGATTTAATGTCTCAATTTCCCTTCCTTGCAATTGACCATGCACACTAAGTCATGATTAATCTTAAAATGGTCTGTCATCACCCCTGTCTGTCTTCTCTGCACTGGAAGCAGCTTTCTGGACATGGCTCGCCACCCCCTGAAAGTGTATATCTGCCTCTCCCCCTTCCACCTCTCAGCTCTGGGCCAACCACTCTGCAGTGACTGAAGCGACCCACCAGAGACACTGACAGATGAGAACTTCAGCAGCTCGGCAGCCTCATGTCCCCTGACCTCATTAGCCCTAGCAGCAGCTTCCAAACCAGTGCCATTTCAAGGGACATTGACACAGCAGCCAAGTTCATTGGGGCTGGGGCTGCCACAGTAGGGGTGGCCGGCTCTGGCCTGGGGTTAGGACTGAGTTTGGAGCTTCCACATTGCTTATGCCAAGAACCCTTCTCTGAAGCCTCAGCTCTTCTCCTGAGCCGTGTTGGGCTTTGCCCTCTGGAGACCCTGGAGGTCTTTGACCTGACAGTGGCCTTTCTCATCCTCTCTGACATGCAAAGGAGCCATCTCCAGCTCTCATAGTTCTTTCTTCCACATCTTGTCTGACCTGTTATGTCCCTTTCCCTGTACCTCTCCAAGCAGCCTGGGAAAAGTGGTTGGCTCACGGTTCAACAGAGGAAAGACAAATAAATACTACACGAATAAGAAAAAAAAAAAAGTAGCCTGTCATTACCCTACCCAAAAATCTGTCATGGTACCTTGTGAACTATAGAATCAAGTTTCTTTTTCATGAACTTATTGCTTTGGGAGATAAGGCTAACACTGAATAATTCTGTTATTAAAGTGACTGTTTCATTTAGGAGTAAGAATTATAACCTGTTTGGTCTCTGAAAATGATTTTAAATTTTTCAGGCTGATGTACCTCTTGGCTCTTATGACATATTATGTACCTACATATATCTCCTCATTTTATCTACTTAAAGTGTTTCTAATCATCTTCCTCCCACAGTTTCTAGCAAACTCTTCTTTCACAACAGAGAGAGAGAGAGAGAGAGAGAGAGAGAGAGAAACGAGCTTATAAAGGTAATTTACTGAGTTCACTGACACAAATGGGAGTTTTAAGAAGTACAGAAAACTATTTTAGCATATTCTGGCCAATTTTATATACCGTTCCCATTGTCGTGCCACCCACATGAAGCCTACACTGTCTTTTTCCATGGCGTCCGAAGCCCAACAACTTGGGTTAGAATGACTTTCTTCAGACAACGTTTGTATCAACAGCTACAAACGAAAACCAGCTCGGCATCCGGTCAGAGGATCCAGTAGTGACTAGTAAGTTTGCCAGTGTTCAGGATGCTAAAAACTAAAAAACACAAACTCATCCTTTATTGTGATCTCAAACTCAATATTTATCTTCTATGTATTTTAAATGTCCAAAGAGCAAAATTGTGTTTTGACTTCATTAGGTACTGAGGCAGAACTAATGAAAGAGTCCTTATTAAAATGTGCTAGTTACCTTTTCAAAAATATCTATTTCCTTTTTCATGAGGGTTAATTATATAAAAGAAAATTCAAGTCTCATTTGTTGTTATCCTTACCTGCCCTAGCAATCAAGAGAAAAGAAGATTTTCTTATCTTTCTGTCATATTTTATTGCAGTTGAATTAATTCTTGTAGTTATATCCTTACTACAATTATACAAGTTAATTGATGCTTAAAATTACTAACGTCCAAATTTGCAATATTTTTTTCATAATAATTACTGTTCCTATTACCATGAATCTACTAGACTCTGAGAAACTATGTAGACTTTCACTCAGATCCCTTGACATATGTTCAAAATTATTAATATACAAACATATACACATAATATAATATACATTACTATACATAAACAATTCTATTCGATGAGACTAGATCCTAACCAATCACTGTTTAACCCATTTCTTAGTACCATTTGACAGGAGCTTCAGGTCACTAGAATTATCTTCATTGACTTGGAAAAGAACAGAAGACATAAGTTATGTCACAGGTCACTAGCAAATACTTAATTGTGCTTAAATGCTTCTATATCTGTATGACAATATTTATTTAACAAACACCTATATAGCACTTACTATGCCAGGCACTGTTCTAAACATTTTATAACTGTTAATTCTGCTCTACTTCATCGCAACATTGTAAGTTAGGTAGTGTCATTGTCCTTGTTTTACAAATGGGGAAACTGCAGCCCAAAAGGGGTTACGTGTCTTGCCCAAATCCCTAGAGCTAGTAAATGGCACATTCAGAATTTGAACCTAGAAATCTGGCTCCAGAGTTTGAGCTCCTAAGCACTCTGCTTGGCTGCCTGTCAATATTCAAAATTATTCCCATATTTGGAATCTAATTTCTATATAAGGATGTTACAGCTTATAATTAAAAAAAAAAAAAAACATTTCCCATTGATATCTGAAATCGCTTTGTGGCTGCTCCCACACAGATACCCAAGGTCTCTCTGACCCCCCCACCCTATGGCTCAGGTGCCCCCCTGCTGTGCACCATCCAGCTCTGTGCCTTCTCCTGTGGTGGCACCTACCACGATTACTGCCTATTAAATACTAAGTTACTTAAGAGCAGGGAATATGCCTTCCCACAGTTGCATCTCCAACACACTGCACCTGTACAGATAAAGCATTGTTAAAAATCATCCAGCAGCCAAAGAGTTAAACTGATTTCTTATCAAAGTATGACACCTATAATAAATATCTTCTCTTACCCATGGGTGTATGCACCCAGCCCATCTTTTAAATTAGCAAGTGTATGGAAATAGGCTTCTGATTTGACGGAAATGATACTGCAGAAAAGTAAGTGGATGAATGGTCCACTCCCGTCTTGGCATAGAGCTTTCAAAATTGGGGGTGGGGAGTTGGACTTAAAAATACTAAAAGTCCTTGTCTGAAGAAGAGCCAGCACAGCTGCACTGAGCATTTCAAGCTAAAAGTCAAGGAACATATACCAGGCAACTGTAACAAAACACCTCCTTTGAAACCTGGCAGCAAGCAAACAATTGCCAGCTAGCACATTGCTCTCCCCGAGAAACGACGTTATGTCATTTTGTGAAAAGGACATCAAAACAACTTGTCAGTTTAACAAAGGATTTAGATACACCACAGGAAGACTTTCATGTACCACTTTAAGTATGTCCAAAAATTGCTATAGAAACTCTTAAGCCATAATAATTTGAACCTAACTAGACTTATTAACCAACATAAACTATAACTTTTCTAAAATGTCTACTTCTTTATAAGTAGAAAAATTTGTCAGAAAATTCCTATAAACTCTTGGAAAATAGAGTTCTACAGAGAAATGGTGATTTATTTGCTTTCATTCAGCCAACATTCACTCATCATATTGTTAATTATGTACCTATTATGTGCTAGGTACTCTATCGGGTGTACTTATATGAATCATTTTTCCTGGCAATAAAACCATATTTTCTAATTGGGTTCGTAATGCCAAGATTTTTGTCGAATGTAACAGCATTAGATAGTGACTTCTTTGTATGCATGAAAAAGAAGAGCAGAATTTTAGTTGACATAAATAATCCTATATTTTATCTTGAATGGCAGGAACATACATAAGTATATATCAGCTTATACATGTAGTTTGAATGTTCTGATTAACTATTCATTTTGCATTTTTTGCCTAACTTGATCAGTCAATTCACTGAAATAGTACAATTGGCTTTGGCACTTAGATCGGGTCGACCATGCGTCCATAAGAAGAGATAGCTGAGTGGGCACTGGAAGACCACACCCTCCTAGATCATAAGCTCCTGAAAGTAAGTACCATGACTTCTGTAGCTCTGTAGCTGGATGTATTTCCTACACAGAGTGTGCACTGATATATGATTCTTTGAGTGAATGAAAGAATGACCCCACATAACTGCTCTCAAACACAGATAAATATGTGCCATTTATAAAAATTTCCAGGGGTACCAGATATGCAGATGGCCATTTGGCCATTACCCTTATAATAGTAACCCTTCCTAAATGCAGACATCATATTGAAGTTCTTAAGACAAATTAATTTGCAACTAACTAGATGATTTCACCAAGACAAGCTATAACTTTACTAGCAACTGTTAATTTCTGTGAGACTTCTTTAATTCTCTTAACTTTTCATCACTGATTGCTTTGTTTTTGAGTTTTACGATTTTTTCATCTTTGAGGCTATTCTGATTATTAAGTTAGAGGCTAACAAAATAATAAATAACTCTGCTTCTTGGTTACCAGCTTCAATGTGTGATTATTCAAGCTTATCTCCTTTTTATAACTTTGATTGTACTATGATATGATGTCGGCACCTCCAGTCATGCTATCCTGTACCCATTCTACTATAATACATGTTTGCCTTGTCTCCCAACGGAAAGCTAGAGCAGGGTCCAGGTTCCTGTCCTTTCTTGTCATCCTCACACCCTGACAGGATGCACACTATTGAATCCATTCCAGGGGCACGTTTGGGAAAGATAATATAGTGCTGCAAAAAAAATGGGGGGGGGATGGGGGGCAGAGAAAAGCATCCCAAAGGCCTCTGCTAGAAAATTGAATTAGAGCTTCTAAGAGAAGTGAAATATACTCCTTCATTCTCTCTATTTCAATCACCACCTTTAAAATGTATCCATAGTCCTGTTCTACTAGTGCTAAACTGGCAGCAGTGGTATTATGTAATATGATTGTGTCAGACACTCTTGTTTAGCCAAACAGCCATTCCCTGGCCCCAGCCACCTTCTTCTGTGGTTACAAACAGTAATGGTTAATTTCCTTGCTTCCCTTGCAGCCAGGGGTCCCCATGTGACACAGTTCTGGCTGGCACTGCCACTTCCCCTTCTTCCAGTCTTGAACGTATAATGCCTAGATCTGCATTGTGTATTTTGCAACCATGAAGAAAAAAGCAGGAAAATGAAAAGCCCACTTGTTATAGACAGGGAAACAGAAGATAAAATAGTATTATTGAACAACTAAGCCAAAGCAAGCAACCGTTTACTTTCAGATAGCTTGATGTGAGAAAAGAAGACTTTGTTCGTGGAAGCTACTGTTACAGCCAAATGCCTTCCAACTGAGACGCTGGTTAAGACAATCATGGTTTAAATCGTGGTGCTGCCTTTTACTAACTGTGTGGCAGTGGGCAAGTTACTAAACACATCTAAACTTCAGTTTCTCATCTGTAAAATAGGCATAAATGCAATTGTTACTGTAGGATTGCTGTGAACCATTGTGAGAAATATGAGATAATGCATGTAAAGTAATTCAGATTGAACTTGGCATATAGTATTACTCTCAAACATTGAAGACACACTTTAATACTAAAATATAAACACTTAGGAATATTTTAAAAGCAAATGTTGCTTCTTCACCCCCCTCCCAAATAATTACATACAAAAAATTAAATATTTAGAGTGTTTGAGAATTCAATTACTTACCAAATAATTCTCACTCTATATACCTTTAAGCTCAGGACATCTACAATTAGCACTAAAATGCACAAGTATACTCATGTGTGATTAAATTAGGTGGTACAAATACCAACTAATAATTACTATAATTTAAATGTTTATATTGTTCTAATTATTGTCACTAAACACATACTATTTTCTCAAGCACAAAGATAGACTGAAACAGCTTATAGAAACCCCGAAACTTTCTTTCACCGCCTCACTCAGAAACCCGAGGGATTGTGAATCTTCAGTGTTTCATTTATTAGGTTATTTTCAGGACATTCCACCATTTCTCTTGGAACATTGAAGAAAACAGCAGGTTTTTGGCTTGGGTTTTGTTTTGTTTTAGTCATAAGCATTTTAGCTTCATTTCAACAAGATCATCATTCCAATTATTTCTCTTTGGGAGCTCATCTTGTAAGACCAATAAAAGACTGTTCCCAAGCCTAGAGACTTTCCATTTATAGCTTCCATTAAGCCTCTTAAAGGTAGGTATTTATTCCAATTAAATATTTAAAAGGTAGGTCCTTTTATGAAATAGCGTTTTTATTAATTCAAAAAGAGATAATTACTTATACTTCTAAATCCTTCCTAATAGGATTTGCGTTGACCTACAATAAAAGACATAAATAAAGATTGTTAAAATAAATCAAAACATACCAAAGCACTACAAAAGAGGATGTAAATATAAAAATTATCATTGTTGTAATTATGCACAAAATTTAGCTTTGAGCTGTCATGAAACTAAGACAAAAATGGAAATACATTTGACTAAATAATCCTCATTACTTTATAGAGCAGATCTATAATACTTTTGTAAACTAATTCTAAGTTTGTAAGTGTGGACTTGGTACTAAATTCCAGTAGGAATGTATCTTCTGGGCCCTTCTTCAAGGACAATTGAGTTTCATAATACACAGTATTTTCATCAATGAGGTTCAGTGGCTGCTTTGAGCTTCAATAAAAGTCAATAGCATAATGTTATATCAATATTTTTTTAATTATTTTTAGCTATGGGACCTGGAAAATCAAATATTATATAGCAGCTTAATATGTATAATAGATAAGTAAGAACTTGTCTAAGTAAAACAGATGTAAAAGGCCTGAAGCTACCATAATCACTGATTACGGAATCTGGATAAAGAAAAGGCTTGTGTAGCCAATAATTTGATCATACCAGTTACAGATATAAAAATGCAAATAAGATGTCCCACAGCTAATATCACACTTAGTGGTGAAAGACTGTATGTTCTCTCCAAAAGACTGGGAAAAATCAAGGATGTCTGCTCACATCACTTCCTTTGAACATTGTACAGAATGTCCCAGCTAGTACAATAAAGCAAGGGAGGAACAGAAAATACAAGCTGTACAGATAGGAAAAGAAGAAATAAAACTGTCTTTATTCACAGATAACTTGACTGGGGATGTGGAAAATCTTAAGAATCCACAACAACAACCAAAAAAACAAAAGTCACTAGAACTAATGAGTTAATTGAGCACAGTTACAAGATTCAAGATGAATAAACAAAAGTCATTTGTATTTTTATATACAATTGGAAATTAAACAAAACATGCATTTACAATAGTATCAAAAAACCCCAAAATACTAAGAAATAAATTTAACAAGATGTGTACACGGGTAATACACTTAGAACAATATATTACTGAGAAAAATTAAAGTGGACTTAGATAAGGAGATTGCTGTGTACTGAACTGCATCTTGGTAAAACTCATGGGGAGAAGCCTTATCTCCCAGTGTGATGGTATTTGGAGATGGGGCCTTTGGAAGGTAATCGGGTTTAGATGAGATCATGTGGATGGGGCCCTCGTGATGAGATTAGTGCCCCTATAAGAAGACACACAGAGAGGTTATTTCTCTCTCTCTCTCTCTCTCTCTCTCTCTCTCTCTCTCTCTCTCTCTCCCTCCCTCCCTCCCTCCCTCCCTCCCTCCCTCTACACACACACACACATACACATACGTACACAGAAGAGATCATGTGAGCACAACAGCAAGATGGCAGTCACCTACAAGTCAAGAAAGAAGAAGCCTCGGTACAAAATTTACTGTGCTGGCAGCTAGATCTTGGACTTCCCAGACTGTAGAACTATGAAAAGATTAATTTCCAATTTTCACATCACCCAGTCTATGACATTTTGTTATGGCAGCCCTAAGACAGAGACATACCATGTTCGTGGATCAGAAGACAATATTGTTTAGATATCAATTCACTCCAAATTGTCCTACAAATTCACAACAATCCCAAATAAAATCCCAGCAGGCCTACATAGCCCAGTAATTCCACTCCTGAATATATACCCAAAGTAATTAAAAACAGGTACTCAAAAGGATATTTGTATGCCAGTGTTTACTGCAGCATAATTAACAATAGTGAAAAGGTAGAAACAACACAACTGTCCATCAGGAGATGAATGGATAAACAAAATGTGGTATATACATACCATAGAATACTATTGAGCCATGAAAAGGAATGAAGTTCTGATACATGCTACAACATAAATGAACCTTGAAAACACTATGTTAAGTGATATAAGCCAGGCACAAAAGACAAATATTGTATGATTTCTCTTATACGAAATACATAGAGACAGAAAGATTAGAGATTACCACGGGCTGGGAAAACTGGGTGTTACTGCTTAATGGGTACAGAATTTCTGTTTGCAGAATTTCTGTTTGGAAATAGTAGTGATGGTTGCAAAATCATTACATTGGGAATGTAATTAATGCCACTAACCATATTTAAAAATGATTAAAATGTTAACCTTCATGCTATATATTTTACCATAATAAATAAAACTTTGTTTACAAAAATACTCTAGAAAACATTTTCATAGAAATCTAGCTTTTTTATATATGAAAGTATTTTTAATTTTTTACATTATATTAATTTGCACTTTATCAAAGTACATTAAAATGTATGTGCTCTGAATATGATTACATTTTTTAAAATTATAAATCATTATGTTCAATAGAATCTAAATCATGAAAATATTGGTAACAGCGTAATTATACTTTTATTAAAAGAAATTACAGAAAACATTTTGTGGGATAAACATATAACTTATGAATTATAAATGTATTTTTAAATGTCATAGGCCGATCCACAAAACATTCAGACCTGCAATAGTAATTATTAATAATAATTAAATTCAGTCATCTTTCATATTTTGCCAACTTTTAGTCATAAAAAAATGTATTTTTTGAAGTTGTAGTTTGAAGATATATTTTCCAAGGTAGGAGGCTGGGACACATTTAACTGTTCATTGTTTGATTTATAACTTTTAAGTATTCAGTCATAAGGTATGTGGACCTCCACTTGTACTTGTGCCCTGACTCCTACAAATGTGTCTCCTCGGACCACAGATTAATCTCTGTAGGTCTCAGTCTGCTCATTTATAAACTGAGCTCTCATGGCTGTGGTGAGACCTGATCACGCACATCAAAAATTTGGAAATTACAAAGCATCATTCTAATATGTAAATTATTGTTTAGCACCACTATCTAAAAACACTTTTTAAATGTTGAATAAAAACCTATTTCCACATATCTTAGAATAACAGAATCTTTAAAGTTGAAAGAAACCTTACAGATAATATAGAACCACTTCTCTTTTCTTCCCTCAGCACTTTCTGAAACACCCCATTTTATTCTTTGATAGCTCACTATTTAGAGTTGAAATGTGCCCTTCCTTCCATCTTTGTAATCTGACCTTAACAGAGTCATCATGATTGCTACAAACTGTTCTTGAATGTTATCCACTTTGAAAATTGAGATAATTTTCTTTTTTTAATCTCTAAAGAAAAATATGTTAATGTTTTCTTTTATAGATTTCTTCAGCATTTTTATTATCCTAATGTTCTTTTAAAGTCATTTTATTTTTAAATTTATTTATTTATTTTTTTTAGTTACAGTTGACTAGAAATCTAGAAGTTAATTATAAAATATACATGAAAATACCTGGAATTGCCAAAATCATTAAAAAAAAAAAAAACTAAGTTGGAAGACATACATGCCTGATCTGAAGACTCATTATAATGCTACAATAATCTAAACAGTGTGGCATTGGTGTAAGTGTAGATATATAATCAATGGGAGTGAATAGAGTGCCCAGAATTATGTTCATATTTCATCAATTAAGTTTTGACAAAGTGCCAAGGTAATTCAATAGGGAGAGGAGTCTTTTCAATAAATGGGGTAGTATATCTATATATGCACACAAATAAATAACATTTGACCTTTCCTCACATCACAATACAATTAACTAAAAATGGATCACAGACCTAAATGTAAAAACTAAACCTGTGAGTCTCCTAAAAGGAAACTACTTAGCAAAAACTCAAAATTGATAAACTTCACCCAAATTAAAATCTGATCTTCACAAGTTCCATTAAGAAAATGAAAAGATAAGACACAAACTGGGAGAATCGGGGATGAAATGTTATATATGTATATGAATTCATATGTATATGAATTGGTATGTGTTTGTAGATACCAGGACTTATATCTAGAACTTAATAACCTATAAGTAAACAAGAAGACAAAAACCCATTTAAAAAATTGTCAAAAGATTTGAACAAACGCCTTATAAAAGAAAAGGTACAAATGGCCACTAAGTACTTAAAAAAAAAATTCACAACTACATTAGTCAACTGGAAAATGTACATTAAGGTACCATTACACAACCATTAGAATGGCTAAAAATAAAAAGTTTTTAAACTAGAGCAAATGGAAATCTCATATAATGCTGATAGAAAAGTAAAATGATGCGACAACTTTGTAAAACAGGTTGGCAGGTTCTTATAAAGTTAAACATATATCTGTCAGATGATCCAACAATCCCAAGGGTAATTAAATCATATGCAGATTTATGAATAACCAACCATAGCAGATTTATTCATAATAGCCAAAAAAAAAAAAAAAAAAACCAGTTTGAGGACAGAATTCAGAGTCACTGGCAGCACCAGGGGCCATCTTTCCATCATGCCCAGCGGGGAAATGTCCACATTATTTTCTGCCATCAGTGTACATATCCCAGGTAAACAGCTCGAGAGCCAGGACAAAAATTACACAGCATCTTCCTCCTAGAGAAAGAGAGCTGCTTTCGGCAGTGGGTACTTGAGATAGGACTCAGGAAACTTTTGTCACGACCAGCTCTCCAGAAGGTGAATTTTTTAGTAAACTATTTTATCTGTGAGTGATAATAAGCTGTTTGTGCATTTTTGTCATTTCCATTGCCTCCCTCGCCAAAAAAGCTCTCTAATTCTCAGTCTCCCACCTCCAAGATAGTCCCTTAGGAATTTTTTCAAAATCCCTAGTTTTCAACTAGAAATGATTTTAAAACATTGAAAGCATAACTAAAGTGATGGATTATGTATTCTTCATTGTGCAGATAAAAATTCATTCTGTAGCTTTTCTAAATTTCTTAATAAAAGTTCAGGCAGCTTCTAATACTAATATCAATACTAATATAGTCCTCAAACATTCATATTTTGTAACCCAAATCCTCAGAGGTCTATGATGGGCCTGGAATTAGGATTCAAGGATTTTAACACCTGGTGCACATAGATGTCAAACATAGTTTGAGAAACACTGTTCTAATGGCTTCACTGTTTCATTACTCTGCCAGAGACCCTGACAGAGATACTTACTCTTTAGTCTTCCAATGAGGTTGGAGTGAGTAGACAAGCAAGCTGGATAATAATCAAATATTATACATAATCAAAGTCAATTTAGTTACAATATACCTTTTTCAAGCTGTCCCTCATGAAGATGTACCATGATTATTTTTTCATGGGGCAACATATAACTCACTTCTGACCTTGCTTCTGTTAAACAAATTTTAGATACAAGTGACATTGATTCTATAAACAGCAACATCCTAGGAAAACAACTCATAAAGAATCTTTCCATTTGACTCCTAGAGAATGGCAACACAGATTGCTTTAAAAAAAAAAAAAAATACAACACTTGAAATAGCTTGCTGCTGCAGATTAAATTTCTTCTGAGAAAAGGTGTGAACTCTTACAGGTGGTATCCAGATGGGGAATTCGTCCCTTCCCACCCACATGAGAAAAATCTGTAAAACCTCTTCCACAACAGTGGAAGAAAGGGAAGACAATTGGTGCCAAGACATTTTGCAACTTCTGCCTTGCAAGAATACTACAACTCTTGGGGGTGATCTATATTATGTGTAACTTTGTAGTGTCAAATGGAACAGATAACTACACTACAAACTGAGTTGATGCCTAATTAATATGTCAAAGTGTAAATTTTAAACAATGGTAAGCAGATTAGCAATTTTCCACAATTATATCTGGTTTTGGTCTTGAAAATGACCAATCCAGCATAAACACACATGGGCTGCTGAGAGGCTCAGTAAATGGAAGGGAACTGGGAGTATAACAGAGAAAGGATCGGCCACAACCAGCCCGAGGGATGCCTTCTTAGCCTCTCATGGTTAAGGGGGTCGCCAATGATTTCACCAGTGGAGCTGACAGTTACTCACAGAACAACATGGAGTTACTGTTAGTTTGAAAACTCCCGGGAGATCCTGGGTGTAGCCTGAAACTCTCCCCCATGCATAGAGGACAGGGAGAGACTGAAGAAAGTGGCAGACCACTCCAGATTGGTAGGTGGCAGGTTTAAGAAGCAAGGAAACTTACTTGTGAGGCTTGTTTTAGCCGCATAACGAGTAGTTTTCCATACCTGCCCGCCAGAATCTTAAAAGATTACATAGAAGACTTAAGTGAATTCAGTTATGTACACAGAGGGCCTGAACTGGTTTCAGTCATGTACCCAGTGCAGTGAATCTCATCATACTTGTGTGTCCTTGGACAGCTGCTAGTGCAGGAAGGCAAGTGGAGCACACCTTCCAAGCACAGGGGAGAGAAGGAGGAGACTCCAATGGCCCAGGACCAGCTCAAGGGTCAAACTGGGGTCACATCTTCTTGATGACCTCCCCCAACAGTTATATTGGTATGTCATTTACTTTTACATTTTTCTTTATATATGCCTAAATTAATGAACAATTTCGTTCAGTTTAAACAGGTTATTTTACAGGGTACGGCAATGATGATACCATTTTCAGTAAATCCTTTAAAGAACTTTATAACCATAGGCGTTATGAAGAAAAGGTATTCAAACTAGGTGAATCCAATCAGTAATTGCCATTATGATAAAATAAGAGCACCTCTTTTTATTGGTGGCTCTTAACTTTTAAGAAAGAGTTTTTAAAAAATTCACTACGGTGTTTCCTGGAAAATGAGACCTAGTAGGACAATCAGCTCTAATGCAACTTTTGGAGCAAAAATTAACATAAGACCCAGTGTTTTATATTATATTATATTATATTATATTATATTATATTATATTATATTATATTATATTATATGACCTGGTCATATATTATAGTAAAATAAGACGGGGTCTTAAATTAATTTTTGCTCCACAAGATGCATTAGAGCTGATTGTCCAGCTAGATCTTATTTTGGGGGAAATACAGTATGAGTGCTTTATTCTATAAATTAAGCTATGTGACTGTGAATTTAATTAAACAAACTCAATAAATAAAATAAAATAAAAAATAAATTAGTAAGATAAAAGAACTCAATAGACAAGGTGTAAAATTGAATTACTATAGAAAACATTTGAGAAAAATCACAGTGAATGCAGAGAAAACATACAGAAACTAAAATAATCATAAGAAAAGTAACATAGATAGAAGGCAGAAAAGGTAGATAACATAATAAATGCAACAGAAAAAGTGTTCAAAGATATAGCACAATGAAGCTTCTCTAATATTAAGGGAAAAAATAAGTCAGTAGATTGAAAGGACACATGCAATTCCAAAAAAAAAAAAAATTGATAAACAACAATCATGCACAAGAAAGAGATTTGGTTAAGTTTTTGTCCTCCAACTTCGAGGATGAAGGAAAACAACTTAGTTTTCAGTTTTTACTATCTATTCTATCTGTAAATATAAGCATTGAGAGATTTCTAAAATGATAATCATCAAAATTATGATTATCTCTAGAAGGTGGAATTTGAGTACATTTTTCTTTGTACTTTCCTCTGTTGCTTATGTATTTATAATGCACATATGTTACTTTTACAAAAGCAATAGTTATTAATATAAAGAAAGGAAAATGGAAGGAAGGAAACAAGGAAGGAAAGAAGGGAGGGAGGAAGGAAAGGGACTATTGATTTGCCAAAATACTATTTTATAATTTTCCTAGTTATCTATTCATCACAAAAAAAAAAAGAAGGAAAAGAAGTATGAGGAGGAGGAGGAAGAAAAAAAGAGAAAACTCATTCATTTTGTGTTGATCACAGATCGCACTATGTGAAGTCTTGGGAATACCTCCTTATACTTGATATATTAGATTTTTTTATTGTCAGTAATTTTGCCTGATATTTGTCTCTAATTTGAAGTATCTAAAAGAGAACTCCATATTTGTAGAGACCCAACTGTACTACTGATGAAAAAAGGTCTGTATTCCATAAATATTTACGTTCTGTTCTACAAGAGCGGAGATAACTTGGTGTGCCTGTTGCTTTCTCACTTAAACAGACTCAACTCAACAAAACAATGGTGGGTCATTTTCTACATCTAATTATCTTTCCTACCAGATCTCTAGTAGAATTGTCAATTCCCTGAAGACATAGGCTATGCTTTCTCTTTTTTCCAGATAATGTGTGGAAATACTAAAAATAAAAATGAAAGAATTGTGAGCTAATTGATGGTTATGATGATATTATTTCAAATCCCAAAGCTGACCATGAACTATCTTGAGCAGACATAATCTCCACTAAGCTACAGATCTAAGTGACTCTGCCCAAAGCAACTCTATTTGCAATGAATTTCTTATAATTATCTATTATCTTCCTAATCACTCACTTGCATTTCATGTAGGGTTTTAGCAACAGGCTCACTGTAAACCTCTCCACCACTATGCCAGGCACTATTTTTAGTAACTCAGATATTTCCTTATTCCCTTTCTCTCTACTGTGCTCACTTAGCGAAACCCAAACTCTGTTAAAATCCAACTTTCTATGTACTCCTCACTTGCACTCCAGCAGCTGCAAAGTTGCTGGAGAAAAACATTCACTTGAGTTACCTAATTTTGTGTAAACGTTGAAGAAAGAATTTTCAGAAAATTATTTATTTTCTTAAAATAAATTTCAGACCACAAATCTCAAGAAAGACCTCATCACCACCCAGGATCCTTCCATGCTTCCATAGTAAATTCATATTTCCACTCTTCTAAAAATCTATTTTACATGTTTTCTTCTCACCTCAAATACTCAATACTCCCTCCTCCCTCTGCCTCTCACTCTGGGCTGATGGCTTGACTCCTATTTCACTGAAAAACTAAAAACAACCAGAAAAAATCTTCCTTGTTTTCCCATCACCAAATCTTCTAACCTAGATGCATTTGAGCCATCCACTCTGTCTTTCCCCCTGACACAAGGACCTGACCCTGGTCCATTTAAAGCAAACTCCCACAATGCACTGGCTGTCATCCCTTCTCACCTACTCAGAATTTTGCTACTGGAATTCTTCCCCTTCTTTATTTCTCCCTCCTCAACTTTCCCCTCTCAACTGAATCATTTCCATTAGCATGGGAACATGCTATAAAAAAATCTCTCATCTTGAAAAGCAAACAAACAAAGCAAACTTCCTTGATCCTATTTCCCTTTCAGCTTCTGCCCATTTCTCTGCTGTTCCTTTGGGAAAGAGTATTTCTATTTGGTCACATTGACTCTTTAATCAACTCCACCACTCCCATGGAGCTGCTCAAATCAAGGTCGTTAACAACCTCCATCTTGCCACATCTGTCTCCAAATTACTGAACCTCTCAAATGTGTTGACTTAATGTATAATAGCTTTGTTCTTCAATACTTACTTCCCTTGGTTTCCAGTGAAGAATGCTCTACTGGTTTTCCCTTTAATTCTTTGGCTTTTTTTTTTTTTTCTCAGTTTCATTGGTGGCTCCTCTTCCTCTCGGTATTAGCACTCTCCAGAGTTTATTCCTTGGTTCTCTTCTTTTCGTTATGTTTATTTCTTCCTAGGTAGTCTCATCTAGTTCCATGGTATTATATAATCACCAACATGCTTATCATTCCCAAACCATATAGGTATTTTATTGTCTCTACATTCCACATTCTAATCTTTGTATTCTGTTTCCAAGCTCCCACTTGTGCCGTGAGCACACAACTCTTGATATCCTGCTACGGTCTATTTAACATCTCTACTAGGATGTGTACTACTTTGGCCTCTTAAACTAATGGCCAAAGAAAAACTCTTCATTTCAATCTTCAATAAACTGGAACCTTCTCCAATCACCCCCATTTGTTGTTTTTCAGACCAAAAATCTAAGTGGAACTTTGGATTACTTATAATTTTAATTATCAAAGAGCTTTAATTATCCCTTTTCCTCATCCCTGATCCAAAACATTAGCTAATCCTGTGGGCTTTACCTTCAAAATATTGCAAATCCAACATGTATCATCACCTCCAATGCCATCACCTTGTCCAAAGTATATCGTCTCACACCTAGACAACTGTATTAGACTAGTAACTAGTCTCCCTGCTTCCATTCTTGCTTCCCTTCACCCTGTTCTCCATTAAATGATCAAAGTGAACTTTTAAAAACATGGATTAGATTGTATCATTCCCCTGATGAAAACTATAATATACACCAGTTGACTTTTGATAGAATTTAGCTCCTTCCATGGCCCACAGGTTTCCAACGTGACCTGGGCTTACCCTACCACTTGGACTTCATCTCCTGCTCACTCCATTCCAACCACGCCTCCTTCTTACCTCCCCAGACACACAAAACTTCCATCTCTCTCAGGTCATGTACACACACTGTTTCCTGGAATTCTCTCCCCTAACACCTTCGCATCAATGGGCAGCTTACGTCATTCAGATGTCTTCTCCAACATCACTAATACAAACAGGCCTTGTCTGACCAGCCTATGTAAAACAGCCCCACCTCATCTTCCTATTGCTCTGTTTCTTTATTGTGCTTTCTTTTCTTCACAACCTTGACAAAGCCTGAAATGTACATACTTCATTATTTGTCTCTTCATCTGTTTATTGGCTGTCTTCTCCACTAGAATGTAACCGCTTCAGGTAGGAACTCTGCTGTATTTACTGCTGTATGCCTAAGCATCCTGAAACTAGTACCAGCCCCAAAGAAAGTGCTTAAGAGCTATTTCATGAATGAATGAATGAATGAATGGATGGATGGATGTCTTTTGCCTACTGAAAAATCTGCCTGACTCAGCTCTCTGTTGACAGTGTTAAGTGATAATTACTCAGTCTTCTATGTGGGCACAGCTTAAACCAGGTGAAATTTCAATGTAGGCAATGCTCAACCTGGTAATATTTGAACCACTTTCTTATTTTCTAATGTTCCTTCCCCTCACCGTATTCATGCTACCTGGTAGCTGTCTGCATGTACACGTCACCCACATCACGGCCTCTGTGAGCTCTAGGACACCTCCATAGAGCAAGCATACTGCAATCATGTCATGGAAAGATGCAACAGTGCCCAAAATGTAGCTGTTTCTATACCCTATCAATTCAGCCTCCCCAACTTTTCTCCCTCCCCACTTCTGACAGAGAGTTCCAGCAATTTATAGGTGCTAAAACTTTTCATGACAGTTTTAAATAAATGCAGTGGTTAATTTTATGTCTCAATTTGACTGGGTCACAGGATGACCAAATATTTGAACATTATTCTGGGTCTGACTATGAAGGTGATTCTGAATTAAATTAACATTTGAATTGATAGAGTGAGTAAAGAAGATTGCCCTCCCCAATGTGTGTGGGCATCGTTCAGTGTCCTGAAGGCCTGAACAGAACAAAAGGCTGAGCAAGAGAGAGTTTGCTCTCCACCTGACAATCTTCAGCTTATCCTGCTTTCAGACACAGACTGGGATTTATACCATCAACTCTCCTGGCTCTCAGACTACAGATCTTGGGACTAATTAGTTTCCATAATCATTGTGGGAGCCAATTCTCTATAATAAATCTCTACATGGATGGATGGATAGATAGATAGATAGATGATAGATAGATAGATAGATAGATAGATAGATAGATAGATAGATAGATAGATAGGCATTCTATTCTGATTCTCTGGAGTATCCTGACTAATACAATAACCTCTGTTTTTTGCCTCCTAAGGAGCTCTGAAATCAACTTTCTCACTGTGGAGATGTCAATTCTTTCCTTTTTTCTAAGTCACAGACCTTGGTTGTACTCAGCCAGCTTAAGTCTGTCAACTAAAGTAGAGTGCACACTGGGATCGTTAGTGTAGGTAGATCCCATTCTTCCCAAAATTCTTTCTCAGAGAAACAATTCCAACTTCTCCCTCTAGCAAAGATGGACAGCTACAAACTCTTCTTCCTCTTCTTTTCAGGACTATCATTTTCCCCAAATGATCTTAGAACTATTTGTATATGAAATTAATACACATTGTGACTTTGCATGGTAGATATAGCAGTAGTTTTCAGTTATGAGAAAATTTGTCATTTTTGTTTAATTACCACTCACACCTTTTAACAAATGTGGAATATATTGATCACTCATGACTGCAGGAAAGATTTTTATCTTGATACAGGTGGTAAAAACATAAAGGTTTCTAGTGACATTTTATGCTCAATTTCTTAAAAAATGTTAATTCTCCCATCAGAAAACAGTTATCCATTAGGGAAGAATCCTTGATCTCCCAATCACTTTGCTTTATTTTATATTAATAACTTTTTTCATTAATTTCACTATTAATTTTTGGCTTCCAGCAGTGTTTTATCACTAGTGAATTCTTTCAGATTACTATAGGGCAATATGGTAAGGATTGTAAAAGAGAATAACTTTTTTGCATTCTTAGGAAGTTCAAGGCCAAGATAATTTTCTTATAATCATAGTTAGGAAAAGCTTTTTCACGGTTTTTATAAAGACTCCAAATGAAACTGTCTTAAACTACGTTATCAAGTATCTCCTTAACATAAATCCACACACATAGCTATTGCTAAAGTAACTCCAACAAGATTATAGGATTCAGAAGTCAAAGATGCCCCCATCTAGCTTATAACAGAGCTACTGACAACGTCCCTAATTTCCAGGAGCTTCCACAGATTTAACAAGGTTCATTGCCAGGCGTCTACGTTGCCATAAAACATGTACTTATACCAAAGAAAGGAGTCACTTCACCAAACTCTTTTACATTTATAATGGACACCCAGTATCTGAAGATCACCATCCACACTGCTTGTTGGGATTAATGGTCTCTGTGGATTTTATCTGAAAGGATAAAGACAATGAAACAAAGAAAGATAAGAAAGACAAACTAAGAGGAACAGTCCCTCCTAGTCCTCTTCATTTTTAATCTTTCAGGCAGAGGTTTTAAAGACGTGTTTGAGTGTATAATACAACATGTAAATGGCTTCTCTCTGGAATTCCTCATGTAGGTTCAAATATCTACATAGGGTTGAATATAAAAGTTTAACATTAGGTGACGCAGAGGAAGAATTGTATAATAATTGTAACCCTCATCCTGCTCTTCTTAGCATCTGATTCAAATAATGAGCTTCTCTCTAGAAAACCTTAAAAACTTTTAGCCATAGAATACGAAGGAAGAGGCTAAACAGGCCAAAATGTCAAATGTCTACATTTTAAAGCAAATTCATGCTGATAAACGCAGCACTATTAAAATTCTTCCTTGTGCCTCAAAACCTGGGTACTAAATTGTCTGCAATGTATTTCTGAAAAGTATGTGTTGTTTTCTAAATTATTTAAAACTATTTGCATTTCATGGGGGAAATTTAATCTCTCAGTGTTTGTTCAGATTAACTATTAAAACATTTACCTAAGCCTTGCTTTTGTCTTGTAATAGCATTTCTGCTTGATTTAACTTAAATTTTTTTAAATCAATTAGTAGGATAAAAACAATTTTTAAAAATTCTAAGTCCACTTTAAAAATCGCCTCTGTTCCCAGTTGTTATGAAGCATCAGTCATTAGTCATTCGAGTATTTTCCATGTCACTGTAGATTTCCTTCTACGTAGCATAAGTAGAGTGCATCCATTGCTTATCCAAAAACAAACAAAAGAAGCAGTTGAAAAGTCAACTGCTCTGACTTTTCAGTCTTTCAAATATATATCTACCTACATCAGTGGGCGGTATCAGTTATGAAAGTCTCATTAAAAAGCATTACATAACACATGTCACCACTACGCGTATATCTGAAATTTCTAAATCATATCTTTCATTTGCCTTTTTTCTTGTTTAAATTTTCCAGGCTGAGTTTGAGTCACATAGCTTTGCATGAAGTTGCACAGGAAACCAATGATGCAGAACTTACAAGTTTTCTTTTCCATCTGTGCACAAAATCATTTTGAGTTTGATTAAAGGGACTGATCACCAGGGGTTTGACTGAATTGACAGACTATTACTTTACCTGTTAAGAAATCAATTCTTTCAATCAAGAGTGTAAAGCTAATTTTGCTTTAGATATGACCTAAAATGATTCCTTATCAATGTTGAGATAACCAGTCCAAAGCAAACAATAAAGTATTTCAAAAGTTACAAAACTAACATTCACACTTCTGTAACTCAGTATCCATGACGTTAATTTAGAATTTTAATCATTTAGACCGATTCTCTGCTAGGTTAGTTCCATAAGTCACTAAACTGTTAACAAAATTGTACTCACTCATATATCGTAACTTCATGGGCAATACCGAGAATGACATTCCTTATGCAGCACTAATGATATAGAAAGTACAACCTGACTCAGCATATGGTACTTAGACAGAAAACCTAAACATTGTTTATATAACCCATTGGGGAGGAAATAAGGAAAACAGAAGCTTCTCTCTAATTATATTCTTAATATTGTATGTGTTAAACAAATATTTTAAATGAAATTAAAAATGAAGACAATGTTTTTACTTCATCAGAAAATCATGGAGCACTAAAATTTCACAAATTACAGCTCCACAAATTTGGAATTGTGAAAAAAAATCAAGATTTTTTTCCTTTGTTCAAGTTTGTATTAGACTCAGTGTAGAGATTCTTCTTTAGATTCTTTTTCAACTCTTATAACACAGCCAGAGACAAAGGCCCAGTTCCATGTCTGTATGTTTTTAACATTTTTCTAACATTTGACAAACTCTCTTTTTAAGAAAATTTATCTCAGGCTCAGTCTTTCTCCAGGCAACAGAAACTGGCCAAAATTTAATAACGTCAGTTTCATCACGTTATATTTATTTTTATAGTTGCCTTCTGTTTTCAGTGGAGGATGCTGGTTTTCTATCCACAGTGCTAATATAAAGTTTTCTCTTTAAATAAATTTAGATTGCAAAGTGAATCAATTTAAAGAAAATATTGAGTAATAACTGTACAGGTGGTAAGCAAGTATATCTAAAAAAAATCATAAAAGTGGTAAAAATGGCTAGATGTTAGAAATATATATAAAACCATCCATTAAAAAATTATATATGAAGCAAACCATCTACTTGGATGAACAAATTAATTTCATTCCCATTCCTAGTATTTATTTGCATACCACCATATTAATTCTAAAGGACTCCTCTTTATTTATTAAAGTGGGTGCATCAAAACTTTTACTCAGCAATATTTTCATAGCTTTCTGCTCAATAGAGTACAAGCTTGAAGGTTATATAACTGAACCCGTTAGAGCGAAAAGTCTAATTCAAAAATTTCATTCAACAAATGCTTATCAATCACTCGTATGTCCAGCATGGTGAGCCAGATTGGGGGAGGAACAAAAAGATTTATGTGTCCACTTATTATTCAGAAGATATTCTTTTTAGTCGCGATGATAGTTAAAGCCACTTGTTATATAGGATGTCATGAAAGGAAGAGACAAGGAGAGGAAGGAAGATGCACGGAGGAAGAGCAGGAGGCAAACAGAGGAAAAAGAAGACAGTGAAGGGAAATAATTATTAGGAAGGATCCTGAAGTCAAAGAGATTACCATCTCATTCATTATTACTTATTACTGCCCTTCAGTTTCTCTTATTGTGCTAGATACTATTTCATTTTCTCACATATTGCCTTTAAAAAAAAAAGTCAATATATTATTCAGTCAGAGGTAGTATTTTAAGACACATTTCCTTTGAGTGTCAGACTCTATGAAACTCAATAATAAATGCATGGAATCCAAAACAGAACCATCTTAAACCCACAACAACGTTTATAAAATTCTGCAGACTTGGCCTCTCACATATTCATTGTGAAAGTGGTGATACTGCCCCAGAAAGGAAAGGACTTAAAATTCAGTGAAATAAAACCACAGTACTAACTTGAACATGTGCATTTAATTTGAAAACCCACATGCAAAGCATGACTTGGGAGTTAATTATATAAATTAAAATTTTTGGAATAAAGCTGTTATCCTTCACAAATATGGTGCTTCCGTTTTTTACTAGATTTGTACATCTCACTTAGGATGAATTGAGTTGTGAAACTGGAATATCACATTTATTGAACTCCTTGTGTTTATATTCTTCTTCTCTTCCTCTTTATTCTGTATCTGGAGCCTATGGGGACTTCTCCTTCAGAAAAACACAAAATCCATTGTGTTTTAGGAAAGGGTGGTACTTTTTTAATATGAAAATGTGTTTTGATGTTCAATGTCTAAAGGAGATTTTCATTTCTGATGAAGGCAGATTTCAAAAAAACAAAAGTTTCATACCATATGTACTCATACATCGCTGTTTTAAAAAACGAAAATCTTGAAGAAAGATTACAAGCCTTTCTTCATACTCTAAATTCTGTGTGACGGTCCTCTCTGTGCCATCTTGGCATGGGGTGCCTTCCCGATGCGTTGTAATTTGATGATGCACCTGGCCTAAACGGTATGGTTGTTCTCTAATCCAGCCTTACCATTGCAATGACTGCCCACCTATTCCCAAAAGGGTTACAAAATGGCTAGTCAAACTAGCAAATACAAATGTCTGTCACTAGTGAATCAACTTTCATCGTTTCATTAATTAATTTTGACCAATAGTACGGAAGGAGAAGTAATATTTGGTGTCAAAAAGATTGATCCAGAAAGCTGTCCCTGGTGGAAACGTGGGTTTAGTGACCCAGCCCTGAAGTCCTCTGACCTTCACAGTAATTTCATCAGATTGTGGGGCCAATTCTGTCCCCCCTGCTGCAAATGAGGGAGATACGGGTCCAAATATTAGCAAACTCCCAATTCCATTTGATGCCTAACTCCCTCACTTCAAATAATTGGCATGTGGGCTCCTTCTACCATGGCCAGTCTCCACCGGGTACCGCAGTTCTGCTATCTGCATCCTTTCCTATCTTTTCTTCCATTCAACACTGGCATGGTATGCCAGGTACTGTGTTAGTGATGGGAAACAAAGAACAAGTCCTTTAGCACAGGACTTGTTCTGATTTTAGACATTTTGTCTCCTGTGGCAGCTTCATCTAATTTTCCTTCCCATAGAAATAAAAATATTGTTATCTTTTCTCTTAATGTGAAAATTTTTGCAATATTCCATAATTGCAGCCATTTGGGTATTCAATTCCACTTAAATAGCATTTTACTGCCTTGGATGTTATAATGGAAGCTTTTGTTTATTCTTCTCGCAGTGTTTTCCCTTTAGTTCTTACTATAGCTTCTGTGATGGTCTTGGGTTGATAGCTTGCTTAATTAACTTCTCATCACATGGAATCACTGGAGTTTCCTGATAATTAGAAATGAATACCTCAAAATTATTTTTACTATCAAGCTACTTCTAATATGGCACAAGATGTGCCATTGCCCCTATTCCTTAAACACTTTATTTAAGGTAAAAGAATGTTATGACTTCAGAAAAAAAAGAAAAAAGGGGCTATCACAAATCCGGGATATTCTTGGGGGTTTCAGTAGCGTACTAATTTCCTAGTATAGAGATCTAACACAGCCTTCTTGCAGCCAGAAGCGGAAGCACTATTCACAGATTGAAGATGGCAGAGAAGGGAAACAAAAGAAAATCAATCAGGCCATTGATAAGACAGTGAACTAACTAGGCCTCTTATTTCCACACTTTCTGTGAAGTAAACAATAAAGATAAAGATCCCTGTGGTTTAGACCACTTTTGACCAAAATTATTTTACCTGTGATCTTAGCACCTTCTGACAGTCTCAGAGATCCCTCTAAGCATAACTGGACCGTTTTGCTGGTTCAATCAAGGATGGAGGAGGAAGGGAATCCCGGGATGGAGCAGGGAAGGGGGCAGACTTTTGAAGATGCCTATTTTGGGCTTCCCAAACAAGTTTCCTCTGACAGTTTTCTTTAGTCTGGTTTTCTACCATGAATATAAACTGTCATCCTCTGCTCAGCGTCTCAGGACAGCAGACACACGGAGATTGACACAGTGACCTCTCCTCCACCTTTTACCCTGGTACACACTTGGGCCATGACCATTAGCTAAGTCCCAAAGGAGATCTAAAGGCAGTTGCCTGTGGACCAAAAGAAAGGCTATAAATGGGGGTGTCCAGGTAAACTGGCTCTCTGAGGGTGGGAGTGGATGGAGGGGAGCCTTGATGTGTAGCTTTTGCCAATTTTCATGGTGTAAATAATCCCACCATAGATTTCAAACTACCAACAGCATAATAACCAGCTAACACAATTCTTGAATATTTAACAATCAACTCTGGAAAGTCAGTGCCAAATATTAATTTAATGAGTTATCTTTTTTTTTTCTTTTCCTGAGAAACCACTGTGTACCAACAGGAGGCATTGTTGAAAGAAAGCAAAACACATCTAACTCAACCAATTCTTCTCTTCATGGAGCTTATAATCCAGCTGCAAGTTCAGCAACATTTATAAGATAGAATCACTTCTCAGGCAACGTACTTGTACATGCAAATTAACTTAAAGCAGAGTGACATCTAAGCACCTAAGACATAAAGGAAAACGAGTACAACAGCCCATCTCATAGGATGGTTGAAAGGCCCAAATAAGATCCCAGATGAGAAGATGCTTGTTGAGTTATGGAAACGTAAAGGATGAGTCCTCACAGAGAGGAGTAAATCTAATCAAACAGGGCAACATCCAGGTTTCCAGAACATGGGTATTTGATGATGATGAGGTCAAAGATGGAAGGGCAGGATGCCGAGGAATACTGGGAAGCAAAGCAGGTAAAAGAGCCCACTGACCTTAAAGACAGTGGAGTGAATTGTGTTCACAGAGCCCAGTTATTTCCTACCACACCATCTCTGCCTTCTTCATCCCATTTATTATACAAACATAACCACGACTTTAACCCCTGTAAAGTCTCAAAAGTTGCATCTGTAAAATTGTCCTCAAAGAGCTGTTTTTAGGATACTCAGAAAAAAGACCTGAGTGAGCATCAGAATAGACTTCCCCAAATTTATGGTCTAACCATGGATGACTAGATTAGAAGCATGGTCTTTGGGATGAATTCTGACGCTACCACTTGCTAGCTGTGTGCTTTGTGCAAGTAACTTAAACTCTTGGTGCCTCAGTTTCCTCATCTGTAAATGGAGATGGCAGTTTTTAACTCATAATATGGTTTTCCACATTAAATAAACTAAGGCATATAAATTATCTAATACAATGCCTAGCACATAGTAAGAATTCAATCACAGGTAAAATAATTTTTGATCAAAAGTGGTCTAAACCACAGGGATCTTTATCTTTATTGTTTACTTCACAGAAAGTGTGGAAATAAGAGGCCTAGTCAGTTCACTGTCTTATCAAGGGCCTCAGGGATTTTCTTTTGTTTCCCTTCTCTGCCATCTTCAATCTGTGAATAGTGCTTCCACCTCTGATAGATGCTACTATTATTGATTTTAAAAGCATCACATTTAAGTTTTGGATTAAAGTCTTTTTAAATAGTAAAAAAAAAAAAGAAAAATTGTAGATAAATTAGTTTTACCACCTATCTTTAAATGAAATGGTTTTAAATCAACTAGGAGCTAACTTTCTACCAGTTAAGGTTTCAACTTCACCTTACAACAGGCCTTCTTGTGATTAAAAGTCCATTGATCAGTAGCAAGAAAGCAGCATAATACTTCATGCATATCCAAGATGGGAGGGAAGGAGGAGAGAAAGAGATCCAAGAAAGAGAGAGTTATAGTCTTTCTGACCCTCCGACCCATGTCTCTTATCAGGTCACATGATCATCCTGAGACCAATTCCTGTGGCCAGAGGTTGAGGATATGCTACTTTGTTAGAGCTGGATGTTTGGGAAATTAGAGGTCGGGGTGGGAAGAGGAAAGAAGGGAGGTGAAGACTCCTTGTAGGGCATTTGTAGGGCAACCTACAAATGGCCCCTATAATTTCAAAACCATTTTCTTTACTCATCTTTGACCTCAAACCATAAGATACAAGCTGTTCAACAACAGCCATCATTTGTACTTTGATTGTAATTCTGCTCAATACCATATTACATTAAAAATATGGTGTTGGCTGCTGTCCACTCTTGCTCTTGGATTTTCCACCTCCATAAACATGGTAGAGAAAAAGAAAGTTCCTTATAAACAGAATGCCTTACTAGCTTTAGTATTAGTTGCTGCTGTATTTTTTTTTGATAGAGCTAATTTTCCTATTTCACTATAGTGACATATATCAAGGTATAAAAGGGTGGTTGGATATAAAAAAAAAAAAAAACTTGACTACCTAAAAAGGGAAAAAATTAAACAGTTTTACTGATGAATAATGACAACCAATTTGAATGATGTCAGTCGAACTGACTGCCTACATTATAACCACTTGTTTTGAGACATCCATGAAGATGAAACACCCCAACAAAGGATTAAGCACACATTTTTTTTTATCTCTTCCATGCCTTTTCCTCACTGTTTTTGTCATACAAGCAAGCTTAAATTTTTGACTTAGCACTGTCCTAGTTCTCAAGCCTCACATTTCTCCTTGACAGTAGCTTTTCTATTATGATGGATGGAAACTCAGATAATATTTACTCTATCCTATTGGAAAACACATGAAAATGTCCAGAGGAGAAAACTCTCTACAAGTAACAAATGAAATACACCCACCAATAAAGGGGACTAGAATCTTGGTCCCTGCCCCCTTTTTGGAACCCAACTCCTCCCCATGGCAGGAATCTAAACATGGCCTTAACTCACACATCCCAGTGCTAGAGACATTGAGAGAACCAGAATTAGCTGAAATAAATTTGAAAGGAAACAAATTCTTCATGGATTCATATAGGACACAATCTCTCTGTATAGAACCCCCATAATCAAGAGGATCCTTGAATGACAAAGCGAGGCACAAGGTACAAAGTCAGGGAAATTGAGGGTGACATGAGCCTGTTATTGATACCAGTTGTGCTTCTGAACCACTATTCCCTATATATCTAAACATCAATCTATCAAAAGAACACATCCTAAAGAACAACATGTGACAGATGAAATTCAATCTGACAAATGCAGTGAACTAAAAAATGAACTATGTCATAAACCATTGCTCTTTCTCAATCCAAACAGACAAAAACAAAAACAAAACAATCCCGAAGAAATGTACATTCTCTACAGGAAATAACTCGGATAAAGCAGAAGGTGTTTCCTGAATTTCTTTAAAACTCTATGTATAATTAACCTAAAACCATGCAGAAATTATCCTTCCACAAAATGCTTTAAAAAGTTTCATTTTAAAATATGGCTTTGTCTGCTTATAATGTTTGCAAACACTAGGGTTGTTGTTTTTTTCCAACAAATAATGAGTTGTAGACTGCAAATGCTAAATAGAAAGTTTATCAAAAATGTTCACTTTTCAACCAATCATTTGGCATCATAGAGACACTGCTGCATTCATTTACTCATCCAATCTATCCACGATTTTTCTGTAAAAGAAAAATGCACATCTTGATTAATGAGATAATCTGTGAAGCAATTGTGCTAACTTTTCTAAATTTCATACCTATTAATTCCAATAAATTTCCACTAATTTCTGCATTATGAAATTGATTGAGTGGGAACATCTAATCTGTCTTTACAAAACCCTTTATTAGTGAAACTATACTTCTGCAGTTTTTTAATACCATTTTGTGATCTTTTCATCAATAGCGCAAAAGTTGTCCATACAGACCATCAGAAAATGTACCACTGTTTTAAGTAGCTAATCCTCTGGAATTTTACTATAGAATAATCCCAGGTTATCAAACTGGTTGTGAATGTGTCATGAGCACCAAATGAGTGCATTGCGGTGTGAACTGGCAGAACCCTCTGCTCTGCCGCAGGCTTGAGAGGGAGTATTTGGGCCATTGATTCCTTCACCCTGGATCTTGCTATCTCACGTGTGCCACCACCCACAAACTTACTGGGGTGTCAACCATGAGAATGGAGAATAGCTAGAGCTATGTGCCAAGGTAAAAAAAACAGCAGCTTCATGGTATAAATAAATGATGCCACAAATGACACCAAGATTTCAAGCTTAAGTCACAAAAAGAAGGTGTCATCACTTTTGGAGACTAGAACATTGAGACGGGAGCTGCTGATGAGTGTGGGGACGAAAAAGGGGCCACACACTAAACCTGACAAGCTCAGGGGAGGCCCGCATGGCACGCCCTACAAACTCAGAGACTGAAATTAACCACATAGGATGGTCTGCACATAAAAATTCCTAACTAAAAGCGGATCACAGAGGGTAGTCACATCCTTGGCCTGTAGCTTCCTTGGCAAAGATCCATCTTTACCTTCTGTGAGCCTGTCTATAGTTTTTTTGCATCTAAGACAACATACCTTTGAAATGTCAGAGTAATCTGCTTTTCCAGACCCCTCAAGGCACAAATGCAAGCACCAGAGCATGAGACCACTGAACTCATCATTATTCTCTTGTTCTCCACATGCCATCTCTATGTGCTGTAAATATTAACTATTAACTATCCTGTACCCACCAACGTAAAAGAAATATGTGCCTTTCCATTTTACTTTTTATCCAATCCCTCGAGGTGGCACTAAAAGTTAAGGGTTGAGATAACCCAGGCTAAGGATAAGGGTTGAGATAACTCAGGGACAGGAGAAAATAAAATATGGGTGATTGGTTTTTAATCTCCGCTTTTCAATTAGAATTGCTTACTGTGAGTCTGAATAAACCCTCTTGCTGGATAAATGAGTCTGAACTTGTTCAGCTCCAAAGATAAGGGACATTTACTCCCTTCAGCTCAAATTTCTGGCATCCTCAGGTCACTAAAGAATCTATGTTGAGGTTCAGAGACTACCTCTCAAGACAAGCAGAGTCCCATAGGGAATTCCCACACAACTGTAATTAAATAATTGACTCGTCCGGGGATACGCACACAGATTCTGGCTTCCTAGCACTCAGAGTCCTCACGGTTGGTTGTATTAAACAGATGGGGATAAAAATGGAGACACCTAAGAGAGTTGGAATGAGTCAGGAGGTGACAGCCGTTTGGAGCTCAACACATAAGCAGCACACTTCAACCCACTTCACAATAACCCTAGAAATGTGTTCAGACTCTGCAGATCTCAAAAGAAAATTAAAATTAGTCTCCAAGGCCAACAAGCCCCCAGACTCCAGTCCAATTCATACTCCTACAGATGCACAGTTCCTAGGGAGTCTTTATTTGCAAGTACTTACAGACATGGAAAGATTTCACTAGAAGTGGTATCAACTTAAGATGGCTGAAATGGAGTTCTTTTGACACCTAAATTAATTTTTTCGGTGTGCACCATAGTGGGCTATACAAAAGCCAGCTCTAAAATCTGACTGAATGAATGAGAAGCTTACCTCAATTCATACATAGAAGCCTCTGAAAAGAATGACAAATATATGGTGATGGAAGGAGAACTGACTCTGGGTGGTGAACACACAATGGGATTTATAGATGATGTAATACAGAATTGTACACCTCAAATCTATGTAATTTTACTAACAATTGTCGCCCCAATAAATAAATTTTTTTTAAAAAATGACAGAGAGATTTTCTTCTCTCCAGGAAATTAATAAGAATATTTTAGAGGCTGTCTCTGAACTAAAGAAGGTTTCCAAAGCTGCTCGATGCCAACACCCCACTTTTCCCTCTTCTCCAACTGCCCCAGTGTACCCTTTACTTCACTGTCTGGACTTACTCTCCTTTCCTCTTCCTTCTCTCTCCTCTACACCTCCTCCACTGCAGCTCTCCACTGACCTAGAGGAGACTCAGAATAGAAACCCAGACCAGGATAGACTAAAAAAATAAAAAACAAGACAAAGAAATCGTGGCAACCCTTCTTTAGAGAAAAGCCAGTCTCAGGACAAGGAGAACCAGCCATATTCCACTCTCCTTACGCTAGGACACAATTAAGGAATCTAACTAAAGTTTCCCCGACCCTCTCCAAGACCCTAATAGGTTCATAAAGGAATTTGATTAACTGTTAGAACATATGATCCTGGCTATTCTGACCCATTCCAATTAATACACCTACTATTTTCTGAGAGCAAAACAACAGAATTACTAAATAAGGTTTGATGAGGAAACTCTGGCAGAGGAGTCTACTTTATTGTCAAAAGTCAGGTCACCTTAAGGATTGTAGAAAACTTAAAAAGGGATTTAGAAAAAGAAAAGAAAAGAAACAGTAGCAAGCATAGAGTTGCTCTCAGGACTCTCAGAGGGTATTTCCCCTTCTCCTTACTAATACTTTAGGAGAAATTGAAATGACCATAAAGGGGAAACTAAAGGCTCTTGTAGATACTGGGGCTACTTTATCTTTCTTAACCCTACCCAATTAAGTTGCCCTCTCCCTCAGACTAAGATTCTGTACGAATGGTAGGGACATCTAATCAACCAATTTAAGTCAGAACCTGTTCTTTCCAGCCAGGGAACATTATGGGGCAACATATATTTTTACTAGTCAAATCTGCCCCAATTCACCTGATAGAGCAAGAATTTCTTAAAAGCAACGATGCCCACATATCCTTTGCCCAAAAGGGCAAAATGTATTTAGAACTAAATCAATCAGATACTGAACCAATTGGAAAAATAATGATTTTTAAAGGAATCTCCACAAAATGAAACTAATCTTGAAATTGACTGCATGTTTGTCATAGGATGTCCCAAAGGAACTTTGGGCCTTTTCCTGCACAAATATTGACAGGACTAAGTCAGCCACTCTTACTAAAATACCTATTGACAATACTTTGCCTCTACCTAATATTTACCAATATCCTTTAAAACCTGATGCACTAGCTGGAATTAAGCCCATTAAACAATATTACTTAAATTAGGATCTTATAATTCCATACACGAGCCCCTGTAATTCTCCGATCCTTCCAGTAAAGAAACCAAATGGAAAAGGATGGAAATTTGAACAGAATCTCAGAGCTATAAAGAAAGACATCCTGTGGTTCCAAATCCACATACCTTATTATCAGCCATTCCTGTGGACTGCCAATATTTTTCAGTCATAGATTTATGTAGTGCCTTTTTTAGCATTCCTGTAAAAAAAAAGACAGGAAATGCCTCTTTGCTTTTACTTGGGAAAAGCGCTGTTTACTTGGACAGTAACTTTCCAGGGATATACGGAGAGTCCCACTTATTTCTCTCAGATACTAAAAGCTGATTTGAATGATGTTGAATTTTTCAGAAATTCTAATATGTGGATGATTTACTTTTATGCTCTAGGACATATTAGATCCCAAGGGGACACAAATTTCCTAGTACAGCAGCTAGCCATAAAGGGACACAGGGTCTCCAAGGACAAGCTTCCACTCGGCGTCTCAAGTTGGGCTACCAATTAACCCAGAAAGATGTAGACGAATCGTATCTTTTTCTCTTCCAAAAACAAGCAAACAAACAAACGAAAAACAGCTTAGAGGGTTCCTGAATCTGCCTGGATACTGTCACAATTGGGTTCCAAATTTTCCTTCATGGCCCAGCCTCTGTAGTAAGTCTTATTAAAATCAGATCGACCTGATCCAATTCAATGGAACCCAGAAGGGAGAAAAGCTGAAGAGCTCTAGAGAGGTATTATTACCTAAAGCTCCCACTCTGGGACACTTTAATTATAAACTTTATTCCTTTTGATACATGAAAATAAAGAAAATGCTTTAGGAGTTTTAACTCTAAAAAATAGAAATCAACATAGACCTGTAGGATATTATAGTCTTTCAGCAACTACACTCAGTAGCCAGCCATCTCTGCTATAGCCATGTTGTACAAACAAACAGAAGAAACAGTTATGGGCTCTCCTTTATTTATGTTCCTGATTCTGCTGAATTGCCCCTGAATTCTCGTCACACTCAACGACTGGTTTCTCACGAAGTACTCTTGCTTTCTGTACCTGATATTACTTGAACTCGATGTAACAGTCCTAACCCAGCAACTTCGCTACCTTCTTTGCAGGAGGAAGACATTCGTGGTTATGTTTTGCTTACTGACCATTTCCTTGTTCCTAGGAATGATTTACGGGAAATTCCTATTGCTAATGCTGATTTAATTCGGTTTACAGATGGATCATATCTGAAAGATGAACAGTGAATTTCCCGAGCTGGATATGCAATGACTTCCCTGGTGGACAAAATTGAAGGTTCTTATTTACCTGAATAAGATCTGCCCAACAAGCTGGATTAATTGCTTTAACTCAAGCTTGTCAATTGGCCAAAGATCAAATAGCCAATATTTACACTGATAGTTGTTACACCTTTGGGGTAGATCACAACTTCCGAAATGTGGAAACGGCGAGGCTTCTTAACTTTCTCCGGGCAACTCATAAAGAATGAGAAACAGGTTGCAGAATGGTGAGATGTCATACAGCAACTGAAACAATTGGCAATTATCAAAATTTCAGGTCATTCTAAAGCTGCCACCTTGGAAGCCAAAGGAAATAATTGAGCGGATGCTGCAGCTAGACGAGCATCTATAACAAGCAGCCAAATTATCCAGCCCTGAGAATGTTTCTTCTCCCTATCAAAGTAATAAAAGACTCTCTGTTACAGTTCCAATGGACAGCTGCAGAAGAAGAAAAGAGGATATGGCAACAAAAAGGGGGAACCTTTGACCCAGACAAACAGATGTGGCTTGGACCCAATCAGAAACCAATCTTACATATAGGGGCTCAGTCACCTACTTCGACATGTACATGAGCTAACACTTTGGGGTCCTGAAAAGACGATTTCATGGAGTAAACAATATTACTGGAAACCTTCTCCTACAGAAAGTGTATGGCAGAAGTTCTATCTGTCCAAAATATAACCCTGGAAAATCACTCCATGGGTCCCAAGGACATGTCCCACTTCCCTAAGTCCATTTGAGGTATAGTAATTGAACTTTATCCAAATGCTACCATCTCAAGGATACAAATATGTGTTAGTTATCGTTTGTAAGTTTTCTCACTGGGTTGAGGCATTCCCTTGCAGGAGAGGAACTGCCTAAATGGTAGGTAAATTCGTATTGGAAAAAAATAATCCCCAGTTGGGGAATTCCCTCTGAGTCACATAATGACTGAGGGACTCATTTCACTGGGCCAATAATGCAATCTGTTTGTAATATTTGGCCTATTCTATACAGCATTTTCATTGTGCTTATCAGCCCAGCCCTCTGGATTGGTAAAACATAAAAAGGGTGCAATTAAAACTCAACTAGGTCACTTCTTTAGCATAGGGAATAAAATCAATAATGTGGTATGACTTTGTATAGTGCTAGGTGGGTATTTTTGAAAAACTTTGATGTATACCTGAAACTCTAATATTGTGTAATATTGTGTTAGCTATATTTTAATAAAAATCTTAAAGAAAAAAAAAAAAAAAGCTCAACTAGGTAAATTTTCAGAAGCTTTTGATCTCCCTTCGCCAAAAGCTCTCCCTAGAGTGCTCCTTAACCTGAGATCTACTCCTTTTGGTAAACATGAACTTTTCCCTCATTAAATACTCGCTGGTCACCCTATGCACCTGAATGAAGAAATACATGAACCAACCTTATTAAAAGGAGACAGTCTCCATCATTATTAGGACTTATTAACCAGCTTAAAGAAGTTGATAAATTACTAACTGATTCATTTCACAGTGTGTTCCCAGGAAACAAAAACTTCAAAGACCACAACTTACAATCAGGAGATTTTGTCCATAGAAAAAGACATCAATTAAAGACTCTCCAGCCTCATTGAAAAGGACCTTACAGCGGCATCAAAGACTCCTCAACGATGAGAAGCCACCAACATCAGAGGTGGATAGTTATCCCAAGACCAAGAAGGCCTGTATACCTACAAACTGATGTTGAACTTAAAAAAAAAAACATTTGTTTGTCTTTATCGGTCTGCTAACAATATTAGTCATAATTATAGTAACACTTGTTCTTTGAGCTTTTCTCAAACCTTGTTCTTATATAGCCCAACTGTTAATAATTGCTGAAGGTACATAAGATAACTTTTGTATTATCAATAATACTCTTCTTATGGTTTCTCTTTTGAAATTTAGGAGGAATGTTATTGCAGAAGGAAGGAAAGGGATGTGTGTGTTTGAGAGAAGTTACAAGGAAGTAGTTTGCCAAAAAAAAGTTGCTTATTTTCTGAATTAGTAAAAAGAGACAAACTACGAAGAACAAGGGAAGCTGTAGAAAATTCATGGAGAAGGAACACCGCGAAAGAAATTTTATGTCTAAACACTAGAACCCAATCATGGGAACGTGCTTACCCCTTAACCCAACAAAGACTAGTAATTCTATTAATTCAGATGGACGCTGGAGTGGCTATAAAAAAAAATGGGCCTCTATCATGGCACTAAGGCACAAGAAATTTAGTTATGAAACTCTTACTGTCCTCCTAGCCTCTGGAAATTTTTAGACGGTAATTGTAATTTATACCATTGTGTTCTTCCAGCCTTGGCCCTGATTAAACCTTAAAGTTACAGATCCCAATTGTAATGATGAACTTGAATGTTTCCAATGGGAAGTAGATGAGCCATATTAAAATAATAATAATAATTAATAATAATAATAATAATAATAATAATAATAATACCAGCAAATGGGAACCCATCTCATGGTCAGACTGTGAAAACCAAAGAGGTGTATGGTGTGCCCTCACACTATAAGTAGATGTTATATTAGATGCAAAATACAGAAAAGTGAGACAGACAGCAAAACTTGGATCATGATAGCTTGCAGTTTAGAAATGATCCAGAGGTCTTTTTGCTTAACGAGGCCCCACAAGACCTGACTGCCTTTCCCTTTTGAGAAAAATGCAGCCTTGACTTTCATCCAAGTTTCCAGTCTTGCCCCATTCCCAGCGGTCCAGCATTTCAGCAAGACAAATGATGACACTAAGACTTCCTAGGAATCAGCCTTCCTGGCACCATGGGATCACATTACCCAACCAAGAGTTGGTCATTAACATATCCTTCAGATTGATTTATGACCAAAAGAGGGAAGTGGATGCAAAAGGGGCCACACACTAAACCTGACAAGCTCAGGGGAGCCCCTCATGGCAGGCACTACAAGCTCAGAGACTGAAGTAACCACATAAAAATTCCTAAAAGCAGGTCATCGTGGGTAGTCACATCCTGGGCCTGTAGCCTCTTTGGCAAAGGTCCATCTTTACCTTAAGTGAGCCTGTTTATTGTCTCTTAGCATCTAAGACAACATACCTTTGAAATGTCAGTGTAATCTGCTTTTCCAGACTTCTCTGAGGGCACACACACCTCACTAGAGCATGAGACCCCTGAACCCCTCGTTGTTATCTTGTCCCCCACATACCATCTCTGTGTGCTCTCAGTGTTAACTATTAACTATCCTGCACCCGCCACTGTAAAAGAAGTACCTGTCTCTCTGCTTTACTTTTTCTCCAATCCCAGAGATTTCCCCGCTTTGTTTTCTTCCACCCCTAATCTACCACCCAGGGATTCCATGTCACCCTCCTTACATCTCCCCCTTTGATTCTAATGTAATAGATAAGCTGCAAAACTGCCATGCTCCAGAGCATTTTCTCAATTCATGGAGACTTTGCTGCCTGGCAATTGTCGTCAGTTTGACTCAAACTCATAAAAATTCTCTGTGGTGTTGGATATTTCTTATGTGTCATTTGGAAATTGTTGGGTGTGGGGTAATAGAGAGGCATCCCAGTTAAAAAGGAGTAGACAATTAGATGTGGGATACTGAAACCTGAGTAAAAGAACTGGAGCAGGGGGGAGAAATGCAGAGTTGTAAGAAAAGGTCATACCTATGTGAGAGAGAGGAAGAATAATTCAGAGAGTGGCAGGGACAGAGAAAAAGAAACATAAATGAATAAGTGAAGATGAATGACAGTACTTAAAGAATGCTTAAAGTTATAACTGAGGACAAAAAAAGAATGAATCAGAAAAAAGGAAAAACAGCAGATGAAAGAAGAGCCTCAAAATATATTCATTCATTATTAATTTATTCAACAAATATTTATTGCAGATCTACTCTGTCCTAGACACTTGAGTGTTTGTTTGCACCTAAAGAGGCCATGTTTACTTGCACCTGGAGAGGCTATGTTTATTTGCACCTGGTTATTTCCCTAGGGAAACATGTCCTCTGCCCTCATGGAGTTTACAGTCTGGTGAAGAAAAAAACCAAGACATCAGACAAATAACAAAACTGTCACCCCCCACACACATACACAAGTAAGGACAATTGTGATAAATGATCAAAAAAGAAGAAAGAAAAAAAAAAGTTCAGGTCCTAGGAGTACATATAAAAGGGACCTAACTGCCCCATCTTATTTGAAGTGTCAGAGAAGGTTACCCTGAGAAAATGACAATACCTAGCAAATGAGTAATAAAAAAGGAAGGAAGGAAGGAAGGGAGGAAGGGAGGAAGGAAGGGAAAGGAAATTAATAAAGTCAGAGGGAGCAAAGATATCACAACACTAAGGAAGAGAAAGGTAAAACACCTAGTATGTAGCAATAGAGGCATGTAGTAACCTTTAAGAGCCTCCTTTTCTTTCCTCCTGCACTTTCCATTCCAGTCTCAAAGCCAAGTATAAGTAGGCAGTACAGGGTTAGGATTGTGTTGGAATGGACACTGCTGAGTGTTTATCCAATATCCGTCCACCCATTCTGCCTTGCTAAACAGAACCTTAAGTTTTTCAGGGTTGAAATGAACGCAGCTATAAATACTAATTTTCCCAGCCTGCCTTGCAGCTACAGGTGACTTTGTGATAATTCTGACTGATAAGACACAAGCAGAATGCTGCTGGGGATTTCTGGAAAGTTTTGCTTTCCTGATAGTAGCACAGCTGCTTCCTGCTTGATACCTGGTTTTTTCCTACCTGGAATGACGCTGTTTTTTCCTACCTGGAATGACGCTGTGAGGCTGGAAGTGAAGCAGCCATCTTGTAAGGTGAGGCAACCATAAGAAGAAAAGCCACATACTAAGGATTACAGAACTGAAAAATAGAGGGCACCTGGAATTTTGATGACATCCTGGAGCCACTGCACCAATTCCAAACTTTGTACCTATGTGCTTTTTGTTAGGTGAGAAAAGCTAACTCCTGTTTGGTTAAACCAACATAGACCAGTTTTTGTTACTTGCAGTCAAATATACTCCCTAACTGATACAGGGTGGTAGTGGGGAGGGAGGGAGAATTGTCATTGTTAAAAGTCATCAAAGTAAACATGACATGGACAGAAAAGGAATCAAAAACCATTTCCTGTCTCTTTTTACAATACAGACACCATTATTGCCACAAATACATGGGATAATCAAGCTGTACCATAAAACAAGTGCTACCTTATTTTGGGTAATGCTTTGGAACTGTAAAAGTTATCCCCAGAAGCTGCTGAGCTTTAAACCACCTAAAACCAGTATATTTAAAGACATCTAGTTGTCACATCATAACATTTTCTTAAAAACAATAAAACATTTTCCATTGTTGAACATTAATCAAGACCATCTGAGGAAGTAATGGAAGTATTCTGAAAACTCTGCCATGTGCTATAGCAGGTGGTGGACATTTTAATGGAATTATTTACCATAAGTAGCATATAAAGGAGTATCTTAGAGTCTCAACTTCCAAAAATGGATGTCAATTTGGCAGGAGATCAGCACTTTTTTTTGCTATTAAAGTATAAGTAGGTTTCCAACATTTTCCTTTTCCTAATTATTCACATCGATCAGTCCCGACACTCCCATGTGAAGGGCATATAAAGTCAGCTCTGGGTAGCTTGACCAAGAACCATTAAATGGTACATTCTAGAGTGCTGTCCACTGTAGCATGGCTTTCCCTGTAAAGTGTGTCAAGTCTGACGCAGCTTTGAAGCCAAAAACCTTAGAATTTGAATGGTATCTCTATGACTTGCGACTGTGTCACCTGAAGCAAGTTACCCAGTCTGTCTGAGCTTTGGTTTTCTGAATACTTACATGTGTAGTAAATGAGATCCTTTACAAACAAAGTGAACACAGAGGCTTACTCTGCTGTAAGCTCTCGGCAAACATTGTCTCCTCTCCCTTTTACCATTCCTATACTGAATTGCATTTGGAAAAGTTTCATTAAGGGAAAACAGACGCAAGAGCTAGTAAAATCTGTTCCTACAGGACAGATCCCCACCTGATTAAGTGCACCGTGAAGAGAGGGTTTTTACTTAAATTCCGAAGCAAAGATAATAAACACACCGAGGGTGGTAAAAATCAATTGTGTCCATTACTGGAACATTATGCAGACCAAAGAATACTTTAAGGGCTGTTTCTGTTTTCAAAAGGCTATGTTAGTATTCTGTAATCACAAAGTACAAATCACACAAAAGAATGTTGAGGCCTCACCCTCCTTGTCCTACAGACGTGGGGTGGGGAATGCGCCTGGGCAGAGCCCTCAGCAGAGAAGGTTAAGGATGAGGGATGTGTGTCACACCTGCTTATCACCCTGTGACCCTTCCTTACGTCCACAGCTGTATGCCCCACAGCTGCTGTCTCCCTGCCTCCCTCACTCTGAACCAACACTGAGCTGCAGCAAATACCTCCCTCGGAGAGGATGGCAGAGCCCCTCAGCAAACATCACCTACCTGATGAGCCATCTCTGACTATTTCACTCCTTTTAGGGAAATCCGGCAGGCAAGGGACAGTGAGAGCAAAACATTTATAATTAGGGCCCTAGTGATAAAACAGCAGTAATATTTATGGATACTGACATTTTTTTCTTATGGGAACATTTCCCGTAAGAAATGTTAACATTTCCTTGGCCAGTCACAAAAATGTCAATTCATTTGTGGATACAAATATGTTGTCTCTTTGATTTTCTCCTTGGAAGGTGGGAGGGGGGTTGGGGAAGGACAGAAGAACCATCATTATTGCCTTGTAATTATTCAGGGATGTTACATTTTATTTTATGTGAGAGTGGCCAAATTTGTATTATTCCTCTGTTGCCCTAATCATCATCATAAATCAGGAAACAAGACTCTCAAAGTCCAGTTACCATTCAGAGTAACACAGGAAGGAAATTAAAGCTCTCTTTCTAAGTGGAAGAAAGGGCAATTCCACAGAGCTTCTTAAGGTAATGGACACGGTGCTGAAGAGTACATTATTGAAAAAGAGATAAGCAATTGTGTGATGTACAACTGCCAACACTTTCTAGTCTTTCAACTTCAGTTCCAAATGCTTACAAGGAATAATATCTTCACATTTTTCAAAAGGCTGCTATAGGAGAAAGCCACTTACGCGCACTTATATTCACAAGTACTGCAAATACAGCAGTTATTATTTCAAGAAGAGAGGGAAAGAGAGAAAGACGGAGAGGAACAGAGAGATTGGAATCTTAGCTTCCATACTGTTGAGTGCCATGGTCATACCATGGTTGAGTGCCACCAAAACCGTGCCCTCACTGTGAGGCTTGGGGGCCCAATACCTTACCAACTTCTTCCTTTAAGAGTCTGAAGCCAGAGAACTGCAGGGAGGGTTTTTGTTTTGTTTTGTTTTGTTTTATTTTTAATGCACATAAACATCTAAGAAATATAATGAGCCCAAACTTAAATTGTTAAACTATTTTCTCTCCTCGGTAACTTTTATTTTTCTGTTAATAAAGGTAGCAACTAAATGATACTCACTTCCAGCAAGTCATTTACATACAACTGATCAATTTAGTCACTAGAGCTGTAGGTGCAATAAAAGGAAAATGTGAATCAATCCAGTTTTTGGACGGTTTAATCAATGAATGAAAGTGGTGGGTCTTCTAACCCTGTAAAATTATACCCAAAGTAAATATTCCTAAGTAGACTTTATTTAGAAAAAGGCAACATCCATCGATAATATCATTAGGAAATCTGCTACCTGTCATGATGTTTGAACACAGGGACCTCAGCTAGACACACAAAACCATTTTTAAAAAATAGATTCATTTGGCCACACAGTTACTAAATTCCAGTTATTACGTTTGTTGGACTAAATTCAACCAGTTTTTAAGGTGGTAAATACATTCCAAGATTAGATTCCAATTAGGAAGACTACTACAAAACACAAGGAAAAGATATGAGCAATTGTTATCTCTCTGGCTTTTGGTGGATGTTTTGAAATTTTTGTTTCATTCTAGTCCAGCTGCATTTGTTTCCATAATTCAATTTAGTTAAATGATGACAAAACAGTATGTCACCCAAAACTAAGTCTTATGTTTTAGGAAATTAATAATTGGCAACAATATTAAACTTGCACTTATCAGTTCTACCTTCTCTGTCTAGGAACTAGCTGGCTCACAGCCCAAACATGATAGAAATTCATAGTTAAAACTGCATTTGGATGTTCTTAAAATAATAGCATTTATTACATTTCTCTGCATTGATGGTGTCCCTTTTGTTTTTTAGCATACATTTTATTATGGTTGCATAAGTCACTGCCTGGTAAATATCTGAATTCTAAGTAATCTTGGGAACAGTAGTTCTTCAAGTAAAGTTCCACTGTAGCTTATAAGAATCTTCTAGATGTTCGAAAAATTAATCCAAACTTTAATTCATTAAAAACTGAAGAAGTGGTTAAAATATACGATAGAATTTCTACTACAAATGTCAATTTCTAATAGAACCAAAATAATTTTTTTAATTTAAATAACTAGAATGACTCTTTTCCCAACCCAAACCATCACAGATTGTTCTCCTCAGCCACTCTTGGCAGGAGAAGAGAAATGAAGAGGCACGAGGGGAGGTGGGGATGGAGGTAGAGAAAAGGAGTTAGCCTCTGGCAAAATAATAACAGAGCAAACCCAGTTTCCATGATTGTTTCTTCTAGGGAGAAACACATGAGTCAGGAAAGAAAAACATCAGCGGCTGAGAATTTCTTAACTAGTCAATAAAATCTAATTGATTTTAATGTGAGAATCTCATTAAACACACGTTCCTATAGATTTCATTTCACCAATCACCTAAATGTTACCGCTTCTACAGCACCTGAAATACAGTGTAGTATAGTGATCTGAGTTTAAGACCTAACTCTCCCACTTAATGTCTCTAAGCCTCAATTTTCCCATCTATAAAATGGGAATAATGATATCTGCATTATGATAACACATTTTTAAGTCTCTTGCAAAAAGCCTGCCACGATGTAGGCCCTTAATTCATGGTAATAATATATTAAATATAAAAATATTAACTGACCTTCTAGAAACCCACCTGTGTCCCTTACTCTGTGGGCTACCATTTGTGAGTAGCCATGCACTTCCACTTGTAGGTACATTTCCTCTTGAATACTTAGAATGAATACTTCTTCCTTTATGCTTTCATAACAGGTTTTCTCTGCTTTTATCATGGATGCTTTTTCTTTACTTAGAATGAAATTTAAATGTTTATGAACTTTGTTTATTCATCCATTATTTATAGTTTCTTATGATAGCAAAATATATTTTAGTCTCCATTATCAGTGAGTGCCAACAACCCCCACGCTGTTGGTGGAACCACATGGTATCTATGCAAAAAGGGACAAAACACTGAGAATACTTTCCACCTGTACAGAAAAGAGGGAGGTTAATTTCCAAACCTGAACACTAGTTTTTAAAGAGGAATTTCTCTTTCCAAATATTCACAACAACCGCTGATATTCTGACACCGAAGACCATGATTATTTCGCCTTCAAGTTTTAAACTATTAATTTTACATTTCAAAGAGATGTTAGCTGAGAAGTAAAAGGCTTTGATCATTTCATCAAATAAAAACTGTAAAATTGAATTCAAGGAGACAGACCAAAAAAAAAATCTCCTTGGCTGATGAAAATTTCCAATTTTAAATCCACGGTCATCTCTCATTTATTATTTGCACAGCTCCAGGGAGTTTTATTTGCTCATTAAAGTGGGGCCCTCCATAAATAGTGGATTCCAATGTGATTTTTGTATATGTTATAAAATTTCAGAATTCTGAAAACTGTACCATCTGAAGGGCATTTTAGAAAAGGATTTGGTAATTTTTCTAGGATGTATGTGACTGCCAATGCCTACGACTTCAAAATATCTCTGCATCTAGAGAAGAATATTTCAAGTGTTTCTTTTGATATGAAAGTCTTCTCTCCAAGGCTAAGCCTGTAAATAAAGTCGTTTTTAGAAAAGATGGAATTTAGTCAAATATGGAATTGGTTTTAAATCACTGCATGGCTAATCATTTGCTTGACTAAATTGATAGCTTGTCAGGTCGCATATTTGGTTATTAACAGGTGCCACCTCTTCTACAGCGTTTCTGGTGCATATACTTATGAAGAGTAAATAAGGTAAAATTAAAGAACATGCCTAAGACGGGGTGTGGCATACAATAAGCACTCATGGCAGCTATTAATATTTTAATAGCAATTATTTTACAATTGCTATTAAACTGAGGGAGAGAGAAAATAACCTGTCCAGTGTTAGCCAGTAAGAGTTTCCACTGTTGTCTGGGGCTTTTCTTTATGTATCATTAATGATGAAAACAATCATTGAATTTACTATTTTTTGTCTATTTTAACTGAGAAAACAGAGCCAGCCACTGTTTAATTGGTCTTCATTTCCACTCTTGCTCTCATTTTCTCCATTGTCCACATATCACTCAAGGTCATCCAACATATAAATCAGATCACGTCTCTCTCCTGACTGAACCCTCCAACGTCTGATCCTCACACGGGGAATAAAATCCAACTTCATCGTGTAACCTACGAGGCCTCCCCAGAACCAATCCCTGACCTCATCTTACGCCCTGTCTTCCCGCCTTCCGGTCACACTGGCTGTTTTTATTTACGTTCCTTGCCGTGGCCAAGCCAGTTCCCACCTCAGGGCCTGAGCATCTGCCGATGCGCCTCTAGTCCTCCTTCCTTTCACAAAGACTTTAGCTCAATGCCGGCTTCCTCGGGGTGACCTCACTCAGACCCTCGCCTAGAGATCTTCTCCCTCTCGCCATCCCCCTGCCTCCTCCATCATACTCTGTGCCCCATTCAATTTTCTTTCTTTCACTTCTGCCTAGGGAGTTTTTATTTATGTAATCCATTCGTGGGGAAATCTCCACCTATTGGGCCATGAATATGAAACACTGCCCCTAACGGTACTACATCAACTTCCTTTCTCGAGAGGACAGAGATTCCACACGGCATCCTGGCCAAACTCCACAGCATTTCAGTCACTTGTGGCTGAGAGCAGTCTCACTTTGGTATTTAAAACGTGGTCCTCTTCATTTTCAAATACCCACCTCAAAGCTAATTCATAGCTACTCTCTTCCTTTTCCCCATCGCAGGCCAGACCTTAGGATCGTACAGTAGGGAATGGAGTGAAGCCCACTCTTTTAGACACTTTGCCTTTCCTTCCTCTCTTTAAACTACCTCCTCTTCTCCGCTCATACACTGGACTCTCAGATAACCTCAGTTTCACCCACCACACCCAGGAGAAAAGCTTCACAAAGGAAGAGAAAGAAGAAGAAGAATCTCAATCTCTCTCTCTCTCTCTCTCTCTCTCTCTCTCTCTCTCTCTCTCTCTCTCTCTCTCTCTCTCTCTCCCTACCCTCCATCCTTCTCGCCACCAGAGTGTGATAGTTTCATTCCACTGTGTGCTGTTTTAGATCAAGAGCTGCCTCTTTTTTAGTTCTCCAGTTCACTTTTTCATTCATTCATACAAGCACTCGTGTGTTAGGTGTTCAGTATGAGCCAGGTGCTGTGGTAGGTATATGTCTAAACATCTCTTGGATTCTCCTCCATCTTCGACATTCAGTTCCTTCTTCCCTTGCAAGTCATGTCCAACTCACTGGCAATCAATATCCCGTCCGAAGACAGTCCCCAAGATAGCTGGCCAGAAGCAAATTCTATTGTCTCTGTTTAGCTAAATCTTTGTAATTCTGAAAAACAAAGGAGCTCGGCTAGCTCTCAGTACAAACAGCTAGAGCTGCTTTATTTTAACAATTACAATCATATCAATTCTAGACAACTCTGAGAGGGCGGGATCCTCCTTGTCAGATAAGTTATCATTGTTTAATAGACTTTAGTATTTTTAGAGCAGTTTTAGGTTCATAGCAAATTGAGCAGAAAGTACAACGAGTTCCCATATACCCCTGCCTCCCACCCCAACATGTATGACCTCCCCCACTATCATCGGAGACAATCTTTTGATGTGCCTGGACATGCATTTGTGGTGAAAGGTTTTCTGCGTCTTATTCTGATTCTAGATGGCTCTAAGACATTTGTTTGCTTAGATGAGGAGTGGGTTTTTCTGAGGGAAGCACCCCTACCTTTCTAGTGGAGCAGCCATGACACTGCCCTTCCCAAGTGAAGAGCTCCAAGACTTGGCCCAGCTCCTGCACTTGGCTACTCCCCAAATGCCTACAAGTGGAGCCACACTACCTGCTGGAGTCCCCACTTGGACGGCTGCCAGTAACCAGGATGGTTGGGGTAAGGACGACCCTATCTTCCCAGGCATACAACCCACACCCCTGTCCTGGGTTCCGCCAGTGGACATCCAGGATGTACCTGGAGACACATTTCCCCCAATCTTCAGGAGAACACATCCAACACTCACTCTTTATTCTCTTTAGTGAGAGGTGGGGGTGGAGCCTTATTGCTGGCTCCAATAACACTCTCCAAACCTCTTCTCCCACTCTACTTCATGGTATCATCAAAGAACGCCTACTGCACATTCTACCAGGGAATGAGATGCTAGCCCATCATTCTGGCCACATCCCAATACTGGTGCACTCAGAGCCCTGCTCACTTAGCTCCAAGGACGGAAAAGGGTCCCTCTCCTCTCCCTCATGAGGAGGGAAAGAAATAGCCAGGCTCTGAATATACACTCCTCAAAAGGCTGACTCTCCATTCTTCTCAGTCTTTTCCTTACATTGACTGGTAAGAGTGGGTTTTGCGATCAAGTTCATTCTTACTTGATGTCTCTCAGTAAGCACTGCAGGAGGGTTGTTCCAGACTATAGCAACACCTTGAACTTAGAGGGGCACATAGTTCTTCAGGTCCCCAGCTTTGAGGCCAAGCCCCAATCCCAGGACTAAGGGGGAAAATACCATTGCGGAGTATTGATTTATTCTCTGTCAATCTCAGCTCATTCCTTTCTTAATCTCAACCATCTTAGTCTACCACCAGCACCTAGAAAAGTATTTGACACATAATAGGTGCTCATTAAAGATTTGAACTTTTTTAATATAAGGAGTTAACTACATCATAATGAAACTCATAGTGTGCTGAATGGCCGTAGTGGTTCAAAAATCAGAAGAATCTTATTTTTAATTAGCTAAAACATATGTCCATTTTATTGTATTTCTGCCCAATACAACAACAAAATAACTTTTTTTTTTTTTTACCTACATGGCATCCCTTTTAAAGGTTCCCAGATAGAGATAATGACCCTAACTCCTTTCCTTCTTAGGTCACGTTGTTTCCAGACCTACTGACCATCTTGGCTGCCCTTCCTTAGACATTAATATTACTTTTAAGATGTGGTCTAACCAGACAAGAACAGTGGACAATCTCTTCCTGAGAAGTGGACACTCCTCTTCTGTTAATGCAGCTTACACTTGCATTAGGATCGGGGCATTCATTGTGTGGGGTTAATTTTTCAGCAGAGAAACCACATAACTGGCTCACATTAAATGTGTGGTCAACAAACCTCAGATTTTCTTTCTGTGGACTCCTGCCAAGCCAGACCTTCCCCTCCCACACTGGTTTAAGTGCCTTTTTCAAATATAAGTGCCGAAACTTTTATTTAGCTCCACTGCATCTCTTCCTTTTATTTTTGTCCTTTCGTTCCAGTCTCCAGAGGTTTTCAAAATCTTGAGATCATATTGAGATGTTAAATTTGTCATTACCTGCAAATTTGACAAACATGTTTTCTGTTCTTCGTTTAAGCCACAATTTTTTTTTTTTTCTAAAACTTGCAGAGAATGAAGCCAATTCAGAGCCCTGGGGTGTTCTTGGACACCTCTATTTTGATTGGCACTTTTTGAATGTGGCTGCTCACCCAACTGCAAATCCACCTAAATCTACCTAATGTTGCCCTCAGGCAGCCCACATTCTAATCTCTCTCTCTCATTACAAAACTCTGGAACTTTTAAGAAATACATGGTTTTGTATACCTGAAACTAACAAAAGATATAAGTAAGTAAGTAAGTAAATAAATAAATAAATAAATAAATAATTTTTTGAAAAAAAGAAATGTTCTGGTGAAATAAAAATACATGTACAACAGTCCCATAATTTATCGATTAAATCACCCTATCCTCATAGGTCTGTCTGAGTTAGTATGATATATATGTTGTTAGGTAACTTTCCTCACTGAAAAACATGGTTATTTTCTAGATTATCAAAAACTACCCTGATTAGTATCAACAGTGTTCTCCTGATCTTCTGAGAGCCTTTGCACCTGTTTGAAAATCTGCATATCTGTCTACTTTCAGACTCCTTGTAAACTCCATAAATGTCCACAGACCCCACAGTTTCCAGGGCTAAATCTTCACATTTCTTTAGTATTTGGGAAGTTCTATGTCTGAGCCTAGAGCACTGACAGTGGCTAGACCTTCCTCTATTATATCTTCATCTATCTTAGGGACCATATTAGTCATCTCTGGCTGTTATGACAAAACACACACAGACTGGGTGGCTTAAATAACAGACATTTATTTTCTCACAGCTTTGGAGGCTGCAAGTCCCAGCACAGCATGCCAGCATGGCTGCATTCTGGGGAGAGCCCTCTTCCTAGTTTGCAGGTGGCCATCTTCTCACTGTGTCCACATGGCAAAGACGGAAAGAGCCACAGCAGCCTCTCCAGTGTCTCTTCTTAGAAGAGCACGAATCCCATCATGAGGGCCCCACCCTCATGACCTCATCTACATTTGGAGATGTGATTATCTCCAAAGGCCCTCTCTCCAAATATCATCACACTGAGAGTTAGGGCATCCACCGATGGATCTCGGAGGGATAGTCCACAGCAGGAATTCACCGTTGTTTACATTATTTATATTGCTTGTCCCACCCTTTCCCAATTTTAAGATTATTTGCTCTGCTAGAAATGATAAAGTAGAAGAAAATTATTATTTGAGTTTTGTTCATTTTCTCCACAATCTATCTGATGATATCATCATATCCAAGTAGTGAGTTTTTTCTTTCACGATTACTTATTTCAAATTTAAATCTTTAAAGGGATATTTTATGGGCCAGCATTTCTCAGAGCTACAGTTTATTCTTTCTGAGCTCTCCTGACACCACTGTGCTCAGCCCAGGAACTAAATCCTCACACACGCGCCGACTGGTCTCTCACTCTCTTTGGCTTGCACCCTCATCATTCATCAGTGATTCCCACAGGCTTCCTGCCCAGCAACCAATCACATTCAGCTCCTTTTCATCTGTGATCAACGGGCGTCTAGCAGCATTTCCAAAAGTGCAGGGCTCCACCTCTGCTCATTGCCCACCCAGGGCACCCTCTCTGGACACCTGAGCTCTGCAGTCGGCCACCAAAGAAGACTGTTCTCACCATCTTTCTAGCTGTGCTCCTTAAAGACAATGGAAGCTCTGTACTTTGTAAAGGCCCATTTACTGCCTCTATTTGGGGTACTTAAAGAAAAAAAATCAATACCAATCTTAATTCCCACTGGAGGTAAAGAGCCCAAATCTTTAACTATGCATGAACATAGGAAATGTAAGAAAATATAAAAAGACAATGTAGCCTCCAAATTATCTGTTAACTTCTCAGAGCTCCACTTTTCCCAGTCTGGATGGCATCCAGATTTGGGGATGAGAGGCAATGTGAGAAGGCGTTTGTGGGGTGTTTTTTTTTTTTTTCTTATAAGATAAAGAGGGTAAGAGTTTTCTATTTTTAAATTTTGATTTTTCTCTTTTTGTTGTTTTTGTTTTATTTCTACTGGATGCTGAATTGGGAAAGATCTTTGGCTGTACAGCCTGGAGAGCTTTTATCTAAAACTTTTCTCAGAGACCATTCTAAATATCCTTAATCAGTGGGTCTCTATCTAGAAATTACTTTCTTTTCTTGTTTTTTGCCAGTGCGACATCTTGAAGTAATTATATTTTTTTGACCATAGTGAAGTCAAGCATTTTTTCACATGTGAATTATCAACATATTATCGTGCTTTTATCTGTCAGATTTTTTTTTAATTCAGTGTAAGCCTCTGTTTGGTATACGTGTTGTGATTTTTGTTTCCTAGTCTGTTGTTTGCTTTTGGACTTTTTTTACGGTGTCTTCCCCACCCAAAAATTATACAAATATATTTTATGTCAATTTCTAATTCTTTTAACCTATAGAAATGAGTAACGTATACTTTTATCAAAATGAAAAGCAATATTCACTTTCATCAACCTTATCCTCTCTAATCTAAAAATCTTAAATCTTTTTCTTCCAGTTTTTCCCCAGGTTCATTTTAAGCTTTATATCATCCTTGAGACTTACTCCAAATATATTCTGTAGCCCTTGTATCAGATTTTAATACCTATCTCTCTAACAATATTAATTATAATTGTAATTATAACTGTAATCATAGTAATATGAACATTTATTGAACCATGAACATACCTGGTTATTTTACTTGCACCATTTCTTTTGAGTCTTACAAAAACTCCACTTTATAGATGAGGAAACTTAAGATTAAAGAGGTTAAGCAGTTTGCTCAAGGTTGAACAAGTCATAAATGCTATAGAGTATATTCATATATACAAGGTCAGACAATTAAGTTCACGAACTTGTTGCAACAATGTTGCTAATCTTTTTGGATATCAGAGGGATTATTCATTATGAATTTGTACCAACTAGACAACTAAGTCAACTAAGTTTAGTTAAATAAGTTTACTATTTGGAAGTGCCAAAAAGGCTGCATGAAAAAGTAAGACGACCTGAACTTTGCACCATCAATTCATGGCTCTCGCATCACGACAATGTACCAGCTCACACGGCACTGTCTGTGAGGGACTTTTTAGCCAGTAAACAAATAACTGTATTGGAAGACCCTCCCTTCTAACCTGATCTGGTGACTTCTTTCTTTACCCAAACATACAGGAAACATTGAAAGGAAGACATTTTGATGATATTCAGGACATCAAGGATAATATGACAACAGCTCTGATGGCCATTCCAGAAAAAGAGTTCCAAAATTGCTATGAAGGGTGGACTAGGTGCTGGCATCGGTGCATAGCTTCCCAAGGGGAGTACTTCGAAGGTGAACCTAGTGATATTCAGCAATGAGGTATGTAGCATTTTATCCAGGATGAGTTCACGAACTTAATTGTCAGATTTTATAGATTATATAGTATATGTGTATGTGTGTGTGTGTATTATATGTATTACATATATGTATAATACATATATATGGTATAGTATTGATGACCCACAGAACAATCCTCCATCATATAAATTCTGGATGCATACATTAAAAAGAATGCCCTCCAAAAAACGATTATGATGGGGGAAAAAGAAGAATACCCTCTATTAATAATTAAAGCTAAAATCACATTGTAAATATATTGCTTTTAATCTATTCAATTATTCCCCCATGAGCACTAACTGTGCATCACAAATTTTGCTGACCATAAGACACACCACGAAACTTAAAGTTTGGAAGATTCATTGCCATGGTCTAATGGAATGGTTTTCAAAGAGAATGAAAATTCCGAATCTCCAAGATGGAATGTCCCGATCCACTGTTTCCTCATTCCGTTCATCAAATTGGAGGTGGACACAGAAGGCAAACTACACAGGGACACTGCTGCATAATTAATTTGCACATCTCTTCATCAGTTACATGGAAATATATTTTCTTCTCATAAACTTTAAATTCAGGAGTTGCAAACTGGTAATGCTCAGTGGCCAAAATCAGCCTGCAGAAAAACCTTCATTGGTCCACACGAGTGTCTATTTCTCCAGTTTTCCACGGGCAATACTAGTCCCTACTATGTCACACCTGGCCTGATGTGATATATTTATGTAACCTGCCCCCCCCCATAGGCATTTGAGTTTATGGTCCGTGAATAGATCACGTGACTGCAATGACAGTGAGACAGACGTCCATACTAGAGACATTATTATCTGAACCTACTGTAGGCACATTTCTCCCCCAAAAAATGAAGAGGTAAAGTCCTCTCTCACTGCAAGATCAACCAACAGTCGCTCTGCTATCCTAACCTTATCCCCCTTGCTCCTCCTTTTCCTCTCCACACCAAGCCCTAAATGGCGAGGTTTATAGTTGTGCTTATCGCTACTCAAGTTCAGACCAGGACGCTGCAGAGTGAGATCACAAAATTGGTTACACAGTCTACGTCACAGAGGTACATCTCTGACCTTCCACAAATCCGGTGATTTCCTTGCGTCTGATATGGCACAAGCTCCAGGAGATAAAAGCAAAATTGCAATCACTCTGTCCCTCACATAACCTTGACACTGATGTAGAGTGGATCATGGACACAAAATTGTATTTTTTGGAAAAGAAAAGAACTAAAGATCCTGCTTTCCATCTTAAAAATAGCACTACTGTAGAAAGCCCATAAAACCCTGAGCTTTTACTCAAATCACTTTAAAAGTGCTTGGTGAGGGTGGGCACGGAAAAAAATCTGCAGAGCGTTAAAAGCAGAACCCAGGAAAGTGGTTATGGCCATAAATTCCAGCAGCTTGGTTTAGATCAGTTCCTAGTGAATGGTTAAGCAAAGGACTTTAGCCTTAAAAGAGATTTCAAATATATCTTTTTAAACCGTACAAATAATGTCAATATTGGGAATATTTGCAGAGCTGTATTTTAGACAGTGAACGATATTCCATAACAACCAATTCTCTTCTCACCATGGGGAAGAAAGCCAAAAAAGCCTAGACACCACCTGGAGCCCCGATTCCCTGGAAAGTCCCATCAAATCATTTCAAAGGCAAGGGATTATAACAGTATTTGCCTTGTTAAGGCTCTGTCTGTATGAGGCCAGCAAACGCTTGATTAGGTTGATGCACTCGAACAACCAGTCAACTTACTGAAACATTTACTCAAGCCCATGCTGTTTGCCTACGTGAACCGAGCGATTGACTGGCTTATTTGATTGACTGGTCACTTCGCTGGACCCTGTCTGCTCTCCCAGCATCCCCTTCGGCCACTTGGAGCAGTCACCCACAGCACTCACTTCCCATTGCTACATTCTGCAGGGTAATTACATGTGTGTAGTTCTGTCTCCCTCACTAAATGCTGTATAGTTCTGTCTCCCTCACTAAATGCTGAGCTCCTCAAAGAGCAGGGTCAGCTTCCTATCCATCTTCTACCTTCAGCACCTTGCTCAGTGCCAGGGTCTGTAGCATGTGGGGAATCGGTTGATGGCATGGTTATTGGCAAGCTGCCTTTGCGGTGTGATAGGAATTTGCCATATTTCTTAATCCCTAAATGTTTCATTGTGTGGTCCTGTCTAGAGGGCCCTAGAAAAACATTAAGTGCTTCCCCAAAGGTGCCGTGCATTTTCTCGTCTCTACACGGCTATACCTGCCTACCTATCAGCTGGCTTCTCCACTCTGCCATCTCCACTCCAGCCTTTCCCTCTTCCACTTTCATGTGCCACACCTTGCAGGAAGCATTCCCTGACAATTTGACAGATATATCCCCCTTCTGACTTCTTCTACTATTTACCCTCGGTATCTGAGCATTCACTTACAAACCATTGGCTTGCTCTGTTATTCATCAGTATATACTTTGTATCACCTGCCACAAAGATTAGTAAACTCTTTGAGATTTGGACCAATGCATCTGTTAAGCTGTGCCCAGCAGTTTTTGTGTGTGTGACCAATTAGGTAATAAACAACAACAGTTGTCCAGCATTCTATAACTTTATTTCATTCAATTGCTATAAGGGCAGCTCTAATACTTACATCTAACATATTAGAAAATGGAAGTCTAGAGATGTTAAGGAACTTGCTTATGATGACACAAATAGTAAATCTCTTTCGCACCCTGTGAGTAAAAGGGGGGGCACATATTCTAGCAAAGGCTCATCAGCATTTCTAAGATGTTTACCCTTTCCCCAGCATTATTATTAAGGCATGTGATTCTTAACATAATTGTACAATCTTAATGCAAACTATGTTTCATCAACTAGGTGGAAGGAATCCTTTACCCGGCAGGACTGCTTAAAGCACATATACTCTCAATACACTGGGAAATCTCCTGCCCAGGAGAACTGGGCAGTTCACCCTAATAGCATTGGACCATGATAGAGCTATAGAGTTGGCTATATTACTGACTGAGCCAAGTGGCAACTTGCCAAGTAGCCAACTCTGTGAGATTCAACTATGGGTCCACGGTTAGGACGTTGTAAGGACACTGCTTGTTAAATTGCAGAGTCCCCTTCATTAAGATTCTTGGGAAAGAGAGCCCTGTCTGGTCTTGGTACCAATTACTTTTCCAAAGCAATTGTTCTACCTTTTCTTATGGACCCTATGGCATTTTTAACTAATCAGGTTTCCCTTTTGGGTTAGAGCTGAATTTGTGACTTATCCTAAGCAAGCAAATACGTCTTAGAGTCACCTTAATCTTGTTCCTGATTCTATTTAATGACTCACATTTACTTTTCCTTTCCGTTTTCCCCTGCTTTCAATTTAAAGGAGATAAACAGGAAGATAAACCACCGGAGAGGAGATGGAACTGTGCCTATCCGTCTACTTCTCTCAGCCTTCCCCTGCCCCCGTTATTAATGCTTTCATGCCCTCCCCCCTTCCCTAACACCGTCAGCTCAAACACAGATTGTACAAAGTCATTTTACACAATGCTGAAATGTTTTCTAACCATTTGTTGAGTCAGAGATCCCTTTGTTAAAGGGATAGATCTTCTCTCCAGAAAAACATACATCCCTCCCCCCAAATCCAAAATCTTTCAGCACATATCCAGGAGCTCTTTAATCTCTGAAGTTGGACGCTGGTCTATAGATTGCGGGGAACAGACCCTTGCTCGGGTGAAGGCACAAGGCTTCTGGAATCACCTCCCAGGATTTGCTGGAAGCCCAGAAGAATGGGGACTCACTGAATTTCTTGAGTCCCTGGCACCAAGGCGGAGGCCCAGCCCTCCCATGCTGTTGAGCCCCCCACTCCCACCCCTGTTTCTTCCCTCTTTGCCAAGAGACTGTCCCATGACGGCTCCTCCCGGCTGTCTTGCCCTCTATCTCCTTGCCCTCTCTCATGTCACAACTGCATCTTAACAATCTCCTCCTTTTTCTCGACGTATGAGTTTTGGCTGGGTCCACCAGCTCAGGCCTCAGCCCCCAAAGTTTTGCTGCCTCACAATTTCAGGGGTGGATAGAGGTGAACAAGGCTATCAGAACCTTGTAGGTGAGGGGACAGAGAGGCAGACCGAGGAGCTTGCTGAAGCAGGAACCAAAACAGAAGATACCTCATACCTGCAGAGCCCGAGGATCCCAAGGAACCCTGGCTGGACAGATGCTGAATTCCAGCTGTGTGTGTGTGTGTGTGTGTGTGTGTGTTTAAAATTACACTATATGTAGTATCAGCAAAAAAATGCCAACTCTGATGCTTTTAATATACACCTACGATTTAATAAAGAGAAGAAAAACTAAAACATGGTTTGAATGTGTAAAAGAAATGGCAATTACAGTTATGTATGAAATATATTTACCACTTGTAACTAATTACCACACGTAAAATAACTAGTATAGCTGTACACTTATATGTCATTGATTTTGTTGTAAATTGCATATGAATTGCATGCTAAAAGTTGTTTCCTGTCAGTTGGGCCTCCTGATTTGCTGCTCACAATTTCGAACATTAAGGGAAACATGGACAGGAACCATATCTTATACTCCTTTTGTTTTTCCCTTATCATCTAAATAACACGGCAAGAGATGCCTAGAAATTGATAGTCTTGTTATGAGGACCAGAGTTTGCATACATATCTGAAACTCCTAGAGAAAACTCAAAGACAATATAAAAGAAGATTACAATACATATGGTTTGCAAAAAAATAGGTGGAGGAGGGTTTGCAAGGGCCAAAATAAAAATGAAGAAAGTGGGGTTTGAACTTAGCCTTAAAGAAAATCTAGGATATGAATTTGGTGGAAGGGCATTCCAGCTAAGGCAGAAAATTGTTTCCTGTAATGTAGAAGATATTCAAGATTTTAAAGAACTCTTTATTTCATATTAATATACCTACTACATCATAATGAAATAAGACAATCTTTGAATGAACTCTTATAAATAAGAAATTCAAAGCATTATTTTTATTTATTTACCTACAGAAATATATATTCATATCGTGACAGTTAGCTTACGAAAAAAAGCCCGGGAAATATCCAGAAGTCATAAAGTTGCCTATAAAGCTTAAGTAATAAAAATAATTTATTGTAAAAATGGCATAATAAAATCACCAACAGTGGATAACACAACCAACCTTTATATTCCTTGCTTAAATGGAGTAGTAGGTTGATGAGAGGTATTTCTTCGATTTCTTGGTTTGAACCTGCTAAAGTAATGATCATACTTGATCAGAGAACAACTAAAATTAACGACAGTTGTTGATAGTAAACTCATATAATCATGATAACCCTAGCAAAACGTATTATACTATATATGGTGAAAGCAAGTGAAATGTTTGAAAGCCTGAGTTAAAGATTTTAGCAAGTCACCAGAACAGCTAGTGGGTGAGGAGAGCTCTCACCCCACTGGCACCTGTGCCCAGGGGCTTAGCAAACTTACTGCATTGCGATCTGAATTCTGGAGACCAGTTAGGGGGGCTGGGTGCGTTGGTCCATGTCCTCCAAAAAGCAAACACCCAGGTAGGATTAAACATGAGAGACATTTTTTAGGTGTTATGGGCTGAATTGCCCATAAATTCCTATGCGGAAGTCCTAACACCCAGGACCTCAGAACATGACTACACATGGCGATATGGTCTTTAAGGATTTTAAATAGGTGACAGGGCGTCTAAGTTAAAATAAGGTCACTGGGGTGGCCCCTAATACAGTAGGACTGGTGTCCTCATGAGAAATGGAAATGAAGATTCAGCCAGAGGGAAGACCACAAGAAGACACAGGAGAGAAGAGAGCCATCTCCCAGCCAAGGAGACAGGCTTCAGAAAAAAGCAACCCTGCCTCCATCTTGATCTGGGACTGCTAGCCGCCAGAATTGTAGGAAAATGAATTACCTGGTCTGTAGGATTTGTTATGGCAGCTGTAGCAAACTAATACATTCCAGGAAACTCCAATGAGAGGGAATGAGGATGGAGCTGGTGGCAGCTGGGACCCCACAAAGCTGGTCTGACCTGAGTGAAGGAGAAAGTGGAGCGGTAGAAGTCTAAGACTGTGACGCAGGCCTAAGGCAATTTTGGCAAGGCAGAAGAGTCCTAAATCTCCCTGGAATGGGCTGCCTCTGTACCCCTGCCATGCTCAGTCACTGGCTAAAATTGCTCATGGGCAGCTTTGGTGATGGATTTCAGAGCACAGACGCTGGAATGGTCAGTGTATCACACTCCCCACATCTGGAAATCTGAGAAGTGCATTCTCGTGGCTGTCCACACTGGGAGACCTCCATGACTCTAGACAATCCAGGAAGAACTTTACATTCAGACAACACAAATGCCCATGGAAATTTCCATGGAATGAACCAGTTTTTCAATTTGGTTACTGTGTGACGCTACAGAATGTTCTCATTTTCCCTCAGACACAAGTATTGTTCCACGCTCAGCAGAGTAAAAACTAATGGAGTTAGACCCCATTGGCTGACGAATTCTGGCCACATGGAAGATAATTGTCCTGCAAATTACCTCTCTGTTCCTTGTGAAAAGACAGGCTAGCCACCCAAATTAATAATGTAAATAAAGATAGCGATGCCTGCTGAGGAATTTCCAAAGCAGGTGCTACAGGTAGTACAGTCTCGCGTGGCTGACCCTGGATGGGAATATCAAAGGTAAAGTTGGGGGTTTGGCCCCAAGATCTCACAGGCTCACTCAGCCCCACATGTTTCAAACCTGCCTTCTTTCTTGTGGATGGAGAATCAAAATGCCTGTTGTTTTTTAAGGTATAAACTATTTAACATGCTACATGAAGAACAGAACATAAAAAACAAGCATGCACGAAGAGAGGATTTGCGAGATTCAAATCAAAACCAAAATGTAACCAAGTTAATCTGACATGCAAATTCAATCCTTGCATCTCCAGTACCCAGCCCTGTGGCAGAGAGTAGATGTTCAGTTCATGTGAGAGGAATAAATAACGGCACACATATTGAATTATAGGGTTTCATGGTGATTAATAATAAATGGAAGTAGTTCCTGTAAATGACTGTAATTAGCTTGGCTGTGGCCAGATAAGTAGGGGGTAAATTACCCAGAGCAGAAAGTTGCCGTGAGCTTCTTCTGAAGTCTCCAGAATCCAGAGTCAACCCCAAAGGTGGGAAAACAACGTGGGGCACAGACAGTGGGCTGCGATTGGCAGGTTTTAGGGCAGGAGTGCATTTGCAGGAGGGACGAGGTTGGAGGCGTTTCATTTTACTGCCTCTTATAATGCCAGGAAAGGGTAGTATTTAGGGAGAGAGGGCTAAACTATAGGACACACAGGCTCTCCAAACCAGTACCAACTCAGTTCAGAATTTACCAGTGTCTTCCTGATGCTGACAAAATGGAGTTTTTGTGCATTCATTCATTCATTCAGGGCCCAGGATCAGGAAATAGGCTATGTGCTGGGGGAACACAAATTAATAAAATGTATTCTCTGCCATGAAGAAGTTAAATGTATCAAAAAGCAATTATAGTACAATGTGTAAGATGTGGTAAGAGAGGTTATGTATAAAGAGCTTCCAGAGAAAAGACAGAGAAGAAGTGGCCGCAGGGCAAGTAATGGGATCACGACAGGTTAACACTTGCGCCTGGCCAAGTGGAACACGGGAAAGCAGGAAGCCTACTCCATCCAGACAGAAGAGCAGAGAAATGGCAGGTGCAAAGACACAGCGGGGCAATGGTTTTGATTGAGATGAAGTAGGACGGTGCAAGGTTATGAGACAAGAACAAGGAAATAATTTTAAAGATGAAATTCATTACAAATAGGTGGCTCTGGAGTCGCCTGAAGGAGATGCTGGGTAGCAGGGACATGGGGAGGCACTGGGGTTCTGGAAGAGCCATGGCCAAGTCGGTGCAGGGTCCTGAAAGGGAAGTAAGAGCACACCAAGGACAAGCTTAAATTCTTTTCTCTATCCTTATCACGTGTCATGTTGAATTTATATTTTTTTAACGCTTCTTAGGATCTAACGTTCTCCAACCATGCCTAAGCCCTTGCTGTGATGATGCCAGAACTGGCACCTGTGGGGAGAGGCAACTCAGAGCTCCAGACACTGCCCGCAGCAGCTGCACAGGAGGGCGCCTGATCCCAGATCATTAACTCTCTTCTGAAACCATCCCCTGGAGTACCAAGCTCTCACATGCACAGGTGTGCACACACACACACACACACACACACACACACCACACATGCACACAGACACTCTCTGAGGCAGAACCAAGCTCAAGAGCTACATTTGTCCTGTTCCCAGTGTCCAGTGGGCAGCCCAGCCTCCTGCCAACCCCACCTGTCACTGAAAGGAAGGAAGATCAATCTGGATGGCAAAGGTAACAAGCCCTGCAGTAACCAAGCTTAGAAAAACACGTTCACCGCTCCACGTGGCACTTCACATGGAGTCTATTTAGAAGTCCTACTACAATTTATATATCAAAAGTAATTAAAGCATATCTTTTACTAGCAATTTACCTAAAGTATGCTTCTCTCAGTAGGTACCCTTTAGAACTAGAGTGTAGCTAAAATTCAAGCAACCATCATGGAATTTAAGTAACAAAGTTTGGCTCAGAACACCACATCCCTCCATGTCAGCTGGGGCAGCAGAGCTCATTCCATGCACAAGTCCAGCCAGGACGGGAGCCAGGCAGGCTGAGGGCTGTTAAAGCCTGTTGTGGGCAGAGAATTAAACAGAAACAATATCTCAATGATAGCAGCAGTGACTAATGTTTACTTAGATTGCTTCTGTGGGTTGGGCATTTTCTTACTCAATCATTTATTTTAACAGACATAAAAGTACAAAGGAAAATACAGCAATACCTATGTCCCCACCATCCAAAACTAATGAATGACAGCCTGCACATTTCCTTCAGATTTTTCACTTTAAAAAAATTTAACAGACGTCATCAAAATGGTGGCGTGAGGTGAGCCTCTGTAAAGCTCCCCTGAAATTTACAACTAATCGAACAACAATAACTCCACAAAGGACTCCCTGCACAGCAGACAGGCAAGACGAGGAAGCCCACTACTGAATTCACCTAAAGGTGGGTGAATCGTGCGAGCGGGGGAGGAGGGAAGGGAGAAGTGCGGAGACAGAGCCGCGCAGGCACAGGACGCAGACCTAGCTCAGTGCTCCGAGCTCACTGCCTCCCGGAGCTACCGCAGCTGCGGGAGACGGAAGAACTCAGACAGCTAGGGCTCCGCTTATGGCCCACAGGGCTCAGGGGGCAGCATATAACACGGCTGAACCCAACGCTCACGGCAGAGACCTCGGAGCAAAGACTGAGGGAAGAAGGCTGAAAACGGTGGTTTAAGCCCTCACTGCCACAGAGAACGGAAGCCTTAGGCACTGAGACTGGCCACCCCCTCCCTACCCTCCCAGAGCTTGCCCTGCCCCCACCTGCCCGGTGCTAGAAGCGGAACAGTAGCAGTGTCAGATCAAAAGAACAGAATATTTGCTGTTCTGAGAACTGTGGACCGCAGACACAGATTTGCAGCCCAACTAGTTCCGGCAGAGGGGAGGGAGCTGTGGAAGCAGGACCGGCTGTGGTGGTGGTCACTGCCATTGCTCTGGGCCACATCTCACAACTCACCCCACCCCTGTCCCCACCTATCTGGGCGGATCCCTGCAGGAGTAAACAGAACTGCTGAAACATACGGGCTCTGAATCTGGTGTGGGAAGAGCTTTGGAACTTCAAAAGCTCTCCGCATACACACACGGATACTGCGCCCTGTGACCCAAGTGAACTATTAACAGAGGAGAAGCCCATTTCCCAGGGAATCCCCCCATCGTGTGAGAAGCTGGAATAGTGCAGAGAAAACATAGCAGTACCGTGTGAGAGAGAAAAAAAAGGCTGCAGTCGGAGAGAAAATAAGACATTCTACCAACAAGTACTGGAAACAAAAGAAAGACCTTTCCTATCAACCTGTTGCAGAGGCCACTCCTGTAGATGTCTAGGAAGAGAAATAATAAATCAGTAATTGCCATGAAAACCAAGGCAACAAAACAGCTCAGAAAGAAAGTGAAAAGTCTCCAGAAAAGGAACTGAAAGATATGGAAATATGTGACTTAAACGACAGAGAATTCAAGATTGCAGTTCTGAAAAAACTCAACGAGATGCAAGAAAACACAGAAAGGCAGTTTAATGAACTCAGAAATGCAATCAAAGAACAACATGAGCATTTTACGAAAGAGATTGAAATTTTAAAAAAGAACCAAATAGAATTTCTGGAGATTAAGAACTCAATAGAAGAAATTAAGAATGAAATAACTAGCTTAGGTAGTAGAGTTGACCAGATAGAGGAAAGAATCAGTGACATCGAAGACAGAAACATGAAAATTACACAGATGGAAGAAGAAAGAGACTTGAGACTTAAAAGAAATGAAAGAACTCTACAAGAACTTTCTGACTCCATCAGAAAGAGCAATATAAGAATAATGGGCATATCAGAAGGAGAAGAAAAAGAGAAGGAAACAGAGAATATATTCAAACAAATTGTTGATGAGAACTTCCCCAACTTGTGGACAGAACTGGATCCTCGAATCCAAGAAGCAAATAGAACACCTAATTACCTCAATCCCAACAGGCCTTCTCCAAGGCACATTGTATTGAAGCTGTCTAAAATCAACGACAAAGAAAGAATCCTCAAGGCAGCCAGGGAAAAGAAGACGGTAACTGACAAAGGAAAGCCCATTAGATTATCATCAGATTTTTCAGCAGAAACTCTACAAGCCAGGAGGGAGTGGAACCAAATATTCAAACTATTGAAAGAGAGAAATTATGAGCCAAGAATAATGTATCCAGCAAAGATATCCTTTAGATATGAAGGAGGAATGAAGACCTTTCCAGACCTACAGAAGCTGAGGGAATTTTCTAATACACGACCTGCACTACAAGAAATACTAAAGAAGGCTATTCGACCACCATCAACAGGGACAATTTGTGGCAACCAAAACATAAAAAGGGGGAGAGTAAAGGCCTGAACTGGAATATGGGAATGGAGAAAGTAAGTGTGCTAAATAAAATGGAATACTCTAAATATCAAACTTTCTTTTACTTAAACTTAAGGGTAACCACTCAAGAAAAATCCGGAACTGAAATACATACTGTAAAAAAACTTAACAGATGAAAAAGTTTATATTTACACAGTATGGAGGTATCTCAAAAATCTGAAAATGGAACTACCTTATGACCCAGCAATTCCACACCTAGGTATCTATCGGGAGAAACCCAAAACTCTAATTCAAAAAAATTTATGCACCCCTATGTTTATTGCAGCACTGTACACAATAGCCAAGGCATGGAAACAACCGAAATACCCATCAGTAGATGACTGGATTAAGAAACCGTGGTACATTTATACAATGGAGTATTACGCAGCCATAAAGAAGAATGAATTCTTACCATTTGCAACAACATGGATGACCTAGAGAACATTATGGTACGTGAAATAAGTCAGACAGAGAAAGACAAATACTATATGATCTCACTTGTATGTGGAATCTAAAGAAAAGAATAAATGAATGAACTAATCAGAAACAGCCTCAGAGACATAGAGGAAAAACTGAGGGTTGCTAGATGGGCGGGGGGGGGGTGGCGATAAGGGGGAAGGTGAGGGGATTAGAAAGCACAGTCAGTAACCACAAGATTGCCATGAGGATATGAAAGTCAATTTGGGGAATGTAATCAATAATGTTGTAAAGATTTTGTAGGGTATCCGATGGACACTTGTCTCATTAGGGAGACCACCTCAGGGATGACGTAGATGCCTGATCACTGCACTGTACACCTGAAGCTGAAGCTGAACAATAATGAACGTCAACTACAATTTTATATATATACACATACATATATATATTTACAAGAAGCGGAGTACAGCATTAGGAATAGAGGCAGTGGAAATGTAATGGCTGTGTGCGATGTCAGAGGGATAGTGGATGGGGGCGGGGGGATTGACACTGTGTGAAGGATATAAATGATAAATGTCTAACTATTACTTTGTTTTGTGCACCTGAAACCAATAAAAGAAAGTTAAAAAAAAAGTTTATATTTCCTAAACCCCATTTCCCTGTCTCTCTTTTCAGAGTCAGCCATTATGCCATGAATCAGGTGCCTATTTTCAATTATATTTTCATATTTTACTACATTTATCTGTACCTATACATATTACAGAGTACTGTTTTAGGTTTTTGTTTCATTTCCTGAAATCTTCTTTTATCAACTCAAGTGTATGACTTCAAAATCTATGACTGTTGATTCGTCTGTTCCATGGCACTTATCAACTCTGAACATGCTATTAAATTTATTCATTTGTTTTGTTTGTAATATATTGTCTTCTTATCATTAGATTATAAAAGAAATACAGGGATTTTTCCTGCTTTTTTCAACAATATATCCTGAGCACATAAACAATGCCTGCCATATAGTAGATGCTTAAGACATATTTGTTAAATGAGTAATATAAGTTCAGTTAATTATTTAACTTCTAAAATATTCTACTTTATGCATCCTTCGGGATGTATTTGTTCATTTCTGTACTAAGGTTTCCTTGGGTTACTTCTAATTTTTTTGATGTTGCAAACAATATTTCATGAAATCCTTGTATACTTATGCAAAAGTCCCTCCAGGGCATTTACCTAAAGCAGAATTATTAGGTCATGGGATGTGTGTACTTTAAATTCCACTGGACATTATTGAGTTACTCTCCAAAGAGGCTTATTTACCACCTTTCACTCTCACTGCTTTCCTACTTGCTCATTAACACTTGGCATTATCAATTTATTTTTCTTTTTACAATCAGATAAGAGTAAAATGGGCATGTCAGTTTCCTATCAATTTACATGTTCCTGATTACTCACTAGTATGATTGAGCATGTCTTCATGCATCGTCGACTCTCTGGATTTCCTCTCCTATGTGGAACTATTTATACTCATTGCCCATTTGATCTATTTGACTATTATTTGCCTTTAAAAAGTAACTTGTAGGAGTCTTTGATTTGCCATATATGCCCGTATCTTCTACTAGGATGTGGCCTAGCTTTGTTTTAGGGTCTTCAGTCATTCAGAAGATTTCTAATTTCATGTAGTCCAATCCATTAGTTTTTCCTTACCTGATGTCATGAAGATATCTTCCCATATCTCTATCATCTGTCTGTCTGTCTGTCTATCTATCTATCTATCTATCTATCTATCTATCTATCTATCTATCTATCTATCTGATAACTCTATTTCCTATATACAGTTATAAAAGTTTTCTTTTTCACATTTGTCTCTACTCCATCTTAAATTTATTTTTATAAGTGGTGTAAGGTAGTGACCTAATTTTATTTTTTAACAACAAAAATCCCATGAAGAGTTCATTCTTTCTGTACCGATAGCAATCCCACCTCCATCAGATACCAAGTTTCCGTGTGTGAGCACCTTCGCAAGCTACTTATTCTGCTCTGTTTGATCTATTTGTCTAGGTCTGTGCTAACTCCAAATTCCCAACTGTGCCATGTACTGAAACCTTTTTATAAATCAATATATGGGCAAATCCTTGTGTTTTGCTTTTTTGCTTGTTTATTTCAGAATTGTCTGGCTAATCTTACAATGTCACGTTAGCATATGCGTTTTAGAGTCTGTCAAGTCCCACACATTCACGCACACTCTCTCTCTCACACACACACTATAACACTTTGCAGTACTGAAATACCCAATATATGAATTTATATAAGCATAGTATTATCTCACTAATAATTAAGTGCTTCTTCTCTATCTCTCAGTAATGTTTATATTTTCTCCAGGACGGTCTTACAGATTTTTCTTCCATTTATTCATAAGGACCATATGATTTCAGTTGATATTAAGAAAAGTGTTTTTTTCTATTACATTTTAATAGGGTATATCTGGTATATAAGAGGAAGAGAAGCAATATCACCAATTTTGGAGTCAGTTGACCACAGTTTCATCAGACACTGTCTGTCACCATGCACAAATTCTTTAATCTCTCTGTGACTCAATTTTCACAAATTCTAATGGGAATAATAATAGTGCTACCTTATAAGGTAGTTGCGAGAGGTAAATAAATTAACATATGCAAAGCACCAAGCAGATAGTAACCAAATACAAATATTAGCTTTTATTATAAAAATATTATTAATTTGCCTATATTGTTTTTATATCTAGCAGTCTTGCAAACTTTTGTGTTAGTTCAAATAGTTTGTAGATTACCTTAGATTTTGTTTTTAATAATGATATAATCTACAAGTAAAGACAAACTGCTTTTTCCTTCTTCCTCCTTATACTTATAAATATTTCTCTTTCTTGTCTTACTGGATTCTCCAAGACTAACAGTATCATAAGTGGAGTTGGAACTAGGAACATTCCTGTCTCATTCTCTTTCAAAGATATATCCTAAAGTTTCACCTTTAAGATTTGATATATAGATGATGTATTACAGAATTGTACACCTGAAATCTTTGTAACTTTACTAACAACTGTCACCTTAATAAACTTTAATTAAAAAAAAAGATTTGTATTGCCATATTGTTAGATATTCTACTTAGATTTTTCTTCATTTAATCCTTACATTGTAGTTTTCAGTGAACATTTAGCAGCAATATACATTGGGCCAGGAGTCGGCAAACGACAGACTACACAATCTGTTTGATAGAAAAATTAAAATTAAAAAAAAAAAAAAGCTATGGGAACACAGCCACGCCCATTTGTTCCCATATTTCCATGGTTGCTATCACATTGTAATGGCAGAGTTGAGTAGTTGACAGAGACCAAAGGGCCCACAGAGCCTGAAATACTTACCAGCTCGTCCTTTGCAGAAGGAATCTGCCCGTCCTGATATACATAGCATTACATCCCTCTTACAATTTTACACTATGAGCAGGGAAGCAGGCCAAAGAACCCTTTTAAAAATATCTTTTCTACCTTCCATATCTCAGTTCTTTCTACCTTTTTTCATGTCTGTGGTTCTCTTTCCTCTTCTTTCTCCTTCCTCCTTTCCTAGTTCCCTTTCTCTTCTCTTATTCTCTCTCTCTCTCTTTCTCTCTCTCTCTTTTACTGCTCTATATTTTTAAAATAGCAATGCAAAAATCTCTTCCTCTGATTAAATCAAAAGGAAAGCTGGTCAGTATTTTTTCCATATCTAATATGTGCCAGGTACTATATTAAATTATTTCATTTAAAATTCATTCACACAACAAATGTGTACTGAACACTAAAACACCAAGTACTGTTCTAGGTGTTTGAACTATATCTGTGAACCAAACAATGATTCCTGCTCTCGTGAAGCTTCTAATTTAATGGAGGGAAACAAAAAGTAAAAAGTAGAGCAAATAGTAAGTGATGGAGAAAGAGCATCTAGAGGAGGGTAAAGGGGATTGCGGAGGGGTCAGGAGTACCGTGTCGTACAGGGCGGCCAGCAGGTCTCACTGAGGTGACATCTGAGGAGATACGCTTGAAGGAGATAAGTGGGGGAGCCCAAACGCCTATGGCAGGGGTGGCCCTGGTGTGTTCAGGGAGTGGCAAGGATGCCAGTGTAGCTGGGACAGATGAAACAGAAAATTAGAAGGTGAGATCTGAGAGATTAGAAGGATCAGATCCTCGCAGGCTTCACTCTGATGAAAACGAGGAGCTGCTGAACCATTTTGAGCAGAAGAGTTGAGTGATTTAGCAGATTTCTTTTTTTAAATCACCTTGGCTATTGTGGGGAGGACAGGTCATAGGAGCTTCAAGTCCATTGCAACTCCACGGAAAAGTTATGTCGTTTCGTCCCCCACCAGCTGGATGAGACAGAGATTATCATGATGTCCTTTTATGGATGAGAAAACTAAGGCTACAGAAGGATCACTTGCCAGGCTATTCAGCTACTGTAAAGCAGAGCCGGTTCAAACCAGAGTGTGTCCAAGGTCACAGGGCGGTATCTGGAGTCAGGCCAACTGTGTAGAAGTGCTTCATCGGTAACTGTTAGTCAATGGGTGCGATTCTAATTATTTCAAGAGTTTCATGATTTCAGGTTATTTATCTGTTTTATAGATTTCATAGATTATTGGATACATCATATTTCTTTTTAATAAAAACTACATGGATGCTATAGATCCAGATTCATGGATTTTGTTCTTGAATCACCAAAAAAAAAAAAAAAAATTAAACCTAGACTCAAATATTAGGTTTGCTTCAAATAAACCTAAGGACCTATCAATTTACTTACTTTGCCCTTAGAAATTAGGAGCTCAACATTATGTTCCTACTCTCCTCGAAGTTCTCAGATTATATTCTTTAAAATTCACGTCACTTGAGTGTTGAGTCTTCTTTAAAAATCTGACTGACAGATACATTCCCAAGGGGAAATCCCATCCTGCACACTGGAAATGTCATCTTCTGTAATATTACTGGTAGGAGAGATAGTCATATAGAAGGAGTTGCTAATGAAATGTCTACTTACTCTCTGGTGACAAATTAGTTGGCTCCAGCCACTCGACATAAAACAAAAACAGCATAAAAATAGGTCGTATAAATTTTATCTATAGTCTATCGGTGTTGAGTTTTTAAACCAGGCACATTGATTCAGTTGTATAGGTAAACGATGCTGAGAAATTTAAATATATACGTGTGTGTCTATAATCAGTGTATGGAAATTCAGTCAAGAATGTAAGCCAATCAGCCATAGGCATTTATTGTGTTTATTGAGTGGCCCCTAGGCACTGCCTCAGGCCTCCTGCCCTCAGGACTCCTGCCCTCATTAAGCTTATAGCACAGTAAGGAAACCAAACAATAAATACATAATTAGAAATATTAGGAGCGCCGTGGAGGAGGAGGGAGGGTGCAGGGCTGCTCGATACAGGGGCCACACCCAGTGTGGTAGGGAGAGGATGGTAAGAGAAGCCTGTCCTGTGTAACCGATGTCTCAGCTTGACTTGAAGGATGACACAAGTTACCAAGTTGAAGAGCAAAGAAGTAGAGGATGAAAGAAGTTTTCAAGTAAAGAGAAGAACCTGTGCAAAGGGCTTGATATAGGAGTGAATCCAATGCCTTGGGGGAAAAGAGAGAAAAGTCTGGTGTGCCTGATGGAGAGCAGGTCATTTGGGGCTAAAAGGTTTGGATTTAACTCTAAGAGCAGAGAGAAGCCACGAGGGGGGATTTTTAGCAGTGAGTGATATATCTTGTTCTCATTTTTGAAAGGTCGGTCTGGCTACTATGTGAAGAATGGATCAGAAGGGAACAGAACAGAGAGCTCTTAGGCGGCTGTCAAAGTCATCCTGAGGAGAGGGACAGGATGCGGATGGAGCTGGATGCAGTGGGGTGGATGAAGGTGAACAGATTCAATCAATAGGGACTGAGGGGCGGGGACGAGTGAGAAGTGGGAGCCAAAGATGAGCCCTCATTTTTCTGACTGGTGGATGTAAATATCATTCACTAAGATGGGGAACATGGAGGAAGTGCAGCTTCACACCAGGTCTGACCCCATTTGAAGAGTGTTTGAGGGTGGAGGCAGGAGTATTAGTCCATTTCAGCACCACTTCTCTGTAACAGGTTAAATTCTTGATTGCAAAAGAGTTTATTTCATTGGTCTCTTCTTGCTGAAGGGTCTCCTTCTACAAGGTTGAGACACAGAGGCCTTTTGAGAAGGGCAGGAGGAAGAGGGAGAAAAGTTCTAACAGCAGAGGTTTCCAGAGAAGGCTGAGCACTGATGGGGTACAATGGCAGGAACTGGAACCGGAATGGGGCACAACAGACACCACTGACCCAAAGAAGGTACCCATGGAAGAACATTCTGATTACAACTTTGCCGAAGGCTGACCTTGTTCTAACTGGAACAGTTCCCTTTTTGTTTTCCTTTCTTGGTGAATGGGTGATGTACCTATTGATTACATCACAAATGTAACAAGGGGAAGAAAGGGAAGACTGCTTTTCCCATTCAATTACCTTTTTGAAGTCCTCTTCCTGGTTCCAAACACTCAAAAAGGAATGCGGAATTTACAATTCTGGGGAAGTTATTTCTGAGGATGATTCAATGCTCTCCATCTTTCTTTCACACAATAGCTTGCAAATACCAAGCTATTGGACTAAAGAATCATAGTTCTATTTTTTAAATTATACTCTAGATTACATGACATGCTAATTATGATAAAATATTTTACAATAATACAAAGGCACTTGAATAATCAACTGGGGCTTCTTATGACTTTTTATTCAATTCTTAAATATATACCCGAGTGGCTCTCAAATGTGGTTTCTAGACCAGGAGCATTAACACCCCTTGGAATTTTGTTAGACTACAATACATGGGTCCCACTCTAGACCTATTGAATTAGAAATTCTGGAGGTGGGGCCCAGCAAACTTTTCCACAAGCCCTCCAGGTAATTCTGATACATGACAATGTTTGAGAACCATTACCTTATGACTGTGTTTCCCGAAATTTTTGTATCTCGGCAAAAATAGAAAGTGATGGTATTTGTACGGTACACCATGATGAGACTGGTAGTGGCCTGAAGTCACCATCTCAGAGGCTCTGGGTGCCCTAGACCCATTTCCGTAGTGCTGGCTCGAGCAGCTCACTATAACCCTTTTACAGCCCTCCAGCAGGGAGACTCTAGCCTCGAGAAACTCACACCAGTGCAAGAGAAAATATATATAAATGTTCACCGTGGTTTTGTTTCTAATGATGAAAAATCAGGATTCACCAGAACAACTATCCACAGAGAAGAATGGATAAATTGTGGTGTGTTTGTACATTGGAATTCCATTCACAGTTAAAATGAATTATTTGAAACTATATGTTTCAACACAGAGAAATCTCAAAGACATATTGAGGAAAAAAAAACAACAGGCTGTAGAAGAATCACACAATTTGATAATGTTTATAGCATGCTGACCAATATGGGGTATGTTTGTGGCATGTTTACAAGTAGTAAAATTATAATTTTACTATACATAGGGAATGGAGCTATAGTTAGCCCTGAAGAAAGATGGTAAGAAGAAAGGGGATGACAGCTGTGTACCAACAGGCTTCACCAATTTTATTTCTTAAAAAAAAAAAAACTAAAGAAAATATAGCAATAAATTAAGATTTGACATGGGGAGATGGTACACTGGTGTTTCTTATATTACTTTTTATACTTTTTTATATACTTGAAATATTTCATTAAAATTTTTGATAAGAAGAAAATCAGCTGGAATCCTCTGTCACATTACCCAAGTTTTAAGGCAAACTCTGACAATAGCTCTTTGGCATAGGCAGATTATTTTCTCTTTCTGGGCCTTAGTTTCCTCATATGCAAAATTGAGGAGGTTGAATTCAGTGATCTCTGGACTCCTGTTGCTTCTTTCACCCTCTCGGACCTATTTTGATGCTGTTAGAAAAATGCCCCACCCTTTGCCTTTTTCCTCTCCATGGATAGGCTGCAGCCTCCTCAGCTGTTAGTCCTCATCCAGCTGCACTCCCTAAATGCCCCTTGTTCAGGGGCCCTGGCAACTCGGGCAAAGTCTAACAACATATCACAAAGCAGGAATCATAGAACCTGTGTTCTCAGATATATTTTAAGGCAGAAAGAACAAAAATAAAACCAAAGAAATTTGGCATAAAGAAAAGCTGTGGAGGATTTACAAAATGACCTTGAATTTGTAAGCAACCTTTCCTGGAAAGAGAATCTTATCTCTAAGCAATGGATTTCACCAAGTGGAAGAGAATCAGCATCACAGCAACGTGCACCAGTTTGTCGCTATTCTTCAGGCATCACCTCCACCTCTTATTTCTTATGCCCACATCAGATATGACTCAACACGACTAACTAACTGACTCTTTCCAGGAAGTAACTTAGCTTTTCATTTTCCATTGATTCTTTTCAGCTCCCCTCAGATTATATCTTATATGGGCAATTCCCTTTCCAAATAGTTTTGTTTGTTTGTTTGTTTATCCTTTGAATGTGATCAGTCATCTTGATATAAACATCATAATATTGATGAACTACACCTATAAAGGGTGACAGATTTTGACAAATGTATTATTTACTACAAAAATATTTTAACTGCACAAAAAAAGTATGGCCACCACAAGAGTTGTTACGTCTTTTTACATTTTATTAATCTGCGTATTCAAATCAGCAAGCCAGGTTAGGAGGGCATTTTCCACTTTGTGGTTTGTGATAAGTTTGAGGGTGCCCGCCCTCTTTTAAGGAGTTTGTTCAGTGTGATATAGTAGGAAACATAACTTAAGTTGACTAACTAGGATTATGAGTCAAAAGCAAGCAACTCTGGTTTTAACTTTAAGACATACTAAGTGGTCTTCATGAAATCATCTCCTGGTGTCAGATTCCTAATACACAATATGTACAAATTGGACTTTGTTATTTATACGATCCCTCCAATTTCTGAAAGCCATTGGTTCTATGGAATAATCAAAGAAACCAATTGTTCTGGCTTTGTAATACAGTCTCTAAGTTTTCAACTTTTTAGTTGAAAAAAAATAATAAATTCATTAATGAGACATGCAGACTCTAGCTAGATTCAATGTAGTATTGTGTATATACATATTTACTTATTTTTATATATGCATATATAAAACCAGAAGGGAAAAATACACATAGCTTCTCAGTTATCATGCAAAAAAAAAAAAAAAATTCCCTGCATCCAGTATACAATAGCATACAGTTAATGTTTGCTGAATAAGTTAAGAGGATTAATTATTAAGTTCATCCTATGTCAGAGACTATGCTAAGTACTTATGACAATAACTCATTTAATCTTTCAAAACAACTCTGAGAGGCACATACTTTTTACCTGGTATGAATCACCATACTCTTAAATGCCATCAGGTTTCTAAGTCTGTTTGGTACATCTCAGTGACAACATTAATATCCAAAAAGATAGACATATGCTTTGTAAATAAACTGTTTTAAGAGCTTCACCTTCGTGTATCACTCTAACCACTTATAGCCTCCATTCAACATTACCTGCATCTTTTTATTTCTTACTTAAGTACTCCTGTGACATTTTCGATTATCCATTGCCATGATGATGTGCCTCTCTGGTAACTAGAAAACAAAGCTAAACTAATGGTGCCTAGAATGAGAATAAGTCAGTGGGATCACAGACCTTACTCTCACTTAGATAAACACAATTGACTTTTACTACCTGTACTTTGTGAATTATTGGTGATACCTATTTTATCTTCACCAACCTTCTTAGTAAATTACATTATGTACATCAGGTCCATAACTTTCTTTGAGGGGACGATTAGTCTGGTCAGAAAATGCAGTCAGAGCATTAGGAATAGAGACAGTGGAAATGTAATGGCTGTGTGCGGTGTCAGAGGGGTAGTGGATGGAGGTAGCGGGTTGTCACGGTGTGAGAGATATAAATGATAAATGTCTAACTATTACATTGTTTTGTGCACCTGACACTGAGAGAGAGAGAGAGAGAGAGAGAGAGAGAGAGAGAGAGAGAGAGAAAGAAAGAAAAAGAAAGAAAGAAAGAAAGAAAGAAAGAAAGAAAGAAAGAAAGAAAGAAAGAAAGAAAGAAAGAAAGAAAGAAAGAAAGAAAGAAAGAAAGAAAGAAAGAGAGAGAAAATGCAGTCAGTAAAGTGCACTGGGTTACAACCAAACATCTGACAGGGTCTTTCATACTCAAATGGAAAAAATGGAGAAATGTAAACTGGACATTAGCACAACTAGTGATTAGTTGGACATCTGTACTCAAAAGGTTAGTGATTAAGAGAAGAATCTCAAACTGGATCAAGAATTGTGCCACAGAGTTCTCTGTTCTTGACCTTTTTCTGTTCCCAAATATTATCAATGGCTTAGAAAGAAGATGGCAAGGCCCTAACACGTGAAGATGACAAAAAAAATTGGGTGGGATAATGGATTATATAAATCAAAATAGACTTGACAGGGTGAAGAGATGAGTCACGGTCAAACAAATTGAAATTTAACAGAAATAAGTTTATGATCCAAAAAAAACAAACTTAAGTACCGAATGTTTTTTTTAAAAAATGGTTTTTCAGCTACCTTTAAAGACATAGGACTTTGGCTGACAGTAAATTCAATATGAATCAACAGTGAGGGTGCTACCTCTAGCAATAATAAAAATAAGAAATTTCTGCAAAAACAGAAATCAGTATGTCATAGACATGCTCTTCTCGGCACTGGTAACTTACTTCCATGTTGCATGTAGTTTTCAGTATTGAACTTCAATAACATAGACAAAGGGGTGTTGAAACTTAAAGAGGTAGGCAAACTAGGCACTCACACTGGAAGGGTCCCATGTCTGATGAAGAGACATTAAAAAATAATAATAAAATTTTTAGAAAGAGGAATGTTTAGTCTGGAGGAAAGAAGACTCTAGAAGGATATGATAGCTATCTTTCAATATTTTCAAAGAAGTTTGACTGTGAAGGACCCACAGAGGTTAAATTCGAATCAACAGATTCCAAGAAAGCAGATTGCAACTTAGCATAACAAGGAAATTCATGGTATAAGATTGCGAGTTCCCACACACTAGATAGACGGATAACAGACTAAACAATCTGTTGGTGGGATATTGTCTAGCGGATAAACACATCAGTGGGAGTTTGTCTCAACAAACTTTGAGGTCTCTGGCAAACCTGAAGAAAAATTCATTCACAATCTACAAGTTGCCTAAAAGAAAGATGACATTAAAGACTAACTCGTGTTACTAATGGTCTCAGCAAAATATGGTTTGAAGTTATATCTGCTGACCCACCCACTCCTCAAACATGCACACATATACACACACACTAAAAAAATAAAAATTAAAAAAATAAGATTCTTATTAAGGTGGAATAACCAGAAAAGCCTCATCAGTTCATATTCTACTATTTGAAATTTGTAATAATTCAGAGAGAAATAGGACCAAAGTTTGCCATCTGTACGGCCAAAAAATGTTTGCGAAGTAAATTATTAGTACAAACAAGATTCTGGGAGAAAACTTGGCCTTATATATAAAGTCAAGAAAACACACCATTAAAAATAATTAGCTAATGATTTCTGTACAAATAAATCTTTCCGGTTTCTTAATGATCCATTCTTTACCCCACATCAGGTAGGACTTAACAGTTATAAGTACTTATTGGCAGCACTCATTCTGAACACTGTGATGAACTTGAAAATAATCAAGTTATTTTTTAAATGTTAAGAAATCCAGCTTTCGTGGGAACTGGGCATTTCCCAAGTTTAAAATAGGTCCCATGAATTCAAGTTATTTAAGGGACTTTTTTGATGATACATTGCTTTTGAGTTCTTCTTAATTACAGAAAAGCAAGAAATGACAATAGATAATTACCAACCAAAACAACATAATTTTGATCTAGAGAGAGATAAAAATGAGTATTACAAGTAGTCCAAAACTTACCTTAAAGGATCCAACTAACGCTAGAGATCACACAAATTGACCATAAATTATAAAAACTTTGAGTCAGCACCCAGAACCCAATGCTGTTAAATGTATAACTGGAAAGGCCACGTGCGTGACATGTGACTGACACAGTCACACAGGACCTTGCACTTAAAATGGGCCTGCACTCTGATTGGTTGCACACTTGATTTAATGTTCTACTGTCAATGTCTTGAAAGTCTTAATAATTTTTGAACACTGGGTCTTACAGATTATGTAGGTGGCACTGGAGTCTGGTACATAACAGTATGGAGATACGAAAGGCAAGCAAATGAAATGCACACGCACTGGCAAAATCTAAAAATATCTCCATTTATTAATGAGCAACAATATCCTGTAATCAAGACACAGCCTGTTGGTTAAAGTTATAAAGAATTACTTTACTTGTTTAATGTATAAACCAAAGCTAATTCACAAATTTGCTAATTGTTTTTCTCTGCACCAGATGTGAGCTGCCAACCAGTAGAGCTTGAGTATTCAAAAGCAATCAGCCACCATTTCAAACTCCATCAAAAAGTAATGTATCACTTTCAGAAGGCATGAAATTTTGGTGCATCTTTACTGAAGTTACAGAAGTGATAAAGCAAGTGTGAATTTGAAGAAAACAAACAATCTCTTCACTTCACTATGGAAAATCAGAAATAGCAAAGAACCCTCACAGCACTTTAGGTTTCCTCAGTATTCTCTGGATTGTGAACTGTCAAAGCTACATGTGAATGAGGGAATTTTGAACTTTTGCTCAAACTATATTCTCTTTGAGGTGGATTGTAAAGTTCCTTTCACTGATGAAAAACATATACCTTAAATCCACATTTACAGGACAGAGAAAATAACCAAAACTTTAAGTATTACAAATAAGATCTTGTGTATATCACTATCTTCTTGACTTCAGAATCTAGTTCATTTCTGAACACATAAATCTAGAAATGAAACAATCAGGAAAAAAGTCAAGATGAAGAATCAAATATGAAATGCATCTTAGTTTTAACTTAACAAATTTTTCTCTATTTGATTTCAAGTTTATAAATAGAGGCTGAGAAGGTATTTAATATTGTACCCTAGATTTATATAACAACATTTGTTCCAAAGAGCTCAAAGAATATTCACATACAGTATGTAATTTGTCCATACAATATTCTTCTAAAATTCAGGGGGAAAAAAGTATTATCCTCATTTTTTAAATTGTAGAACTAAGGTACAAAATGATAAAAGCTTGCCCAAGATATAACACACACACACATACACATACACACACAGTAAACCATAGTTTGCAATTCATTTCTCCTTTTTAATATTGTTATATTATTAGAATCTCAGTGCAAGATTATTATTATGAAATGTATGCCTACAAAAGATATTAGTTACAATATAATTTCAGTCATAAATCACTTTACCTGGAGCTCTATGAAGTGCTAAATAATTTTTAACAAATATGTAAATTAAGAGTAGATTATATTTTCTTCATCTCATTCTGAAAATATATTTAAATTTACCACCAGCTCATATTCCACAGACAAAAGAAAACTCATACAGGGACAACCTGTGATAGGAGCGACCTATTAAACAAAATTATGTTTTGATTTTGAAACTTGCCTTGTAAGAACAGGGTTATTATTTCATATACAAATTTTAAAAGAGCCATAATTCATGCAAAGAAACATTTTCTAATCTATAATTCACAGTTCAGCTGCCTCACTACCTTACATCTCAGGCCCTTAGTCAAATAGCTGTAGATGTGTTGCTTAATTTTAAAACCCTCCTGGAGTCACGTCCTTAATTGGCGTTGTGACGTCTTACGTCATGATGTTGCGCCACCATGTGATGACGCTGTGCCATCACACACATCATCGCATATTGACACAATATCATGGCATAATATCATCAAATTAAATTCATCAGCATTCCCTCAGCCTGGCCCCAGGAAGGGCGAGAGAGATTATAAAATTGTCTTTGCTCCTGTCAACTTTTCCTGGTCTGTAGGTGAGTACAGCCGGCATCACAATCATTCCTGGTCTCCTAAAACTTCCTGGATCTCAGAGTTAGGGGTATTTAAAAAGTACAAGGGAGAGTTTATGGGGATGGTTTTCATGGGTTGTTACGTGCTTTGCCCGTAGCTAATAACACCTGTATCCCATGTTAGGGATAAATATTCACATAGGTTAGTCTTTCTCTCTCTCTCTCTCTTTTTCTTTCTTTTTTTTTCCCCCAGGTCATATTATAGGATAGCGTTTGGCCTGGTGAAACAAGAAACTTAATTCTTTGACTCCTCATTTCTTGCCCTCACCATCTCCTTGCCTCCAATTCTTTTTTCCTCCTCCCCCACATTCTGAAATGGGAAGTAATGAGAGGGCAGGGGGCAGATGCAGTCAATAGTTTTGACTAGAAACATTTATATAAGGTTGGATGGAGTGTTGATAGCTGTGACAGCGGACGTTTTGCCATCACAACCTTGATGACAAACAGAGTCTCCATGTTAGCAACCACTATAAACATGGGGCATTTAGATGAGACATGTGCAAACGTTATCCAAATGATGTTTGGACTGAATTATCTGAATTTATAGACACTCTTCCAAACGAAAAGATATAGTTAACAGTTCATTAAACATAACATGCAGTTTATGCATACTGTCAGTGCATGACCTCTCTGTTATTATCTCAGTCACTGTGTGCCCGGCACTGTTCTAAGTATAAGGGCTCAGGTCAAGCAGAAGAAACAGTGTCACTTTCGGAGCTCACAGAGCAGTAAGGGAGACAGATGAGCAACAGATGTCAAGACAATCTGCTACAGGCGCTAATGATGGTGAGACAGAGTATTCTGGAGACTCAGAAAAGGAAAGGAATATTGGGAGTTGCCACAAGCATCCTGCAGGGGAGGTAACATGCTTTTGAATCTTGAGAAAGGAATAGTTAGAGAAGAAAAAAGTTATATATATATATGAAGAAACACCACAGCCGAGTCAATGGTAAGTGGTTATATATTCTGACATTGGTTCCTGTATCAAAGCCACTGGTGAGTATTTTCTACTGCTACCATAATCCTCAAGAGGTATGTAAAAACTAGACATGACAAGAGAATAAAACTCAAGGAAATTTTAGCCCCAAAAGACTTGCCTCCATCTTCTGAGAATTACATGATACTGAGAGCCAAGTTTTTAAACAAGTTTCTAAAATGTCATTTCTAAGCTAGATATACTATTCTTTTGCAAGTCAGCAACTATAGAACTTCTTAAGACGTACTTCCTTAAGAATTTTAGGTACATCTTTTTTAAAAAATTCCAAATCCAAAAGGAAAACAAGAATACAAATACCAAAATTTCCTTGTTTTTGCAGATTTATTCAGGTGGCTATTAATGTACTTTTCATCCAGATAGAATTTATTTTATGCAACAAATGCATGTGGCAAATATTTTTTCATTTGGCTTATATCTTTAGGAACAAAGAGATTTTGGGAGTAGAATAATCCCCCATAACTTGCCTGTTTTATAAGTTCAGAGTTCCACATACCAGCTTTCTCAAATTGGGACTCACTTCTGAACTATGTCTCAGTTCTGTAGTGATAGATTGAGCCTGGGAGTAAGGCTAGAAGTGTTCGTATGGAGCCTGCCTCCATAGTCTGTACCTACATTGAGATGTATATTCTACACCTACAGCTGAGACAGGTCTAACACAAATGAGTGAATACCTGTACTCACTCTTCCTACCCCCGTATCATTTTTTCTACTTCTTGAGAACTTTTCAGATTCCCATGGACTAGAGCAAAACAGCCTACAGGGAGATTTCAAATTGTATTTACCTATGTGAATAATTTTCTTTAAATTATTGAATTCAGAGAAAGGGAAGTCCATTTTTAAGGATGTGCTAGCTACTAGAAATTGTGCATGGTACTTTACATGTTATTTAACTCAGTCACATCTTTAATGATCTTGAAGCATGATTATTAACCAATACAAACAACAAAATTCAGCTGTTTGAATTAATATGACAGCTCATCATTTTTTAACAATAGATATATTAATATTTTAAATGCTTCTATGACCTGAGCACTGTTATTTTAAAATTAACCAAACTTACTGTCATTTCCCTGTGATTTCTAGGTAAGTAGGCACAGATCCAGTTACCAATTTGATTAATCTTCTCTGGCTTTGGGACCCCTCTAGTGGAACACTCAACCCCACCACCATTTTCACCTCCTCACACCCTCTTCCTCCTGCTAATGCTGTGGACATCCCAAGTTCTGCTGTGTCCCCCAGATCCTACTCTACTGTCTGGGGTGTTTGCTGCCATTTCTCTGCTACTCTTACTAATGACACAGACGTTATCAGTGCTGTCCTGGCTGTCCCCTGGTCACTCCCAGAGACCAAGGGCTGCAGATGCCAATATTGGAGAGAATGCACATGGCCTACTGCACTTGCATACAGGGTGTACTTGCTTTTTCATAATAGGGAGAGAGTCCCAGACTATGATGAACTGAAGAGAGAAGCACAAATTGAACTTGGGGGTTGGTGAACATCTGTTTTTGAAACACTTTCTTGCCCCGCTGCCTCTGGCCTTTCCCATGTAGGGGAAAGCCAATCCTGAGGAGTTTAGATAATCAGAGCTGCAAGGGGGAGCAGGCAGTGGCTAAACTGGCCAAGCCCAGTATGCAGGAGCAGAGTCCTAGCAATGCTGGTGAGACATACATGACAAAAAAAGCTGCACCAAGAGGGAAGTTGGGCTTGATGCAGCACGCAGTACAGAGCCATTGCTAGTTACACAAGAAGTAATGGTATAATGAAGGTGGTATCATGGAAAGCTCCACAAGCAACTGGAGGAAGCCAACTGTTGGAGTCAGAGCTGCCATGATACTGCAAGCATGAGAACTAGGGTTAGGCTGGTGCAGGGGATGTGGGGCATCCAACCAGAGACATTTTCAGCAGTCTAAAAGTCAGAACATATTGTAAGACAAATATAACGCCAAAGAATTTGAGCCTGGGAGATGGGAAGTATGTTGGACTACTAACAGAAATGGGGATGTCAGGTGGTTGTGGTGGCGGAAACGGTGGAGGAGGAAATTAGTTTCATTTTAGATGTGAATGTGAGCAGTTTGAGATGGCACTCGGTACCCAAGTAGGATTCTCATGTTGACTGTCGCTACCACAGTTCAAGAGCCCACAGAAGAAGTTTGGGAGAGAGATGGAGGGTTTCCCTATTTCCCAAAAAGAGGCTCAACAGAAATCTTTTCAACAACAATTAAAATTCCTGGCCAAAATGAACCAAACCCATTCATTCATTCATTTAAAAACAACAACAAAAAAATTAATATGTCTTTCCCTGTGAAAAAGAAATGGCGTTTTCTCTGTTTTACTCAAAGCTAATCTTTAGAAAATGGTTCAAATCATTCACCACTCTGAAACTTTTATTTGAAAGCTTTGATTTGTTAAAAGATAAATTACTTCAAAAAAGGGACATTCCTTTAACACTCCAGAATGTAGCTTGATGACACTTCTTCACAGAGATTCCATTAATTGGGTTTTGTTAACATTGAGTAGTAGCAAAGTCATCGCGTTGGAGAAGCCTTATGTCATTCAGCAGCTTCTTTTCCACAGCCCTCAGAACACCTGACGATTATTTCAATCAAACTGATCATTGACTGAATACATAATCATGAATAATTTAGTAGAGCAATAGACCTATTACTTAATATAGTGCTAACCTTTTATAATGCTTCTACCCAAGGAGGGGATTAATATCTGTGTCACAGACTAACGTATATCAGGCCTTAGCTTTTGGAGATAACATTGTGATGCATGGAATACCTAAATACATGCAATTATAAACCACATTATGGGAAAATAGTTAACCTTTGTGTAGCATTTAAAAGTTTATAAAGTACTTTCTCAGATATTATCTCATCTGATGCTCAAAACAACCCTGCAAGAGAGTTATTATTAACCCGACCTGTTTTATGGGTGAAGACAACAAAGCACAGAGAGGGGAAGTGATTTGCCTAAAGCGGCTTCACTGTTAAGTGGTAGAGCTGAGATTGTCCCCCCAAAAATCATGCTCTGTCTTCTGCACCAAGATTCTTTTGTGGTGTGAAAAATACCAATGTCGATGGGCTTTTTAAAGCAGGCTCAGTCCTTCTCACACAGCTGCAACAGCCATCCGTGCTATGGCTCAGCTCCCCTTTCGTGGCCACCTCCCACTGGTGACCAAGGGTTCTCCCGTGAGCTCCCGCTAGAGGAGCACCATAAGCTACCATTTCTGGGGCAAAAATGCTCACTTTCTTATGAACCAAATCACATGCAAGCATTTCTGCCATGTATATCCATCATCTCTGTAGCCAAGGAAGCCACGCATCTGGTTATAACAGCTGCTGTATTTATTCTGTTTACAGTTATTCCTGCCATGTGACAGGTCATGTAAACAGCAAACAGAATTCTACCCAATCAGGAATTACTCTTTATTTCAAATTCTTAAAGGAGACTTGCCTCACTGGAAGCTAATTTTGTGAGAGTTCATTTTGCCCATTCAATATTTAGCTTGATTTGAGGAGTTATCTGGAATATTCTTTATTAGGTTTTTCTCTGTCTCTCTCTTTCTCTAGCCAAGACCGCCTATGATGAAAAGCAATGCTTTACCTCTATAATCTGCTCTTGAGATTTCCTCATTATGCTTAAATGTCTCCCCTTTGTTTCAAAGGATATTATCCTGCACTAGATGCAAGCAATTAAAAGTGTCATTAGATAAAACTGACATTTCTTTTATAGCAAAAGTAAACTCAATCCAATTTAGAGTAGTATGGCAGGTCCCTTCCTTACTAGTTACATAAATCATTTTGTGACAATGATATTTATTTTCACCTCAATTATTATATAATTTTTTTTACTTATAAGTAACAACACTCCAAGGATCCATGTAAAACATGCTTTTAGACAAATCTCCAGCAAAAGTGGTTTATGATTTAGGGGGAACAACAAGGGGAAATATGATTTATAATTGTACGTATTTAGGTAACTGTATGTACCTGATTCCTTTAGACTAGTGAAAACAAACAAAGCAGAATGCTTTCCCACTAAATAAAACATTTACTCTAATATGGTCAACCTTGAGTTTTCCTAACCCCTTTCACCCCCTCAAATTAATCAAGGATAACTTCCCAAAATACCTGGTAGTAACAGAACTCTTTTATGAACTGAAGTTTTTTTTGTTTTTGTTTTTTTGGGGTTTTTTTACTTTTTTTTTTTAATTTATTGGGGTGACAATTGTTAGTAAAATTACATAGATTTCAGGTGTACAATTCTGTATCACATCATCTATAAATTACATTATGTGTTCACCACCCAGAGTCAGTTCTCCTTCCATCACCATATATTTGATCCCCTTTACCCTCATTTCCCACCCCCCAACCCCCTTACCCTCTGGTAACCACTAAATTACCTTCCCCAGATTAATTTTCAAAACCCCGTGGCCATCTTGTGGTTACTGATTGTTTTCTAATCCCCTCACCTTCCCCCTTACCCCCACCCCCCCCCGCCCATCTAGCAACCCTCAGTTTTTCCTCTTTGTCTCCAAAACTGTTTCTGATTAGTTCATTCACTTATTCTTTTCTTTAGATTCCGCATATAAGTGAGATCATATGGTACTTATCTTTCTCTGTCTGACTTATTTCACTTAACATAATGTTCTCTAGGTCCATCCATGTTGTTGCAAATGGTAAGATTTCTTTCTTCTTTATGGCTGCGTAATACTCCATTGTATAAATGTACCACATTTTCTTAATCCAGTCATCTACCAATGGGCATTTCGGTTGTTTCCATGTCTTAGCTATTGTGTATAGTGCTGCAATAAACATAGGAGTGCATAAAGATTTTTGAATTGGAGTTTTGGATTTCTCCGGATAGATACCTAGGAGTGGAATTACTGGATCATAGGGTAGTTCCATTTTCAGATTTTTGAGATACCTCCATACTGTTTTCCATAGTGGCTGCACCAATCTGCAATCCCACCAACAGTGCACAGCGTTCCCTTTTCTCCACATCCGTGCCAGTACTTGTTGTTTGTTGATTTATTGATGATAGCCATTTTGACCGGGGTGAGGTGGTATCTCATTGTGGTTTTTATTTGCATTTTTCTGATGGTTAGTGTATGAAATGAAATTTTAATCACTTAGAATTTGTGCTCAAAAGACATGGCTGGGTTTTTTGGGTTGTTTGTTTTTTGTGTTTTTTTTTTCGATTTTTCAATTATAGTTGACATACAACATTATATTAGTTTCAGATATACAACACAGTGATTAAACATTTATATACTTTATGAAATGGTCATCCTCACTAGTCTAGTACCCACCTGGCACTATACATAGTTATTATAATATTTGACTATATTCCCTAGGCCGTACGTTACATCAAGACATGGGTGGTTTGCTAGTCAAAATCACATTCTTTAGGGGGACTGTCAGCCAGAATTCCAAATTCAATTTATGAACACATTCAGCAATAACTGTATTCTAGCAATTTAGTCTGAGGTTTCAAACTTCAAAAGAAACAGTAAGAGCGCTAGGCCTAGTGCTAAGGGGACTCCAGGCATATTCTCTACATGGGGGCTTATATGGTGACTGACCCTTCAGGATGCCTGGGACTGAGGTTTCCCAGGACATGGGACATTCAGTGCTAAAATCCGAACAGTCCCAGACACACCAGTTTGCATTCCTTAGATTCGGGATGAAAGGAAAACCTCCAACTAGAACTGGGGCATATGTGGAGGAGGACTCGCTCCAGGGAATGGGACAAAAGCTGCATTACCAGAGCCAGAACTCAAGGTCGGAGTGGGACTAGAGGCCTTGATGCAATGTCACAGGAGGATTAAACTAAAGCTTTTTACTGACTCCCAATTGAGGACAAGATTAGCCCCAGAGCAGGAGACAGGCTGAGTCTGCAGTTGGGGCACAGATGGGCCCACAACAGAGCTTGGAGCAATATGGGAAGGAGGTATCCAGAAGCTCTATTCTCCATGCCTAGCTTCTCTGCCGTCCTCTGCTAGCCTGATGGGTCAGCTGTTTTCTTGCTTTCATTTAAACCGAGATGCACCATTCTGTACTTGTGTGGACAGAATACAGCACCCCCTGCAACACTGGCATAAGGGCATAAGGCTTGCATCAGACTTATAGGGCTTCCCTGCTTTTGTGAGGGAAAGTTCTCTGCATGTTATTAAAGACACATAAACTTAGTACTCAGTTTGAGTTTCTGTTATACTGAAGCACTTTCCATTGGAAGGCAACCAAAGTTCTTTATCACTCTCTCCACAGGCAGCCAGTAAGCATTGTTGCATCTATTATAACCTGTATTATAGAAACCTCACCCCTGTGCATTGGAACTCCCTTTTTTGTTGTTTTGGGGTTTTCTGTTTGTTTGTCTTATAAACACAGACACCTGAGAATATGACTCACCACCTGGGCAGTGGTCGTACAATCAGAGTAATCAGATGAGAGAAATGGAAAAGTAGAACTATCAACATTCATCTCTTCCCACCAGAAGGTTCCTCTCTCAGAACTAAACATTAGTGATACTCAATACACTGATTTATTTCAGTAAAGGAGACGACGATATTCCTTCACAATTGAACGGCGTCATGGTGCCATGATAAGGCACATATATATTCCATTGTTAAATGTAGGATCTTGACATGTTTTATAACCTCTCTGAGACAGACTTTCCTCATCTGCAAAATGGGCAGGGTAACTCACAATTAGCAGGATTTTTGTGAGAAGTACACAGGATAACAAATGTAGAATGCTACCCCTGACACTAATAGAGATTCAACAAATGTTAGTTATTTTCCTTTCCCTTTTCCCTGCCAATACCCTGTCTGAAAATGAACAAATAGGTCACTCTCCAATTTAGAAAAAAATGTTCATTACCACCACTTATTTCCGATCTCAGCAGCAGCATGATGGGAACTAATTCAGTTCATTTTCTTTGTCTTTTACATTAACCTTCGCCTTCAAAATCTAAATGTTGTTTTAAAGTACGTTTATCAGAACAAATGGATGTCTGGTAGAGACAACCTGATATTTGTACTTGAAAAGTTCTAAAATGCACTTAGACAATCAATTAATCTATCCGCTATGTGTGCGTTGTACCTGCAAGCAAGCTCATTGCTACACAAGGAGACTTATGTATAGGCTCCATTCTCAGCACCTCACTGGATTTGATTGTCCTCTAAGGAAAATCATGATTTTCCAGTAGAAGGGTAAATACTACACTTAAAACCCTCCCCAGTTGATTTTCACTTATATCACCAACACAAGCATCAAGTAGAAGATGACAGAGTTCACCATCTTTTTTGAGCAATAATAAAAATGATGGAAATCAGGAGTTCTTTTGGTAATAATGTACAAAAGTCAATACATTTAATAATTCTTCCCATATCTTGTCCATGTAAAGACTTTACAAGTCACTATAAACCAGGATGCATCATAGGAGCTGGTTGGACTAAGGGAGCTAGCACAGAGACTATCTTTCCTAATTTTAATGTTTATTACTACTGAAAATTAAGAGCTATTACCATATGCTAGTGACAGACCCAAGCCCATTTCATATATATATATATATGAATATATATATGTGTGTGTGTGTATATATATATATATCTCAAGGGTGCCAAAACAATGTATGTACATTTTAAGAAAGGAAAATAATGTATTAAAATTGTAATACAATGAATGACGCTAGCATTCACTTGATTGACGCCATCTTTTGAGCGAACGTCATACTGCACATCGCTACCATAATTCAATTCAACTTCGAAAAGTAATACATAGATAACATGTCTTAAAATGTGTACATTTTTTGGCACTCTGGTATAGATAGATAGATAGATAGATAGATAGATAGATAGATAGATAGATAGATAGATAGATAGATGATTGATAGATGATAGATATAGATGCAAATATAGATAGATATATACATATAATACATATACATTCATCATAGATATGATAAATTGGTTAATTGGTTCAAAACTCAAAATAATTCTCTGTGCTGTAAGGACTACAGTTATCCCCATGTTACAAATGAAAAAACTAAGACTTAGAAAATAGCCCAAAATCCCAAAGCTGGTTATAACAGAGATAAGACTTGAACCTGTGTCTATCTCACTTCAAAGCCCATACGTTTCAGCTACTCAACTGTATAAAAGAAGAAAAGGAATTTTTCTCCTTTGCAGTAACATTATAATTCTAACCAAGAATGTTATTGAACAAGTTAACTTCATCCTAAGAGTCTAATAGCACTAAATGATGTATCCTAACAGGTACCTTGGTTTTACCCTTCAAACTGCCCATATACCAGTCTCTATACTGCATTTTCTAGGAGCTTCAGACTCTGGATCATGCTTACTATCCTAAAGAAAAGAACATCACTGCCAAAGTTCTTTTTCCAAACTAACTTCTTAGACTTGATGTAAGTAGTTTAAGCAAATGTCCTTTCATCATGTCTGGGGGAAAAAAAATAAAAAGCTCTGAGTTTCATTCACTTCAAAAACTGAATCTCAAAAGACTTGAAAAACATGTTCCTGTTTTCAACTCAACTTTCAAAGGCTTTTAATGGTTAATTTGGTATCCTAGAATATTCAGAGTATCCCTTAATGAGTTTAAAACTGAACTTCTTTCTTACAAACTTCAGATAATATTTAAGAGCACCTCATCCTGCCTCCTTTGTGCGTTGATATCATTAGGCTCAGCCAATGTCAATCAAGAAGGTGAACAGATATTAATTTAAGACCATTTAGAGTTATGTTCTCTGCATCACCCACAAGCCTCCTCTATTAGCCCCTGATGGTGCCTTCATTAGTTAGAACAGATCAAAATCTCGGTGAAAATAATCCTGCCTGGCAACTCAGACTTCTTTCCTATCCCTCTTCTTATTTGTAGATGTCAGTTCAGAGACAATGGGAAACACTGTAACTCAAAAGAAAATGTTGTCTCTTAATGAAAATCAAATTCATAGATTTGAAATATAGTGACACAGTTGAGATTCATGGTTGACCTTTTCTATACTTTTTTTCTTTTGGCAAAAAGAAATCATGTTGGCCTCCCCTCTGTTCAAAATATTTTAAACTGAATTCAGACCCCCCAACTGAAAATAACTACTCATATGGTAAAAATAGAAATACTTGTCTTTCCGTACCTGGATTTTTCCTTTCTTCTCCCACGTGCCCATCTTTGCTGTGTATGGAATGCCAGTGGTATTGCTGATAAATATCTCCTGAGCTCATTGATTTCTCTCCATTCCCTTTGATCACTCAGCTCTTGCTCAAGCTGTCTTCAGTGCTGCCATTCCACCCATTGCGACATTGTGAGGCTTATGCTGTTTCCAGGGCTTTCGCCTAGCTGCCCCAACTCTGTTTAATGTATTCATGCCTCCCTGCCCATCTTATCTTCTCAATCCCTGGTTCACTCAAACATCACCCTGAACAATGTACATCTACTCAATAGACCCTCTCGTCTCACATATTTCCAAAAAGTTTCCCATTATCCAAAGAATAAAGTGTAATCCCTGAGCCTGAATTTTAAGGTTCTCTAAGGTCTTGCTGTTTCTGTGGATTTCTTTTTCCCACCCATTCCAGATTACGTTGATCTCCTTTTCCCTGAAACTCTTTAGTATTGATGTCTGTATCATTTGTTCTTGAACTGAATTATATACTTCCTTGCACTGTCTCATAAGGATGGTATGTGTGTTTCTTGCCTGTCCTATCAGTAACCAAATACTGAACCCTCTTATTATTTTTATTCTGTAGCATCTGGTTCAACAACACACATATCTTAGGCACCCAACAAATAATTATTAATTTGGCAAGACTGATGAATGAATAAATGAAAATACAATGCTTCCTTAAAACAACAAGACACAAAGAAAGTTCATAGAGAGGTGAAAAGTACAATTTAGGGTAGTAAGCTCTAGGTGTTTTTTCAGCCTACACGATAAATCTCAAACGTTATTTTTAGGCTCATCTTGAAGAAGGGGGAGATAAGGTCAGATGCTCCTGTAGTTCCCTTCTTTTATTTTGGCAGGGGACGAAGGAAGGTGAAACCAGCCTACCAGTGGCTTGCAAATAAGCCATGCTTTCCTTTTTTCTTCTTCTTCTTCTTGCTTCAAAAAGTAGTATTCTGTGGAGATAGCTCCTAGAGGAGAGGAGGGAAGGTGAAGGGGGAATAAGAAGGAGAGAGAAGTCATTCATTCATCACAGCTATAGCTGGAGGAAGGCAGCCTCTTTCTACACAGAAGGCAGGAATAAATATCACTGCATTCCAGGCCACTGAGCAGACCTTTGCAGGGATCAAAACTTCTAGGACTATAGGGACCTATTAGGGGAGAAATCACTTAACAGCTGAAGAGTGTCAGCCACACAAAAGGCCTTCAGGGTAAGCCTAAATGCTTCCAGGTCAGTGTGACCGCATGAACCGGAAGAAGGAAGTAATGGACCATGACTCCAAAGTGGGCAGGATGAAGAAGCACAGAGAGGGATGGTCTACATCCCATCAGTGACACCTCAGAGATGACTATTCAGGATGCTTATGAAGGGAATGGGTTTTGATAAGATGAACATTTCAAAGGGGTTCAGAGGGTGTCGTTGGCTTATAAGTTTCCACTTAGTCTTCAGGAGAGGTGGACATATGGGGCAAGGGGCCTTATTTTGTCTGATCACATAGGCTGGATAGCTTGATTTTTGCAAAGTCTATGATAAACTGAAGCTGACCCAGCAAAGATTGGTTTTAGTAGAAAAAAATATGGAAGCATTTTCAGTTCAAGCTTTATGAGCTACCAGGCGCTCATGGGGAGGGGGCAACCCACCCCTGGACCCGAGGAAAATCCCAACCCAGATTCTTGAGCAGATCAGTCTCCCTCCCACATTTTTTATGCATATGATAAGACTGTGCTTCTCTAACTAGGAAGAAAATCCTGTCAAGTATGAGTCACTAGCTCTTAAATAATCTGAAGTTTCTGTAACAAATTTTTGTCCTTGAAAAGTTTTCTGCAGATAAGATTGCAACATTAATAAAATCTTAGGTAACCAAAGAAGTATGCTTTAATTTAACCTGTGTTTTCACGATTAGAGAAGTTTTAATAATGCCAGAATGCTTCATGTACAAATTGTTGTAATGTGTTTGGTTTAATAACACTTGGAAACGGAAGTAGTTGCTATTGATAAGCCCAGATGGCAATACAATAGTATGCTGAATTAATCCGATATTCTAAACAATATTGAATTTTTTAAGTAATAGAAGATAGCAATAAAATAGTATTCTGATTAATTATAATCCAGGCTACAAGCACTATTAGTGGGGTGGGGGAATACTCTTGAGACTTCAATGTAAAACTCAGCCTTTTTGCCATTTATAAAAATTTAATTCCACTTAGTTCCTTTTTTTACATTTCCAATTCTCATTCACACATCACATCTGAGCATGAAATTGTGCAATATAGGCAAAGCACAAGGACAGCAGAGGGTCACAGATGTGTGTATTGGAAGGGATTGAGCGTTGTTCCTCCTCTAGGGACAGAGATTTTGGGATGTCCCCACTTGCCCTGTTCTGGGTGATGATCCTCCACTTTGTACATCCAGCAACTTTGTTAAACACCTGGGAACTGGATAACACTAACCAATGCTCACACACTTCACGAGCTTTTGAAATGAGAAGACAATTTTGAGACATGCTTCTGGAGATATTAAAGCAAGTTGCCTTGCTCCTGAGGCCATAAGATTCCATCCAGTCTACTGGCCCTCGCTCTTAATAATATTGGATACACAATAACTGCCGCCTATACCCTCTCCTCCCTTCTTTTAAACATTACACTAATTCCATCTTCTGTAGGCACCTTCTTCCTTGAATGTCAGCACCATCAACCCTGCCGCAGTTTGGAATCCACTCTCTAGGTCAAGCTATCTAGGTCACTGTCTTGTCAGGCTCTGTGAGGACTATACCTTGATCTCTTGACTGGAAATTCTGGAATTTTAGATCCTCTTCAGGTGCTCATTAGTGTCCCATTTACAAACACTCTCCCAGGTAAGATGTTCCAACAGAAGGACAGCCCCACCCTTTGTATATTCTTGAAATTCATTTCACTCGCAGCACCATATGAGTATTTACTACACTCGGATAGCCACATCAAATATAGGGACTCCTACCCATTTTGTATGGAGGCTGATTTTATTTTCCTAATGGTTTCTGGCTTATTTTATTTTCCTAATAATTTCTGGGGAGGGAAATGCTGCCCACAGTCAAGCTCCTAGTAAAGACCTAAGGTGGGAGAGGTGCTAGAGGTGGGAGACAAAATGGTGGCAGTCAGCATCTTCCATTTTCACCAGATGAGCCTTTAAATTCTATCTGTAGGTTGCCCAGCTTAGATTGTGGACCCCTAACAAATACTGTTTTCCACAGTAAAACATACCATCACTTGAAGTTAAGCCTTAAGTCCATTAGAATTAGATACTCCCCACAAGGACATAGCTAATGGACTATCCTGCAGAAAGCGTGGCTGTACTAGTAATTTAGTAAAGTGAAGTTAATTTATTAAAGTAAAATTGGTAGGTATACAACCATGTATTTACTTCATAAATGCATTCATGTATTGTTTTTGTTGGAAAGCAATGAGGAAAATGGTATGATAACAACAGAGAAATCAGAAACAAATTGGGTTATTTATCTCATTGTCCATGAGATAAATCTACTACCTTCTTGGTGATTGAATGGAGTAAAGTGGAGGAGGGTAGCACTGACCTGCAGAGCCTGCCAGGAATTTGTTGAATCTAGTTTATGAACATAGTCTTGTCCTGTTTTTGAGGCAATCACCAAGGGGATCCTTCCCATTATTAGGGGACGAAGGGAAGGGTATGCAAATAGCCAGCACTGACCAACTGGTTGGGCCAGTGTCCACAAAGATCCTGAAAAAAGTAGAGAAAAATAACCAATTCAGCCCCACCTACTTCCCAAGCTCCCCCCTGGGGTTCAAATTGAAAATGATAGCAGAGCACCTTGTTCATCTTCATACAACCCAACAGCACCTGGCAGAACCCTCACACAGAGAAAGTGCTAAGACATTTATTGAATTGAATAGTACGGTGGTAAATACCATGCTTTAAAAGTGTTAAAAGACTGTTTGATGTGCTTAGTCTCATCAGAAACATTGTATTTAAAAAACAGAAGCTTGGAAAAGGTGGTTGGTAGAAAGCCAGATTGGTTAACAGACCGTTTGAGTATCTGACAGCTGCATTAAAAGCAGAAATTGGTAAACAACTTCCCATAGTATGGTAAAAGATTCATTACGGCAGCTCAGAGCCCCAAAGAGGGATGGAAAAGCTGAGAGAAACCAAAAAAAGAGGCAAATAGACTTCTTCAGAATGAACTTTATTTTCTTAGAGCAATTTTAGGCTCACAGCAAAATTGAGCAGAAGGTACAAAGATTTCCCATATTCCCGTCACCCCCTCAGCCTGCATAGCCTCCCCCACTATCAGGACCCCACACCAGAGGGGTCCATTTGTTACAGTGCATGAACCGACACGGACATGTCATCACCCGAAGTTCATAGTTTACATTGGGGTTCACTCTTGGTGCTGCACCTTCTATGGGTTTGGACAAATGGTTGCAATTATTTTTAACCTTTTAAACCGCAATTACTTTTGCACCAACCTAATACATTGACATGCATCCACCATTAAACTATCATACAGAATAGTTTCACTGCCCGAAAACTCCCCTGTGCTCTGAATACAAATAGACTTTCAATGTTTTAATGCACAACAGGAAGAGAAACCCTCTACTTCTGTTCCATATTCAGACCTATCTTGAAAGCACAGTAAACAGGGAATCAAGAGAAGGTCAGTTTTGAGGCCTCATTATCGACGGTGAATAAATACTAAAAGGGCTGCAGTTTGAAGCCCAGGGAAACAGAAAGAACAGAGAGAGTCCAGAAGGTTGAGATGAGGCAGCAGCTGCTTAAGCAAGCTTCTGGGCCACCCAGCACAGGAGGCTTAGCTCCTGCTGTGGAAGCAGTTTCCATTCTTCCGTTCCTCCTGTTTCCCCTGGTGACAACACCCAGGTTTTAATGCCCTTAAGGAGTCCCTGAAGACTAAGATCTATTAGGGACCCTGCAGGGTTCTGGTGGCTGATCGAAGCCTCAGGCTGTAAAAGGAAGGACCCTTTGCTTCATGGTTGGCCAACGTGGTCATCCCACACTTGGATTTGGCATTCAATGAGCTGGCCTGGTTGAGGCACTAGAAACAAATATCCACTCAAGTGGAGAACAGGGGTCACATGACTGATGTCTTAGATTTCTCATGGACTCATAGGATGTTAGAGCAGGAGAGGTCGATGGTTAGACAATGTCATCCAACCAAAGTCTTTAAGGAGCAAGAAAATAAAGTCCCGAGAGCTGAAATAATTCCTAGGGTAGCATGGAGAATTGGAGGGTGAACCAGCCCAGTCTCCTGATTCCCTGGCCAGTGCTCCAACCACTATCCACACAGTGTATGTGTATGCTGTTCTCCCCTTTAGACAGCCTCTGTTATTCTGAATTGTTCTGTGGCCATCCCACTCTTCCCAGTCCTGACCTTGAATGGAGTGAGTACATGTGCGTGCATATGTGTGTGCCTGTGTTGAGCAGGGAAGCTGTGCTGGGATAAGAGCACGCAGAGGTCTTGGGGGTGTCCATGTGCTCATTCTAGCCCTCGGGGTCTTGCCAGGTAAAATGCTTTTCAGAAGTTGACATTCCTTGAACTGGCATATTCTCCCATACAACCCAGATCTCAGACAGAGGTGTTCCACCCACCTTGAGAGTTCAACAGTATTAGCCTAAATCTCCATTTTACTCCCTGCATACCTGCATGGATTTCCAGAGCAGTTTCCAACCTTATGGTCACCTAGGGTTCTAGGTTCTTTCCTAACAAATAGTTCTAGTCATGGCTTAGTTATGAGAGTGGGGAGGGGATGTGATATTGCCTGTTCTACACTGTATGTGGATGTCAAACCCTTTTCGAAAACAAAACCACCCACACGAGACTACCATGTATACGAGAAACTGCGTGAGGCCATCACATTAAGCAATGCAAACCGCTTCAAACTGGCCAGTAACATGCCTGGTTTTTTTTAAAGTTTCTTCCTCCAGGAATTTTTTACTGGCCAGGCAACGCTCCTTGGTAGCCTAACCTTTTACCATTTCCCTGACCCCTTTTACTCTTCTTTACAATACCATTCTTTTGTTCTCTCATTCTCCTCCTTTTTGCATGGCTCGGGATTCTGTATTCTTCTTATTCCATTGCTTAGAACAATGATTCTCAACTGGAGGTGAATTTGACCCCCAAGGGACATTTGACAATGGCTGAAGCCATTTTTGATTGTCACAAGTGAGGGGGTGCCACTGGCATCTAGTAGGTACAGATCAGGGATGCTGCTAAACATCCCATAATGCACAGGACAGGCTCCCACAACAATGAATTATGCCCAAAGTGTCCAGGGGTTGAGAGTCCTGAGGGTTGAGAAATCCTTAGCTAGAAGAACTTGGCTATAGCCAGTTTTATTCCCAATGCAGTTCTGAGCTTACCTGAATTCCTTCTACCCTCCTTAGAACTGGCTATAGTCTAAAATAGCATGTTCTTATTTCAGTTGCACTAACAAGATTCAGATCAAATGTCACCTCCTCTTGTAGCCTTCCCTGATGCCTCTTTCCACTCCTCCATCTGTGCTTTCATGGCATTTTTACACACCGCCATTATATCATTCATCCATCTTCGTAGACCACAGATGCTTAGCAACATTGGTCATTCCCTTTTAGCCACCCCCAACACAGAGCCTGGCATAGAATAGGCATTTAATAATATTTGTGAAATTGAGTTCAATATTCACAGAGCAACTCCCCCAACCTTGGTACTAAGCCTGATAGAATGGTGGAGACTGTGTTGACAGCAGAAGAAAATCTTAATTCCTGTTAGAGAGAGAAGGCACACACGCCATGGGAATGACTATATGATGGTGCCAGGTATGGCCTTCGATGAAAAGACCACACACTGATCCTCTAAGCGAAGAGTCATCCAAAGATGACTGAGCACGACTATCGGAAGCACACATTGTTAAGAGGGGATATCAACTAGAAGAGACTGTTACCATTCCAATTTTCAGTGATGGTATCACAGCTTGCAATCAGGACTGTTTTAAAGGAAGAGGTATAACAGCCTATCTAAATATTGCTACAGCACATACAAATGCCCATTTTGCTTGACTGAGTAATAATAAGTGGTACAATTATTTTGCAATTATCAGTCATTTTCCAAAGCTTTGTGAGCAGTTCATGAAGTAATGAAATTTCAAATGGTTAACTTCCAGATAAGCAATTGATTAGTGAAAAAGAAAATAAAAATGGTGCCTACATATAAAGAAGAGCGTACATAAAACAAATATGAACTTTCATGATAACATTTCTAATCAACTATTTTGATCTCACTTTCCAAATATTATTACTTCAAGTTATCCAACCATGACAGAAGCACAACTGAAGGATGATGCAAGTTTATTTATATATTTTTTAAAAGTCAGTGACAATCGGACTTCGATGCCGTCTGAGGATAGATACCACATCATTTTGTTTATTGAAAGATAAAATAAAAACAATAAAAATCAGCGGAGATAAAGAGCAAATGGTGGCAGAAATCATCGGCAGTTTGCTTGGCTCCATCCCTGCCCAAAGTATTGACTCTCTGCCATTACCCAGTTACTGATGACCCTTTCTCTTGCCCCAGCTTCCGACTACTTTCCTGGAGCAGATCCTGCTTACTAGTAAGCACAACTATTCCCCTTCTTCCTTGCTAGTGGATTGTTCACAGAGCGCTGGCCATCAGCCTCAGGGCACAGAGGCTCTTTCTAAGCCCCTTGGTGAACCTTGGTTTAGTTTGTCTAATTCAGTATTTCTCAACCTTCTGTCCCTCATTACCCCTCTACAGAGCCTTTTGTAGACATCTTCTTCCTCAAATACTCCCCAAGCCCTTTCCCATGAAATTTTAATACCACAGATATACTATACATCTGTTCACCTACTGGGCCGCTTTGGAGGACAACAAACCATTGTAACATCTAAGATTCTTTTGTCCCTGTGATACACAGAACAATGGTCCCCCAAACATTTCCACGTCCTCATCTCCAGAACCTGTGAATATATTAGATTACATGGCAAAGGGGGATAAATGTTGCAGATAGAACTGAGGTGGTTATTCTGCTGATTTTGAGATGGGAGATTATTCTGGATTATCCTGGTGGACCCAATGTAATCACAAAAGTCCTTAAATGGGAAAAAAGGGAGGTAGAAGAGCAGAAAGAGAGAGAGGGCATCATGGAAAGACTCAATCAGTCATTGATGGCTTTGAAAATGGAAAGAGGGGGCAACGAGCGAGGGTAGCAGACAGCCTCTAGACGAGGGAAAAAGGCAAGCAAGTGGATTCCTCCATGGAGCCTCCAGAATGAACACAGTGCTGTCCAAACCTTGATTATCACCCAGCAAGACACTGTGAGCTGCTGGCGTCCAGACCCATAAGATAATAAACCTGTGTTGTTTTTAAGCCTCTAACTGTGTGGTATTAGAATAGCAGTATAGGAACTCAACCCCTCCTCACCCCAAATCAATTTTTTGTCACTGTGGTAGCGATTCTGCCACCATTATGAATGCAAGGGCAACCTCTACCATTGTATTTCTACTTTCCTACCCGAGCATTGATTTAGAAATAGGCATGTGACAGAATTCTGACCAAGACATGATGGGAGGTCTTATGTAGGTTTCTGGCAAAGGTTTATTTGTGCTCCTCAAAAAGTGGAGATTAAAAAAAAAAAAAAAGTGGAGATACCCATAAAGAGAAATGTCCCTTTCTCCATAGATATTGCCATCTACGTGTGATATCTGAACCTACTACACTGAGACAACGAGGGCAGAAGGATGAAGAGAAAGACCACACACTAATGACAGAAGAGCAGAAGAATGGAAAGAAGCTAAATCCTCACTGCCTCCATTGGACACTGACACAACCAACCCTGGAAATGACATACCTTCAGCCTTCTTGGTATGTAGGAAGAAAAACGCACTTATTTTGTAAGCCAGGTTTGGATTGGATTCAAGGCTTGCTATCAAAAGCAAACTTTCCTCCCTTTACCAGAAATGAACTCATTCTGTAAACAAAACACCCACCGCTAGGTAGCCCCACATTAGCTGAAATTTAATATGGTGAACAGAAATATTTGAAATAGAAGCTCACTTCAGTCAGAGAGATTATAAGAATGAGATGCTAGTTAGAGATGTGGAGCAGACCATTAAAAAAAAAAAAAAAAAAAAAAGCCCTAGAATACCACAGGCCTGGTTGCACCAGCCTTTGCCCATATTCCCAGTCTATTATTCTCTCTTATGTAGCCCAACCCCCTGCAGCCTCTATCCCGACCTCCATGTAGCCTGTGCCCCAGTCACACTGAACAACTTGCCATTGCAAACACCTGCTTTGAATTCCCTGTTCAGTGGAGCAGAATGGTCCCTGGAGTCCTTGTTACGTGGCTAACCCCTTCTATTCTTCACAATTCAGCTCATATGGATCTCATGGAACCAACCCACCCTGCCGTCACCCTTACCCAGAGAGAATTAAACACTAATAATCTAACTTTTCTTGTGTTCTCATAGAATTGTTGACACATTTTCATCTGCACTTTTCCAGTTGTTAGGATTGCTGTGACTGTGTGAGCCAACGTCTGTCTCTTCCCCCACTGACCTGGGTTCTGAAAGCAAAAGAGGTGGCTTTCATATGTGACCCCTAGTCCCATGCCTGGCCCAGAATGGGAAGGAGGAGAGAGAACGGAAGGGAGGATGAATATGAGGGAGGGAGTGTGAGTCTGGAGCTTGGATGAGACATCAGGACATTAGATATCATTTGGGGAGTCATCAGCATGCAGAAGATAGTTGAAAGTGAAAGCTTGAATGAGCTTGCCAAGAACACATCCTTCAGAAGTATTTACCACTAGGGTGGGTGGAGGTAAAGGTGCCAAAAGGGAAACAGAAGCAGGAGCTCTGCCAGCTGCTAGAGGAGACAGCTTCCAGAAGAAGAGGGGATCAGCAGCAGCGGATGATGGAGAGGGGTCAAGAAGGAAGAGGGCTGGAAAAGGTTTTGGCATTGACCTCTGAGAGATACCCTCAAAGCAAGCTATTTCACTGGGATGAGTAGAGAAGAGGTCAGGTGGCAGGGGCTTAAGGAGGAAACGAACAAAGAGTCGGTGAGCTCACGCCAATCACACCCTGCACGTGCGAGAGCTTGACCAGAAAAAAAGAACAAAATATGTAACTCTTTGTCTTCTTTTGTTCTGTATTCATATAAGATGATAATCCTGAAAACATTTTTATGTAGTGAGAAGAAGAGGAGGAGGAAGAGGAGGAAGAGGAGGAGGAAAAGGAAGAGGAAGAGGAGGACGAGGAGGAGGAGGAGGAGGAAGAGGAGGAAAAGAAGAAGTCTTTACACATTTTGGTCCATTCAGGAATGAGTCCTTTAAGGATTTTACCAAACTGGCCACCAGATGACTATCCTGCACTTTGCTACACAAAGAAGGATATAGAATATAGTCCACTCTGCACAGGATGGCTTGATAACCTGGCGAATGGCCACATGGTGTGGTTTCAGGGTAGACCCCTTCTGCAATAGACAGTAGACAGGAGCGAGGACACCTGAGTCCTGGTACTCGATTTCCCACTAACTCACTATGAACTTTACTAAGCCATTCATCTGTCTGGGCCTCAGTTTCTCCCTTTCTAACCTGCTGTGGTTCTCTGATCCCACTCACTGGTACTGGGAAAGAATTCAACAAATATTTACCTGTCAGTACAATGTGCAAAGCATTAAGCTAAGAGGCTAATTCTTCTAATGGAAAACTCTGAACCTTCTTATCACATAAATCCCTCCTGGGGAAGGTAACAATCTGAGCTGTTGCTAGTCATTAACACCAGGAAATGATTTCTAGTGTTAATGTTTTCCTGGTTAAAATAATGGCGAACATTTCTTAAGAGCTTATTGCATGCTAGACCCTAAGCCTAACGTTTTACAAGGATTGTCTCTTTTCATCATCACAAAAACCCTAGAGGAGAAGACCATTGCTATCCTCAGGTTACAGATGAAGCAGGCGAGGCTTGGAGAAATCACTTGCCGAATGTCATCACATAGTTTTAATCACTGCGCAATTGCTAGACCAATGGCAGCCTGGCCCCAATGCCTGTTGTATTAGTCAGGGTTCTCCAAAGAAACAGAACCAGTAGGATATGTATATATTGAAAGAGATTTCTTTTAAGGAATTGGCTCAGGTGATTATGGAAGCTGGCAAGTCCAGAATCTGCAGGGTAGACCAGCAGGCTGGAGACCCAGGGAAGAACTGCCAATGGTGCAGGTAAAGACTGTCTGCTGCAGAATTCCTTCTTGCTTGGGGGAGGCTAATCGTTTGTTCTATTTAGGTCTTCAACTGATTGGCTGAGGCCCACCCACATTAGGGAGAGCAATCTGCTTTATTCCAAGTCCACTGATTTAAATGTTAATCTCATTCCAAAAATATCCTCACAGAGATATCCACAATGATTGACCATATCTCTGGGTACCATGACCCAGCCAAGGGGACACATAAAATTGACCATGATACCTGTGCAGTTAACCGAGCAAGGTACTCAGTAATATTTTTTAAAATCATTAGTTCACTCTAAAACGTTTCCTTTTGTTTTTCTCAGTTTGGTTAATAACAGGATTTTCCACACAGGTGTCCAAGCCAGAACTCTGAGAGTTATCCCTGAGTTTTCCTTCTCCCTCGCTCTACATCCAGTTGCTTGCAAAGACCTATTAATTCTACTTCCTAACAGTGTTCCTAGGTGTTTGTCACCTCACCTCCATTCTCACTACCACAGCTTTATTTAAAGCCTTGTCACTTGTTTCCTGGACTATTGCAATAACCTACTAACTCATCTTGCTGCCTGCAGATGAATTGGGTCTCTCTGTCCACCTTTCAACCTCCTGTCGGAGGGATCTTCCCAAAACACAAATCTAGTCATGTTGCTGCCCTGTTTTAAATCCATCAATCGACGTATTGCCTTAGTTTGGTGAAAAGGCCCTTCACAACCCTGTCCTCATTGATTTTTGAGTGTCATCTCTTATCATCCACACCCCCCATAAGCCCCCATACTCTTTTTATCTGTCTTACAAAAACATTTGCATCCTTTAAAATTGCCACATCCTTTCTTGGTTCTAAACTTTTGCAAATGTTGTTTCCCTCAAATGCCAGCCCCCTTTCTACCCAAATCAGTTCAAACATCAACATTTGGTGAAAGTGTTTCCTGAAATCTCAGAGCAAAATACTTTCATACCTGCCCTCCTAGAGTCTCGATGTAGAATTAACCAACCACTGTAAGTAACGCCCTCTCTTGGATGTAAATCCCCAGGAGACAGTGCTATGTGCTGGGCATTTGAGTAACCTAAACGCCTAACAATATAGAACCTGGCTACATGAGACCAGGCACTTTATAAGTGTATTGGAGACCTTAGCAGAAATATGACCCTCTAGAAATAACATCTGTGGTTTTCCCTTCTCACTTAGTGAAAAGAAAAACTGCCTATCGTCTCATAATGTAATACAGGGCTTAAAACTCACTGAAGATATCTAGAAATAGCAAGTAGCCCCACTTTTCCTTGAGAAGGAATATATTCTTTTGTCTTTCAAGGGTTAAAAATGTGTTTCCCACCCTCTAAGAAGAATCGGTAACCAAGGAAGAAATGATTGCTAGGATCGTGAAAAAAGGACAGAGCTAGACTGAGCTGCTCTTCAAGATACGTGCAAACACTGGAATCTTCAGACACAAAACAGATTAGGGGGTGAATCCTTTTAAGGAGATAGGCTGAACTGTAGTTGTCTTGCTGTTTCCAGCAGCTATGAACTTGAGAGCTTGACGGGTGGGTGTAGACTAGGAAACTTCAAGTATACTCTAACCCACATTCATTACAGTAACCAATACATGAAACCACAAGTCACCTTCATTAGAGACATTAGCTTTACAGTTCTGGTGAACACAAACCATCGACAACCTGGGGGACATGAGGTTGTAATAATCCTTAGATTCTACAAGTCATTAAAATAAAGCCATAACGCAATTGTGTCCCACCTTCAGGAGGTAAGATGTGTTGAGGGAGACAGGGATCCCAGGCCCCAGTCAACACGACCGACCATGAGGATATTAAGACGTGTTTTTGCCCCTTCATTAACGTACCCACGCCTCCTGGTGCCTGTTTAGAAATCAGTGCTACGGAACACGAGTGAAGGAAACACCACAATGTCAATGCCATTCGGAATGTTTCAGGGTGAGAACAGAGTAAAAACTCTCTGTCACCATGAATGTGGTAAAGGTATGAGATAAAATGATGCATATCAAGCATGTTGGAAACTCAGAAACATAAATGCTGTCGATGCCGCAGGTCCATCTTGATCATAAAATTGAGGTAAAGGAAAACAAAGGCATGCATGCCAGAAGAAGCAGACTCGTTTTTATTTTTATAATTAAGAATTGCAAAGCAAAAAAAAAAAAAAAGAATTCCAAAGCAATCTCACGTGTTTATTAACGAACGTCTTTAACTCTACGAAGCATACGGTGTTTGAAATGCTAGCATCTGTTTGCTCCCCATCTACATGGATCTCTTCTTTCATCGGTACCTAGCGCAGTGCCTCCCCTCCTGCGATGTCCCTGGTGGAAAACCATCACTTCATCCTCTGCACTTACACAGCTCATGGCCTGTCCCTCTCTCCAGTCACTATTTTCTCTCGTTCTGGCTCTGAGCTCTTGGACTCTTACAGTCATAGCACACCCATTTTGCTGTCCCCCCTCTGTGCCTGTCACAGTGCCGGGCTGACAGCCAGCCTGCACCACATCTTATCCAGCGTGACTGAGAGACACCTCCTGTTACAGCATCAATCAAAGTAACCCGAGTTCTGCTCCTGTTCCACCTTCATTAATCAAGTCCTACCTCCAGCTTTTTGTTTACAAGCGAGGGAGAGAAAAGCTGAACTCACAAGTTCATACTGCTGAGATCAAGACCCAAAGCATATGTCAGCCCACATGGAGGGCCCAATGCCAAGAGCCAGGGAGAAAACCAAAGTTTCTCCAAGGAAAAAATAAATCGGACAGAGAGGAGAAGACACCCTTAATGAAGGACAGGTACTATAGCCATGCCACATCAGAAATACCTCTCCCACTGCCTCCTCAACTGCTGTGAGATGTTACAGCAGGACCAGGCAGCAGGGGGCAGGTAGCCGCAGGCCCCACCCCTTCTCCATTCCAGAGTTCCAGCTGAAAGCAGCCCCAACCTATGGCAAGGGAGAAAATTTGAGTCTGGCTAAATTTCAAAGTTTTACTCCATTGGACTGGACATTTTCATAACTGAAATAAGACTTCATATATTTAGAAGTGACTAGAGGACTAAGAGTATGAAGCCAAGAAATCCTCCAGAGTGGGATATGGAGAAGCTATATCATCACATGTGAAAAAGCAGTGGAAAGAAGAAAAATAAAGAAGTTGCTTAATTAAAGAAGTTCCTTAAAATAAAAGAATTGCAATTTTAAAATAAAGAAGGGATACAACCGACTATATCCAACAAGACAATTATATTTACATGTTTTCAATCAGCTCTCAATAATAGGGCTTTCCCACAGTGCTTTCCTGTCTTCAAGACTCAGAGAACACAGAAGGCTTCCATGCTTCCTGACGGTCCCACAGAGAATTCCATTTTTTAATAGAGAAATTAAAAAGTCATTGATTTAGAAACCATAAGAATTCACATAGCTTCTTTTAAACTAGAGGATTTGGCCACATTTATTACAGCCAAACAAAAGGCTCTAGTTCTTTCCTTCTGACCTGGGCTCCTCGGATTGCTGTCCAATGAGCTGATGATGAGACCTGGCCCATGGCAGAGAAGTCCTACTAGGGCCGCTCTTTGGTCGCTGTGCAATTTGAGCTATTTTCACAGACTGGACTCCACCAGTGGTGGTGGGCCGTGTACATCTCATCACAGATAACTGTTGGGTAGGTTGACACGGCTCATGTCAACAAGCATGAAGCCCCAGGGTTCAGTCCTTTGGTTTCCAATACACTAGGGCTGGGAGAGGCGAGAGAGAATGAAGATCCTTCTCAACGTGCAGGAGAACACCTCCACCTAATATTTTTGACAAATATCATCATTCATGTTTCCATTTCAATCCTATTGTCAGAGAAACTTTTGCTCCGGCAACTTAATTTCATACATGTTGATAGAGCTCCAGCACATCCAGGCACTGATGAATAAGAGCCGGTGGCTGCTCCCCCTGAAAAGGCCGTGGTCTAGGTAGGAGGCAGAGACATCAGCAGACCAACACCACACAGTGTGTGCCAGACATCTGTGTGGCCCACCGGCCCGGCAGCCTTTCCCTCTTGAACAACACCTCAGTTTAGCTCTCAGGGGTGACCCCTCCTTGTAGCCTTGAACATGTGTTTCAAGTGGGGTTGACCCTGCCTTCCTGGCCCCAGCTCCAAGGTGACCCATTGTAGCCACAATGAACAGTGCTTTCCCTAGACCACAGTGGTTGCTTCAGGAATGGATTGTAACCCAACACAGTGAGGCCGAGCCCAGACGTCTGCTGGAACTAACTAACACTACTACAGTGGCTTGGATGGGATTCCCCCCGGAAGTTAGGTCCATCGGAACCTCAGAATGTCACCTTACCTGAAATAGGGGTCTTTACAGATATCATTAAGGGAGGGAACTCAGGATAGGATCCTTCTGGATTAGGATGGGCCCTAGAGTGTGCCTTGATCAGAGACAGAAAAAGAAGACAGAGACACCCAGAGAGGAAGCCGATGTAACAATGGAGACAGTAATTAGTTATGCAGCCACAAGCCAAGGAATGCCAAAAATGGCTGGCAGCCACCAAAAGCTCGGAGAGAGGCCTGGAACAGATTATCCCTCAGAGCCAATACACTGATTGCGGGTTTCTGGCTCCACGACTACAAGAGCATACATTTCTGTTGTTTTAAGCCACACAGTGTGTGCTAATTTGTTAAGGCAATCCCAGGACACTCGTGCAGTTGCTAAACTGGCAGTGTGTGGGCCCACAGCTGCTGGGGGCCCTCGTCCCACCATGGGGAAGAGACCTGAGGATAAAGCCAACACACAGGAAAGCCAAGCCCAGAGCTGGAACAGGACCCAATCCTGTTGACTTCCTTTCAAAATGTGAAACTCAACCTACCTGAAGTCCGATGTACCCCTAGACTTCTTAAGTTTCCGAACCCCAAATTCCCTCGTTGGCTTAAGTTTGAGTCCTGACTGAGACAGCGAAGTAAATTCTTTCTTCACTAAAGGTATGTACAAAGGGCTGCAATCACAGAAAAGAGCTCAACTACTGCTACTTAAGGGAATCCAGGAAGGATTCACTAAGGAGGTATCATTAATGCTGGCTCTTAAAAAATGAAAATAGTTCCAGACAGATACGAGGATGCAGCAATTCCAGAAGATGGAAGAGGATCCACACAGGTACATTAGAAAATGTGCAGGTCACCCAGCAGGTACCGCACAGAGTGCGATGAGTAAGAAAAGAGGCAAGGAACGGTACAGAATGTAAAGGGCATTGTCTCTTGATCCTCTCTGCTTGGCCAGGCAAGGATGGGACACATGATAGCAGAAACCAAAGTCTGCAACCTCAAAAGAGAAGTAGCAAGACATGGTAAAAAGAACATGAACTTGGCAGTCAGAGAACCCTGGGTTTCTATCGCATGCCAACACTTGCTAATTAGGCTATCTTAGGCTCTTGCATACTTTGTTTGAGACTTGGTTTTTCCCATCTGTAAAATAGGGATGATATTTGCCTTATGACATAGTGAAAATTCAATGAGATGATACATGTAAAGTAATAAGCAATAATAAATATTAGGTTCCTCCTTTCAATGAATTATCTAAGGAGAATCTTGGATTTGGAGACAATAAGGCAAAGAGAGTGAGAGTGAGAGCGAAAGACAGAGAAGGAGGCGTGGGGAGAGAGAGAGAGAGAGAGAGAGAGAGAGAGAGAGAGAGAGAGAGAGAGAGAGAGGCCCAAAAGAACCTCCATCTGCTATTGAAGCTTTATTGAGACTTGGTAAGATACATTCACATTTAATAGAACATAGTGCGTGTGGAATTTACAAATCAAAAGTAGTTACATCAGATTATCATTTTATATCCTTTAATGAAAGATGCAATAAACCTAATTTTTAGAGACCCACAGTGAGAAATCACCCATATGTATGATCCTTGGCTATGTGGATCCTGGACAAAAATGCGGTTCAGAAAACAACATAATGATTAGTGAGCCTTGAAATGAATCAGTAACACAAGACAGTAGAAAAGCAACAAGAAATATGAGTTAAGAGGAAAATGTTTAGAACTATGAACAAGAACACTCTAAATTTAAGGGCCTCCTAGATCCCAGGAAAAAGATCTCTGAATGGATTTTGTTTAAAAAAGGAAAAGTCACAACAACCTGGGGACACTTATCTTTTTAGCTCTTTTTCACTGAAGCATTCATTGGAGTGAAATTTTACCAGGAAATAATTCACTTGATGGCCCACCCCTGAATCATCCTTTTTGGGGAGCTGCATAGTCATCTGGAACAGACCTGTCCCAGTCTAAGGGCTCTAGGACATACCCTGTTGTCAGCCAACGTGTCTGACTGGAGATTGGCTTCAGTGGCTTAGATTCTTGTAGTACCAAATCCCCTCGTTCTCCCAGGCTTGTGACTTAGATTCTTGTCTAAGAATCTAAGAACCTACATCAGCTCACAGACCTCCCCATTTACCCCCATTCTCATCCAAGCCAGCCCCAGGCCTTATGTGCAATAAATTTCTTATTCACCTTCTGCTTCCACCTTGCCCCTACCGTCCAGTTTCTGCACGTGATCTCCTTAAAATCTCAATTGTACCATGCCACTCTCCAAATCAAACCCTTTCCAAGGCTTTCCGTTGCTTGAGAATAAAATCGACCCTTCACGCCATGGCCTCTGAAACTAGTCAATCATGCTTCTGACTGCTCTCAATCCCACAGGCTGTCACCCTCTCCCTTGCCGGATTCTAGTCCCCCTGGCTTCCCAGTCGTCTCACAAATAAACCATAAACACGCCCTTGTTTCTGTCTTAATAAGACATGATTTATACTTGTTAGCTAAAATTTATAATTATTAACTTGTTTATTTGGTTTCTTTTCAAATCAGTCTCCTCACTCAAATCAAAGCCCCTTGAGGCCAGAGATCAAGACCTTGGCGTTCCCAGCATCTAGCATAGTTCTTGGAACTTCAGATGGGCTCCACTCATTTGTCATATGAGTCATGAATAAACAAGCTGCCCAGGGCCTGACGTCATGAGTCTCAATATCAGAAGCCCTATACCTTCGGGACATCTTGCAGTCATGAATGATGTATACTTGTATACCGGGAACACACAAAGCCAGTAGAAAGAAGAGTAATACCTTCAGCATATTTACCTACTTTCTGATTTTGCATCTACCCTATTAGTCAGGCCTAGCAGAGCTCTGGCCCTGAACTCAGCTCGGCTCCACCGGAAATGCAGGTGGGCTTCCACCATCCAGGTCTGTCCCTCTGTTTGTGCCCGCACACACATGCATACATGCACTTCTGCCTTCACGTATGTGTCCCTTACCCCTAACATGCCTCGGGAACCTCAGCAGAACTCTGGCATCTCCACAACACCCAAAGGGTCAAGTTGTTGGTGGGATAGATTCAGGCCCTTTCTCGGCATTTTCATGGACACTCAGTCCAAGGCATCTACACTGTGCGTTTAGGTTGACTTCCTATAGCCCAGAGACAGGAGACTAAAAGGATATAAGAGATGTAAAGAAAGTAAACTCGACTGGAAATCCTACCAGGGGAGGAAACAAGTCTGACTCATCCAGCACCTTATCCCTAATCTCCTAGAATGAGGCCCCAACACACAGTAGGTGCTCAAATACGTGTTGAATGAAATGTCACATGATCTCCCACAAATAATTCCATCTAACATGGGATTCCTCCTGGTGATAACATTGAGCATCATTTTGAAGGGGACACAGTGGCTGCCCTCCATGACATCAAACAACAAAGCTAGCGTGTACTCTGCACACGGCTCTTTCCCTTAGTAGCCCTTTATATGCATGTCCGCCATGATACATGATGGAAATGTGCCCCCAGAGTCTCAAGGCCGAGTACCACTGCCTTTGAAGTGTATCTGAGCTGTTACAAGAGGCATTGTTTTTTTTCTGCTACAACTGCCAGAAGATATGTTTAAATCATTACTTAAAAATTTGTTTCCCAAGAAAACCTCTTCCCAGAGCTGTTAACAAGAAACAAAACGTGCTAACTTGAGTTGCACTTTCTCTCCTTTCCCCTGCCTTGCCCTGTGGGGCCCCCAATGAATCATGAAAAGGCTCTCATCAGGTAACATTGAAAGCAGCCAAGAAAGAAGCCCTGGATCTGTCAAACATGCAGATGATAGAGAACAAAGACTGTGGCACAGTTTTGCCGAGGGACGTGACCCTTGAAATAATTGGCACTTTTTCAATAAACTATTTTCATCTTATATAGCCTTCTGATTGTATTCTTCTTGAGCCATTTATTTTCAAGGAAACCATAATTATTGCTCAGTTGATAAGATATGAAGCAAACTGGGAAAACACACTCCTAATTCTCAAGCCAACTCTTTCAGAGCCTGCAAAAATGGCATAAAAGGATTCTGATGTTGCTTCATTTCTGCAAAAGGGTGTTTTTATATAATGTTCTTCTATCAACACAGTAAAGTACAGATTGCACCTTAAAGCTCTCATCTAGTGCTAGAGTTTCCAAACAGAATGACTTTAACAAGGAAATGACTTTGGGAAGGGAAATAAAAGAATGCAATTTCTTTTGGGCTAGGCACAGGAGAAGCACACTCTTATCATGACTCAGGCATTCAGATGTGAGGTGTGCACAGACCAGCTGGCAGAGAGAAGGGGAAACAGGGCTGGCCAGCCCAGTGACAGAAGCTAAGCCCTCGGGAGAAACTGGGTAACCCAAAGCCTGAAATCGATCTCAAGGGCCAGGACAAATGTGGGTTCCTTTCAGAAAGAACTCCATAAATCAGTGCTCAATCTAGCAGTTATGGCAGGTATTATGGGCTAAATTCCATTCCCCCAAAATTCATATATTGAAGTCCTAACTCCCAGTACTTTAGAATGTTGTCTTATTTTCATTGCAGATGTAATTAAGGCTCATTACAGATGTGATTAATTAAGATGACGTCATAGTCATCTTATATGAGATTGTATTGGATTAGAGAGGATCCTAATAAAAGGGGGAAATTTGGATACACACACACATACACACACACACACACACACACACACACAACAGGGAGAATGCCATGTGACGATGAAGGCAGAGATGAGGTTGATGCTTCTACAAGCCAAGGAACACCAAATATTGCCAGCAAACCACCAGAAGCTAGGGGAGAGGCCTGGAACAGGTTCTTCTTTACAGCCCTCAGAAGGAACCAACCCTGCCGATACCTTGATGTTGGTCTTCTAGCCTCCAGAATCATGACACAATAGATTTATGTTGTTTAAGCCACCCAGTTTGTTGTACTTTGTTATGGCAGCCCTTGGAGACTAATACACTTGGCAATGAGAATTAGGTAGCAGGAAAAAAATAACTCAGAACAGGGGCCATACCATTGATATGGCAGATCCTGGCCCTTTCTGACCATTTGCATGGGAATCTCTGAGAGAGAAACTCAAAGCATCACCTGAGGCTGAACTCCATTGTTCTAGACATCTGACACTAAAAGGACATGAGAAATGTAAAGACAACAAGCTTAAGATAGGGTCCGGACCCCAGCACACACTAGGGGCCCAGTAGATAGGCAAGACTCAGGTCCGTGGCTTCATGCATAGTCAGACCTTAGCAGCTACGAGAGTAAAGGCAGAGGACCAGGCGCCCCCACCAATCAGGCGAAGGAGTTGACCAAGAAGAGGCCAAAGTCTGAGGCAGAGCCCCAGTCCTAGGGACCCATAGCGTGAGTCGGGTGGGACAACACTAAGTTTGTAGTGAGCTATACAGGGGCCCTGGGCTCACCCTGGGACCACCAGGCACACGTTCTATCAGGGCAAAGTCATTCCAAACCCCAGAAACTTGAGGGCTGAAGTTGGGGACAAACTACTGGCCCTGGCTGAGACTCAGAAACTGAACAAAACTGAAACTGCTGCCAAGGGCATGGGTGACGCCAGGTGGGAGTGATCAGGGAGAACAGGGGCTAAAGGTATAGGGCAAATCACACAGCGACTGTCTATAGGTGGATACATCTGAACAGTTATCAGTAGATCAAGGAAACAGAATTGTCAAAAACTATATACGAGTGTGTGTGTGTACGTGTGTGTGTGTCTCACACATGTTAAACATTTCACAAACATACACAACGCTACAGAGTTGGCGTCACATTCTATATTCAATTTTGGTGCTGCCTCCTTTTCTCAAAAAACAATGTGTCTGTTGAAGTTAAGTTACCGAACATAATTTCACCCACATCACAGGGCGTACTTGCATGTGAGCTTGAGGGCCACACACTCCACCCTCCACTGCCTTATGCCAGGTCTTCCTGTTCCATGGGCCGCAGGACGCCCTGTCTTAGGCGCTGCATTCTTGGGCCATGCCTCTAAATGATGCCTCATTGAGCCAACGATCACACCCCTCTGTAATCATTTGTTTGCATCTCCGCACGCTCTCGTACACAGTGACCCACCGGGAAGCAGAGGCCCCAGCGCATCTCTGTATCCTGAAAGCCCAGCACACGTGTGACTGGATACATGGGGGTGCACAATAAATGCTGGCTGAATCAATTAATAATTAAAAGGTTGAGAAAGGAAGAGGAACAAGCAGATTTGGTGCACCAACACTGACTAGTTTTTAATTAATTCATGCATTCAACTAGGTACCGGCGCTATTCTGTGTCGCAGATTAATCATACTAAGAAAAAGCATACTAGGATTGGTCACTGCTAGGAGGTACGAAGCCAGTTTCAGGAATGGACAGTTCTGGTGGCCTTTGAGCAAACTGGACTGCATCCTCATTGAGCAAACTAGACACAGACTCAGGGCAACGAGTCTTCACCCCATTGGTGAAGAAGGGCTCCAAACACAGCACTGAGTCAGCAGTTGTTGAGAATTTACTATGAGCCATACATTGTCACGTATGATTCCATCCAACATTTTATACAATTGTTATCCCCATTCTACAGATGAGGAAATTGGGGCACAACAACATTAAATAATTCACCCAAGGTCTCAGCTAGGACATGACATTATCTAGCACTCATGCCCAGCTGGTGAGGAGCTCTGACCCACTTCCCAGCACTAGTTGGCCTGGGGGATTAGGGCTGGGATGTACCTACAGGCTTTGGTATTTGCCAATAATAAATAAATTAAATAAATAAATAAATTTGAATTCTAAGTGTTTTAACAGCATGGAAGCCCCTGAAGTTTCCCATATAGATTACTCCCTTGTTCTAGACATCTGACACTAAAAGGACATGAGAAATGGACATCAGCAAAGAAAATGCATAAGCCGTTGTTGAAAATATCTCTTCCTTTCAGTCCCCAGAACCTGAGCAAACCTGACCCCTAGGCTCACAAACCCACACAACCAGGAATCTGGTGACCACAGCCATTCCACAGAAAGTCATGAAGCCCGTTATCTGCCAGGCACTCTGCTGCATAGTGTGTTTGGAGGCAGGGGAAGGTTCCATCCATTGAAAAACATCACCTTGCGGTGGAAGACATCTACAGAGAAATCGGCATTGCAATCAGAGTGACAAGCGGCGCCACAGCTCAGGGACTTTTGGAAGCACGTCACCACAGACAAGGCAAGATACCCCAAGCTGGTCCTGATTCCCAACCTTTTACGTGCCAACTGCATGATCAGACCCAAGCAAAGACAGCCGTCAGGTGCCAGGATTAGTAATTTTGATAACCGAGGGTGACAGGAATAAGATTTAGGGTAGAAGACCTACTATGGTCGTTGTGGAGAACGAGTAAGGAGAAGTGAAAGGGCAGGTGGTCAGGAGCCACTCAAACTCCTCCTCTCTGACCTTTCAGGCAGAACATGACTAAGAATAAGGTCATCAACAAGTCCAGCCAAGCCCTCCAGCTATTTCTCCCACACACCAGGCGGGACATCTATCACCCTCATAATAATATACAGCTTTGCCACACGTTGGGGAAAAAAACCCAAATTCTCCCCATTCCTTTCATTAGTCGTACCCGATATCAAATAGCACATTAGAGTTTAGGAAGAACATTCACAAGTATTCTATCATTTGATGACCCCTGAGCAGAGGGCTCCCGTTTAACAGACAAGGAAATTGATCTTCAGATGAAATCTCATAACTGAAGAAGAAAGATTTCAGAGAAGTTCTTGGCTCCAAAGTAGGTTCCGTTGCACCCAATTGGCGTTGTTTACTAAACACTTAATTACAGCATTAGAATCTTTGGTTTGAAAGCACTTCCTTAATGCCATTTGTTATTTCACATTAACAAGGGCCGTTGCTACTTAGCAGGTCCTAAGCCCTAAATATTAAGAAAGGGCAGAGTGAAGAACAGCTTTGAAATGACACTCTATTTGATCATTTTCTGCAGTAATTGTTAAAAATCATACACACTTTCTTTGGATCCCTATAAAGCTTCCACATGGTGGTTGCACCTGCAATGGCAATTTGCAGTTTCCTCAGCCTTCCTTTGAAGTTATTCTTGCCAATTACCTGGTGTTAATATTAATTAAATATGATTCACAACTTGAAATGTGGTGTTATCAATGGAACTCAGCTGTAGAAATATAAAGTAAAATTTTCAATTGAATTAAAATGTTTCCTTTCATTCGTTGTATTTTACAACATTAATACTTCTGTCAAATTGATTTCTGCCTGCTGGAAATCAGTTTTCCCAAGTACTGAACATCTGAGGGAAAAGCTGCTCTTTATGTATTCTTTCCTTTGTGTCATTGAAAATACTTTGTTTTAATCTTGAAATGAATCCATTTCAGTTAACAGAAAGTTGGTTCTTGTTTATAATCCAAGAGAAAAAAAAATGCTTCTTTGAAAACTGTACTGAGATAGTTTAAAACTGGTCAGTGGAAACTTTTCAATTGTATAATAGGAATAAAATTTCCCTTATGTCATTATTTGCCCCCACCAAAACTAAATCACTTTTACATGTTCTGGCAAGGGTCAGTCATTTTATATGCAAAAAAAATAATTAACTTGGTGTACTGCCTTAACATTTCAAACAGATTGTGCCAAGCCAATGACCTCTGTGGTCCCTTCCAACTCTGAGATTTTAAGGTTCTGAACATGTGTCAGACAATAGCCAGAAGCTGCCAGCATTTGCACATTGGGGGTGGGGATGGGGTCACATATGGTAGAAGATTTGACAGAATCAGGTCTATTCTGCCCCCTATAATGTGTGCAATGATGACTTGCAGGCCTGTCACTTCCAAGAAGCCATTCACAAACACAAGTGACTAAAGGAGGTGTATTGCCACACTGTGCAAATCCGCAGTGAAAAGATACAATGCTTTCACAAATTCAGGTTATCTTTGAAGATCACATTTTAGCTTCCTTGCCCCTTATAATGATAGCGGTGGCTTTAACATTTATTATCCTGTCTTCTTTTTAGAAATAATATAATAGGGGGAGACAAAGACGTGAAAGAACCTATCAAAAGACTCACAGAAGTCATTTCTTAAGTCGCAAACTACAAGCCCCAGAGCTTCTGATGGAAAAGCATGAGACTATATACTCAACCTCTTTATTAGAATATCAATGAAAACATCAGACCAGATAATTAAAACAAGACAGAAATAGAGGACGATGGTCCTAACAACTGAGGGTGTAGAACACAGGTGATGGGTGAGTCTTAACAACCAGTGGCAACTAAGCTATTTCCTCCCCTCAAACCAAAAGAGACCCAAGGGAGAAGTAAAAATATCTTAGGACAGAAAGGACTTCCTGGATTTCCATAATTTTCCAGGTGTCATGGAAAACAGCAGCATCTTGGAATGACACAAAGCAGGGTGCTTGAACACCATGGTGTAGAAAGTACCCACTGCGACCCTCCTGAGAAGTTCTTGACTACAGAATCCTGGGAAAACGGGACACTAGGATCCCACCACCTACCCCAGTCTGGAACTCTGACGTATCCAGTAGATGACGCCATCTACCCAAGTAGCCAGGACTAGGGGAATAGAATTCTATAACACTCCGAAGGCACTCGTGAACTGGTGATATTCTGGGCTTCTCCATTCACCAACTCCTGCCTACTTAGCACCCCTCTCCTCCTTATTGCTAACTTTGTTGTTCTCCTGGTCCCCCTCCCATCCCTGTCATTGGGAAATCACCTCCCAAGTACCCCCAACATCAGTACTGCCCCTGTCAATGGGCATTAAATTGTGTCTCCCAACAAGATATGTTGATACCCTCAGATACCTCAGAATGTGTCTTTATATGGAAATAGGATCATCATAGATATAATAGCTAAGATGTGATCATTGTAGAGCAGGATGGGCCTTTCATCCAATGTAACTGGTCCTTATAAGAAGAGAATACACAGGAGGAAGAAGACGGCCACGTGATGATAAAGGCAGAGATTAGAGCGCTGTGTCTACAATGAACACGGGATTACTAGCAAACACCAGAAGCTACAAGGGCCAAGGAAGGATGCTCCCCATGGTGTATAGAAGCAGCATGGCGCCGCCGATTCTCTGATTTTCAAGCCTCCAGAACTATGAGACATACATTTCCCTCATTGTCAAGCCATCCAGTTCACAGTATTTTGTTACGGCAGCCCTAGGGACTAACATTCCCCTCTCAAGGACAGTCGTTGATTCTCTGTCACTGTACCTCACACCTGTTCAGTTATGCCCTTTCATAGAAGTTCCTCTTCTCTTATGAAAATATGCTCAATATCCCTGAGTTTTTCCTCAAGAACTCCTACCATCTCCCATCACGGGAATCTTCTTCAAAGGAGCCCAAGGGCCTCCCATGGCCACAAACCAATCAAGAGAACATTCTGCCACACTCTTTGCTTTCCATTACTAAATCTAGGCCATTATTCCCAGACTTTTTTTTTTTTTTCATTTATACCAATTTTATTTTTTGCAGCTTTATTGGGGTATAGCTGACAAGTAAAACTTGTATGTATTTAAGGTGTATAACATAACGTTTTGATGTACAGATACATTGTAGAATGATTACCACAATCAAGTTAACATGTCCATCACCTCACATAGTTGTGTGTGTGTGTGTGTGTGTGTATGTGGTGAGAACACTTAAGATCAACTCTTAGCAAATTTCAAGTAGACCACACAGTATTATCAACTATTGTTAACGGTCTGTACATTACATCTCCAGAATTTATTCATCCTGAATAACTGAAAGTTTGTACCCTTTGTCCAATGTCTCCCCATTTCTCCCCCACCCCCACAACCCTTGGAAACCACCATTCTACTCTGCTTTTATGAGTTCGACGTTCAGGTTCCACGTGTAAGTATTTATCTTTCTATGTCAGGCTTATTTCCCTTAGCATAATGTCCTCCAGATTCATCTGTGCTGTCACAAATGGCAGGATTTCCTTCTTTTGAAATATACAATATTCCGTTATATATGAATTTTCTTTATTCACTCGTCCATCAATGGATGCTTAGGTTTTTTCCATATCTTGGCTATTGCAAATAATGCTGCCATGAACATGGGAGAGCAGATATCTCTCCAAGATACTGATTTCTTTTTCTTTGGATATATACCAAGAAGAGGGATTGCTGGATCATATGATAGTTCTGTTTTTAATTTTTGAGGAACCTCTATTATTTTCCAAAACAACTGTACCATTTTAAACTCCTACCAACAGTGTACAAGGGTTTCCTTTACTCCACGTCCTCACCAGTGCTTGTTGTTCCATACATTTATGTAAAAATTTACCCCATGGGCCTATCTTCAGCCCCTTTCAACATATCCTACCTCAGCAGTGACCTTTCCCACCTCAATTATCAATTTTGTAAGAATGAGCTTTAGATCTAATCTCAGTTCCTGCCTTGGCTCTAGACCAATGTTCTTTGCTGCTCTTCTTCACAAAGACTTGTACTGGTACCTATCATTTATTGTGTTTATAACTAAACCATGCTGCCCACCCCAAACCAACCTTTCCATTTTACTGTCTCTGTCCTATTCATGGCACTTGCATTCTCCCAACTGCCCAGGTTCAGAATTTTAAGGTCAACTTTACTTGTTTTCTAACCCTTGAGCTCTACTTCCAAGCAGTTGCTGAGTTCCATACATTCTACCTTGCAAATGTCTCTCAAGTCTGTTCCCTCTTCCATTTCTACTATTACTGCCCTATATCTGGTGAGATTGATATTGCAATGGCCTCTCAACTAGTCTCCCCATCTTCTTCTTCTGATTTGTACACTCTTAAATACATATCCTGACAGATCCCTCTCTCCTCAGCAGTTTCCTTTACTGTCTGGCAAATAAAGGATAAATGTACCCCCTATCAGGTGGAATACTCTATTATGTGTCCATGTCAAGCCTTCTTATTTTGGTGCCCATACCTCATTACACAAACTATTTTTCAGTCAAATTGTGCTATTTGCTGATCTCAAATATATTTTTTGCCTTGTCCAGTAAAAATCCTACAGTAAATGATGCCTTGGGATGAGACTATAACAGTAAGATATCGAGGAGCTATTTGTCTTTATTTTATCAAATAACTCCTGCCCCTCTCTCCCCCAGAAGGATCTTGACTAGAGAAAAGCCATCACTGATGCCTCTGTTCATGACCGCCATTTACTCCTAAACTCCGTTCTCTAAGATTCAGGAAGGATACTGCCCCATGTCTCAGACTTTGTTCAAATGAAAAATGTTCTAATCAAACCATACAAACAATTTATCACTAAACAGGTTTTCATTTCACTATCATTCCCTTATGATCTGTCTGAATCAGAGATAAAACATAGGAAGTGTCAATGTACCCGGAAATGTCTTAGCAATCAATGTTGCTAATCTGGGAAATTCAGAACAGATTACAGGAAAATTTATAGCAGATGGGAAAATCCATAATTTCATTATTAATAATAGGCAAACACTCCAGGAAATGAATGCATACATCCCTCAGTCAAGATACTAAGATTCTTTTTAAAACACACTACTAACACGGTGACAGGGATGCCATCAGTGTCGTGGTAAGAGAAGCACATGTTAGAAAACTAATGAATTCTCGTTAGAGTCATCAGTTCACTTCAGAATGGGTTAAGTTGCTACCATTCGCCATTCCCATTAATATCATTGTCATGTAAAAGGTTTAATTTTCAGCTATTTTTGTTCTAGATAAAATCTTTGTCATTAAAATGAGGAATGATTTTGATATGTAATATATTCCATGGCACACTCTAGTGTGGTACTAATTTGGCCTCTTCAGTATTCTGCATATTAATTGACAATGCAGCCGGCCTCCATTCCCCCTGATAAGTAAGAACGGAAATAGAACGGACAGCCAATCAAGTCATAGAATACTGAAAGATCAACACAGAAGAAACATGTTGCTCTAATCAGGGGCATACACGTGGCACTAAAATTATTTCCTCCCATACTAATGGCTAAGATAGAAACAGGAATAATGAATGGCACCATCTGAATCATTTTATGTGACAATATTACCAAAGTATAGCAATGATCCCCCAAAAAATGAAACTAAATATTTCTTATTTTAGTCAAAAGAATAAAAGTGGTATCTCCCTTAATGTTTAGAACAATGCATTTTATTACATTCTGCAACAACTGGCAATTGTCCTGTACTGAATTTTTCATAGTCATCTGTTTCATGTCACAAAAATATATCCAGTAGTTGAAGAATGTATAGGATCACTACAGAAAACTTATCATTTCAATAGATACTCTATTAGTTTCCTTCCTTTGTTGAATTGTCATACTGGTGAGAACTGACATCAGCTGCTTAAATAATGCATTAACGCTGCTTCCAGAAGCTTCTATTTTCGAGTGGGCATTTCCTCTAAGGATAAACTTGGGATTCTTATCCAAGAAGGTAATATAATTTGCCAGCCTTTAAAGTTCAATTGAGTGTTTTGAATCATTTTTATAGCAATAGTGATATAATTTTAAATTCCAAAGAGCAATGATTATGGTAGCATGGACACTTACAACAGGTGTAAATAGTTGTCCAATTAAATCAATTAACCCAATCTGTCCAACAAGGCCAGGCCTTTTCCATCTTTTATGCGAAAGCACAGCACTGGAACAAATGTTAAACATACTAAGTATCGTGTATAATAAATTTCCATGCCCTGTTATGTGCAAAACAGATCCCAGGCATCTGCTAATCTTTTTAGAGAACACCTCATTCCAATAACTTATTCAATACCTCCTTGTCCTTGCTGATTATGGATAAGCCCAAATCACCCCCCAAGATCTTTTCCTGAGTTGAAGTCTCCAGGAAAGACAATAAATTATCAACATCAGTTCTTCCTTCGAGTTCAAAATTACTCAGAAACAGCCAATGGGTACTGTATTTTTCCACAAAAATATTATTAGTCTTACAGAAAAAAAATGTAAATTTTATTCAGTAATTCTTAATAAGAGTTATAGTATTTGTTAAGTAACAGTAATGTATCCTTTCATCCACAAAGGCATGTTGTTGACCAATCAGCATTAAGATTTGTCCTCTAAGTTGTTTTTTGTTTTGTTCTGTCGGGTGTTTTTTTTTTTCCCCACATAGTGGAATGGATTTACAACCTCATAAGTAAACATACACATGGTGAAATACCTATAGAGATTTGTCTAAGCACCTTTTAAAAATCCCAGAACGGAGCTCATCAGCAACTTATTATAACCAAGTTTTTACATCTTGCCCTTCATCTCACTGTAAACTTCAGAATTTAAGGTAAAAATAAAAATGCAAAAAGTCAAATATGACAATAACAATATTGCTTAAGCATAGCCTTGGGGGCTACTTCAGTATTGTTTTAAAACGATTACCAGTCTTAATCCCTCTAGTGTTGGATGTTAAATTCCAGTGCCTTATTTTTAATTTAATGACTTGCTAATGTAAACTTCCATCTTGAACAATCAAAAAGTATGTCATTTATTCAAATTTACAGTGACTCTAATGTGCCAGCAAACTCCCTCGTCAAAACAGACATCTTTAAAAAATGTTCGCCTGAGTCAGGAGCTCTATTTCCTAAATTAGCACCAAAGGGTCACCTTGGTAGAGCATGAACAACAAAATCATTTATAATAAACCCAGCTTCCCCCTCGAGCAGACAGCCTCGGCCGTGCATCCATAGGAGCTCTAATTATCCCATACAGATCAGAGCGTGCTTGGACATGCTCAGACTCGCTCAGCCCATCGCCTCAAAATACAAGCATGTGACAAATCCATGCTTACCAATCTCCCTCGAGATCTGAGTGAAGGCCTCCACGCCACTCTCTCCATAGTTGCCCTCAGAAGCCAGTGTTGACACATAGTTCCACCCCAGTTCCGTCACAATGTCCACCATGGCTTGAGCTTGGTAGGAGTCAGGCGGGACCACACGAGAGAAGAAGTCATACCTGGTGTTGTCACTTAGCTCTGGGGCTGTGGATGCATAGCTGATTTGAGGTATCTGCAAAATAAATGACATGTCATTTCAACCTGGGAGGCATCGTGTGGAATGATGGATTGTCACAAGAGACTGAACAAGCTATCACAGAAACCTAGATGACAGAGCAACCTGAAACCAAAATAAGGTTTGATGACTACCAGTTTAATTAGGAAGTGTTTTATAATGGTTTGTGGGCTCACTTTCTTTCAAAGCACATTTCTAAACAGCAAGAAAATATGTAGTGTTGCTTCAGGTTCCATGGTTTCTGAAACCAAAGTAAAATAATTGTGCTTTTTTGTTGCTGTTGCTGTTTTATTCTGTACATGGTAAGTTCTGGTGCAGAAATGAAGGTATAGTATATACATGCATCAGAAAGGTCATCTCTGAAATTGTCTTTGGCTTTAGGACATAAAGGCTGTACAATAATGAACAGAGACTTTGAGATGAGATTTTTTTTTTACACTTGATACCATTTCAGTTTTAGGACTATATTCTTGGTAAAATATTTTAAACATACAGTTTTGCAAATCTATTTATTGATTATTAATATAATCACTGAGTACCACACACAGATTTGGGAATAGCCAACCATGTATCTTCTAACAAAAATATTTTTTCAACAGCCCGGTCCACCCACCAAAAAAAAAAAAAAAAAAACACCATAAAACAGGAATCCATACCATAATTTCTTTGGGAAAAGAGACTGTTTTCTGATATAAGGACTGTGAATCGCTTGAAGGTTTTCAAAACTAGGACTCCTATGTCATTGCTCCTAAATAAATTCAAACTGAGTAACAAATTAACTACATGCCATGAATTTCCCCCTAAAAACACTTTTAAAATGTAACATTTTAAAACTGTTACTCTTCCAGTGAAAAGTGCTATGATCAAAGAACACGTGGTTGCTAAAAGAGAACAGCAGAAAGACATAAAGGCTACACAGGGCACAGGACATGCAGGAAATCTGGCAAACGAGGCAGGAAAGGACATTTCTGCCACTGGGAACTGCACGTCCAAAGGCATCGAGTCAGGAAAGGGTAGGATAGATTCCAGGAATTGCAGCATTTCAGACGACAGGAATGTAGGATGCCAAGGGAGGTGTGTCAGGAAATAAAACAGCAAAGCCAGACAGAAACTAGATGATGAAGGGGGAAAGGGCGGGTGTAGAACCAATAAGTATCTGAAAGACGAGGAAAGGTGCAGTGGATGAGGAAAAATGGGGGGTGACTCTCAGTTCTATGGCTCTGGTAACCGGGTAGGTGATGTTTGCTCTTTACCAAGACAGATAAAAGAAGAGGAGACTTGTCAGACAAAACGATAAGTTTAACTTTGATTTGCTTCTTTTGAGGTTCCTGTGAGATGAATGAAAGCAACTAAACAATGGGCAATAATATTGAGGGACCTGGAGTTTACGAGGGTCTTCGGTACCGGAGGTAAAGAAAGGTGGGGGTATGCATAATGGGAGTGGTAGTTAAAGCCAGAGGAGGGCATGCGGTTACTCAAGGAAAATATAAAGAGTGAAAGGAGAAGGGCAATTTGGGAGGGTGAGCTATGCAGCTGTGCATCTCATCAGGCCTCTGCTGCCAGGCTGTGGTGTGAAAGTTCATAGGTCAAAATGACTACAAGATGCCCTAACTCAGGGTGCTTAGTTAAAGATGCAAGTTTGCCTTCTACATAAAATCATTAACTTTGCTCTCCCTCAGATCCTGCAGCTAATGTCAGCGCTCTGGTGTCAAAGAGTCTGCAGTTCTATCTCCCCAAACAGGCCTACACCCTCTGGAAGCCAGCCGTCACCCACCACCCCCTGGCCAAATGATTCCAAATCCAGATGAAGGCTTTAACCATCCTCTTGATATCTTCGAAACGCTCTCTACATCTAGATAATCTTTCTTGGGTCTAGAGAGTCCTACTCCATACTGGTGGCTAATGAAGTGACAATGAACTTCCCAAGATATAAAAGCGTCAGTCACCCAGGGAACAGAACTGGACGAAAGTGCTTGGAGCTCTCCAGGGTGCTGCAGGATCCATTCAGCTTCTGTGTAACCTGTATCTCTCTATATTAGCTATAACAATGATTTAGCCTATTTAACCCCCAATACTTCCCAGTCCTGTTCCCCTAGGGGCACTATGTTAACTAGCTTGTTATCATTGTGGATCCATGAAAACCAGTCTGACCTGCTTCCTCCCTGCCCCTTTACTTTCTCTGCCAAATACAACAGCCATCTCTTGGCAGGCTGTTCCCTTGATTAAGTTTTGTGCCTTTGTAGTATATGACTAATCATCAAGGACACCCTCCAATTTTCAACCACACACATCTTGGCCTTTTCACCTTTTCTAGCTTGCCTCCAAGGGACCTGGGAAAGAGACAATGGAGGACTCAGCGTGAGCTACCCCTTACTAGGTAAAATCTTCCCAAAGATCAAGAGCATGCGCATTTCTATGTTCCAATGAAAGAGATTCAGCAGCTTGACCTTCACTTTGGAAAGAATTCTGTGCCTCTGTGAACATGGGTGTGCCTGTGTACGTGTGCATGTGTGTGTATGTGTGTCTGTGTGTATGTGTCTGTGTGTATGTGTGTCTGTGTGTATGTATGTGTGTGTGTATGTGTGGATGTGTGTCTCCATGTGTGTATGTGTCTGTGTGTGTATATGTGTGTGTATGTGTGTATGTGTGTGTGCCTGTGTGCATGTGTGTGTATATGTGTGTCTGTATGTATGTGTGCCTGTGTGTCTGTCTTTCTGTGTGTGTACCTGTGTGCATGTGTGTGTATGTGTGGATGTGTGTCTCCATGTGTGTATGTGTCTGTGTGTATATGTGTGTGTATGTGTGTATGTGTGTGTGCCTGTGTGCATGTGTGTGTATATGTGTGTCTGTATGTATGTGTGCCTGTGTGTCTGTCTTTCTGTGTGTGTACCTGTGTGCATGTGTGTGTATGTGTGTCTGTGTGTGTGTCTGTGTGTGAGTCTGTCTGTGTGTGTACACATGTGTGTGTAGGGCAGCATCCTGTAGTACATGCTGTAGCACACTTCCTTGTCCTATTCGGATATGTAGTAATCCTCTCACTGAGAATCATTCGGAGTCCAGTAGCTGAAGGGCGACTCAGAGTCCAGCAGGAAAATGCCTGACACAACCTGCCTATAATAATGAGCCACCCCTTTCTAAAAATGAGCACAAAGTGTGAAAGTTGAGTGTTTGAAACCAAAACTAATTATCTCAAATTACTACCTTCAGTCAGTCACTTCCACGGCTGTTTAATTAACAGTCAGCATTATGCTTAGGATTAATTAAACAGGTGTAAAGGGTGTACAAAATAAAAGTGCAGAGGGGGAATGGTTGTTTTAATAATTAGGTAAAGGACTTCTCCCCAAACTCTTGAAGAGTTTTCTCTTTGCCTATCAACTTGTGGAAAAGTAATGTGAGAGTACGTATTTGTATTTTCATTTGCTCACCATTTGCTGTATTGCCGTCTACAATGCTAGACATCAGGGTAGACAAACAGTCCTTCAAGACAATTTTTCAAGTTGTCATGAAGTCACATCTCATTTTCATTTTATTGTGTTCGACCACTAAGCATTGGCTCATTAAGCATTTTAATTTCTGTGCCAGCATCCCCAGTATTTCCACTGTCCTCAAATTAAACCCCTACTGACAACTGAAGTGGGAATTGCTCTAAAACCTGGAATGTTTCTTTTTCTTTTCCCTACACTAAATCCATCCTAATTAATCCCTTCACCCTGGAGGTTCCATCTATCAGGAACAACAACAATTTTTAAAAAAAAAAAAAAGATGGTGGGTAGGGAATAGAAGTAGAGAGGGAAAAAAGAGGGAAAATGAGGAGAACATAACAAGAAAAGAAGATATTAGGAAAAGCATTCTACATCAGCTCTCCCATCCTGTGTAAGAAGTAACATCCTTTTTAAGCCTCTGGTAATTCCCACTTGCCCATTCAAAGAATAATATCCAAACTCTTCAGGCTGGCTCATGAAGCCCTGATGTCACACTCTGTCCCATCCTCATGTCTTCCCTGCCGTACCCTGCCAGTGTCTGCACCCCCACTCATGCCAATCGCTGTGTAGAGAGGGATTGGCTCCCCCACTTGCACAAATGTAATACCCAGCTCAAAAGTCACCTGCTCCCCGGGACACTTTCATTAACTCCCAGGCCGAGCTGTTGTCTGTTGCTCCTCACTCTCATAGTTTCCATCTTCTGACATTAGAACCACGACAACATGCTGGCTTGTGAGACTCTCAGGGGCAAAGTCTCTATTGATTTCCTTGGTATCCCCAGAACCTAACAGAGCAAGTACTCAGCAACTGCCTGGAGGCAATGAAATAATTAAGCTGGGGCAAGAATTTGGTACAGCCTCTTCCCCAGCACCTCCTACCCTACATCCCACCAAAACACTGCGCAGGCTACTCTCCATTTGCCCCTCTCAATCCTTCTCTGTCCTGCTGCATGTCCTAGGAGGTTGCACCGTAATGATAGATCTGGGTCTCACGCCTCAGGCTTTCAGTTGAGTTTGGGCAATGGGACCCCAGTAAGAAATGGGAGGGCCGGCGGAGACAAAAGTCAAAGCATTGATTTCCCTATCTCCTTCCCCACCAACTCTATGTTTCTCCACCGAAACCCTCATCCACAGCTAAAGCTCTTGCCAGGTTCTACTGACCATTCTCTACCCTTGTCCCTTCCGGTCTTGCCATTGCTCCTAGTTCCTGAGTACTTCCCCATCCTGCACTGTTTCCTTTCACTCTGCCCACACCTTATAAATAGTCCTTCTGTTAACCTCTCTTCCCTCTGAGTGTGCCAGAGCCTATTAACATACCCTCTCCTCCAGGTCTCTGTAGAAGGGACATCCACTGCCTTCTTCCCCTACCCTCAACCCTGCCCTGGCCTCTCCATCCACTTTCCCTTCCAGCTTTCTCTGCCACTGCCCTTACATGACTTTTTTTTCTTTTTTCTTTCAGTACCTTAAGACATCAAACTGCATCATTTGAAAACACCTGCCCATTTGCTTGTTTTCACTTCTTATTTTCCTTGTGCTGAAGTATCATAAGAACATGATGTGTGCTTAAAAAAGACCTTATTTCCATCACCCAAATAAAGCAGACAATTGAGACAATTAATTGCACAACTCAAGATACTAACCACCATACCTTCCTTAAGCATTTCCTTTAAGCATCCACTTTTGGGATAATTGTTTTGTGATGAAAAAACCCTTCCCCTTCTCCCACTCCATTTTCATGGCAGCCCACAGAAGAACAGATTCCTGCCCCCACCTCAGCCCTCTTGGGGAGTTCCAGAATATACATTTCCTACCTAGAGCTCCACCTCTTACTCTTCTTGAGCTAAAGCATCTGATCAGCATGAGGTATCTGTTGTCACCAAGCTTAGGACATAGAATTCCAGTCCAAATCAACTAAGTGCCATTTCAGACACATCCACGCAGACACATCATAGGGAAGCAAACGATTGCCACACAGCTTCTTGAAATGCTGAAAATGGTTATGAAAACTTTATAACCATCTTGGAAAACACTTTGACAGCTCATGGACTGCAATCTGTCATTAAAGAAGACTAAAAATGACATTTCCAATCAAGGACCAAAGTCACAGATTCTTTAATTATTTGTCCCTTCTTGCTCATCTTTCTGTATAGGATGGATATTCTAGACAGGGCTGAAATTTCTTATATCTCCCTCACATGGTCTGTGTCTCTTCCTGTTGCCCTCACTGAGTCTGAAGGCACATGACTGGGAGGATGACATGGGGTGTAACTGATATGCGAAGGGGCTAAGGGACCTTTAGACACCATACATATGCTTTCAGGTTCTAAGAAGAGCACAATTCCGCTCCACCTGCCTTCTTAAGGCTCCCCGCTGTTTGCACATCAAAACACTGTGGTGAGCTTGAAACTTTCTGTGTTTGCTCAAAATGGCATGAATTTTGCATCCATTTCCCCCAGTTTATGCTTTGCCCAAGATCCCTAGGAAGCCAAGACACCCCTGATGAGCAATGAGCCACTTAAAGCACAGCTCAGAGGAAGGTCCTCAGAATCACAGTAAATTGAAGTCTTCCAGCAAGAAACTCCTATACTCGTTTGCAGACAGAAGTCAGTTTAAGATCTGAGTCACACATTTCCAGCAATTCCTGCCAGAAAAGATTTTTGCTCTTTTTTATCTTCACAAACAACCTTGTCCATTGACTGTCGAACTTACTGGCGGATGTTGGTGGGGTGCGATCTGATTTTGTGCTGCTCAGTAGCATCATCGGTTTTCTCTGGCGAATGATCAGCCTGAAGCTGTGCTCTTTCCTCAGGGGGTAGTGCTTGCCTGAACACTCCTTCAGTGATGCTGGCCTTCGCAACAGCAGCCACCACTGCGATCGTTTCCTGCCACCTGGTCTGGGGATGGATTTGTTGTTGCTGCAGAATCAGGCCCAGAAAGCATAATGATTACAGCCACTAACTTTGTCTTTTCAGACTTGACTGCTCTCTGGTATTAAAACGACTAGTTGCTTGTGGCAAAACATGAGTATATAATCAGAAATTAGATAAAAATAAGGGCTAGAAGTCAATGTCCAGCAAGGACCCTCCCCTCCACACACTGCCCTGAGCTGTCATGCTCCTCTCAGCTTCAAGAAAATGGAACAAGGAGAGGCAAAAGGAGGAAGAAAATGTAGAGCCAAAGAATAGAATAATAAAGAAGAGTGAGGCTATCCGGAGTTTGCTTCCAAAAACATGAAGAAATACTCCTCTCCTCCCAAACCAAGACCTGCGCAGTATAGTGAGCCCACCCACACAGTGGACAGATAGTAGGCTTCCTGATTTGAAGACTTAGTGACAAACGTGAAGTTCAGTCCCTGTCTTTCCTCTCAGTTGAATTTCCACAGTTGATTTAGGGAAGATTACAAACTTTCGTGTTTTGATACATGGTGGAGCTTAGCAAAAGAAAAGGAGAGTAGGCCAATTGAGATGGGAAATTGTGGAGGCCATGGAGGGAGAAAGGGAGTAGGAGAGGAAGAAGGAAAGAGAGAGGGAGAGGGAGAGGGAAAGAGGGTGAGAAAGAGAGAAGGGGAGAGGGAGAAAGAGGGTGAGAGAGGGAGAGAGAGAAAGAGAGAGGGAGAGAGGGAGGGAGGGAGGGAGAAAGGAAGGAAGGAAGGAAAAGATTTTATTGTACTATATTTTTATTGTCCTTCCCACCATCAGCTCATTCACCTGAAAGGGCCTCGGGTGAGGACATGCCCACCTGAAAGGGCCTCGGGTGAGTTAACATAGCTGGGTATAGAATGATGTCAGAAGACTTCAGGTTTAAGGTTAGAAGGTTTAATTCCATGACGGGCCAGGATGCAGAGCATACCCCTCACCAGAACCTTCCTCTTCACAAACACACAACATTAATAACAAAGTCAACCACAGAGAGGAGAGACAAGGTCAGTTCATTCTCATAACTGGATAAATGCATCACAGATGGCTTGCTGCTTACTGATGGTGAATGTGAAATTTCAGCAGCAAATACGAAGACTATCAAGGCATTGAAGACACACTTCAAAACATTAATAGTGCATTTTTGTCCATATGTATGCTTGAAATTATACACACATATTACACTTATAAAGTCATTTTGGGGTTTCAGATAATCCATTTAGATATTCTACTGAATTGTAAAAGGGTACATTCCTCACCACTCTTTCAAGGATATTGTATGAGTCAGGGAAATGGCATACTCAAATCAGGGTAACTCAAGGAATGTTCATAAAGTGACTATTTTCAAGGGGCACTATTTAGGGAATGGCAGTAGAAAGCCCTAATCCAGTAAAAGTCAAAGGAAGGCAGAGGAGGGAAAAGTTACTGAAACCAAAAGGAGTCATGAACAGAAGTCATCTTGGGAGAAGCAGTGACCTCCCTGGGGGGACACAGCCAGCCCCTGGCAACCCCACAGGGACATATCGAAAAAAATTATATACTGACCTCTCCTCCCTCCCTGCTGGCTCTCCCCTTGACCAAACTCACTGGAAACCAAGGGGCAAGAGGACCTCTTGATATTGTCTGGACAGTTGCGTCCCAGGGCAGCACACAGAAGGCAAAAGACAGAAGGTGGATGTGAGGGGTAAGCAGATACCATCCCTCCCGGGTCTCATTTATCATCAATCATTTGACACTTTAAATACACTTATGAATGGCTGTGCAGTTTCCCAGTTTCCTATGATATACTAATTTTTTATAATGATGCTCTCAAATACTTTTGGCAGAACATCTACACTAAGATATTTTGGTCTGGCTACTGAAAATTCCAATGTTGCAACTCGGCCAACTAAATGGAATTTGTGGGGGGAAAAGAAAATAACTAACGTCCTGTTTAAAAAAGAAGTAATGATTTTAATCAAATTGGTAATGACACTTGACTTCTGACCTGTTTATTTAAAATGAAAGACAAGTAATCCGGGAACATGAAATAATTTACATATAAACAACCATAAGTACGAGTATACCCAATAAGAGTAATAAACCCTTTTTATATCTGCTAATTACATTTTACAATGAGAAAGCACAGCAGCTCTGAAGGGAAAGATTTTGTTTTAATTGGTCAAGTCACTAGTCATGGGGGAATTTTTAAGCCTATCTACCCTGAAAATATTCACCCAAAAGTTCTAATAGCAAGTTGAATTTAAAACTTTTACTTTTTAAGGAAGGGTCTTTAATATTTCAACTAGTTCTATAGTTTCTCTAGTTTATGGCTTCTCCTGATCTTCCATCTTTCCTTATTTTTAAAAAGTGAACACTATCTTTTCTTCTTTTCATACATTTCAGTACTCTGCGAGGTCTCGAAAATTATAACTAGAACATAAGCAATATCACTCCCAAACTAAAAAGGTTAATTCAATACACACACTTTTTCTGATTAGTGGTCAAATGAAACTTAAATTTTTTTAAAGGTTACTTTTGGATTAATTCATTCAACAAATTAGCCCCCACTATGTGCCAGACACCATGACAGGCTCTGGGGATAGGGCAGCAAACAACACATGGTCTTCCCACCCGCACGGAGCCTATGGTCAGATGGAACAGACAGGCATTAAATAAACAATCACCCAAATAAACATTTAAGAGCAAGAGTAATGAGTGCTGTAAAAGAGAAATATAGGCTGCAAAGAATAATGGCCTAACTCATCTATTCTGGGGGGGTTGGGGGGGTGGGCGCTGGGAAGACTTCCCTGCAGAAATGACATTAAGCTGACGCGTGAAAAAAGGTGGCAAAAAGGGAATGAACACTGAACACCAGACACAGATTGCCTCTTCCGTCAGGCTTCCTTCAGATGTGTAAACCACCCAATTTATACAAGCGACGAGGAGGGGTGGTTGACCGACAGGTACTTAATTTTAAAAACCTGCCACAAGCTGAATAATATTAAACCTAACACGACCATTTCCTGTGCTTTTTACACACAGTAGTACCGTACATGCATAATTTGAGTTCTTGTATTAGAACTATGTAACAAAATAACTATGCAATTATCATCAGGAAACTGCATTATGTTGTCATCGGTGCTAAGGATCAGGAATGAATGAACAAATGAATGGATAGATGGAGGATGGGGAAAAAAAAGAATGAATCCAGCAGAAACTAAGCCCATAGAAGAGAAACCATTTTAAGGCAAGGGCCCAGGAAAAAATAAATGTATACTTTATATTATTTACACGCTTTACTATTTGTTTCCTTACGAAAATAAAAAAAAAAAATTGATTGAAAAGTAAAAAGAAACTTCATTTTTACTCAGGCACTGAAGGCTTCAGGATAGGATTTCAAAAGACATGAGAAGCAGGTTAGAACTAACCCAGGAGAAAAATAATCTGGCCTTTTTTTTTTCTTTTTTTTTTTTTTTTACAAGATAATATACATTTTCGGCACCTCTCACAAGGAGGAAAGAGAAATAAATGGATCTGTCCACCTCTGAAAACTCTGCTCAGTGACCCAGCACCCCAGAGAGACAAGGAGAATGTCATTCCCCGATTTCATTATTTCTAACTACTACTGCCAGGATTCCACTGCATGCCGGAATAAAAGATATTTCTTTGATACCTTCTCGAGAAAGTTTTCAAGCAGCTTGGGATTTCAAAATGAAATCTATCTCTAAGTATTCTTCTAAACAAAACATAGGAAAAACTTTGCAATGAGTTGCTTAGCACAGTCAAAATTATATATAAAGAGTTTGGATTTTTTTTTTTTACTTGAGTACAAAAATATGATCAATTACCATTTGTTATACTCAAAAACCCAAAATGATGCTATGGCACTTTCTTAGCATCATTTGCTAAATCACTTAAAAATTTAACTCTCCCACCCATTCATTCCCATCACTGCTGACTTCAAACCATCACCCAGCATTTAATTTTCCTCTTCTGCTGATTTCCTTGCTGTGCAATCACCACTGTGGTTCAATGCTTCCCCCCAAGCATGTCAGTACTAGAACATTAAAAAATAAAGTTAATAATTATAACCAATGAATTGAAGTCAACAAAACTTAAGCGGGGTGCTATTTTGCCACTCAATAATGCATGGTTTGAATGCTGAAAATAGAAAGAATGTTGATAAAGACTGTGCAAATAAGGTTCCCAGTTGACAATTTCTTGGATTTTTGGTGATTATCTACATTCATTGACATCTTGGTCTTCGACTGATAATTTATTCCCCAGCTGGCATTCAGGTACTGATTCTGAATACCAAGTACCACTGGACATTTTCATTTCCTTTATGTTGTCTAAGTTGATGAACTCAGCATGTTAGAAGAGGGTACATATGCGGTTAAAGGTCTTAATTAAAGCTCCTTTACACAGGAACCAAAAAAAAATAAAATAAAAGATCCACGTCTAAAACCAAATAGCTGATTCTATAAATGAGCATCAATGGATAATATGAAAAGTAGATGAAAAAATGTAAGTGACTCAGGTTCCATTATTACGTACCGGAAACACGCCAAGCACATGTTCCTCTGGCAAACACCATCTCCTCATCATAGTGTCCAAACGGCAGTACGTTAAGGTTCCCCAAAGGGGACTGATTAACCCTTTCTGCCCATCGCTGCACCATCCACAATCTTTTTTTGAGGAGACTAGATCACTGTTCTTAATAAACCTCTTTTATGCCCCATATACCATCTGCACACCTAACATATGAAACACCATGTATGCATGCAGACCTATACTGTGTACAGGTATTTGGTTGGTTTTGCCAACATTTATTCAACAGGCTGGATTAGCCAGGAACTATGCTAAGTGCTCTAGCTCCATTTTATGGATGAGAAAACTGAGATCTGGAGAAGTTCAGTAACTCTCCTGAGGCTGAATAGTTTGTAAATGGCAGAATGGGATTCAAACCCAGGCAGTCTGACTCTCCACTTATCTCTCAAACACCTCTACCCTCCACTACCTCAGGGTCATTTTAAAATGTTCATTCTTCAGTAGCTTTGTCTTTCATGAGTGCTCAAGTTCCTGGAGAAACCACAGTTCCCTGTTCCTACTTCTTCCGGTCACATACACACCCCCTCAGGGTCACAGGTCATACATAGTTCAGCTCGGGCGTGAACACACCAACTCGTATGATCACATATGACATCATAGTGAAAAGGAAACACTAAGATCTACTATCAGCAAATATAATCTCCCTCCTTTGTTGTCTATCAATTGCTATAGTCCCTCCTGGGGAGGGGAGCTTCCTAGCCCAGGTGGGTACCAGCAAAAGTGCCAGAGACAGGGTTGGCACATGTAGGACTCAGGGAGGGTGGGCAGCAATCAGCCAGGTCCACCAGGGCAGCCAGGAGCAAAAGAGGATGGATAATTGAGGTTCAAAGGCCAGAGAGAGCATGTGCAAACACAACAGGGTGGGTAACAGAGGCAGAGGTCAGGTAGAAGGAGACTGAAAGCTATTCCAGGCAGAGGGGACAGCATTTGATAGAAACAAATATTAAAAAATATGCTTCGGAAAAGTGATGGATTCAGTGGTCTTGATACAAGGCGCTCATGAGCCCAATTCATGGTTTCCTGTTCATTTAGTTTTTGTTTGTTTGTTTTTGTTTTTCATTTCAACAAGCATTTATTAAGTACCTACTAGATGCCAATACTCTTACTTGGCTTCTATGAAGACTCACTCGCCCAATTTTCCTTGCAAATCTCTATCGCCTTCATTGGCTATTATTCCTGTTCCTTTCTTTAAATGTTAGTACTCGTTAGGATATGGTCCAGGCTCTCTTTTCTTTTCATTTCACACCCACTCCAATTCTATACATCCAGTCTAAATCTCTTTACTGAGCTCCAGACCCATATCCCATGTATTGAAATATCCACCGGAGTGTCCAACGGCTATCTCAAAACATGTCCAGAACTTGTCATGTCTTCCACAGCATAAACCAGAGGCCAACTGACGCAACAAGGGCCTCAAATCACAAGAAGCCAATCAGCCTGGCTCCAAATTTAAGTAAGTCCTACACATTTCACTGTGGATAACAATTATGCAGTACTATGTTGTCCTCCTACGGCATACAATGCATGACTTTGGTGTAACTTGTCTGGCCCTCGTCTTCCCGATATCCTTCATTGGTCAGGTTAACCGCCATAAACGAAGACTTTTTAAAAATTAAATTTTGGGTGCACGGTTCCTTAAGAGGAAAGAAATTACCCACGTGCTTCAGTATGAAGGATACATTCACGTTGCAAACGATCAATTTACCAGCATTGACGAGCGTTTCTGTAGTAATGAAGTTTTCTCTACAACCTTGCTGCTTAGTGTTCCCAGAAAACCCACTGCATCAGCACCACCTGAGAGCTCCTTAGAAAGGCAGACCCTCGGGCCCCAGTTCACACCTACTGAATGAGAATCTTCATTTTAACAAGTTCTCCAGGTGGTTTGGGAGCACAGTGAAACTGGAGAAGCACCGCTGTGGTCTCAAGCGTTGAATGTGTACTCACGAGCCCTGTATTTTCTTTTGAAAAATTTCCATATCATGCTCAAATAATTTTTTTAATTAAAATTTATTGCAATCAGCCAAGAGAAAGAAATAAAAGGCATCCGAAGTGGGAATGAAGAAGTTAAATCGTCACTTTTTGCAGATGACATGATGCTACATATAGAAAACCCTAAAGACTCCACCAAAAAGCTACTAGAAACAATAAACAAATACAGTCAAGTGCCCAGCTACAAAATCAATGTGCAAAAATCCATTGCATGCCTGTATACTAACAATGAAATCTCAGAAAAAGAAATAAAAACACAATCCCTTTTGCAATTGCAACAAAAAAGAATAAAATACCTAGGAATAAACTTAACCAGGTATGGGAAAGACTGTAAGACACTGAAAACTCTAAGACATTTTTAAAAGAAATTGAAGAAGACACAAAGAAATGGGAAGACATGCTCAAAGAATCTAAACGCACTCGTTGTAAGGCTGATTTTGGTACCTCTGCAGGTTGTCATCGAGAGGAGATGCAGATGCTCCAAGTTCACTTGGTGATGGGGTTGTTGACTTGAGCAGGAGGGTCACGTGCCCTGAGGTAAACAACATCTCCTGATAGCTGGACATTCCTTTTCAAAAGTATTCCACCACTCAAAACTTACAATTCTATGTTAAGTGTGTTATGTTTTCTTTCTTTCTTTTTTTTATTAGTTTCAGGTGTACAAAACAATGGACTAGACATTTATACCCCTCACGAAGTGATAACCCCCCTCTCCCAATCTACTATCCCTCTGACATCGTATGTAGCTGGCACAATTCCTTTGACTCTATTCCCTAGGCTGTACTCCACAGCCTGTGACCATATACATACATATATATATATATTAAATTATAGTTGACATTCAGCTTCAGCTTCAGGTGTACAGTGCAGTGATCGGGCATCTACATTATCCCTGAGGTGGTCTCCCTAATGAGACAAGATACCCTACAAAACCTTTACACTGTTATTGATTATATTTCCCAAACTGTCTTTCGTATTCCCGTGGCAATCTTGTGGTTACCAATTTGTGCTTTCTAACCCCCTCACCTTCTCCTTTATCCCCACCTGCCTCTCATCTAGCAACCCTCAGTTTTTCCTCTATGTCTCTGAAACTGTTTCTTATTAGTTTGCTCATTTATTCTATTCTTTGGATTCCACATATAAATGCGATCATATGGTATTTGTCTTTCTCTGTCTGACTTACTTCACTTAGCATAATGTTCTCTAGGTCCATCCATATCATTGCAAATGGTAAGATTTCTTTCTTCTGTATGGCTGAGTAATACTCCATTGTATAAGTGTACCACAGTTTCTTAACCCAGTCATCTACTGATGGGTATTTCGGTTGTTTCCATGCCTTGGCTATTGTGTATAGTGCTGCAATAAACATAGGGGTGCCTAAATTTTTTCTAATTAGCATCTTGGATTTCTCTGGATAGATACCTAAGAGTGGAATTGCTGGGGCATAAGGTAGTTGCATTTCCAGTTTTTTGAGATACCTCCATACTGATTTCCATAGTGCTGCACAAATCCGCAATTCCACCAAGTATATTACAGTTTAATTGTTGCATCCAATGCTGACATGAAGTTTATTTTTAGTGTCATGGTGTGTGACTAGTGAATACATCACACCCAATGTTGAGTCAGTAAGAAGTTTTTAAATATGTTTCTTACTTATTTGGAAATAACATATGACTTTTTGAAATATAAAAATTTGACAGAGGCTGCTTGAATATCAAATGATTGAATATCAAATATAAAATCCAATGTACCTTGTCCTCAATATATTTCTCACAGCATTCATACACAAGATAATTTAGTGATATTCATGTTTATCTGATTCTTGTTGCTTTTGGAGACCCATGAAAGAATTCTTTTCCTTTTCCTTTTTTTTTGGGGGGACCCTCCCCAAAACAAATCAAGCCTGTGTGCCCTAGAGAATGAACAGGCCTCCTGTGCTGAAGCCTCAACCTACAGGCACTGTACTGACGAATTATCTAGAGAAGGATGAGCACCCAAGGTTTGAGGAGGAGGAGGATGTGGAAATAGAAATGGAGAGAGAATAGTGCTCCATTAGGGCATGGGGAATGGTGGAGATCATTTTGCTCTCTTTTGGTGCCTGGAAACTATAGGAAAGAAGCCCCTTTCCTGTGTTTGCCATGGAAGAAATGGCATCACCTCCTTCTAATAGCCTATGGGGGTTACAAGGAGCATCTCTATAACGAACATCTCTATAGCACTGGAAACAACTGAACTTCTTGACGCTCTGGTCAGTGAGGCTCAATGCCAAGTTATCTGACATAGAAGAAAAAAGAAATCTTGCACTTGAGTTTTAAAGAGCCAACTCATTCCTTACGCCTGCTCCCTATCGGGGGTAGGCTTGAGAACTGACTTTGAGATTCACTGTTATTCTTTAGCAGACGCCAGGAAAGTACTGTGAATTAATACATAGCAGATGACCCATCCATGCTGTTGGTTAACTGCCACTAGCGACAGTAAAACAACTCAGGATTTCTGACTTTTAATGTCTGCAGACTACCTGGTAAAACTGCTTCTCAAATGCTTCCCACATTTTTTGGTGCTTAAGTGAAAATATACTTCACTTTTTTTATGAAGAGCTAACTCCTTTTTCATAGACCATAACTTAGATATATGAAGACATTTATTGTCTTTCCAATTCTCTCTAATTTTCTAAATAGTCTAAATATGTAAATGTTTTCATAATGGTTTGCCAGAGACTGTATGTAAATATTGGGCCCTCTTTTTCAAACAAGAAAACAAAACAAAAAACCTTTCAGGCATTTCTGTATTTTAAAAAAAAAAAATGCTATTTGAACCTCAAACTTGATGAGACGCATCACTCTTTAATTGTTTAATTCTAAGGGAAAAAAGTTTAGAAAATTTAAAGCAGTTCAAGATGGCATTTAAGAATATAATCTACCTTAAATTGGGACCGATAATACTGAAAATGTAGGCTTTTTCTTTCATAAACAAATAGAGAGCAGGACAACAGTGGGATTCAAGGGAGCTAAGGAAAAAAATATAACAGGAGGACAAACACACAAGAAGAGGAGGAATTGGAAATGCTGAAAAACACAAAAGAAGATTTTTGATAAGTAATGAAGAGACTATTTTCAGGAGAGGGGCCCAGAAGAGGTAGAAGAAGGTTAAATACCAGGTGAGAAACCAGGACTAAAGAAATAAAGCTAGAGATTGAGGCGAAGAGGATGATGGAGACAGCAGTGGGGCTTGAGGAACGAACATCAGATACAGGAAAAGCAACCTGAAAGGAGAGAGAAGCAGAAGCCTTTAGCAGGAGATGGAATAAGCAGGAAACCTCTGCTGTCTTTCCGGTCTCCCATTCTTGCTAAGGGGCCACCATCGACCTCATCATCTGCCAATCATCTTTCTGGACTGGTGTAGCCACGTGACTGATCACCAGACAGATGTTATAGTCAGACATGTCTGGGACTACACAAACTTAATGGCATTATTCTGCCTGTGATTTCTGATTAAACAGGATCAAATAGTCTTTAAAACTTCTTCAGATTTATGTCAATATGGATATTAGTTCACAGCGTCCTGGGGAGCTTCCTGAGTATAATCTGAAACCGGGCCCCATACGCAGAAGGCAGGGAGAGACCAAAGCGAGGCAGACCACTCCAGATTGGTAAGTGGCAGTTTCAATACGCAAGAGAACTTATTCACAAAGGCTTGTCTTGGGCAATTGCAAAACCACACATGCCCGCCGAACCTTAAAAGCTATGCAGAGGCCTTAACTGGGTGCAGTCATGTATATCATCCAGATGGTCTCCGCAACACATTGCTTCCTCAAGGCTATGTCCTTGAAGGCGGCTTCCTCTGTGGAAACGGTGGGGAGGAGGTACATTCCAGGCACGAGGTGGGCCTGAGGAGCCCGGGGTTGCCAAGTCCAGTTCTGGGGTCAGCTGGTGGCCACGCTTTCTCAATCACCCCCAACCACAATAGGTCGAGTATTTTTCAAACATTTTGTGGAAAGCATCTTTATAATCCCCATAAGAAATAGATGCCATCGTTAAAGACCCCTGTCAATTTCCCACCACAAAACAGACAAACCTGACTTCCGGGGCACCCATTCTCTCTTCCTTCCTTCAGTTACAAGAAAATATATCGATTTTTCTGTCAAGCCTCAACTTGCACACACAGCAGCCTTTCTAGTCTTGACACTAAAGATCATCACCACTCTCTCAAACCATTAACCTCGTACTCTCAAACAGGTCCTTCCCACCAGCATTTCTATATATGCAAGCTTATTTAAAAAAAAAAAAAAAAGACATTTTTTAAAAAGAAAAGAAATAAACCCACTTCTGAAATTCTCATCCAGCTACAGCTCTCAAGTTAACTTTTGCCTCCACTTTACAACTAAACCCTTAAAATTATCTAAACTTACCCTCTCCGTTTGTAAACTTACCCTTACCCTCTTACCTCCCACTCTGTCCTCAGCATTCAATGTGGCTTCTGTCCCGATGCTCTGCTGAAACGATTCTGGGCAAGGTCACTAAAACTTTTCATATCACAAAATCCAAAGGCCAGATTTCAGGCCTCATTTCACTTGAACCAATGTGAGGAAGCTCTGACAATACCTTCCCTGGCTTTTGCAACATGCTCTTCTGGTTTTCTCCTGCCTCTCTAGGTGTTCCTTCTTTGTCATCTCCTCTAGTTCATTTTTCTCTACCTAGAATTTAAAAGTGAGGTTCTTTGAGGTCCCAAAGCCCAGTTTTCTTCACAGGGTTCCATTCTCACAAGGTGATAATATCCTATCATGCTTATGACTTTGATTACCATCCACATTACCACAACTCCCAAACTTATCTCTTCAACCCAAATTTCTTCTCTAAAACACAAATCTAACACCAACTGGATAATGGACCTCCAGTTAGCATTTTCACACTTACCTTAAATTCAATATGATCAAAACAGAATACACAGACTCACGCTTCTGGCCATGATGAAATAACCGAGACCAAATGCACCCTTCCACACACACTGTAAACAACTAGAACCCTGGACAAAATATATAAAATAACTATGTATAAAAAGTAGACGGTTCAGGACTGTGATCTCTGAGAAAAGGAAACAAATGCGTTGAGCCCTAGGATTGTCCTGGCTTTGTGTCTGGAAGCACTTTCTGGACTGCAAAATAGGAAGGGGCACGTCAAGCAGAGCAAGGTGTGCCACTGAACTGAGAAAACAGAGTTCAAAGGAACTGAAGTAACAGTACTTGGTAGGTCAAAGAACCAGAGAAGAGGAACCTATGCAAGAAAGAACTCCGGATTCTGCATAGGTTTCTCCTTGACCCTGTTGCTAAGTACTAAGTACATTGCACACTTTCTGTTACAATTTTATTTGTCAATTATACCTCAATAAAGCTGAAAAGGAAGCTCGCTTTACTATAAAAATACGGAGAGATTAAAAGTAAAAGCATAAAAATATATACCTTAGCTAATCATAAGCTAAAATAGTTATAACTAGACAAAGAAGACTTCAGAACAAGAAATACTTTCTGAAATAAAGACAGACTTTTCATAATGATAGAAACATTAAAAAAAACATAATCCTACACTTATATGAAACTAAGTATAGAATATCAAAATACATGAAGCAAAACTTGATAGACCTCAAAGGAAAAGCATATAAATCTCCAATTATAATTGGAGATTTTATAACTCCTCTTTCAGGAATTGATAGAACAAGAGGATAGAAAATCAGTTATGGAATATGGAAGATTTGAACAAGACTATCAACCAAGTTCATTTAATTCACGTTTATAAAACATTCTGCCCGCAACAGCAGACTACATATTCTTTTGAAATTCACATGAAATATTCACTAAGAGACCATATGCTGGGCCACAAAACATGTTTAAAAAAATTTTAAAGAATGGACATCATATCAAGTCTGCTGTCTGCCCACAATGATATTAAATTAGAAATCAATACCTGGCAGACATCTGGTAAATCCTTCAAATAATTAGATATTTAAATATACACCTAAAAGAATAAATGGGTCAAAGAAGACATCTAAAAAATTTGAATTAAATAAAACTGATAACACAACAGATGATAATTTTGGGGTGCAGATACAGCAATTCTAAGAGGAATGTATAGCTTTAAGTGCTTACATTAGAAAATAAAATAAAATGAAGGCCTCAAATCAATTAACTAAGTTTTGGTCTTAAGTTGCTATAGAAAAGAAGAGAAAATTAAAATCAAAGTAAGAAGAAGGAAAGATATAACAAAGATATGAGTAGAAATTATATCTTTGGGTATGAAAGATAGAAATAAAACAATAAAGACCATCAATGAAATTAAAACCTATTTTCTTTTAAAGCCCAATAAAATTGATAAACTCAGCAATACTGATCAAGAAAAAAAAGAAATATCAATTACCAATATCAGGAATGACTTAGAGGACATCATTATAGATCCCACAGATATAATAAGAATAAGAAATAAATATTATGAACAATCTCATACCAATAAATTCAACAATTTACATGAAATGGACAAATTTATAAATTAAGGACATACATTATTTTTTTTATTCAATAGAAAATTTGAATAGGACAAAATATAATGAGGAATTGAATTTATAATTGAAAAACTTTGCCATAAAGAAAGCTTTTCCCTTAAAGTGTATATAAGACAAAGATATCTATCTCACCTCTTCTACTCAGACCCAGATGGCTTCATTGGTAGATTCTTTTAAACATTTAAGGAAGAAATAAAACAATTCTACACAAACTCTTTCAAAAAATGTAGAGAGGCACTCATTTTATGAGGACATCATTACCTTGATACCATAACCAAAGACATCAAGAAAATTAAAACTACTATATAATATTCTTTTAAAATACCAATACAAAATTCCTTAACAAAATATTAGCAAATCAAATCCAAAAACATATAAAAAGAATGATAAACAGTGGCCAACAGGGTTTATCCCAGGAATGCAATCAATTCACTGTATTAACAGGATAAACAGAAAACCATATAATCATCTCAATTGATGTAGAAAAAGCACTTTTTTAAATCCAACACCTATTCATGATATTAAAAAATACATGATTAAATAGAGAAATAATAAACTCAGCAAATGATGACTACATAGGAACCTCCTCAACATAATAAAGGATGTGTACTGGAAAAAGATATCTAACATCATACTTAGTGCTGAGTTCAATGTTTTCCCCCTAAGATTGTATATAAGGCAAAGATGTCTATCTCACCACTGTCATTCAACATTATGCTAGAGTCTAGCCATTATAATAGGGCAAGCAAAGACTACAGATAGATGATAGATAGATAGATAGATGATAGATAGATAGATAGATAGATAGATAGATAGATAGATAGATAGATAGATAGATGATAATAGACAGAGAGATAGCACAACAGTTTGGAAAGGAAGAAGTAAAACCTGTGTTTACTTAAAGACCACATAATCACCTACAAAAAAATCCTTAAAAATCTACAACAAAGCTAAGAAAATGAATGGATAAATTTATCAACAAACATTGAAAAATGAAAAATTTAAAATACCATTTATGATAGCATTGAAAAACATTAAATACATAGGGGTATATGTAACAAAATATATACAAAATGTGTATGCTGAAAACCACAACTATCGCTGGGAAATGTTAAACAAGATATAGTAAATGAAGACACATAATGTGTTCATTGATCAGAAAACTCAATATTGTTGTAATATCAATTATTCCCCAAAATGATCTAGAGATTTAATGCAATCCTAATCAAAATCCTAGGAGGCTTTTTTGGTAGAGGTTGACAAGCTGATTCTAAAATTTATATGGAATTGCAAAGGATCTACAAAAGTTAAAATAATTTTTTAAAATAAGAACATACTTGGAGAACTCATTTTCTGATTTCAAGACTTGTTATAAAACTATAATAATTAACAAAGGGAAGCATTGGCATAAAAATAAACATATAGATGAATGGAATAAAATACCAAGTCCAGAGATAGTAGGTTGAGTTTCTACAAAGGTGCCAAACCTAAAGGAGAAAGGGTAATCTTAACACATGGTGGTAGAACAACTAAAAATCGATATGGGGAAAAAAAATATGAACCTTGACTCTCACAGTGCCCATAAAAGTTCATTTCAAGTGGCTAATAGACTTAAACATAAATGATAAAACTATAAAACTACTAGAAGAAAACAAGAGAAAGTCTTCACAGAGTTGGGTTAAACAAAGATATTTAGAAAGAACACAAAAAGCACAGTCCATTTAAAAACAAATTGGTAAGTTGGACTTTGCTATGGTCTGAATACTTGTGTCCTCCCAAATTTCATATGTTGAAATCCTAACCCCAAGGTGATGGTATGAGGCGCTGGGGCCATTAGGAAGTGATTAGATGATAACAGCGGAGCCCTCAGGATTGAAATTATGAAAGAGACCCCAGAGAGCTAGCTCATCCCTTCTGCCATGTGAAGTGGCCATCTAAGCAGCAGGTCCTCACCAGACACTAAATCTGCCAGTGCCATGATTTGGGACTTGTCAGCCTCCAACACTGTGCAAACTAAGTATTTGTTGTTTATAAACCACTCAGTTTAGGGTATTTTTGTTATGGCAGCCCAAATGGACTGGTCCCTGCGTGCTTCTCCCACCTATTTCAGTTACCTTGTAGGTCTCCACACACAGCCACAGTGGCCTTTCTTTCAGTCCTGAAAGTTACTGTCTCTTCTCTTCCTTAAGGCTTCTCACTTGGGAGTGCTATACTCAAATACCTGCACATACCCACTTCACCTAAATCCTGGCTCATCCTTTAGATCTCTGCTCAGACATCCCTTCCTCAGGAAAGCCTCCCACCCCCTTCCCCCAGCAGGTCAGAGCAGCCCACGCAGTGGCTCATATCAAGCTGGGTTTCTCCTCTATAGTACCGACTTCTATTGGAATTGTATTATTATTTGTGTAATTCATCGTTTAATGTCTGTATCTCCTGTAAAATTTAAGCTTCACAAGAACAGTAGCCCTGTCCTCTTATTCACCACAGTATCCCCAGTACCTTTTATTTAAAGGTTCAACAAACATGAACAAATGAATGAATATAGCCTACAACAAAGAACAAAGTAAGACCAAGGGAGCCCACAGTGACAATAAAATAAAGTAGCAACAATGACCTTCTCTGAGAGTAAGTAGCTCCTTTTATCACTGACATTTTGTCTCTAAAATGAGTCGAGAGGGACCCAGAACTCAGAGTAGAATAAACAAGCTATAAAAGGTGAATGTCATTCTAAGGGCTTATTCATTGTCATCTGTTTTAAAATCTAAAAGACATGGACTCATTACCTGGGATGGGACAATGTGCATCAAGAAGAATAATGACTAAAATGACTGTAAATATATAAAATACATAATGATACATGAATTCATAATAATACTCAAAAAATCATTGGTCAGCATTAGAAGTTGCTTGAGCCCCAAATCGTGACACTGAAAATTGATAATAAATGGGGAAAAATCTAACATTTAACTTGCATTTTCAGTATCTCTGAGAAAAAAAATATCACATGAGGGAAAGTTCTTTTTAGAAGAATTCCATCTAACAAAGGCAAAAGGCATCATTTCTATAATGGTGACACCCAAATTTGTTTACTGCCTATAAGCCTAATTTGACTTGTTGACTTGGTTTCGCCACAAGATGTTCCAGATGGCAAAGTCAGGAATATCCCTCTTACTTCAAAGGACCTTCCATGACAATGGAGCAATAGGCTGAAGTATGGTTTGTATGATGAGAGTCTCACACAGACGTAAGTTTGGGATATTTTCTGGCCAGCCCAAAGAGTGTGTGCTTAATTTGGCAGGTGATGGGGAGGTCACAGGAGAATTTCTTTCTGAGTGATGGTGTGACATTTTCAGAGCTGTGTTTCATGGTATAAAAATAAATCTGGCAGCATATATTAAAACAGACTGGAGACTTTAGGGACTAGAGGTGGGGCGAGAGTAATGAAGTTATTGCAAACACTATGGAGGCTGTCACAATGGCCTAAAGTGGGAATGGCAGATTCAGAAGCCAGAGGGGAAGTATAATTAAACAAAGGCTAACAGTTATGATTAAAAAGGAAAAGCATCAATGTATGAAATGAAACCCACAGCATGGTGGTTAATAAATGACTTGTGATAATGATAATAGAAACAGTCAGGATTCAGTTTGCAAGCTCCAAGCAGTCAAAAATCCACAGTATTCTGTTGGTAAAATAAAATTTTAAATTATTAAACAACACTAATATATGAGAATCTGACCAAGTAATAGAAACCACTTGAGTATTTAAAATAGAACGGGTACAATATAGGGAACTGGTTACACAGGGGACAGGAGAGGTGAAAACCCAGAGGACAGTGAGAAAACCCAATGAGATTAGCACCAAGAGGAAGCCATCTGGAATGTCCTGTGGAGAAACCAAATCAAAGTAGGCTGAAAGGCAGTAAACACATTTGGGCGTCACCATCATGGAAATGATTTCTTCTGCATTTATTAGCGCCCAAGCCAGGGAGAGAGTGAGAAGGCGGTATAACGAGAGCCGGTGGTCAGCGTCACCCAGGAAATCTGAAACTATGGCACCACAGTACAGTGGGAGCAGACGCTTCAGAGGAGACATGGCCAGAGTATTCTCAGTAAGAGGTGGAAGGGAAGAAATAATTTGAAATCTCTCTCCTTCCCATAATGAGGTATGTGAACTGGTTGCAATTATGTTGCTAAACATTTTTTGATATCAGAGGGATTATTCATTATGAATTTGTACCAACTGGACAAACAGTGAACCAAGTTTACTATTTGGAAGCGCTGAAAAGGCTACGTGAAAAAGTTAGACGACCTGAACTTTTCACCAACAATTCATGGCTCTTGCATCATGACAATGCACCAGCTCACATGGCACTGTCTGTGAGGGAGTTTTTAGCCAGTAAACAAATAACTGTATTGGAACATCCTCCCTACTCACCTGATATGGCTCCCAATGACTTCTTTCTTTACCCAAAGATAAAGGAAGTATTGAAAGGAAGACATTTTGATAACATTCAGGACATCAAGAATAATACAACGACAGCTCTGATGGCCATTCCAGAAAAAGAGTTCCAAAATTGCTTTGAAGGGTGGACTACGGGCTGGCATTGGTGCACAGCTTCCCAAGGGGAGTACTTCGAAGGTGACCATAGTGATATTCAGCAATGACGTATGCAACACTTTTTCTAGGATGAGTTCATGAATTTAATTGTCTGACCTGACCTTGTATACCAGTCTCCTACCAGTGCCCCTCATTGACAAACAGCAACTGGAAGCTAACTGACAAGGGAGCCAGGGAAATGCAAACTGCAGGGATCAACCTCCCATAATGCAGGGCAAACAAGAGAATGGGCAAAGCACGCAGATAAAATCAGAGCGACCAAGGGCCAGCCCACCTATGAAGGTTAGGGCAAAAGCCTTGAAATTGCCAGCATGAGACATAAGGGATAAAATCTTTATTTTTAAAGTATAAAATCAAGCAAATTAAGTAAAAATTCTATAACCTTAAACTTGAACTATAAACATTAGTCTACACTCATGATTTATTTTTGACTATGAATTTCCTAACTCTATCTCCTGGAAAGGCTAAATGCAATAACTACCAGTAGCAATGAGCTCTCCTGGTATTCAGATCATGGTCTCTAAATACCCCTGAAATAAAGCAAGCCTCCTTCTAGGAATCTCTGGTTCTAGATATACAACAAGATGAACCTGGCACATGTTGCGCCAGAAATCAAAGACATTATCAATAACTAATAGGGTTGGGTCAAAGGACATGGCAGCCAATATGAAGGAGTTCCAACTGACCTAAGATGGGACAATTTTCATCAAAAAGAATAATGACTGCAATGAATTCGAAGACATTGAAAACATAACAATCCAAAAATGAATTGAATCTGAATCTAATAAAGACTCTCTATCAAATTACCAGTTTACATTACATACAAGGATAGAGCATCAAATTAAGTAACACATGAGAAAGCAATCAGTCCAATCCACAATGGAATACTCTATAGTATAAATGACACAGGGTCTCCAACAAATCAATGATATAAAAAAAGATGAAAGACTTAAGGGACATATCGACCAAATGGAATATGTGGGCCTCGTTTAGGTACAGATTCAAAGAAACCAATTGTGAGAGACTTTTTTGAGACAATTTGGGCAATTTGAACATTGATGGGTTTTAGATGATATTAAGGAATTGCATTAATTTTGTTCAGAGTTGAAAAGCATAATAGTTTTTGTTTTTTGTTTTATTTTAATTAAAGTTTATTAGGGTGACAATTGTTAGTAAGGTTACATAGATTTCAGGTATACAATTCTGTAATACATCATATATATATATGTATATACATATATATATAAAATCTGTAATACATCATATATATATATATATATATCACATTGTGTGTTCACCACCCAGAGTGAGTTCTCCTTCCATCACCATATATTTGACCCCATTTACCCTCATCTACCACCCCCTCCCCCCTTACCCTCTGGTAACCACTAAACTATTGTCTATAAGTTTTTGTTTCTTCATTTGTTTGTCTTGTTCTTTTGTCGTTTTCAGTTTTACATACCACATATCAATGAAATATGGTTCTCTACTTTTTCTGTCTGACTTATTTCACTTAGCATTATAATCTCAAGATCCATCCCTGTTGTCGCAAATGGTACTATTTCATCTTTTCTTATGGCCAAATAGTATTCCATTGTGTATATATACCACAACTTCTTTATCCATTCATCTTTCTAAATAGACTGATCACCAGTAAGGAAATTGAATGAGTAATCTGAAACCCTCCCAAAAGCATACTAGTTTTTTTAAGAAGATAAAAGTTCTTAAGAATAATTTGTAGCTACTCACTCAGTGATGCCCAAAGTTAGTCTGGAAGAGCTGGGTATGAATCTTTAGAAGTGTTTCCCAAAGCTGTCTAATTATCAGCATCACCTAGGCAACTTTTAAAAATTCATATTTCCTGTTCTGAGATGACACTAAAACGTTCCTTGAACTAAAAATCATGAGATTTGAGTATCATATTATAAAGTCAGTAGGGCTATTTGGAGGAAAGTCTCATTGTCAAGACCTTCAAGCTGAGTCACTTTGTTTATAACCTGTCTCTGTAGGGCCCAAATCCTGCCCACCAAGCACAAGGTTTATCATTCATTCTTACCAAAGTGATCTGTCTTTATCTGAAAGCTCCTTTCATTGCAGTAATATAACAGTGCCAGTATTTACCAAAATTGTTGTAACGTGAAAATGTCACTAAACCGTTAGCCTTTGACCTTCGGGAAGATAGACCAAGTAACAACTGCAGAAACGTCTAGGTTTCGGAGGAAACCTAGTTTAAGGCATCTCATCACCCCAAATTCCTAATTTTCTTCTTATATCATATTCTTGAAATAATGATGTGATTTACGTATGTTTAGGCAATCAATTTACCTAATTCTTGTTTCTGTGTCTTTTCAATCCAGGATTTTAAAACGGAATTGATTGGTCACCTCCGTGGTGATTTTGTGGTGGAAGGAGATTTGTCGAAAGTCTACTACTTCTTGCCATATTACTGTTGTTTTTAACATTTCTTCCTTTTATCCCTTGTTTCCTGGCATCTGCTATTTATATTTAGCTATGTGTTCCTCTCTAAACCTATGCATCTCTGAACTCTTAAACGCAAAAGATTAATCTGCACAGTGTGAACTTAATTTTTAACTCTAATAATAACATTTTTCAAAATAAAGAACCGTACTTTAAAACACGTTATTTATTTTGAATTCTGTACTCTTGGAGAAAAAAAAATAGTCTATTATGCACCACAGAGCAGGTCTTCATTATCGATGGCAAGGAACAAACAGCCTTCTCTGGGATACAGCAAATCTGAGGCCTGGAGTTTGGATTGGGGTCCTGCCTCATTAAGAGAAGTGGCCAGGGACACAGCTGTTTCTCAGAGGTGAAGTTGTGAGTCCCTTGTTCCGTTTCAAAGGGGACAAGCAAGTCTGCACTTCATGTGATGAGGGAAAGAGGCCCCCACCCCACCCTTTGGTGGGAGATAATGAGAACAAACTGACAACAGCTAATGAAAACCTGACACAGGAAATAAAGAGGGTGTGGGAGAGACAATAACGAGGAGTCTCACCGCAGTTGGGGGTGAAGAGAGGGGCTTTCATAGGAGTTGGCGGTTAGGCTGAGATTTAGGACAAGGAGCCTGTCTTTGTAAGCACCAGAGGAAGAGGGCGCTGAGTGCAGAAAGAACTGTCTACAAGCCCTCAGGAAGGATGGGGTCTGAGGCCTCTGGGAAACTCCTCTCTGACTGCAGTGGATGGATTGACAAGATGAGTCTTGGATGTTCACAGAGAAAGCAAGACATACGGCGTTTGTCCCCAGACCCACATTCCCTAAGGAAGATCCTTAGAGTAGTAGCTGAGATATTTAAAAAATTTAATTAACTCCATAAATCTCTGCCAACTTTTTAAAAAATCAAATAAACTGACATTTTGTTCTTACTCTTTTTGTTCTATTCCTAATTTTCTTTGATGTGTAAGTTAATGACTAACCTGATGGTCAAAAAGTAAGCATTACCTTCTAATGCTGCAGAGAATTGAAGCCATTTTGCAGTCTATACCAGGTTATTTATTAGGACATAGGACTCCCTAACAGTGCGAGCTGGCCAAGGAAAGTAGTTTTCTTGAGGTAGATGTGACCATTAAGCACATAGATTTTGGCATCAGGCAAATCTGGGTTTATATCCTGTTTCCACCTCATATTATTTATGTGACTTGGATGTTATCTCCATTCATCTTCATAGGGTTATCCCTTAGCTTCCCCATCCAAAAGTACCTTTAACTATGAAGAGTAAATGAAATGATACATGTAAAGTGTTTAATACAGAGCCAATACTGACTGGGCTTTAGTTGCTATTATTATCATTTCATTTTATTATCATATAGTCCTCTATCAATGATTTAACTTGCAGGTAAATCACAAATTTATCATTAAGTACGTTTGTACTCAGAGTTTCCAATCTTGAGGGAGAAAAAATGACAGAAATTACTGAGAAAAAAAATGGGTGAGAAAATATTTTAAATGTTGCAATAGACAGAGTGGTTCGACACCTCAAAGATCAATTTAAAACATAGTCACATCTCGCTACAGATCTCACCTCCATGAAATACCACCTAAACTTGATAAATTACCATTACATAAATTTCAGTGGGCCTGACTTAGCCCTAAAACCTGCTATGAATTCAATAAAGGAAGTGAGAGAGCCAAGTGGGATTATTTCAAGAATTAATTAAACATTTTGCTACCAAAGCTAAATGCAGGCAAAATAGTTTTTGAATTACAAAAGGGTCAAAACAATTTTAAAGAGGAAAAAATAAAATGCAATATTGTTCATCTTACTACCACAGTATTTTGAAACATTATAATTGTCAGAGCAATGCTCAGGATATTTTCTGGTGTGTTAACTGATAAACATTTTCTTCAAATGAAAAAAAAATCTTTATGTTCTTAGCTATAAAATGTAGACAAAACTTAGAAAATATTTCAGCTAAGTGAAGAGTTTGTCCAAATTTCAGTTAGCTTTTCATAAAGACCTTGTAACAGGCTGACATTTCTGCAAACTTCAGAAATCATCTTTTAAAAAATATTAAATGTATGGCTAATGGAAAAAATTTAATAGGCAAGTGTATTTTTATATTTAACTCATCAATGGTACTACTTGTTGTAGTAAAGAAAATCACTGATTCAGATTACAGAAAACGTTGGGTTGAGTTTATGCTTTTATCATCCATTTTTAAAAGGGAAGTTTACTCAGTAAATTAATAGGATGGAAACATTTTTAGAAACAGTATTTAACCCATTCAAAAGAAGAAAAACTATTTTGAGGATTCTAAGCATGCCCATTTCCATATAAATACATGTGAACATTGTATAAAACTAATTATAAATCGATTTTTTTTTTTTTTAGCTATTCATTAAAGCAGGTCCACAGAAATCTGTGAAATATTCCAAGCAATTCCTTTCAGGCATTGTTTGAACTATTGCAGATGTTTGAAAATAATGAAACTAAATTTTTAAATATTCATTATAAAGACTTTTAACTAATTCCAACTGAGTTTTTTCTCACCTTTCTCTCCAGAAGCAACTTTGCTCTGATGTTCAGGGGAACAGATGAGAAGTCAGAGTTGGGAGATAATGAATTAATGGGTCATTTATTTTTTTAAAAAACAAACCCGGTATAAGACTTTTAGAACTAGTTGGGCAAAGCCACTCTATATACATTTCATCCAGAATTGTACTTATTCCCAAGGAAAATTTAAATATAATACATCATTTTCTCCACCTGGCTAGCCCCAAAGCGATTGCCCCTGTCTGATAAATAATAGGGAAAATGCTAGTACAGAGTTCTCGCCTGTTATTATCTCAACAGACAGTAATTCCTAGAGTGAGGATTAGTTCTTTTTCCTCCTCAAACTAACTGTATCTTGCACAGTGCTATGCACATCGTAGGAATTCTTCAAAAGTTTGTGAATTCCATTGAAAACCTAAGATTATTCACGAATCTTAGATTCTTCAATGTCAAAGCATATAGAATCAGACTAGAACAGTGAACTCTGAACTAATTCAGAGTCATAAATTATGAAGTACTTCCACCAACATATATAGTTAGGTACGGGTACCTAAGTTTAAATGACTTAGCTATTAAAGGACAAAAATAACACAAATGTCATAGAATTTTCAAAGGAGCTTTATAATCTGTGTAAATTGCTAGATTAGGGTTATCAAATTTAATATGAACAGCTCTCATCAAATTTGGATTTAATGAATGCAGTTGTGAAATGGGCAAATTCAATATACTGCAAACAGCCCAACTCTTAATTCATTCCACAGATATGATTTACCCCTAATAGCCAGAAGCATCACTTCTAATAGTTCATGTTATGGCAGAATGGATTATGTTGTATTCATTCTACCTCCAGGAAGAAAGCTAGCATCCATAATAATAGCATTCAACTGTGGGTTAGAAAGCACAACCCAACAAAACCTTTATAACATAAAATTGGGAAGATATTTAAAACATAAATTTCATAGGTTGTGGCAGAGCAGACGCTTCTCTCTCTTCCCACTAAAGGAATATATTTTTTATTCAAATCTTCCAAATCCTAACGTCTGAGATCAGCTACAAAACTTATCAGGGACTGAAAAAAATGTGTCAACTTCTGCTGTGTACTTCTGAGATTCAATTCACTGTTTCTATAAACACGTATGTGCAGAGGCAGTGGACATTTTTATGAAGAGCAAATTTATTGTACATTTTACATGGCGGACGTATCTGTATTTGAGAAAGTAACGGATGGTCACATTGCTTCCTCCAGAGAAGTGTGGACTACACAGAAAAGCTCAAGTTGAGAGTGCTGTAGGTTCCAGCTCTCCTTTTTAATATTTCACTCCTGAGAAGATTCCTCATCACACGTGAGCAATTTCTAAAATATTTGCAATCTAAGGAGGTTTCCAGATCTACCTGGAAAAACGAATAATTGCACATTAGCTTGACAGAAGGTTTGCACGAATTCGATCCGATGGTTAAAAAACACAGCATTATAATGCCAGGTGTTCAAGTTCATTCAGAACTCCAAGTTCAAATCTCAGTTTTGATAAAAAACGACGGGATCTTGGACAACTTAATCTCTCTGGTCATTTGATTCCAATGTGTGTAAAATGGGGTTAAAAGAACTGCAGATGTAGTCAGAGTTCACACACATACACACACACACGTGTGTGTGTGTGCATGCACCATATATGACCAGTCTCCAGCACAATACTACAGGCTAGGCTCTCTGAATTGTAGCCATACACGCATAATAACGCGTGGGCATCTCCACAGCCCCATTTCCCACATTGTGTAAGTATTACCTGCTCGTGTTCTCCCTGATTCCCTGCATTATGGGCCACTATGGGTAGGATCTGTGCTATAGTCAATTCTATAACCTCAGGAGCTAACATAATGCCTGGCATGCAGTAGCAACCAACCAACTGCTACTATATTTGGTGCTAGCAGTTGGCTTCTCCTATATGTTAACATATTTTATCAAGTAAGTCAAACATAAAATGAAGAGTGTTCATTCCTAACCTATTAATTTTTCTCCCTCTGTATTTGTTAAACTTACGTAGGTGGAAATTTATGTAGCTGTGACCATCAGTTGCTGTTTTTCTATTTAAAGTATGAAATTTCAAATTCCCCCACAGTTTTGCCATCTTTGGGTTCATATAGGTACCTTTACAAAAATTTAATTTGCTTTGTTATTTAAAAAAAAAAAAACAGAATTGTGGGTCCTGAATATCAGGTGGGCTTCTTTTTTTATTCAAAATACAATAAATTTTCCTTGGTAAAAATTTAAGGGGGCAGCTGGTTAGCTCTGTTAGAGTGCGGTGCTCTTAACAACAAGGTTGCCAGTTCAATCCCCACATGGGCCACTGAGCTGCGTCCTCCACAACTAGATTGAAACAACTACTTGACTTGGAGCTGATGGGTCCTGGAAAAACACATTTAAAATAAATAAAAGTTAAAAAAAGGAAATTTTAAAATAATAATAATAATTAATTTCTGCCTAGTAGCAAGATTCCCCACTTACAATTCTTTGTTTTAAAAAAATCAAAATATTGTTTGCAGATTGTAAACCCAAAGGAAAGTTAAAGAGTAGAGTTTGTATTAATCTTCCAAGCTCACATCCTTTTTAAAAATGAGATCCTAATTTTTAACAATTTTCCAAGATTACAGCAGCCTAGTGGGCACAAATCAGATTATTTCCATATTTCATCTTTCTCTTTCTCCTCCAAATTGAAGGCCTAATCCCAATGAGAAGTACAGGCAGCTCCTCCAGTCTCCTCTCCACAATGGGTGACCCAAACAGGTAGCACAGAAGATGATCATTAATTTGAACCTTTATGATCCTTTTAGTCCAGAGATGCAAAGTCCTTTCTTCAATTTACCTTTTCCAAACAAATAAGGCATATAATCCAACCCCCACCCCCAGTCACACACATTCTCCTTTTGAAAAATTTTTCTTTGTTTTTTTTTTCTGTTTTTAATAGAAATCAATTCCTATTTATTTTATTTTATTATTAAATTTATTGGGGTGACATTAGTTAGTAAAGTTATATAGGTTTCAAGTATACAATTCTGTATTACATCATCTATATATTGCATTGTGTGTTCACCAGCCAGAGTCAGTTCTCCTTTCATCACCATATATTTGATCCTGTTTACCCTCATCTACCAGCCCCGCCCCCCTTTCCCTCTGGTAACCACTATACTACTGTCTGTGTCTATGAGTTTTTGTTTGTTTGTTGTTTACTTTTGTATAACTAGGCCCGTATACCCAGAAGTTTGAATACTTCCTATAAACTGTATCTGAGTCAAGTCGGTGAGCAACCTGCAGGACCTGTATGTTCCCTGCAGGGGGCGCAGAGCCTGCGTTTCCCAAGCCTCCCGGTGACCCTGATGTGCGCTCAAGGTTGAGTACCTCTGTGCAAGCCCTTCAAGATGGAGCCCAGCCAGGCAGGTTTCCTTCATGGCTTCTCATTTTTATAAACATGCTGAAGACTTCCAGTCACGAATCTCAGGGTCAGGATTTCAATGACTTAGTGTTTAAGCACAACTCTGAATGGAGTCACAATATTTCTATTTCATAGTAACTAATATTTGTGTGAATAAAGCATTTATCTCTTAGATTTTTGAACTACGTCACCATAAATTTTAAGATGTTATGTGTAACACACACATCAAGGCAATTGGAAGGAAACCCTGAAGGAAAAAAGGCAAAACATCTATCTTTAGTGGGGAGAGCACTGAAGACTGTCCAATAGCCCCATCTACCTGAAACCCAACTCTCAGCTCACACTCGCCATCTTTCACAATAAGAAAAATCAGAATGGAGAGTATGGATGGTTCAATGCAATTAACAGTAACAGAGGTGATAAAATAATTAACATTAATTTGTCCTTACTGACACTGGCACTCTGTCAAATGAGCCACATATATTATTTAATTTCCCAACAATTTCCCCCATTTCACAATAAGGAAACTGAGGCACAGAAATGTTAAGCAACATGGCCAGGGTTTTAGAGATCTTAAAGAGAAGAGCTGGGACTTCAGCTTCCGTATGTCTGACCTGAGCCCAAAACTCTAACTACGTGGCTGTCTGGCTTGCAGCCCATCAGCTCCAATTGGGTGGACAGTGGGAAAGTAATGTGTTCACAGTTTCTTTTTTTTTTCTTTTATTTATTTATTTATTTATTTTTAGTAGTTTCAGGTGTACTTCACATAGTTTCTTCATTGTGAGTTATCCAGAAACCGCTCCCATGAACTGCGACACTACAGTTGGATGTTAAGTTTGTAAGTCCCCTTGAATGTCTCACAAACCTATTGAGAGGCTCATTTTCTTCCTTCCACAGGAGAAAGGTTACAACATGTAACCTAAGGACATCAGGGCACCACGCAAGCTTTACCGATCACCGTAACTCACAACAGACATATCGCTGTGGTACCCCATCTTGAATAATGGAGCCAACCGTGAGAGTAACAATATCAGAAAGGAAATAGTCGTGAACAAACTGCCCACTAATCAAGTCTAAATAGGCTTATTGATTGAGAAATAATTCTGGATATATTCTTCAAAATATTCACTGACTCCAGAACAACAATTTTAAGTTTCAGCTTTGGAATCAGTCACTTGTTTTAAAGTTACCAGACCGTCTGGAGATAATTATCAACCCTTCGTCAGCACCTTCTCTTCCAAGTGCTTCATCACTATTATTTTCCCTTGTCTGCTCTAGATCTCTGTAGTTCGTGGAAAGCCTGTGTCAGAGCAGACCAAGACTGGGACACTGGCCAGAAGTTTGTTGAAAAAAAGGACATAAGTCCTTAACTTTAGGCTCTTACCGTCAAAAGTTACAACGAGGGCAAAAGTCAAAGTGGCTGGAAAAGGTTGAGTGACCCCTTGAAAACATCCTCCACAAAATCCCATAGATGCCAGGACACAACTGGGGACAGCTCTCCACTCACCCTGGAAGCACAGGTTCCCTCGCAGGCCTGTTGATAAACGTTCAAATGCCACCTCAGCCAGCCCCACTCTGCCTGCTGGTTGGGTTGCTCTGCATCTCAAGGAAAATATACTCCTAGTTGTACTCACTCTCTGGGAAGTTCATGGCCACTGACAACAAAGTCAGAACTAATTTATGTGCACCCAGAAATACATTGCATTGCTCCTAAAAGTTCAACAGTCAAGTCTACGTAGTAATCGTCTTACTTTATTTCAGGTTTCTCAGTGTCGGCAGTAGTGACATTTATAATCTTTGTAGTGACCAGATAATTCATAAGTAGTGACCAGATAATTCTTTGTTGTGAAGGGCTGTCCTGTGCACTGTAGGATGTTAGATGTCAATAGCAAACTTCCTCCCAAGTTGTGAAAACCAAAAAATGTCTCCAGACACTGCCAAAGGTCCCTGGAGAACAAGTCATCGCTAGCTGAGAATCAAGGCTCTCGTTGCTCAGTTTGGCCCATGTCAGTGGTCTTTGAAAAGCCAATGTAATACTTCTGTACTACAATGCAGCTATTAAAAAGGCATTTCCTATTCCTCATTACTATGAGTCTCTGGGGTTCTGACTTATTTGGACATCAAGTGCACTGCCTTTCTTCAATGTCCTCGGAGGAAGTGCCAGGCCCTGCCTGGTTTCCATCTCTCCATCTTCCTGTACCAAACACCTGGAACCCTCAAACTCTGCCCAGCTTTAGACTAACCTCCAACCTCTTCTGTCAAGGATTGATCTTGATTTTGCAGCACTAATGTCCTCATAATCAGTGTCCTGTTACTCCTGCTGTTTGTCATTAAACCACATCCTTGTGACCAAAAACTCATAGATACGGACAATAGTTTAGTGGTTACCAGAGGGGAGGGAGGAGGGGGGTGTGGGAGATGAGGGTAAAAGGGATCAAATATATGGTGATGGAAGGAGAACAGACTCTGGGTGGTGAACACACAAGTGATATATAGATGACATATTACAGAAGTGTACACCTGAAACATATGTAACTTTACTAACCATTGTCCCCCCGATAAGCTTTAATTAAAAAACAAAAACAAAACACAGGCATGAGCCATGAACAGGAAATAAGGTCTCCACTTACCGCTTGATGTTGACAGTTTAAGTTCTGTCTTGTTCCTGTGCTTTATAATCAGTCTGAGAAGCCATGACGTTCTAGGATCAGGACCCTGAATTATTCTGACCAGCTCTGACTCAGAACTTGTGACTGGCTGCATGCTGATGGAATGGTTAGCCCAATATTATTTTGTCTGCTCTTCGCAATTCCAAGTATCGCCTGCATTGGCGTTGGCCATCACTGTGCTTCCACAGCCAGCCAACACATGCTCATTAGACCTTTCTACACCTACAAGAGATCAAGGGCTGCATTGAGCTGCTACCACCTGTGCTTTGATCGACCCCTCAGGATGCCCTCTTCCACCTGTCAGTCTCATTCTGCAACCCTGCCCCCTCCCCAGTACCAGCCTCACCCACTCAATTGGGGGGTTTCCAGAGGCAGGTTTCCGGTCATGATGTTAATTACCTTAGCTAGGCTATGTCACTCAGACCTAGAATGGACACCAGAATTAATATCCAATTAGTCCTTCTGGATAGTTTGCCCCAATTTTACTTAAAACTTAAGCCAGAATACTGCTTTTTTAGTTAGGTCATCCAAAAAGGGGGGACAATTAGAAACCTAACAGGAACAGGATCTTGAGTTTCACAATGAATGTAACATTTGAATACATTATCCTTTTTACTCCCACATATTTTCTCAGGAAATGAAAGACTTTTGCAATTCTCACTCCTATCAAAACACTTAACTGCATCAATTTCTCTTCTTCATTTCCTCCTTCTTCATAACCCCAGTGAGTGTAAAATTTAAGCACAGGTAACTCAGAAAAAAAACAGAAACAAATATAAAGACTTTAAAAGTGTCAAAATCCACCAAGCAATTAATTTCAATTTCAGCATTTTCATGGGCTAAAAAGTATGCTCACTGTGGAGGGAAACGTCACAGGTCACTCTTTCCAATCCTCTGCTTCCATAATGGAAAGTTACATCCAAACCGTTGGAATCACGCTTAGACACTGGCTAGGCTATAGCACTACCCAACAATTAGTAATTGCATGGGGGCTTCACAAAAACAAGACCCATTAGAGTAGAGCAAATACTTTCAGAGCTGCCCAGAAGCTGGGCGAGAACCTTTAATACTACTTGACTTTTGCTACCAGCCTACAGCATGGTCAGGGTGAGTACCCAAGCCAAGGCAGGGACTGGGGAAATATGCAGGCTAAATGAGGTACTGTGACAGCAAGAAAGATAAGTCTCAACGACACAAGCCAATTTACACACAAAGCCAACTGTTCCCAATGATAAGCAGTGCTTTTCAAATTGCAGATCATAACCCAGTGAACTAGAAAGAATGACCTCTTACAGTTCTCTCCCCAGTGAATGTACTAAAATTAATTTACTAGGTCTTGACTGCAATTATTTTTCTTTTTATGGAATGGAATCGAAAATTTCAGAATGTACTGCAAGCAAATAGTAAGTGTAAAAATGTTCCATGAAACTTTTTTCCTAGATAGATAAATGCTAGATACATATCCTAGATAGAAATGATAGATATATAGATGATTGATAGAGACATAGCTATTCAACTATTTATTGAGCACCTATTATGCACTAAGTACTTTTCCATACACTTAGATACATCTGTGACTACAGCAGATAAAAATCCCTGCACTCATGATATTACATACTAGTAGACTAGATAGAAATGTAAAATGTATTTCCTAGTGTGTCATAGTTGTTTTTTTTTTTTTTTAAGTTTGGAAGCCACTGTCTATAGAACAGAGATGCCCAAGCATTGTCTCCACCACTCAATCAAGCACAGGACCACCCAGTAATCACCCTGTTACATTGGAGAGCCCTGAATAGGGGTGAAGTGGAAAGAATAATCCATGTCATTCCCTCTCTCCCCTTCCAAGCCTGCTTTCAAGGTCAAGCCATCCTCTCCTTGCTCTAGTAGTTTGAAGCCATTCTCTCTTTGCTCTATTTTGCATCTCCTCCTTTAGCTTTGTCTCTTTGTGCCAGTTCTAATAGATAAAGTTGTTAAAAGGGAAGGAAAACAGCAAAGCAAACAAGCTCTTGTTGAATACTCCCTGGTAGTGTAACAGATGGAGAAGTTTCATTTTAATTTTTAATAAATATTCACTGCTAGTAATAGGCAAACCATTGAAATTATAATAGCCTATTCTCTTAAGCCAGTTAAACAACAATTCTACACATATACTTCCTAACTCTCGTCAGAGATATCCTAATAGGTATTAACTAATGTCCAATTCAATACTTCTCCACATAATGATTTGCTTATTTAATTTGTAGCAGATGTAGCTCCCATTTAGTTGGTCTCCAGTATAAGCCCAACATTGTACTATGTGCTTTGTCTTTCATCTTCACAATGAGCCTGTGAGGGAGGAATTATCTGCACTTTGTTAAAGAAGACACTAAAGCTTATAGAGGTTAAATAAATGGTCCGTGACCATTTGACTCATAAAGGGGCAGAGCTGAAATTTTAACAAATACCATGTAGCTCTACAAAATTACTGATCCTATGTCCACTAAGGGCGGAAGACTCATTAAGTATGAAAAATGATTAACTCTTAGAAAACTTACTTCACAGGCCTATGCTTCCCCTTGGTTGCTCTTAATGACTCTTCAATACTTTAGTGGTCACTGAGGAAGACTATAAATAACCCATTAAGTTTAGAAATAAAGTGTAAACACAAGTACTTTGTCCTACCTTTGCTGCAATAAGTTTAAGGATCTGGTTGCTCAAAACATTTCGATATTTCTTGCGCAAAACCCTCTTATTAACTATAAGGATAGGAGGAGGATAAGAGGACAGACTAGTCCAGAATGTCTGGTCTCTACTCTCAGTCTCACTGTTTCTTAATTGTATGGCCTTGGGAAAGCTGTGACTCAGTTTGCTCATCTGTAGAACAGGAATAATAATCGTGCTTAGGTAGAGGATTGCCGTAAGGATTCAATGAGGTATTATCATTGAATAAGTAATGCACTTAGAACAATGGGAGCACTACATAAACACTATGTATTTGTTATCCTTATGATTATGGCTTTTCTAACAAGCAGTAGCTCATCTCAATCCACTGAGCATGAAAAGTCTTAGAACGTATCAAGAAAAGAAACCAAAGAGTAAGTTCTGGGGTGGCGGAGGGGGAGAAGAAATCTTTAAACTCTGAGCTCTGTAAAGGCAGAGAATGATATCCATTCCACATCATCTGTCCCTCATTCCCTCATTGTTTCAGCTGCTGATCAGGGCACAGTGATGCCACTGCCAAACTCATGCTGCTCTTGGAAAACATTACACTTCATAAATTATTTGGAAAGGAACCCATTTTGTTTTTATGCTGATGTATATGAGATAGCTTCGCTTTGCAAAACACAACCAGCACGTTTATTTACTGAACAGAGGTGAGTACCATAGGTTTGCAGGGAAAAGAGAAATCATAACCATTGTTAAAAGAAAATTCAAACCCATGTTGCAACATAGGTCTTTATGTTATTTTAAACAACAGTCTCAAATGTTTGTCAGATGAAAAAGTCAAGCGTACATCAATAGAAAAGAACGTAAGGCTTCTCATCATCCTTTCGCCTGTTCTGTGAGCGAGGCAAGAATATGTTTAAAGTGCATCTCCTCATAATCAATCTCTGTACTTGAAAATGTCATCCTGAATGGACATTTTACAGCTGGTTAATTTTTGTCCCTTTTTCTCATATGCAAATACAAAACCGAAAAGCATACTTCTGGTACATTTTCTTTCTGCTGCTTAAAATGATGATTTCCTACAGATGTGCTACTATCTACAGCCCTAGCAGAAAAATGACCTTTTCCAACTATGCTCCTAGGTGGTTTCCACATATTTGTCTTTTTTCCAAAATATTTGTGAACAATTAAGCATTTGAATGTAGAAGGTAGAAAACGGTGTTATTGCCTTTGTCAAAGACTCAACACATTAAATATATTGCACATACAAATGTACTCAATTAACATTTTAATTAAGGATAACAAATAATAATGAAACAGATGACATTTTAATTAATTTTCTCAACTGTAAATAGCCTGATGGAAGTCATTGTGAAATCTGATTTAAATATTTCTCCTTGATAAAACAGAGACCTCAAACTATCCATGATCAGAAATCTCCTTTTTAAGTATTTACATACTCATAATGTTATGTCCATAGTAAGTTTCCAAGTAAAGGCTCTCAGAGTTGTAAACTGTATTCTTTTCCTATGGTACACAAGCAACGTATAGTCATGGAATAATTACATGTTTCAGAGCATCTGTTTATGTCCTGGGCCAAAACATAGTACTGATGTACTTACAGCTGTATTCTATAGTTCAAGATTCACGCTTGGTTGTTAAATAGAGATAAACCATTTTGCCAAGCTTAGCAACCCAATTCCATGATATCCAGCTTTCATATTGCCATAGGTCAGTGACACCTGTCCCTAGTTTTGCAACACACTGGGGGTTGCTAATTGTGCCAACTGGCATTATTAATTTATCAAAGCAAAATTGGATTTAATTCATTTTATTTTTGATAATAATTATGAGCCATTCAACACTTTGAAGCAGAATTCAGTGATAATATGGAAAATGATGCCAAAAATATTAACAGACATTGAATTGTCTAGAAAACAGAATAAGCCCTGCTCTCAGGTTTGCCAGATTTAGCATCGATAGATAGATAGATAGATAGATAGATAGATTTTTGTTTGTTTTTTGTCCCATATTGATTGCATGGAACATATTTATATTAAACAATTATTCATGATTTATCTGAAATTCAAATTTAACTTGGTGTCCTGTATTTTATCTGGCAACCCTACTTTTAAAGGAGCAGTATCTGTGAGATAAATTCACCTTGAAAAACATTTTTTGGTCTCCGATAGAGAGTGAACAAAAAGAGGAGACATCTGGTGGCAGACGATGCTCTGGCCTGGGAGGGTACCAGGATGGGCCCTCAGCCAGCATCAAGGAGCGTGTCCAGGAGACAAGCACTCTATTTAATAAGTGATACCTGAAGTTAAAAAGTTATTGATCTACTGCTTAATCTGCTCTGCTTTAATTGTTTTTTAATTATGAGTTATCCATAGCTCTCAGAGGACAGCCAGCAGTGTGGGGTGCTCTGTCCCTGAAGGAGAATGCTGGAGCCATTTGGGGCACTCCCCAGTTTCTTGAGGGGAAATCCTTGGAAGACAACTCAGTTCCAAGAGATACGGCCTGAAAAGACTTACAAATGTTCTCCAGGGCAAATGTGAGCCTCCGATAAAAGAGTGGGGGTCTCATGACTCAGGGAGGCAAAAGAACAAGGAGACAGACACATCCACAGACTGAGAGACCAATGCAGAGAGATGAGGGAGAAAAAAATCCCAGCTTTTGGAAATGAAAGCATTTTTTTCTCGCTGAGAACTCTGAAGGGATGTGATGATCAGGACATCATCTCCTTGAAATCCTTATCTTTTAATCAACAGGATTAGAACTGAATATTCGAATTCAATTATACAGATACTTCACCAGAAAGAAGCATCAGTTCCAATAGGACACAGCTAGGGCTAGTAATCCCCTCTCTTTCAAAAACATCCTTCTATTCACCTCCAGTTATTCGAAAGTCCATTACAATTTTGGAGTCACTTATCGTATAGTAATTCTCTACCCCACACCACTTCTGCAGTTCCCACATCTCTTGAGAGAAGAAAACTCCACATCCTGAAAGAAGGCCCCTGGCTGCTCTTCAACTCAAAGGATCCCCAGCTTTAAAAGGTGGGTATTTGGAGAAATAAAAGTGGAACAGAAACCAATCACCTAACACTATGGTCTACCTGCAATGTAAGAAGGTCTTTAACAGGCATGGGGAAAGCATCTGTCTCTATGCTATTGCTATTGTTGCTATTTAATTGGGAACACACAATTAGGACACCCTTAGCATGAGGTTCAAACATACGAGGCACTCAGTTCAACAATATAGAATGTACGAATGGAGGACCAATGAGTGGAAGTTGGGCAGCACACAGACACCCTCAGAGTTAATCAATGTTTCCCAAGAGATCTGGTGGGGGCTGTTCCCTCCCCCACCAGACAAAGCTGGAAGCTGAAGTGCAGAGAGTAAGGTGCTGCCTTCCCACTGCTGTGGATGAGGCCCCACTACCAGAGGGCATGCTGGGAAGAGATCTTGTTTCCTAATAGATATTGTTAAACTCTCTCATGGGCGTCCATGCAAGCTGGGCTGGCTACTCCTCTGCTTACCACAGATGAGCAGCCATTCATTCTTGGTCTCAGCTTTGGGCAAGTCCTCCCTCCCCCACCTTCCTTTGGCTGTCTCTAGGGGTTCAGTGCACCCTCTGCCCCTTATAAGAGCATTGATTTACCATATTTCCAATATCCTCCAATCTACATTTGCCACATCTTTCCAGCTGAGCTCAAATTACCTCTTCTGAATTAATTCACGCCATGCAATGTTACTTTCTCCTTTTATTCCTTCCTGAACCCTTACTCACTTATGTGTCAGGACTTTACCCTATATTTATGTTATTTACTCAGAGAAAGAACGTCAAGGGCTTGCATATTATTGGTGCCTCACATGTTGCTTTAGAAAGCAGTTAAGCAAATGAAAATTAGTATACAGGAGCACCGAAAGCTCTGTTGCTATGAGACACACACTGTTGGACAATTAAGTTTGCGAACTTCATTGTCCAAAGTTTGTGGTGTGTCTACTTCTGCCCATCTTGGAACTCAACTCTTCAACACAGTTATGTGGCCCATCCACTTGCTACTCAAACTGTGGTCCGTGAACGAGCATCCTCTAGAAACCTGTGGAGATGCAGAGTCTCAAGCCCCAACCCAGACCCACGGAATCAGAATCTACATTTTAACAAGATTCTTCGAGTGAGTAGTATGAACAATAAAGTTTGAGAAGCACTGGCTTCCCCATACCAGGCATGAAAAAAATCGACAAAGAATATCCCTTCGACGGCTGCAACAGAGCAGTCAACACAGATGTCTCTATTTTTGCCCAATCAAACCTATCGATTCGGAAACAACTATCCCACCAGACAAATTTCAAATTTTCTTCTCATTGCCTCAGTAAAACGGGAAAGAAGACAGACCTAGAACAGAGGGCTCAGATGAGAAAGGACGAATCACCTTGTGGAAAACAACTGAAAAAGAATTGGTACTTAACACTGGAGGTCTTTCAGTAGCAGGGGCCACAAAGGTAGGCAGCTCCCAGATCAGGGAGTGTCCTCAGACAGTGGAACAGGAGCACCCAGGATGGATACCCAAGAGCGCCCAGCAGAGGCTGGGAGTCACCAGAACCAGACCAGAAAGGAAGACAAAGGTACAGACTGTCCCAGGTCTGAATGGGAAACAACTGGAAATTTCAATCACGGCCCACTGGCTCTTGGAAGCCGCACACTAGTGTGCCAGAATCTAGACTAAACACTCCACCTATGTCACCTCATTCGACCACAACTATAATAAGTGTTATTATCTCATTTCACAGATGGGAGAACTGAAAAAACAGAAAAACTGTGAAACTCATCCGAGACACACCAGTGAAAGTGATGACACAGGGTCCAAAAGCAGCCTGGCTCCCAGGCCTGCATTTACCCTGTGCTTCACTGTCTCCTTCTACTGCAGCTGAGTGAAGTGCCCGGGGTTTTCATGACATAGTGAGGACTCTGTCGTTACAAAAAAATACTCCGTCCACAAATGAGGCAGCCCTCCAGATATCATTACACGCTCATGTCTGAAATAAGTAGATCTCACCTCAAAAACAAGCTCGCCATCCCAAGGAGCTTACGGACCAGGCGTTATGAAATGCTGTCTTCAAAAGGTGTTTGGTTTTGTTTGTTTTTTTTCCTTTCCAAGTTGGTATGTGCTATACATTACAACGAACAACATCAGGGTTTAGCAAAAATGACGCACTTTCCCTTCCTTGGGGAATAGCATATGCTGGCATGACTGTGTGGCCACCTGGTTCCTTGTACAGAAGGACTTTGTGGAAAGTCAGGTCTCATTAGGGCAGCACAGAGACTCTATATTCTGAAGGTCTCTCAGCCTGGCTGGGGGGGTCTGCTTGTATCCTTGGAGTCTTTGCGACCCCAGACTCGTCTCCCAGCCTTGGCCTGCCTAAGGAAAGTTATGTATTACACACTCTTACAATGAACTCAATCACCAAAGGGTCTGGTCACCCCTGAGTATGTAGACCAAGTACCTCCAGAAAACTCCCCATGAGCAGCACCCCGGTAGGAAGTAACTTATCCCTTCAAAGAATCTGCTTGTGTTATAAAAGAAAAAAAAAATACCTAAAGCCTAATTACGGGGAGTTGTGAAAAGCCACATGAAACTGAGGTTAGGTTATCAATAATATGTTCGACAGTAAACACATCAGCTGATCTTCGGAAAGGTGTTCTGTCACGTGGCAACTTCTGCCCTTCACCTCACTGGCATCCCATGTGCCTTGAGTCTCTGAGTTTATAGCTCTCTATTGGGCTTTTCAGAAATACACAGAGTGGTTTCAAAATCTGAGCTTGTGTATGTATAGAGAATCTCAGGGAAAAGACTCTTCAGTGTGATAAGAAAGCCTAGGAAGCACGTAGGAGAAAAGCTGCTCCCATTTAGTTTACAGATAACAAACCCGAAGAAAGGCTCGTGTGGACCTTGAGGGGTCTGTAGAAAGTTAGACGCTACCCTGTTCTTCTCCTGGCACTATTAAATACAGATTCTATTTTAATTTCTGAAGGTTTATCGGTTTCCCCTTTGCATTCCAAAGCCTTTTAGTTCTGCAGATCAAAAATAATATTTTAATATCAGATGTTCTTAGGCTACTGTTAAATTATTCTTACTATGTCTCACTTGCTAATTGTTGAATTTTCATGTTTATTTTTAATTTTTAATCTTGAAAATAGGGAAAGTGATATCTCTCCTGACCTTCCCATCACTGTAGGAAAAAAGGGAACAAATACATATAGTGTAGAAACTACAGGAACAGATTAGACCAGTGGGACCCATGGAAGCCAAAGGAGGGGAACAACAGAAATATTTCAGTCATTTGGGCCCAAGGTCCAATGTGGGTTTTACTACTTACTGAGGAAATTTGCACACGTTCATCAACCTCCATGACCTCGTTTTCTCCATTTGTTAAACAAGCATAATACTCTCCTTGCAAGGCTGGTTCAAGGCTAAGATAAAATGGAGGGAAAGCACTTGCCACAGTGTAGAAATCCCAGTTATCACAAAGGTGATGGTGGTGGCTGTGATGATGGTGATGGTGACAACTGACGGGCAAAAGTGACAAGATAGGGCCGAGAGGGTAAAAGTAGGAAAGGTAGACGACAACACTGGATACAGTTTACCCTAAAATCAAGAAATGATCATGATTGAGTACCTATAACAGTTATTCTCCCAATCTGGTTAACAACTTGATTCTGTTACGAAAGATTTGAGCTAGCTTGTAAATTCCATTGGGACCCACATATTTTCTAATCCGACTGCATTTATCTCCACATTCAAACTCACAGTAATCAATTATTGATCCCAGGGGAAGGTCGGCCTAAAGTATCCTTAGGTGGCTTTTTCCTTTGCAAGTTTATTTTTGAGCTCTTTTTATAAATGAATGGAGGTATTATGAGACACTTGCACAGCTGATGACACTTGAAGAAAACAATTAAAAGATCCCTGAAGAAATTTTCCAAGGAGGAAAAACATAAATTATTTTTCAGACATATTTTATTGAATTGGAGTTCAAATGCTATATGATACTTATGTTCTTAACAGTGTGGAACCCTTTGTCAGTCAAAAATTGACTTGTAGATATTCCATTTGTAGAATAACGAATTAGTCAACCTTATTAGCATAAATCACAAAAATCTCCTTAAAGACCTTGGGTTTCTTAAGGACTTCAACACCTCCCATTTCCTCAATGTGAACATCAGTTTACATTAATCACAAGACCATAGTCCACTTACTCAAAGGGATATTACATAAAAGGTTGTACCACCTGCTATTAAATACTGTATCTTTAGCATTTGGATCGCTTGGGATATTGAAAGGAAGAGTTCATTAATGACATGTGAGGCTCATTTTATTTATAGTCCATGGGAAAAGGCACATGTCATGGCTATCACAAGTACTTCTGCAGCCAAGAAGTCACCGTTAACCTAAGTGCCATGCAAAGCTAGTGCAAGTCCAATGCTGGGGTCCCTGGCAGTCAGAAACCCAGTAAAAGAGGGAGAAAAATTCATTTTCCAAACACCGATAGCAGAAGGACTATGAGAATGTGGGAGAAGGTCAAATCCAAACCACAGCTGGAACTTTCATAGTAGGGACACTTTTGCCACCATAACAAGAGAGAAAGAGCAAAGGTGGTTTGGGCTGTAGGCTGGTTTAAAGGCTTGGTTGACATTGAGAAGGCCTTGGGCAGACCTCTTCTATTTTCTCTGTGAAGTAGTAGAAAGTCCTTTGTTGAGAGATGGGATGTGGGGAGAATGGTGATTTGACAGAGTCACGCTGGCTGTTGCAGAGCCGGTTAACTGGGACACAAAGGGTTGTCCGGCCATTTGAAGTTGGTGAATATGAGTCTCAGACTTCTCAACCCACTTCTGCCCATTTCTCCTGCTCGACTGGACTCCTAAAGGCCTTAGTTGATTTAGAGTCACCAGCACCTAGTACAGCTCCTGGCACAAAGTAGTTCTTCATAAACATTGTTTGAAGTCGATTAGCTACGACAAATATCTGAACTGTCTGAGCATAAACAAGCTTTAAATACTAGATTTTCTTTTGGAAGTTTTCAAAGCACAGTTGATTTGTTAGTGAAGTCCAGTGCATGCACGGAGGAAAACTCGAGGCCTGGACTTTACATTCAAGGTCAGTCAGTGGTACAGGAAAGGCCAGGTGAGAAGAGGTTCAAGTGCAGCAGACCTGGGGAGCAGGAGTGTGAAGATTAGCCAGATGTCCAGCGCCCCCTGCTGAGTGCCACCTTAAGGGCAGCAGGGTTCCAGAAACAGGATCAAAGGACTCCCCAGCGTCACCCCCACGACCCTGGTTCTCAGGGAAAATTACGCTGGAATGTGGGGAAAAGCTTTGAAGGAAACCCATCATTCTCCTAGTCCAGCTTTCTAGTTTTATTCTAGTTTTATGAAGAGCACTCTTCCCTGGAACTCAGGGAAGGAACAGAGCATGCTGAGCTCTCTTTCTCAGGATCCAGCTCTGCTGCTCCCACCTACAGACCTTCCAGCTTCTTCTTACGGCTGCCAAACTAGCACGTTACATTCCAGCTATTCCAAAGTATTCCTGGTTTAAGATGCCACATGTTGTTTTAAGTTCCCAGCTGTGTACGGGATGTCGGGATGTCCCCTCCCACTGGAAGGCCTCTCTCTCCCGATCCCATCTGTGACAAACGCCTACTCCCCGCTCTCAGGTGCCACCTCCTCTACAAAGCCTGTCTTTCCCAGAGTGGTGGAGCCCACCTCTTCTCAGTCCTTGAACATACACATAGGCATGGAGAAAACCACATTTGATTTGACCTTTTCCCCCCAGTGGCTTGAAAAGTTACTGGCACATACTGACACTCAGCGCATGTTTGTTGAACTGCGTTTTACCACTCATGTACCTTGCGACCAAATGGCTGTCTTAGGTATAACTTCATTTTGAAATTTCCTTTCTCCAACCCATGCAGTAAAAAATCTTTGTTCTTCTTAAACTGATTTTAGGAACTCATCCTATAAATATACTATTGGGTTTTGAATAAATTCCTGAAACATAAAAATATTTTAAATGAGTACTGATTTCTTTACTTTATTCTATCAGTTATTTTTTAATTCAAACAATCTAGGAGCCAGAAGTTGGATATCAATTTAAAGATGCTTCAAATACTACCAAAGACATGAGGGTTATGGAAATAAGATTCTGTTCATGCTCCAAATTCGGAAATATTAGAATTAGAGGCACCCCTTGAAGCCAGAAGAAAGTGGCTTTAGAATAAATAAAAGGGAGCACCACTTCACACAGCAGGTGGCAAACATGAAACTCTTTATTCTGAGAATTGGTACAGACTTGAGAATATAAGTAGGTTCCAAGAAGGACTTAGCTATAATGTAAGATGACGGTTCCAACATGTCACTGAGTAGAAATCAGAGCTATTTACCTTATCAGTAAGGTGCATCCCACCTTCTCCCCCCTCTCCCCAAAATGTCATCTGTATCCTTAGCTATAACACTGAGCAGGATATGTCCAGTTTGGGCTGACTGAACCCAGGATGGTATTTCTGGTGCTTTCATATTCTAAAATCACAGCTTGGTTGTCTGGGGAAATTTACTTTTTTGAAACAGGATGCCTTTCTTTCTTTGGTTCATCCTATATAACTTAACTGTCAACAGTCATTTAAAATAAAATATCTTCCAAAATAGTTACTTCATTCAACAAGTACATGAGGCAGGTCAAAAAAGAGTTGTACTCCTGCCACAAGCTGAATATCTTTCTAAACCATCTGTACTTGGGGAAGGAAAAACTGAGTTACCACATGCACTTATGCTAAGCCATATGCCCCATGTTAAAGGGGAAAAAAGCAGAAAGATGTTACCTAAAACCAAATGGCAAGTTTGGTTCACAAAAGTTTTAATCACAAATTTTATCATGTAGAGTCCACAAAATTTTCACTCAATAAACATAATGTTTATCAAACTGCATACAAATGGTAGGAATCACATGTCAGGAATATTTAAGGAAGTAAAGAAAGACAATGAAATTAGTCATTTTACCTTAATGTGGGATCTCCAGACTTGAAAGAAACTGAAGGGATCTCTTAGCTTGATAACATGGGGAACAATTAAAGGCGGAACTTGTGTCTCAGCACAGGAGAGGAGAGTGGTAGGTAACCAGGGACTTGGGGTGGGGGTGGCCCTTGTGATGACTGACAGACGTTCAGTAACCACCAGTTCCCATTGTTACAGGAAGTGGCTAATTCCAGCAGGGGGTACTTATGTTTATTGGGTTGCTGTGTCATAAGAGGAATTTCTGAGGAAAAATAACCATTTACTAAGATCCTACTCCTCTCACTGACAAAATCATACACTGGCACACACATTTCAGAAATCTTTGAAATAATTGTTCCTATATAATAACTATGATGTGCAACCATTAAAGTTTTTTCGTTCGGCATGCAAGAGTTCTTGAATTCCTCCCCTCACCGAACCCTAGAGAAGCCACAAAGGAAAAGAAAAGCGTATGACTTTAAAGACCTAATATAAAAACTATGAAGAAACTCGGGGAAGAAAAAGATTGGTAATAACTAAGTGGGGAAGGAAAATGGCAGCCGGTATGGAGGAGGTAGGAGTGATGCATGAACATGTAGGTTGGTGGTGTGCAGAAGTGTGTGCTTTTCACTCTGTCGAACTTTACTTGCCCCTTACCACCCTGCAGCAACATGGGATAACTTCAGGGCAGAGCTGGGGTCTGGCTGGCATTGCAAGAAGCTAAAAACAGGTGCAGGCTGATTAGCCCAACCCTGAGTGGTCCCTTCACCTGCCTGGCACCTACACAGCCTTGGCGTAGGACTAGACAACCCAGCTGAAAAAGATGTAGAGAGAAGGCTTAGAGGCAGGAGCACAGAGAGAGGTTCACTCACAGATTGTTAGTGAGGAGGAGCAAATGTGAAGCTCAAGTCCAAGGTTTAGTGCTGTGAACTCTCCATTCTGAGGCACACCGTCAACCTCCCCTCCTTAAAGCCAGCAGGATGACACAAGGTAGGATCTGGCTTTGGCCAGTAATATGTGTTCTCCTTTATTAATGATTACATAACAACATTTAGTGGAAGGTCTAATAACTACTGTAATTTTGAACCAAGACACAGCCCACCCACTACAAGCATGTGGCATGAACAAGAAAACCTATGCTGTTGCTGACACTGAAATGTAGGGGATTGGCCATACCTGCAGCCTAACCAAACATGAACGATACACACACAACTACATGATACAGCTGAGTGATAAAAGCAGAAAACACAGGAAGAGTTATAGTACAATACCACTGATGAAAACTAAAAGCACATTCACATGCAAAACAACACCACAGACTTCACAAGGACACACACATATTTAAGATACCATACATTTAAAGCATACATCAAAGACCCCGGAGTGAATGCTAAGGGAGAGAAGGGAATTGTTGCAGTGATCCAGGAAGATGAAAGAGAAAGGAAATAAAACAAGAAGAGGTCTTCGCACCAACCAATGATGCTGATGAACTATGAACTAAGGAAAATAATTAACTTAACTCTCTGTGCCTGAGATCTGATTAAAACAAACAAACACCACCATTACGGATGATTGGAGGCTGAAAGTAATGAGTAATTGGCATTTATGAGACTAGATAGGGAAAAAAATGGAAGATAGCAACTAAAGAGCTTGTACAAATAAACGCAGATGCTGTCAGGTCTAGTAGCCCCGAAACTGCTATTTTCAGAGATGCCCTCATCTCATCTCAAGAGAGTACGACATTGAGGCCAGGTCAGGGATAAGAGCCTGAGAAACTGAAAGGGCCATAGGATGGTCCTCAGAACTGGCCTCGGAAAGGCTAGTCACAGATTGTCTTTTCCAGCTCAGACATACAACACCGTCACTGTTGTTCCTGTTCTTGTCATTGGAACCCAAAGCAAACTCAGGAATCCAGTGGCTGTCCAGACATTTGGATGGAGTCAGGACATCCTATCCACACCCAAGACAGCTGAAGGTACCCTCCTGGTTTTGTCACTGTTCCCGTAGTGGCAGGTGGTGGTAATACATAGCTAGTTGGTGTTCTTCCTTCTGTCTCTTTCTCTACCTGTGTAGCAACCTTCCCCCAGGGCCCTAACCAAACTGGAGTGCCAATACACCAAACACTCCAAACAAGTCCTCTTGGTCCCCAAACATGCCATAAAGCATACTTCACAAAAGAAAGGTGATATGGAAACAATGCGACATGTGCTTTCCTGCATTCAGGTTTGGCAAGAGAAGATACTAAATTGGGAACAAGTACACATAGCTGCTTAGCTGGAGCAAGCCACAGAGGAAGAAAATGAAGCCTTTGCTTCCGGCTCCCCTGGGTATTCTTCAGGTCACTTTTTTGTGGACTAATAATAACAGATCTGATCTATATACAGGTTCTCTTGTCTAAAATTACTCAGCTATGTTAAGTCTTTTAGCCACAGTTTGATAATAAGATGCAAGATAAAGTACTTGTGAACACAGAAAATTAATGGAAAGGAAATAGTGTCTGAGTGTATGCTGAGTTTAGCCACCAGCATCTATTTTTAAAGATGACCTAATTAGTTGTTACATAGGATATGAGGAGAAAAGAAACACAGGCAAAGCTTTCAGACAAACCCACCAGTACCTTTAAATGCATGACATTGTTGGAGCAATCCTATAAAAGCTTCTGGCATGATTTTAACACAGTTGTCAAACACGCCAGGATGGATACATGAGGGGAGAAAACCATTTAAGTCTGGGGGTGGGAGGAAAGGATGGGATTAAAAAGTGACCGTAAAAAAATTATTTTGGTAATTATTAATCTGCATGTATCTCCTAACATACTCCCGATTTAGTAAATCAGATTGTAGTCATTTTGCCTCAGGCTTTTGCCCCCAACTGTACCTGCCAATAGGACCATAGATCTTTATATTGTTTTGTTTTGATGAGGGTTAATGTTATTTAAATAGGAAATAGATCAAAGAAAAAGGCTTGCCTGTCATTAAATTAGAGAATTCTAAAATTTAAACAAAATAATCCAAGTGCTGGATTCCCCCTGAAGGACAGATACTGCCCTTCAAGGCAATAAAACATGCTTGAAAGGCTGAAGCACATTACTTTGTTATTTTTGCAAATAAAAAATGATTCTAAAGATTAACTTTATTTCCACATTTGGAAAGCAAAGCTAAACTAAAGAACAAATACTCTAATGGAATGTAAAAGAACATATCTAATAGACCTATTTTATAAAAGCATTGGCTAAGCATGAGAAAACTAAAAAATGGTATTTTAAATCCTATTAACATGCACCTCTTCCAAGAAAACACTAATCCAATACTATAGCAAAGAAGTAGCATTTGTGCACTTCCTGCTCAGATAAAACCCCAGCCAACATTATCTACTCTCAGATACTTGTAGCTCAGTCTGGCAAGAGAAGGGTTGTTGGTGAATTTTCCAAACTCACACTCAACTGAGCATAGAAACCTGCCAATCAAACTTCCAGCTTTGAATGACAGAATAAACTAGCTCATGTCATTTCCCTCTACCCAAACGCAATGAAACAAAAACTAGTTTAAAAAAAAAAAAAAAGTAAAGCAAAAATTGATCAACACATGGCAAACAAAGAAAAGTCTACAGCCTAAGGCGGTTACCTCAGAGGACAGTGAGAAAAGAAAAAGATTTAGGAGGGGAGCAAAATATCACTGTGTAAGGAGATTCAGTCACACACACCTCCCACATGGCCCTCACAAGCTACACTGGGGAGCTGCGAAATCTTGAGCCCTCACATCAATAATAAATCTAGAGAGAGGCAAGCTTAGTGGGCGGCTTCCCCCTCCCCAACCCCACACCCCACCCCTTTCCCCCGGGAGCTATAGAGAGGCTGTTGGGAGAGAAATGTTTGCAGTTCTCTGGCAAAAGAGAAGCCTCTGAACCACAGGATGAATTGAGGAAGTATCAGAAGCATGTGAGGGCCCCCTCTTGGGAATGGAGGTCACCTTCCAACCAGACATTTAGCAGCACCACGCTCAGAGTTGAGAGTGGCATCCAGACAATCTAACAAGTGTGTCCATCTCGGCTGAGCCTGCCTGGTCCCTGCCACGAATTTATAAAGTGGATCCAACCCAAAGGAAAAGCAAAGCCTGAGCTGTCTTTTCTTAGTAGAAAGCAGGTCTCATATAAAGGGGCAAAGACAATAAAATACGCTGGCTGTTTCTGGAGGATGGGACTGAGGTCATTGCTTTTACTTTCTTCTCTGCATGTTTCTGATTTGCTTAGTCTTTATAATGAACTTGAATTTTCGTATAAAAGAAAAATATTTTTTCTTTAAAAAGTACTGAAAGCAAGAAATGTGACTGGTGTTTAGCTCACCACACTGATTTTTCAGACTCATGAACCTGAGGTTCCCACAAGGTTCCCATCTTCATCAAATAAATCCAACCCATTTCGTAACTTTGACCTTTGAGAGGAGAAGAGAAAAGAAAGAACAGAGAAAGGAAATATCAAGATTTAGAAAAAAAATGGTAAGAACAAAGGAGGAAACTGATCTGTGAGACATCGGGATCCGGGACGATCCTAGAGTAGTTGGTGGAAATGGAGTCTGTCTTCTGGTCCTAGCTTTCCCCTCCCACCCCACACTTCTCCGAGGGACTCTCCCATCACCCCAATCACCAGCAAGCCCTGACATCCAGTTTCAGTCATCTACAGTCCGGGCAGCAATTAAAGGGGGCTGAAGTGAGAACTGGGTTACTAATCAGACGCATGTCTGTCCATATGTAGGTGTGTGTGCATGTGTGTGGGTTATGTGTGTGCTGCTCAGGCAGAACTAATAAACTTATTCCAAACATGAAGAGCTACTATTTGAAAGAAAACATATAGTTCTTTATTTGAATGTACTTTTTCTACAAAAAAAAAAAACCTGTGAATAACTTAAATAACCTTGGTACGACGTGAATAAACAAGAATTATAATGATGAGCAAAATTTAAAGGGAACACAGCAGAATAATGTACTCTTCTGTCACTGTTTGCCACTGTTCGCCATCTTTCAATGGATCACAGATTAAATGATGCACCGTATTTTAGGTGCCATGATGAAAGAAAAACATGTTACCACATAAACTGTAACTCAGTACCTTCTTATCACATCAACTGTCAGACAGTTCTGGTCACAGGGATATTCAGATGTGTAGTATATCTTAGAGTAGGTGAAATGCAGTACTACTCACCCCTCACATACCAGCCTTAGTTGTGTGATTATTGACAGCTCCCTTAATTCTCCTGGTCTGTTTCTTCAACTATACAAGTGTTGGACTTTGATCATTTGTATCATCGATAAGATTCCTTTATATTGTAAAAATTCTATGGTTCCAGATCTCTGGTTTTCTCCCAGAATTAAGATACTCTGGGGTCCTGAAGTGTTTCAGGCGATAAGAAGCCAGAGCTCCAGATGGGTTTTGCTGCTTGGAAAGCCTCAAGGGACTCTGAGCCTTTCTAGCACCCCCATCTCAGCTCCTACAGGAGGTGCCAATGAAAAGGCAGGCATCCTCCCTCAGCCACCACCCATCCCACTAACACCTCCATTCAGGAGTCGTCCCCACTTGCGTTGTCCTATCACCTACTTCTTTGTTCTTTTTCTCCCAGACCAGAAGAGAGAGATACAGAAAGAAAGACTAGATGTTTCTTTCTTCCATCTAATCAAGACTTCCAGATGGCTTTCTTCCAGTCAGGGAATAGTTGCCTGGGTAACCAAGTATTAACGGGAAGTAATTCCTATTCTCTTTCTTGCTAGATTAACCATTCTTCAGGTTTCTCCCTCCTGTCTTACTAGGGAGTTAATAATAAAAGGATTTATTTAACTAGACTATATTTTATAACCCCTGCCCACTTCCAACAGCAAATTCCAAACTGCCTCTTACTGGAGGCTTTTCTTTAATGGACCAGAACTACTTTTTCTCATCTAAATATTTTAAACCTAATTGGGACACAGCAAAGCAATGCAAGTTCAAAAAGCAGTTAGAATAGCTTCCTTCTGCCTTGATTTATCAATGCCTGAGGCTGCTATATTGAAATATAGCTCCAGTTTTATAGCATCAAGACCAGCTGAAAATAGCAATGCTTTTGGAAGGGAAAGGACTTTCTTTACCAAAATATCTAATCCCCCTGTGTATCAATGTTGAGAGTGCAGATTATTTTCTTTAGTTATATGGGTGGTGGGTAAGGTCCAAAATGACAGACCAGGGTCTAAGGTACAGTGAGATAAAGACAAGCCTCAAAAGCATCCTTAGAAGAAGGTGTGTGGCATAGAGGGAGATGGATAACACTAAGTGGGAATGAATTGCAGCTCCAGTTCCACTCTCTGTCTTTCTCATCCTGATATGTGCCTGGGAGGCTAACTTCTGTGAACCATACCAGCCTGCCTTTGCCCTCTGGCTTCCTGTTGAGTTTGGTCAATGGAAAGGACTTGCCAGCAATGAGAAGGTAGATGCAGCGTAAAATTGGATATTTATAGCCCCCATTCTCTCCCTGCTGGGTTGGCAGTTTCTGTGTTTCTCTGCCCACAGCCACAGTTCCTGCCAGGCGGACCTCGCCTATAGCTACAGGTCTCCATGGGTTTCAGTAAGCACTTCAAGGCTAGAGATGGTGGGGGAGGGGGGAAAGGGAGCTTCCCACTACCCTTGGGTGCTTCACCAACCCTTGTTGGATTCCCTCAAAGCTTAACCCTTTATACATCTGCACTTCAACCACAACTTTCTTCAGAATTATTCATTTCTTTGAATGTGATAATCATATTGTGATGTTTTTTTCATTAACTCTTTAGTATAAGTCATGCTCTTATAGAAGTATATGTGGACTTAGGTAAAAAAAAACATTGTAATTATTTTTTAAAGTGGACTTCATCTTTGAGAGATACATCCTAAAATATTTAGGGACAAATGATATTTATATGAAGCATGTTTGGCCATGAGTTGATAATCATTGAAGCTAAGAGATTGGCAAATAGGTACACAGTCTTCTTTATAATCTTTATTTTTATACATGTTTAAATTTTTCCATCATAAAAACTTTTTTTAATGGAAAAAAACTTTTTAATCACCCCATTTGGTTATGCTACGTGTTCCCTTTGGTAACCTAGACTGATACAGGAATAGAGGAGAAATGAGTAGAGAATATAAGCAAGATGAACATGGCCTATTATATAATTCTGGAACTATCCCTAAAAAGCAAAGGTTCCAAATAATGTGTTTTAGGTCCTTTCTAAACTAGGAATAGACAGACAAACCTCACAAATTCACCTTAATTAGGAGAATAATTCTATGTGACCCAGAAAAGATCTATGTAATGTGAGAAATTTTATTTTTAATTATTTTAATTGAGTAATTTATTTACTTTTAATCTCCAGCTGGCCTTCATGCACTCTCCAATCTTATATCACAATGTGTCTTTTTATAAATCTTTACGGAAAACTTTTTTTTATAACCATCTTAGATATGCTTTTCCTCATACTAACATAGTTTTCTGCCCTTCTCCTCTCCACTTCAAAACTCATCCTCCTGAAAAATTCAGCTTGTTTAAACACTTCTTTAAAGATTGTCTTGAGATTTCCAATCAACATGGTGAAGTAAGGAAATTCTGTGCTGGCCTTCTCTCACGACCTCATCAAAATTACTACTAAATTACCGAAAAACCATCATTGAGAACCACCTGAAGTCTAGTTGAACAGAGGTCTTACAACTAAGGATATTCAGATGAAGCCAGGTCAAGACTGGTAGAAGGGTGACGCAGAGGGAGCTTGTTCTCGTACCCACATGTGGTGGTTAAAAATTGGGAGGGATATCTCAGTTGCAGAGGACCCACTGAGGAGTGAAGTGGTCCTAGCCCCAAACCAGGCTCCCCACCCCAGGGTTTCAGGGCAGGGAGATAAGTCCCCACAAGTTCTGGCTGTGAAAACAAGAGAATATTGTGGCTGAGTGAGACAAAGGGCTGCTAGAATCCCAGGCATTCTACTTAAAGGGCCCACACAGGAACTTACTGCTGATGGACTCACTGACTCGGAACTCCAGTACTGGGGCAAGTAGAAACGCATCAGGTACATACAGGGAGGAACTGAATTGTCTGGCTACAGGGTGAAGGGGGGCAGCTTTCTCCCAGACAAAAGTGTGGGCAGAAGTTATTGTTCTTATGTTGAGCTCTGCCCACTCCCAGCGTCCTGCAAATGCTGGCAGACATCATATGTGAGTCTCCATCAACCTGGCTAACACCATTGGCCCCTCCCTGGTGATTCCCTGGGACCTCACCCCACCCAACTTTGTAGGCCCACACAGCCACTTCCAGTGGCTTTTCCATACAAAAGGGTCTCTCTTGGCTCATGCTACGAACTTTCCTAAAGTCTTTCAAAGGTTCAAAAAACCCAAATAAGTAGCATCGGTCCTCAGCATGCCCTGCACCTCTGGCTAAGCAGCCCCAAGCTCAGCACTGGCACCAGCCAGCCTCAGTTCAAGGCTGAGTCACCCCCAGGCACCTCCAACCCCAGCATGTGTAGTAGACATCTATGGATGTTTTTGTGGCTCATGCCAGCTGGCACCGGATAGGGCCCAGGATGCAGCTGAACTTGGCCTGTGGTGGGGCACCTCCCAGGAGGCCCTAAAGCTGGCATGCCCACTGGTTGGCTTTGGACCACATGGGAGCACCAACTGACTGCCTACATGGAACACACACCCAAAGGGCAGACTGGGCAGGCACTAAAGCCCTGCTAAAGTGAATCCTGTTCCATAGGATCAGCCCCTGCACAACAGTTCGTCCAATATAGTTTTAGCCAGTACTCAAACCAGAAAACATGATGGTAAATCCTGCTCACTGATGTGCAAACAGCAACCAAGGCTCAACTACAACAGGAAGGCATACACAAACCTCATAAGGGACACACCTGGTGCACCTGGCTCAAGTGACCAGAGAGACTGTGCCACTGGGCCCCACAGAACACCTACTACATAAGACCACTCTACTAAGATCAAGACATAGTAGCTCTACTTAATACATAGAAACAAACACAGCGAGCAGCCAAAATGGAGAGACAAAGAAACATGTCCCAAATGAAAACACAGAACTAAGCTCCAGAAAAAGACTGAAAATAAATGGAGACTAGCAGTCTACCAGAGGCACAGTTTAAAACATTAGTTATAAGGATGCTCAATGATCTCAGTGAGAACTTCAACAAAGAGATAGGAAACATAAAAATGGAGACACAAAACATTAAAAAGAGCCAGTCAGAAATGAAGAATACCATAACTGAAATGAACGATACATTAGAGAATCAACAGTAGATCAGGTGAAGCAGAGGATAGAATTAGTGATTTGTAAGATAAGGTAGCAGAAAACAATCAGAACAGCAAAAAGAAAAAAGAATCAAAAAATAAATAAATAAATAAGAATAATTAAGGGGCTTCTGGGCAGTCAACTTCAAGTGTACCAACATGCACCTCACAGGGGTACCAGAAGAAGAGAGAGAGCAAGGAATTAAAAACCTATTTGAAGAAATAATGACAGAAAACTTCTCTAACCTGGCAAAAGAAATAGACATACAAGCCCCAAAGAGGGCCACACCAAGACACATCGTAATTAAAATGCCAAAAGTTAAAGACAAAGAAAGAATCTTAAAAGTGGCAAGAGAAAAGCAGTTAGTTACCTACAAAGGGGCTCCCATAAGACTGTCAGCTGATTTTGCTACAGAAACTTTACAAGCCAAAAGGGATTGGCATGAAATATCAAAGTGATGAAAAGCAAGGACCTACAGCCAAGATGACTCTACCCAGCCAAGCTATCATTTAGAATCGAAGCGCAGATAAAGAGCTTCCCAGACAAGAAAAAGCTAAAAGAGCTCATCACCACCAAACTAGTACTGCAAACTTCTTTAAAAAGAAGACCAAAAAAAAAGATAAAAAAAATGAATAATAAAATGGAAATTGCTATATATCTATTAACAAGTACTTTAAATGTAAACGCATTAAATGCTCCAATCAAAAGATATAGGGTGGCTGAATGGATAAGAAAACAAGACCCTTACCTACGCTGCCTACAAGATACTTACTTCAGGTAGAAAGATACACACAGCCTGAAAGCAAAGGGATGGAAAAAAATAGCTCATGATTATGGAAACAAACAAAAATCTGGAGTAGCAATACTTATACTACCCCACACTTAGTAGGCCCACACAAGCCACTTCCAGTGGCTTTTCCATACAAAAGGATCTCTCTTGGCTCATGCTACGAACTTTCCTAAAGTCTTTCAAAGGTTCAAAAAACCCAAGTAAGGAGCATCGGTCCTCAGCATGCCCTGCACCTCTTGCTAAGCAGAGGCTTGGCAACACTTTAAAACAAAGACTTTAAAACAAAGGCAATCACAAGAGACAAAGAAGGACCTAGTAATCCTACTTCTGGGTATTTATCCAAAGAAACCCAAAACACTACCTCAAAGGGATATGTGCATCCATATGTTCATTGTAGCATTGTTCACAATAGCCAACATATGGAGACAACCTAAGTGTCCATCAATGAATGGATGGATAAAAAAGAGGTGGTACATATATACTATGGAATATTACTCAGCCATAATAAAGAATGAAATCTTGCCATCTGCAACAACATGGATGGACCTAGAGGGTATTGTGCTGAGTAAGTCAGACAGAGAAAGATGAGTGCCATATGATTTCACTTACATATAGAACCTAAAGAACAAAATAAATAAACAAACAAAAACAGAAACAAACTCATAGATACAGAAATTTTTGATGGTTGCCAGATGGGAGGGGGGTTGGGCTGGATGAAAAGGGGGAAGGGATTAAGAAGTACAAATTGTTTGTTACAAAATAGTCATGGGGATGTAAAATATAGCATAAGGAATATGGTCAATAATATAATAACTATGTGTGTACAGTATCAGACTGGTACTAGATTTATCAGGGCGATCACTTTGCAAGTTATATAAATGTCTAATCACTATGCTGCACACCTAAAACTAATATAATATTGTATGTATACTGTAATTGAAAACTAAAAAATTATTTAAAAATAAATGAAGACTGTCTTGATCATACTGGCTCAAAATGAACTTCCATTCCTAGGGATTGCTATCTCTCCTCTGGGTTTCTTTGGGGAAGTACTTAACCTCTCAATGCCTCAGTTTTGTCATCTGTAAAATGAAGTTCTAACAGTTGGTACTTATTCAGATTTGTATGAATGTTAAGGAAGTCTATTCATTCAATGTTAACTACTATTATTATCGTTTATTCAAGAAATGTGCATTAAGCTTCCACTATGTGTCTGGGGTATTTTTGTTTTTGGTTTTTTTGGTGTGTGTGTGTGTGTGTGTGTGTGTGTGTGTGTGTGGACCGAAGATACAACAATAAACAAAATTAAGCCCCTGCCATCATGGAGCTTTCTATTTACAGCAGAGACAGATAATAAACACAAAAACTAATAATCATTAGGGTTTCCAACAGTGTTAAGAGACTAAAACAGAGTAAAACTGATGGAACAGCCTATTTTCAGATAAGGTGATCCAGAATGGCCTTTCTAAGAAGGTGATATTTCAATGAAAAGTCACATATTGAAACTAGTTTTTAAACCAGTTTCACTGCCTAAGGAAAAAACTCATAGATAAGTATCAAAAGACTGTAAATATTTGGAACTCAGTGTTTTCTAGCTAAGTAATAATGATAAATTCGAATACCTGCCTGGATTGGTAGACTCATCAATGGATAAATTCACATTATAAACCTAGAATCCATTCCCAAGCTGTATTTCACTGCCTTATTAAATGTTATTAACTTCCCATATTGTCTTTTTCACACTGACCTAATTTTTCAAACACAGGGATTTGTCATCACAACTTTTTCACCCTGTTGACAGGTTCTTCTCTTGCTATTTCACAGACTTAGCCTTTTAATTTCTTCACCTTTAATTGTTGCTAAGAAATTGCCTTCAGTCTGAATTACGCTTTTAAACTGCTTTCATGCTACCTTGTTTCCCTGAAAATAAGACCTAGCCGGACCATCAGCTGTAATACATCTTTTGGGAAAAAAATTAATATAAGACCCAGTATTAAATTATTATATTACATTACATTACATTACATTACATTACATTACATTACATTACATTACATTACATTACATTATATTATATTATATTATATTATAAGACCTGGTCTTATATTATAGTAAAACAAGACCGGGTCTTATATTAATTTTTGCTCCAAAAGACTCGTTAGAGCTGATGGTCCGGCTAGGTCTTATTTTCGGGGAAACATGGTACTGTTCACATGTTGTCCTTTTATATCCGAATTACTGTCATTGAATTCTTTCATCTTCTTCCACCTTTTTACTCTCTCTTCTTTATTCTCTTCATCCTTATATATAGCCAAAGGGAGAGGAGATTCCAAAAGAAGCTGTGTACCCCAGGGGAGGTGTGTGTTTGAAGGGAGAGGGAAGTGGGAGGCTACACTGGTGGGAGCAGAGGATTCAGAAAACATAAGATGTGGGTGAGAAGAGGTAACATCATCCGAGAGACCTACCGTCATTTTTCTGACAATTTCAGAATCTGAGAATTAATAAAATGATTTGTGTTAGAAAATTTCAGGAGATTCACGAAGATAAACATGATGCTTATTTCCACCAATGGAAAAAAAATCTGGCAATGAAAATTGTCACTTTATGAGTTGGTTAATGGAATGAATTTTTTAAAACAATAATGTATTTCTAATATATAAAACAACAGTGGACAGTTGAATACTGAGTCCCTGGGCTCGTTCCCTCCATGAAGCAATAACCACAGACAAATATCTTGTTTATATGAATATTCTTCTTTACCTCCTGCTCCTTTGCTGTAATTTCGTTCCCCTTCTTCTTCAAAAATAGGGCCCAAAGTCAGTCAAGAATAGAAAAGCTCACAAATTAAATTCTTAAGATCAACTCCTAAGGCATTCACCTAAGATCACATAAACTTAGAGCATTTCTTAGCCAGGAACTCAACAACTCGGATTAATGTTATTGATTTCTGAAGTTATGATAAATGAGGGCCACACGAAATTGGCCTGGTTTTCATATTGTTGCATGTCCCACATAAGTGCTGGGATCGAGCAACCGACCAAAGATTGGCTCATGCCCAAAACATCCCCAGGTAGCTAGTGGGAAAGGAGGCAGTAACACCGTCTGTGCAGGTGGCACTTGAGCATAAGCAACACAATGTTCTAAATATGAAAAAAATAAATTAATAGGAGAGAAAATACTGCTTTCTTTGCAGTAATAATAATAATAATAATAACCCAGTTTCGTTATCTCACAAGTTAAAATACCACAGCGAAGAAAATATCCCAAGAGGTCCAGCCTTTTGTTCTCTCACATCCTTATACACATATTTCCCTCATAAAAATATCCTGAATTGTCCTAATTTTTTTAAAAGATTGTTATAATTCTTCTTAAATGACATATTAAAATTCATATTGGTTCACCTTCAAGTGGCGTCTGGTGTGACACGTTAATCTTGCAGACAATACTTTACCCTGATCAAAGGAAAGGATTTTTTTTCTCCTTTTGTATTTGGCTTAAAATTTATAATCTGCAGGCACGAGTTGAATGAAATTGCAAGTTTACTTTACTAAGAGAAGAAAATCATTACCTCTGAAATATCCTTTTAAAATTTTAAGGTTTCAAAAAAGGTCCTATGTTTCAGTGGCAGGCCAAAGGTGGGAAAAGGGGGACAATTAGGGATGAAGGCAAAAAGGGGAGGTGTCTATAGAAAATTTTAGAACAATAATTAAATTGACTAAAAATGGTCTGCTTTTTTATTATCGGCAGGTACTAGCAATTCTAAATAAGGTAAGTGGTAAAACACTCCTCCCTGGGGGAAAAAAGTGTGTGTGTGTATATATATATATACGTATACATATATATATGTATATATATATATGTATACGTATATATATGTACATACATACACACACACACACACACACACACACTGGGGGTTCCAAAAAAAGTATACACATGACTCGTATTCATCTTTTGTTATCAGTATATATTATTATAATTTTAATACAGTTTTTTCCTTTATTAAAATGTGCATTCTTTTGGCACCCTATATATATGTGTATATATATATATATATATTCTAAAAATTGCTGTGGTTACTGTTGGGTTTTAATACTATGTATGCAAACTTTAAATCAGCACATTTTTACTCCTCATCTTTTAATATGCATTATAGTCTATAAGTGAGGTAATTTAGATAACTCCCAGTTACATAGCTTTAAAACTGAAACTTAATTTTTTCAATTATCCTTATTTATCACTTGACTGATATTAAACTCCAAAATTACTCATTATTGTTATGAACCAATGAATAAGTTTTTACCCTTACTTCAAAAATTTATATTAATATAATTAAAATATACCAATCCATTACTTTTCTCCTTTTTTGTAAATAACATTTTTTTCTCTTATTATGGGGCATAATTATATGTATGAAGTCCCATAAAAATATTTCTACCATCTGCATTTCTTTTATGGCCATTATTATTATACATTTCATTTTTTTTTTTTAAACAGGACTTTATTGGGGAACAGTGTGTACTTCCAGGCCTTTTTTCCAAGTCAAGTTGTTGTCCTTTCAATCTTAGTTGTGGATGGTGCTGTTCAGCTTCAAGTTGTTGTCCTTTCAGTCTTAGTTGTGGAGGGCCAGCTCAGCTCCTGGTCCAGTTGCCATTGTTAGTTGCAGGGGGCACAGCCCACCATCCCTTGTGGGAGTCGAACCGGCAATGTTGTGGTTGAAAGGATGCACTCCAACCAACTGAGCCATCCGGTAGCTCAGCGGCAGCTCAGCTCAAGGTGCCGTGTTCAATTTTAGTTGCAGGGGGCGCTGCCCACCATCCCTTGCGGGACTCGAGGAGTTGAACCAGCAACCTCGAGGTTGAGAGCCCACTGGCCAATGTGGGAATCAAACCGGCAGCCCACGGAGTTAGGAGAATAGAGCTCTAACCTCCTGAGCCACTGGGCCGGCCCTATACATTTCATTTTATATGAAATAATTTTGAAGATAATTTTGTCACAAAGAGGAGAAGAGGGTCAAAAAAAGGATGTGCTCTGAATGCAAATATGTTGTGTATACCATTGGCTTTCTGGTTTTTTTGTTTTTTGTTTTTTAGATTGTTTATGACTTTCTAACCTTTGTCTGAGTCTCAATTCTAATACAACTTTGCATCAAAATTGTGAACTGGCCTAAGATGGCAGATTCTAAGACAGCTAGAAAAATAATAACTCCTAGGAAGAGATAGAAAAGAGAGACAATGGTAATCAAGACATGCATTCGTTCTCATGTATCCATAACTTTGTACATTCAATAAATAGCTAGTGAGCATCCAGCTTGGTGCCAAGCACTGATCTAGGCACAAAGAATACATCTGGGATAAATTTCATGTCCCTGAGAGCTTACATTGTAATGGAAAAACACAAATAACAAACATAATGAACAGGTAAATAATGTAGTATATTAGAAGGCGATAAGCTATGGAGAAAATAATAAATGCAGCATGTTAGGGGGATCAAGGGTGCCAGAAGGTTATAGTTTTAAATAGTGTGGTTATTGGGAAGATGACTTTTGATCAAAGACTTGAAGGAGGTGAGAATTAGGGTGTGCCCTTCCTTGCCCTTGACTGTCACCCTCCCCCCACCCCCACCACCTCCCAGGGAGGTAAGTAAAGTATGCCTCTTAATAAGCTAATTTGTCATGCTGGTCCCTGAACTTTTAAAAAAAAAAAAAAAACACTATTATTACATTTATTCTGCTGAGATCTTTTTTCTGTAAAATTTCTTAATATTTCTTTGTATTTTTAACTTCTCAACTATTTTTTTGAAGTCTCCTTCAAGAGTAGCACTGTCAGAAGCAAGATGAAAAGCTTCAAGGTGAATACCAATTTTTACACACACTTCCCACTGAAAGTTGAATTTGAGGTCAGGATTGAACAAATATAAGAAATATTATTTCCTAACAATGTAGAAAAGGCTGTCTAAAACTTTTGTCTGATGTTTCCTAACACCAAGTATCTTGCCAGTGCTCACACTTCTGAGCTGGTAATTTCCCAGTGTGTCAACCTATACTTCAGAAGTATATTGAATGCTTATATTACAAATGCCTTGTTTCCCTTAGGACAATCAGCTATGGACAACAGGAAGTTTCGCACTGTGTGTAATATATTAGCCTTTTTTCACTCTTGACAGCTTCTACCCCACCGAGTCTAATGAGAAGGGAATGGCAACTCCCCTACTTGATATAATTTAAGGACACTGGGAAGCTTGCCTTGACTCCATCACCCACAAAGTTTTCCCACCCAAACAGATGACTTAACATCATTAACATGGGGCAAAGATTATACAATAAGAGTTGACTCTTAACACGTAAAATTAATACACCCGGGGGGAAATATCAATATATTTACATTAACATGTAACATGGCTAGTGTCCTATTCCTTTAGTAAAGCAGAGTGGAAAGAGCACAAAAGGAGATGCAAATTTGGAAAGGGAAGAAGAACATTGGCAAGTAAGACCACAAGCCCCTGAAAGCCTAAAACCTCACTAAGAAACACAAAATGGAAGCAACCTTCCTGAGGCTATCTCCTGAGGGCACCCTTTGTCACCACAATCAGCACTTAAATTCTAGAACACCCTCTCCAGCTCATCTCCATTCCTACTCAAATTTTCCAAAGGATGAGGTATTCCTATTGTGCTAACTGTATTATGAATTTCTACATACTACTAAAAAGGAAAAACATCTGATTTTCATAATTTCCATTTTAAAATCAGAAATATAGGCCTATTGCAAAAAAAATGTATGATGCAAAAAATTCCTTAAGGAAGAAGAAAAAGCAGTGGCTACTTTGTGCATATTAACAATTGTACTAGTGGGCAATGGAGCCCCCTCCAGATTTCGTTGGTGACACCACCATTAGCCCAACCCCAAACCCCAGATTTTTGCCATTTCAACTACCCAAGTATACGTTCCCATTTGTAAAAGTTCAAAGAGGCAAGGGTACAATATAGAGATTCCTTAGCCTGTTTTCCAAAACCTTTTATAAATTAAACCCTCATTTTACTTTGACTCTAGCCATAATTACCACTACGTGTTTCCCCCAAAATAAGACCAGGTCTTATATTAAGGTTTGCTCCAAAAGACGCATTAGGGCTTATGTTCAGGGGATGTCATCCAGAAAAATCATGCTAGGGCTTATTTTCCGGTTAGGTCTTATTTTTGGGGAAACACAGTACTACCCAACTCTGCCTAACTTTAGACAAACAGGATCACTTGGGGTATTCTAATCTCCCCCCTTTTAAATTCTTGACCTTTGTTACAATATTTTAGTCCAGATTATCTAATCCTAACTCCACATGTCAAAACCTTATCCACCTTACAAAACTACCCAAAATGCTTCCAGATGTCTTTCTTGATCCACCTACCAGGATGGAATTTTCTTTTCAATATATCTAGCACCTATATCCACAGAAAACATTAAAAAGAGCCCAGTTCCTAGCCAGATTGACATAAAGCCTCACACTAAATGTATATTTATCTCAGTTCCTATTACCTAATATCCCATGTTTAGCTTTCACCAAAAAATTGCAAGACATGCTAAAAGACAAGAAACCAGTCTGAAGACACAAAGCAAACATCAGAACCAGATTCAGATATAGAACAGATTTTGGAATGAGCACAAAGGAATTTAAAATAATTATGATTAATATCTTGAGTTCTAATGAAAAAATTAGACAACATGTAAGAACAAATGGGGAATGTAAGCAAAGCAATGGAAACTCTGAGAAAGAATCAAAAGAGAATGTTAGAAATCATAAAGACTATAACAGAAATGAATGGGATGGCATCATCAGTAGATGGGACATGGTCAAGGAAAGAATCAGTGAGGATGAAGATATGTCAACAGAAACTTCCCAAAATGATATTCAAAGAGAAGAAAAAGCACATAATATCCAAGAACTGTGGAACAATTTCAAAAGGTGAAATATACAAACATACATGTAATTGGAATACCAAAAGGAGAAAAAAGAGAGTGGTGCAGAAAACACATCTGAAATAATAGTGGCTGAGAATTTTCCAAAATTAATGACAGACACTAAACCACAGATCCATTAGGTTCAGAGAACACCAAGCAGAATAAACATCAAAAAATTCTACATCTAGGTATATCATATTCAAATTGTAGAAAACCAAATACAATGAGAACATCTTTTAAAAAGCTAGGGGGAAAAAACTTATCTAGAGAGAAACAAAATTAGGAAATACAGAATATTTTGCATTAGAAACTATGCAAGCAATAAGAAGTAGAATTATATATTTAAAGTGTTGGAAGACAAAAATTACCAAGCTAGAATTCTATATCCAGAAAAATTATCCTTCAAAAGTGAAGGTGAAACAAAAATGTTCTCAGACATGGTCAAGTAGGCAGAGTAGGTAAACACTGTGCTGGCCTCCACTGGTGACCATATCGAAATTACAATTAAAGTACAGAACAACCATATTGAAAATCAGTTGCAATCAAACTGATCAGTAGTCCTACAACTAAGGACATACAGAAGTCACATAGAGACTGGTAATAGGGGTTGAGATGCAGAACGGGCTGCTTCCATACTCTCATGTGTTGGTTAAAAATTGTGAGGAATATCTTGTCTGCAGGGTTCCCCCTGAGAAGCAAAGACACCTAACCCCACACCAGGCTCCCCAAACCAGGGTTACAGTGCCGGGAAAAGAAGTCCCAAAGACTTCTGGCCAGGAAAACCACCTGAGTGAGATGGAGGGTGGCTGCAGTCCCAGGCACTCCTCTGAAAGGGTCTGTGCATGGACTTACTCACTGATAGTCACATTCGCTCTGAGCTCCAGTGCTGGGGCAGCAGTTCAAAAAGTACCAGTAACTTACAGGGAGGAACTAAATTGTCTGGCTTCAAGGAGAGGGCTAGATTGGCAACTTTCTTCAGGATACAAGAACTGGCAGAAGCCACTATTCCTTTGTTGAGCCCTCGCCCCATTCCAGGGTGCAGACACAGGAGGCCACCATATCTGAGTTTGCATCTACCTGGTTAACACCATTCACCCTACCCTGGTGATTCCCTGTGACACTGCACCACCTAATTTGCAGACCCACCCAAGCCACTTCCAGTGGATTTTCCATTCAAACAGCCTGATTTCTCTTGTGCTGTGAACTTTCCTAAAATCTCTCAAAGATTCACAAACCCCAAACAAGCAGAATCTGGCCTTGATATGCCCCATACCTCTTGCTGAACAGCCCCAAGCCAGGCACTAGCAGGAGCTAAGCTAATACATAGAAAAAAACACAGGGAGGCAGCCAAATGGGGAGACAAAGAAACATGTCCCAAATGAAAACACAGAACAATGCTCCAAATGCTCCAGAAAAAGACCAAAACGAAATGGAGACTAGCAATCTACCAGATGCACAGTTCAAAACACTAGTTATAAGGATGCTCAATGATCTCAGTGAGAACTTCAACAAAGAGATAGGAAACATAAAAATGGAGATAGAAAACATAAAAAAGAGCCAGTCAGAAATGAAGAATACAATAACTGAAATGAACAATACATTAGAGGGAATCAACAGTAGATTAGATGAAGCAGAGGATAGAATCAGTGATTTGGAAGATAAGGTGTCAGAAAATAGAACAGTAAAAAGAAAAAAAGAATCCCCCCCCCCAAAAAAAATAGAATAATTTAAGGGGTCTCTGGGCAGACGACATTTACCAAGTGTACCAACATTTACCTCATAGAGGTACCAGAAGAAGAGGGAGAGAAAGGAATTAAAAACCTATTTGAAGACATAATGACAGAAAACTTGTCTAATCTGGCAAAAGAAATAGACATGCTAGCCCCAAAGAGGCCCACACCAAGACACATCATAATTAAAATGCCAAAGTTTCAAGACAAAAAAAGAATCTTACAAGCAGCAAGAGAAAAGCAGTTAGTTACCTACAAGGGAGCTCTCATAAAACTATCACTTGATTTCTCAACAGAAACTTTGTAGGCCAGAAGAGACAGCTACAAAATATTCAAAGTGATGAAAAGCAAGGTCCTACAGCCAAGATAATTCTACCCAGACAAGCTATCATTTAAAATCGAAGGGCAGATAAAGAGCTCCCCAGACAAGAAAAAGCTAAAAGAATCTTCACCACTGAATTAGTATTGCAAAAAATGTTAAAGGGACTTCTAGAAGAAGTAGAAGGAGGAGGAGGAAAAGAAGAATCAAAAATTTGAATACTAAAATGGCAATAGCTACATATCTATCAATAATTACTTTAAATGGACTAAATGCTCCAATCAAAAGACATAGGGTGGCTGAATAGACAAGAAAACAAGACCCTTATATATATTACCTATAAGAGACTCATTTCAGATAGGAAGACACACAGAGACTGAAACTAAAGAGATGGAATTTCCATTCATGAAAATGGAAACCAAAAAAACAAAAATCTGGGGTAGCAACACTTATACCAGACAAAATAGACTTTAAAACAAAGGTTATAACAAGAGACAAAGAAGCACCCACTAATCCTACTTCTGGGGATTTATACAAAGAAACACAAAACACTACTGCAAAGGAACCCGTGCATCCATACATTCATTGCAGCTTTATTTACAATAGCCAAAATGTGGAGGCAATCAACGAAGGAATGCATAAAGAAGAGGCAGTACATATATACAATGGAATATTACTCAGCTATGAAAGAATGAAATCTTGCCATCTGCGACAACATGGATGGACCCAGAGGGCATTGTGCTGAGTGGAGTAAATCAGGCAGGATAGACAAATGTCGCATGATTTCACTTACATGTGGAATCTAAAGAACAAAATTAACAAACAAAACAGAAACAAACTCATAGATACAGAGAACAAACTGATGGTTGCCAGAAGAGAGAGGGGTTGGGGGGATGAGTGAAAAAGGGGAAGTACAGATTGATAAGTTACAAAATGGTCATGAGGATGTAAATCATAGCATAAGGAATATATAGTCAGTAATATTGTAATAACTATACATGGTGTCAGATGGGTACTAGATTTATCGGGGGGATCATTTTTAAGTTATATAAATGTCTAATCATTATGCTGTACACCTGAAACTAATATAATATTGTATGTAAACAATATACAATGAAACATAAAAAAAATATATTAAAAGAAAAAGATTTTCTCAAACAAAAACTTTGGTCATTCACCACATGCAGACCTGTACTGCAGAAATGTATTTAAAAAAATTAAAAATAAAAATAAAAAAATAAAAAATGTCTTCAGGGAGAAGAAAAATAATATAGGTCAGAAATTCAAATTTATATAAATAAAGGAAAGTGACAGAGAAAGAACAATGAATTAAAATAAAATCATTTCTTTTTTCTTAATTGATTTAAAGACAAATGGTTACTTAAAGTAATAGTAACAATGTATTAGGTGATTGTAATACATGGACAGTGAAAGAATGACAGCAATATCATAATGGAGAGGAAGATGGAATTAGCAAAACTGTTATAATTACGGTGCCTGCAGTACATGTGCAGTGCTACAGTGTTACTAGAAAGTGGATACAGATTAGTTTAAAGTATATATTGCAAACTCTAGAGCACCACTGAAAAAAAATAATTTTAAGAAGTATAATTGAAAATGAGAAAAGGGCAATGCATAGAAAACAGTTATAAACATGGCAGACAGTAATACAACTGTATCAGTTATCACTTTAAATGTGGGTGGTTTAAATACACAAAGTAAATCACAGGAATTGTCAGAGTGATTAAAAAGACAAGATTCAATTATATTTTGCCAACAAGAAACCTACTTTAAATATAAACAATGAAAAGAACTGTGATTATCGGGGGCTTTGGCGCTCAGGGAAGGAGGATTGAATAGGTGAAGGGCAGTGGATTTCTGAGGGTGGTAAAACTATTCTGTATGATATTTGTGGATACAGGCAGCATGAATTTGTCAAAACCCATTGAACGTTATAGCAAAAAAACAAATAGTAAAAATCAGGGACTACCTAAGGCACTGTTGAATAGGAAATTGAGTTTAACTTTGGAATAACAACCCTGCCCACCTCGAAGCATCCAGCACCCTCATGCTGTTTGCTGGCTGCCCAGTTTACCCGAACATACCTAATCCAGTCTACCATCTCCACGCCCAGCATCTCCACTTACCTGCCCTTCCATCACAATTACGTGTTTCTGTCCTATTTCTTCAGGACTTTATTTCTATGATGGTGAGGGAGTCATAGTTAACTGTTAATTATGTTCGAATTATTATTAACTCTGAGATACAGGAGAGGAACTTCGAAACACAAAACTGTGACCCAAAGTGGTGATTCTTACTGGTGATTCCTTAACGCTGGCTTCCATAGCTGATAGCAACAACACAGAACGGGAGGATGTTAGAAAGGAGGGTGTCCAGGGCCGAGGAGAAACGAGATGCTCTCCCTTCTTTTCCTCCCCTTTTCATTGTGCAGGAGCAAAAGGTTAAAATCGCCACAGCACATTGTTCACATAGATTCCTGTTGGCACTGCCTATTCCTTAGACACTACATTGCCAGGGATCCTGGACCCCCGCCTTCTTGGTACCCCAAACACAGCAAGGTCTCTTGAACAACATTAGTACCTGAGCTGTACCCCATCCCATTCCACTACCCAAGTGGCCACCCATGCACCGGGTGCAGGCAGGTTCGTCAACTCCAAGAATAATTCGTCAACAACAGACCTGTATGTGTATAATGTGGTGTGGATCTTTTAATCTTTCACCCCTGCACATGTGAAAATTTCTACCCGTTTAATCATCTCAATAAATGTCTATCTCTTGTTATATTTCCTATTGTGTATGCGTTACTATCTATCTCACTGGGGTATTTTAAGGCTTAATTAATAATGTGCATTGATTGGAGCCTTAACGAGGGGGGGGAAACTAAATAAAATGCCTTGTGTATATATTGATACTTGCTGTAACAGCATGAAACAAAAAAGAGCTCTAGGGCCAGACAAGGGAAGGAAATGATGTGGGGAACAGAGACATGGAAATTCTATAGACCATGGCTAAAGAGATAACCAGGAGAGATATCCAGGCAAGAAAAACGAATTAGATAAGTTATAAATCAGAAATATGGTGAATTATTATTGCCTTGGAGGGAAACGACTCTATGGTTTAATTAGCCATGGCCACATATGAAGCTTCAAACCACGAGAGGTAACAGTTATCATGCCAGATACTCTCCATTGCCTCTTCAGATACACTATCCACCTTCTTCACCCTCCCTGAGGGGTCTGACCTTTGTGGTCTTCATTGATCTACATTGATGGGTGCCTTCACTATGGATTCCCATAGGCCACGTGGCAGGAGGTCAGAAGGTAGAAGGAGAGTAAGACAAGAGTAGGTATTTTCTTAGCTCCCCTCTGTTGAGCTGTGGGTGGGCAGTGGCCACGTTTGTGTACCAAAGGCCACAGCTCCTGGCGGACCACCCTCTCCGATAGCCCCTCACCAGTGCCTTCAGTTATGGCAGTGATACCCGTCTATGTCTTTGCACCATCTCTTATTGACTTCTCTTACCCTGTCCACATCTTTGAAATAGTCCCTTTTTGTTTATCTCTCCCACTCTGTTACCAGCCTAGACCCTGATTGACACAGGTATAAAACACATACACACAAAGAGAATATGAAATTTGCTGACAAGGACCTCAATTTGCTGACAAGGACTTTTTAGGTTTAATGAAATAGCTCTTACACAAAAGATGTATAAATAGGATTTACCTCTTCTGTGGAGCTCTCAAGCCCCCGAGTTGGTTATGACTTTCTCTTTTTCTCCTTGCTCTTTATACCTAGCACAGAATTATCCTGGGGCTTTGTGGGGCCACATCGGGGGAGAGCATGGTGAAGTGAGGGATCTGAGAAGTACAGGAATCCTAGAGGTCGGACAGTTGGAGTTATATCAACCAAGCCCCTGCAGCTGGCTTCCACAGTTGTGCACAACCGACCGATATCAAAACACAAGCGTTGCACACTTCACTGAGGCCTTCCAATACATCTGTCTTTTCAGTCAGAGAATAAGATCAAGAGGGCAATTTGCATCACCTTTCCACTCCTAGGTCTAGCCCACTGCTCAATAAACATCTGTTGATCTCCTACCTCAGTTGAGAATAGACAATATGGACATAATCAGCGTTTATTAATGAACTCAGAACTATCTTCCAAGTTGTACTTCAAGCACAAGCTGTTTAAACAAACATCATTTAATGTCAAAACATCTAGGTTACAATAACCCCAACATAATGTACCTTGAGATGTTATACATATAAGCCTGTATTTTTCCATTACCAGGACCAACTCTTTTGAGAGACGTTTTATTTTTTAAAGAATGGTCGTGTCAAAGCAAGCAGGAGTAGGTTTCTTGGTTTTGTTTTCCATTCAATTTCAAAGAGGAACTGCACATCTATCTGTAAAATCAGAGTCTCTAACCTGTTAAATCAGAACATTACATTTAGGGTTTTGCATACAGATAGCAAACAGTAGTGTACCCAGATGACCTCCAAAGCCATCAGCTAATGGCCCTGAACTGGCACCAACTCCCTTGTCATAAATCTGCATTCGGTGTTACCTTTTCTCTTCTGAATCGTGAATCCCTGGACCTTCCTCTGCGTGACTCTCGGGCATGTCCCTCCTTCCCAGCTCCTTCTCTATCAGGTCTCTCTCCACAGACCTTGGAGCCCACATCTGCTCTCACTTCCCTGACTCCTTTCACCTCTGCACTCAAGCCCAGTTTTGTTCCAAAACGATATCTTTGTCTCTTTCTCCTGTCTGCCACGTCCAAATGGCTCAGATGAACCTGAATGTACTCAGACCTGCTGTCTCATCTGTAAAATGATAACAGAATAAAACTAAGCAACAGGCTGTTTTAGCTTTGATTTTATTATTTCTCCACTGAACTCATCTGATCTCATGCAATAATCCTCTGTGTGTTTGGTCCCTGGGTGTCAGCCATTCTTCACATACTCATCTAACAACATTTACTGGGTGTCTTCAATGAGAAGAGCACAGTGCTGGGTTCTAGGAATACACCTGCCCTTGACACGTAATACCAGTTACCATTTCTGAGCACTTCTACATGGGGTATTTAAGCAGGGCTTACTGTGTCCTCGTAAAAACCCTATGACGAAGCACTATTGACAATCCCATCTAGTAGATGAGAAAACTGAGACTCAGAAATTAATAATACGGCCTAAGTCATACAACTAGTAAATGGCAGACCAAAGGTACTTTGGTTCTAAATGATACTCCCTGTTAAATAGTAACAGTGAAAAGTTCTTATTTAAAGCTATGAATAAATATGATTTCACTGATATGTGAGATATAAAACTGAAAGCAACAAAGGAACAAGACAAACAAATGAAGAAACAAAAACTCATAGACACAGGCAATAGTTTAGTGGTTTACCAGAGGGTAAGGGGGGAGGGGGATGTTAGATGAGGGTAAACAGGGTCAAATATACGGTGACGGGAGGAGAACTGACTCTGGGTGGTGAACACACAATGGGATTTATAGATGATATATTACAGAATTGTACGCCTGAAATCTATGTAACTTTACAGACCATTGTAACCCCAATAAATGTCCATTAAAAAAAATAAAAAATAAAAATAAAGATATGAATAAAACACCGAACAGGAAGGTCTTAGCTCTGTTAAGATTTCCAGGACGAGGGGCTACATGAGCTCCAGGACGCTTTCCACCCCCACCCTGTGTTGATGTTTGCGCCCATCTGGAGCCCTCGTCACATACTTTCAGCTAAGTCAGTCCCACCTCAAGCCTCATTGTCAGAAGGCCCCACACTCACGCCTAAGGCACCATCTTCAGGGAATTGACTCCTGTCCGTGCTTTATTATTTGCTACATAATGAGATCGTTGGTTTGGACAAATACGACAGCTGACATCATTTTGTTTTAACTTGCTGTCATTGCCATGTTGAATCTCTCGGACCAACCTTTCAAAGGCACCTCCAGTCAAGCCTGGTACAGTGTGTATCAAATAGCAAGCAAAGTTTGTTAATAAATCAAAGAATTCACTTGACCCAGGGAGTCCAATCGAAACCGTCCGGACCAGTCCAAGGACACTCGCTCACCTTGACATGGCAGAGCCCTCTCATCAATTACCAGGGTGAAGGTGACAGCAGTTCTCCCATCAGTATGCCATGCTGCCATCCCCTTGGCTTGGCTCTTGTTTTAAATGATAATAGAAACACTGAGTCTCCATAGCAGTGAAAGTAACTGTGATTTTCTCCTGGTTTCCATAGCCCCAGTGTTTATATTACATTGTAAATCCAAAACTGCCATAAAAGTTAGAAGCTTCCAAAGCGCTTTTATAGGAATTTGGATTGCAGTCAAACTTCTCCCCTCAGTGATCTGTTTCCAGTGGTGGAATTTCCTGCCCTCCTACCTAACACCAGTTCACTGGGCCCGTCAGGAAGACCTGCAGACCTAAGCAGGTTTGAGCGATTTTCCATCACTCACTGTAAACGTCTTTGTGTTTTCACCGTGGAGTATTCTTCAGCCCTGCTGCTGGTGATGCTTTCCATAAACAGCAATAATTCTCAAGTGCCTTATCATGAATGCAATGATTCATCTCCAGTGCAGAGAAGTGGCTTTATTTAGAACGGGCCAGGGGGGTGGGGCATCATTTTTTCCTATTTGATAGAGGATCTGCAGAATTCTGTCTCATTTTCCCTGTGTAGCAGGTCTAGCTTATTCCTTTTTCTTTCTCCTCCTGTAAGAATCAAATACCTAAATATTAAGCAAACACCCCCCAAGTTGATGTCTTACCTGAATTATTTCTTAATGAGTTCAAACAAAGCGCTCTTTGCAATTCCTCCCTTAGTTTAGTCTGTGTGGCCCCACAATCACTGACATATGGGAGACATTAAATGTATGTTTATTTAATATTTGCTGAACAATAAAGGCAAAAGGAAAAAATAGAAACAAGAAGGGAGGGAGGTAAAGTTGGTAACTGCAGATGAAATCAAGGTCATAGACTACGTCTCTATCCGGTTCGTGAGCCACTGAGCCTTACAGGTTTGACCCCTTTCCATGACCTCAAGTGCTCAACACCCCCTCTTGAATGTCACTACTAGGAAAACTTTTAGAAGGAGAGCAACCAGCTTAGAGCAACTAGTGGCTACTGCTGGGAAAATACCAGTCAACATATTCTGATTTCTGAAGGTAGATCAGCATATGTGATATATCAGCTATCTATTGCCATAATAGTCATGCCCACCAAAGAGCTACAAAAACTGCATAGCCTTCAGTGGGAAGCGTTCCAGTGTATGTGTGGGTCAGCTGGGGGTTGGCTACATGGCTCTGCTAGTGTTGGCTAAGCTAGCTCACATGTCTATGGTCACTGGATATTGGTGATACCAGCTGGCTTTGGCTGGGACAACTGGGATCACTCAGCTCTGTTTCATGTATCTCTTATGCTCCAGCAGGCTATTTCAGGCATGGGCTCATGACAACGAAGAAGAAGGTTGCCATCAGAAATACACAAGGACTCTTGAGACCTAAGCTCGAGTTTAGGTCTCACGTCTACCTCATTTCATTGGCCAAAGCAGGCCACATGGCTGAAACCAGGGAAGGGGAATTACGTCTTGCTCTCAGTGGAAATAGACTGTAAGGATAAACGGCAAAGGGAACAGTACAGGGAGAGATGAAAAACTGAAGCCGATGATGCAGTTGACCACAAGTATAGTCACATAAAAATAAAAATCATGGTATTTTTAATTATAAAAATAGAACCCAGGCATATTTACATGTACTAAACTAGGAAACCAATCTGAAAGAAGATGCTTATTCTTTTCTAATAAATATCTAGCTCAGACATTATTTTTTTCACACTCGTCTTATTGTTATCATAATTAGTTAAGTATTAGCTTGGGGTAAGTAACATTTATGCTGAGGATGAATTGATTTCTTTCCTCTATGGATATTCTTTATTCAAGTGGCCCAGTAAAACATTTTTATGGGCTAATAAAAGCTTTAAACATTTTTGTAGGTCTTTGACAATAGTAAATTTTTCTAATTTTTTTTTGGAGAGAGGAAGAACTGATATAACAAAGATCATGAATAAATTAGAAATGTATTTCAATATTTTAAATTTAATAAATACTTTCATTGAACAGTTTACAAAAACAAACGCAAAAAAAGGTATCTGATTCCTAGATTTGTATTTCTCATCTGATTCAATTAGGTAAGTTTATAGTATTTTGGAAATATCCACTCATTTACAGCAGGACAAGACTAAATCACTCTGCAATATCAGAAGAAGCTTCAGATGGAAAGAGGATTAAAATGAAACGACATTTCTGTAGACATCAGAATCCCTATTTCTGGGTTCAATGCATTTGACAGTTTAACTACCTACATTGTTTTTATCATATGAAAAAGAGACTGCTTTAATTTCACATCCCTTAACCCTCTAGCAATGAAATAGTTCTGGAGAATATAATGAATACAAAAGGAGTCAGTGTTCAAATCACATTCTTTTCTAGTTAATTGGAAAGTTTCTCCAGTTGTTGAAGACCAGGGCCTCTTTGCCTGTCTATCTATCAGCTAGTAGCTATCGCTCTGATGCTTTAATCTTCAAGTGGACATTCCCTTGATTCAACACGATTATGGTAACCCACCAGTTAATGTAGTCGCATAAGAGAGATGCCATCATTACCCAGATTTATAGGCAGAACCACATCCATTAAACTTAGATAATTGCTTGCAGACTGCCAGCCTATTTTGCCTGTTCATATAAATAATATTCTCAACATTAGCTACCAAGAGGACAAATTTCTCATAACTGACTTTGTACTTAAGTCTGTCAGATAATCTCCTCTGCAATTTGACGAAGAATATACTGTGAAGAATTTCCTACAACCTTTGTTTCTTTAGTGTGTTTTGCTGAAGAAGCCCAATCTGTTGTTTGTTTGGGGTTGTTACCACATTAACTTGATTTAGAGACACCACTTTCCATTCTTCTGTCTTCCATGCTCTGTTAACTTGTGTCACATTTATTAAAACTCATGGTTTTGCATGTATGTTTCCATTTGTGGTCGCAAACTGATGGAACACGTTTCTCCCCCTTTCTTGTTAAAATAGTGTTTAACAATTGCTACCATTAATGTATTGTCACACCACAAGGAAATTCAACATGAAAAGATCTACAGAATATTCTGATTAGGAAATACTACCTGGGGCACAGAATGTATGTGAAGTACCTTTTCAAATAAAAACGTGGAGGAAGTAAATAGAACAAATGCATAAGAGAGGAACATATGTTTTATGCTACCAAATTGTGCATCATTATTTTGAATAGCTAACCAAAGTGTGTTATAGGTGCTAAAGCTTCATTTAAAATTTGGTCCATTTGCAGTTTTTCCAAATTCCCAAGGCAGGAGTGTTGGGGGGATGGCTTCTCCAGGGAGCTGAACCGTAAATCTGTTTCTGGGAGATAGTGCAAACCATGGTCTCAGAGTCCAGAATGTTCCAAACAAAGCTCTCTAAGCTCCTCTCTGTTAATTTATGACATATCTGCTTTCACCCACTAGGTTTGTGCCTTCTCAACAGTTTCAGGGAGCCCATCAGGGCTTACAAAAGAGAGGAAGTCTGAGAGACATAAAAAATATTTGACACCAAGCCAAGAAGAAATTATACGCTGCACAGCATAAGAAGAACCCCTGGAACTGCTGAAAATGAAGGTCATGGTCTGAATAAGTATGGGGATGGACTGGGTTGCCTTCCTCACATTCTTCATGTTATTAAAACACAATGTCTAACTATACTTGAAGTTTCCCAAAACCTGTGTTGGAGAAGAGGTGTCAGGCGGGAGCACAGACAACTACACGCTTCTCAATTTCACTCCCAAATCCCGAAGAACACTCATCATGCTGATTTTACTCTGTCCAGACTGACCTATTCCCTGAATATATCTTCTGCTTCTCCCCTTCAAGCCTCTCACACCAAAACTTTTACCCATATTTTAAGGTCTAAGTCATAACCCTCTCTGAGTACTCTGATCCAAAATCAATGCTCTCCCTTTTAGAGAAATTACAGCTTTTAATTTTCTCTACCATCATACGAGGTCATACAATTAAGTTTGCGAATTCATCCTAGAGAAAGTGCTACATACCTCATTGCTCAATATCACTATGGTCACCTTAGTGACCATAGTACTTAGTACTAAAGTACTCCCCTTGGGAAGCTGTGCACCGATGCCATCACCTAGTCCACCCTTCAAAGCAATTTTGGAACTCTTTTTCTGGAATGGCCATCAGAGCTGTTGTCGTATTACCCTTGATGTCCTGAATGTCATCAAAATGTCTTCCTTTCAATATTTCCTTTTTCTTCGAGTAAAGAAAGAAGTCATCGGGGGCCAGATCAGATGAGTAGGGAGGGTGTTCCAATAGTTACTCATTTACTGGCTAAAAACTCCCTCACAGACAGTGCTGTGTGAGCTGGTACATTGTCGTGATGCAAGAGCCATGAATTGTTGGCAAAAAGTTCAGGTCGTTTTCTCTAACTTTTTCATGCAGCCTTTTCAGCACTTCCAAATAATAAACTTGGTTAACTGTTTGTCAAGTTGGTACAAATTCATAATGAATAATCCCTCTGATATCAAAAAAGGTTAGCAACGTCATTACAACAAGTTCGCAAACTGAATTGTCAGACCTCACATATCTACCGTATGACTTATGTAAATATTCACTGTTTCCCTAATAGGTTATACATTTCATAAGGATACAGCCATGTCAGAATGTTCAACTATGCCCCTAAATGGCTAACACTGAGACTTACTCAAAGTAAATGCGTAACACAAATTTGTTTTTTTATGCTTTTAATATTTTCAACATTTTGTTTTTAATATTTTTCTTCTCACAAAAATAATACAATATCATCGTGTATACAACTTTCAAACATAAATGTGCCTATAAAAGCCATAACTCTCATTCATGTCCATTCAAAAGTGTTAAGTTAATTGGTGGGAGAGGAAGAGTTTGCACTAATGACCCAGGTCAGTGTTTCAGGCTTAGTAAAGCTTGAATTTTTCATATCCTTTTTTGGAAGACCCAATTCAATCAAACCCAGCTTCCCCTTTAAAGAGTGGGATCCCTAAGTGGGTTAGCACCACAGGACAAAACTTCAAAGTGAATGTGAGATTAAGTAAGTCCCCATGTCAACTCTCATTTGAAGCCACATTTTCAGGGCATTTCAAGAAGTCCCCTGTCTTCCTGAGGCTTAAAGAGTACAGCAGTAGCTTTTCCTGAGAAATTGTTAATACTTTGGGTTAAGAACAGAGATTTGGAGGCTAGTCGGATGGCTCAGTTGGTTAGAGTGCAAGCTCTGAACAACAGGGTTGCCGGTTCGATTCCCACATGGGCCAGTGAGCTGCACCCTCCACAACTAGATTGAAGACAACGAGCTGCAGCTGAGCTTCTGGAGGGGCAGCCAGATGGCTCAGGTGGTTAGAGCACGAGCTCTCAACAACAAGGTTGCCGGTTCAATTCCCACATGGGATGGGGGGCTCTGCCCCCTGCAGTTAAAGATTGAAAACAGTGACTGGACTTGGAGCTGAGCTGCGCCCTCCACAAGCAGATTGAGGTCCGGCGACTTGGAGCTGATGGGCCCTGGAGAGACACACTGTTTCCCAATATTCTCCAATAAAAATTGAAACAAAAAACAAAAGAAAACCACAGTGATTTGGAACCTATTGTCATAGTCACGTTCTCAAATACTACAGTGTTGCAGAGAAGAAATGGAGGTGGGGGTGGATACCCTCATAGTCTAGGACGCTGTTTCTATAAGCTTCTACATCGCTAAAACCCAGAGCCCGGCCCATCTGAAAAGCTCTTTCTGCCATATGTTTTCAGGAAACATTTCCATCATCAATGCAAGTATCAGAAAACAGAAACAAAGAAAGAATACCACTTAGTAAAAATCCCAAAAGCTTTAACATCTCATCCCTGTCATAACGTGAATTATACTTGAAGTGTGAGCAAGCCACGTGAGCCCCCATCTCCAAGATGAGCAGCCCCCACAGGGCTGAGAGGGCATCCAGGGAAGAGTAAGACCAGCTTTCAGCACCAGCTAACTGACCTACAAGCTCAGAGTTCCTCCAAGGACTGTCAGTCCAAAGATGTAGCTCCTACCCAAGCTCTGTAAGTAATAAGTCCTGTGCTTTTAGTAACAGAATTCATTTTCCTCTGCCTCAACTTCCTCAGTGTATAATTACAGCAGTAAAGGATAATAGCGAAGAATATGGGCTTTAGAGCGGCAGTTCAATACACATAGGTTCAAACATCCCCTCTGACCTTGACTTGCTCTATGACCTTGGACAAGTTAACCCTTTGGTCTCTTCATCTGTAATATGAGAGTATTGCACCGGTGCATAGGTGCATAGTAAGCCCTTAATAAATGCTAGCTATTGTTGTTAATTGTTTTTCTCATTGAGACACCATGTGGAGTTTTTTTGGTCCATTATCTTATTCTAGGATTTGACCTCTGGCTTATACGGTCCAGTGCAAAAGAAGTATGCTATGTTTCATTTCATATTCTCTGATGGATTTTCAACTCAGCCTGTGTAAAAATGATTGCTAATAGACATGTTCAATGCTTATTAAGTAGAAATTAAAATTGCTTTCAAATAAAATGAAAACATATATCATGATCAAGTCAGTCCTATTGCAAGTTTACAAAAGTGACAAAGTACTATGAAAACATTGCTAATAGACAGTCCCTTCTTTTACAGATATATATATCTCTGCATAACATGAAAGCCAATCTCTTAGCAAAGATTACATGTGACAAAAGTCAGATTCTGCTGGTCTGGATGTTGATCTACCCTTCAAGATGACAACCACAGGCAGTCCCAGGCCTTGGCTTTTACAATATTGTGCCACCTTCTGAGAGAACAGAGGCACGTGAGGATAGGATTTCATTCTACTCTGTCCTCAAACCATCCCTCCATCTTTCAGCAACCTCGTCTGACAGCCCGCTGCCTATTGTTAAAAAACGATGCAAATTGTGCCTCCATTTAGAAAAATACAAACTAGTCCCCCGTTTTCCCAAGTCTAAGCACTGCACAGGATCTAAATTAGCCAAGGGAACACAATGACAGCAGGGCGGGTGCCTATTTTAAGCTGAAAGATCCTCTGAGCCGAAAAACAAACAAACAAAAAAAGAGGCTTCAGACAAAATGCCACTCAGTTCATTACACTATTGGTTTTTAGAATATTTAACCTCAGCTTTCCTGTTTTGTAGCTGTAGGTCAAATTACCAAGAGGAGTTGAAGTTACAGGTAGAAGTATTATCTACTATGTGTACATTTTTCTTTTCTTTTTTCATAATTAAAGTTTATTGGGGTGATGCACCATGTGTACATTTTTCTTAGAGAAGAGAAAGAAACAGCTTTGGTACCAACAAATCACAGGCTGTGAGCCTGAGCTTGGGGAAACATGGAAAGACTACACAGATTGAAAGCTCACCAAAGCCTGTGCATTTCTTTGGTCTTCTACAGGGAGTTAAAATTGAGCAGTAATTGAGATGTTTAGGGTGTGCGGTTCAATTCTCACAGGAAGTATCAATGCAAGTCAGCTGCCATTCCCTATGTCCAACCACACATTGACTCAGCCAATGTTCCCCGGAGACCGGGGGAGGCCCTATACTTGATCTGGGGATTAGATGGAGAAGACAGTAGAATTAGGCTACACTTGTCAAATTTCCCTGCCTTCTGCAGCCTACATAATGGCCCCAAATAGTTTGGGAGGTGAAAGAGAACTTTCCGATCCCTTAAGTGGTCGTGGTCAAGACACCCAACATGATTCGAATTTTAAAAAGGAGCATCCCATTATGAAACCCTCTCTGTCGAGTTTCATTAGACTGCCCCCCACCCCGGCACCTCTTCTGGTCTCTGTCAATCTGTTTACCTGTTCAGTAAATGGATGGAACTGACTAACCAGAAGCTCAAACCTTTGCCCCAACTCAGACTTCATCCCAACTTCTTTGGTGGATTTCCAAAAATAATCAATACTTTGGGAGCTCTTACATGCAGATAATGTCAGATTTAATTTCTACTTACAGCAGAATTAAAATCTGAAGATCTTTTAGTAATCTTCATTTTAAAGTTAAAGCAACATCCAAAATCCATTGTTGAAAGATGCTATCTTGAACCGGATATCCCAGAAACAAACTCTGGCAGAGAATGTGTGTATCTCTACGTGCTTGTGCATGTATGTTCTGTGTGTATATATTAATCATCAGTTCTTTCTCATAAACAAGACTACAAAAACAGAACTTACCAAATTCTTAATGCACTCCATTTCACTTGCTTACAAATAAATATTGCAAATAGCAACCACCTATTAATGCCTACTAGGTACCAAAAAAGAAAGTACTTTCTGTACATATTCCTATTCCCTGTAATAATCCTACAAAGGATGTATTACTAATCCCCATTTTGCCAATATATAGACTTCGAGAAGTTTAAGTAGTTAGTCATTCAGTACCTAGTAAATCAGATGAGCAGAATTTGGACTCAAGTTCACGTAACTCTGAAGCCTGCCTCCACACAATAAAATGTTCACTCCTTCATTGATATAAGATCGTGAACCTCTTCAAATATGCCCTGTTTCATCCCAGCCTTCTTAAAAATTAATCAGCCATTCTCTTCTTTTGAGATCCTTCTGACCTAATGCTGATTAACAGACATACAATCAAGAATCCTCATCTTCTGAATATGTTTGTCTTTTTAGCTCAATAAAGCCAAAGCTTTTGAGTCTATACTATTGAGACGATTTTTCACACATTCACTTAGAAGATAGACCTAAGACTTGTCTTAGAGGCCAACTGCTACATGTCAGGTTTTCACCATAAATTATGTTTCAGGAGACATGGTTTGATCCATATTACATCTGGGCATCTAATAGAGCCCAGAAATTATATTTATTTTATGACTAGGTAAATATTATCAAATATACTTCTACATTTTTGTATTATATAACAAATATTTAAGAAAGCAGGTGATTAAATTTGGGATTTAAAAGGGTTAAACAGTGCACGAGTTGATTTAAGGAAGAAAGGAAAGGAGAGTAAAGCAGGCAGAAGAGAAAGAGAAGGACAAAGAAAGGAAAAACTCTTCATAACTAGAAAAGGCATGTCCTAATTGTAGAATCTTTTTCATTTTTATTTTTATAAAATTACTTAAATGTATAGAATTCAGATAAAGAGGGACTAAGCTGAATGTTTTTAAAATATAACATATGCTAAATACGAGCCACGGTCAAAATGTATTGGAGTTCTACCTGACTGTGTTCATTCATTCATTCATTTACGTTTTCGTGGCATAAAAGAATCTGGTAGCCAAGTCGTGCAATTAACGTACATAATATTCACTGAACTGTGGACAGAAAGAGCATAAACCCTTAGAAAGCAGCTTTCACTAGTCTGTAATATTCTACATCAAGCTGTTTATTCAAGACTTTATGAAACATGGTACATGGCCCAACAGTCTCCAGTGTGTTGTTGTTCTACATATCTGCTGCGCTCGTCTTTGCCTTCACACACTCCTGACCAAGCACCATGGCTTCACAGTTTTATCGTACAGAAGCGGTGTGGTCAGGAAAGCTGCTCCCCCTTCTGCAGCAAGACACGAGAAGAGCTTCATGTCAGAGAGCCTAGGGTCCCACAGAGGTTTCCAAAAGTGCAGCCGTTGCCATTAGAAACTTCCTCGCCCTCAGATGTGCATTTTACAGAGTGTTCAGAGGGTGATGAACAGATCTTTTACTTGATTTGCCATCTGTGAATTTTAAAGCTGTTAAGGCCTTTTCCAGTCTTTATTTCCATGACACTCCTGATCACATTTGCTCGTTAGACGTGCTCACTAATGTATTTTTCAGTTCTATTGAGAAAACTGTACCGAGGCATCTCCGATTTGGTATTAAATGCACGTTGCTCTTTCTTTTTTATATAATATATCAGGTGAAATAAACCAGCTTGAAACTCTGGTCTTCTGGAGTGCTTCAAATAATTATTTTTATTTCTTCATGACCAATGGCTTACACTAGAAGGTTGTTAATATGTTTGAGTAGAATTTGTGTTCTCAATTCAACCCACATGAGGAATGAAAAGACATGGAGAAGAAACATGGCCTTCCCGACCAGCCTGAATCAATAAGTTGTTACTCTTTTCCAAATGTAGCTTATGTACAAATGGCTTCATTTCCATGCCCCTTTGCCATCTGAGCCTAGAGAACCACTGTTACAGGAGCTGCCGGATTGCACTGACAGCTGTCACACAGGCAGGACCCCCTCCTTTTCAATAACCTTTGCCGGTTTTCACTTGTTGGTTTTCTGAAAGACAAAATTGGACTGATCCTGATTGTATGGGACCAAAAAGAAAAAAAAGCTATTGTATTGTACCCAGTACTTTTGCCTGGCTTTCTCTCATCAGTGAGAAGGCTACACCACACAGTACAGCTGGCCTTGGAAGTTATTTTTCCAGTAGTAGAGACAGAGTCATTCAACCAATTTCACTCATATTTATGGAGCACCTACTATATGCCAAGTATTTTCCTAGACCTTGCATAACAATGAACAAAACCCAGGTCCTGGCCTTGAAGAGCTTGTACTCAAGGGGTGGTACTATGGACATTTTCAACCAGATAATTCTTTGTTGTGGGAGCTGCTTTGTGCATTACAGGATATTTAGCATCATCACTGGCAGCCCGCTGCCTCAGTCATGACAGTCAGAAATGGCTCCTGACATTGGTAAATCTTCCTGGGGGACAATCACCCTCAGTTGAGAGCCACTAGGATAGACCAGCCTGAGGAGCGAACGATGATGAGTGACAGTCTCTCAGGAGAGGTGACTCATGAGCTGAGATGTAAAAGATGAGGAGATGATTTAGAGGACGAGTATTTACGGTAGCGGAAACAGCCAGAGCGAAGCTGAGATGAGAGCGAGCTGGCGTGTTGGACACCTCTGTTCCAGGCCCGCAACGAAACTACCACTAAATTGCTCACATAATAAAACCTATCATAGAGGAGATGCCGAAAACAAAGTAATCAAAGACACGGTTATGTGGATATCTAATCACAGAACTGAAATTCCAGAAACTTTTTTTTTAAGTACACACTATCATTCAGAGAACTACTAATGTTTTGGTACATAACTATTGTTAAAATGTAATTTCTTGGACTCTACCTCGATGTGAAATCAAGTCGTACTTGGTATGTTTTACAAAAATTTTATTTTTCTATGTCATCCCTTCCTCTTACTTTTTGTTCTAAAATGGTTAAGTCTAGGGCCCAGGAGCTGCAGATACAATCCAACCTCTGTCACGAACATATCCAGCATCATAGAGTTTAGTCACTTCCTCTCTTTTGCTCTCTGGCTTGAATTTGTAAATGTGGGGGTTGAAGCAGATTATTCCTAAAGTTCCTTCCTGGGCTAAAAACTGTGTGATTCATTTGTAAATTAGTGCTAAGTAATTTTTTGTTTCACATGTGTGAATGCTATTAAATAGAACATAATCATAGCATTTTAGAATTCAGGGACTATATATTCCAAATATTGCAAGTCTCACAAGCCCATGAATACAAATGTAGTCACATTTTCATTAATGCCTGAATTACTAGGGCTCAAGCTTCGTTTGAAGTCTCCCTCAATTATTTGGGGGTTTCTAGCAGATGTCACTTCACATTCAATAAGCACAAACTAACTAACCACTTATGTTCCTCCACTCTGGCCTTTTTCCTAGACTTCTCCTCGTGAGCCAGGTAACAGATATGGCTCACTGACATGTCATGACCACGATGAACAAGATCACTGTCTTTCTAGAGCTATACTTTCCACGGCTGCCTGAAGCTCTCCAGTGTGTTCAGCAGGGGGCACTAGCAGTATCCAGGGTGACAACTCTTCCCTAAGGTCTATGGCAGGTGAGGAGAGGAAGAAGGTCGCTCAAACGCTAACCCGTTGTTCAGGTTACAGTTGGTCCCCTGGGTCCTACAACTCTTTCCTGCCCAAACTTTTCACATGGCCTTTCGCAAACACTCCTCCCTTCTCTACTGACCTTTACTTCTCTCCAGCTAGACTCCATATATTCCCCTTTATTCTCATCTTTCCCCCACCCCTCTCCAGGCACCCACGCACAAAACACGTCCCTGTTTTTCTGTCAGGAACAGAAGTGTTTATGATAATCTTTTCACACAGCTATATCCTCATAGGAGAGATGTTCTGAAAGACTGAAGTTCTGAAAGCCACAATCCATGCGGGATTCCGTTAGGAAGTCCTGCCAGATATGGATAGACAAGGAAACTAAGAGCCGTTGGCATCAAAGACACCAGAATCAGTCTTTAAACCACTCGATTTGATTTCCTGACAAACATATTTCTCTACCCAATCACTGAATGCTATCTAGCATCTTCCTCGACCTCGACCTTGACCTACAGAGTTAAAGAATTGGACCTCGTGGTGAGATGCAGTCATGCTGCCCCACCAATGTGCTTTGTGATTCCTGGCAAAGCTGGCTTCCTTCACCATTCAGGGATGGCTGTCAATAATCTTGCCCAAATGTGGTAAAGTCATCTCTTAGAACTGCTGATTGTGACTATTAATCCATTTAACCTGGGTTTCCCTAAACAGTGTAGAAACTTTTAGCCTCTGAATTCTAAGAGATTGATTCTATCGTCCTGCATGGCTTTCCCTGAGTGTCAACTGCCCTAAGAAGGGCAGCCTCAAGATACCTCTGAGCTTTGCTAACTAAATTCAGATTAAATAAGTTATGTTTTTCTAATACACATAAAAATGATTTTCCCATCTTTGCAAATTTTTCCACAGCTAGATCTTCTGTAATCCTGAGAAGTTTTATTTCCTTGGAATTAATATGGCTCCACGATAACAGCGAACTTCAGAAAAACTTAACATGTACCACAAATGCATGTCCAACTAGTTTCAGCAGCAGTCTTTGTGTACATAATTCAGTAGGAGAGAAAGCAATACCTCCCACGTTCTGCAGACCCATAGAAATCTAAGCTGCTTAAATCTTTCAGAAACACAATGTGCATGAACACTGGAGAGCTGGCCAACAGACACTTCAAACTTTGGTTGCTTTGGACATTCCCAGAAGACTTTTCTTTAATGATGAGTCAGGGCACTATGACATTAATTTAGATAAGAGATGACAGTAGCTGGACTAAGAAAATTGGAGCAGAAACAGAATAGACAGAAAGGACACATTCAGAAGCTAATCAGGAGATGAAATAGACATGGCTTGTATGTCCATGAACATGAATGGGTGTGGGGAATGAGGGAAAACGAGACAGTGATGACATCCAGATTTCTGGCTTAGATGTTGGAGAAAAAGCTGCCATTTTTCATTAAACATAGAATGAGAAGCAGAGCTGGAGAGAAATACAACTAATTCAACACTAATTTATACCATTTGCAAAATGAAGCATATTGAAGGGTATATATTTTTATTTATGCTTATTATACTTTGATTTAAGAGAGAATATTTGTATTTACTATCTACGCTTTTGGTCCTTCATTATTTTCAGTATGCTTACTCCAAAGTTCTCTATGTTTTAATAGGCTATCACATCATATTAATCAGCAGGGGAGGGAAAAAATTAAATAAAGATGAAACTTTTATTAAAATACTAATCATAAATGCTCACTTATTTATTCAACAAACATTTATTGGATGTCAGCTGTGAGCCAAGCACCTCTCTGGGCTATGGAAACATAGATGATGATGATGATAAATAATTAACAATTAATAATAATACCTAACACGTAAGAAGTACCGGCCACCATGCGGAGGACTTGACCTGCCATTAACAATCCACACCACGCCCCTGTGAGAAAAGTGCTATTGCAATGGCTGTTACATCGATGACGAAACTGAGGCAGCAACATGCTGTGTAACTTGGACAACAAGTAGGGAGCCAGGATTTGTACCCCACACTGAGACTCCAGAGCCAGTCTCTGCTGTGCCTCCGCCCTCACAGAACCTAGGCTCCCTTCAGGAGGCACACCCATAAATAAATCATTACAAAGCTTTTATAATTATCACCTTGCTTGTTCACCTCAACACTCATAGACCTGCCAGTCTCAAGGCCTCTAGCCACTTGATTTTTGTACATCTGACATGATCCCTTATTACAGCCTCTCCTCTCCTCACTCTGCCGGTAATCACAGCAGTCCCTTGTTTTCCGTCATTTCATTAAAGAGCGACATTGAGTGTTCCAGTTGGTGGGCTGCCTGAATGTCTTTTCTTTTTCCTGTTATTTGAGTTTTTTTCCTTGGGGATACCGAGTTCCCAATTCTATTTCCCACAGAAGTTTTACCCTGAAATGTCTAATGGTGTGTATCAACATCAGGGGATATAAATACTTAAAATAGAGGTGCTTCTTGGAGCTGCTATGCTGCTGCGAGAAACCAAGGGGCAGCCAACCGTGAGCTTAGGGACTTACTGGGTTCATTTAAATATAGTTCAGGTTTCTCTGCGCTCTCTACCCCAAAAAGATTTAGCACCTAGAACAAAACACTGCACATTCAGTTTGCACTCCGAGAATGCTGAGGAAGTAAATTCACCTGGAAACTTCATTTGAGGAGGAGCAGGGACTCACAGCAGCTGTTGGGAAGAAATTACCCTAGGACCAGGGCCAAATGCTAAATCAGAAAGGAAGCTCATTAAAACCTCGCCAAAGTCAAGAATATGCTGTCCAGTAGGAAGCCTAGCCAAGATTTCAGCTGTTGAGTGTTCAGTGAAAGAGGAACTGAGGTAACAGAAACCCTGAGAATTCTGCAGAGTCTGCCTGGCTCTGCTGCTCCATTTGCCACATTCCTCCCTCCCAGGTAAAGTCCAAATCTTGAGAGCTGGATCCAGAGTTTCCAGGGTAGTCAGAGTACAGTGACCAAGGGGATTCCAGCATCCTCCACAAAGGCTCTTGTAGGGACTAAGACCAGTGTGCGGGGTGTTGGGGGTCTTGGGGAGTAAAGTCCTTTGGGGATTCTAACTCACCCAAAGGGAAATCCCATGGAGGTCCAGGTCATCCGGACCTCTGCCACTAGCCTGGACTAGCTCCATCTTCATTGGAATAGCCCCGTCTTCATTGAGGGTCTTCTCGCCATGACACATCAGATTCAAGAGCATATTTAGGGCTTCCCAAGAAAGACAGTGCTAAGCACTAGCATCAACGCTCAACAAATACTAGCTGAATGGTGAGTGACTATCCTACAGAAACAGGGCAACAAGTCAGGGACACACTGTAGTTGCAGAATCCACAGGGAGCGACAGCACCCCCACACATGGAATTCTCGCATTATCTCCATCCCAGAGAAGTCTCTGGAGTCCAGGCAAGCAGCCCTTCAGTATAAGTGGGACCATGCCTAACCCTGCTATGAGCTTGAATGTCCGACTCTGAGGATAAGAATGAAACCAGCTTTTTAAAAAGTGAGGGTTCCTGCTTAATCTAGAGAGGCACAATTCTTTTCCCTGCTCAAGATAAACCCACAGTAGCTCAAAGCCTGGATGATGAAGCCACAAAAATGTTGATTCTGTCAGTCTGGGGAGTGGTGGAAAGAAGAGCAAGAAGTTAGGTGTTAGACACTAGACCAGACCCATTCATGGAGGTCCACATCTGTAAATATTGTGGTAATAGATTTACAGACTATCTTTTTACTTTGTTTGAAAAATACTTTCACATTTATGACGTTTTACCTCCCAAGTCTCTTGTAAGTTGGGCATTGGCTAAAAAGGTTTTGGCCCGATGCAAAGAAGAATGTTCTAACCCTGTGAAATAATAAGCAATGGAGTCCTGCGTTGTCAGGGGCGCAATCTCTGGTCCAGCGTTCAAGCCAAAGTTAGATGCCATTTATCACAGATGCTTTAGAGAGTTCTAATAATTTGGGTGTGAGGTGAGAATAAATGACCCCTAAGACTTCTTCCAATCCTAATGGCTGTGAGGAATCTCTTTAATTGCAAAAGCACCCAAACGTAAAGCGATCAGTGACTTTCCCCTAGTCATACAATAAGACACTCCAACTCCTAGGACACTTTCCCCTGGAGGATATTCAGCATCACCGGGAAACTCAACCGCACGACACCAGGAGGAAACTGGCATTGGCTATGAAAAGTTCCCTGGTTTTCATAGATAACGGGCACACATAAAAGGCTCAACATCTGATGGATATGCTTTCACATACTTACTATAGGTTACTTACTATAGGTCAACTTACTATAGGTTCTACATTAGACAGACTGTTTCAGAAACCTCTGAAAGCTGATATAAAGAGTATCTCAAAGTCGGTACGGTAAAACATCCTAGAACACTATACTCCAGTATTTGGGACATTTGGATTAACCTAATCATTTCACTACTAGCCTCGTAATCAAACACAATGGCAGCATTTACTTGGCTGCGTCAGTCTCATACTTAGACTATGGGGAAAAGAAGGACTTCTTTCCATCATAAAAATCACAACCTTACATAATGGTCTCCCTTGCATAATAATAGTCCCACCCCTATTTTTGAACTGGCAGAGCCAGCATAAAAGGTGTTATCATTACACAAATAAATACAGCACTTTAGAGGTGCTTTGAAGGACAAAAATGCATTTTCAACTTTATTACTACTTTTCAAATAGCAGAGGCTAGACAGAGGTTCCAAGCACCTTGCTTCATTGCTTTTGAAGCCAGTGGCAACTGTGACCTAACTGACTACAGTCCCGTATCTTACCCACCATAAAATTTCCCAGGAAGTCTGACATTATCTGGGTCAAGTTCATAAGGTGTTTGATTCAGAGACTGATACTATAGCTTTTGCGTTGTATGAGCACACGAGGACATGGTGCTCTCTTTTAACTGAGACATAAAAACCATGGTAACAACCTACTTGTGTTCATTTTCAAGTTTTCATATCATGAGAGCCAAAGAAACGAAAGCCACGTCCAACCTGCCTGCTGCTGTTAATACACACGGTGAACTTTGATGTAAATGTCAGCCATGCTCACGTTAGGCTTCTGGTCAAATTTGCATGAGAATCATTACATCCTGAGTTTCCCAGTCCCCTCTGTAAATTCACCAGATATGACAGATTTCTCTTCTTGTTCTAAGCTATTTTTTACTGTTGCTCTGAACTACTCAACAGCTGTAATTCGGCAATTTACTGGATGTTGAAGGGTATAACAAGTGTACAGAGGTATATAAATGTGCATAAACGTAAAGCTTGATGCCAGCACTGGTGTTACACTAACCCACATTCCTTCCACCCTCACTACACAGCCCTCGGCTTCAACTGGCTCACTTCTCCAGACATTGAGGGGCCTTTTCTTCCCTATACACCCTTAGTAGTTAGATCTGCACTGTCTAATAGCGTAGTCACTACCTACATGCAGCTATTGAGCCCCTGAGATGTGAGTAGTCTAAATTGAGATGTTCTATAAGTAAAATTACACACCAGATTTTAAAGACTCAGTATGAAAAAAATATAAAACATCTCAATAATTTTTATATTACCTGTTGAAATTACAATAGTTGGATACACATAGGATTCAGTAAAACATATACACTAGAAATTGAAATTTTCTATGTGTGTAACTCACATTATATTTCTATCGAAGGATGTCAAGTTAGATGCTTTTAGGCTCTTTTTCTCTGACTCAATTCCACTGAGCCTTTTTCAATTAGACGTAAGTGGAATCTTCTAAGTGGAAGATTCTAAGAATCTCCTAGACGTAAGTGGAATTTTATCCTTTATGTATCTTAATCTCTCTCTTTTTCAATTTTTTTCTCTTTCTGTGCTGCATCCTGGGTAATTTCTCATATTTGTCTTCCAAATCAGTTGATTCTTTTTTTGCTGGGTCTAATATGTTGTTCACCCATCCATTCCACAAGGTTTTGTACATTTGTTTTGACATTGTGAATATGGCTTTATTTGTTGAATTTCCTAGATTTCACCTAGGTGAGAAAAAGGTTGGAAACTGTTACAGTTTCTACCAATGCTAAACACCTGCATACTCTATGCAGTCCACTCCTAGGTATAAACAAACAGAAATGGATAGATAATGGTCCAAAATTGGAAATTACCCAAATGCCAATCAGTAGGAGGATGGATAAATAGATTGTGGTATATTTACACAATAGAATACTATATGCAATAGCAAGAAGCAAGCTACAACTATCTAGAAAAATATAAATGAATTTTATGTTTTTATTATTTTCCTATATTGGGAGTTAAAGGACATACACAAAAATGCATATACTATATAAACTGATTTACAAAATGTTTTTAAAAGAAAACAGGTAAACTAACTATGATATTAGAATTTAGGATAGTGGTTACCCTTGGAGTGGGGAGATTATCTGGAAGAGTACATGAAGGACTTCTGAGATCTGATAATGTTCTTTTTCTCGAGCTGAACACTAGTCACACGGCACATTTAATTTGTGAAAATTCATCAGGGTATGAACGTATGATTTTTACACTTTTCTTTGTGTAAGACTTTTACAATATTAAAAATGCAAAACCCTTATGTATCAGATTTTCAAAAAAATAGTTAGTGGTTAAATCTTTTTTTTTTTCTCTTAGGGTTTCTAATTTCACATATAATATTCTTTATTTCCAGAATTTCATTTCAGTTTCTATTCTAATTCAGGTTGCTTTTACAGTAAAGGCCTTGGGAAGTCTAATTCTGCAATTCTTTGTTTTGATTTATGGGCTGTGTACTGTGTATAATTGGTTAAGTTTTGTTGTGAATTTATGTGTGGTTAATTTCAATCTGTGGGGATCCTAGAAACCCTTGGCTCTGGGTACATTCTGCCAAAGAGAATTCTCATCTGACTTTGCCAGACATTCTGAGTCTCTCTCACACTAGAATCGTCTTACCCAATTCTTTCTCTTGAGGTTTCCTGGACAGCATATGTGGATAATATAAGTTTAAACCCAAAACCCTCATAAGGTCAGAATTCTCAAGAGAAACTCTTTTCATGCCCACATCCCAGCTAAGGCTGGAGCAAATAACTTTTCATAGCACCTTTCTTTGCCAGGTTTTTCTTCTCCATCTTTTCACTGAGGGTACAGATCTTTAAGACTCCTGGTTTGTGTGAGCTCTTAGTCTTGACTCCCCGCCTTGTAGTTCTCAAGACCTTTTCTCCTATTTCACAACCCTCCCCCATTCACCTCCAGTTATATGGCAGTAAAACCAAGGCTCCAAGTTTCCATTATCTTCAGATACCCCCCGCCCCAGTCAGGCCATAGTTTAGGTGCCCCCTCACCGCCCTGATGTCAGTTCTCTCTATATTTTTTTGCTCCTGTGGATTTACTTTAAATTTTAATGAGCTTAGCTACACATTGTTGCATGATATCCAGCATTTTTGTGTGTATGATTAGAAGAGTTTCTCAAAATATTCCGTCTTTCATGATACCAGAGGTAAAAGTCCACCAGGCCTTCCCTCTCTGATGCTTAAAGGCTAGTGAGACAATATAGCTGTAACTTCAGGGGCTTTGAAGAGGCCCCACTCTGCTACCTCCCAGCTTAACTGTACCTGAATTTTATAGAACTAAAAACTGTTTGAAGTGAACTGAGATAATCTGGGATGTCAACCAATTAATTTTTCACAATATGCTACACTTACCATTTAATGGACTTGGTGAAAAAATAAAAGTCACCCAACATAGAGAACCTTACCACTTTATTCCAAAGGATAAAATAATTCAGAAACTATTTACTCAAAAACAAAAATAACCTACTCTTTGCCAGGCACAACAGCACAAAGTGCTAGACATGTAAAAGGAATTAAAACATGAACTTGGCCCTCAAAGAGTTTAGCAAGAATTCCCAGAAGATTTTTTTTTTCTTTAAGTGCAAACGGATCTATAGGTAAATATCGTGTTAAGAATATGAGCACAAGGCAATGTTCGGTAGATACAAGTGATGATAAAAATGTGAGTTTTACCATGCCGTGTTCCTGCTTAAGCACCTCTCATAGCTTCCCATAACCACTAAATTATAATCCAAACTCCTCCAAGGCCCTAAGAGCTGTAGTCCTGCCTGTTTCCCAGTCTTCATCCAATACAACTCTTCTTCTTGTTCACTCCATTCTCTCCACACTGGCTTCCTTCTGTTCTTCAAAGATGCCTAGTTCATTCTCGTTTGCACATACTCTTCCTTTCATCTAGAATACTCTCCTCTCAGATCTTCATATGGATCTTATGTCTCATTAGCTGGGTCTCAGTTCAAATTAGAAATGCTTTGAGGAGACCCTTCGCCGACCCCCAGTCAAAAGGAGCCCTGCCACCATATCACGTATCCAGCACGTCACTCTTTTTTCCTTTTTCTTCATAGTACATATCAGTATTTTACATTATCTAGTTTTTCATGTGTTTTCTCATTTATTAAGCCCACACTCTGCTTTTCTCTGTATCCCCTAAATGAACCTGGTCTATATAGTAGGTGCTCCCTTAACATATGAGAATAAATGCATAAATGGTCAATGATGTCTATAAATGTGAAAAATAGGAGAGTGGCGTCCACTTGTGCCACCTAATTGCACCCCAGGAAGTAAGTAGCAAAAAAGTTTCAGTTACGTGCAGCACGTGCCATAAGGTTCCATAGTAGCTAAAGAGGGAGTAATGAACTCTGTTGGGAGCAAGTGTGGGTAACAGAGAAACGGTAAAGGCAATTTACAAAAGACCCTAAAGAATGAGCAGGAAGTGACTGGCTAGACATGGCAGAGAAAAGCATCTGGACAGAAAAAGACCGCATGAGCAGCCGGCAAGTGAGAGACTCCTCCTTCCTTTATGCTGTCACCCTAAATTCAGACTATAGAACTTCCCAAAGGGTTCAAGTACTGCCCTTCGTCTGGAGGTCACCAGGGTATCTAACATCAAAGCCGCGTTGTGGACTTTGCAGCCAACTAACGGTGTGCTTTTTAAGCACGTTCTTTCACCCCTCCAGTTCTCATTTTCAGCACCTATAGAACCAGGACGTGACTCAACGATCCTAACATCCCTTCCAGCCCTAAAAGAATGTCAGTTACTCCTATGTTTGCTCCAGCACACATCCTAAAATGGCCAATACTGAAGCATGAAACATCAATGACTTTTGATGGTTACTTTTTTTTATTTTTTATTTTTTGCCGGTTTACTTTTTTTGTTTTTTAATGATTAAGAAAGAGTCAAAGAGTCTACAGAGCATGTGTTCCATGCCACTGCTTGATTATGGCTCACTGCATACATTAGTTATGAAATGCAACTGGATTTTGGTACAATCTAAAGCTTTGCGCACAGTGCCAGAGGCCAGTCAGCCCCACCAGCATGGGCACAGGGCAGGGAGGCTGACGCAGACCTGGGATTCCCACGCCACAGAGCACCTCAGCATGGGATCTGCAGACCACCCTTTCCATAGCACATAAAGTCCTTGTTAAACACTCAGGTCCCTGGTCCAACCAGCCACCATACCCCAGGCCCAACTGGATTAGATTCCCCCTATTGGTGGGGCCCAGAAATCTTCACTGTTAAGAATGCCCAGATAATTCTTTCTTATGCATCATCAAGTAGAGAACCACAGTCTCTTAGCTTCACTCTGTTCTGTGACAAAAACAAAACACTAACAGTCATAGTGACTAGTATTTCTTGGGGGCTTCTATATACCATGATCTGTATCAGGCTTCTCTGATTGACTTCCTTTCTTGCCCAACACTGTTACATAACTCACCCAAGCTCACATAGCAGTCAGTTGGGGGCGTCAGGATTTGAGTCCACGCTTCTCTGACTCCAGAGTCCATGTTCTCAACCGCTAACTAGATGGTAGCTGGACCTGGTGCCTAAGAGTTGCCACCCTGGCATCACCCTCCATGAGTTCAAATCCCAGCTGCACCATTTACTAGTTGTGTGACCTTGGGTAAGTTCTTTTGATAACATGGGAGTAATCAGCATTCCTAATTCATTGGGTGGTTGGTTGTGAAAAATAATTGAGGTGATTCACAGAAAGTGTTTAGAAGGGAATCTGGCACCTTACAAACACTCAGGCATTAGTCATTCGAATCCAGCCTCCCCTTTCTTACAATCCAGCCTTTCGGCTCCTGAGGGCTTGTCACTGGTCCCAGAGGACATCTCTGGCAAGCCTGAGAAGACAGATCTGAAAAAAAAAAAGCTATCTGTTCTGCTGGAAAACAACCCAAAGCACATGCCTCACTGACAGTGGGTCAGTAGTGTGATCTTCGGAGATAAAGGACCGCACATTATTTGAACTTAAATGTTCAAAGGGCGTCAACGCCTTTCTAGCACAGAACACTTTCAGCCTTGCTGCTTGTTTTTCTTTCATGCCTCCTAATGGTTCTGTCTGTCATTATGAACCTTTCAGTTCTGCTTCAACAAAGCACAAAGGGATTCCATCCTTTAATCCTCAAAATAGTTTGTCTTTATAGTTGGGCAAGTAAGAGTTGGTTGCAGCGGTAGCTTCTGAAACCTGGCTCTCATTATGCTACGAACTGCAGTGTGTTGCTGCATCAAAGCATGAGTGATAACAAACACTTTCAGACGGTGAGAACTGCTCTTTATAACCTGCCTTCCAAGTGCCCTCTTGACATAGAGCGACTTTTTTGGACTACCATCAATCATCATTAGTAGCAAATGGTGATATCTGTCCGGGTGACATCTCAGCCAAAGAAGAAACCTTCATCCTTAGAATGGCAGCTACTGCGAGACTGAAATATAGAATGCAGTGAAGACTTTAGTCTTCCAGGGCAAAAATTATTCCGTACACCATGTTTTTACAAAATCTACGATGAAGGTACTTAAAATTATCAATTTTTCTTTCTAAATGAAACTCTTTTATAGCTATGCATAGGATTTTAAATAAGCCACTCTTTCTGACCACGGATATTTCAAGTGCCCAGAGAAAAGGGAGTCAGCAGAAAAGGCGTCATCACCACACTATCCTCGCTCAAAACCAGTGATGTGCCTGTGAACTTCCATGGCGACCCCAAAAGCTCCGCCCAGAGGACACATCTGAGGTGCACAAGTCCCAGCAGACCACGCAACTGCTGACCACGCGGCAAACTGACCCCTCCTTTGAAAAAGTCAATCCACTCAGCAAACCCCGAACATGGCAGGACCCACGCAAACAGGCAGCCTGCTCTCTGGCAGGACTTCCTTTTTCTGTACTAAGCTGAGAACTTCCTCCCTCCGAAAGGGACTGAAGCCTTGTTAGATGCAGAGCCCTTTGAAAAATGGGGAAAAGATACTGGTCCCCTAAGAATCACGCCTTTTTATTAATAAATTAATCAAGCCTGATAACTTCTCAGCAACATCCAACTCCAGACAGTAAATGCTTGGCCTAACTAAGCAAAATATCAACCACTTATGTCATACAACAACAAAATATTCTCATTAGAAACTTCTATCCTAGAGAAAGAAACTCTCTGCCTTAGAGGGACGAGCTCCACTATCCTGAGAGAGTCCAAGGACAGACATGACTGAGGTTTTTACTCCATCCTCTTAATTTCAACTGCTCGCACTACTCCCTACAGCTGCCCAGTTCCTGCATATGGGCAGGTATGAAAATACAGAAACATCTGCCTTTTCACCTGAACAGAGCATAAGCTGCAATAATGAGCCAAAGAATATAGCAAAATATTACTAATAATGCAATCAGTTTCCCAACGGGCCCTTATTAGATAGATGGAATTAAAAGCAAGAACATAGTTTGCAGAATTCAGGAGCTGAAGTCCAGATACTGAACATATTTACGCAAATTTCGAACTAGACCAGATTCTCATTGCAACCACTCAGACAAGGAGCAAGGACCGTTTGCCCTTCCCAGAATCTGCTTTCTAGGCTAAGCCCCTCATACGGACTTCCTTGCTGTCCCCTTGGTCACCAAGCCACACAGCCCTCTGTTCCTGGCCTGAGGCCTGTGTAGGTCTAATTCTAGTCCCCAGCCCTGAAGTAAGGAAGGCTCCTCCCTTACAGGCTGCCAAGGAGGCCTCCCCGCGTTTCAGACCTTGTGACAATAACCATGCAGTTGCCTCCTTTGCTCTTCTTGAAGGTCCCCATGGTCCAAAGACCAGGAAGTGGGTCATACTAAATCCAATGTCCTCAGTCAATTCACCTGAGTCAACCAGGCCTTGAGTCCATCTGTGCCAATCCTTTTTCCATGTAAGACAGAGAGGTTGAATGACTTGCTCAAGGTCACATTGCAAATTAGGGAGAAGCCAGGCCTTCTGTTACCCAAGCCAATGGTGTTCACCTGGTGCCACTGACAAAGCCTAGGGCTAGAGGCCATGTTGAGCCCTGCCCATATTCCCAGGGATCCTTCTTCCAGCTACTGATAGAGCCACTGCTAACCTCACACCTCTACCCTTCTCCAGAGAATTGCCCTTGGGGGATAGAGCCACATTGCCCAAAGGTGCCTGGGAATTATCCCTGATTTAGGGGTGGGCTGTCCCTAGCTAAGGACTGACTGATGCCAGGATACAAAACCCTCACTTCCTTGACTCAAGACAGAACAGGCTCTGATGCAATGGACACTACAGATCATCACCCAGGATCAGGCTGACACTAGACTTTACGTGAAACCATAGCCTTTCTCCTGAGAACTCCCTTCAATAAATCACTTGTGTAAGAATCCCCTGTCTCGGGGACCTGACCTAAAGCTGTGCTTCTCCCTGAGTGTCCCAAGCTGCATATTGGCTCAGCCCCCACAATGGTCGAAAGGCCCCCATGGACTATCTTCATCCAGAGCCCATCAGCATTAAGTCCAGTGCCTCAGATAACCAGGAATAGCCCCTTTGAGCTGAGATGTCCACCCTTCCTCCTGGGAAAAGCACCGAGTCCCTCCTTCCTGCCCTTGCAGCTCTCACCTGACTTGTAGTTAGGAGCTGAAAACATATTCTGAAGTCAGCGAACGATCAAGCTGAGGTTATCAGCAGGAGAACGTTGCCTAAAATACTATCAGTGACTCATTCCTCCAGTTCTCCTTCACGAGCACAGAAACTCCCCCAAGGTCCCTTGATTTGGTTCTTGTAGCATGAAGTCTTTTAAGCAGAGGATAGGGTCTCATCATGGCATTAATATTAACAACAAGCCACCGTTGCTTGACTGTATCTTGCTTCCTTAGAGCTTGTTCCATGTTCTGACTGATGTTCTTATCTAGATGTGGTATTTGGATAGGAAAACACCATTTCTGGGACTTATTATTTAACTATGATGTGCTTACATAAAACAACACCCTCACTGGGTTTGTTTCTTTCCTGCAAAGGTCAGATTATTGATGACATATCTGGAGAATTTATAACCTGCTTTATAACAATAACAGCTATTCTTTTACAGCACTTCCTATGTGCCAGGCATCAGAAATTTACCCCTTCTCATTCTCATAACAGATATGAACGATGAGGCTCAGAGAGGTTAGATGATATATCAGTGTTATGTAACAATCACCTGGTGAAAATGTGTTTGAACCCAGGTCCATCTAACTACAAAGCATGTGACTGGGCCACTTCAGCTCACTGTCCCTTCCACGGCCCCAGTGCTTAGGACTGGCTAGACTCTGAAGCAATTCCTGGCCAAGCTAAGATTCCTCCAGTCATTGGATGTTCCTGAAACCCCCTCATGTTCTCTGACCTTGAGAGAGTGGAGCAACATGAAGGTGTCTAGTGCAGAAAAAGGTAAGGACCAAAAGGGGCTTTGACAGGAAGAGGGAGTAAACATATTGTTCCCTAATCCTCCCTTATGGGTAGCTAAAAACCATGGACACTCTATGTCTAAAACAGATACAAGAAGACTTGGAAAGGTAGAGAGAAGTCAAGAAAGTTAAAGACCTCAGGACCCAAGGAAGGACATGGTGGTGAGTTCCTAGATTTTCGTTTCTTCTCTTACATTCCAGACTAGAAACTGAAGGAGTCAGCAATATGGAAATGCCAGCAAGCATAGACAGAAAACAAAAACTCCTCCTTCTATCCAAAGAACCAAGACAAGGGCAACCTAACTCCTTTTAGATAGGAAACTTTTAGTTGGTAACCATTCTGCTCCAGTCAAACACTGCAGAAAAAAACAGGCGTCCCACCCCCTATCCCAACAGCAAAGTCCCTGGTGGGGAGCCTGGACTGTAATGAGCTTTCCCAATACCCCCACCAGGACGGTTTCAAAGAAGTCTGGTCTTTTATCTCTGCTGGGTGCAGTTCCTGCTGAGATGGTGTTGGAGGAGTCCAGCGGAAGTCAGGGCTTCACCAGCACCACTCAGTGGTGCCAGTCGCCAAGAGTGTTATTGGAGGACACATGGGAGCAGCGTCAAAGCACCCCTCCTTCTCACCGCCAGCTTCAATGAGCAATTATAAACACTCTTGAAACAAATGAAAACCCACAAAGACCTGGCAAAATAGGAATTCTCAGCAAAGAAAGGGAAGATACAAAACAGAACCAAGTGGAAATTTTGGAAGTGAAATATACCCCAACTAAAATTTTTAAAAAATAACAACAACTCAATGGATGGGTTCAACAGCAGAATGGAGAGGACAGAGCACAGAATCAATGAATTTGAGGATAGAAAAATAGAAAACACCCAATCAAAATAATACAAAGTAGACTAGGACAAAAATAACAGAGCCTCAGAGACCTATGGAATTACAACAAAAGATTATTTAAAAAACTTCAGTCGCTCTTCCTCTGTGCTGCCTACGGAGGTGGCATTCATCTTTTACTCGGTGTCATGGCTGCTCTCAGACCACTTGTGAAGCCCAAAATCGTCAAAAAGAGGACCTAGAAGTTTATCCGGCACCAGTCAGACAAATACGTCAAAATTAAGCGTAACTGGCAGAAACCCAGAGGCACTGACAGTGAAGGTGCGCAGAAGACTCAAGGGCCAGATCTTGATGCCCAACACTGGTGATGGGAGTAAAAAGAAAACAAAGCACATGCTGCCCAGTGGCTTTCAGAAGTTCCTGGTCCACGATGTCAAGGAGCTTGAAGTGCTGTGGATGTGCAACAAATCTTACTGTGCTGAGATTGCTCACAACGTCTCCTCAAAGAACCACAAAGTCATTGTGGAAAGAGCAGCCCAGCTGGCCATCAGAGTCACCAATCCCAACGCCTGGCTGCACAGTGAAGAAAATGAATAGACAGCTTGTGTGCAAATTGTGTTTTAATAAAACCATAAAATTTTTCCAAAAAAGGAAAAAAACTTAGGTCATCTGACTCCCAGAAGGAGAGGGGAAAAAAGGGTGGAGCTAAAAAAGTATTCAAAGAAGTAACAGCTGAAAACTTCCCACACTTGGCAAAAGACAGATTTAAGAATCTCAGTGACCACCAAACAGGATAAACCCAGAAATTCACACCAAGACATTTCATATTCACATTTGTGAGAACTAAAGACAAAGACAAAATCTTGAAAGTAGCCAAGAGAAATGAAGTAGCATTAACTACAGGAGAAAAACAGATTGAATAAGAGGATTTCTCATAAGAAATCAAGAAGGCCAGAAGGAAATGGTGCAATATTTTTCAAGCAACGAGAGAACTGTCAACCCAGGATTTTATGTCCAGAGAAAATATTCTTCAGGAATGACATTCTCAGATGAAGGGAAACTAAGAGAATCTATTGCTAACAGATCTCCCTTAAAAGAATGGCTTAAGGAAACTCTCTAAGCAGAAAGAAAAAGATAACAGAAGGAATCTTGGAACATCAAGAAAGAAGAACAAAAAGCAAAAAAATAAGTAAATACAACAGATTTTATCCCTTCTCTGTAGTTTTCTAAATATGGTTTGTGATTAAAGCAGAAACCACAGCACTGTCTATTGTGCTTCTCAAGGTATGCAGAGGAAATATTTAAAACAGCCATTGAAAGGGGAGGGTGATGGGGGTTAAGTTTCTACACTTCAATGGAACTGGTTAAATGTCAACACCACTAGACTGTGATTAATTATGTATAGATAAAGTCAGTATCTAGAGCAACCACTAAAAAAGCTATATAAAGAGATATACTCTAAAACACAATAGATAAATCAAAATGGAATTATTCTATGAAATGTTCAAGCAATCCACAGAAAGCAGCAAAAAAGCAAAGGAGAGACTGAAAGGGTAGGGGGCAAGTGGAGGAATGTCCGCCTCACGTGCCAGCATCACTCCAGAGCTCACTAGACCCTTTTCACAAGGGAGCACTGTCCCTCTGCTTCTCAGGTATGCATTTGGGGCGGGGACAGTGGGAGGAGCCCTCCAGGCAAGTCCACAGAGCTTTGCCTGGGGTGTTACCATGGGTTGGTGAATGTTTATACTACTACTCATGGAAGGCTCTTTCCAAAACTAGCAGGCTGACCTGCCAGCACCAAAAGGGGCTCCTTGTCAAGGCTTGGGTCTCAGCTAACCTTCAGCTTGGTGGAGGCTCCCTCCAAGGGGGAGGATGGTACAATTATGTTCCAATTACAAAAGCCCAAAGCTCCACCCTCAGTGCAGTCTATACTGCTGGGAAAATAGAACGAAGATGGCTGTGATGAAGGTCTGACGCACCTTAAGCGAGGGGAAGCAGCAAGTGTCATCATTTGGAGCCGTGTCCCAAATGCTAAAGAAATGAGCTGGGTTCAAAATCAGTCAGCCTTGGTAAACAATTCCTACCAGATACAAAGACTACTTCAACAGGCATCTTCAGTCTTAGAAAGATTAAGGAAAAAATGGATAATGAGTTCCAGAGTAGCTCCAAGTCCCTGTAATTTTATTAGAGGCAGGAGTCCTAAATCCTTCCAGGAATGTGGGGAGCCCCCAGTCTCATAACAAACCATTGCATACAACCTGCTGGCCCTGTGTTTCTGGCCCCCCAAACCTGTCTCTTAGAAAAATGCTTCTGAAAACTTTCCATTACAGTTGTTTATATAATTGTTATGTTTAAAAAAAAAAAAGCAAAAAGGTGTCTAGGGAGGGTATTTATACATTGCATGTCATTCATTATTCCAAATGTAATTTTAATCAGTTCAACATAAAAGCATCTTAATATCTTCAAAAATGGCATTGGTAATTTTAAATATTAAAATTCACATTAGAAAAAAAGAGGAATTTGATTCATTCTCTCCTTTCAAACAAGCATAATCAACTAGGCACACACCTCCAAACTTCCTCTCCACTTTCTCGTTGTCTTTCCTTCCTTCTGCCTTTTCTCTTCCCTCTTGCTCTGCTCCCTTATGAGCTAACAAAGAGCAGAGCTCTAGGAGCAGAGTCAGGGTTAACCCAAAAAAATCAGATTACTTCTTCTCCTTCCACATACTCAGAAACCTAAGGCTTTTGATAAAAGTAGTTCTATATTCCCCAGAAAATCTCTGCTTTTTATATTTACCCTGTCTTTGGCCAACTCTAATAGATTTTTCTATTGATTTCGGCTCTGTAGCCTAGATTCCTAAAAGGTATATTTGCAGACATACCAGGTAGATTCCCTCGAGTTTTTGGAAAGAATCTTCCTTTCACCAAAAGGCAAACATCTCAAGAAAGGCCCTCCTCCACTTCCAGCTTCCTCCATCTTCTCAAGAGCAGACCTGGCACTTGTAAAAATTTGAGAAGTTTGCTGAAAATTCCTCAACAAGGTTCCATGGCTTCTTATGTACTGTTAAATTTGCAATTAATGCCTCAAGTTACTTTGGTTCTTTCTACCTTGAGCTGATTAGTGAACACTAAATTTCATGCTAATACTCCCACGCCATTTGCCTGCAATGTGGGGCTCACTTTCCAAATTCTGCTGATTGCAGTAAAAATAAAAAATGCTCACATCATCTCATGGCCATGGTTCTAGAGTATTTCCATCGGGCTTGCTCTCCTCTTACAGGTAGGATGTTTATCGTGTTAGTGCATCCTGCTCCAACTTTCCACCGGCACAAAAAGCTAGTGGTTTTCTACAGTAGTCCTGGAATCCATTACCATGGAAACAAAAGGTACAAAAAGCTGTTTATCTAATAGGAAAACCTAGAGGCACTCTCAAAAGATCAGAAGTGTTTTTAAAATATATACCAAAATACATTCTAGCTTAGGTTGAAGAAGCCTTAGGGTAGAACAATAAAGCAGGCTCACAAAGGAAGAATGGGCAAAAAACCCAACTTTTTGCTCTGGCCACAATCACCATGGTGCTGACAGGAATACACTCCTGTGTCTGGTCATCCATCCAGGTCATTAGAAGTTTCTCCATGTCTGATAGAGGCCCTTGTCGAATTTTGTTAGTCTCATTGCCTGCAATGAAGAGACCTTTTAACAGTGCTTGTCGCTTTGTTCTTGTTCTTCAAGATCATGGCTCTGGTGGAATGGGACACGCCTGACTGGCAAGCAATAACATCACTAATTTTCCACATTTGTAGTCCTTAATCATTTTTAATTCCATTTCTAGGTCAATCACTCAACATGGCCTCTTACTGGAGACATCAGCAGTGGATTTTGTATGCTTAGGGGCTGTGATGAACGAAACAAAACAAGGTTAAATCTAGCACAAGAGAAAATGACGCCGTCAAGAGACGCTGTAAACACAAGAGGTACAAAGCTACTGCCGGCGTAACACAACCTGTTGCTTTCCTGCACACTTTTGTAATTAAGCAGAAAGAATACACTCTAAAATAATGCGAAAAGGCATAGTATAGTAAATACATAAACCAGCACCATACTCATTATCGTTATCAAGTATTATGTACTGTACATAATTGTATGTGCTAGACTTTTATATGACGGACAGAGCAGTCAGTCGTTTACATCAGCATCACCGCAAACACAAGACTAACGTGTTACACTACAACATTACAAAGGCTACAAAATTACTGTGTGATGGGAATTTTTCAGCTCCATTTTAATTTTATGGGACCACCATCTTATACCTGGTCTATGGCTTACAACACTTCGGTATGTGGCACATGACAGAGTACAGAACATTCTATCCAAAAAAAGCAGAATACACTTATTTTTCAAGTGCAAATGGAACGTTTTCCAGGGTACAATCACATTAGGCCACAAAACAAGCCTCAAGATATTTAAGAAGATTGAGATCATATCAAACATCTTTTCCAACCACATGGTATGAAACTAGAAATCAATTTTAAGAAAATGAGAAAAAATGCAAACACGTGAAGGCCAAACAACATGCTGCTAAACAACCAAGGGGTCAACAGAGAAATCAAACAAGAAATAAAAAAATACCTTGAGACAAATGAAAATGAAAACACAACATTCCAAAAATCTATGGGACACAGCAAAAGCACTTATAAGAGGGAAGTTTATAGCAATACAGGCCTACCTCAAGAAACAAGAGAAAGCTCAAATAAACAATCTAACTTTACACCTAAAGGAATTAGAAAAATAAGAACAAACAAAGCCCAAAGTTAGTCTAAGAAAGGAAGTAATGAAGATCAGAGCAGAAATAAATGAATTAAAGACTTAAAAAAAAAAAAAACAGAAAAGATCAATGAAATTAAGACCTGGTTCTTTGAAAAGATAAACAAAATTGATAAACCTTTAGCCAGACTCATCAAGAAAAGAGAGAAAGAACTCAAATAAATACAATCAGAAATGAAAGAGGAGAAGGTAAGGCCAACACCACAGAAATACAAAGAATCATAAGCAATTACTATGAACAAGTACAAGCCAATAAATTGGACAACCTAAGAGAAATGGATAAATTCCTAGAAACATGCAATCTTCCAACACTGAATTAGGAAGAAACAGAAAATCAGAACAGACGAATAACTAGTAATGAAATTGAATCAGTAATCAAAAAATTCCCAACAAACAAAAGTACAGTACCATATGGCTTCACAGGTAAATAAATTCTACCAAACATTTAAAGAGGAGTTAACACCTATCCTCTCAAACTATGCCAAAAAAAAATTGAAGAGGAGGGAAAGCCTCAAAGCTTATTCTACAAGGCCCTGATACCAAAACCAGACAAAGACACTACAAAAGAAAGAAAATTACTGGCCAATATCTCTGATAAATACAGACACAAAAATCTTAAAAAAAAAAAAAATTAGCAAACCAAATTCAACAATATGTTATAAGGATCATACACCACAATCAGTGGGATTTATTCCAGGGGCAAAAGGATGGTTCAATATCTGCAAATTAATCAATATGCTATACCACATTAACAAACCCAAGAATAAAAATCATACGACCATCTCAATAGATGCAGAAAAAGCATCTGACAAAATTCAACATCCACTTATGATAAAAACTCTCAACAAAACAAGTATAGAGGGAGAATACCTCCATGTAATAAAGGCCATATACGATGAACCCACAGCTAACATCATACTCAACAGTAAAAAGCTGAAAACTTTTCCTCTAAGATCAGGAACAAGACAAGGATTTTCATTCTCACCACTCTTATTCAACAGAGTATTGGAAGTCCTAGCCATAGTTAGTATTGGAAGTCCTAGGCACAGAAATCAGGCAAGAAAAAGAAATAAAAGGCATTCAAATTGAACAGGAAGAAGTAAAACTCTCACTACTTGCAGATGACATGATACTATAAACAGAAAGCCCTAAAGACTCCACCAAAAAACTATTAGAACTAATAAACAAATTCATTAAAGCTGCAGGATACAAAATTAATATACAGAAATCTGTTGCATTTCTATGCACTAATAACAAACTATCAGAAAGAGAAATTAAGAAAACAATCCCATTTACAATTGCTACAAAAAGAATAACACACCTAGGAATAAATTTAACCAAGCAGTCAAAAGACCTGTACTCCGAAAACTATGACACAAATGAAAAGAAATTTGAAGATGACACGAATAAATGGAAAGATGTACCATGCTCATGTTGGAAGACTATTGTTTAAATGTCCATACTACCCAAAGTAATCTACACATTCAGTGAAATCCCTACCAAAATCCTAATGGCATTTTTCACAGAATTAGAACAAATAATTCTAAAATTTGTATGGAGCCACAAAAGATCCTAAACAGCCAAAGCAATTTCAAAAAGAAAAACAAGACTGGATGTATCATGCTTCCTGACTTCAAACTACATACTATAAGGCTACAGGAATCAAAACAGTATGGTACTGGCACAAAAAGAGACACATAGATCAATGGAACAGAATAGAGAGCTTATATGGTCAATTAATTTCTAACAAAGGAGGCAAGAATATACAATGGGGAAAAGACAGTGTTTTCAATAAATGGTGTTGGGAAAACTGGACAGCTCCATGAAAGAAAACGAAACTGGACCACTTTCTTTCACCATCTACATAAATAAACTCAAGATGGATTAAAGACTTAAACGTAAGGCCTAAAATCATAAAATTTCTAAAAGAAAATATAGACAGTAAACTCTTTTTCCTCAGGCTTAGCAATATATTTTTTTTTTTTACTCAGTCTCCTCAGGCAAGGGCAACAAAAGCAAAAATAAACAAATGGGACTACATCAGACTAAAAAGCTTTTGTACAGCAAAGGAAGCCATCAACAAATGAAAAGGCAACCTAATGAATGGGAGAAGATATTTACAAAGGATATATGCAATAGGGGTTAATATACAAAATATATAAAGAACTCATATAACTCAATATCAAAAAAATGAACAATCCAATTAAAAAATGGGCAGAGAATCTGAATAGACATTTCTCCAAAGAAGACAAACAGATGGTTAACAGAAACATGAAAAGATGCTCAACATCACTAATCATCAGGGAAATGCAAATCAAAGCCACAATGAGATTATTACCTCACACCTGTCAGATTGGTTATTATCAAAAAGATAATAAACAACAAGTGTTGACCAGGATTAGGAAAAAAGGGAACCCTCATGCCCTGCTGGTGGGATTGCAAACTGGTGCAGCCACTATGGAAAACAGTATGGAGGTTCCTCAAAATATTAAAAATAGAACTACCTTATGACCCAGCAATTCCACTTCTGGGTATTTATTCAAAGAAATCAAAAACACTAATACAAAAAAACATATGCATCCCTATGTTCATTACAACACTATTTACAATAGCCAAGATGTGGAAACAACCTAAGTGTCCATCAATAGATGAACGAATAAAGAATATGTGGTATAAATTCTCTGTCTCTCTCTCCTCTCTCTCTCTCTCTCTCTCTCTCTCTCTCTCTCTCTCTCTCTCTCTCTCTCAATGGAATATTACTCAGCCATAAAAAAAGGAATGAAATCTTGCCATTTGCAACAACTTGGATGGACCTACAGGGTATTATGCTAAGTGAAATAAGGCAAAGAAAAACAAATACCATACAATTTCACTTATATGTGGAATCTAAAAAAAACAAAACAAATGAACAAACAAAACAGAGACATCAAGAACAAACCGATGGTTGTCAGAGGAGAGTGAGATGGGAGGATTGGCAAAATAGTGAAGGGGATTAAGAGGTACAAACTTCCAGTTATACATTAAATAAGTCACGAGGATGTAATGTACAGCACAGGGAACATAGTGCAATAACTTTGTGTGGGGACAGATGGTTACTAAACTTTCGTGGCGTTCATTTCAAAAGGTATATAAATGTTGAATCACTATGTTGTACACCTGAAACTAATATAACATTCTATGTCAACTATACTTCAATTTTTTAAAAAAAGAAAAACCCTTATTATAAATTATATAATTTATAATAATTATAACCCTTATTATAAATATGCTCATTTTATCATAACTCCACTTGATCTAGAACTTGATCCCACGTGTTGAGGAAATGCTGTCATGCATCATATTTTCGTTTGGGAAAGGAGTAGGTGCAAACTACATGTATTTATTTTGATAGTCTCAGTGTTTTCATGAAACCTAAGGAGTTTCACCACATCCTGCCATCCACTTCAAAGAATAATTTTGGATACATTAGCCCTTCCATGGAAAAATTCCTGAGACTTAAGCTGCTCCAGCCATCTGTAATAATATAAATTCTTCCCATCCAGTATCCTCCTCAAAAAACAGCTGGAATAATATTATAGAAAGCTCCCATCAACGATTCTAAAGGAGTACATGTTTCCCAACATTTCCCAGGAAGCCATGTGGCCACTCCAGAGAAGGACATGCGGTCAGGAGCCGCCTGATTTGATCCTTGTATCAAGGATGTGCTGGCCAGTCCATCCGCCATTGTGGCCGCTTCCACAATGAGAGTACGAAGCTTACAGAGTGAAGTTCTGTACGTTAACTTTCCTGCTCAAAGGTAATCTTTCAGAATGGCAAGGAAAATTTGGTTTACTTAGAACAGACTTTAACAGCGGGAGTGTGTTCAGGAGAAGGAAACCATAACAGAAAGGATTTGAAATCATACTGTATGAAAGGATGTCCAAAGCACGGGTGGAAAGCAGGGGCTTTTGCATCTATCAGACCAAGGTTTGAATATGCCTGGCCACTTACTAAGTCAGTCGTTTAAGACACCGTAAATCAGCCTCATTTCCTTATCTAAAAACCATACCTATCTGATGGACTTGTGTCAGTAAACATTAGCTTTTGTACTGTTACCATTAGGCGCAGGTAATCCAATAGAACTTTTAGCCTGGAGAACTCAAGACTCGGGAACAACTGGGCTCTTCAAACATTTAAAGGACAGTCTCATGAGAAAGAAATGCACCAGAAGACACAGGCAAGGCCAATGGGTAGAGGTGATTGACCATGACGTCTGCTCCCCTTTGAGCACCAGGATTGCTTCCTCTGGTTCAACTGGCTGGGTGGGCTTCCCCATCGTTTTTGGAATTAAAGCCATTCCTAAAACTTTCTTTTTTTATTAGACACCACTGCTGCATCTAAGATGCTGTAATCTTCCCTCCCCTTCTTCCGCCTCCCCCAACACTCTGGTTCAAGCCATTGTTTCTCAGTCTAGTTGTGTAGGACACAGCTCCCTGGCCCATGCTGGTGGTATTATGAACCTTGCGCTCCCCCCCGATGAGACACTCTGTCACCAGAGTTGTCAGCTGCCGGACACTCACAATGGCTGCCGGCCACTCACACTCACTGCCGGCCATTCACACTGGCCACCGGCCACTCCTGGCAGCACATGGTAGCTCATGGCAGCACACAGCAGCCCACGGAGACCTCAGCATTAGGAGCACAGTGCTCCAACCACCTGAGCCACCGGGCCGGCCCTCCTAAAACTATTCAAGGAGGAGGAAGATTTCAGGTCCGAATAGAGAAAAAAAACTGAATGCCATTATAAAATGGAGTGGACCAGTTTGTGAGATTATTAGCATCCCACACTGACAGTGTTTAAATGAATGGATTCTGGATGTATTCATTTGGCACCTACTATGTGCCAAGGACCATGCCAGGTACTCTCAGGGACACAAAGATGAGTAAGACATGTTTCTTGCCTTGAAGAACGCTGTACTCTAGACGGGGATTGGGTGGAGACAGGTTTAACGCAGCTAAAAGGAACAAACAGCGGCACTGAATCCCTACATACCAAAGGTCTTAGTACATTAGATTCTGCTTTGGGTAAAAGGTTATCACAGAAGATCTCAAAAATCCTTTCCATCTCTAAGTTTCCATAATGGCAAGTATTGGGGGAAAGAGGAAAAACAACTTTTTTAAGAAGTCACTGTGTTGTGACAAGCTTCCCAAAACATTTTTTAATGTCCATTAGTGTGTATGATATTTAAAAGCACTGGAACTCTGCTACTGAATTTGAGTTATATATATAAAAAAAATTACAATGCAAAACTGCATACTTTTCCTCATAAGAACTATTTTCAAACTAGACATAGATTATTTAAAAGTAATTCTCATCACGTAGATGTGAACAGCATTATGTATAGGAGTTACATTTATTTTACCTCAAATCCTAAACTTGTACCACGTCACTAGAATGAAATATTAATACTATTGGTTTAAACATCATGAAATTTTTAAAACAAGGTGTTCAAATTATATTTATTCATCCACCTTGGACCACTACAGTATTTTAGATCACTGATTTAATACCTAATTTTTTTTTAATCACACGCTACACCTAATACTGATCAATAGAGGCTGAAATTTACCTGTAATTACAATCCAAAAATACAGGGTTTTATTTGAGTTCCTCCTAATTCACAGAAATACTTCAGGGTAAATATAAGTCCGAGGCTTTAAATCCCAGTTCTCCCAACAGGTGCTGAAACCTATCTTGCTTTACATACAGAGCCCTGGCCCCACACCATTCTCAGGACAGTGTTGGCTCAAATCGGCACAGAAGTGACAGATGGGACATTCAGTTAAGGAGTGGTGCTGGGTTGTTCCACTGTCGTGAGAGAAGGAAACTGGGGGAAAAATATTCTCCATCTTCTCCACTTAATCTATTTTATTTTCAGCAAGCGTCATCTATAATATTAATTTATACACATGCGAAACTCACTAGGTGTTTTAGCTGCATGAAAACAGATGAAATAAAGGAAGCCAACCTGAAAAAATGGAATTTCTAGTATCTTCTTTACTCGGGCAGAAGGAAAAAAAAAAATCCAAGGATTTAAAATTTCATCCCAGTGGTTTGAAAGACAACAAAACATATCGCGCTCCCATTTAAATTGCTGGGGTTACAAGAGTAGACATTACAAGTTAAAAGAACCACAGCATTAAGAAGAAAAATAATCACTTATGCCATTTTCAATACAGAACCTATTTCCAAATCACTCAAAACACTTTACGCTTAGAATATTGTAAAAATCTCCAAATTTTTGCCTTCCCGACATCTGTGGCCACTCTGTGAAACAGGGAAAGTACATATATGCTTACTCCCAGTTTTCCGAGAGTCAAGAAGACAGAAAGAACAAACTGTGAGCCCTGCCAAGGACAGTGGCTTTCCTTATTGGAATGAGGCAAGTAAAATCGATTCACTGAGAATGCATTTAATTTCTCTCTCAGCAATTAATTGTGTATCCATGCTTAATGAGAACAGTATAAACAGTCAAGATATGCATGTGGCAAATGAACATTTTTTTTCTTTGATCTTAAGCTACCTGGATTTGCAAAGTGAAAGAATAGGGAGTGAGGGTAGGGCTTCTGCTGGGTCCTCCAGCTCCTTCCTTGAATCCCACAGTAATTCACCTCCTTTATCTATTCCCACCCCAGATTAAGAAAGTATAGCATTCTGCCCTCTGGACGTTCTTACCCACTACGTGGACTTGAACTGAGGCCTCAAGTTTTGTGTTCAATGGGAGCTGGGGACAGAGCCCTCCAACCTTCCTCATTTTGAATCCTCCTAGGAGACTCTTAAAATAACCCTTTGAAGTTTTGTCATGGGAGAGAGAGAGGCTATGAGGAAGGAATGAAGTTTTCACTTACTTCCATTTTCACATAGCTGAACGGGACCAGGCCTCAGGTCACAGGTTCAGGGATTCCCCCGTGCCGAGAAGAGCCCTCTTCGCCTGGCCAATCGGGTTTTATACTCCTACCCAACCCGCTAGACCCAGGTCAATCCCACAATTCCACACCAAGCCTTCGCTGATAGCCGCAGCTTCCTCAGGTGAAGCTGGCCTTTCTTCTCAGCCCTGGCCCCACACTACAGTCTTTATTACATCGTTTTATTTTATTCATTGTTGTTTTATATGTGTTAGTGGCTTCTCCCCAGCTAGGTTCTAAGCAACGTGAAAGCTTAGAATCTTCTACTTCTTTCATAGTTATCCCCTAGAGTGCCAAACACGATGCATACACTTACAGGTGCTGAATAAATACCTGCTGGGGGATTGATTATTACCTGTTTCACCTGTTAAGTAAAGAAGGTAAATAATTGGATAATATGCTGGCATTTCTTCATCTTATTCTGCTTCTCTTAGTGGGGGAAAAAATACAGATTTACCATTTACTAAGTTTAAAGAACTATACCAAAAACTATTCAACAGTATCTCACAACACTCCGATAGGATTCTGTGCTTCCTAATGAAACCATAGAATTCCACATTATGAAAAGATCATTTCTCTTTCTCTGTGAAGTCCTTTTACATTTGAGCACATTATCCATGTTTGATTAACATGGAAATTTACCAGGGCATAATTGATATGTGTTGACCTGAATGATTCACATTATAAACAGGTGGAGCAAGCTAGGTCATGGTGTGAGTCAAACTTGAATACATTTAGTTCCACTGTTTTTCTGGTTGTCCAAAAGTGAATGTGACTTCTAAAGAAAGCACCTCTAAATTCTTTTGTTGTTTACATTTCTGACATCTGTATCAGAAAGTAATAGATATGTGTTATACAGTCCATCACTGGGAGAAAGAAAAATTATTCCTGCAATGAAAGGGTAGTATTCTTTGTCCAGAGTGGGCCTGTGTTTCTGTCTATGTTGGGTCCTTGTACCAAACACGGCAAAAAAAATAAAATAAAATAAAAGTTGCAGGGGGAATTCCAACCCAAAAGACAGACTGACAGGCTGCCATCTACACGTGGGGTTAGTTAGACGCTTATCCTCAACCACAGTTCTACCTCTTACGCCATCAAATTGGGGGTACCAGGAGAGACTCCAAAAGAGCCAGAATTTTTTTTTTTTTTTCAAAACTGAATCTGAGTGGCACTTTTGTTTGGGTACTGGAACAATATTAGAATGCAGCACAGCTTATCTTTGGGTCATCCAATCTCCCCCTTTGGTTTCTGTTCATTAAATAAAACAGACTCCGCCCACCTCCCACCTGGGTTTGGAAGACTTCCAAACCTGACCCTTAGCTCAGTTGGCGGGAGCATAGGACTGGTGAGATCCAGTCTCCTGTTCGGCCTTCAGGCAAACAAGACACCCTTGCTCCATGCCAGAGCCTATCCGGACCTGTCAATTGTGCTGTTTCTTGGTCCACGACCACACCTTTAATGTTAACCTGCCACTGTTCACAAACTAAGGCGAGTCGGTATGAATGGCTGAGAAATGTGAGGAGAAGCATAACTTGAAATGAATATCCTATTGATGGTAGACGTGTATCATCTCCCTCGTTGTCATCATCAGAGCCATCATTTATGGCGCTAACCGTACGGGTAGAATCCTGCGTAGGATTCTACACTCTTTATCTTATTTGTCTTTACTTTAAACCTTATGAAGGAAGTACTATTATTATCTACTCTTTACAGATAAGAAAGCTAAGATTTAGAGAGATTAACTAGCTTGATTAAGGTAATACAGCTAATAAGCGTTGCATAAGAATTTGAAAGCAAATCTGACTACAGAGCCTGACCTATTTCATAGAATTCATATTAATCTGTTTTACTCAAAAGAGTATCAGCACCACTGGATAAGTACAATATAATAACCTATAATTTGAGTAGACAGCGCCTGATGATAAATATCTATAGGCCACAAGTATCTATACAACCAATCTGCATAAGTATGATACGCCATTTGTTCTATAAACAATACAAATGCAAGCATTCTCAGAGCTGAGACAATAAATCACTTTGACAACTCTAATATAGGAAATTGTCACAATGTACACTTAAAGTGTACGAAATAGCACGTGCACTAAGCAAAGCTAGAGTTCACAACTCATCCATGTGAAAGGAAGCAAGGGTGAGATGCTGGAGCAAGAATACGTCGCTATCCTCATATCCTAAGGGGGACCAGTGTAGCACTGCGGGGACCCAGAGACAGACCTGTGACTCTTCCAAAGCTGGGGCTAGCCAATAGATCTGGGGCAAAATTATGCCAGGGAACCCAGCCTCCCCAAGTACAGAGGGAGCTGGGATTGTCTGGGAAAGAGACTAATGGCCAACAGTGAGAACACACTGTATTAGCTTGGTGGACCTAAAGGGTAAGCAGCAGAGATTGGCCGCCTTCTGGAAACAGATAAAGGTGGCCTTGGACAAAGCTATACCTGGACCCCTTGCCACCCCACCAGGCTGGTGCTCATTCCGTATCTAAAACACAGAGATGACATGTATACTTTTATGATATTAAGAGTGCCTGAAGATAGGGAAAATCCCTCACTACAGCTAAAAGAGATGTCTCTCTTCTGCCAGAGAGTGTGTTCTGTCAATTAAATGGGTAAATGGGCGCTCTTTCCCCCCTGCGGGGAGAGAAGGGACTCTTGTGACCCTCTATTGATTAAGACTGCTGTGGAATGTTATTTGCAATCCCATTGCATAATGGAAATCAGGAGGTAGCTGTCATGGTTTCTGAAGACAAATTGCTGGTAGCTGAGACAAATCATAGCCTCTTTCGTCTCTTACTGTTCTCAATTCCCAGTTAATGTGTATCTTACAGTCTAAGTTTCTTAAATCAGTCTGCTATACCGCCACAGGTAGTGAAAATGAGTAAAAGTGGTCATCTGAGCGACTCTGCTTTAGAAACTGTGTTCAAGTAACCATTGCACTGACCATTACTCCTGAGCTATGCATTATTTAATAAGAAACACAACTTCCAAAAGAGCACACAATTAAAAATAGATCCATACAGCAGCTGCTGTGATTATGACCAATACAAACAGAAATCCAACCAGGCCTGAGTCAAAAGAAAAAAGGCTGCTGCCAGACAGAACCTTGTTCAATCTCATTTTTGTTTTGTGTCCTTTGACTTGCTAAGTCAGCCAGCAAGTGATGTGTAGGGAGCAGTGGTTCTCAAAGTGTCTTCTGAATAACAGCAGCCTCTGGGAACTGCTGGAAATGCAAAGACTCAGACCCCAACCCAGAAACTCAGAAGGTGGGCTCAGCAAGCTGGGTTTTAACAAGCCCTCTGGGTGATTTTGACATACACTAAAGTTTAATAACTACTGGGTGGGAGCCAGGGGGCCGCCGGCAGATTGTAAATCTTCCCAGGATGGCACAACCTTTAGTTGCAAAAAGCACCTTCAGAAGACTCTGGGAAGCAAACTGTCCTGAAACCAAATACGAGGTCGGACAATTATGTTCGCGAACTCATCCTAGAGAAAGTGCTACATACCTCATTGCTGAATATCACAATGGTCGCCTTCAAAGTACTCCCCTTGGGAAGCTGTGCACCAGTGCCAGCGCCTAGTCCATCCTTCAAAGCAATTTTGGAACTCTTTTTCTGGAATGGCCATCAGAGCTGTCATTGTATTACCCTTGATGTCCTGAATGTCATCAAAATGTCTTCCTTTCAATATTTCCTTTATGTTCAGGTAAAGAAAGAAGTCACTGGGGGCCAGATCAAGTGAGTAGGGAGGGTGTTCCAATACAGTTATTTGTTTACTGGCTAAAAACTCCCTCACAGACAGGGCCATGTGAGCTGGTGCATTGTCGTGATGCAAGAGCCATGAATTATTACTGAAAAGCTCAGGTCATTTAACTTTTTCACACAGTCTTTTCAGCACTTCCAAATAGGAAACTTGGTTAACTGTTTGTCCTGTTGGTGCAAATTCATAATGAATAATCCCTCTGATATCAAAAAAGGTTAGCAACATCATTGTAACAAGTTCACGAACTTGATTGTCAGACCTCATAAAACCACTGCAATCTTTAGGGTGAATAAGTAGAAAGAAGAGCACAGGACTTTTCTTTTCTTTTTTCTTTTTGTTTTCCTTTTTTTTTTCTTTTTTATTTTAAGTGTGTATTTTTTTCCAGGACACATCAGCTCCAAGTCAAGTAGTTGTTTCAATCTAGTTGTGGAGGACGTAGCTCACAGTGGCCCATGTGGGGATCGAACCGGCAACTTTGTTGTTAAGAGCACCGCGCTCTAACCCACTAAGCTAACCGGCCGCCCCCAGGATTTTTCTTATACGAATTTATTTCTTTATCTACCTTTCTCCTGATTTGTTCTATAAAGGTTTTCAGACAGCTTCTTAAATAAAATATCTATAGCATCCAGTCACAAGCCATTCTCTTGGAAAGACTCCTCACTACTTTTAAAACAACCTCATTATTTAAAACACCCAAAAGATAGGCATTCATCACAAGGTAAGCTATCGGGATGTCTCCAGTATTCACTGTAGGATTTCAGACCTTTAAAGACTAGGGGGAGAAAAGTAAGAAAGATTCAACTTAAATTAACCAAGTTAAAAATCTGCTCGGCCCAACGAGAGCCACAACGCTCCTTTAGTGGTCTGAGCATATGATCACTGCACTGATTCTAAGTTACTACATGGCATGAAGAGCTATGGCCTGTGCAGTGTGTAGTGTGAATCAACCATGTAGTAAGGTGTTTTTGGTGATTCATTAATTGAGCCCCTTTGCTGGTCAAAAAAGGGGCTGTACGAAACCAAAATTCACTCTAGAGCTAATAGTGTTCGAATAAGCCTCTGGCACCACTTCTACTTTTTTCAAATGATAAATGATCTTAAGAACTGAAAGGGAAGTAACCTATCAGTAAAGGATTTATTAAATAAATTAAGGTCTATTCATATAATTAAAAACCAAGCAACTGCTTAAAAAAGGTTTTGTAGTTCTCACTCCTAGACAAATATCAAAATCACCTGGTGATCATTTAAAAACATACCAATGCCAGGGCTCTCACCCAGTTCCGTTGGTCTTGGCAGGGTTTGGGCGTCCCTTTAAAAAGCCATCCGGGCGATGCAAATGTGCAGCCAGGATTGAGAATTACTGGGGTAGATCTATCATAACCAATGTGGAAGTTTCTCCCAGATATATTATTACATAGAAACGAAAGTCGTAAGACACATATCTATTATTAAATTGTGTGTGTGTGATTTTATTAATAGATATGTGTGTTTGGATGTGATTTCTTTCCACTTTACACTATTTATTTATTCATTGCTTAAACCTTCCAAAATGAAAATGTGCTCATGTCTTTTACTTATTTAATTTTTAATTTTAAAAACCTGTTTAGAGAAGCTGTGAATTGGTTTAAAAAAAGAAATGGGGAAACAATATGAAAATAGGAACTCCCACAATATACCATATCTCCTTCTTTCTCCCTTTCTCCCTCCTTCCGTTCCCTTTTCTCAAAGAGTATAAAAGCAAAACACACAAATTTCTATCCTATTCACCCAATACCTATTATTTCCACTATTTGGGTTGGGGTAAGGGAAGGAGTATGGAGGGGATTGAGAGATACATTCATTCATTCATTCATTCATTCATTCAGCAAACATTTATCGGGTTTCCAGACAGGTCCATGCTAAGTGCTGGAAATAAAACAACAAACAAGATATACAAGCCCTCATGGATATTATGGATATCATTCTGCTCTCGTAGACTTTTGAAACGTTAACAAAGTTACTTAATCTGTCAAGAGAAGTGAGAAAAGATTTCCCAAAGTACAGATGGATGGCCTTCATCCTGGAGGAAATGTTAGCCATTAGAGTTTTAAGAAGGGCAGTAACATTCCCAAATCAAATATTATATATATATATATATATATATATATATATATATATATATATATATATATATATAAACACACACACACACACACACACACACACACACACATATATATATATATATATATATATATAATGGCCATGAGTTTAAGTGCTGGTAACCATGGGCAGTGCCCATTTCCCCTAATACCCCCGCTTACGGCAATTATAAGAAAGAACACCCAGCATCTCTCATATGAGGTGAGTGGACTCGTTACAAATAAATTAGAGCTTGCTACAGTAGCAAAGGATGGAGGGAAGGAATCTATCTTTCCCTTTTCTATCATCTATTTACCATCAAATAAGATTTAACATCAAATATTACCTCCTGCTAAGTTTATTGACTGGGCTTATTTATGGGTCCATCTAATTAGATGAGCCCGGAAATGGCAGATTTACCTTTTCAGAGTTTACAGTTAATAAAGCCCACTGTATGCAATACATAACTCACAAAACTCTTGGCCTTCTGGAAGTGGTTGCTACAGTTAGTACAGTCTCTTGGAAGAAAATATATCTTCATAAACATAGGTGGGTAGGAAAGACTTCCAGGGTAACGGGATGCTTCACAGGACTTTGTTTACTTAACACGAAGGTCAATTGTAGCCATTTATCACCAGGACTCTTCCACATGGGAAGAAATTACGTAGCCCACCCACAGGCAGATTTCTCTTTAAATGTCTCATTTGAATGCTTTGGGAAGTGTTCACTACAGACTATCTACCGTGTTTCCCCGAAAATAAGACCAGATCTTATATTAAGCTTTGCTCCAAAAGACGCATTAGGGCTTATGTTCAGGGGATGTTATCCTGAAAAGTCATGCTAGGGCTTATTTTCCAGTTAGGTCTCACTTTCGGGGAAACACGGGAACCGCTATCCGTCAAGAGTAGAAAGTTAGCCTCTAGGTAGAGTTAACTGGAAACACACGAGAGAGAAATTACATCTGACACTGCCCTTTTATAAGCCCAAAGCATCTATGGGACATCACTGTGTTACCAGCCTCTCTGTGCTATTTTTAACGCAGAATGTTCCATCTTTGCTCAAAGTAAGACATAGATTAGTGTTTTGATTTGCTCTCATTTAAAGGCGAGGGGTGGAAATGTTCTAGAAAAGAAGGGAAAATCGGAGATCTTTATAAAACATACACATATTCGTTGAAACTGCTTTATAAAACGTGGAAATTATGGGCTTCCCAGTCACTATTTCCGAAAGGCCCTCTTACTCTTCTTTAATTCTTTTCAAACTACACAATGTCTCGGTGAGAGCTGGACCCCTCTTTCCTTCAATCTCTGCAAGACAGAAGCCACCGAGCTGGCATTGTCACCTTTATATAGGATGGACCAGTTCCGGGTTTGCTTTTCTGAACTGGCATGTCACATCATCCTGTTTGATACTACTATTACCTAAAACCATTAACTTGCTATAAGGATTAAACTGTCGCTTAGGTGACCATTCTGCCCCATGTTAACCCACATATGAAGTGTGTGTGTGTGTGTGTGTGTGTGTGTCTGTCTGTCTGTCTGTGTTAAGACACAATAGCGCTTCTAAAAACTTCAGATCATTAAAGTGTTGTTCTGTAACTCTCCAACTTGTTTTCACTCCCAACACACCTAAGAAATATGAGGCAGTTCAGTCAGTAAAAATGATTCCCAGGGAGGGAGTTGGGAGGCAGGCGCTCAACCCGTCGGAGACATGAGGAGCGCATTCAGTGTCCCAGGGGCCCAGACAGCAGGGCCGGTGGTGTCAGGTGGTGTCAGGCTCCAGCCTCCTGTACAAGTCTCCTCTGAAGTTACAGGGGCTGAGTTTTTTCATTTGCCTCTGAGCTTTGATAAGAAGAGAAACAAAGGTAGGACAACACCCCTCCCCTCTAGCGATGAGTAGGGTCAGCTGTACTCCCGGAAGGAGGAGGCTGCCCCCAGGGAGGTGCAGTCTCTGGGTAACTACATGAACACCCACATACACTGATGCCTGCATCCCCTTTACAAAGACAAGTCACTCCATTCCACAGTTGGTGACCCTGCAGAAAACGCAAGCCTGCTGTGACTTAAACACAGGCACACTATACGCACAGGACTGATAACACAGCGTCTTCCCTGAAACCAGGATCCAATGGAGAACACAGAGGCATATAAGGACAGGTGAGGGGCACGGGAGGGTCAAGATGGAAGGACGAGGAAGATGGGGAGTCCTGGAAGACTTTGTGTCCATAGCCCAGGCAGATACTACATGGCTTTACCAGTATTGTCCAAGAAAAAGAGAAATGAGAAATGTGAAAACTACCGACTTTAGCCCATTTTCTATACAGTTTTAAACAGGTCCCAGCCACATTCTAAAATCCCCAACTAATGTTTATTGTTGAGCAGGACAGTAAATAAATTCATTACTCAAGACCTTACCTACATCCCTTACGGTCAAGGTTATCCCTTATGGTCAAGGTTAATATTTTGTATGTTTTCAAACCAAGATGCTCCACCTTCATTAACTCCATGAATTCAGGAATAAGTGGCAATATATTTATATCCATGTATCTTTTTAGATTCTGTGGGTCTTACACTGTCCTGGGGGGACCCAAGCTCCATAAAACCGTCCTGAAGGTTCACCTTTACTCAAGTCATAGAATTTGGCTTACTCTCAGTATTATTTTTCAAAACAGAACTATAAGCGAATCCCTAGTGCATTAATGTGCTAATTATTCCTTTGATAAATATTCTACTATTTCATGTCAGTCCTGACATATGTGTTTAAATAGGATACATTCTTACGTAAAATGAAACATTTTCTATTCCAAGAGTGACCATAATAATATCACAATTAATAGCCTTGTGAAGTGCTGGCTGGAGGGTCTCATAGAAATCGTCAAAGTAAACTAAAGTAGCACAACAATAAGTTGTAATTACCGGATGCACGTGCATGTGGTTCCAGGTTCAGCTGGAAGATGGGCTGAGCACCCATAGCTCTTCACTTACTTTTGAAAGACACAAATTTTTCAAGTGCCAGTATTTTGGTCAATAAGTATCATTTGCTTCCATATAGTAAATGCTCACTCCATGACAGGGTACTGATCTTAGTCATGACATCCACCATAACCAGCACCCGCTCCGAGCTAAAAGTCACCCATTCCTTGTGTTTTGGTTCAGGGGTGGCAAGAGCAGCTCCTTTCTGTGCCGGCCACTGTCCCAGGAGTTGGCCTGGAGCATTGGACTCTGTCCAAAGTGTCAGTGGTAATTCTCTCACCTGGTTAGATAAGGTCCATCCAGAATTACCCAAGAGAGTAAGGAGAGAATTGGCCCATCAGTGAGGGAAGAATGGAGCAAAAAGAAGCCAGGTCCAGAATGCATAAAAACAAACCCCACTCTTCACATTGCCTAAAAAGGCTCCCAGGTTCCCTTGGGCAGGTTAAGGGGGCAAAGGACATGGCCAGGTCTTGGTGGAACCCTTTACCTGCATTTTCTCATTAAATCCATCCAACAACCTAACAGAATGTTAATATTCCCATTTTACAGATAAGCCGATTCTGTGGCGAAATTAATGTAAACAAGCTATGAGAACCTCAAGTAAGCATTTGTCACTTCCAACCCACTCCTCAAATCCTTGCATACTGTCGGTGGGCACCAGGCTACAGGAAGGAGACAGCGGGGTTGATGGGAACCAGAATCAATGTATAAGGGGAAGATAAGAGAAGGAAAGGAGAAGATCCTCGTGAAGGTTCTCCTCTGCTCTAAAAGTGGGTGTTGCTGGGCCACAGTTGCTGAGTTAAGAACAGAAAAGAGATGTTTTGGAGAAGGCAGGGAGGGAGATCAAGTCGGAGAGGAGGGGAGGGGAGGAGAGAGGATTGGGAAAGTGGCTGGAGTTGGACATCACCCCCAACCAGAAAATGCCACGCAGTTCAGAATTGAAACTACTAAGAGAAATCCTAGATCCCAGGACGTGGGGAAAAACCTATTGAATCCTGGTTCTGCATCTTGCCTCCAAGAAGGAGGTCAGCTAGTGTAAGAAACATGATGAACAACTTTCCTGTTTCCCTTGAAAGTTTCCAGCAATGGAGAATTAGAGCCCCCTTGGCTGCCTGTTTCAACCTTGTGTCCTTCTCACTGCCACGAGGCTCTTCCTGATGTCCTGCTCAATGTCTCTGGAATTCCCTGAAGCCTGTCTGTGCCTGTTTGGTGCTCCTTAGACACACCTCCTTCTGCTCAGCCGTGTCCTCATTCGAGAAAATGTCATCAATCTGGAAATAGTGATTACACTGCCTCTTAGCACTGTCTCTTATAAACGAAGGGAATTCACACAGAAGCCGGACAGCCACTTGGGGGTGGGGGCAGGGTCAGTTACAGAGAGGATTCCAGGATATGAAGTGAACCAGACTAGATGGTCCCCCAAGATATCATCCAAACCAGAAAAACTTTGACTCGATTCCTTTTCTTTTTTGTGAAGCAAATTTTCTATCACTTTGATTTTGTCACTAGATCTGTCACCTGTCCAACTTCTCCATATTCTTTTAATATTTTAAAATCTAATATGCCTAAGTACACTTTCTCATAATATAAAACGAAGCCTCATTAATTCAGAATACGTTGGAAAAGTCATGTCCCATTGAGTTGAGTAAGGAATCAGAGTGAAAAGCATTGTCAATTAAAACAAAATTATGTCATTACAAAAGGCTATGTAATGGATATTAATAAATAAAATGAGAAAGTTAATGAAAGATGGTGAGTTACAATAACTGTTCTTATGGCACTTCATACTTTCAAAGTGCTATTAGGTATATTGTTGCATTTTGCCATTTTTCTTCAATATGTAAATGCAGTTTACAGGTAATAGATCATCTGAGTAGAAATCTAAATCAAAAAGTCTTGAGTTATCCTATAAACTTGAACTTTTAACTCAATAAGAATTACATACAATTATTCCAAGTCTGCATCAGAGCAGTCTGAATTAATGAGGTTCTGCTCTATTGTCGCTATAATAAATGTGACAATTTTATGGCCATCTTATATTCCAGAGTGTCACTCTCATCTACACATTAGTAATAAATACTGTTCCTTCACACAGGAGCTTTTGTCATAACAGACCATTCCACTTTAAAGAAGTTTCACCAACTAAATTATCTTATACCTCAAATACCATAGAAGTGTTTTATATGATAAATGGGTGAGGAGTTCATTCTACTCTAAAAGTACTTGCTTTGATTTAAAATGAGCCTCAGTGAAGAGGCTATTCCAAGATATTGAGGCCTCCACATGTCACAGAAATTATCACCTTTCTATTTGTTCAGGGGGGGGAAATGTCACAATTAATGTAATTAATTGCAAATAATGGAACTAAATGGACACATGTAGAAACCCAGACACAGATTTCCTCTAGTGGAGGAGCTTGGTAACTCTATGAGCATCTTCACCATTTTCACTTTCTTCCTAAACCTGCAGTTGGAGTCAGAACAATGTATGATCCTTTCGCAATGGTCTGAGACGATGCCTTTACCTACCTTAAAAAGTCTTAAAATGTTAGCGACCATGATGGACACAGAGCTTGCTGCAGCACCTATGACTCCAGAAATCTTGTCAGGCTTGGTGAAAATGGGCGGATCTCCGTTGGCACACTTCACATCGGAAGCGTCCTTCTCAATCAAGGCTTGCACGAAGGTCAGCGACTGCTCCAGAGCGTAGGTGTCCCTGGAGCACGTGTCAAGGATCCGGACACCCAGCGTGATATTGGAGAGGAGATCAGGGTCCTTATTAATCTGGTCAATTGCGTAAAGCATGGCCTCCAGTCTGTGGATCCCCTTTTCTTTCTTCAGCTCCCCACAAGGCACCCCTCTCTCTCCCTTGGCATGGACTGGGAAAAGACCCCCCAAAATGATGTCCCCGTCCACTCGTATGGAATGGGCATACTCCTGGCTGTGAGTTCTTTGCATCATTGTGAGGATCCAGTAGAACTTGGCGGTCAGGAGGAAGAAACAAGGGCAAGAAGCTGATCGCTTTCCCTCGCATACCATTTTCTCCACAGGTGGTGTTGCAATCCAAGACCCAAAGTTTATTCTTGCCACAGAAGAAGGAGGACCACCTGAGGCTGCACCTTCTGGAGGCTACCATCAGGGCCCATGGGGAAAAGGCTCTGTGAGTTTCAGCAAGTTTTCTTGATTTGAATGTCACAGTGAATGTCCATCAGACCCTTAAGGTTCAATTTTATTTCCATATACAGTCAACTTGCCTGGAATGGTGCAAAAATTAGAATAACAGCTGAGGTTCTGATGTTGGGGTGAGGTCAACAATTCACATCCTTGAAGTCAGCCCTGATGCAGAATTATTCCTGGAGGCAGGAGGAAGGGGAAAAAAAAGGTTCAGTTCAATGGGTCTACATTTTTAAGCCCTGTTTACACCAACTTTTTTTTTTTTTTTAATTTCCTCTGTTCAGCAAGAAGCTAATTCTTTTTGTCCCCCTCTGATTCTGAACACCTGGCTGCACAGCGTCCAAACAGAGAGATGGATGACCCTTTTGGAGCAAGGAAAACAGAAAAGTATCAGAAATGAGGTTGATTCTCCCAAGCCAGAAAGTATTTTTATTTACCAGTTTATTTCAATAAATCAAATTCCCATGAAGGTAAAAATCCTGTGATTGATGGCATTATTTCTTTTCAAACCTGTTTTTACTTTTTACAGCGGTCTGAATTTAGCATTGAAATTTTGTTCACAAAATCATAATGAAAGGTTATTTTCTGTGATGTAGTCAACAAGCCAGTCATCTGTTAATGACATTTTTTGGTGCCTCAGATTTCCCAGTGGGAAAAAGCGATTATTCAGTCACAACAAAAAACACACAAAAAAGCAAGAAATCCACCCAAGGAGCCCAAAATGTCTACGTTTCATAGCTTGTGAAAAGATTTTACATAGCATGTCAGCTACTTCATAAAAATTGTCTTATTGTTCTCTGATAACAAAACAAAGACTTAAAAATGAAACACATAGGGAGGGTTATGTGTGAAGATATTCCTATTGCCGTTGTCAGCGTTTCCCATTAAATTTGTTGGGGTGGAAGCCATGGGTAGGCTTACAGTTCTGAAGTAAACACTCCGTGATCCTACAATCACAGGAGCAAATCAGAGCTGGAGATCAATTGAAGAGCTTCTTAATTTTGTCTGACTCAGTGGGGAAAACAGTTATTTCATCAAGACTGGAAATAACCTAGAGTAAAAACGTCTACAAGCACATCTATAGAGAAAAAGTTCATTCTAGGACCTTCGCTCTTAAAGAATTCTATGAGATTCTTTCAAAGGGCTTTTGAGAAGACTTAACAGAAACCAAGAACTGACTTAACATAAGGGAATCTCATATTTGAAACGCACATACAATTAAGAAAATCAACAGCACCAACATATTTGGGCAGGATGGTTAATCTAATGCTCATTTCTAACATATACATATACATATATATATGTATATGTATATGTTAGAAATCCATACATGTATATATGCTATGGATTTGAAACCTGAAATTTGGACAGTCTTTCTCTGCCCTAGCCAACCAAGGTCTGCGTTTATTTTCCATTCACTTGTTCAATTTCCAATTCATGAAATTTTCATCCCATCCTCCCAGTCCCAAAGGAAAGGATGGTGCCTCCCTAGAGGACAACTGAACATATGTCCAAGAGCCTTCAAAGGAAGCTGCACATTTTTCACTTGCAGATTAGAACAGGGGACTTGTCATAGCCCACTGCCCTGGATTCTGAGTATTCCCCTGGACGATACTCAGAGACGCAGCCAATGGCCGGCTCTGCTGAGATAGTTCCATTCTGCCTGTGACAAGCAGTCCTTCCCTCCTGGCACAGGCTAGGTCCTAGATTTCCTCTCTCCTTGCCCAAGACACTTAGTCCTTTTCTGACTTTTCTCACCATTTGACTGATATTCCCTTACACTCAGTTCTCCTGGCAGCTGCTTCTCCTTCAGAAAAAAATCTGTGATTCAACAACAGCCTAACCTCAGGCATTCTGCAAAAGGAAACACTTAGAAAGTCAACTTGACTTTCTGGATGAAACCATCTAAGAGATGGATCATAAATTACACCGACCACCCAGTAAGGAAAGTCGGAGTGTGTTTTACAGTTTCACGAGGAAGACCAGTTATAAGGCAGTCAAACCTCATTAACTCTGGCCACCAATTCAGAACTTCAACCCAGGTCCAATGGCTAGGCCGACCCTTCGCATAACCATTCTGACAGAGCACAAAATAAACAGATACATGAAGGACGACTGTGTATGGGGGAAAGGAAGGGGACCTGTTGTTCTCCAAACACCAGCCTTTCTTCATTTCACGGAGCCGCCTCCCGAGTATTTAAAACACTACAGAGAACAAACAGCTTTCAATTATAGACAAACATAAAGACAGTCCATCTGTTAATAGCAAAGCATCCTTACCTACTTGCTGTACAGTCCTAGAAGTAATAAAATCGAGGTTCTTTTCAAAGTATTCACGTTTGCAATCATTTTTAGTCTCTTTAGCATCTCAAAGGTCTGTTTAGAGCTTTAAGTTAAGGGAAGGTTGGGGGCTGAATAGCAGTGAGGCAGGAAATAGTTGTGTTTAGTGGATGGACGCCCTTAAATGAAAAAACGAGAGGTTCATTTTGGTTATTCTTTCTTGGACAGCTCACTTGAATTTTTGCTTAAGGTCCTTCCTTTGCAACATACACCTCGTGGCCTATCACCTCCCTAGAGCTTGGTTTTCTCGCCTGTGAAGGGGTCACAGAACCTGCCACACAGTACACACAGTACCTGGCACAGGGCGAGAGCTCAGTAGGCAGGAACTACCATCACTGATCTAGTCTGCAACTCATGTCCCATTAAAGCAGAGCGACTTTCTCCCTGTTTGCTCAGTTGGTGAGGTTGTCACCGAATTCTGTCACTTTAAAATTAAAATCAGAGCCACTTATAAAATATTGAAATATTGAGGTTGTTTCAAAATCGAAAACAGTGTCATAAAAATCACAGACTTGACAGCCGGAAGGTTGTTTCCCTTTAAAATTCTAAGGAAAATATATTTGAAAGTGTGTAGAAAACTACATAAATTCGGTTTCATTGTATAATCTTACATTGCTTCCTCTTGCTCTCCTGCAATTCTTGGGAGCTTTAATCTAACCTCATCGACTCCAGTTGGAGTCGATGAGTTTTAAAGAAATAATGACTTTTTGGGTCTACAGAACCCAGTAGCTCCACTTCCCCTTCTGTGCTTGATTTGAACTAGAAGAGTTTTTCTCTCAAACTGACCTGCCGCCTCTGGGGTTTGGTACAAACCTCACTTGTGCTGAGGGACTTCCTCACGGAGGCGAGAGGTCTGCTGCACTCCTGAGATCGACCTCTGAGGGGAGCAGAGGCCCTGAAGTGTTTCTGAACCCACAGGAGGGGCTCCGCAACCTTGGAGGAGGCCTAACCATTAGCCTGAGCCGGAAAGCCCTTCCGCTTCACTCCCTCCCAGCCCGTCCTAAGTAAATGACACAGCATCTATCATTAGCACCTAACAGTCTTGCTGGCCTGGGTCTGCTGGAGAGCAGACACCCCCACACCCCCCCCCCCACACACACACACACACACACACTGGAACTTGAGTCTGTGGCTCCCTGACAGTGTTCTAGCCGTTTCCTGAAAGTCCAGGGACAAGGATAGCTCCTCCAGGGGTCAGGGCCCTGAATTCTGCTGCTTTTTATTTCCTACGCACCTTCTCTGTACCAAAGTCTCAAATGCCTTACACTGAATTGTAATGAAATTCAATGTATCTTATTGAATTTTCATACACGGATTATTAGCTCTTGTATAAATAAGAAAGGAAGGCTCAGAAAGGTGGAGCAAGGCCCCAGGCCCTAAGCTAGTAAGTGGCACGAAGGTGGGTCCCGAAGGTGGGGCCCACCTCAGGCCCCAAGGTGGGTCCTGTCCTCTGAGAAAGCCCCCAGCGCTGCAGAGACTGGCTGTGGCAGGACACGTGAGGAGGCCAGCGCTGCCCCTCCACTGAAATCTTTCAGAACTGTGTACCTCTTCAATGGTCAGCTCTTTAAGAAAATGAATGTACTAATTAAGAGGGGACAACCTGGGAGCATTTCCAGAGCAGCGTGATCCCTGAATCTCTCAAAGGGTGGAGAATATTAAATACAGTTTGTCCAAACACCTCTACTTCACATCAAGTTTCCTGGCCAGCCTGACGTCAGTGAGAACAAACCCACCAACATAGGATCTATCAGGGTATGTCTGTCATGGCCGTGGCAAGTGCTTGTAAGACGCGACATGGTTTTGTTTCTCATTCGTTTGTCTTGTTCTTTTGTTGTTTTTGGTCATCCCAATAAACTTTAATTAAAAAAAAAAAAAAAGACACGACATGGTAAAATCCTCACTGAAGAATACCATTAGCCAAAAATTGTCATTTTTATTTTTCCTATGAAAAGGCCAAACAGCATCCCTGTGCTGGATTCCATTCAGTTCTTTAACAAAAAGGTTAAGGTAAATACTGTCATCAATTCACAAAATTGCAAATCCAGCAGTTTTCCCTTGAAAGTGCTCACACTTGCCGCTGTTTTGGGTTGTTTTAGAAAATGCACCATCGTCGCCTGTTATCTCCTATTTGGAAACATGTGTGCCTGGCCCTGGACTCTAGCCGGGAACAGAGTGAGGATAGGTCAGACAGAGCCTTCCCCTGGCGATGGAGGACTGGAACTGGATCCTTGTCTGAAAGCCACTGTTTGGCGACACTGACCATGTCACTGTACCTCTGTGTGCTTCCATTTCCTCATCTGAGAAACGCGATGCACCATGTGATGTCTAAGGTAGCTTCCAGCTTCCCGTTCTGAGATTCCATTATTGAATAATAAGGGAATATGAGATTATGCTCAAACACTAGAGCAAAGCTTTGCCAAATGAACACGATAACTAATTTTATTTGTAAGCTGAGGGACTTTTTCCCATGCGTGAGAGAAGACGAGGAAAGCTATTCTGTACAAGAAAGCCCCATGTTAAGAAAATCTGATACATGAGAAGTTCAACTGACTAAACAGATAAATTAGAAAGTGATTATGTGCATCGCAAAAGAATTCACTACAGATTTCCTTTAAATAGCTAAATCCCCTGTGCATTTAAAATGCAATCTGATTTAGTGGAATTCAATTTGCCCAATTTTTTTTTTTTCAATAACACTGCTATTGCATAAACAGACCAAATTTAAAGTGATGAGAAGCTACATTTTTAGTATGAGTTATATAAGAAGAGGGACCAGGGGTAAATCCGACATTCATTGATGCCTACAGTTTACCTAGAACCTCACACATGTTATCTCATTTCCTTCGCAAAATACACCTATGAGGTTGATATCACGGCCCCTATTTGAGATACAAGAAACCGAAAAACAGAAATCTTATATGAATATGTCTAAAATATTGAGCCAGAATTCAGATGTGGAACTGCTGCTACTACATTCTTTCCCTGATTCCACATCCCTTGGGTGCAGGACAACATGATAGATATCGAGCTAACCCTGATTAGATAATAGGGACTCTGAGTGTGCCACCTGGGGTCCGAGAAGTCCCTGATTCTAATTTCACTTCCCCCAGTACTCACTATATGACATTGGGCAGGTCACTTAACCTGGGCTCAGTTTCTTTGTTTCTAAACTGAGGAATGATTTCTGGCCACCTCTCCCAGTTGTGAAATGAAATGATATAATGTATGCAAAGGTACTTTATAAACTGCCAGTATTATAAGAATATACAGGGATATTACTAGTTTAACAACCAATCCCAGAACTCAAATATTTTGCTGGAGTTCTGTGCTTAGAAGACCTGAAGAAAAAAAAAAAAAACACTTTCCTTTCACACGCAGGGCTGATCAGATCTTAACAAGTCATGTGTCCCAGAAATCGAAGGATATCGAAGGAAAACTGGGAAGGACACAGAGGAAAAGTCAATGGAAGCGTAATATCTGACCTGGGTGGCTGAAGATCGTGAACACTTGGAACATCCAAGGGGTTATTCTGCAGGAAGTGGTGACAAGACATTCTTCTGCAGTGAAAAGAGGACAATCGGAAACCTTCCTAAGTTGTATGCAGGATATAATACAGAGCTTCTACAACTAAGGCTCATTACCACTGGAAAAGTTAGCCAATAAACAACCGGCAGATTTCTATCTTTAGGCATAACCTCATCTGGAAAAGTATGCAACTGGGAACACAGGTGGTCAATAATCTCCATATACCCTTCTTGGGCGCCTCCTGCATCTTCCTACTTCTGCTCACCTGCTCCCTCCCCACCCCTCACCCCCACCCCCCAGACCTGGCTGTCCTCCCTGCCTCAGTACTGATGGGTCCTACAGGTCATAACCTTAAGACCTGGTTCTCTCCTTACCTTGGCCCTCCCCAAGGAGTGAGTAGATTCATTAACAGGTATCAAAACCAGAAGACACAGTCACCCCCCAGTTGGAACATCTGCATTTATAAGATAATTTCCAGGAGATCCATAATTTCTTTACCAAAGAAACCTCTCTAATAATGGTAAAGACTGGCAATATAATAAGCCAAAGAAGGGAATTATCAGGAGCCTCTCAGCAGTGCCCCTTAAATCACTCCAACAGGGCCCACCACTCAGAAGGCAGGTCCTGGCATCAGAATGCATCACATTCAAGGTCCTTAGTCAGTGAGTTCGTCACCACTTGTCAAAGCACCAAGTAGGTATGAAAATCAAAGAAAACACCTCTCTGAGCCAAGAAAGAGAAAGAGAGACAGAGAGAGAGAGACACAGAGAGAGAGAAGAAAGAAAAGAAAAGAAAAGAAAAGAAAAGAAAAGAAAAGAAAAGAAAAGAAAAGAAAAGAAAAGAAAAGAAAAGAAAAGAAAGAAAAGAAAAAAGAAAAGAAAGAAGAGAGAGGGAGGGAGGTAAGGAGGGAGGGAGGGAGGGAGGGAAGAAGGGGAAGGGGAAGGAAGGGATATTGATTCCTAGCAGACAGAAAACCTGCTCTTAGGATGGAAACAATATGTCCCAGCTGGCTCTCTGTTCACATCGTCTCCTCAAACAATGCGAGTGGCTGTTTCTCCTGAGCAAAGTGCATGTGTGAGTCTGGTAATATCCAGTCAAGATGGACAAGAAAACAGAGACAGTTTCCTGACCCTTCGAAAGCCAGCCTATTCAATAGGCATGGAGATGGGCCAGGTCTTAGCTGAGTCCACTTAAGAGATAAACCCAGGCAGCATCTTCTTTCTAAGACACTGGGACAGAGCAACTCCACTCCCCAGACTAAAGCAAGGATCTCTTCATGTTGGGCATTCTAACTACAGGAGGGAGACAGTAAGAAAGAAACTTGGAAGGCAAAGCATCATTGCTACCAGAAGTGTGTGTGTACAGTACCTCATGCGCTGAAGACAATGGAACATTCTTACACAAAGATTGGCATTGGATCGTCAACATGAATGTCAGCTGGTTGTTTGCTACATAAATACCGATTAAACAAGCCCTGTAGCAGCTACAACCTGCCCAGCCAACTTTAAATAGAGCACATCTCTCCAGACCTCTAACTTTCTCCTGAACTCATTGCAGCTCAACTCTTCCTTTTATCTATTCCTTTTGGATTTAGATGTTTTTAGAATTATTCAAGTAGTCATAATTTGCCTGGTCAGGCAAAACTAGCTAACACAAACCAAATAGAACAAATCACGCCTAAATAACACAATAGAGCTGTGTTCTCAGCATCTTTTTCTTTATTCTGGGTAAATCCTCTCCTAGAGAGCTTCCCCTCAGCTATTTCTCCCCAAGTCCCAGATTTTAAAGCAAGAATTCTCTGTCTTTATCTCAGGTATGATACAACCTATAGTTGACTCTGAAATGGGAAAACTACATTTAAAATTCTTACTTCATTTTCCCTGATGAATATGGCTTTTCTCTTCAAAATTATCAAACCACACATTTTCAAACACCAGGCAATGAGTTGCAGACAGCCGATTCTGTCTCCTCCAGAGATCTTTCAAGACATTATTCACAAGCAAGTGGCTAAGGTACGCTAAAGTGGTTTCTGTAGCCATTTGCAATTATTGACAAACAATTTCATAACGGAAAATAGAAATTACAGTCAAGTGTTTATCCAAGATCTACCTGCTGGTGGCTCTTTTTCTCTTTTTATTTTTTCTTTCAAGCAAAATACACGCTATCATCGGAATGCATTTGTCCCGTTTATGATTTTTCTTGTATCTCCACTACCAACCCTGATTTCCAGTTCTGTCCTTTGGCAGAATTTGTATTCAATCAGGGTAAGTGATGGAGACAGTAGTATACTCTTGAGTGTTCGCGAGAGAGACTCCCACGCCGTCAGGTCTGTGGGAAAGGATCACCCCAAATGGCAAACACGGCATTCCCTCCCAGGGCGGGACTTGCTTGTCGCTTCGAGGACTGGGAGGTTTGGGTTTCTGCAGCTGGTGAACAGGTCTATTTTCACTCCAGCCATCCCGGCCGCAGACACCTGACCCCAAGCTCTGCAGTTTGGGCCCCGGGGAAAACAATCTTCAAGGAAGCGTGAGGGTGCCGTCTTGCGCAGTTGAGTGACTCGCACGTCCCTCTGCCTTTCATTTGCACTAAGGGAGCGCGTCAGACAGACGGGTTTTGGGGTGTGTGTGTGTGTGTGTGTGTGTGTGTGTGTGTGTGATGCTATTATATTTTCGCCAACTGTACGAACCTCAAGGGATCTCCGAGCTATTTGGCAGAGCAGATGGGCTGGCTCCCCGTGCGGCTCAGAGGGTTCTCTCCCTCTACCGCTGTCTCAGCCCGCAGCCACTCACCCCGGCCCCGCTCCCGTCTTCTCCACCGCATCTTCCTTTTTCTTCTGGGTTCCTTCAGCTGTTGAACCCGGGTTCGAGGAGAGACCTGGGCCTTGGGAGAAGTACCTGGTGGCTCTCGCCTCTCCCACGCCGCCGGGATCTGCCTGCGCCGCCCCAGGAGCGCGCGGGGATCCAGCCTCCGCCCCACCGCACCTGGCCGCCCGGAGCGCCCACGCCCCGCGCGGGTCCGCGCGAAACTGGGGCCAGACTGGCCGCAGGTGCCTGGGAGGAGCTGTTGGGCGCATCTGCCTTTGCTTCTTAAACTCAAGATACTCGAGATCATTCCTCCTCCCTTCCCCCCGCCCCCAACAGGACACGGAACTCCAGTGTTTTCCCGAAAGCCACAAAAGGGGGGCGCGGAAATCCCAGCCTCGCCGCGCCAACTCGGAGAACGCAAACTCCAGGCAGGCGTACGCGCTGCGGGGATGCGGGGTCTCGAGGACTCCCCAGCCGCGGGGCTTCAGCCGCGACCCCCACCTTCCCAGGTCCTGCTTAGACATGCATCGCCCAGCCCCACGCTCAGGAAGACGGGGGTTACCCAACGCATCTCTAACTTCAGAAATCCCTCCCGTTAGTTAGATTCGCAGAACGGAGGTACCTCGTCATCTCGGCGGGCAAGTCCGGATTCCGCCAGGGCAGGTCCGGGAGGTCACCCAGGGCAGGCCAGCCGAGGGAGGGCGCCTGGAAATCCGCCGCCGCGCGCCCGCAGAGCGACCTGGGCGCCAGCCCCCTTCCCTCGCCCTTCAGGCTCCCATTCGCCGGCTAAACTTTTGGGGGATCACATCTCCAAGCCTTGGAAGTCCCGAGCTAAGCCTCCCTCTTTTCTGAACCTCTTCACTGGAATGTAATCATGGGAAGACAAGAGGGGTGGCTGCCTTGTTCTTTGCCACGTAAAATCAACAGACACCCAATCAAGCGCCAATGCCCGGCCAGCCCCTCGCCCCCTGGTGCCCGCTCTCCCTCGCCCCCCATTCCCGTCCCCTCCGCCTGCCAGTTCTCTCCCAGACTCCGGAGGTGCAAGGCCATGGACCGTGCCCAGGAAAAGCAAATCACTAAAGTGATCCGAGAAGGAACGGTGCACCTGGTTGGCTGTACACTGAACGGTTTGGGAGAAGAAAACGCAAAGGGGAATCCAATACGGGGCGGGGGGGATGTAGAGGGGAGGTCCCCTTTTTCCTCCGATACGGCGTTTGGGGGGAGTTGGGGCGGGGGCTTCTTCCTGCGGTTCGGCACTTGCTCTCCTCGCTTCCTGGGTCTGCGCTCAGCGAGTCTTACCCTGCTCCCCGCAGAGGGCGCGGTGAGGAAGCCGGCGGGGAGACCGCAGCTCCATGTCAGCGCCGCCGCCGCCGCCGCCGCCGCCGCGTGAGGCGAGCGCCGCAGCCGCACTTGTGGCTGGTCTCGGGGCTGAGGGGGCTGAGCTGGCCCTGCCGGCGCCAAGTCTCTTCCATGTGAATAACAAATACTCCCACCGGCGGCCGCGATTGGTCTGCGCCCGGCGCCTCCCGATCCTCCGCCCGCGGCCATTCACCCGGCGCGGCGCGGGGAGCCGCGGCCGGGATCGCGCCCGGAGTCGCCAATCGCTTCGCGCCAACCAGTCACCTCTGGAAACGGAAGGAGGAACCCCGTGGGGTAGGAGCCCCTGGATGTCGCTGTCACTGAGCTGTCCCGGCGCGGGCGCGGGCGCAGAGAGGGACGCTCGGCGGATTCCGCTCCGCGCATCCTCACCTCCGCCCTCACCCGCGCGGGGACCAGAAATGTCAACAGTTCTGATTTTTAAAATCACCCCCAGCATCCCGCCCCCAACAGAAAAGGGAGGACCCAAAGGCGGCGGGGAAGGGGGAGAGAGGCGGGGAGGGGGTGGATAGAAGGAGGAATATGGCTGGAAAGGAGCTGAGCGGCTCCGACTGCCTGCCCAGCGCGGGACCCACGCGGGAAGGCGCCGCGCGACCGCCACCCACCCGGAGCACGGAGTCGGGGACCGCAAGCCGGGGCTCCTGGTTCCCGAGCACAGCTCCGAAAAGGGTCCCTGTAAGAATACATGGTAGATGGCAAGTGTCCCGCCACACGCTTTCTTTTCGGGGATGCTCAAAGTAGAATCGGCCGGCCGCGCGGTCCCCCTGCAAAGTTTGCCTCCAGCCGCGCGGCTGCTCCGCCATTCGTCCTGCCCCGCAGCTTGGGCGACAGTCTCCCTCACCTCGCCCCGGGGGGTCTCTGGGGTGCCCTCCACTGAGCCACCGGAGCGCGTGGTGGGCACGACACGGCCCCGCTGCGGGCACAGCACTGAGGGGGCCGCGGGCGGTCACAGTGACCATCATTTTATTGAGCTGATTCAAGGAGCCGCGGACACCCGCAGGAACTCCTGGTGACCCGCGCCGCGCGGCTGCTGGGTTTCTGAGGGAAACCTCGGGATTCCCTTCGCCTCGAGCTCATGGAAACTCGCCGGGCTGACGTGCACAGTCCCGCGGCCCTCCCCACGAGTTACAGCCCAGGCGCCCTGCACCTGCGGCGGCGAGAGGCGGAGGGAGCGCCCTGGTCGCCCCGCGCGGGGGCAGCGGCGGCCCGGCCTTCTGTTGGTGAGAAAGTTCCATCTAGAGGCGGCCGCGCGCAACTGCAGCCGGCGCCGGGTGAGCCCAGATGGGGTGGGAGCGCTGGGGGACAGGGACAGCCGGCAGGACACAACGGATGGAGGAGGGAGGACAGGCCCCATGCAAGGCAGGTCCTCTTCCCCCATTCGGCATCTCTGCAATGAACTTCAACTCCCTAAGCATCGTGATAGGTATCTCGCATTATCCTGTACATTGCTTCTCCTGTTTGGGCTTCTTTAATTCTCACACCAGCTCTGTGAGATGATCGAAATTAAGTTCACTACAGATGAAGAAGGAAAGAGACTTAGAGACACAGCTGGAAAGTGCCAGAGCCAAAAATCTGGGCTGCCCAGCTTCCACACCCCACACACACACTTCCTCCCTGGCTTGTTGCGTTTCCCAAGGCTGGCATTATTGCATGAAGTTTCCATTGAGGAAACAGCTGTCTCTTTCCTGGTTTCATAAAGCCACTCTTTGTCACTTAGAAAACATTACATGTTTCCAGCCCAGGAGACCTCTTCCTTTTTCTTTCCCTTCTCCTCCACATAAGGGGCTATAGAATCATTGTTTTCTGGCCACAACAACCTGGAGGGAGGAAGGGGGGTTTGGAGAGATAAAATGGGTTGGGCCTGGGTGCCCTGTCCTCAAGTTTCTATATAGGGAAGCTCAATTCACAGCCTTGCAAGGGGTGACCAGTGGGCAGTGCAGCGTGGAGCAGGGAAGGTTCAGAGAAGAATCCCTAACTGGCACAGAAATAGGGCTCGGGTTGGGGGCTCATTGGTCACATATCTGCACATGAAGTTTGGGGACTTTCTTACCAACTGGAAGGGCTCCCTCCCTCCTTTTCCCCCGGAAGGAAGCTCAGCAGCTTGGTTTGTATAGTAGACAGCCCACCCCACCCCAGCCCAACCTGCAGATTGGTGATGCCTGTCTCAGAAGAGATATCATAGGTAACACCGTGTATGAATGTCCCTCTCTAAACCCTTAACTGTGTGTGCATTACAATACTGGGGGGCATGAAGGAGGGAGCAGGCAGAGCAAGCTGAAAAATACCCAAAGCCCATAAAGCTTCTGACCACACCATGGACGTCAGGGTCTCCTAGAGGCCAACTGTGGGCCCAGTAAAGTTGTTGCCCCAGAACGAGCAAGAAGGGCAGCATCCTGAAACTGGTGGGCCCATTTCAATAACAAGTACAGCACAGCACAGCGGGCTGTGGTTTGGGAAGCCTGACAAGGTTAAGTGAGCTGCTCAGGGCAGAAATGCCTAACGAGCTGCTTTTTTCCTTTCCCTGTTGATCATTCCCTGCAGAGAACTGGTGTCCGACAGGCATAATGCTACCTTTTTTGGTACAGCCGTCTGCGAAGTGAGTAAAATCGATGTCTCTTAGGGAAAATACAATCTGATGTCTTGAAACTCAGAATGGGGCCTCACCCCTCTCCTACATGGAATCTGGTCAATAGAAAACAGATCCATTCTATATATTCTGGAGTGTTTCTAAGGACTTTATTTGGTGGCCCCTAAGCAAGTGACATAAGCTTATACACAGGTTACAATCCATCCAAAATGAAAGCAACATCGGGGCACAGGAAGAGAGATGGTCTCCACAACTCATTGGTCGCTGTCAGTAACACGCGAAAAAGGCACTCGGCTGTTCAACCCCTATTCATCAAGCTCACTTCCCATGGCTCTGCTTGCCTTCTGCTGCAGCCTGTGTCAGAGAAGAGGGTCTGAGCCCAGGTCCAGAGAGCAGCTGATAACAGAGTCATGCCCTGGTCTTGCCTTGGGCTACCACGTGACAATATGAAAGGTGTCTTTGGATACCTTTCTGACCTCATCATCTATCCCACCCCAAATATTTAAGCAAACCAAATCTATTTCCTGGTGGCTAAGCCTCCAAGAAGATTTGCCTATAATCTTCTCATATTCAGTTGATTTAAGATGTGAGAAACTGCCCATGTGTTAGAAAATACAGAAAACAATGCCATATGTTTAGGGTCCATTTAACGCAAGCTGTTATGTGTATTCCACACATGGAAATTTATACCACAATTCCTGCTTTGGGGTAATCATTCAGACTCGGAACCTTTGCAGGCTACTCACCCAGGAGAAGTATTGACAGTGTGAAGCTCCCACATGGAGCAAAGCTGACAGGGCAAAGTGGGAATGGGATTTGTTTGTTTTAGAAACGAAGACCATATTTTTCTTGCTAGACTACCTGCAAGTGGTGATAAGTGTACCGTGTGGGTTTTGCTCAGTTTATTAAAGCCCTGGCTACTGGCAGCAGATCAGGCCTGAGGGTCTGACAGACAGAGCCTGTGAGGTTGCCAGCAGCACTGTGCTGGTCACCTCTGCAATCAGCTCCCACCTCTGAGCAGGAGTCGTGGAAGGGGTTTCCTGAGAGGGCACATGTGGCACAGTGTACTACGTGCATCCCTACATGCACAGTGTACTTTGGGGTTCCCCCAGAAGTACGATCTGAGGCAAGCATTCAAGGGCAGGTGGTTTATCTCAGAGCTAAAGGAAGCCCCAGTAGTCGGGTGGGTAAGTTGGCCAATAAAGGGTAGCTTACGGTACCCTACCTCTGCGCTGCCAGTCTGGGTGCCCAGAGCTTAATTCCATTGGAGAACTCTGGAAGGCTAGAACACACAGCACAGTGCTGCTTCAACCTAGGTGTGAGGAAGTCGAGAAATCTGTGCACCCACTGCTGTCAGTTGTTGGTAGGAACTGCTCCCAGGTGGTTAATTTTTCAGCAGTTCCAGCCTATCACACCCACATGCCCGTTCTTAGCAGCATTTACACATCCAGACACACAGGGTCATGTTCACGTCCTTCCCAAGCGCAACCCTCCCGACCGCTAGCATCACCTGGCCCAAAGGAAGGAAAAGACAATGCAACAACTCCACATAAGTGTGGCGTTTGCCTCCTCCCCGAAGAGGCACTCACTGGGACCAGCGACATCTCCAGGCCAAGGGCACTGCACTGATGACAGAAGAATTGCTTTTCACTTTTTCTTATACGACCTCTTTCAAGGACCAAAGAAATATTCTTTGGAACCACCTGGAAAATGGAAATTGTCTCCTAGCACTGCAACACATTCATTGTCTCTTCGCTGCCCATCCTTCCCAGACCAGCTCAGTCCTCTTTTTCTCAAAAACCTTCCCAGACTCCTAGAGCACCTTACTACGACTTCTACAATTCAGCAGTTGGTTGTTTATAGTCTTACGTTGTCTCCCTTATTGCACGTCTGTACGGCTGGACTATACTGTCTTATGGTGTAGCAGCAGTGACTTCATTTTGGGTCCCTGGACATATACTAAGTAATCGTGAGTTACTTGACTATTGATGTTAGAAAGACTTAAATAGCCACATCCCCATTACTATAGCTATTGTCCAGAAAACAATTTGTATTACATTTCATATGGGTTTACATTCATAACAAACACTTCTTGTGATAATCTTGATGTCAAAAATGAGCATTAGTTTCATGAGACTTCCAGTGACAGGGTATTTTGGCTTGTTTTGCTGCTTGTCATCAGTTGACCAGGTAGTAATAACCCAACAGAAGTACTCAGATGAGCATGAAATCAGTAATGAGTCCAGAGAAGCTATTTGATTCTTTCCAAGGTTAGTAACCAAGTAACTCATGATTACCTTCATGGCCCAGAGAACTAAATAAACTCACAGTCAATACATCATAAAATAATATAGTCCAACCTGACAAGTGTGTAATAATATAGAGAAAATGCAGGAAAATAAACAACGAACAGCTAAATTACATAGGTCAGAAGAGGGTGCTGTGGAAGGTTTTTAGAGGATAGAACCAAGCTGGTCTAGGAAGAATGGGTAGAGAAGAAATAATGAATATGTTCTGGAGCTTGTGGGAATCACAGCTTTCCCTCCCCAGGCAGTTCTAAGGAATATTACTAAAACATTATTTTCTAGGTGCAAAATGTGGCTTACAATAAGTAAATCATGAATCCCACCTAGGTATATTGGGATACCAAAAGGACTCTGTTAATGGAAGTTAACTTAAAACTTTACTTAAAAATAGGTATTTAACTTAACTTAAAAATAGGTATTTACTGCTATGTAGCAAATCACCCCAAAACTTAGCAGCTTTAAACAGCACATATTTATTATCTCAAAATTTCTATTGGTCAGGAATCCAGACCTGATTTTCCTAGGTCTCCAGCTCAGATTCTCTCACAAAACGGCAAGGTGTTGCCTGGGGCCTCATCTCAAGACTTGACTGGGACAGGAGCTTCTTCCAAGCTTACTTAGTGATGTTGGCAGGATTTTGTTCCTGGCGGGATATTGAACTGACAGCTTTAGTTCCTTGCTGGCTGTTGGGCAGAGGCCGCCCCTAGTTCCTTGCCACCTGACCTCTCTATAATGCAACTAACATCATGACCACTGACTTCATCAGAGTGAACAAGTGAGAGGGAAAGCAGAAGAATGCCAGCACGATGGATGGAAGTCATGGCCTTCTGTAACCTAGTCTTGGAAGTGACATCCCATCAATGTGCCATATTCTATTCAGCAGAAGTGAGTCACTAGGTGCAACTTCCACCCAAGGGAAAGGGGGCAATTACACAAGGGTATGAATTCCAGGAAGCGGGGATCTTTGGGGGCCATCGGAGAATTTTGCCTCGCACAGGTAGGTCTGCAGTTTTTGCCCTGAAGATCCTATTACAGGGGTGCGGGGTGGGGGATGGGGGGGCTATAGAGCTTTAAATATGCCTGTCTATAGCTCCATCAGGCACTCAGAGCAGTTGTTAAACAAGGAACAGCAGCTACCATTTATAAAGCGCTCCTCAATTGACAAAGTGTTAATACACTGTTGCGTTTAAAGAGAAAAATATAAATTTGGGAGGTAGAGAAACAACAGTGGGAATCCACTGCTTTTTAACAGGCTTTAATTTTGTTATTTTCCTTCTTGATGGTTGCAAAGCACTAAAGGATTTCTCCTGCCCGTACCTGACAGTACTCTTATTTTCCCCTTTCTTCTTCTTTTTATCTTCTCACTTTTCCCATCTTCAGATATTTAGTGGTGATTTAATTGGAGGGAACAAGAGTGAAAAAGGTGATCTTTATTTGGAAGAGTTATTGCACCTCTTAATTTTCTTTCCTATTTCAAGCTGAGAGAAGGGAGGGAGAGAAGCAGAAAAGGAATCAAACAGGGAAGGAGAAAGAGGAGGGGAAATGAAGGCTCTGAGGAAGACTCTAGCCTCCAATTAGAAATGAGGGAGGAGTCCCCAGTCCACTTTTCTGAGTTAGAGAAGCAAAATCCAGGAGGATTTCCAGGGGCAATTTCTGGGTGCAGTTTTTTGAGTGGGAAAGTAAGTGGTAGAGATGGGTGTGGAGCCTGGTGGGAACACTCAGGGCTGCAGATGGGCAGGGCTACCCCACAGCTCTGGGGCGCGGTGAGACCATGGCAAGTCTGGGAAGGTCAGGGGAGAGAACTGTCACAAGAACAGTAGCTGGTGGGCAGGGCCAGGTCCAGAGAAGGGGATATGAAAAGTGAGAAATTAAACAAGAGATGAAGGAGTAATTTTTCCCAAGGACATGTTACTGGTTGCTCAGAACTGGGAGGGGTATTTAGACTGGCCCATGGAAAGTCTCCATCCCTACGTCCTGGATCTGCTCATTCTCTCTCCTTTCCTTCTCTACCTTTATCTCTTAACTCCATCCTTTCACTGTCTACTTTCCTTTCTTCCCATCTTTCTTTCTCCCTTTCTTTCAGTCCTCATTCGTTAAGCAGAATAGAAGAATATTTAGAGTATGGTGTACTTCCAGAATATTTCCCATTTTCTATTCTCAGTTAAAAACCTTAAACAGATGGGTTTTTTGTTTAAAACCCTTATTATGTTTTGTTATTTTTAATTTGTGCTACCTTCAATAGATTCTTTTCCCCTTCTCTGAACCCTGATAGAAAAAGTTTTCATATCCTTCCTCTAATGGTAGGGTTAAGTCTCTACATATTATGCTTGGCTATAAAATAGAACACTTGTTAGTAAATTCTTCCTTGAAGAAATGGTCATTTAAAAAGAAAGTCCAAGTTTCCAATTGACCTGTCAAATCTGAACTAAATTAAAAATCTTTGCATGTGACCTGTGGCTTGAAGATTTCTTACAATATAAAGTCAGTACAAAGACAGACTTATGTTAAACTGGCTTTAGTAACCTGTACTGCAAATGTATTGCTACAGCCTGATGAATGACATTAAAGAGTTTTATGGGTGGCAGTAAAAAAATAGAAAAGATGATAAGCAACAATTTGATCTCAGCCTTTAAAAAAAAAAAATTTTAAGCCTAGCTCTTAAAAGCCTAAAATTAAACTTTTCACCTCAATTCTGATACTATTTTAACAGCATGTGTCAGGCCTCCAGCGGCTACACTCTGAGGTGTGACCCAGTCATTGTCACAGCGTAAGGAGGAGTGCATCACCGCAGCATCTTGACTAGGGAAATGCCCAGAGGTAACTGAATGTCACTGGATGGTGCCCCAGCTGCCACAAGCAAGGGGGAGCCTCACCCTTCCCCACACCATGGCAGGCCAAAACAGCCCCCCAAGTAAGTAAACATTTCGGGCACATCCAGTGACCTACCACAGAGACATTAAATAGTTCACTGTGTCCAAGTCCAAATTAATAGGACGGAATTTGTAAACTCCCTATGGAATGGATAGACAATACTAGCATGTCTTCAAAGCAGCACTGTGCCCAACCAGCAGCGGGGATGGTGGCCATGTTACCATCCGACAAGACCAGCCATTTTGCCGGTGTGGCTCCTTCTTAAGAATTGTTTTTAGACAAATACATTCTCACACATTCATCTCTGAAGCTAAAATTAAATGTATAAGGTATGGGGTTTCCTTTTATGAAAGTTTATAAGTGTTGGAAAAAGAAATTCGAAACTTTCCTCTATCGATGAGAATACCCACCTGTGCTTTCAGAAGAGACAACGGTGTAAGAAAACAAAAAGGGCAAAGGAAACAGAGAGGGAAGTAAGGCAGGAAGGGAAGCCAGAAAGATGCTTCAGAATGGACAGAATTAAAGTCACCAAAATAGAGGAGCCTTGTTGCTAAAGAACTTAAATTTTGGCCAAACCTATAATCGCTGAGCTAGAAAAAAAATGTGGAGATGATCTCTTCCAAACCCTTCCAATCATGGTGAGGAAAGTGATGCCCAGAACAGGACCCAGACTTGCCCAAAGTTCCCTTGTGGGTTAGAGGAAGAGATGAAAGTAGGAGACTGGCCTGCTGATGCTGGCCCAGTCCTTTGCACACCACCCCAATAAGGAGTGTTTAAGTTTACATTATTAGGTGTGTATATATGTATATAGGTTTATACTATTATAGATTTCTTTCCCTGTGTTTGTAGATTGTCTTATGCAACGTACTTTTCAAATTGAGGTAATAAATTGTTTTCTACTAAATCACGCTCTAATGTTTACTGGGTATGTAAGTTTACCTGACCAAAAGTCTTAACCACAAATACATTGAAATGAAGGAGACAGGTAAACAAAGCAACAATTGTAATTTATTTACAGTTCCCAAGAGCGTGTATTAAGTGTTACCTACTCTTGAGCACAGCATTATCCTGGCTATGGCTTTCTATAGCCAATCTTATTTTCAAGACATATAAATAAAAGGTATGAGACTATGACACCCTAGACTCCTCCCTGAGAATAGGATTAATTCTCGATAACGCCGACAAACTAGCAAAGATCGCTAAAGTTCATCTTCCCAAGCTACCTTGACCTTAGTCCCCAGCCTTCCTCCTCCCTGCCTCTTGCACCCTTTATACCAGGAGTAAAATTATAAACATTTTACTGCAAACCCTTAATGCTTAACATATGCAGGCTATGTCTTCATTAATGAAAACTGTTCAGATTACTAAATTGTATCAAATCAAATAATCCAGTGCTGAAAGCAGTAAAGTGTCAATTGGGTAGACAAAGAAATATAATTTCCCAGATTTTGCCCTCAGCTAAGGTTAAACAACCTAGCTCCTCAAGGATTGCTCCTAAGTGACTTACTTAGCAACATCTGTGGCATGTTTAAGCTGGTGCCCATTTATAAGACAATGAGATCCTTTGAATTTCTAGAACTTGTTTCCTCCACCTGCCCTACTAACACTCCCCAGTCAGTGCCCAGATAACTATAGCAAGGTATGGCTGAATTTCTGTAATGTCCTTCTCTCCCTTCTATTCCTTTCTTTCTCTCCTTAACCAATCAGCCAACCAACAAATAACTAACCAATCATCTTCTCTCAAAAAAATAACTTAAAACCAATTCCTTCAACCCTCCTACACATTCTTAAGAATGACTGAAATTCTATCATCCATTTTCTTCATTCTATTTTTTCAAGGGGAGTCTCTCTTTTCATCCCTTGGGTGCTCAAATGCTCTCACATTCTCTATTCCAATCAAAAGCTACTCTTAAGAAAAGACTGAGACATCAGAAGCATGGCAATGTGAGAGGTCTCCTAGTCCCTCCCCTTGAAGTTACAACAAGTTGAACTATAATTCAAGAAAGGGTTCCCTGCTCAACACACAAACATGTTTGAGAGGTGCGCACATTGAAGCATCTGAAGGTGGCTGAGTCAGAGCAAATGGGGTGAGGGGGGAGAAGAGCAGAAATGGGTGCCATAGACGCAGCCCAGAGCTCACTACAGGTTTCAGGAGAGGGGAGGAATCAGGTTGCAATGTACACTCTCTGCAGTCCTGAGGAGCAGAGAGGTAGAATAAGCACTCCTGCCTGAGTGGTCAGCACATATTGTGGCTGAACCCAGCAAGCAGGTCAGAGATGGCATACAGAAGTGCAGCAGCTGTGGTCCAGGTGAAAAACAAAGCCGTGGAGCCTGGCCACCTCCCCTGACCCTCCCAGAGCCTAGCAGCTGGCCCACTGTAGCAGTAGTGAGTGTTGAGTTACAGAGCACACTATCTGCAGTCCTGAGAACTGGAGAGGTAGAAGTATTCCTCCTTGAGTGTCAGGTGCACAGTGCAGCTAATCTCAGTGACAAGGGTTGCGATACAGAGGTGTAGCAGCTAAGGTCTGGTGATCCCCATTACTGGGAGGAGAACAAAGCCACAAATGCAGGATATGGCCTCTCCCAGCCCACCCCACCTTAACCCCACCCATCACAGCTGATCCCATCAGGAGCACCTGGAATACCTTGGGCAGTGCAGCACCGCCAGCAGCATCTGGTTGCAGGGGGCAGCCTGGGGACTTCACAGGCTCAGAACCCCATCACCCACCACATTTCCCAATGGGGGTGGTGCCCTGAGCCAGAGGCGACCTGGTCACAGAGGAGATGCCCCCCTCAGGGAATACAAGGTATTTTCCCCTGCCCTGCAGAGATCCAAGAAGCTGGAGCAGTGCAAGAGAAAATAAAAACTTGAACTTCAGCACCACCTACTGGAAAACAAAAGAAAAACTTCTTCTTATCAACCTGCTAAATAGAGAAGTGCCACTTTTTAAAAAACCAGATTTCATTCCCATAACTGCCTAGGCAGATAAATAATCCATCAAATAACATGAATAACCTAGGTAACAAAGCAGCTCAGAAAGAAAATGAGAAGCCTCCAGAAGATAAACTTAAAGACTTGGAAATATGTGATTTAAATGACAGAGAATTCAAGATTGCAATTCTGAAAAAAACCTCAATGAAATAAAAGAAAACTCAGATACACAGCTTAATGAACTCAGAAATGAAATCAATGAACAAAAGGAGTACTTTTCCAAAGAGACCGAAATTTTAAAAAGAAACCAAATAGAAATTCTGGAGCTGAAGAACTCACTAAAAAAGATGAAGAATGAACTAGTGAGCTTACGAAATAGAGTTAAACAGATGGAATAAAGAATTAATGGTACCAAAGATAGAAGTTGAGAAATTAAAACACAAGGGAAAAGAAAAAATGGAGACACAAAGCTGCCCCCCCCAAAAAAAAAGATAAAAAAAAGATAAAATGACTATAGGAAATCCTCGTCAATAATCACCCTAAATGTAAATGGACTGAACTCACCAGTAAAAAGGCACAGAGTAGCAGATCGGATCAAAAAACAAAACACAACCGTATTCTGCCTTCAGGAGACATATCTCAGCTGCAAGGGCAAGTATAAACTCAAAGTGAAAGGGTGGAAAAATGATACTCCAAGCAAATTGCATTCAGATAAAAGCAGGTATATTCATACTTACATCTGGAAAAAAAATTGTTTCAAGATAAAAAAGGTAACAAGAGACAAAGATGGACATTTTATAGTGACAAAGGGGACAATACATCAAGAAGACACAACACTTATCAATATATATACACCCAACCAAAGAGCACCAAAATATATAAAGCAACTAATAACAGAACTAAAGGGAGAAACTGACAAAAACACAGTTATAGTAGGGGACCTAAATACCCATTTGACAGCTATGGATAGATCAACCAAACAGAAAATCAATAAGGAAATATCAGCCTTAAATGACACAGACCAAATGGATATAATCAACATTTATGGAGCCTTTCATCCCAGAACACCAGATGTTGGGACACAAAACTAGCCTTATCAATAAATTTAAGGAAACTGATATCATACCAAACATATTCTGCGACCATAATGCTTTGAAGTCAGGGAGTGTGATAATTCTGGCTTTGCTCTTTTTGTTTAATTGAATCAATATATAGTTCAGTAGGCATAATTAAAGATTTCCAAATAAAACTATCTTCATTAGGATACTGCTATCAGAGTGATAAATGTTTCTATTGATAATTCATATAGGAGAGTTTGAGAATCTTGACATTAGAAAAAAAATCTTTGAATTGCAATATTGTTGTTTTACTCTTGGCAAACAAAATAACTCCTGTAATATAATTTTATGGATGTCTTGTCTCACGCACTAGTTTATAAACTTATATTCAGAGAAGACATAGGTATGATATCTTAAGGACGTATTCTCCACATTTCCTAACAGATGCCTTACCTGTAATCAGAGTTCAGCCAATGCTTGCTGAATAAATGTGAGAATAAATTAATAAAAAATGAGATAGGAAAATAGATAGATGGAAGGATGAATGGATGGATGAATAAATGGATGGTTGGATAGATAAAAGAAAAGAGGAGAGTGTCAATGGGACTAGAAGGGAAGTCAGGTTAAATGCCGCAATTCACTTTCACCCAAGATGAAACAAGTAGAGTGTCAATCAGAAGGAAATACACACACACACTCACACACACACATTTCCTTCTAATAAATACATAAATATATAGAGAGAGAGATATAGATATAGATATAGATATAGATAGATAGATAGATAGATAGATAGATAGATAGATAGATAGATAGATAGATAGATATGTATATATATTTATTGGAGACAGAAAGGGGAGAGAGTGTTGATGGTAAGAGAGTGGTGATGGTAAGAAATCTTGGCATACCAGGGTGTCCGAAAATTATCTTGGAAATAGGCAAAAAGAGATTAATCGGAACACTTTTCAGTGCAGTGCTGCGCTTGGCTTTTTATTCTCTGGACCAATTTACAACTCTGTAGGGGCAGAGGTTAATGTGCAAATTTTTGTTTGGTGGAATAGATAACCAGAGAGGTTATGGTTTATGGCTCTGTTGGATATTAACCAGTTTTGTATCTAACCCTTTACTCTTATCTTAGTATTGCCTATAAAAGCCTAGCTACTCAAATTTTCTTTGAACAAGTTTTAACATCGTACTGGTTCCCTCATTAATTAATGAGTTGAATAAAATCTTTGACAAATGTTCATTTTATATATGCATGAGAGTCATGATTTTCTTTTTACAAAAATTATCAATGATCTTCATGACACATCATTAGGGAAACATTAGGTGATTTAGAAACTAAAACATCTACAGTTGTACCTGGTTCTCAGCTCTGCAATGCAACCAGCTACTTGGCTAGTCCTTTGATGTCTGGCTTCTCATCTGTGAGAGTCTTGTTATCTTCATCCAGTGCTACCAAAGGAGTGATAAGTAACATAAATATCTTTATGTTACTTTATATACATCTTTTTGATGACCAAAGTAAATATTTATTCATTCATTCCACAATATTTATTAAGTACCTTTATTATATTGTCTCTGTACTAGGAAATATGGGAAAATGACCTTTTGAAAAAACCAATTGTTTTCAAATTATAAGGACATAAAAAGCTATTGTACAGTTTTTTACCAGTTTTTCTAAAAAAGAAATTTAATGGTTCCCTTTCTGTTTGAAGGAGACTAAACTTGAAAAGTCTATACCTGCAGTAAAAATATGGCTTTAATGGGCCAATGCTTTTCCAAGACCGAAAGAGGAAATACTTTTAAAACCCAAGGCAATTACTAATACTTGAAAATTTCAAGAAAATGGAGGCAATGAGAATTTTGGTAATTCTTAGACAAAGTTCTCTAGCAGTAGTAATTAGATTGAGGTCTGCACACAGCAAGTATTTCTCCCTCATTCGCCTAATAATGAAAATAAACAGTATTGGTAGTCTGGGATAACCCATATGAACTGGTTAGTTAGGTTAGAATGCTGTGTTAAAGAGATCGTGATGGAAGGTCACCTTCCCAGGTGAGCTAGTTGTTGTACTCATTCCCACAGCTTAAAAACTGTCCCCATATCTCCAGTTAACCATAAGAACATGAGGCAGTGTGAATTACATAGAAGAGTCCATAATTAGTAGTCAGAGGGCTGGAATTTAGTCTCGATTCTACCACTAACAGGCTACATGACCTTAGGTAAGACACAGTCCACTCAGACCCTCAAGATGAGGTCCCTTATGAAGTCATGTGTTGTCTTAATTTAGACAGAGTTTGCCAATAAAATTAGAGGTCAGAAAGCAACTCACTAAAATGTAGCACTGAGATAAATTATTAAGTGTTTTAAGAAGTGGCATTGTAATAATAAAAGTTGGGGGTAACTGATAAGGGGTCAAAAACAGCAGGGTCTTCAAAATAAATACTTGTAACTTCAGCTCGGAGGAAGAGAGTACCCTAAATATAGATAATCAGGACGTAGTTAGACAAAAATATTCATTCCTAAGCTGGAGAAAGCTCACTTAGGAATTAACATTAACCTAAATCAAACATCATTTTAGTGACACCCTCTTTCCTCCCTCTAACTCTCTGCTCACCCACCGCAGCCATAGCATCCAAGAACAAACCCATCATCCCACCACCTAAGGGACGTGGTCCTTCCAGTGCAATTGAGGAAACTGGAATTCCTATTTATTCATAAAACATCCTATGAATCCGGCTTGATTTAATCAACCCCAAGACAAGTTAAGCTTCATGAAGTGACAAATTTAATTTCATAACTTATAAAAACTGAGGATCTCAGCCTGGGCTAAAGTAATATAATTCCAAAATGTAACCCACCCAGGAAGTTCTATCTGAAACAGGCAGTCAGCCGTACCCTGACCTGCAACACAAATGCATGTGTGGGGCTTTTACCAGAATTTACCTATAAATACTGTTAGCAAACTCATTGATTAGGCTTCGTTTTGATTACATCTTTGTTGAGGCACAGCTCCCAACTACATGGTGACAACAAAAAGATTTCAAGAAAAAAAAGGATTTTTCTATACAGTGAAAGGCATTGATTCAATGCTCCTGCCTCTCTAGATTCTTCATACGTTGTGGAACTTGGGAGAACAGCCTAGGGATATAGATGCTAAAGACATTAACATTTAAACTTAATGACAGTCGCGAGGATAACCATTACATTTCATTTATAGAGAGCTCTTCAAGAGAGTTTGCAGAGCACTTGCATTTCAAGTCAATGAATATTTTCAGAAGGCATGTTTGCACCCAAGAACTGTGTGTTCCAATCACCACCCCTGTCGGTAAGTGTCAGTCACCAACCAGCCAAATGGCGAAGGCTCCTTAAGGGAGCAGTTAAACCAACGTGAATGTCTTCATATGACAGAATCCTCCATTTTTTAGCGATTAAAACTGACATATTGAATATTTTAGGGACTCAATAAGTCTCGAGAGTCTTTTTTTTTTTTTTTCACTTACAAAACCTTGGGGACAGATTTCTGGCTGTGATCTCTAGGTCAGCTGCTTTGAAACCACAGGAGAGCTGATTGAGAATGCAGAGTTCTAGGTCCACAGATTTATTAAACAGTCTGGAGTGGAGCCTATGAATCGGTATTTAATGTAATCCCCAGGAAGTTTCTAAGCACACTCAAGTTGGAGAGGCACCATTGTAAGAGATGTTAGGTGAATAGAAGCTAAAAATAAAAACCAAACTGAAGTCACACTGCTTACAATAAATACCCTTTTGACCAACGTCTACTTAATCCTTCTCCTCCTGTTCTAAGTTAGTTTATTTTACATGTAAATTCAAGAATGTTGTAATTCAGCTTTCTTGACTCATCTCATCTCTCTGATCCTCAAATTCCATACCCCCTCCCCAAGATCTCAAAACCTCAAAGGGTCATGTTCAAGGCTAGAATTACAAAAAATCCACAAACTTCCCTTTGTTTGTATGCAGTTGCCTTCATCTAGCATGACAAACCATAATTCAGTCTGTTATTATCAATTGTAATCCCATTTTAGAGGACGTGATGTTGGCATTAAAGAAAGCACACTGACTTCGGTGGCAGGCAGACCCGTCATGAATCCTGTGTCTGGCTCTTGGTAACTTCTTTTATTTGGACAAGATACTTAATCTCTCTGCGCTCCAGATTCCTCATCTACAAAACAGGAATCATCGCGCTAGGGACAGTGAAGAGGACTCAAAGTCATTTCTGCAATGTGGTTGTTCATTCAGGATTTCAACAGACATTTCCTAAGCACCAACTGTGCACCTAGCACTCCTTCAGGCCCTTGGGACCCATAGGAGAAAAAAAGATCCCCGTCCTCATGCAGCCTGAGGACAGGGATCTTTTAGAAAGATCTGTTTTAGGAAAAGGAGCTAAATGGTAAACAGTAAATAAAATAAAAAGTAAATTATAGCAGAGGGTAGAAATGCTAAATTTAATGGAAAGAAAAGAAAAAGTAAGGGCAGGGTAATTGAGATTGGGGTAGCAGGGGTAGGGGAGCAGGTGAAGGCGGGCTTCTTTGAGAAAGTGAGATTTGAGCAGACTTCATGGACAAGAGGGAGGGAGCCAGAGGACGACCTTTCCAAGAGGGAACAGCAGGTGCAAAGGCCCTGCGACAATGGGGGCGTAAAAGGGGCGGGCCTTTGCAGCCGCCATGATGACTTTGGCTTCTACTCGGGGTGAAAGGCAGAGCAGTTACAGGATTTTGAACAGAGGAGTGATGTGAACATGAGAATCATGATTCCTAACCTCTCCTTAAAGATGATGCCCTTCCATCATAATCCATCATATATTCTAAGGTGTTTGCTGAAGTCCAAAAAATGTTAATAGATGAGTCCTTTACAAAAGGAATAGATTCTGCTTGGGTTTAGAGTGATTGTTCTTTATAATAGAACTTTAAAACAGGACGAAGTGTGCCCACGGACTCTCCCACATTTGCATAACCATCTTTAAACATGATATCTCTGGAGACGAGTGTGAGTGTTGTGTGTGTGTGTGTGTGTGAGGGTGTGTGCATACCTGTGCACACACTCTCAACCTAATACCTAAGCGTTACCGCCAGCCCTACCTGGATATCAGGCCAAGTCCCACCCTACTCTGACATTTAGGTGCAAACCTGTGTTCTGAAGTAAAAGCAATGGCCCTAGACCTTTAGTCACAAGCCATTATATCTGTGCAAGACAGGAAAATTCAACCCTAGATATACCCACCTCAGGCCACTTGACATTCTAAGTGAAAGATTTTATAAATTATGCATGTGCTCAATTCTGCACAGTTAAATGAGAGACGATACAATGTTAGATCTGTGCATGAAGGAAATGGGCAGGCATTCAATCTACACCAGATTTGGAAACAGCTTGCAAGGGTACAAGGATACCCTTTCTATCATGGAGCACCACATATTTCAAAGAAATGTTACTACTAGGACTTGGTGGTACATTTTAGGGACCCTCGTAGCCAGAGTATTAACTTTACATATTTTACCTCATTCCTGATATCTTTATTGAAAGTTAATTTTTCTTTACAGGCCATTGTACTTGCTAATATTGCCTGAATAAAGTGTAATGGTGCAATAAAATAAAATTTGTCCCATGGAACGGATAAATGCCAGGCTATTGAATGGGGACATACCTGTGTTAAGCTGTGGGTATTTTTATATTGAACATCAGTGTGAAAAAGAATTTTAAGCACAGAGGGCTTCTTGGAATCAACAACCCATTTTTAACCTTTGATCATTTCCTGGAATTATTGATATGGGTTAGAAATCTCAACGTCCTATGTGATTCAGACCTAATTATGCTGTTTGGGCTTCTAACACTAATATTCTTTTATATTGTACGCACTCAACTGCACGAAGCCATGACTTATCTCTTTCTTCCTTTCCTGAACACTTTCTTTTACTTATCCTATTGTCTTCCCGGGGGTGGTATATCAATCTCTACCCAGTACAGATATCTACCTGTTTCTTTTATCCCCGTTTTCAGATTTTCATTTCTTACAAAATTTCTTTGTGGCTAACTCATGCTTAAAAGTGATGAACCATAGAACAGGGTAGGACCAGTGCTTTGTCTTAGAAATAGGAATCGTTTCTAAATTAATTGACTTAAAGTCAATACTTTCCCACCATGAAACCTATTATGCAAATGAATAAAACTTTAAAGTAAAGAATTAAAGATAATTTTTCATTTTATACTGTTTGCCATATTTGACTCACAAATTTCACATTTAAATGAAAGAAGCTGGGGTTGAAATAAAAGACTATTACACAAGGAAAAAAAAATATTTAATAGAAATCTAATGATCAAGCGCAGGTATATTTCTCTTAAAAGGAAAATAGATTACTTTTAACAAAAGTATTCAAATGAGTGACTTGTGACATTATTAGTTATGCATTGAAATATGAATTTATTTTTGCACACACAATTAGTGAATTGCCCTGGAAAACTTGGGGTTTTTTTCCCAACCTATGGCCAACTGACGTGAATAGCATGATTTGCAGTCCTACTAAAGGAGTAAGCTATGTTTCAGACAAACTGGATAGAGGAATCAGAAAATGGAACTATAGAGTTTTTAAGAATTGTCAATATTATATTTTTATATTACAGAAACTAAATATATATGTGTATACATGTGTGTGTGTATATATATATATATATATATATATATATATATATATATATATCACTTTCATATATAAATGTGTGTGTGGTGTGTGTGTGTTTCAAAACAGAAACTATAGAAAGCAAACCAATGCTTGACAACATTTTCTAGGCTGGAAGAAACATGCACAATACACAGTGATTCTCAAATGGAGGTTCACCGATTGGGGGTGGCATTGGAATCTCAGAAAAAAAGGAGTGAAAGAAGTAAATTTTTTATCAACTGTGGTCAAGGATTTTAAAGGTTTGTACAATATTGGCATACGGAAGCTATAAAGAGGGTAAATGGACATTAGGGCTATTTGGACTAAAGAAGTGACCAGTCTCTGTTTGGACTCCTGCCCTGAGCTCACGATCATAACTCCAACATTTTGACCATCACTCTGTGACAGGCTCTGGGCTAAGCCCTTTAGCACCACCTCATTTAGTCCTCCCCCAACCCTTGACATACACACTAATGTATCTCCATTTTATGGATCAAGGAATGGATGCTTCGAGGGCTCAAATAACTCACCCAAGATCACACAGAGAGTCAACTCAAAGCCAAGATTTTAAAAAGGACATCCAAGCTCTTAATCATCTTGCTCTATTCTATTCTACTGGAAAGAGCTGAGTGTCATGTGCTAGGTATTGTTCTGAGAACTTTAAGTTTATCAACTGAAATAGATTTAGTCTTTGTAACAACCTTATGAGGCAGGTGATACTATATCCAATTTATGGATGAGAAAACTGAAAATGTGCTTTGAAAGCCTATGAAAATATGTGATGCCTAAAAAAATATGAAAAGAAAACTGCAAAATGAAAAAAAATCCTTAATAAAATGTCTACCACAGATAACATTTAAATAGGTTCTACTAATTATTGAATGTAATATATCTAAAATCTTTACTATATCTGAAAACAACTTGTAGGATAGATTTTTCTCACTTGCAAGAATACTTGTGCTAAGATGTCACTGTCATTTTTTAAATAGCCTAATAACTCAAGAACAAAAATTATAAAAATCTCTCAAAATTCTCACGGGAAAAAGAAAAAAAACCAGAGAGGAGAAAAGATAGAGAAAGAAGTTGGGGTTTTTCCCAAAGAAAAAGGAAGACCTATGAAGGGACTAAAACTGCCACAATTTGTGCTTGTGCTTAAGGAACCTGGGAAGAGCTAAGAAACTTTACATTCACCTTGTTCAAGTTCACTCTAAGTTTATGTTGCACCAAAGAGCCGTGAAATAAGACTTGAAATCTGATGATTCTGCTCTGCTCCCTGCTGGCTGTGACCCTGGGCAAAGCCCTCGGAAGCCCCGTTTCTCATCCTCAAAAGGTGTGGTTGTAAGATTAAACGAGATGGGCTATTGCTCAGACAACTACATATTTCTGTGGACGTTAAGATATACAGTTTTTCTTTTACTGAAGGAAGCACAGTGAAAATTCTAAGATATTTTTTGAAGAAATTGTGTTTTCTTACCATTAAGTAAATGCAATAACCCAACAAAATGCTGTCAAGTAGATATCCGCCCTTGGGAGTCTTTCTATAAAGGGCTAAGATAATTGGCCTGTTGACTTTCCCAAATGAGCTTGTTTTACATGCCAGAGAAGTTTATTTAAGAAGTTTATTTAAGTTTATTTAAGTTCTCACATACTCTCTGAAATATTACTTGGTCCCGTCCAAGGTGTTTTGGACAAAGTGGCAGTCACCACCTTTGCATAAGGTGTTGATGAAGACCTGAAAGGTGAATGTCCTCTCCGTTTTTCTCAGAAACCCGAGTTCTAGAGATGCCTGTGGGGCTGCCCTGGACTATGTGAGACTCTCCCCCGCAAAGCCTGAGCCTGAGCAGGAGAGACACAGACCTTCTTTGCTGCAGCCTAGTGAGGAGATGGCGCAATCTGTCAGCCAGAGACTTTTTCCTGGTTTCCCTGACCTTCAAAAAATGTAGGGGACAAAAGAAGGGGCACCTGCAGGCCCACCTGGACATGGGGGTCAATGGAGATAAATGAAGAAGAAGCAGAACGATAGGAGAATGATGGAATCCCATGATTCTCCATCTATATGCAGATAATTGCAACAATAGTCTCACCTGGCTGGGTGGAGCCTCCAATACTGAGTGTGGCCGAACCTCCACTCTGCCTTCTCTTAGTTCAACTGTCTCCCCACTTCAATACCTGTTTCTGCCCAGTCATATGCATTATGCATAGCATTTATGTTTTCTTCCTGGGGGAGATGTGTGGGGTGATGAAAAGGGCCATCTTATCTTAGAAGTGGCATGTAAGTCCCAGTCCAAGAGAGCTTGCTTCCTCCTCACGTGTTTCGGGGCATCCAGATGCTAAAACCCATTCATGGGAGACGCTCCTAGCTGCACATACAAAGGACTCAGGGCCAGGGTCCCACATTCTTGAGGTTGTTTTGTCTGTCTTCTTGGTTGAACCTCAGAACAGAAGTTCATCACACTCCGTAGCTCATGACATATTGTTTTCCTCGACTCCAGGAAAGGTCCCTCTTTCACTTTACTTTTTACTATCCCCTACTACCATTTCCATCTCCCTCTTCCACCACCAGCCACGTTTCTAATGGGTTTGACGCCTGTTTCTTTAATGGAACCACTCCTGCTCTGTACCTCCACCTCCTCCCTATCTTCGCACCCATTCTCCAGGGTCTTCTTCTCCCCATCCTCACATTTGATCACGCCTTTTTTTTTTTTGTTAGTTTCAGGTGTACAAAACAGTGTAATAGTTAGACATTTATAATCTATATCCCTCACACAGCGATAACCACCTTCTACCCCTCTGACATCGCACACAGCCATTACATTTCCACTGTCTCTATTCCTAATGCTATGCTCCACTTCTTGTAACTATATATATAAAGTTGTAGTTGATATTCATTATTGTTCAGCTTCAGCGTCAGGTGTACAGTGCAGTGGTCAGGCATCTACATCACCCCTGAGGTGGTCTCCCTGACGGGACACGTGTCCATCGGACACCCTACAAAGTCTTTGGTGCCCTTCTGCCTCCTCACTTGCCATTTCATTCCCTTCATTACCTGTGGGCTTGGTGTTGCCATGACAATGAGTAGTAACACCCTTCCTAGGCTCAGGGCTATAGCTCTCCGACAAGGACCACCCTGGCAGGAATGGCCTGGCCCTTCCAGAGAAGACTTTGGCTCCCCATAATCTACCATCAGGGAGTCTCCATCTAATACTAACCAAAAAAAATAAATAACTCTTCTAGAACTCCGATTCTGCGTCAGACTTACTCCTAACTCACAGTCAGGAAATAAAAATATCTTCATCGTTGATGTCAGGCTTTACTTGAGAAGAATTTGGAAAGTGCAAAAGAGAAGAAACACCTGTTTGTGGCTGCTCTTCATCAATGGTGCTGTGCTCTTCAGGATTTACAAAGCAACTGTAACATTCAGACATCGAGTAGCTCTGCAGAACGCAGACAATGTGTGCCCCCAACTCTTAAGAAAAATAATGAGAAAATATTATTGTGCTTATAACACCATAAAAGAATTGAAAACGAGCCATGGCCTACCTAACTAACAAGGTTCAGGTTTGAGCTCCTTCTTTGGGCCTGTTGCTGGTCTGGGATGACAGTAGTCCCTGCTGTAGACTGAAAGAGTCCTAACATGTCCAAGGAACCTCTGTTCACCTACTGGACACACTGTTCTTTTGGTAAATTTCCCTAACAGGCATGTCAAACAGGTGGCTTGGTAAAATAGACTGTGAGTAATTGTGTTCTTTATGAAAAAAGCTTCAAAATATGCAATACCATGACAATTTTTTAAAACTCATTGTAACCTTCAATCTGGCAGTGTCAAGCAGACACAATGTGAGGAGCATATGGTTTTAAGTATCTCACAGCTGTCATCTTAAAAGCTGTGGACGGCTTTAGTTCAGCCAACATACTCATTTCCTGCAAATAAAGGGCTGAACTGACAAATACCCATCTCTCTGCATTCACAATGCGTGTGCTTGAGTATTATTCTTCACTTACATGTATCACTTTTTATTTTCCAAGGGCTTTGCGATTGCCCTGGTTACTTACTCCGTGTGGCAATCCCGTGAATTACATTTTCTAAATTGACAGACAAAAGAACTGGAACACTGAGATTATGTTACAGGCTGAGGGACTGTACCTCCGGGGCCTGCAGCTCCATGCACTAGGGTGAAGAGACAGTTAAAACAAGTGTAAGAACAGTGTGTTCAAAGACGTGTGGATCACCACGTCCTGTCCTAAGTGGATAACTTCCTGTCCTAAGTAGATACTCCTGGGAAGACCTGTTCGATAGTGGAATCTCTCCTAGTGGGCAGTGTGAAAGGAATCCTGGTCTACATTTTATGATTCTTTTCTCCTAAGATACTTAAAGTACTTTTCAGGTAATAACTCGCAAATTACCCTAACATCTCTGTGACGTGTCTGTGGCAGATATCTCCAATTTAGCAAGGAGGAAGAAATTGAAGGAGAGAATCATAGAACATCTTGGAGCCTCTCCTGGCTCCCAGGCAGCAGGCTGATTTAGCAAAGGATGATACATGTAAGTTCAATGAAGGGCATTTGGACAGAAAAGACTTAAAACATGCTTATTTACTAGCAAGAAAAACTAAGACATCATTATATGTGAAACCTATAACGGAGCTATTTGCACTGATGATTCCCAATAAATATTAGATGGCTGTAGCAACAATAAGGACCTGGCTGTTCTTTGTTTAGGAGCCCATCCCAGACCCCCCTTTGGCCGTGTATATGTCTTTCAAGGCCAATAAATTCTTACCGAGGTATTAATAGAAGTCCCTTTTGTTTCTCTGAAAAAAATTCAACCAGAAAAGAAAAAAAAGCTTATGAAAAAAAACAAAAAATAAATGGAGCATGTCTACTTCCTGTGATGCATAATTAACCAGGTACCTCTTTGCATGCATGTGTGTTTATTCATTTGATTTTCCAGCTCTCTCAGGGATCCAAATGCAAAATAGAGCACTTGGGAACAACTCAACAGATTTACAAGGCACTCCAGGGAGGACAAGGTCTATAAACTGACACATTAGCCTCATCCGTAGATGGGGGGTAAAGGACTTTTACCACCACAACACAGACCACTGTGTTTCTAATCCAGAAATAATTTGGTATCGGTACCAACACAACACTGGCACCGAAATGTCCTTCATTTCCCTTAACTGCTTTCAACCATGGAAAAGTAAATGCAACTGAATGGAAATTGCTTCTCAAGGAGTTGTGCTGTGCTAGAAATGTGAAGCAAGGGATCGAGAGTCCATCTCATGAAACCAAGCCCAAGACTGAGCACTTTCTATTTGAAAACGTGACAGAAAGTTCATAAGGGGGCTTCCTGTGTTGAAGTTGTATGATTTCCTTAGTTATATACTAAATACAGTTTTTACAAGCGAATCATCAGGGGTCCAGCACTATAACCTTTACCTTTCCGAGAATTGAACTTGTATCTCAAGCTCTCAATCTTTTCTGTAGTGGGACAATTTACCTCCATAATTTAACTCAAATTAGTGATTCTGCAATCATTTTATGGATAAAATCAGATAAATTCAGGGTTTCACCCTTTTCCTTTCATTCTCTTGAGATGGCAGCGAAGTTGTGTGGGTGTGCGTGTGTCGTGGCATTGGGGAGTGAGGCAGCCCCCCCACAGGCATCTGATGAGGGTCTTTGGTCATTGGTCTCTATCTCATAGCATCCCCTGCCCTTGTGCATGGGTCCACTATGGCCTCTGGCTTTTCTACGCTGCTCTTGCTAACAGTGAACCCTCATTACAACCTCTCTCAGCTATGTCCACAACCCTCTCAGGGACAAAGAACATTTTGTGGGCTCTCCTCTGGGCTGCAGGAGACTCAAAACTGTCAGATCCCTTCTTGCCTAGACTGGCCAGGCTGCCATCTCTGCTTTACTACTGTTCCAATGTGCCCAGGAAGTTTGTTGCACGCTCAGGCTACATGCCGGAGCAAGGCACAGATCGTCCCGGCTCTTGGAACCCTCCAAACCAAGATGAGCGTTCTGTCATCCTCGCCCAGAGCTTGATAACTGCCAACCAAGGACTCCAGAGCCAAACTGCCGAGTGCAAACACGGGTTCAGCCACTTGCTATGTGATTTGGGGCCCATCGCTTGCCCCTCTGTGCCTCAGTTTTCTCATCTGCAAAATGGGATCTCTTAAGGGTGTTGAGAGGGTAAATGAATTAAAATATGCAATGCACTTAGAATAATGCTTGGCACATAGTAAGTATTAGATGTGTTGGGTAGTGTTATTGTTGCTAATCCATGATGGAGGCTGGCATGGGAATCCCTTCTCATAGGACCATATCAGCATCTTCCACCTAGCCTTTTAGGAGAAGAACTAGCTGTCACCCTTGCTGTCTGAACTAGCTGTCTGTCCAAAGCTATTGTCTGTTCTATGAACTTTGTGCTCTGAATCCTTCAGTCTCTTAGCCTCCTAGAATTCAAAATACTTTTTCTCTGGACTTTTGCAACTTAAGTCCTTGACTCTGTCCTAGATATCAAGGAACTATTGAACTAGTGGAGGTTCAAAGTCAAGAATTAGTCTTCTGCACCTGTCTCTCCCCTAAGGCAATAACCCTGATCCCTGTTATCAGGCATATATGTACATATAATGAAAACAGTGTGAGTTAAAAAGTTAGTATTCCTCTCAATTGAACTACTAGTCTCAGCATTTTGTGGGGAGAAGAACAACAAGGTGGCTGGCCTGGTTGTGCCTGCTCCATGCTTTCACTATTCCTAGGAATCATGAGCGCAGTTAAACACTAGTCGAGGCAATAACCTGCTAAACTAATTAGTTAAGGCAACTCATGGAAAAATGCAAAAGTACACTAAAACAGGGGTGCAATAGCCATCTTCACAAAACCTCATCGTCAGGACTCAGCGGTCATCAATAGTACTAGAGCAACGATGTTAGTGGTTTTCCGAAAAAAAATGAACATTAAACAATTCTGTTCTCACAAGAGCTTTGTTCTGAGCACAAATGGTATCGACACCGTGGGAGCGGATGGGCAGCCAATCTGAAGAGGACCTTCTAGAAATGTATTTAAATCATCCACTTGCCATTGGGATTTTGACTTTAAGCTCTAAATATGTTTTTGGTTACTGAACCCGACCCTCTGGCATTCAAGTGCATCCCCTGTGCATACGCAGAAATATATTGCCTCTTCCAGGCCACTAGAGCAATATTTGATGAGGTATAACCCAGACGACAGGGGGCATTACTCAGACTGAGTCCCTGAAAGCATCTGTTTGGCTCTAAAGTTACAGCTTAAAGTCAAGTCTTCAAAAGCCTTATTAAGAAACAGCTATATGACACCACCAGGCATTTTAAATCAGTCCACATTCATTTGAACTTCAAGTGGCCAAACTTTATGCCAGAAAAGGTAACTCTACCTCAATACAACGTCCTTCCGCCTTCTGATTGTCTCCAGACACGTGTTTCAAATGTCAGCTTCTCAGGCACTAATGAATCCACAGATTCAGCTCAGTGGTTACAACTGAGTTAATTATGTTATAGGAGAGGCAGGATCCCAGAATGCCCCAGGCAGGCAGCTTTTAAAATCTCAGATTCATTTATGTATGTAAATGGAGCCTGTCCCACGTTTCTGTAAAACCACAAAACTATTGATCATTTTCATGGGTCTCACCTTCACTCCAATAGCCTCAGACTGATATTAAGTGCATAATGAAATGACTGCCCGATTGTTGGGTCTCAGATAATGGTGAGATAGCTCTCACTTACGGGGGCAGGTTTTATGACCTACTCACTGTGCCGAGCTATTTGAGCTGTGATTCGATTTGGTACTACAGACATTGCCATTTTCCATCAGCCTCATGAAAGTTTGGGAACTTGTCTAAGATCACACAGCTCGTGAGGGTAGAAGTAGACCTAACCTCACGTCCGCCTGATTTCAGTGCCTTCACTCAACGACAACCAGGCTATCCCGCTGCCTGTACGGCACCGTTGAACCAAAAATCCAGACTACGATCTCTACTTTCAGCCCTGACAAAACCAAATATGATTTTGACCCTGAATAGATGTTAGATTTTCCTCCTGGAAATGTCTTCCTCTCCTCTTTTCCCTGTTAGCATATCTCTGTTTCCTTTTTCACCTTACAAAATATCTGGTCCCTTTTAAATTCCAAGAGTCTCAAGCTCCTTTATCATGGAATGCCTCTAACATAATACGACATATCTATTAGGGCTGATAAGGCATTTGAAAAATTAAAGAAAGTCTTTACACAATATAAATATTCTTATACCGTGTTTCCTTGAAAATAAGACCTAGCCGGACCATGAGCTCTAACACGTGTTTTGGAGCAAAAATTAATGTAAGACCCGGTATTATATTATATTATATTACATTATATTATATTATATTATATTATATTATATTATATTATATTATATTATATATAAGACGCAGTCTTATAATAAAATAAGATCGGGTCTTATATTAATTTTTGCTCCAAAAGATGCATTAGAGCTGATGGTCCAGCTAGGTCTTATTTTCAGGGAAACACAGCAACATTATGAGAATATTATAAGTAATCCTTACTTCTCAATTCTTAAAAAAACATTTTTTGAAAAAGTAGTCCCACTATACACACAATGAAAAATTAAAAGCAATTACATTGAACAAAACATCTTGCCTAAAGCATGCCATAAAAAACTGGCAAATTTGTACTATTTGCTTCTTAATAGCCCATGCTTGAAATAATCTAACTGAAAATTCCCCCAAACTTAATTTGGATGGGGTAATTCTTTATTGTACATTGTACTTAGATTAATTGTTGACTTATTGTCACTTTCACCCATTTTTCATTCTTTCATAATCTTATGTTTGAGTAGTAGTTCATTTTTATGCCTTTAAAATGTAGAGATACTGTAAATCAATATAGAATGTTGCATATAATATTGTTAAAACTTTCACAGCTTAAGTTTAGTGAGATAATTATAATAATTCATTTGATCATAAGGCAACTTCTAACATTCTTTAAAATCATTACATGAATATATCTAAATGACAGGGTTGCTTCAGGGGATCTGTCATGAAAACAGGCATGGACACCACATGATGTAAGAACAAAATGAGTTTTTAAATAAACTTTTTAGGAAAAACTTACAGGCAATGAAGCAGCAGGGGTATAAGCTCCATCCTCTTGCTATCCCACGGTGAGGTGGTATTGGGTCATGCATAGCCAGACACGCCATGGGAAGTGCACCAAAAACTATCCTGTGCCACTGAAGCATTGAAAGAAGTCAGGAAAGATCTAGACACCTATGAAACAATGGGAACTTCATGGTAGATGAGATGGCCTTGTTAAAAAGAGGGACGCCCCTGAGTTCAGCCTCTGGGATAGTCAACCCCTCTTGTGGAGCTGTCTCAGACGCCAGAGCCAGCTTCTTTCTAAGACGGGCCAGAATGAACCTCCAGAAGTTTCTGGATTTGTATCTTTTCAGGATTTGAGCAAATAATTGTAGTATTTCAGTTTCAGAGAGGAACGACTTCAAATATGGTAGTAGCCAACTTGAAGGGGGTCCCAAAGGCAAATATGAGCCAATTTGCGCAACAAGAACAAAAAAAGGATAATAACGGATTAGGACTCATGGACTAAAATAAGAATCCAAGAGTTCACAGTGATAGAAATAAACAAACAAACAGACAGACAGACAAATAAATCTTCCTTACAGTAGATTTCCAACTACTAAATATTGGATGAAGAAATCGATAAGCCAGGGAGAAGGGGAGGAAAGAGAGGAAGGACAGCTCCATTTCACAGTGATTGAGTTACCTTGAATTGGCAAGATTACCTTTCCCGTATCGATTTTTTTCCTAAAAACCACTATATTTCTCTTTACCACTTGAATTTTATAACTATGTGAATATCATGCTTGCCATAAACGAAACAATCATTATGTATTCTCAGGTGTCTCCTTCTGCGCACTTCTCGCCTCTTCCAGCTGCAGGCGAGGAATTCGAATTCCATAGTCCACCCCGAGAGGGACATTTAACCTTGTAAAACTTCAGACTTTTGCTTTTTAACTGGGGACTTTCCCCACTTCTTTCACCCTGTCTGTTCTCAGAGAGGAAATAGTGGTACGTTTCTTAGAAAAACCTGATCACACATGGTTGTTTAGGAAATTGGAGTAAGTTGTGGTCCGAGTCTGCAGCAGACGACACAGCACCTGTTGCCAACCATTCGTGTCCAAAGTGACGGTGAGGGAGGGGCCAGAGTTCAAGGCAGAGCTGCTTCACCACAACAGTTTAACCCTGGAGATCTTAATGGTGGAAGGACTAAGTTCTTATTTATTGAATGTCCTCTCCCAAGGTGAGAGTGGTTTTGGTAAGGTATGGCGTCTATAGTGTGTATTTTTTAACTTGAGGAATAAAATATGAAATGTTTCATTTTACAGGCTCGTATTTAAGCTGCACAACTGCAAAATGTAGATTCTTTCTGAAAATGAGTAGTTTAACTCCTTGCTCTGCCCAAGCAGTGGCTTTAACACAATGCAGAGCCTTTCATACCACCTTTCTTCTTTCACATAATCTGGCGTCATGATGTCCTGTGGGATTGTTTAATAATAACAGTAATTGCTAACACTTATTGAGATTGAGCATTTCCTTATGCCAGGGACTGGTATAATGGCTCTATATAAATTAACTCATTTAATGCTTACAACCCTGAGACAACTACTATTATTAGTCCCAATCTATAGATGGAACAAATGAAGCATAGACAGGTTAATAAGGTCTTACAGCTAACAAGTTTAGAGCCCATCTCTAAACCACACTAATTTCATATTTAAATTTGGTGTTAAATAAATTTTAAAACTCTTTACCAGTGGCCTAGCTACAGCCGCAGGGTTCTTGGGTACCATATTTATCTTCACCCCCACCCCCATGCTTTCTTTACTCGCAACTAGTAGATCTAGTGTGCTGGGGGAAACTTATGGTCTGGGTATTTCCCAAGTTCAAACACAGCCTACCTCCCAGCCAGGGAACTTCTGTGCCATCCTGACAAGGCCTACTAGAGAGCCAGTGGCTGGCTTGCTCTAAACTGGCCTTTTCTTGCCTTGGTGGTGAGGTCTGAGACTTGGAAATGAGCTTAAGAGAAAGAGTCATCTTTCAGCCTGTCTTGGTACTAGATGCCCGGCTGCCTCTTGTGGCAGCCAATGGAACCCTGCGCTACAAGGATTAAGGTTTGGCGCCAAAGTTATAACAAGTGAACATTGGCAGACTTCTGTCTTCTGTGCCCATGTTTCCAACAAGTTCCTTGAGGAGATGGAAGATTGCTTCAAGACAAAGATTATATAGAGCAGGGGCTTCTGATCAAATACCGCTATTATCTTCACTCATGACTCTAGGTCCCCAGCATTCTGGAAAATGTATTATTATTTATGCTACAAATATAATTCATCTTTTGAGCTAAAATTGTGCTCACTGGCTCCTAAAAGTTCTAGTTAAATGTTTCTAATTAGTATAGAATATCGGATAGCTCGAAGCAGTTCATGTCATTTGCTAGAATTATTTTTTTTAATTGCATTTATCTAACTGGATTAGTATTCTCAGTTGTTTAGTTTTGTTTTTAAGAGTGAAAAATACAAGGCAGGAATCCTGAGAGCTGAGGCTGATGGGTACTTGCCTATATGTCTTCGGATTGATTCCGATGGGAATGGAAATTCATCATCAACAGCCTGAGGTGATGGTTTAGTTTTTAGCAAAAAATACTAAAGTAAGAAACTATCTCCGATTGTTCCATTGATCTGCCCACATCATCCTCAGACTATTCTTTACTTCTTAATAATAGTTCATTTTCTCCTTTCTTAGGAAGAATTGATTTTTCAGTTTAATCCTTATGATTCGCAGAAGAAAGAATATGAAGATTTTTGCCTTTAGAATATGAAAGCTCATGAAGAGAATATGAAATTAAAATGAATCATTATTTTTAATATGATATCCTTTCTGAAAAAAAGAAAGAAAGAGCACACCTCCTAAAGTTACTGCAAATATAGCTAGCAAATCTAAATCAGAAAAAAATATTTAAGTTAACTTTATTTAAATTGAAAAAAATAACAATGCATTTCTCTCCAGGAGAGAAAATGAAACGTGAAGGCAGTGGAGGACTTTTGCAGCTAAATGTACTCATGGCAGCTTTCCAGTTTACCCCCGAGTTGGATAAGCCTAGAAGTAGTAACAATAGGAGTGATAGTAATTGCAGCTAACATTGGAGGGTTTACTATGTGCCAGAACCTACAAGGTCTTTACATACATTATTTAATTTAATCCTTAAAGAAATCTCTAAGAGATAATTATTGTTATTATTATTCCCATTTTACAGATAAGAAAACTAAGGCTTCAAAACATGTAAGTGATTTGTCTAAGGTCCCATAATGAAGAAGCAGTGAGGCAGGGTTTGAACCCAGGCATTGATCTAAACAACTGGACTCAGAATTTTAGGACTGAAGCAGTCTGTACATGGTCTCTAATCCAGTTCCTCGTTCTGAGATTAAGGGGCTAAGGCCTAGAGTGCAAGTGATTCCTGCCATGTTGTACAGCGAGAGTTAATGCAAGAAAGAGCAGGGCGAGAAATCAGGTCGCCTCTCTTCAGCCCGGTGTCCTTTACACTATGCAAAACCAATGTAACAGCCCCTCTCCCTTGTCATATTCCAATTCCTAGAGTCAAAAAACAGATGCCACCGTGCATAATTCTGTCAAGCACACACTTACACTCATTCCTTGAGAGGTGGTATGGGATGGCCCAACCAACCGGAGAGTTGGTCCTTCCCTCCACCTGCCCTCTTGGGCTGTGCCTGTGGGCTGTGGGGGCAGAACCGCCGCGTGCCGGGCAGCATGGGGAGAATTAAAGGGACTCAAGGAAACACAGGTGAGATGGACAGCAAACAGGAATTTGAGTGGCCCAAGGCACTGCTGAGGACCCAAAACATCCAGAGAGTTCAAGGGCTGTAGAGGGCATAGGCAATATCCCGACACTGAACCCTGCAAGCAAAGACCTGAAGCAAACTAGGTGGGAAGAAGGAAAGCTGAAGAGTAGGGGCCTTACTGGGAGGATGAGCGTGCGGATGTCCCACCTCCAGGAAGAGCAACATGACCACTGCACAACTGTAAATATACCATATTTTCCCATCATTTTATTATAAAACTGTTCAAACACATAGAAAAGCTGAAATTATTGTGCACTGCGCACCTGCATACTCCCGCTTAAGTTAACACTTCACTACATGTTCCTTGTAACACACAGAATCCTCTCTCCACCCCTCTACGCACCCATCAGGCTCTTATATTTGCTGCACTTTAAAGTAAGTGGCAGACATCAGTGCAGCTTGCCCCCAAACACCCCAGCAGGCATACCATCAACTAGAGTTCAATATTTGTTTACGGCTCGTCTCACTTTTTGCTCTAAAATGTACCTACTCGTACAGTGAAATGCACAGATTTTAATTCCTGTATTGTATGTTGACAAATGCACACCGCTGTCTAAGCCGAAGCCCTGTAGTCTGTCCATTGTCCTCTTGAAGAAGAGCTCAGATGTTTCCAGTATGCAGCTATTATGAACCAAGCTAATCTGAATATACGTATGCAAGTCTTTGGGTCGACATACTCATGTCCCCTAGGTAAACACCTAGGAGTGAAATGTCTGGGCCACCTGGTAGCTGTATGTTTAATTTTATGAGAAATTGCCACGTGTTTTCCAAAGTCATTGTACCACTGTATATTCCCAGCAACAATGAATATTAGCGTCTGGCTGCTCCGTACGCTCAGCAACCTTCAGTGCTGCCGGTTTTTAGAGTTGCAGCCATTCTGGTGGCTAACATTTATTCACATCATTTTCCACCCATTTTCCTTTCCCAGAATTTAGAGGGGGAAACAATAATTCCTCCATCTTTAATGCTCGTAATAGCATTCATTGGGCACTTATTATGTGTCAAATGCTAAGCACACTATACGGACGCCATTGTGTAGACCTTCTTTATTATCATTTTACAGATGAAGCAACTCAGACAATAACTCCATCAAGGCTGCACATCGAGTCACCTTTACTTGCCTGACTCCAGAGCCCATGGTTTTAAACTCTCCACTGGACCACCTCCCAGTGCTGGTGCTAGGACAGAAAAAGATTGCCCACGTGGAGCTACTGCCTGTCGGTTCTTCTGCATAACTAAGTCTCCTCCCATCAAACACACAAGTCTTCTTTGGTTAGTACGTGAAATTACTAGAGCAGACTCAAAGCTTAATAGGAATCCATAGACCACAGGTGACCCACCTGAGTGCCCACGAGAAACACATCCAGTTCCCTGCACCACTGTGCCACTCCTTCTGCCAGTCCTCCAGCAACCCCTCACTGGGCCTCTCGAGGGTGCCTAATGCTGTGCTAGACTCAGGATTCCAGAAAATCTGGTAAATGTCACAGAGCCTAAGATGCCACTTTTTTGTGTACTACTTAAGAAATACTAACACTGCTTTCTTATCATGTGCAATTTTTATTTTGTACTTATTAAAAGAATTCTTGGTACACCTAGAGACAGATGTCAAGTAACCTGTGCTCACCTGATCTAGGTCTTTTCTAGCACCTTTGTGTGGACAGTATAAGTTCAAGGCACACCTGGGTTTTACATTGCCACTTTCAACTCAGAGTTCAATTTTTCTCCCTCAACAAAATCAGTGTTGCTGAAAGTTAAGGAGTTTCTACTCAAAGGTAGCAGGAAATTTCTGATAAAGGCACATTTGGTACCTTAACGATAGACCTGCATCCAGCATCACTAAGCACACCAGCTTCTCTCATTGCTTTAAAATTCGATCACCTATTCCAAGAGATGTGACAAGTTGTGCCTGCGGGGGTTTCGCTTGACCTGCAGTAGGGAGTGCTTTTGCACATGTCTCAGGAAGAAACATGCCACCGCTTCACCTGCCTGCCAGGGATCGCTTGGTTTTGCTTTCATAGTATTACTGTTATTCCTCCAACAATCAGCATCTGATTTACTAACATAAAATATATGCCCTATTGCTCTATTTCTGTGCCTTTCTTTGTACATCATAACTTTTCAATGCTGAATCAGAGAGTAATATTTTTGAAGACTTTTTTACCAGTAAATTTATTGGCTTACCAAAAAAACAAACAGAAAAACAACAACCAATCTTCATGGAGAATTGAGATTATTGTGGTTAGTTTAAGCCTATTCCTGAGCTCTGAGGAAGCTGGCCTCTTTCTGAGCAACCTGATCTTTCTTCTAGACAAGATAGATTTTAGAACACTTCTACCTTTTCTTTTAAACTCTAAATTTCTTGTGATAGCCTGGATTCTCCAGTGTAGCAGCAGGAGCTTTCTAATTCCTCTTCCATCAAGCCTGGAGTTATGTTTTTCCTTAAGCTTTGAAATAATTATTTCTTATAAGCATACACCCCGTCACATGTCGACCACATACTTCTGCATGGAATTATTGCCTTCTGAATAATAACCAGGGAATCACTTGGGACCTGGGAGGGGTGGGACACCCCGAATCCTCAGCTCCCTCAGAGTCCCAAAAACTCTGTTCCTGAAGGCATCTGGCAAGGCCCACATCTGAACAGCACACAGAGGCAGCAGGTTGACCATCAGCTTTGCACACTGCATTCCTCCCTAGTCACCTGCACTGCGCGAAACCTCATCCATAGAAGTGCCCTCTGTCCTATCATGGTTTAGAAACCAACCCACACATGCTTGAGAGCGTGAGCAGAAGCTGCACAGACTACCATGTCCACTTGTATTCAGGCACAAGCAAGCTGGCAGAGTACGCCTTGGCTGGAACCACAAACTGCCATCCTGCGTTTGGGTGACGTGGACTCCTTCGTAGCCTGGATTACCAAGTGCCCTAAGCCTGAGGATCACACTTTCCCCTCCTCCTTCTCAATTTCACATTGTATCTCTTGACAACTTTAGCAAACCCTGTCCTTCCTTTTCATGGCCTCATACAGACTTGCAGGCTTTGCAATACTACAAAGGAAAAGGTTTTTCAAGACAGTTTTAAATGCCTTTTGTTCAAATTAAACTCAATGTGCAGTACCAACAATATACATCACTTGCTTGATGAAAGGACTGTATGAAAAGCCATGAGCACGTTTGTGCTGCAGTGTCAATGTCACTACGTCCCTACTGCCACCAAGGTCAGGGTGATTAAAAAAAAAGAAAATCCTCATCTAGAAATGGATGAACAATGGTAAGGAACGATCCTGATTTTAGGAAGTACCAGGGCTTACCTCCTCTGAGCCTACACTCTCTGACAAGAGTGCCTTCGGCTGTCATTTCTGGGATCAGTTTTACGCATAAGTGAAAAATCACCTTGAAAATTTTCTCTTTCCTATTATACAGCTAAAAAGGAATAAATTTAATGTTGATTGAAGCTTAAAGACTAATACCAGTGTACATTGCTGGGACTAATAGTGGGCCTTAACTAGAATTATGTTTTTCCTTCTATTGAGAATTTTTTAACTTAAACGACTACTTGAAATGTGATTTCTGGTGGCAGCCTGGGAAAGTACTGATGATTTTCATATCTGTCATACAAAGACGTGAAATTCAAACCTGCTAGTATATATGCAAATATATTACCAGTTACTCCAGGTTTCCAAGTCATTAAAGGGGAAAAAAAAATCTTACCTAAAACAAATTAAAGATTAGTCTTGAAAGCAGAAGTATAAACAGTATCCTAACTGATGAATTCAAGGTTTCCTTTTTGTTTCTCCTAATCATCCCCATTGTTTCATCTTTAACCATAACATGTAATGTAGTTGGACTTTGCAGATCTCATTTTTGTCAGTCTGATTAACATGTTTTCCAAGAACACTGAGGTAAGTGAGTTCCACGGGTTCCACTGTATTTAGAGAAGTCAGCACCAAAAGATAAAACTAGTGTCTGCAGGCCGAAACTATTAGATGTCAGGTCCATGTCCCAATCTTTTGCTTATCCCATTAAACTACATTTTGTTTCCATTTATATTTCAATTCAGTTCTCTTCATTCATTTCTATTAACTTATTCAATCAAAATGAACTGAGTTTCTTTGATAGGGGCCCCAGAATAGTGACAGCTCAAAAGCAAACCGTTTCTCCTCTTTTTAGTTCCTTTATCATCTTTTCAACTTACCTGAGAATGCAGAGGACTAAAAGAAAAAATTTTAAAGAAAGCGTGACATTTTTTAAGTTTGATTATGTTAAAGCACCTGCTTCAGCCAGAAAATCAGTCCTTTTATAATGGATTTTCTCAGGTTACATATCCCTAGTTCTTCATTTGGTCTCTTTGATTTTTATGTATATGACATAATGCTGATGTGAGCAACTACTGGAAATAGTATACGCAAGAGGATGATCACCAAATTACTTAGAGATATTTCCTGGGTAATTAATCAAGAGAAACAATTTCTGACATTCTATTGAATTTAATGCACTGTCTTACATTTTCAATGGTCAGCAAATATCTACATTATGAAGTATGAATAGGAACATTTCTGAGGGCTGTGAACTTTAAGTCTTGCCCATACTGTTTTTCCTGAACCTCAGCCTATGTTTATTCAATACAGAATCTCTACTGACTTGAAAAACAGAACTGTAATATAGCTGAAGTGTTTTCAGAAAATTAGCATTACGCCATTTGATTGTGTTTGATTAATTATGCACAATGATAAATAATCATATATCATAGACTCATGAAAGTAAGGTGAGTGAAACAGTAGCAAACTGCTTTTAAGTGTTCTTTTAATCCTAAGAAACTTGGGTTTGCTTATATCATTTTCAGATTTCTGCTAATGCTACAGGCAAAGGAAGATTAATTGTATTATTTGCATGAAATCTAATTTCTATAAAGCACTTTACAGTATTTGGATGAAAGAAAAGTGTCAGAGAAAATTATCAAAGCTGATTTGATAAATTGTTGATTGCATATTCCTTTTACTTAGAAACAGTGAATACTTTTAAAGAATGACATTAAAAGAAAACTGCAAATTTACGGTTTGTAATTTGGGGAATATTTTTCATTCAGCTCAAAATTAATAAACTGGTTATTAAGCACTGCCAGTTCAAATCAAAGCTTTGATTTTCCCCCCCACAAACAAGCAATGAAGCCGCTTAAAAGGGAGTTATGCCAAGCATCCAAGCACCATGCTGTTTAAAAATGAAATTGAAATCTGACTTATGACAAGTCAAAGTAGAGGGACTTTAAAAAGACCACCCAGTCACCATGTGTTCCTACAAATTTGGGACTGCAATGAGCTGAGGTCTGGCTCTTGCTTGTGTTTCCTACTACTGCTGTAACAAATTACCCCAAGCTTAGTGGCTTACAACAATGCAGATGTACTATCTTACCATTCTGGAGGTCAGAAGTGTCAATAGGATAAATTCTAGGTATCAGCCAGGCTGTGTTCCTTCTAGTGGTTCTAGAGGAGAATCAATTTCTTGCATTTTCCAGCTTCTAGAGGCTGTTCACCTTCCTTGGTGGATTATTCCAACCTCTGCTTCTGTCATCACTTCTTGTCTGGCTCTCCTGCGTCTCTGTTACTTATAAGGGCAGAAGTCCTACAACGGAGGACATACAGAAGAAGACATATGGAGACTGGTATGAGGGGCAGAGACATAGATCAGGTAGGCCCCACACCCATGGTGTACCAGTTAGCAAACGGGAGGGCTATCTCTACTGCAGAGGTCCCCCCTGAGGAGCAAGGGGACCCAGCCCCCCATCAGGTTCCCCAGCCCAGGCTTCCAGTGCCGGAAAGAGAAGTCCCCATAACTTCTGACTGTGAAAAACAGTGGGGATTGTGGCTGAGTGAGCCGAATGACTGTTGGAGACTCAGGTGTTCCACATAAAGGGCCCACACACAGACTTACTGCTGACAGACTCACAGACTCTGAGCTCCAGCGCTGGGGTAGCAGCTTGAAAAGGGCCAGGGACATACAGGAGGAAGTGAATTGTCTAGCTTCAGAAAGAGGGCTGGAGGGGCAGCTTTCTCCGAAACAAAAGAGGTTGGGCAAGCTAGGAGAGTGGTAGGAGCACTGAGCCAGGAAAGGGGGAAGAAGCCTGTCCACACTCCTGCAAATAGCCATCTTCTAACCACCCTTTGGACCTAGGAAGGCTCAACTGATGGCACAATAAAATGGACCTGAAGAAGCTCCAGAAGGCAAGGCTGTTGGGATTCAGAATTTGGGGTCCCAGGCACCCAGAGTGTAGTCTACATAAGAAGGCTCAGGGTCCAAGTGGTCATGTTCCGGTGGCTCCCAGACTCTTCATCCTGGCACAGCAAGAGTGACCAAAGGAGGCCCAGAGTGGGGCCCTATAAAGCATGGGACCCATAGCAGGCGTCTCTCATACCAGAGTCTGAGGGCAATCCTGAGGTCAGATCCTCAGGCCACGCTAGGACCAACTTCTCAGTACAGAACAATAAGAGGCACCAGAAAACCAATTTATTCTACACATTAAATCAATTGAAAGTTATACTACCAATACCAATTTGACTACATAATGCAGTGGTACCTCGGTTTTCGAACATAATCCGTTCCAGAAGACCATTCGAGTTCTGAAACATTCGAAAACTGAGGCACAGTTTCCCCATAGAAAGTAATGCAAGATGGATTAATCCGTCCCAGACCTTTAAAATCAACCCCTAAAACTGCAAATTTAGCATGAATTTTACCATCTAATGATACCATAGATCCATAAAATTTACAGCATTCGTAAACCGAAATGTTCGTCAATGGAGACGTTCGAAAACTGAGGTACCACTGCACTGATGTGTAGAAGCCAAGCAAAAGGGCCATCAGGATGCTGCTAAGCTAATAAACAAAATCAGTGTTTCCTGAAGTTTTATTTAAAAAAAAAAATTATCAGGTTCTACATTTAAAAATGTGTTTTATAATGAAATGTTTGAAATACGTATTTTTAAAGCAAACTTTTTTCTTTAATGCACAACTTCTCAGAGTCTTTAATATAAGAATGTGGTCTATGAACCTCCAAATAAGCAAATATTATAGGTGAAACTTCCCAAACATGTATGGGTGTGTGTGAGGGGGTGGTGGGCCTGTTGCCTGCACATATGCACAATATATCTCTTGGCACAAGAATTCTGGAAATACTATCAAATAAAACAAAATCACTGTATCAGTCAGAGTTCTTGAATACAAGGGACAAAAACTACTTATAGCTAGTTTAAGAAGCAAAATATTAAATGGAAGATTATCAAGGGAGTCTTCAAGGACCAGGCTAGAAAAGCAAACACTCTGTGCTTAGAAACCACAGCAGAAAGAACCCAATGCTAATGCTAATAATACTGAAAAACGTCAATTCCCAAAGATCTCTACTGCCTTATGTATTAGGGCAATGCTCACAAATAAGTGAAAAAACAAAACCAGGGTGCTAAAGAATATGAGCCCAATTCTATTAAAAAAAAAAAGAAAGAACAATGTACAGAAACAGTCCTAGAAGGAAATACAACAAAATGTTATGGGTTTTTTCTGGATGATAGAGTTATAGGTAATTTTGACTTTATTTATGTACATCAATTACATTTGTAATTACAAAATTAAATATTTTTAAAACTACTGTTTCCAAGTCTAAAAGAGAAACGGTTCTAATGCTAAAATTTTGTGACAAAGTCCATGTTCACAATTTTCAAATCCTTCCTGAGTTCATAAACTTTGATAATGAGTTTTTCTAATTATTAGATGCTCATTTAAATTCTACATTACCTGAGGATTTCTGATGCAATAAACATTTTTAAAGCTCTTTCTTGTCTTCTACATGAGTAACTAGGATATTATATAGAAATCACAATTCCAGTAAATTATTGCTATTAGTGGTATGCCAAATCCCATTGTAATTAGTATAGTCACCACTAGTTGATGCTATTGGTAGACTCTTGTAACAAGGAAGTCTAGGTAATGCCTGCATATAACTTCAGGTAAGACCGTTTCACAGATAACTTCACTTTTTCCAAACACAATTAGCTCTTTATTAAAATAGCAACATAAATACTAATAAATTTATTCTTTATTTAAAAAGGAAACAATTCACAGTAACAAAAACCTTACAACACTATCTTAAATAACACAAGTCAAAAATGAAATAAAAACAGCACTTATAATGCATTGTTTTAAAATAGCAACAATTAAGAAACTACGTACCAAAATTTTTAAGATGCAGTGAAAGCTGTGCTCAGAGGTAAATTTATAGCCTTACATGTCCTATTATTAAATAAGAAATAAAAATAAATGAACTAAGTCATGAATTACAAAGAAACATCCAGGAAACTACAAAATAAACTTAAGAAAAACTAAAGAAGGAATTAATAAGTTGTAAAAGTTATATTAATAATGTTGAAAATAGAAAAAAGTATAATTTATAAAACAGCTAAGTGTTGATTCCTTTAAAAGACTGGCAAGTCTAATAAAAGAAGGAAAAATGCAGCTAAAAAGATCAGAAATAAGAAAGGAGTTATAACTATGAATATAGAGAAAATAGTTATATATAGACATCTACTAATAAACTCTAAAATTCTATTAAAATGCATGGTTTTCTTTTTGAAATATTATTTTTTAAATTGATATTGAAGAATTAGTAGTTAACCTGTCTAGCCCAAAATCATAGAAGAAAATTTTAATGTTTTCAGAGATTTATCTTTCATTCACCTACCCTGAAATAAAGCTTGGAGCCTAAACAGCACTATGGGTCAGTTCCTCCAAAACTTCAGAGTAGGCAATTCCTGTACTCTACACTAATCTGGAGCACAGAACATTTTCAGAATCTGATAAAAATAGAATTATAGAAATAAAAAATGTAAAACTACAGTCCAATCTTATTCATGAATTATCCTAAATAAAATGTAAGAAGTTAAATTCAACACTATTAAACTGAAAGAGGAAAAAACCACCATGATGACAGAGGATGCATCTTATGCAGAAATAATTCATTATTGAAATATCAATTAATATAATTTATTGTAATAATAGGTCAAGAAAGTATAACCATATAATAATTTCTAGTTCCCCAGAATATGTTTAATGTAATTCAACAACTTCCAATAAAATGTTTAGTATACTTAAACCAGGAAACCACTTTCTTCACCTGATAAAGACCTCTATTTTAATCCAACAGCTAACATCTAAAGCTGGTGAAATATTAATGGCATTCCTAAAAAGTCAGGAATAAGAGCAAAATTAATACTATCATTTATTTAATATGTGAGGTATAAAATTGTAAAGAGAGAAAATTATCATTAATTACACTTCAAATGATTGTCTATTTAGAAGAGAATCAACTAGTAGGATTAATGAAAGAGTTCAGAAAAGTTACCAAATACAAAAATCAATAACTTGACCCTGCAAGAAGGGTCAAGTTAAATAATCCCAACAAAGATATGAACTACATAATAATATTATTAATAATCCCAACAAAGATATAAACTACATAATATTACTATTAATAAGAAATATGCAGGACTTACAAAATCTCTGAAGAATATAGAAGAAGCCTTCAATAAACTTCACGTGATAGTTCCTGAATGGGAAAATTAATATTACAAAGATGGCGATTCTCCCCCAATTACCTATACTGTTAAAGCAATTTTAAACAAAATGCCAGTGGAATTTATTTTGAAACTTGACCAAAATATAACTAAAGTTCATCTGGAAGAATAAGTGCACAAATACAGCTGAAAATATTTTTGAAAAAGAAGAGTAATGTTTACCCCATTAAAAAGTTAATCACACAATAAAATAAATTACAAAATGACAATATAAAATGACAGCATGGTTCAGGAATAGAGAAGGATACCAAAAAACAAACAAATAATAAATTCAGAAACATTCCAAGTATATGTAAATATTTAATATTTAATAAATGTGGAATTTTCAACAGTGGAAGAGAGAGTTTTCAATCAATGATGATGTAACAACTAAATAAATATTTAGGTCCTTAATCACATCTATATCAAAAATAAATTTCATTTGGAGTAAAGATTTAAATCTAAAAGAAAATTTTTAAAGAAAACATAAATATTTATATAACATTGAGATGGAGAAGACTTTTTAAAACATATCACCAAAAGCAGAAATCATGAAAGAAAAGATAGATTTATCTAAATGAAAAATGTAATATTTCCATATATCAAAGACATCATGAATTAAATTGGTAAATATATGACAAGGGGGAAAATGTCTGCAGCATATAGAATAAACAAATCATTAGTGGTTTTAATATATAAAGAGCTTTTACAAATCAATAAAAAGTGAACTCCGAAAAGAAAAATTAGCAAATGTGTTTATTTGTTCTTTCAACAGATATTTATTGTGCACCTATTTGTGCCAAGTATTGTTCTAGGGGCTGGGAATACAATGTTGAAGAATCTAGACATTCACACATAGTCTCTTCCTTCATTCATTCCAGTGTGGCAAACACACACGTAATTAAACAAATAAATAAAATTACAAATTGAAATAAGGGATTTGAGCAAAGAACTGAGATAGCAAATGGGAGAAGGGAAACAAGGACTGCTTTCAAGCAATGCTCAGGGCAGGCCTATCTCAAGAAGTATTTCAGCTCTTATCTAAAAGAGAAGGGTGCAGTGAGGAAGAGGGTAGATAAGAAGACAGCTTACACAGAGATAACAGCATTTAATAAGCCCCTGAGGTGCAGATCTCAAGCATGTTGGAGAAACCAGTGTGGCTGCATCAGAGTGAGCAATACACAGAGGAGTATAGATGGGGTTGGAGAGATAGGTGAGGGTCAGATTTTGCAAGGCTCTGTGAGACACAGAAGGAGTTTAGATTGTATCTATGAGCAGCACTTGACTCAATTCAATTAATGAGTAAGCTCTCTACTGCCATTCTATCAAGAAGTGGGTCATGGGTTGGAGCAGAGACCAGGTAGGACTGGCTGTCACTACAATCAAGTGAGGAAAAAACATTGATCAGGATTAAATGATGGCATTGAAAATGGAAAGAAGCAGACAGATTAAAGATATATTTTGAGGATAAAACTGATAGATTATGCTGGTCTATTTGATGCAGGGGAAAGGTTATGAAAAGAATCAAGGATGAGGCTTAGGTTTCTGGCTGGAGCAATTGGTTGGATGGGTGGTGCTGTTTCCTATCATTGGGGGAATGGGGGAAACAGGTTTGGGGTGAGAATGAGGAATTAGACTTTGGACATATTAAGTATGAGAGATCTGAGTCATCCAAAGGAAGCTATTGAGCAAGCAATTAGACATTTGAGTCTAGAACATAATGGAAAGGTCAAGGTGGGAAACATAAATTTGAAATTCATTCGCATAAAGACTTAAATCTGTGGAAAGTGATAAGCTCATCCTGGGAAAGAACATAGAAAGAAAAGAGGGATCCAAATGGAGGTGAGAGACCTCAACTTTTCAGTTAGACATAAGGAGATGGAGCATAACACGAGGGCTGATCAGTGAAGAAGAAATCCGGGAGAGAATAGTGTTTTGAATACGAAGAGAGAACATTTAAAGAAGGAGAGAGTGGTCAGGTGAGGACAGGAAAGTACCCTTTTGGATAGGGTAATGAGGAAGTGACTGGTGACCTTCACAATGACACTTTCAGTGGTGTTGATGGGGAAGTCAGATTGTGGATTGAAAAGTGAATAGAAGAAGATTCGAAAATGAAGACAACATACAAGGATAACTCTATAAAGAAGCACGGTTATAAAGGCGGGCTGAGAAATGGCTCATACGTACATGGAAGAAATGTGCGCAAGGAAAGGTTTGGTTAAGATTGGGGACACTGAAGCATGTCTGCAATCTGATGAGAATGATCCATTTGAGACAGAGATCGATGATGCAGAAGACAGAAAAGGGAAAGCCTAAGAAGAAAAGTCCTTGAAAAGGCAAGAGGGGATGGGATCCAGAGCGAAAGAGGAGCTGGCCTTTAAAACTTCCTCCATAGTCACAAGAAGATGGTTACCAAGGCAGCTGGATGGGGGGGTTGGCAGGTCTTGTGGTGGAAAGATAAGAAAGTTTGTATGTAATATCTTCTATTTTCCAAGGAAAATTTGAAGTAAACTGGGAGGAAGGGATCAGAAAACTTGGAGATGAAAAGGTATAAATAGTAGTTTCAGAAGTGGGAATCTGAGAGCCGCAGTACGAACGATAGCACCCATTTGAAATCTGAGATAACAGACGGAAAGGAAAACAAGTTGGTTGCGTTGTGTGCTTTTCTTGAAGAAAATGTTCAGTTATCCCAGTCAGGCCCAGGGAAGGCAAATGGCAAGGTTCATCCAGAGTTGGGATTTTACCGGGGAAAGTAAATTGGCAGAAATTGAGGTTCAAGGCTGCTGAAAGCATTGTGTTTCAAGGAGGGTGGTCATAGTCAGGAACCAGGGTATGGATCTAGGCTAGACGGAGAAGGAAGTGAGCTGAAGAAGGGCTTGATAAACAGAGGGGGAAACGAGGTTACTGAATTAGCTGTCAGTGAACAAGGGCTCCAGCAGGATAGGAGGGTGATGATAGAGTGGAATGTTTCATAAAGTGTTAGCTCAGGTCCTCCCCGAAGCAGACACCAAGGCAGGGGTTCAACTTGCAAGAGTTTTATTGAGGGAAACATCAGTGAAGGATAAAGGGGAGGAATCAGAAACTGGAGGGAGGAGGCCTTCATTCCATAATGCACGTCTGACACCTATGAAAGGAGACAGGGATTGCGCAAGAAGAGCCTTAGAGTGCATGCAGCACAGTTCTAAGAAAGTCTCAGCCAGGCTGCTGAAGAGGCCCCAGCCGAAGTGGCTCGCGAGAGGAGTCCAGCGTCTCACGCGAATGGGTCACCACTAACACCCTCACTGTGCTCACTGTGTCTGACTGGAAATAGCCTGGGAGAAGGGGGGCCTCAGCGCAAACCCAGTACATAGTGGACGCCCTGGGATGGGTGTCTAGGACCGTGGGAGCGAGGACTGATTCCAAAGGGAGGAAATGGTCATCGGAGATGAACTACCAGGAGGGGGCTGGATGTTGGAGTTCAAGTTCCAGCACAGAAATGCATCCCACAACTCCAGATTGTGTCGATCGCTCCACAGTCACTGGGACTTGTACACTTATTGAAACAACCTTCTGGCAGATGTGGGGCCGGGGAGGGGGCAGTTAGCTGGCTGACAGGTGACGAAGCCTAAAGTGGGAGCTAGTCTTTGAAGAACTAATCATTAAAGAAATTGCCTAGGTAGTTGATAAATCACGTGGAGAGGGAAAGAGGATGGTATTGTCCGGTGGCAAGATTCTCAGCAGCCCGGGTTTCGGCAGGACGGATGAGGAAGTGATGCTTTGCGAGTAGCAGCTGGCAAGGAGGCCGTCCTCCCCGCCCGCCGGCCCAAGGCACGCGGTCCTCCGGTTCTGGGGGAAACCAGTCCAGTTAAAACAAGGGGCTCTGCGAATCGCTGCGGACACCGGGAGATCGCTGATGACCGTGGTCTCCCGGTCGCTCTGGGAGGGTGTGGAGGGCGCGCCGGGGAGAGAAGCGCCCGAGGTGCTCAGAGCCGCGCCGGGGGCGGGCGGCGGCGCTCACGGGGGCGCGGGCTTCCGGAGGCCTCGGGCGGCGTGCTGGCGCTCCCGGGCGGCGCCCCCGCGGAGCCTGGCGCGGCAGTTGGCGGCGGCCTGGCGCGTGGTGACGGCGGCCGCGGGCGGGCAGCGGCTCCCCGGGGCGGCCGGGCGCAGGGCGGCGGCGCTTCGGGGCGACGGCTTCCCGAGGCTTCGGCCCCGCGGGCGGCAGCGGTCCCCAGGGAGAAAGACAAAGACACGCCGGTTAGAAACGGGACAAACGCGCTTCCCAGTTATTCCAAGTGCTGCAAACCCAAACTCAGCGCGATGCCGTTTGCGCCCAACAGGCGGTCGGTCACACGGACACAGGAGGTGTAAACCTGTGTGGGTCGGAGGACAACGGCATCCAGTGGAAGTCTCACACAACATGCTTTAGCAATTTAGCAAAAAGCATCAAAACCCTTACATTTTTTAATACTCTCTGACCCAGAAATTCCAGTTTTAGAATTTTCCATTAAGTAATAATTATGGAGACATAGAAAATTTTCATACAGGGTGTTCAGAGCAATGTCTATAAAAGCACAAAAACAACAAAAACAAAGTCAAAAAAATAAAAACCGGAAGTACCCTCTATCCAACAATAAGGGGTTGGTTAGGTCAGTCCTTTTCTCATAATGGATACTAACCGGCTATTAAAATAATGCTGAAAAATACCACCTAATCATATGGGAAAATATACTAGATGAAATTTTTTTAAAAAATCAGTTTCATCCCCATTTGTAGAATGTGTGGGGGTGTGTGTACCCTTATGTGTATACCTGTGTCTAAACACAACACACCACACACTATAAAATAGAAACACTCCAAAATGTTAACTGGTTATCTCCAGGCGATGAGGCTGCAGGTAATCTTTATTTATATATTTCCCAAATTGTGTACAATAAGCATATTCTATATTTATAATAAAAATCCAAGTTAATTAAATGAAAGGAATTTTACTCCATTCTTATTACCCATTCTAACTTTCTCCCAATTCAAATTTATGGAAAAAACTATTTTATATTGTGTAGCAAAGTGGTGCACATCCGAAGATTTTAAGAATTAATGGTATACAGAAGTTTATCTTCTTCAAAGGTTCTAACTAAATCACCATATTACAGAGCAGTTTATTCCTTAAACATTACATAGGTAATCAAAACCAGTCTTTTGTAAAGTTTTACCTTATTTACTCTATTAAACATTTCTACTTCAGAAAAAAAGAAAGTTGTCGGGGCTTCTAAAAAGCCTAATTTGATTTGTAATCTCCACACACTTGGGAACACAAAGTGTGCTAAAAACAGAAGAAAAATTACCATAAAATTACCACTTGGAACAAATAATTTAGATAATACCAATGTTTTAACAATGTATTCAATAATTTTGTCTTTAACTTGAAAGAATGATGTGGGAGCAAAACTGAAAATAATTGAACTAGAGTCTAAACAATGAACTAGAGTCTAAACAATGAACTAGAGTTTAAACGTAACATCTTTGTCTTTCAGTCATAGCAAATTTAAATTTTTTGCAGTTATTATACCTAGGGAATCTGTCTTGCTAAATCTTTTTCCAGGAAAATGTGTAAGGATGACAATAAAATTATACTAATATGGCACTGGGGCATGGTTCCAGGACTTTGTTATTAAACTGATAGAAGAGCCATTGTAAGTTACAATGATATTTTAACCCAAAGTGATTTCAGAATTGTCAGGTTGGTTTTATTTAATGATGAGCAAATCTTAGCTTAGATGTTGATTGAAATGTTGCTTAAACAGATGATGACCTAATCAACCACAGCAACCTGCAAGTTTCCTTCCCTCTAAAGATGCTGGATACAATTCTCATGTCTAACGGCATACCTTTAGTTTTAAAAAATACCAGAAATGAAATTTACAAAGAGGACAAATCCTAAGGGGACAAAAGTTTGTTAACCAACTGCTCCTAAACAAAAAGGTTATATGAGCTTTTATGAAGCATTCCCTCTCCAAAAATCTGTTTATCACAAAATGACTTAACAGGAATAAATACAAATAAGACAGAAGAGCATTTATTTTTGGTGCTATAGTCCAACTTTCATTGTCCGTATTTCAATTTAATTCAATATTCAACATTTTTGAGTGCCCGTTATGTTTAAAACACTGTGTTTAGACACTAAGAACTATATGTATATAAATATATATTATATATTATATAATAGATTTTATATAATATATAATATATATTTATATGTATATAAATATATATTATATATTATATAATAGATTTTATATAATATATAATATATATTTATATACATATAGTTCTTAGTGTATAAGAACTTAGTGTATAGTTCTTAGTATATAAATATATTATATATTATATAATATATATATATATTTATATCTATTATATAATATATATTTATATACATATAGTTCTATATTTATATACATATAGATAAATATATATATGTATTTATCTCGTAAGGTTCCTACCTTTGAGAAGCTGTATCTAGAAAATTACCTTCAGATCATTAGGATAACTCAGACCCTGGGGCTGAATTCCTAAACCACCCAGCAATCCTGCCAAGGCTTTCTTTCCCATATTCTTCAGGTGAGCTAATTTCCTGTCATTCCTTTGCTCAAATTCATCCAGAGCACTTCATTGTCTTCACACGAGCTAAATTACTAGTTCTTAACCTTTCAGGGAAGTCGAAGACCAGTCTGAGACTCTGATTAAAGATGTGGACTCTGTCCTGCAGAAACATGCAAAGCAAGGCAGACACCGTAGACTTTACGTCACTGGAAACTGATCTCCTGAACATGAGCAATATATAAAAAATATTACTTACAAAGGATTATGCCTCCTTCACATTATTTTTAATGAAAGAAAAAGGGTGACTTCCTGAAAAAAATTAATTAAAAAAATTCTAACTGCTCAGTAGTAAATTTCAATGAGATTTGGCTTAGTGCGTTGAAACTGTGACATGGTCTTTGACATATCAACACATACATCATCTTTGATAATCAAGTGCAATTTTTTTTCTCCATGGCAACGAATGACAAAATCCTTGGCTCAAAGAGGTCCATAAAACCAAAGCGGAATTCCACGTCATGCGGTGCCTGCCTGGTTAAGGTAGCCTGTGTCCTGGAACACTAACCGCCTTCAAGACTTTCAAGTTCAAGTCACATTATTTCCTTTGCCTTCAAGTTCAATTAAGACTTCTGAAAAGGCGGCAAATTTCTGTCTGGTAGAGAAAAACATCATATTCTGTTCAGATTTCTTGGCAATACCTCTGGGAAAGCTGGTGACAGCTGCTGATAGGGAAAGTAATAATGCACAATGATGTATGGCTTTCCTGTCCTCGTCAAAGCAGGAAAATCATACGTGCTTGACATTACAGGTGCACATCTGCTTTCAGGGAGCAATCATTGTTTTCTTCCATTTGAATGTGTTTTAGAGAGGAGAGAATTTTGAAGATGCTGACACTCCTTACCATTTCCAAAATGTGCCCTAAAATGAATACTTTTTGTAAAATGAAATTCTTTGGTAACATCAGAGAGAGCACATGAAAACATGAAGCTTGGTGCAGTGAGAGGCATCAAGTCTCATCCAGTTGCATGCTGAACAGAAATAGCAGAGCGCTCATTTTTTTCTGGAATGGTATCATTGGACAGAATCACTGCCTCAGTTCTCTCTCATGGACCATACTTAGGAACCTTTGCACCAAACTGCTTGAGTCTCCACTCTCCCAACACACACTATTATTTCCCATCCGATGCTTTCATTCTTTGCATTTCACCCATCAATAAAAACACCTTCTCCCTTCTCTCATCTGTTCAAATGCTGCCTATCCCTCAAGTCCCAGACCAAAAGCCATTGTGATAAGCCTTCCCTGGTTACTGCAATCTGAAAGGATCTATCCATTTTCTTAACTCCCACAATGTTTACTATCTATGACTGTCCTCAAAGTGTGACTCTGAGACCACCAGCTTCAAAAATGCATGATAATCTATATTTTTACAAACACCAGAAAGAGCTGTGGCAATTTTCCCACTGTTTTCACAAATCTATTTTGCAACTCTTAAAAGACTAAATTCATCCCCACGTGCATGGGGAGGAGAAGGCAGACAAGGCTTATTGTTGCTGGAGTGACCAACTGACTCATCTCAATTATTCCTTTCTGTACTCATTTGCACAGAAAAAGTTTTGATTTGTCAATGTGTATTTGCAAGATCTGTAATGTCACTGTTGACTGTTGAATTTACCATCATTAAACCTCCACCCGTGTTTTTCCATCATTGATTGCCTGCCAATTCCATGCCCATCCTACTGTTCTCAAGATTCAGATTCAGATGCTGTTACCATTTTCAAAATAACTTTACATTCTATGAGAGAGAAATTAAGCAGAGCTTGTAATGAAGATAAGCATGATTAGGTGGGAAGGACTACAACTGACATCATATATATATACACTTTTCTTTTTCCCCTAGAGCTGAGCAGTAACTTGAAGATCGTCTCTGCCAAAAGAATCACATTACAGACGGGGGAACTGTGGGGAATGGGGTATTTTGAAGAAACTAAAATTTTGAAAAAATCAAAATCTCAAAAAAAAAAAAATAGTAGCAAAATCATGCAGAGCTAAAAGGGATTGTCCTAAGTAGTTCGTAGATTCAACATTAAGGATAAATTATATTCAGGAGTTAAAAGAATTAAAGACTTAAAAAATAAAAAATGTAAAAGATGAGATAGATTAGTCATCTAAAGAAATGGTCCAAAATATTGTCTTGACATTATAAGTATCAAAGTGACCTGAATTCAACACCAGTTATACTTATATTATCATTTATTTACTGATATGCCAGACATTAAGCTAAGTGTTTCACATACATTAGTGCAATTTTATTAAACTCGAGTAGGAAAAAACATACTAAAGGAGATAGTCTATAGTAACTCTACAAGAAAAGAAATCAAGGAAGGAAAAGCTGGCCGTGTCTGCACCTTGGCCTAGAAGAAAGGATGCTCCAAAAATTGCAAATGATCTGGTCTGAGTGGCAAGTATATTCCTATGGGAAAGCTGAATGTATCACACTACCAGAGCTTGCTGATATTGGGCAGAGAGCTAAATCAACGCTCATCAAGCAACCTCATGACTATAATTTAGTTTTCCATGTAGATCTGCCCACTGAGAGAAAAATACATTGAACCATAAACATGAGAAGTGAGTGTGCCCGATACTTCTCATTGCAAATTTTAAAAACTAGCATCATGGTATTTATACACCAGTATAGGCTCGTCACCTTGCTAGAGAACCAACCATCCGGCCAGCCTTAGGAAGTCGTGGCCATGCCAAAGTTACCTGTGCGGCCTGGCAGGGAGGTTAGCCTGCCCTTTCTGTCTTGCTGTTCACCGTTTTCAAATTATACCATGTGATTTCAAACACACGCTCAAAAGAACAATTTAAAAAGAAATGCAAATGATGGGAAAGGAGGAAAATACAGTGTTGTTTCTCCATGCTCCAGAGCACCACTTTGTGAATTCGGAACTTAGTTTTTATAGTAGAGAAGGCTGAAGGTGTTTTTTTTAATGGCATAAACAAGTACTTGTTTCACTTATTAAAAAATTAGTCACCTAAACAAAAAAGTTCATATAAACTTTTACTAAACAATAAATATCAAAACATTTCCCATGTCCTCAAATATATACAATATGCAGTTGTTCTTAGGGTTTCATCACCCCCCCCACCCCGTTTGGAGAGTTTTGTCAGTTTGTTTTCTGACAACATCCCCATAGAAGAAAGACCTATAAATACAGCAAGGTCCTAACATAATTTATCACAATTCTTGACAAGACTTTAGTGCACGATCTTACACCAAGAATTCCAAAGTCAGAATGCAGGAAGAACCAAGAGGACCCGATGTCCAGGCTTGAGTATAACACACAGAAGCTGCACTAATGCTACGACCTGCAAGGATATAATCTTACTTGTTCTACCACTGAATTTTAACTATTGTGACAGTATTATGAAAATATACTTTTAGTCTGATTAACTTTTTTCAATCGATAATGGAGTTGCAATTAATACTATTTTCAAAGAGAATTACTCCATAAATAATACACTGAGATGTACTGCCATCTTTAGGGAGAATGCTGGATTACTAATTAAATTATTTAGTCCAAATATAAGTAACCTCTATGAATGCTATCATGGACATTTGGTATGGGCAAATGGACACATTTTTTTAATGATTCGTCTTTTGTGATAAAGTTTGGTCCAAAAGACCTAAAATCAAGCACTTTTGACAGGCCCCACTCGCCTCTGAAAAATAAAGCAATAATGGCATTGATAGATAAATTGGCCAAAATAAACCCAGAATGATCAAAATTAAGGTTATATTTTTATACAGATTATGAGTCCTATCAAAAAGATTAAAAAACATAGTTTCAAGAAATAATTTCAAGAAACTGTTTCAAGAAACAAATGAAAAGTTATTTCTGTGATTTGTATGAGGTTGCAGATTTTAAAATTCAGAAAATAAACATTTGTGGTTTGATATTTATAACATGATTGCTTTTCAGTGGCAACGAGACATTAAACTGCTTTGTATCTACCACACAGATTTTCACACAAGTCTAAAAGTAAATCATTTCTTTGAAAACTTCACCTGCCATTTCTTCCTCAAATGGGAAAAAAAAATCCTAATCAGCTGTTTTTGGTAACTAGCAGTAATTATTATATAACCTCACTTGAGATTTTTTAACTTCAACATTTATCATAAAATAAATGACCACAATCTCTTTCTGAAAAAAAATGTGAAATACTACATTAGGTACTCAGTACGATACACTAGAAACAAAGAATAATTTAACACTTTGTCCATTCACGCTAACAAAAACTGGGTGTCTAAATGATAGGCAATATAGTAAAAAATGGAAAGTTCATGGACCAAGGAATAAAAATACCTGGGTTCTACAATTTTCAGACATATTGTTAAAATGTGGGGGGGAAAAAAGGAAGGAACAGAAAAGTGTGTTCAATATGCTACCATTTGCATGAAGGCGAATGTGTATATTAATATGGAGAGATACATACATATAAATTACAGCTCTTGAAAGCCCAAGAAACTGGTAATTTCTTGACTCTGGGGAAGAGCATGAGAGAACTGAGAAATGGGGCAGGAAGAAACTTACCTTTCGCAGTACACCTCTGTGCACTGTTTCACTTTCTTACATGTACGTGTCATCACCTACTAAAATGATCTTTTAAGAAAAAGCTGGCCTCTATTCCTGACTTCTTCATTAACTATACGTGTGATCTTGGGCAATCACTTACCTCAATTTTCTGCATTTTAAAATGAGGTTATACTAAATCTCTAGGTCCCCATCTACAATTCAGCAGAATCATGGTTCGGAAGAAAGTGTATACAAAATGCTAGGTGCCTAAATAAAATAATATAAGCCTTACTTTGCAGTGACTTCTATAACATTATAATTATTTACACTTCTGCCTGCTCTGTTCCCATCAGGCTATAAAACCAGCATAGTAAGCAAGAGTCTGGGAAGAAAATTTGTGTTCGTGAACTTGACAATGTTTATCTTCTTTTTGTTCTGTATCAAAAGTAAATGTCTGGTTAATCCTCCTTTTTATATATACAAACTATTGCTTCTCAGATATAGACTCTCAAAACATATTTTGATAAATGAATAAATATTATTAAAAGTGATTATAGACAGGAAGAATTTTTGTGGTACAGTTGAAAAATGAATCCTGATAGGAAAAAGCTAAAAGAAAGCACCTCTCTAGTCCCATAAAATTTGCCCAGAATCTCCTAAAATCATCCATCATCTTCATAAACACACTAACAGAAGATACTAACAGAACCACAGGAGCCAAGAGTAGAGCAATTGAATATTTAGACCAGTAAAAGTAGGACATGAAGAGGACACTGAAAACAAAGAAACCAAAACTGACACTTGGAAAGCAGAGAATAGGGGCAAGCCTGGGACCCCCTCGATCATAACCCTACATGCTGTAGAGTAAAACGGTTAGTCTAGGGTCTCAATGGGGTTAGAGTCTAATCATGGGGACACTGTAATTAAATAGTAATGCAATAACACAAAAGATGAAAGTGAAATATAAATGATAAGGTAAATGTTGTGAGGTCATCAAAGGAAGAGGTCGCCATGGGCTGGAACTATCAAGAACAGATTCATAGAAGAAACTGGACTTTGAAACCTGTGTGATAAGCAAAATGACAGTGCTAGCATGGATAAAATAAAGTCAGCTAGGGGAGTCAGTTCTGGTAGTAGGATGATAAATTTAGTTTTAGTCGTACTTTGAGTTTAAAGAGCAACTTGGCAAAAAAATGTTAGAAATATTTTTTCAAATAGTGGGTTGCCAAATTTTCTTCATATAATACTAACAAAGGAGGGATGATATGCTAGAAATATATCAAAAGTGACTTAACAGGCTCATATACAAGATCAATACGCATCTAGCTGTAACTTTTAACAGGGTAGGGCTCTGAGGTATGAGAAAATCAGACATACAGGATGTTTGGCAACCTTCTTCCAGTATTTTCTTACACGTACCTCTATTATTTCCTATCACGACCTTCATACTCAGGAGTCAGCTCCACCCAAAAATACACAAAACCAGGAAATCAAGAGCTGCCAGTTTTACTTTTCCATTGATTAAGTTTGTGAACTGGGTCTGGTTAATGAAATAGAGTGCCATGGATTTCACTGTATGAAAAAAATAACAAAACAACAAAAAATATCGTCTCTCAGTGATCAGAGTGATCTCAGTGATCAAAGAGAGATCACTGAGATCTCTCAGTGATCAGAGTGATCTCAGTGATCAGAGAGAGATCACTGAGATCTCTCAGTGATCAGAGTGATCTCAGTGATCAGAGAGAGATCACTGAGATCTCTCTAGTGATCTTGTAAAGCTAAAGGAATAATTAAAAACTTAAAAACTTTGGGCAAGATATGCAAAAGAATGTGTATGTGTGTGTGTGTTTTATTGGTAGCATACTGATAAACTTTGAAATGAATTTCTAAACAAAATTTATCTATAAAATGTTGGCATAGGCTGAGAATATAAAGGTTATTAAGCAAATGAAGTCCTCAATTCAGAAAGTACATTATTCTAAAATTCTATTCCACTGTTCATTTGTGTTACAATCTTTCAAAAGCCTAAATACACATTACCTTTATTCAATAATCTCTTAGTGATTTACTGAGGTTAGAATGTGTATGTAGAGGTTTGTCAGGAAAAAAAAATCAATGTTTAAAAACAAATTTATCTTAAAAGGAAGATTTGAAACAGGTATTAAAGTTTTATGATTTAAAATGATTCTGCGCTACAGCAATGTGTTTTGTGTTATTTTGACACGGGTATTAGGTTTATGCTAACACGGAAATTAGGTTTATTGATTAGTTTAAAATTCAAAACACAAGAGAAACCTTTAGAACAGAAAACTTGAAAGGTTTTTTCCCCTCATTTTACTAGATTATGAGATTATAATAAAATGTTGTTTTATCATATCCTCTTTTAGTTCAAGTCTGTCAGCCTTTTATTACTGAGTTCAGTTTTTAAGGGTCATAACTTATCAATAAAATTTACTCTTGAAATTTGACAAAAGTCTCCTGGGAATATCTTCCCTTCAAAGGCAGATTTTAAGTTAATCAACAGTTGGATATCTCAAATGGATGCAGAGCTATGCTTTCAGCATTGAATCATCGGTTCCAAGCCCAAACAGGGCTGACTTCTTAAAAGTCATTCTGCATACCTTCCTAAGTACCCACCGACCTGACCTGGGCAGGGTAAACAGACTGCTTCATTTCAGTTCTGAGGTTGACAAAAATCTTCACTTGAACTCTAGTGGTTATCTAGATGGCAAAGTCCAAGGTTTTATTGTTAGGTTCTCCCTTCAAAAAGGAAGCGAAAAGAAATGGGGAGAAACCAGTGAGGACCACAGGAACACATGTGACAGTGCAGGACCTAGTTTTTATTAAGTGTTATTTTAAATATGCAACAGTCCAAAAAGTGCAGCTTGCCAAAGTAGAATTAATATATTTCAATCATCTATTCAATGTTTAATAGCGTATTTTTTTTCCCATAGAACCTGGCTATGGATACTAAGTTTATCACATGGATTATGTCAGATTCTATTAGTTTACCCAGAAGGCGTGCCCTTACTTTTCAGAAAGTTTCTTCCTTGGTCAGAGGCTTAGGGACTAAATCACAAACAATTCCTGGACAGATCAAAGCTATAGGACTCAACAAATCTTGTTCAGCCCAAGAATACCAATAGATTATTTTATTTTTGAAAATATTTCCTTTTTAAAGAAATAATCTTTTTAAACAAGTCTTACAGATTTTTTAAAAGCCCTCTAACTATGACCTAGATTAGTTCACAGTGCCTAATAGTGTTACGACTTACTTATCCAGCACTTCTTAGAGTAGTATCAAGTACATGTTATATGACAGCTTTTATACGTGATGGTGGGTGGAGGGGAAGGATGGGATGGGGAAAGACAGAGAGAACCAGTGTTGGCCAAACATCATTTCCCAAGTGGAAAACTGAAATAGGAAAAAACTGACCTAAATTACATAATAAACTCAAAGAATGTTAGTAGGATATGGTACCTCCATTTATTCTTCCTGGTGATCCTTCAAAACTTAGAGACAGCTTTCACCACCACATGTACAGTAATGACTCCTAAACCTCCAGCCCCCGGACAATCTCTCTCCTGGCCTCCAGTCTGCAGCTGCTGCCCCGGCTAAGCTTCTCCCATTAGATGTCCCAAAGGCACTGCAAATTCAACACATCTAAACTTGAACTCAACATTTCCCCCCTGGAAAAGTGTTCCCTCCTCCCGTGTTTCCTACCTTAAAGTGGTACCACCCACCTGCCCAAACCTGGGGATCATACTAGGTTCCTTCTTCATCTCCACTGTCCGGACAATTCCACTTCTGAAATCACCAGAGACTCTGTATTCATCTGCATAGTCTCACTGCCATTACCTACGTGGAGGCCCTCATCACCTCTCAGATTTCTGAAACTGGTTTCTGTTTGATTTCCCCACCACAAGTATCACCCTCTCCCTGCACTCCAACTCAGCCTCCTCAATGCTGTCAGACGTCCTTGCTTAAAACCCTCAGCAGCTACTCCTAGTCTTGAAAATATGATTCCAATTACTTACTTGGTATATGAGATCTTTCTTGATTTGGCCACCGTCATCTCTCCTATCCCTGCCCGTGGTCTACATGAGGTCTCCTGTCGCTGTACCTACCTGGAAAGATTTTCTGCCTAACTCACTCAAACTCAACTCAAAAATGAATTTAGGAATTAGGAAAAGCCTTCCCTGAGCCCTCAGTGTGCCTTAATATTCCACTTACACTATGCATCCTTATGTGTTCCTCTTCCACAGAACCTGAGAGGAGGATCTGTGTTTCTTCTCTCTGTAACTCCAGCATCTAATTCAGTGTCTCCCAGAAAGTCGGAGCTCAACATGTCTACAGAATGGATGAAGCAAGTGAAGGTAAGAAGTAAAATCTGAAGAATACTCATGAACTTTTTGGACTTTTGACACCTGAGCAGGCTCCACAGGGGAAAATAGTTTCATTTGCTTATTATTACTAATCTGCCCCTGGATAATATTTTTAACAATTTACTTCATCTTCTAGTCAATAAAAGTTTGTTAAAATTAAATCTTTCATCTTTAGAAGGCAAATCGATACCTCATTTCAAACACAACTGGTTCTACAAGTAGTAAACACTTTAATTAACATATGGTACAAAGGCATGCATCACTCAAGAGGCTAAAAAGGAATCTGGGTTGACACAACCTAGCAAATACCTGTTTGGCTGCATGCCTAAGGCACCACCTATGCATCAATTTAACAGGTAAACAAATCTAGCTGTCACCACCAAGGGCCCCGAAATCAGCATTAGTATGAGTGCTGTACAATAATTGTTGACTCCCATACTCAGAGAAACAAGTGCAAAGGGCAGAAGGGAGAAGCCCAGTACTATTTCTGAAAGGCTAGAACACAAACCAAGGACCCCGAGAATGGAGGGAGACTCTAGGAGCCTGTAACATTTCTGCTGTTGCTCTCCTGCTTGCCCATACTAAGCTATCCATCAACCATCCACTCGATCAACAAATATTTTTTAAACATTACTATGTCCTGAGCATTATGGTAGGTACAGGGTCTACATAATTCTTCCCAGTCTTTTCTTTTCTTCTCCCTAGTCTCTTACATAAATCTCTCCAGTGGGAAGACAGACATTAAACAAACCAGTGCACATATAACTGTAATTACAAACTGTATTAGATGACAATAAGGAAAGGAACAGGAAACAGAACTACAAGGGAGCCATACTTCAGATTATCTTTATTCAGAAATGACATTTAAAATGAAACCTGAGAATGAGAAAGTTAGTCAAGTGATGAACAAAAGCGACGAACATACAGTAACAACAGATCTGTTTTAGGAAGATAGCTCTGACAGCAGCTTGGAATAGATTAGAAAGGAGGTCAGTTAAGAGACTACTGCAACAGTGCAAGTAAGAGATAAGAGTCCACACTAAACTACTAAGGTGGAGATGGCAAATAGGAAAAACATTCAAGGGCAGGATGGACAGGCATTGATTGCTGATTAGGGAGAGTGCAAGAGAAAGCAGTCAAGGTATTTCCTCAGATTCTCATTAGTCTAGGTAAAACTGGGAGGGTAGGAGTGTGAATAATTGAGACAGGGAACACATAAAGGAGAAACAAGTTTAAAGGGAAGATAAATTTGGTTTACTGAATTTCTATAGCATTTAAGATACTGGAGAAACATCCATGCAGAGATGTCTGATGTGCAGCTTTAAAAACAAATGGTCTTATAATCAGAATACACAGACTAGAAAATAGGTCTGGGGTCATCTTCACAGAATGGTGAGTGATGATTTAGGAGTGGACGAACCACTCAGAGAGTATAAAGTAAGAAAAGGGACTAAGGAAACTTTGATCCATATTTAAAAACCTAGTAACAAAATAAAAGCCAGTGGCAAGAGAGGAAGGATGAGAGTTCAGAGGAGCATCAGCTCAGTGAATACCAGCACCCACCATGTTCCAGGTGCAATGTTAGATGGCGGGAGTCTAAGTAACAGACGGGCCATAACCTTAGGGATGCTTACAGCCCAGGAGTGAGACACATACAGGCCATTTCAATATAGTTATAGACGGGACACTAGAGGAACACACAAGGGGGAAACCCAACTGAACCTAGGAGTTCAGGAAATGCAAACTGGAGGAGATAATGTCTGATGTAAGATTTTAAGGTTGATTAAAATCATGCCGAGAAAGTTGGTAAGGACCAACCAGACAAAGCCAAAAGAACGCTCCCAGACTTTTGAAATGCTAAACAGGATAATGGGTAAGAAAATAAATAAATGAAAAATAAAAATCTGGAAGCAGCCTAAAAGCTAAAGTGATTTAAACTGCAAAGAGTAGAGCTACTCTTGGAAGAAAAGGAGGCCTAGATGATGGGAAAAGTGGACAGTTTTGGTGGAAAGTTTATAGGTTTTGGGGAAAATGTTACAGAAGAGAGTTTGGGGGAAGCTGCCCAGCGGTATGAGGATTTGGGAAGGGAAATGGGTAAAGAGAACTTGTGTGAAGTTTGCTGAACTTTATGTAATTGTAAGATTTCTGTAAATAGTAAAGAAGTTCATGATTTTCCTAAGAATGTGGAGGCTTGTCTATTTCTCTTGGATCTAATACCATGCTGAGACTGGCCTAAGGTGACCCAGTTGTAAGTGACCATGGAAATCTGGGAAAGGTAAGTTTGTATTAATGGTTGTAGAGAAGTCAAGCATGATGAAAAGGGAGAAGCCACCAGATTTAGCATTTATGCGGTCGCTGACGCCCTTGAAGTGACCTTTCAGTAGAAATGCCGGGGTAGAAAACAACTGCAGATGGTTCACAAGTGAGGGGTCTGGCGTGGCTCTGTATTGTTCATTCATTCAGCAAATATTCATTGAGTGCGTGCTATGTCTGAGGAACTATCCTAGGCCCTGGGGAATCAAGGTGGTCAAGACACAGATCTCCTAAGAGCTTACAGTCTGATGGAGAAGGAAGACAAGGAAATAGACAGTTACAGTTATAATGAAATGAGTGCTAAAACAGAGCAATATGAGCGCACAGGGAAGTCTGACAGTGAAAGGAGAGGGGAACGGATGGCGGTAACTAGAGTGAAGACAGTATGGAGGGAAAGTTTACTTTTTGGCTAAACGGAATTTGAACCTGTTTGTAGGCTGAGGGGGAGAAACTTGTGAAAAGGAAGACAGAGGATAGGAAGGGTAAAGAGAGGTCGGTTGCTGGAGGAAGATCCGGGGAAGAAGGCTGGCAAGGGTAGACGTGTTGGACTTGGAAAACAAGTACTCTTCTTCCTCCCAAGAACCAAAGAAGGAACAGAAGACAAAAAATAATCTTGAAGTGGAAGGGGAGCATTAAAAAACGTGCTCTACCTTTTGCAATAATATAGGCAAGGTTGCCTCTTATCAAGGAAGCAAAAATAGCACTGGAGGCTTTGAGCGCAAAGTGTAAAAGTTTGAGTGTAAAAGTTTTGAAATAGGCAACATGAGAACCGGGTAAATGAAATAACCAATCAATTCCTATTCCTAAGATTATGCAAATGACAGAAGAGGCAATCAACAATTGTATGCTCACTTTGTTTAGACCTGGAAGTGGAATATGAAGTGAGATGTGACCTGCATTTCACAAAATTCAATAGGCATGAATTAAACAAAGGTAAACCTTAAGAAGAATTATCAAAAACAAAATCACCAAGTGTATGTCCATACAGTGTATAATTGATTATGGATGATTTATCAGGGTATACAGTCAATCCAGAGCTCCTGTGAGTTCGAATCTGTCACCCTTACTTAGTAGCAATGGCAGAAACCAGGAGACTCACACAAAGCAGGCAGGCAACAGAAGCCATCAGTAACGAGAATGAAGAGGAGGTTATAGGCAGAGAAGCGAAATGGATTAGATGATGAGGAAATGGGAAAAGAAGCTTAAAAGCAAAGACATATTTAGGACTAATGATAAAGCCCTAAATAAAGCCTGAAGATAACTGATATAATAGCCCTGCCTCCTTCTTTCCTTCCTTCTACATTGTCTTAACACCTGTTGTATGCCAGGTACACTCTGAGACATTAGTGATACAAAGAGAAGACATAATTCTTGCTTGTAAACTCAGAATATGTTCATGTACCTATAGTCTAATGTCTACAACCACCAGAAAAAAAAAAAGCTGCTCAGTTCCGTTACCCAAAACGATACATGTTCTGTAAGACATTAATCACAAAGAAGCAAAGCTGCATCAAAAAGTTCAATCCTTCAACTATTAGCAAAAGGTACTACCGAAAATGGCCGCATATTAAAGACCCATAAAATAATAGGTTCTAACTTAATAAACTGCTGCGTATCTTGGCTTTATCACAGATGTTACATCTGACTTTTCATTAAACGGTCGGATTAATGCCAACAAAAAGGCAACAAATGGCAAAGCAAGATAACCAGAAACTAAGTGCTAGAAAATATCTCAGCAGCAAATGAATAGCAATTTTAGTGACCACTGCGACAATGCGTACTTCTTGAGCTCTTACTTGAGCCAGGCATTGTGCTAAGTATTTTATATATTATCAATCATTAAACTTTTCTAAATTCCCACAACCTACCTACCTATAGTTTCTAATTATCATTTTACAGACAAGAAAAGTAATTCTTCGAAAAATTATTACTTGTCCAAACTACATGGCTTTTAAGGAGCCAGAACTTGAACACATATATGCATGGTTCTTAAAAATCCACGCGTTAACCATGGATGCTTCTGCTTCCCCACAAGAGTGGAATGGTGCCAGCGGAGAACCATATGATTCCACTGATTTGTGGTATATAAACCAAAAACAACAAAAGAACAAGACAAACAAATGAGAAACAAGAACTCATAGACACAGACAATAGTTTAGTGGTTACCAGAGGGTAAGGGGGGGTGGAGGTGGGAGATGAGGGTAAGGGGGATCAAATATATGGTGATGGAAGGAGAACTGACTCTGGGTGGTGAACACACAATGGGATTTATAGATGATGTAATACAGAATCGTACACCTGAAATCTATGTAACTTTACTAACAATTATCACCCCAATAAATTAAAAAAAAGAAAAAGAAACCATTTTGTCAACAACAACAACAAAAAGAGTGGCATGGTGCCAGGCACACGATGGACACTCAGTAGTGTCTGTCGTTGAAGGAATGAATTAGAGGATATAAAGCAGCTATTGCACAGTAAGCCTAGATGTGGAAAGTACAAGTAGAAAAGCAGAAGCAATATTTGAAGGATTCGCTAAATCACCAACTCAAATTGTGCAGCATAATAGTGGGTGTCTGGGAAATAGCAGCAATGACAGAAAGACCTACTGCACCGTTACAGGAAACGTACTGGCTCTTTCTGAGTGAAAACTTCAGGCCGCCCATGAATCTGCACAGCCATAGACGGAAACAGCATCAGGCAGTCCAGGAAAGGGAGTGCAGGTGCAGATCAGAAAACTCGCTCCCACGTTTTCTCAGCATGGAAAGGACTGTTGGGGCCGCACTGACATAACCGTCAAGCCCACGTTACTTTTAATTATGTCACCTTTAAAATGGAAGAAGCCCTGGTACTGGAAAGATTATTACATTTTAAGACTATCCAGAGCTCTCTTTTAAAAGATTCCCATCAAAAGATTCCTTTTCCTGGGTCCAGGGCCGTGTTTTATACCAGGCTCTGCCACCGTATCACCGAGGATAGGGCCGACAGAGAGCACCTGTCCCAAGAACAGCCAATCAACAGAGTGACCTAAGGCCAGCAATCTATGAAGAGGCCAGACATGGGAGATTTGCGCAACCTAACTGAACCAATCAGACCTTCTCTTGCACGGGTCTGAACTCAAGCAATATGAAGAGGGACAGTACCTGACAGACACAGAGAGGCAGGCAGCAGAAGTAATCAGACAGTTATAATCATATTGACAAGATATCGAATGAGGTAATTAAAAGGAAAAAAAGTAAAAGCAGAGCCTAAGAAGGGCCAGTAGCAGCAGAGAAGCAATACTTCTGCTAAGAAAGCAACACCCAATCACTATAGAGTTGCACTGATTTTTTTTCGTTTCTGTAACACCTCATTGAAATCTCATGGAGCCCCTGACAATTACTCCTAGATTCCCGTAAGTCCTGGCCATTTCTATCTCCCTTATTTCCCCAGATGAAGCCTTCTAATAAACCTTGGGATAGGTGCTCTCTGTTGGTCCTATCCCAGCGGTTCCAATAAACCTCTCTTTACTAGCTACTGACCAAGTAAAACTGTGCATGCAACCACAAGGAAACAAAAAAGCACAGCACTGTGTTTATATATATGGGTAGATGGGCGCACATACACTCACACACCTGCAATTAGACGACATGGCAAGTTGGATGGCTAGTAATCCAAGCATCTGGGTCTTACTTTCATCTTGTAGCATCTGTGGTTTGAAAATACTGCATTACTTGGCCCTAGTTAACTGTTCTAGGAAGAAGGGCCTTCAACAAACTACCTTAAACCTTAAAAATTAATAATTCATATCATTACAAGTGTGCACTTAGAGATTAAAAAGAGATCCTGGGCAGTTATAAGCAACAAAACCATCTCTTAAAAGTTTATTCCTCTTGTATATGCATAAATCTCACTGTGCCCGAATTTCATGACAAATACGTGATTTTGCTGTCTTACAATCACAAGAAACAATAGTTGACTATATAGTCAAGTTGGCCAAGCAAAAAAAGGACAAACTGGAAAATTATGAAAATGTTTTGGAAAAAGTTTAACTTGAGGATATAAATATTATAAATTTAACATATATATTAAAAATTCTTTCTAAATTTCACTAAGTGTGTTCTTGCCTATCTTTATCACAGACAGCCCCATTAGCCTATCTTATCTCCCCAAAGTCTACCTATTCAAAGGAAAGGAGAATGATGCTCAGAAAGTCTCCAACACTGACAAATGCCAAGTCTGAATTCCAAGGAACTCACACAATATCGATCGATCAAAAGGCATGAAAATGACATGGCCACTCTCCCACAAAAGCTTAACCCTAACAACTTGCATGTCAAAAATTTAAGGAAACTACATAAAAATGCACTTTTTTCATTTCTGTAACATCTGCTTGAAATCTACATGGTGAATACAGTTTGCACAATTACTCCAAGATTCCCATAAGGCCTGGCCACTTCTATCTCCCTTATTTACCCATATGAAGCCTTCTAATAAATCTCTCCTTACTAGCTACAAACCAAGTAAAACAGTGCTTGCAACTATGCTTCACTTAAGAAAGCCCTGTTTTTTTTCCATATAATTCAGTCATTTGTGCACACAATATTCCTGGTGTTTCGCTATTTTTTCTTAGAAGAAAAGTATTCCTTGCTTTTTTTCCCATCTGAAAAAAAAGCTACCAGTCTCAACTATCAGGTACATTGGGGTTCAGGTCTACCAAAGCACTGATCTACCCAAAAGAGTCTCAGCTTTTTTAAAAAATACTTTTGCACAGCTTAGAAAGTTTGACTAAAACCCACAGTTCCATTTCTCAGAGCTAATTTCTTTTCAGGATAATCCCACAGATAAAAGGGCTTAAAAACCAATATTCAAAACCTGAGTTGTAGTAAGAGTTCTATGCACTTAAGGTTCATTTTGGTGTAATAATTTTTCCTCTGAATATAACATCATTACGCACTCTTGTATTGAAAGTGTTACCAGATTATATAGAGCAGGACAACCAAATACATTGCAAGTTATTATTGCTGAAGCATTCAAAGTGGGCTTTTCCGTTTATTTTTGTTAGGCTGTTTTTTCAACCACATCATTCTATTGCTTAAATGTTATGATATTTTGTGTGTCAGGAATATGCCCCAGATACCTGACGCAAGCATTTAAGTATCAGAATCATTAAGAAGCCATACAACCCAGGTGCTGGTACCCCAGCACTTTATCTGAAGTTCAGGATATGAAGGTTCATCCAAACCAAGGGACAAATTATACCAGTCCCTAAACACTAACATTTCTAAAATCATCATCTTATTGTTATAAAAGCCAGGTCAAGAATAGTCAGGTGTGTGGGTAAAGCCTCTTAGCAGATAACTGAACAGTCTTTGGGCCTTGTCTGAAATCTGGAGGATGGCCACGTGTATCATTGGCAAGACTGTTGAAAACTGCCATTTCTTATCTCTTCATGACACACTCACCAAAGAAATTCCTGACTTAGCCCAAATCGTGCTGTCCTGAAGAATCCACTCTTTCCAAAATTGCTTTCTTTCAAATAGTACTGCAAATCTACTTTTGTTTTACACAACTACTTCAGCTGTTAATATTTACTTCATGTTAGTCTTTTGTACCTGACCAAAAATAAAATATTTCTGTGACAGGACACATACTAATGAGAATTTTAAGACAGATGGCTTACTCTTGGGAGTAAGCATAAAAACAAAGCCTAACTTACAATGAATGTGCTTACAACTACCTAATACCTTTTTCAAGATCAATGAAAAATTTGAGTAAGAAGGATAAACTAGTAATATTTGATTAGAGTTTGTAGCAAATAATGTAGTTGGTTATCACCTTTGTCCTAATTAAATACAAAAGCAGCAGTTAAAATAGGATGTGTTCTCAAAGTTCTCTTTTAATGCACACATTTTCATCTCAACTTAGAGTTCATAAAAAATTCCACATTTGGATACGCTATTAAAATTACTTACAATAATCATATCTAACATTTATTGTTAACACACAAGGCACTATTCTGAGAGTTTTACATGTATTTTTCACTTTATCCTTAGAACAACCTATGAGGTAAGAAGTATCTCCATTTTATACGTAGGTAATTAGGGCACAGAATGTTTAAGTAACTTGCACAAGGTCACACAGAAAGTAATTTGTGGATCCAAAAATTTCACCAACTAATCTAGCCCCAGATTATTACACTAAACTGTCAATGATGCAATGAATGTGCTTTGCAAATGGTAAAATATGCAAATGTAAGGAGCACTGATCAAGGGTACATGGTTTGTAGTAAGACCTAGTGTCAGGTCTCAATCTGTAATTTACTAGCTATGTGAACTTGAGTAAATCACCTACCTTCTCTAAACTTCAATTTCCTGTTCTATAAAATGGGGATAATGAAGTAACAGTTCTTACTTCCTAGGGCTATTGGTGGATTATGCATATAAAAGATTACAGAGTACTTGGCATACAGTAAATATTCCATGAATGTTCATTATTATTAGCTAATACTAAGAATTCTCTTTATCATAAACTCTCATTTTAGTACTGGTGGCATTTTCTAAAATGTGAAAGCTATCAATATTGAGATAATAAAAGTTTATGAAATGTAGACCCAAAGTCTCAAAGTATGTGACAGCACAGTGTTGAGATGGAAAAGGCTACTACTTACTTTATATCATTATCAAACATTTATTTAAAGTGCCTGGGTATACATCAAAATGTGCTCGGCACTAAACAGAATTATCAAGACATAGTCCCTGACTTCAAAAATACACAATCACGCAAATTAATTCTGCTGAATGGGCACAAACAGCAAAACCTCCAACTTTGGGCATTTTCCCAACCAGATGTACCTACGTTCCCCTCTGCTTGGTCTGCGGTAGTGGTGAATACATGCAGAGGAAGAAGCTTAGAAATAAATAACAAACCCGACAAACAGAAGGCAGAGTATTAAGATTCAGGAACAAATGAGCTGACTTTCCACCCTCTTACCATTTAGCTAAAAAGTTTTACCTATATCGATACTGATGATCTCTGTTAATTAACCAGAAGACAAAATAGGAAAGATAAGAGCTGGAAGCTCAGAACAGAGGTCAGAGGAAAAGGATGCAGAAATAAGTTATACGGGAGGAGAAGCAAATTTGGAAAGTCAGAAAAGCCAAAATAATTGTGAGTTTAAGTGAAACATGTTTTATTCTGCATTCTACCATGTGCCTCATGACTTAGAAACCAAACTAATAGCAGTTCTTAAGATTGCTGATCCTTACTCCTTTTCAATCATGAGGTTTCTATTAGCTCTTCAAGTCAGAAAAGAGGGAAAGAATAGCATAGAGTACAGAAGGATTTTGTCTATCCCACAGCCGAGATCATGCGGCACATCTTAGAGCTCAGCTTCAGATCAGCTATGAGAGCCATGGCTAAATCATAATCCTGGTTTTATCTATGGATCCCATTAGAAAGTAACTCCTAACTAAGGATGCAGATTATTTCCTTAGGCCCCTGCAGGAGACCTCATCTATAGTTTTAGAAGCATTTCTGTCTCATCTTCAGTGGTCATGCTATCTGAAAGAGATCTTTCGCAATTTCACGACAGGAAATGATATCCACTTGTGCCTCTCCATCTCCAGTCCTAGTTGCCATTAACACCTACTGGGAAACTCCTCTTTGTAGACCCACATCCTCAAGCCTTAGCAAAGCCACAGAACTCCCTACTACTGCATCCATAGGCTCCTTAAAGTAAATTGAGTAGAAGAGCCTATTGACCATAAAGCGATATAAGAAACACATATTCCCAAAAAACTGTGAAGGTACTTTTTAAACAATGCAAGCAATCGGTGTCAAAACCTACCTCTTATATGCAAAACTAGGCTAAAACTTAAGGATGGGTAATTTATATATTCTTCAAGAACATATACATATATATTCTTTAAGGTTTTCTTCTTGAAGTAGGGAGTAAAGAAGAAAAATAAGAGATGTGAACACCACCACCATAAAGTGGTCATTGTGCTTTCAAGGTACATCTGCATATTCTAATGAATACCTGCCCAGTGTCAGCTATACCTCCTCCAGTTCTACTTACACTACCTAAACTTAGGAAGTTGAAGTGCAAGCCATACCTTTTATTGTTTCTCCTCTTCCACTTCACATAGGAATGGAAGGTGTCTTCAGGAAAAAAGATGAGTTGAATTCTACAGAAAAACTCTTAAATGATCAAATAGCAGCACAGGATATAATCCTTTCACCAGAGATCAGTCTTAATGTGAGCAGTTTCTGATGGTTCTTTACCTGCTTAACTATTCCTCCCAACAACAACAAGCGCTATTAATATTAGCTTATATAGCCTACATGTAGAAAAGCTTCTGACACAAATTTCCTGGGCCTCTTCTTAAGACCCTCAAGCCTCAGCCTCTGAGATGACGGCACTCAAGAATCAAAATAAAACCAAAAAGCTAAGAATGAAGACCAGAAAGAAATAAGAACAAAGAATTTCTGAACACTTCTTACTTGGTCCTTCTACCTTTCTAAACTGGTCCCAGTTCAGCCTCTAACACCTGTGTCTCCATGATCCATTACTTTGACTATTATGATAAAATATTCCTAATCTCTCCAGGCCCTTCTAATTTACCCCCGTCCTGACACAGTGCTATTTTTTTCTCAATAACCCAGATACTAATTTTTGACAGTCTTTGAACTCCCTATTCCTCCTTCTAAATTTCTGTTCTGTGGCCCTGGAGTTATGACAGAGAAGATGTGTAAACAGTTGAGTAGGAAATTCCAGCAGTTGGGCTCCCCTCTACCAACATCAGGCTATATTTCTCTTTCTTCCCAATAGTACTGAACAAATAAAGCGGAGAGGAAAAGGCTGCATACAGATGAGAAGCTGTAGCGAAGAGCTAGCCCAAGCTTTTTAGGAATCCTTGTATCTTTTCACTGGTTACAGGTATTTAAGTCTGGAAAGTATCTTTGGAATATGTCTTGTGTGTTGGAATGCATAAAAGATAACACCTTGCAAAAGTCAAACATACAGGTTTAATAATGTGCAACTAATGAAGATGGTTTATAAATGAAATACCACCTACACATTTAGTTCCCTAAATATATTACACTATTAATCATTAAAGTTAGACCTATAAGTACAAGTTTTCCATATGTGGAAAAGTAAATCTGTTTTTAAATTAAAGAGAAATTATCACTCTAATTCTTAAAAATAAAACTATCAGGATAAAATTCAAGTGTAGCTGCTCGGTCACTGAATAAATTTAAATTTGATAATAAAACATTTAAGTTTCAACCAATGCACCTTGGTTCAGCACATTTAGCTGAAATAACTCCCGAGTCTGGTTTATTTCCATCACATAAAGTACATTTTCCAACAAGAGCATGTACATTCAATATAGAACATTTCCAGCAACAGTTACAGTCTTTCTAGTTTCCTTTCACAGTATATTTTAGTGCAAAGCACTGGGAAGGGTAAATGTTTTTCTAGCTATAGAAGCATTTTATTATGACCTTGTGGATCTTCAACATTTTTAAGTTTTGTACAAAAAGTGTATAGATGGACAGGGTCCCTCCTAAGTACAGGTGTGAACCTATATAAAAACATGGTATAGTCTCTGCTGTACCTTTTAAAATTATAATTTGACAAAAATTACTAAAAAATAAAATATTCCCTAAAAAGTACAAAATATTGATACACAAAAACCTGTCCAAAATTTCATAAAGATAGATGTACTTCTGTTTTTCCTAAAATCTTGATTATAAAAATGGACAAGAATTCATTATTTTCCAAATTTTACAGTAGGAATCAAATATTATCTAAAGTGGTCATTTAAGACTTTACTTGGGAGGGAAAAAAGTCAGGATTTACACCCCTATCTTCCTTTTTTTAGCAATATTTAAAGAAATAAACTAGTATCATAAGAAGTGGTTGTGCATGGATTGTCTGCACCCATAAAAATATCAGTAAGCTACTTACTACCTTCATATAACATTAGTAAATGTGTGGTCTTTAAAAAACAATAGAAACTGAAAAGTTAAGTTGCCTCTATCATTAAAGTGCTTTGTATAAAATTTAAAGAAAAATAGGGGAATGTTTAATTTTCATAAAAACCTCAGATGTTTACAAATGAAAAATGTAATGATCCATGGACGAAAATGAACTAGAACTTTCCTGAAGTATATATTTTAGAATGAAACTTTCAAACATTTAAGTGCTGGAGAACAAGTTAGAAATAAATGGATTTAAAAATAATTACAAATATTTAGTAGGCTAAATATATATAATGTATTGATACTAATTTGTCTTTTACTCCTAACATACACTCACTAGGAAATCATATATCTATACAATTCAGATAAAAATTTTGCCAAATAAAGTGGAACAAAACTAAAATCATTAAGATATCAAGTCTTGTCAATTAAAAATCACCAGTGGTGATATTTTCTTCAGGTTGTTGATCACTTTAATCAACAAATTGTTTGGAAAACAAAATTTGCAACATTTTTATAGAAACTGTAGACCAAATGCACAAGGTCAAGGGTGGTTAGCTGATGGGCTGTGATGACAATATATAACGTCACAGGTACTTGAAAGTGCTGGGAAAGGCAGTGCCTTTGAAACAAGTGGTTAGATGGTTATTATTTTAGTCAGAAAACAGCAGTTACAGTCGAATATTTATGAAAATGTTTTTCTTTTTTTTCCTCATAGTACCATTTGAAGACGTTTAGTGGTTCTAACACCAATTTAAAGTCTTTCCACAAAAATGAACTCCAAACCTTTTCGTACATCACTTGAAGTTATCTGAGGAGAAATGGGAATAAATGAACACTTTTGAGTTTACCAATAAAACCTTGTTTTTAAAATTATACAATAGTAAATGACTTCTAAAGAACGGTTTCATCTCAAGTTTTCCACACAAATAAAAAAAAAGTGTGATAATCAAACCACAATATTTAACCTACTCAGCACTCAAACTATACTGCTTTAGAACCTGAATCCAAAACTAATTTAATACTAATTAAATATATTAACTGCCTTAACACAAGGGACACAGATACTGAAGGTAAACTTTAAAAACACATAGAGACTTGCAAAAACAAGTCTAGGGAGTCTACTCCTTATTTTATATTGCATTTTAAAAGTCCGCATTTGTTCCAAAACCTTATAAAAAAAAAAAAAGTAGTATTTTTTCTTTCTTCCCAATAGGGATTTTACTTTTTTTGCAACGCACAACCACACACACCAAAATAAACCAAAAAAACAAGAAAATCCCTATTTAATAATATTAACTATGTTGAAATGATCACCAAAAAGTGTATTTAAACAAAAAGGGGGAAATAAAAGTGATTACCTAAGTAATCACTTTTTCCATAGATCAAAACTGAAAAACTGACACATCCTCCCAAGAAGGAAAAAAAAAATTCCAAACTTTTGTTTGTCAAGTTTCCCCCTTTGCCTAGAAGCACTATGTTAAAAGTAAATAATAAATGTTAATCGCTCTAAATTCATTTTGGGGATTTTTTTTTTCTGAGTGCAGCACTTTATTTAGCCGTCACAGATTAATTTTTACAATAATTACAGTGCCTCAAAAGACTTTTTTCCTATAATTATCTCCTTCACAAATTCATTCTAATATATTTAACTTTCCTACAACGCATTAATTAGTAGACTAAGTCACTGAATCAAATTAAACCTGTGCAAAGTTAGTTAAACAGAAGTCTTCTATTGTAAACATAAGCCAATATAAATGTGTATTTTACAACAGTGAGAGGAAAGCACTGACCCTGTGCCATCTACCTGTAACTATATTGCATTGTCTTGTGGAAGTTCTGAAGTTAACTTTTGTTCCCAAGCCACTGGAATAAAGGTCACTGAAGAGATAAATGCAATATGCACATTACTCTTGCAGTTCCCACTGCCATAAGATATATGGAAGCAAACATGTGTTAAAATGGAACCAGCTATAAATTAAGGTCAAATGATTTTTTTAGTTCGATGGGGGGGAAAAAGCAAAACTCTGTAACTGTTCCTCACCAGACAAGAGCCTTAGATCTTGTACTTCGGCCTTTGGTTTTGTTTCCTTCAGGTGAATTGGAAGCATTTGCCTTATGAGTTTTCTTATGATGTTCAAGATAAGTCTTTTTGGCAAATGCCTTTCCACATTTATTGCATCTGTGAAGAGAAAAGTTTTTTGTGACTTTTACTTCAATACCAACGTCAGCTACTTCATACTTTTTACTGGGAGAGTTAGAAGTGCCATCATGTTTTGAATCACTGTGTTTTGCTTCATCCCTCGAAGGGCCTCTTTTAGCCACTTTATTTAGAACAAAATCAATGGGCTTTTTTATAGCTCTGATCTCCAAACTGGCTGTTATTTTCCCAAGATAGCGGGATGACTTTTTATGAACCACAGTTATATGTCGTATCACATCACGCTTCCGACGAGTTTCGTAAGTGCAAAGAGGACACTTGTAGAATTTAACATAAATGTTATTCCCATCTGTGTGCAACTCAATGTGTTTAGTCAAGTTCTGTTTGGAAGTAAACTGACGTTTACAAAGTTTACAGTAAAGTTGCTTAAAGTCAAAGCCAGCTGAAAGTTTTGGTTTCCTGGTTTTTTGCTGGCCACCTGCAGCAGACGGACTAGTTGATTTAGGGCTTTCAGAGTCTTGTTTAACTTTATTTTTCTGTGCTGCCGGTGTGTTCTTTTTTTCATTTGAATGATTTGTTCCCTTTAATTCATTCTGTGGAGAAAGGGTAATGGAAGGGGGTGAAGATTCTACAGAATCTGCTGGTTCAACTTTAACTTTTATTTCTGAACTGCTGGCAGTATTATTAGGGCCTTTCTCTCTTTTAGAGTTTGTTCCAGAAAGAGTTATCTTGTGGACAATTTGCATATGTCTTTTAAGCATTATTTGTGAACTATATTTCCTCTTGCAAAGGAGGCATTTGCATGCAGTTAAATTGTATTCAGCCTTTGAAGACGACTTTTGTTTTCGAGTCTTAAAAGATTTTTTAGGAGGAACAGAATCCAGGAACAAAGGTTGCCCAGGCTTTGTTGCTATATCAGGAGTAATTGAATCCCTCCTTAGTCCTCTATGAACTTCATCAAAATGCCTTCTTACATTCGCTTTTGTAGCAAATGATTTACAACATACTGGACAACTCCTACTTAATGGAACTAGAACATTCTTACTGCGTCCTTTAGAGGATTGGTTTGGATTCTTTCGTGTTTCAATGTACTTTTTTAGTTCTTCCATCTTTTTCTTATGTACTTTTCGAATGTGACGACGAACACCTCGTCTGGAATTGAATTCTTTTCTACAAAGACAGCATATCAACTGGTGACCAAAATCAGAATTGTCAGAAGTTTCCAAGTCAGCCTGTGATTCCTGAGGTTGTTCATCAGATGTAGGTGCAACTTCATCTGCAACAATCTCAACAGGAGGGGGCTCTACAGTTTCCACTTCCGTATCTGTAACTGGTACTGTTTTAGACTGTTCAGTGCTAGTTTCCTGTATTTGAACTTCGCTTTGTTCTGGAGTACTGCTTGACTCTGTGACTTCAGTAGGATTATCAGTCCTTGAAATATATTGAAACACTGCATTCTGATTAGTTTCTATGGGTTCTAGCTTAATAATATATTCTCGCTTGTCCACACTTGGATATATGGCTTCTAGTAGATCGTTTATGGCTTGGCTTTGTTTATCATTTACATCAGGAAGGTCTGTTAAGGAAAAAACAACATTTTAATCTGAAATAATTGGTCTTCTCTAGCCCTCCAATGTTTTTTAATGTATTATAAATGTTTATCTTAAAATTTATTATGTTTCTGGTTCATGTCTCTATTTATAACAGCATTATCTCTTTTCAGTATTTTATGAAGATAGAAACTAGATTAAACTAAAATTTGCTTTAATTTAAAACCTCATTTGGGTACGCAAATTTTAAGAAATAGATGCAACTGAAGACCTATTTCCACTTCTAAGTGCCCTTAATATAAAATAGATGAGCCTATGGATGTCCTAAACAATAAAATACTTCTTAGTTTTAGTCTATATAATTTTTAGGCTACCAAAGGCAAATCAGAGTTCTCATAACCCAAGATGGAGAAAACATCATAAAGAATGTTACTATATATAAAAACTATTTTTTTTTTAAGAAAACATAGCAGTATTCCTATTAACCTAATTCATAATAAATTACCTAGTCTAATTGTATGGAGACATACTTATGGAAATGAAAATTTGTAGGAAAATATATAAACATGAATGACATGATACATAAGTATTTGCTAAACTTGGTCCTATAACAAGTCTCCTTAACATGACACAATTCTATTAAAACAAATGATTAAAAATTACAGATTTATTCTGGAAATAGAGCTAGTTTTATTTATTTGTGCAACAATTACAACTCTATAGGTAACTAAATATTCCTATTTTAACACTGGTTGTGTTTCCAGATACAACTCTAAATTCTAGGTAGAAACGCAGCATCAAATCTGCTATCTATTTAGAAAGAAAGAAATGATTTATTATAGCTCTTCTCATCTACTCATCTTCCTTTTTAAAAAGTAGTGTCTATAAGAAAGATAACACTTTCCTTCACAAAAGTTTTTCTAGAGTGAGTATTGGCAAGAAGAGTGCACAATAATCCAGCAAATCCATTTATCTATTCCTGCTACAAGTCAACTCCATACTAAAAAATAACACATAACTACCAAAAAATTAACTTCTTTTCTAATAGTACTTAATTAAAAAGTTAGATTTGAAACTAATCTTTATAGACTGGCTTTTCATTTACATCTCAATGATAAAAGGAAGTATAGTAGATCCTATAGCAACAGGAAATTTCCAGACACATGTGAAATTTTCATTTCATCTATGTCCTGTATCATGTTTTAAATCAGTTTCATGCTAATGATTAACACAGGACTTAGGATAACTGAAATTTGCATTTCATTCCCATCCCAAAGGTTAACTTAAAATCACACAAAATCCATACTGCAACCATAATATCAAATGGACAAAATAAGTTCTATATTAAGTCCACAAGAGTTAAAACCCTGAACAAGAATAATGAAAGTAACCTATTACTTATTAACATATTTTAAGGAAATTACATTAGTTTTTTTTAAAACAAGAAAATAACACCATTACATATACTGCTAACTTAATCACAGAGGGGCAATACATTTAATTCAACAAACATTTGGTTCCACAAAGACTTTATTAGCCTACTATCTACCTTTACCTATTTCAGATCTCAAGTTAGCCCATAATACAATCTAACTTGTGATAAAAAGACTAATATAAATTTCACTGAGAACAAAACTGACCTTCAAATCAAGACCCAGAGATCAGAAAGATTAGTAAATATTTTTTAATGTTCTCTACCATTTCCAAGAAATCAACTCATTTACTCATTCTTTACTCTATTCTCAACAATCTCATTTACTTAAGGGGAATCTAAGCAAAAATCTAAGTCATACCTGGTCAAAAGTTGTTAAAGACGTAAAGAGGAAAAATATCAATACCACCCTTCAAGCATTAATTTAACTTACAAAAATCCTGAATATAACCTATATGATCCATATGAACACTCAAAAACAATATTCAGTATTTTAATACAAACAGATATATTCATAAATCTAACCTCATATATCTTTAGAAAAACCCAAATGAAGAGCACATACAGTCTAAGAAACTGAATACAACATTGAGTCAAGTATTTAACTTTATTCTCTATTATTAAATTATCCATAACTAGATATCCATAATTTAACACAAACATATAGTATAAGAATACTTAATTGTAAAATGCATAACTGAATACATAAATAAAACTTACTGTCATCCATCTGGAGACTTGGTGGGCAATAGAATTTTTTATGGGTAATTAAATTTGGTAATCCTCTGAAGAGACTGCGGCATAATTTACATTCAAAAATAGTGTCCACATCTTTTAATAAAATATGCTTAAGTTGTTTAGTTCCTGAGGGAAAAAAGAAAAGAAAACTTCACACAAAAGGTAACTTTAATATGTACTTTTTTAAACTGGGCAACCACTGTTGACAACCCAAAAATGCAGTTTTACTCTTTAAAAACAAAATATACAGTCAGTGCCAATTTCTACTACCATGTATTCAGAATTAAGTTATAAACTAAGTTCTATGCAAACATCCTACTATCATTTAGATATTAGGGGAGCTAAAATTGATGCTCTTTTTCTAATGCAACAGCCAATCAATTCTTGGGATAGCCTAACAGTGGTTCAAACATCTGTTTGATCATCACAATAACCTGGGAATAAAGATATATGTGATCCACCGCTAAAGATTCTAATTCTATGGATCTGGAGTGGGACAGAATAACTAAATGTTCCCATTCTCTCCCATTTACTGCCAGAGTTTTTGGCTGGTTCTTCCAGCTCTTTCTGCATTAGGACCTGAACATAGAGTTTTGTAATACATTTTCCCCCGACACTCTTAAAGAAGGTCAAAACTGTCACAGGCTGGTCTGTGACTTTCCTTTCTAAATTCAGCTCAAATTATTTCAGGTTCTGGGCCAACACAGGATTATGGCCACTTACTGTGACGGTAGTTGTCCATAATTTTGAATTTTGCTTAGGCCTCTTGTTATCAATATAAATTTATTCAAAACCTTTCTCCCTCAAACCCCAATTGCGATTAAATACTGACATAGTAACTAGTTTGAAGTCTGTCTTCTCCACTAGATTATGAACTCCAAAGTAGCCAACACCAAGTCTGTCTTATTTATAAGTATAAAGTGCTCAGCTCTAATAATGCTCAATAAATATTCGTTGAAAAAATGCCAGTGATTTAGGGAACCTGAGCACTGTAACAAAAGATCAAAAGGCAAAGAAAAAATAAATGGCAACAAGCATCTGATCTTTGAAATAAAAACATCCACAGGAAAAAATACACAACTGGGAAAAGGTCTTTTGTCACTGATTCCTATAGGTCTTTGCCACAGGTAAAATGAAAAAATTAATATGAAGCACTTTCCTAATTAAGGAGCCTTCAGTTTCATCAAATAAAAACATATGATAATAATATTCACTCAAATTAAACAGGAAAAAAAAAAGCATCCTGAAAAATATCTTTAAGACTAGCTAGGTGCAAAGTGTTCATTCCATCATTCAACGAGCATCTATCCGACTATTTAGCTTGGGACTACTGAAGAGTAAACACAATCTTAGTAGTATAATTAATACTAGAGAGTCCATAAAAGTTAAGCATTTCTAATTCAATCTTTTGCAATCTGTTTACATTGAATTTTTGTATTAATTACCATTGTATATTTTATCACCATTTTGACTACAGGCCAGCCCTCAAAATTCTACTGCAAAAAGACTGATTGCCAGATCATTAGAACTTTACTAAGTCTTTAGAGATTCCAATTCTGATAGCTGTGTGACCTTAAAGAGTTATATAATCTTTGCACTTTCGTTTATCCATCTTGTAAAATGAACAAACTAAACCAAACCTATCTTGGAGAATTATGAAAGAAAATATGAACCTAAATCAGAAAACATAAATGTTAAAAAATTCAGAAGACAGCCTGGGTATTACTCTTTATATAAAAGTAAATCATGTACATATATACATGCGTACATACACACATTATTTGTGCAGTCCAATTCACATTACAAAATATATTGGCAATAGACTGCTCAAAGTTCACAGTTAACCTTGTAAGTGACTGACAGACTAGGAGAGGCAGACTGATGGTAAAAATACTTTAAATAAAAACCTCTCTAACTGATCTACATGAAGTTCTCAGGAAGTATAGTTGGGTGTAGTACCAGTAGGAAGAAAACATAGGAAATATTTGCACACTTTAATTAAAAGACCTGCAAGACCTACACTAAAGATTCAATTCTGCCTGTACGGGTAGTCAGAAAGAACTACAGAGGGATACAGAAATAACCTGAACTAGGTTAACTTAAGAATTCAGCTGAAGGGTAGTAGCTTGGGGGGTGGGTTATCACTTTATGAAGGGTTTAAATGTCTAACTATCACATGGCTTTGTACACGTGAAACTAATAAAAAAAAATAAACAAAAAAGAAAGAATTCAACTGAAGAATTAAATGAAAAATACAGTATGAGGTTACACATAAAACACAGTTACTTGTAAAAATATAAGACTGCATCCCTAAATCAGACATATCCCTTTGTTTACCAGGTTCTCTCAATCAACCATGAAAAATATATATATTAATTCTTATATATACATTACTAGCTATAGAGTTAGTTATATTCAGTAGTGTGCCCAATAAGCATTAAAAAGAAGTATTTAGCTCTAACCTTGACTTGTCACTCTTAATTATCGATCACAAACGCTCCCTCACCCCCACTCCACCTACACAAAAGGCACACATACACAATTGTGTTGATCTGGGCATAACAAGTGTGCTTCAGATCCATGGATTCACCAAATTCTATTTCTCTGTCACTTTTAAGGCCTTCACCTATGTTTTTTCTGTTCTCTGTGCTTATAACATTCTCCCATTTCCCTAGTCTGGTTCATCTGTTGTGATCCTTCAGATTCCAGGTTAGATGTCACTTCCTCCAGGAAGCCTTCTCTGATCCCACCTATTTTTTTGTTAAGAATTTTTCATCTATATTCCCATAGCATCCTACACATCTAGATTATCCTACTATCTTGTAATTAGTTACTTTTCTGTATCCCCATTAAACTGGAACCTCTAAAAGAACAGAGAAGGTATCTTTTAATGCCCACCACTATATTCCCAGCCCTCAGGACCATGCCTGGTTGACATTTTTTAAATGACATATTGAAGAGCTTTCTCTATGTTTAAGAAAACCTCTATAAATAAGATGTTTTTCTAGTCTATGTAAAGGTGATCTGAAAAAAGGGATCTGAAAGATTTTCTAATTCTATTTACACATTTTACAAATGAGAAAAATAAGATGTCCCTCATTCCACAAATACAGATAGTGACAGTTTTTCCCTAAGTTAGTTTCAGTAGCCATTTAAGGGTTTGTTTTTTTTCCCTTGGGGACAAAATAACTTTATGGTAATCAGCTACCATTTTCTAATTGTTTACTCACTAACAATTAGACAGCCTCTGTCAACAGCTAAAACTTTGTCACCTGAGACAACACCTGGTCAGCAACATAGTTCTTCCACAGCTCTCGATCCTGAAGAGAGCCATGCTGCCTTATTCCCAATTATTCCTTTTCCTGTCTTTTTCTTACCTTAAATTATCTTAGAAGTCACTACACACTGATTACATATCAGTATTTTTCAAAAAACCAGCCCTCTATTAAGGGTAAGGTTTTTGACGCCCAGAAATTAACTAATTAGTTAATATTTCAGATTCTCACACATAACAGGTGTTCAATAAAAATTAGTCAAACCTCATCAAAGGTTTATCTTGTGCTATTCCTTAATACCAAATATACTGTATGCATTGACAAAAAATGCGTAAAAGATTTTTTTCAAAAGGCATCAGTATTCAATTTTACATTAGGTTGGAGGGCTATCACTTTACATGACATAATATCAACTCTTCTATGCTAGACAAAAATAAGCTTTCTTTTTTTTTTTTTTTAAATATACTGATATGTTGGTTAATGACCATTTTAAGATGTGGCAGTAGTCATTTTTAAATGGTACACTTCTTGCTTTACTATTATTGACTCACACATGAGCTCAGTCTTCTTTAGGATGACTATTTAACCACAATATCATCCCAACACTGCAGGCAAATCTTTAACTCCTGTCAAACTGCCTGAGTTCCAAGGCAAGTACGAAAGAAATTTCTAACTGATCATCCCTTTATGTAAAGGTAAAAAGTAGGAAAGGTAAAAAGTAGGAAAATTTAAGAATATTAAGATTGTTATCTTACAACCACCACCTACAAGGGTTGGTGAAAACAAATTACTAGGTTAATTATGGAACATAAATTTATTTTAAGTAGAATAAAATTATTTTATTGCCTACTTGGTGAATATTTGAGTTTAGTTTAACAAATATTTACTGAACATCTATTAAATACCAGGTACAATGTTATTCACTGAAGACATGAAAGTGAACGATATAAAATTGTACCCTTGAGAAATTCCCAGACTAATATAAATGTCTGCTTTTCTAAAAACATAGCCCCAAATGACATGATTTGAAGATGAATTTAAGAGCAAATCAAACAAATAAATCTAAATTTTTCTTATTCATCCAAAAAATATCTAGTCCTATTTTAAATTGCCTACAACTGCTATGTAAGAAACAAACAAAAAATCCATCATACAGTAATATGGTACTCTCTTATTATGTATCTCTGATAAATCATAATTCCATCCTAAACTTTTGCTTAGAGTCAGAAATGAGACATCATCACCCAGTCGTGGTTTATACTAAATGATGTTAAAGTTGCTTTAAGCAATTTAACTTCTAAGAAGTTAAATGACCAGATCTAAATTTAGGAAGATAATGACAGTAACAAACACAAAGCCAATTCTCATTTTCACTACAATTTATTCCTCCCTAAAATAAAAAAAAAAATGCTGTTCGTTGTACATAGTAGTCGCGCATTCTACAGGTAGAATCTTTTTTCTGTAATATTACATGTCTCTTTTTATAATATTACATATTTCAAGAATTCAAAAAAGATGTCAATTTCATATTAAAGACTAGTTTTGAAGACCATACAAAAATGACTATCCTTCTCTTTCCTCCCATTTTTTCTGTTTCTATCCTTAGGGAAATCCATAACTCCTCTGTCTGTCTCTACCAGAAGACTAAGAATGAACATTAAGCTCAATTAAATCCATTTTAATAAACTGCTTTTTAAACTGTTATTTAAAATTTTGTTTTGGTTTGGTGAGAAAAGTCAGAAAGGAAGCTAAAATAAAAGTGTGAATGGATAGGAGGGAAATTTGAAGACACTGAGTCACAGATGTGATCCTAGAAGGATTAACACAGCCAAGCCAAGGCTCCAACAAAGGGCTGGCGCAGTAAAGGTAGGACCAGAAGTCAGGGATTCAGTGCAAAAGGCATGTCTCAAGTCACCCAACCACCAGGGATTTCAGAGTAGAAAATCTGTAGGTCTGGCAAAACAGGCAGTTTTCTACCAAAAAAAAAAAAGAAACATCTATCTATGGATAAAGGCCAAACAAGAGTGGAATGTACTATTAATAAAGCAAAGATACATAACAGTACAGAGAGTCGGCTGCTACCATATGTATTGGGAAGAAATTAAGGGATATGAGATATATGCCTCTATACGTATAGAAGGAAGACCTCTGGAAGAAGATACAAATCATATAACAGTAGTTGCCTAAGCAAAGAGAGTTATTTTTGTATTCTTGTATCTCTTTTTGTACTTCTTTATTTCTTAAAAACCACAAGCACACATCACTTATTCCAAAAAAAAAAATCTATTCAAATTAATTTACAAGTCAAGCAGAAAGAAATAAAAATATCAGAGGTCAAGCAGAATTTGTAATTTAAAGACAGGAAAACAGGCCAAAACAAAAGCTGAAGTGTGAGGCAAAGAGAATGATCAAAACTGGTCAAGCAGTCATTACAGCACACATGGCGTTGGTGGACCTAAACAATGAGTCAACTCCTTCCTCAGCCTTTCATGAACTTCCAGCTTGGGTAGGAATTAAAACCAGGTCATAGAGAGCCCAGTGTAGGTAGGAGGTGAGTCACTTATACAGGAATGATACGTAAGCTGAAGACAACTATCTGAGCTTGAAGACAAAGGTAGATATCCTAACACGTTACTATTGCCATACCTGACTTTGCCTCTGTAGGTCAACAAGAACAGAAGCATGGACTTCAAAGTTCTACCTGCAGATATCTGTCAGATGCATAACAACCAAGAGAGCTCTTTAATACGTGTGTGACCTCGCTGTAACGGAAAGAGCCTACAAAGAGATGAGTTATTGAAGGCAGGCTTGGTAGTCGAGTGTGGCCTAGACGGAACTTCCAGGAGTCTCCGAGGGGGAAGCAATCGCAGTTCCTAAGGCATACGGTCCGAAACTTCAACCCCATCCTCCCAAGGTTTCAGTTAGCCACAGCTTGAATACCTCAGTGCTAACTAAGAGCTACCTTAGTAGACTTTAGATTATCCAGATATGTAAGAGATTACTACTACTATCTTGAGGAAATTAAAATTGCTTAGTTATAAGATACATTAATGAAGTAAAATAAATCAATTTTAATCTAAAATTAGTTTCTCTGTACCAATCAGTACATTTCTAAATGATCTTTAATTTAAATTATTGGTATTTAAAGAATTAAAATTTTAGTACTTTCAGAATTTGCCTAAATAAAAAATAACTCAGAAGACAAATTTGTTGGGGACATTTAAAAAAAGAATGTATTAGCCATTTCACAGTCCCTTTACTTTAGCTAATTAAAAAATGGCGAACATAGAAAACAGATTATAACCACAGTATAATAAGGAAACAAATCATTTCATTTTTAAATATTCATCTTTCAAAGTTAAAAAAATACAGATTTTGAGTATAGGATCTTGTCGAAAAGGTACTTTTTATAAGAAAGCATTTATGAATGGATCAATTCTAACTTCTTAAACAAATAAACACTATAATACACTGAAGCAGAAAATAAGATTAATTTCAAATTATGAATTTTTAAAAAGCAAAATAGATTATGCCACCAACCAACATGAGCACAGGCATATATATGGTAAACACTAAATACTTATTGAATTAAATAATACATAAAAGCAATGTCATGAGAACTATAGATGAAAAGTCTAAGAAATGGATCTTAGAGAGTCAGGAAAAATCCTTTAGATTAAGGTACAATTTTTTTCTTGGAATACTAAAATAAACCAAATATATGCTATTTCCCTTTACAACGTTTTAAAAACAAGCACCTCAAAAAATTTCTCATCAATACAAAACATGTGATTGCCTACAAATTATCTTTTCCTTTGAATCTCAGAAATTTTTCATTAAGATAGTAAGCTTTAAAATAATAGAAGATATTCTAATCCTTTAAGTATCCATCAGTCATGTTTGCTTGTTCATATTTGACTCAATTGTCTGAAATGTCAGAGAAACCAAATCTAAGAGGTGGACAAATGGATCATAAGAATCACAGCAACTTACGATCTTACTGACAGCACAGGAGAAGTTCTAACAGTTCTCAATCATTTATATGTAGTAAGCAACACCTATTTTAAAGCATTGGATTGCAACTGCACACATACACTTATATATATAATTATTATAAAACCTAATAGAAAAACTAAACAAATTTATCTGCAGATATCAGGGCTGGAGTAAGTCTTTTTCCTATCTTGTGCTCTATTAAAGATATTTAAATTCCAGAAACTCCAGGGTTAGGCAGAAGGTGAGTCACAGAGATGATAAAGTAATTAATCTAGAACAAGTGACATCTCCAACAATCTGAGTAAATAATCTACTCCGCCAAAGCTTATAAAGACCCAGTATAATTTACTAATGCCCTTTGAGAGTTTATAAAGCATGTCAAAAAATAACAATGAATCTTTAAGAGGAAGAGGCACTTTATCAGCAAATATACCACATGTTTCTTTAACCACATTAAGTTTATTTTTAAATTAATATATAATATATAGTACTGAAAAAGAATTTATAGATCAAGTTAATATTTACTCATCCACTTTTTTAAAAATATGGACATTAAAAATATTCTATTAAAAAAAATCAACGTACACATTTTAATTTTTTAAAATTATTTCTAAGGATTTCTAGATAGTTTTTAACTACTATGTGAAGATTGAAAAATATATCCTAAAACATTCATACCTGATCGAAAGCACTCAATTATTTGCTGAATACCAGATTTGGATGTCTGTAGTGGTTGCTGTAACAAAGGAGCATCTCCGGGTTCCAGGATATAAACTACATGAAAGACAAATACCCACCCCAATCCCCACAAAAAAGGGTTATTTAAATCATTTACTCTTGCAGTAAAATAATGGCTTGCTACAATCATGTAAATGACAAGTACACTTGTATATATGTCCGATCATCGTTGTAAAGCAAAATGAAATAATGGGAAAAAAAATAACTAAAATCATTCTCAATTCAAGGCTAAAATACGGCTACTTAAGACTAGAAAATAGGTTTAAAGGCAAAGATCTTCCTATTCTGGTATTATTTAGTACATACTACCTGTTATGTTTGCCTTTTTAGTCCCCTCGAAGAGAAACCTCTATATTTAACCAAAACTCAAGGGCAATGATGGCATAGCTGTACCTCATAAACCATTCCAAAACCCTCTGGACAATCTACTACAGCATCATAAGGGAACTCAAAAACCACTGCCTAAAGGAAGAACTGGTGGAGTGCACAATGACAGATGTACAAGAATGTTCACTGCAGCACTCTGCAGCACTGTAAATAATTGAGAAAAACTTCAAACAACTTAAAAGTCTCTCAAAAGGAACCAGACTAAATGAGCTATGAAATATCTATACAACGGAATCTCTGATGGCTGTTAGAAAGCATGAGTTAGATCTACATGTACTGACAACAAAAGATGTCAATAATAGATTGTTAAGAATATGATCTTTTATATTAATATAAATTAATATATTTCAGTAGATACAGACAGGCATAAATTTAACGTATATTTGTGTATATGTATAAATGCTAATATGAACACAAAAAGTCTGCTGGGATGACAAAACTTAACAAAGGTTCTGTCAGGGTGGGTTTACAGGGGTGATTTTCACTTTCTGCCTCCCTTACACTTCACTAGTACTTCAGAGCCTTGGCTTTTAGAAGCGTGCATTTGAGAAAGAACATATTTTTATAAGTAAAAATATTTCTTTTTTAAAAAGAAAAATTTTTATTTTCCTATACAGAGGTCTAGACCATCCCTGCTTTCCAAAATTCTCAGATTAGCAGAACAAATATGCAATCAATCAGATAATGGTGATATGAAACAAGGTAAGTGAAAAGGAAAACTGAGTTTTCCATCAGATATCAAATAGAGATGGCTGTGGTGGAGAAAACCGGCCACTTTAATTACCTCTTGTTTCAATATACTATAACGTTCTACTCGACTATTACCATCTTAACCCAGGATCACCTGCTCAGTGTGGGGAGATAAAGAAGCTTACTTCAGTAACATGTGCGGCTACTGCTTCACGGCCTGGGCTTGGACAGCACTGAACTTTCGGATAAGGGTTTGGCTAAACCCTGTACTATGTATATAGACACAGCCTTAGATTCTTTAAGGCTTCAAGACTTGTGCTCAGTATACACAAATAAGAGGAACTATGTCTCAGGACCACGTCACTTCATTAAGCAAAATTCTCCTAATGTTAAGAGATACTTTAGAGGTATTTTAAATAAATTCAGAACATACACACAAACACAACTCACTCTGATAACATCTGACATTGGCACTAACTGCAGTGATGACGACTCCAGGCCTGGACTGACTGCGCTGAAATTCCTTTTCTGCTAACTAGGGCAAATTAAAATCTCTGATGTCTGTTTTCTCTAAAATAGGGATAATAAAAATACCTAAATCACAGGCCTGTGTGAGAATTAAATTAGCTAATGCAGGTAACCTGGTTAAAACAGAGCCCAGAACATAGTAAGTGCTCAATAAATGTTCTATCGCCATCATCGCCATCACCGCCATCACCGCCACCACCGCCACCACCGCCACCACCACCACCGTCATGTACAAATCAATTGCTTTCCTGACACTAAAAACTGAAATCTTTTCCAAAATCTAAGAGAAGTAATAAAATTCAACCCCTTAGAGAAACAATAGCAAAAGTTTATAAATAGATTGGTGATACCATTTATTCGGATTAGATGAATTTCTTTCCAGTATTTGTACATTATAACTGATAACTGTTCACAAAATATAACTACAACAAAAAAGGATGGAAATTGTACAACCGTAAAAAACTAAAAGCTTCAAGGTCTGGCCCTATAAGTGGCAAGAATTCTAGAAAGGGAGAATGAAAAAACAGTAATGATTAAGGGAGGGAATAAAGGAAAAAAATGGAAACTTAATTAGAGCCCCCTTCCTCATTTAGGTCCATTCTCCACAAAAGTTTCTGTAATACACCAAATTTTACTTCCACGCGACATCTGATTTTAAAGCAAGCGCTAAATTTTGTTACCCATCACTGCTACCACCAGAATACATGTACATCCTGAGATACCATTCAAAATAACCCCAGGTTTAGTTACGCGTGGATACATCCACTTGGTAGACACATTTGTGTAGTTCCCATTTAAGAAACTGTTCTTCCTTCATTTGAAAACATACATTAAAAAACATTATGTATTAATATTTTATAAAGTTGCTTCTTACATATCACTTCCCACAGGTTACATGACCATTTAGGGGGGAAAAAAAACAACATCTGCCTCCAACCAAAAAAACCCCAACCCTCAGAAGTTAACATGTTTCTTTATGTCCTTCCAATAACACAATTCCAGAATAAAATACTTATTTTTGTAAGAGTGCCTCCTACCTTTTTAAAAGCCCCTTAAAAGATCCTTTTGCTTACGATGTCTGGGATTTACTTACAAATAGAGGGTGGGGAAGAGGGTAATCATCCGGAGGGAAGAATAGAGATAAAAAGAGACTGCCCATGTATTGATAACTGACCGGAGCTGTAGGTTCCTTATACCATTCTCTCTACTTGAGAATGTTTGAAAACTTCTATAATAAAAAAGATTCTTAAAACATCACTAAGAAAGTACTTCACATACACTGACACAAACTGACCCATCCTATCAAGGCCTCCTCAGGGAAACACTGCTCTCATCCAAGGAAGCCACCCACTATTCATAATGCAAACCAGGACAGACCTCTCAGAAGAACCCATTCAAAGAATTTCTCAAACGTCATGTCATTTTCTTCTATTGTAATATATTCCTCTCAGTACTGAAACCATCCTCCCACTCAGCACCTACCTTCCTCTGAAATAATGACAATTAACTACCCTGTAAGTTACAAACTTCTACCTTTCCACTAAACTAAATGCTCAAAAAGTATTCAATTATAGCCAAGAAAGCAAAGAAACAATAACTACTTTTGACCTGATAATCTGAAAAATAAACTGCATGGAAAGTTTATGGTAAAATAAAGTTGAAATGTTTTAATTATTGCAACTTATCTGATTTCTTGTTAAGGGGAGAGAAAAAAGAATCAAGAAAGTTCCAATGGATATTAAAAAGTTCAACTCTAGAAAACGTCTGTAAAAAGACAATAAAGTCTCTACATAATACACTAAAAAAGGTGTGGTCACAACTTATTTATGTCTCTCTCTTTCCACTCAAAAGTTCTACGAGGGAATGCCCTTCCCTGTTTGTTCACCACTTACATCCCAATTGCCTCGGACAGTGTGCCGAGCACCAAACAGGTGCTCAATACCAATTTGTCAAAGAAATGAAGAAACTTCTTCCTAAATGAGATTTCATTAATTAATTCAACCAAAAGAACCTGAAGTGTTTTCAGAAATAAACTGAAATAAAAAGCCAGTGGAACACAGGTATAAAAGGCATTCACAGCCTTCTATTTCAAAACTAGCAAATTCCATTCAACATTTGGTAAAAGAAGTGGTTTATCTTCACTTCAAATATACAAAACATGCAGTGTGAAAGAGTGCTGAGAGTTAGATAGGTAAAGGGACAGTTGAATAGAAACTGGCTCCCCTCCTGGAACTGCCTGTTTTATAAGCAGAGGTGAATTACTGATTTTTCAGCAAATCAGTGGGGATAGGGTCATAGTACGAATTTTATTCTCATGTGTACCAAAGTTTTCTGAAAATGGAAGTTCTTCCCCTTTACCATTGCCAATTTTTCCCATTAAGGAAAAGAATACTTAAAATGAACTCTACTGTGATAAAACTGAGTACATTAGTATACTACTAACTGCAGTTAAAAATACTCCAACAAAAGTCCTAATAACTTTTAAGTCAAAAATAATGGTAACACCTGCCTTTAACGAAAGCAGCCTTTATTTGGTTTAGTGGTAGTATGTTCCATAACTCCCTTTTAAGTTGTTCTTCTGTTTGTGACAAAGCACCTCAAACCTCTAAGTAGAAAAACTATCAATGGTTTGCGTATCACATTCATCAAATGAAAGTTTTCTAATATTCTTCATGAGACTCCAAAGAGCAATGTTTTCATTTCATCAATTCGACTTTTAAAAGTTCCACTGCATAAATTTGCTGATAATACTTACGTATTCTACCTAAATCATCAGATGTTCTTTATTTTGAATACAGTATGTTCTGGCCAAGAAATTTTTTTAAAGGTTGCACTTGGCAAAACCTGATTCTCCCAACAAGCTGAGTTCCACAAACTTTTTTTCAGTCCAAACTACACTCATTTTAGGCTTTAAAGTGTTAGGCTTTAAAGTGCTATTCTCTGATAAAAATACCCAAGAGACTTGTAAGTTTTTCAAGTTTAAATGAAACAACTTTCACGAAGCTAAAAGCTAGCATTTTACTAGTTATTTTTTTCCTTTCTCTTCAGTTTTAAATATTTGCAGAACATGGGGGAATACTACCAACTGCAGACTGCCTTGAAAGAGGAGAGAGGAGGTGATGGATCTTGTGGAAAAGATTTAAGGTGACACCTGTACTTTTTCTAAGGGATCAGGCAGGGGAGACCTCTTATTTGTACCAGCAATGTAGCTTTATAACCGTTTTGATGCTGGGAAAATTATAGCCTGCTTACTTAAGAATGATTTCTTGGGCAGGAGTAAAAGAAAACTAGGGTAGAAGGAAACAGAAGGGGGAGCGGTTCTGAGGGGAGGGCACCGTAACTGGAGAAGGCAGGGGGATGCGTACCTGGTTCACAGCATCCGTGATGATGGTGGTCAGTCTGACAGTATTTGTCCCTCAAAGGCATTTTCAGTGGGCGCGACCTACTTTCCTTTTACTGTAAGAAGCTCTTCATTGCGGCTTGGCTGTTGAGAGAAGCACAGACCCGTCACTCACCCCGAACTTCCTGGGGAGGCTCTGGGTGCATTTTCCAGCTCCGCTCCCTTCACCCGCCCTCCGCTGTCCCTCCGCGGACCCGCACCTTCTTCTGGAACAGAAACAACAAACACGCACTAAGCGCCTCCAACCCCAACTCGCGCACAGGTTCCTCGCCCGACCCGGAAACGCAGTCTCCGGCGCACGGCGCAGGGCGACGGCCTGGCCGGCTGGGCGGTCGGCGGCGGCCTCGCCGTCCCGGGCGGGCGCGCGCGGAGACGGAGGCGCGGAGCGCGGCGGGCACGGCCGGCGCGGGGGCACGCGGGGCGGCCGGGTGGGGGCGAGGTGCCCGGGGCGGCCGCGACGCCTCTCCCGGCGACCGGCCCACGCCCCCCCCCGCTACGCACGTGCGTTGGGGTCTCCCCGGCGGAGCCCCTGTCCCCACAACCGAGTGCGCCCAACTTACTTAACTCCTAGGGCGGGCCGGCGGGCAGGCGGAAGGAAGGAAGGCCGGGCGGCCGCAGGACAGCCTGGCGTGGGAGGCGGCTTCGGGCCCCACCTGGCGCGGCCTCCGCGGACCACGCGAAGGGAACTGGGGTTCCGGCCCGACGCGCTCCCAAAGAGTCCCCGCCGCCGCTGACGCGGAAGCGCCACAGCTCACCACGTCCCTCCGCGAGCCGAGGCGACGGCTGCGGCGACTCACGGCGTCCCTCCGCGCTGTGGAGCCGGCGAGCGGGCGGCGCGCGGGTGCAGGCAGTTGACAGGAGGAACCGCCCCGCAGCAGCCGCCGCCGCCTCCGAGGAAGCCGGAACCGGAGCGGGCTGGCCCAGAGGCGCCCCTCACCCGGGCAACGGCTGCCGCCGAAGCCCGGCTCCCCCCAGCGCCGCTCCACCTGCAACGGTCCCTCAGGCTTTTGGAGAGGGGCGAAGAAGAATGGGGGTCTCCCCCCTCCTGGGGCCTTTTTTGGTAGTAGTAGTTGTTTCAGGAAACTTTATTAAGTCAGTCCCTCTCTTTCTCTGTCTCCCCCTCCCAGAAGAGCCTGCGCTACCGCCGCGGAGCGGGTAGGAAGGGGGAAGCAGAGACTCTCCGGCAGCGACAGCGAGCGACTGACTGACCCCGGACGGAGATGGGGCGAGGGCAGGAAGTGACAAGCTCTCGGAGTGGGTGGGGGGAGTGTGGCCGGCACGCCCGGGAGCGCCGCGCGCATGCGCCCGGCCCGGCGCCCCCGCCTGTGGGGAGGCGAGCAGCGGCGGCCGGGCGGGGGGAGGGAGCGGGGGCGGATGGTGCGGGGGCCGCGGCCGGCGACCGAGCAGGCCACTCGCCTGCGCGTCCTCCCGCCGGCAGATGGAGAGCCGGAGCCCTGAGCCGCGCGCGCCGGGGGCAGTGAGGCCCCAGCGCGGCTTTCGCGCCCCGGACACGGGCTCCTCCGCCACCAAACTGTTGCTGTCGCTTTTTGCTTTTCAATGGAACTGAAACAGGGAACGTTGGTAAAGAACTGTTGGGAGAGGCTTGGAGAACGTGTAAGCCGTGAGAGGTGATTTCCGAAAAGGTGGTGGGCGCCCTTATAAATGGTAAACGACCTTTTTTTTTTTTTCACCCAACAATTTCCGTAGTGTGCCTCAGAGCTTCGGGGTTTTTATCAGGTCCGTGGGAGGAAAACAGTCTAGTGGTGGTATTGATTCCAGCGGCGCTTCGCTTTGGAACCCGAAAGTGAAGTTGGGTCACGTGGGCAGTACGCACTTTCCATCCTCTTCTGCGCCTGCATCCTGCTTGGAAAATCCCCGAAGATGGAAGATCGCTGTCGTCTGTCCAATTCAGCAAACCCGTGTTCCACTGCTTGAAGACCGGAGAGCCACCTCCTCCACCGTCAGCCCAACTCCTGGAACGGAAATCTTCAAGAAGCACATATGTGCCGGGAGATTTTAAGGGAGAAAAATTGCCCCTCCGCTTTGTTGATACCCCACCACCAAGCTCCACTGAAAACCTTGGAAGTTGTCTAAGTTGCCAGTTTGGGGGGTCCTGAAAAAGCAAAGTTTAGTTAGGTAGGCCCACGATGCGTTTTGGAAGAGGAAACGACTGACTAAAACCCATTTTCAAAATCCAAAGGAAAGTTTTGAGTAGGCCTAGTATTAATAAATTGGTTATTGTAAAAATATTGAATGAAGCATTTGCATAGATCTTGGGGGAGTGTAGCAGCCTGATTGTGGGGGTAACAGGAAAAGGATAGAAAAATTAAGAACTTTTAAAAATTTCCACGTGATACACACCAGTCATTTAGTATTATGATCAGGTCTTTTCTGTCCCATTGTCAAGAGCATCACACAACATCAAACAAAAACGTAAGGAAACACCACAATTTATAAATCAACTTAAATGATGATACATCCATATGAAGATGTCTGTTATGCAGCCAAAATGTATAACATTTTGTATAATATTTAATTGTATGCAATATGCTTAAGCAAAAAAAGCAATGTTTAATGTGATACCTTAATGGAATTATAGGTGATTTTTATTTAACACAAGATCTATAGTAAAATTTGAGGTGAAATATTTTCTTAATTTTTGGAGGATCTTTTCCTAACTTTTACTTAATAAGCCTATTTGTCACAGGTTTTAAAATGAATGTACAATTTTATGTTTCCATAAACCTGAAAGGGCATTGCTTCAGATATGTGAGAGTTATATATGTTTGCTGACCAGATGTGAGTACAAAAGTTTAGTTTTCTCAGTAAATGCAATGTTATTTATACTTTGAAAGTGGTTCTGACTAGAGGGTCCTCAAAATTGCTTGCTATTCAAGTAAGTTTTAGACAATATGAAAAATTAGAGACAAGATTGAAATGAGCTTAATGGGTAAAACAAATATTGAACACTGAACCACAGAATTTTAAAGATGAAAAGAAACCATGGAAATTATTTGGTGAACCTTACTTTATAGATGACAAAACTGAAACCCAGAGAAGTTAAGTGATTTGCCAAAGGTCACACAGTAACAGAACCCTGTCTAGGACCTAAATTATTCCCTTCTATAACATACCAATATTAGTATCTGACATATATTGAATAATTAATATGTTTTAAGCTCAAATGTTAACTCATTCCTATCAACAGTTCAATAAGATTTTGTTATTCTACAGGTGGGGAGTCTGAGGCAAACATAAGACAACTCATCAAGGTTACAGCTGATAACACAACTGAGCCAGCATCTGAATCCAAGTAGTATGGCTCTGGAACTCACAACCTTGTCATTATGCTATATTGCCTTTCCAGAGTTTTCTACACTATACCATCCAGAGCTGTTTTCAATCATTGCAAGTGAAAGAGGAGCCAGTAGATCCTGTTAGTTGTGAAAGGTATTAAAATGCTATGTACAAGTTCATGAAGTGGAGATGGAGTTGCTAAAATCCCAAGAATTTAATTGGAATTTCACAGGGCTCTAGAGTTTAGAGAGACTTTGAACACCATCTATAATATCCCCTCTATCTCTGAAGACACTGGGCACAAAACTTCCCAGAAAAAAATGATCTGTCTTCCCTTCCACTTTTGACTGCAGCAATATAGATGACTCATCATAACAGCTTTAAGAGACTTTTTTTTCCTTTCTTCCGCCTCCCCACCCCACTCCAGTTCAAGCCTTTGTTTCTCAGTCTAGTTGTATAGGACACAGCTCCCTGGCCCATGCTGGTGTTATGAGCCTTACGCTCCCCCCACCCACCCCAGGCTGAGGCAGTGGGTCCTCGGTCATCAGTCAGCCGCTCACGACAACTCACGGCAGCTCTCGCAGGCTGCCGGCCGCTCACACGCCACCGGCCACTCAGGGCAGCACACAGTAGCCCACAGCAGCCCAGCTCCAGGGAGAGCTGTTATTCACAGTCTTAGCTGTAGAGGGCGCAGCTCATTGGCCCATGTGGGAATCGACCTTGGCATTTGGAGCACGGAGCACCAACGACCTGAGTCTCCGGCCAGCCCTAAGGGACTTTCTTGGTCCTTATAGTCTGAAAGTACATCCTAATGATGAACCTAAGACCCTTTTACAGTTTAAAACCGTGTTACCGTTTATAACCGTATTATATTGTATTATACCTGGGTCTAGAATATAATATAATGCTGGGTCTTATATTAATTTTTGCTCCAAAAGACGCATTAGACTTGATGGTCCGGCTAGGTCTTATTTTCGGGGAAACACGGAATTATTCTCTCATCTTGAAGGCAGAACACACACATTGCTGCATAACAAACCACCCTAGAATTAGTCCTTAAAGTCATTTGATGTGCTCTCAAGTCTATAGATCAGTGATTTGAACTGGCCTTGCCGGGTATCATGCATGTAACTGCCACAGTCATCTGGCAGCTTGACTGGGAGCACTCATGACTGGCAGTTGGTGTTGACCTTGGCACTGGAACCTCTCTCTCTTTGTAACCTTACCCACAAGGGAAGCATGGGCTTCTCTATATGGGGGCAGCATGCCAAGTGGGTACAAAATGGAAGCTGCTTTTGAAGCAGACCTTTTGAAGCAGAAGTTACATGAATGACCTCACTTCCACCATGTTCTATTAGTCAAAGTTAAGTCAAAAGGCCAGCACAGATTCAAGAACTGGGGAAATAGATTCCCTTTTTTGATGGGAGGAGGAGCAACGTGACATTTCAAAGGGATACGCATATAAGAATGGGAGAAATTACTGTGATGATCTTTGCATACAGTATATTACAATATATAATTCAAGAATGACACTAGCTAATTAAAACTGCTGACTTTTGTAATGCTTGATGATACCTTTGAGAACAGCAAAACAAGGAAACGCTAGTCAAACCTATTCTTTAAACTGACTAATTGGATCAATTTGATGGCCTTGTGTAGATAAACTTTTGTGATTCCTCAACTTTTATCCTTAGACTTCTTTCTCATCATTTTATTGCTTTCGTTAAGATTTCCCATCTGCTCTAAACAGATCCCACTAAAACACAGCATAAAAACCTAACATCAAGTAGAAGCAATTATCGTTCCCATAGGACCTATATACTCTGGTCCAGATTTTGCTACCTTTGATTATAATGTGGCATTGTACAACACAAATAAATTCATGACTGTACAAATCAAATTACAGGCCAAAATAAAGGCTGAGAGTTTAGAAACGGTCATGGAAAACTGATTTAGAAGGACAAATATTAAACTGTTGATCTATTTTCAACTACATGGAACTTAACACCTGATATTGTGCAAGCAACATAATATGAAAAAAAGATGCTTTCCCTAAAATGCTTATTTTTAGGAGAGTAGAGAGTAGTTGCACCTGGGTTGGTAACCAGGAGCTAAGTTGCCTACTAGTACTAAACCCCTGACATGGACTTGTATCTTCCATTCCTGGGGCTAAAGGCACACTTAGGCCTTGCTGGCCAGGTGACACAATGCATGCGCCAGGCTGCCGTGTGGGCACCACGTCATACCTGACAGATCTTCCATTCAAACTCATTTCTGATATTGAAGTGAATTCCATTTAAAAAATACTTTTTATTTGGTGGAATTTGTAAGTAAATCTGTATTGTAATCTGATAATAATTGCTAATGATAATTTTGTCACTTGTTGAACTCAGACAATGTGCTAAGTACTTCTTAGTTTTTCACTGAATCCTTACAAAGATTCTGGGTTAGATATTATCCCATTTTACAAATGGGGGAAAGATATTTACATCTAAGCTAAAATTTAAGTGTAGGTCTGTCTGAATGCAGGCCCTGTGCCTCAAGTTACATATATTTTGATTATTCCTAACATTTTATTACCTGCCCCTGGAGCCTCTAAGCTCTATTTGTAACTGCCGATGAGACAGAGCATCTGAATTTCCGCAGGCATTTCATAATTAGCAGGACCATAACTGGACTTACCTTCTCACCAAATCTGTCCTTCCTCTTCCAAAATTTCATCAACAGTTGTTATCCATTCAGGCTATTAAGGTAGAAGCCTTGGAGTCATAGAGAGGAACATATGCAAAGATGCAAAGTAATACGAGTTATTTGTGTACAAGATTTCTCATCTCTCTTATCCCCACCTAACCTGTCACCACAAACAACTAGTTATACCTCAGAAAGGCCTAGGATATACAGTTTTCTCTCTCCACATGCACCATCAGTCTTCTAGAACAAAACCTCATCTCTGAACCATTGCAATTACTACTCCCATGGTCTCCCTACCATCAATCTCCCTCACTCCATTATTCCACACCGTCAACAAAATTATAGTCCAAACAAATCTAACAATATTACTCCCCAATTTAAAATCCCTGTTGACTGCCAATTTTCTACGTGAAAAAGTCAGATCTTAAGAAGAAGCATTAGCAAAAAGAGCATGTGCTTTGGAGTCTGATGAATCCAGATATTAGTCCTATCTTCATCACTCATGAGTTTTGTGTCTCTAAGCAAGCAAGGAACTCTCTTGAGCCTCAGTTTCCTCTGCTACACATTGCTTTCGGTGTTGTGAGAAGTCAGTTAACAAAGCACCCAGCAGGACCTGGAACACCATACAGGGTATGATGAGAACAAACACTTATAATGATACCTGTCCCTCCCATAACTTTACAACACTATGCTCCAAACACACAATCTCTCACACTTTGCAGAAACCAACAAAGCAAACAGTCGTTAAACTGGGTGGGGAGAGAGTATGAGACAGGGAATTTTAGAGATGTTTGTTGTGTGGTTGTATCCATTTGTTAAAGCAACTAATAAAATAGTGGTTACCTTTGAGGGAAGGAGAGTGCTGGGAAGTACATTGGATGGGGGTGTGCCAATTTTGGGGTTACTGGCCATTTTATGCATCTTGACCTCAACGATCATTGCATATTTATTTGCTTTGTAGTAATTCAATAAACTGATAGTTATGTTTTATGCACTTTTATGAATGTGTATAACATTTCACAATAAAAGTATTTTTTCAAGTAGCTGATCTAGGTTTTAATGCCTCTGAACTACATCCAGCATTAAGTTAGAAAGTACCTTTGTACATGCTATTCCTCATGCATGGAAATATTCTTCCCCTTCACCTGGAAAACGCTTACTCTCCTTCAAGACCTACTTCAGATGTCACTACCGTGAAACTAGTTCCCACGGACAAATAATTGCTCCATCTTCCTGCACCTGTAGTGCACCATTCTGATTAAATATCTGACTCTCCCATTAGTCTGAATTCATCAATGAACAGACCATACCTTATTCCTCTTCGTTTTGCTATCATCTACCTGACACATAATAGGCAACCATTAAAAGTTACTGGATGGGCTTAGATGAATGAATTTTCATTTCAACTGGGCTAAAGAAGAAATATTTACAACATTCATTCCTTGCAATAAACGTAAGGAAAAGTTTGGTGGGGAAAATCAATTTTAGTAGTCCGGTTTAGTTAGGCCCTTGGCCTAATAGGACATCCATTTTCAGTGTACAGAACAACCATGTAAGGACAATTAAAGGAAGCACTATTATATAGAATTAGTAATGCTGTAGAATAATATATGCTATAGCTGGACACTTGAAACTACTAACCATTCATTAGGGAAAACCTTCATTATGATTTTATTTTTGTTTTTATAAGGGGTGGTTTTTTGTTTGGTTGGTTTTCTTTAACTTGTAATTTTAAAATAATTTCAAATTTAAAAATAAATTGCAAGAATACAAATAATTCCCGTGCTTCTTTACCCAGATTCACCAAATTTTCGCATTTTGTCACATTTGTATTCTCTCTCTCTCTCTCTCTCTCTCTCTCAAACCATATACATAAATGATTTTTTTGAACCACTGAGAGTAGGTTGCATACATCAAGCCCCTTTCTTCCTAATTACTTCAGTGTGTATTTTCTAAAAGCAAGGATATTATTATCTTACATAAGCACAATAGTGTTATCAAATTCAGGAAATTTAACATCTATACAATTTTTTTGTTTAACCTATAGTCTATATTATACTCTTATCAGTTATCCTGATGATGTCTTTTATGAATTTTTCCCTTTTTGCTCCAGGATGACATACTGCATTTACTTATGTCTCTTTACTTTCGTTTAACCTGGAACCATTCTTCAGCCTTTCTTTGTCTTTCATGACAATTAAATTAATACAGGCCAGTTGTTTTATAGAATGAGTCAATGTTTCTGCATGATTAGATTGATGTTTTACATTTTTTGAATGGAACAGAACATAAGTGATGTGGTGTCTTTCTCAGGGTATGACATCCAGAGACATGTAATGTCTGACATTAATCTTTTTTTTTAATTAAGGTATAATTGACATATAACATTATATTAGTTTCAGGTACAAAACATAGTATTTCAATATTTGTATATATTGCAAAATGATTACCACAATAAGTCTAGTTAATATCCATCATCATACATAGTTACAAATTTTGTGTGTGGGGGATAATTTTTAAGATCTACTCTCAGCAACTTTCAAATATACAATACAGTACTATTAACTGTAGTCACCATGCTGTACATCATATCCTTCGGATTTGCTTATTTTACAACGGCAAGTTTGTATCTTTTGATCCTGTTCACCCATTTCACCCACTCCTCCCACCTTCCACTTCTGGCAACCACCAATATGCTCTCTGTATCTTTGAGGTTTTATTTGGTTTTTGTTTTTGTTTTTGTTTTTTTAAGATTTCACATATGAGATCATATGGTGTTTATCTTTCTCTGTTTGACTTATTCCACTTAGTATAATACCTTCAAGGTATTATGTTGTGGCATATGGCAAGATTTCCTTCTTCTTATGGCTAAATAATAACCCACTGTGTGTGTGTGTGTGTGTGTGTGTGTGTGTGTGTGTGTGTGTACACATACATACATACACACTGGTTTAAGGTTTTAGTTTTTCCAATAAATAGTTACCTTTTTTCTTTTTGTTATGAATAAGTAACTTGTAAGAAGATAACAATGGTTTTATTATAGACTCCTTTTAACTACTGATCTTAATAATCCCACTTAGGTTTTAGAAATTATCAAGACAAGAGTAAAAGTTAATTGACTAGAATATAATTAGAAACTATGATTAATTATGTAACTGGAAACTGTATTTTGGTTTGCTCTTATAAGATATGAAGTTAGAAAAAAAAGTTTGTAATTACCCTGGGTGCTAATTTAGTATCAGTAAATCCATTCAACCAACATTTACTGAGTATCTGTTATATTCCAAACATCATGCTAAATAGAATACACAGATAAGTAAGACAAGATTTCTTTCCATTAGTCAACAAAAATTTCCTTAGTGCCTATGCACTAAATCATAGGAATATATCCATAAATAATTTAGGAAATTCTTACCCTCCTAGAGTTTCTAGTCTAATTATTGAGGAGATTCTAATCTAATAATGGTGGCATGTAAAAAAATGTATTATTTCATGATAATTATATAAGACAAGAACAAGAGAGATGACTGAAACCATGGATTTATAAGGTCTTATACACAACAACAGCAGTGGGGTGGTGGGAGAGGATGTTTGCAGCATTAGTTTTTCAACTCACTTGAATTAAAGAAGAGATATAATAGATGATGAACAATAATGTGTTTTTTCCAAGTAAACATTATGTTACCAAGACCTATTTCTTTCTTTCTTTTTTTTTTTTTTTTAATTTTTTATTGGGGAACAGCATGTTTTTCCAGGACCCACCAGCTCCATGTCATGTCGTTGTTTTCAGTCTACCTAGTTGTGGAGGGTGCAGCTCACTGGTCCATGTGGAAATAGAACCAGCACTGCACTCTAACCATTGAGCAAACCGGCCACCCCCCAAGACCTGTTTCTTCAGGATAGCTAGCTAATAAATTATCTACTGTTATATATAAGCAGGCTAACTCATTGTGAGCTATAACTTGTAAACGCTACGTGATTCAATTTGAACAGGTAGTCATCGAAGAGCTTTACGTGTGATAATCATATCATCAAAAGGCATTCTGAGTTTTTATTCATTTTTCCAACTGCTCCTCCTTAACAGCCAAGAAGGTTTGCAAGACTGAGAATAAGACTACAGTTCAAGACTGTGGAACAAAATGAAGTTAGTTCTTTTATGTAACTCTAACTTCATTAGCATATTGATCTAAAATACCAAATTGGAAACCTTCTCTGGAAAAGTGAGATGGTACCTCATCTCCAAAGACAAAGTATTGAAGAAATGTACACCTTTGGTTTTGTCTAATGAAAACTGAGTCAAATTTTTAAAATCAGTCCATGTGCCTCAGGTCTTAATTCCAGTTGATCACAGACTACAACACACCAGACTATAACCTACAAAAACAAATACTATATCAATGGAACATTTTAAGCCAATGTCTGGTGTTTGCACTTATTATATTTATCTGAGATTTTAAATAAGCTCTAAAATAATTTTTACAAAATGATCACATTTTTAGACTTAAGTTGACATCAATTTTTCCCATTCAAACTTTCTAATTTTTTCAAATTAAAGTTGTATTGCTTGAATCTGAGAAATCTCTAGAATTAGAGTGTATGAAGGTAGAAGTTACTTTATATAAAGTCAGGAAGCTTGGTGGGTGTTTCATCAGATATTGACAGTCAGCAGACAACATGTTTAAAAAGCAATTTCAGACTTGTAAGTGTTCGTATAATAAGGAAAGAGTTAGATTTGGTGAAAATTTTGAAAAAGCATCAGGAAATTACTCTCTCTACTCAGGCAGAATAGTTTTTAGTTAGGAGAAAGCCCCACAATATCCAGAGCATCAAGACTCTTGGCAAGACCTGTTTTGCTAGACAGTACTAACTCATCTAGTGACACCTAGATACTAGAGTTAATATCACTGGTTTCCTTTTTTTATTAAATTTATCGGGGTGACAATGGTTAATAAAATTACATAGGTTTCAGATATACAATTCTGTAATTCATCATCTATACATCACATGGTAGGCTCACCACCGAGAGTCAGTTATCCTTCCATCACCATATATTGGATCCCCCTTGACCGTCTTCTACCCTCCTCCCTTACCCTCTGGTAACCACTAAACTGTTGTCTGTGTCTGTGAGGTTTTGGTTCAGTGCCATAGTAGGACTCTTTCTTCTTAATACTTTGTGGGGGAGTACCTAAATCTAGTGCCACTCTCTTTTCTAAAATAAATGGCTTTGTAAAAAAGTGAGTCAAAGTTCTGTGTGTTTCTAATCATCTTACTGCTAGAAGTGACAGTGTGCCAACACTGTCAGGAATGGCAGTTTCATTTATGGGAACAAAGTTACTTTACATTTCTCAGAATTTTTTTTTAAAAGGAACAAGTGCTATAGGATATTCAAAAATTCCCCCATTGATGTTAGTTCTCTTTTCTTAATTACTAGTGAAACTGAGAACTATAATACAGTAAGGTGACAGAGGATCTAATTGAAACCTCTTGTTTTTAAATTCTTGTCTCTCTAGTCTTTGGAAGCTCATTTTAAATACACCATCCAGCCAAATGAATGAAGATCAAAATCATGAACAAGTCAACTAGATTAATAAAATGGATGTCTAAAGATTGTTCAACTTAAGTGCTATATTTTATTTGGAAAACATCTGAGACATTTGCATCTCATCTAAGTGTCCCTTAGGATTTGACTTAAAGAAAACAAAGAACTCATGTCTTCTGGAAATTAAAAAGGAGTCTACAGAAATATTTTATAGTCTACGTGTTCATCCCTATATCATCCTTGTGTTAAAAAGAGGGGGGAAAATTCCAAGAAAAAAATATTAATATAAAGAGAATTGGCAAGAGAAAAAGGAAAGTTAACTAAGATTTGTTGAATCACTATTCTGAACCAGACACCAGGCTAGGCCCCTTACATTTATTATCTCACTTATAAGCAAGGCAAAAACATTAAACATTAAACAGTTTTGTATTAACCTTCATATGTTCTCTGAGCATGGAGATCAAAGTAGATACATACTCTCTCCCATTGTTTTTTATGTGACCTAGGAAAGAATCATTTTCCCCCAATCTAAAATGCTCTAGCTCTGATAATTGTGAGAGAGACAAAAAGGTTGCAGATTCATAGGAATTGTCCCTATACTCCCAAGAAAACATATCTGGGACACTCCTGGCTACCTACAAACCCAGTATTTGTCAGGAGTATAGTTGTTGCACATAAACTACCTAAAATACTGCGTTCTGTCTGGACACTACACTTTAAAAGAGATATAAACAAACAGAGGCACATTCGCTAGGAGAGTGACCAGGAAAGAGAAGAGACTTGGAATCATGTCCTACATGGAGTGTTCATACAAAGTGGGGACATTGGCCTAGCCGGGAAGACATCAAATACATACGGGGGTGTCGGATAGAAGAGGAAATATATGTGTTCTATAGACCCATCCTTGCTGGGTGTGAGAAGCACAGGAAGGCCGATTTCAATGCAATAGAATAAGAATTTTCCAACCACACTGTCCTACAACGGAATGGATTGCCCAGGAGGTGTTAAGTTCCTCCTTTGGTTGGGTCCTTGGCAGAAATATTATAAAAGGAGATTCAAACTATAGATGGGAGTTTGAATTTTAAAAAGAGGACTTTGAAGTTATTTCCAACCTTGACATCATGCAAAAATAACTGGTAATTGAACCAAACGTCCATGCCTCTGAACTCATATAGTATGAAATACAGTAACTCAGAACAAACTTTTCTCACAGGAGCCATGCACTAACAAATCAGACTTTTCTTGCCCCTCCTAATTCAAAGTTAGAATTTTACTCACTAGTTTCTTTTCTTTGTTCTCTCTTTTTTTTTAACAGTACAGAGGTTTTTTGTTTGTTTTTACATTTATCATGCCATGAATTCATAAGAAATGGGTTCAAGGGTTCAAAATGACAATTCATTAAGAGAACACAATAACTTGAATAACTGAAAATCATTTATGAAAATTAGCTGACTTTTTGCAGTTTTCAGATAGGGAGTACAGTCTAGATAAGTGGTTGAAAACCTTTTGGTTAGTATGTCTAGTTCTTACAGACCACGATAGTTTGATGTGCTACAAAATTAATTTTACAGTTGAGCTGGGAGTTTGGTAGTAGGATCAGGTTAGGAGCTAGAAGAAACTTTCAGGATCAAGTTATATGATTCAGTGACTAACACTACCAAGAATAATATAGTGCAAATTTCGAAGGCAGAGTCTGTGAATACTTCAGTTCCTACCGCATTATGAGAAGCTAAATTCCTATATTTTTGCAGGCCTATTCAGAATTTCCTGTAGGTAAAAGTCCTCCCGCCTTCATAATCATAGATGATTAAACCAGCCATCATTTCATGAGTCACACGCAACTCTTCATTCCATGAGTCTGGCCCAGAGGTGGCACTCAATGAACATTTTTGAATGAATGAATGAACAAGTGGGCAGAAGTGGAAGTAAACTCAGAAGTGGCACAACAAGGACGAAAGAGAAAGTGATTCACTCATTAACTCGATTCAGTAATATTTGCTGATCCCTGGAAATAGATCAGATACTGTGTGTCAGACATGTTCTAAGTCATACAGGTATAAGCAAAACCAGACATGATCATACTACCCCTCAAGGAGTTTACAGTCTAATTGAAAAGACAGATATTAATCCAAAAATCACCCATTAAAATGCAAAAGTAATAAGCATAATATGATAAATGGTATGTAAGAGCTATGGTGCTACGAGAGGGTATAATAGAGGGATTGAACCTTGTCGGGGGTGGGGGGGCAGTCAGAAAAGCCTTGCTAAAGAAGTGACAAAGAATTACCCAGATGAAGTAAGGCTGAAAGAGTGTTCCAGGTACAGGATCTGAAAAGTGCAAAGTTCATACAGAAGAATGAGGGCTAGTGTGACTTTGCACAGGGGACAAGATGTGAAATGAGGCAGGAATGACTTTTCTGGGCCATTCATAGACGTCCTTTAACTTAACAGCAAAGTAAAAGCATCAGAGTGTGTAGCAAGATTACAGATTTAATCACTACACTCATATGAGGACACAAAACATGGTGTCATTGTTATATGTGTGTGTACAATGTGTGCGTGTGTATACATGTTTTTAAATTGAGATAACACTGATATTATATAACTGATATAATAAATTCACTCTGTTAGAATGAACAATTCAGTGGGTTTTAGTATATTTATAGAGCTGTGCAACTATCACCACTATATAATTTCAGAACCTCTTCATCATCCCCAAAAGAAATCCCGTACCCCCTAGCAGTAACTCTTTATTCCCCTCTCCTCCCCGTCTCTGGAAACCACTAATCTACTTTCTATTTCTATGGATTTGCCTATTCTGGATGCTTCATATGAATGAAATCATATGCTACCGTGTTTCCCCCAAAATCAGACCTAGCTGGATAATCAAATCTCATGCGTCTTTTAGAGCAAAAATTAATATAAGACACAGTCTTATTTTACTATAAGACCCGGTATAATATAATATAATACCGGGTCTTATATTAATTTTTGCTCCAAAGGACTCATGAGAGCTGATTGTCGAGCTAGGTCTTATTTGCAGGGAAACACAGTATACAGCCTTTTGTGCCTGACTCCTGTCACTTAGCATAACGTTTTTAAGGTTCATCCACGTTGTAGCAGGTTTCAGGACTTCATGTCTTTTGATTGCTAAGTATGCCATGGTATGGATGCACCACATTTGATTTATCTATTTATTAGCTGATGCACATCTGAGTTGCTTCCATTTTGGGGGCTCTTATGAAGAGGTTGCCATGAACATTTGCATGCAAGTTTTTGTGTGGACATATATTTTAATATCCCTTGGGTAGTACGTAGGAGTGGCATTACCTGGGTCATACGAATGTTCTGCTAGTTTTCACCATTAACATCTCCGGTAGAGGAACTTCTGGCTTGTTCTTCATTCTGCTTAGTCAGAGCTCAGAGGTGCCCCTTGGACACTGCTCAGCCTCTCCTGGGATCATGCTGGCATCTGTGAGTTTGCTACAAACTCCACCTAGTTCCTGGCAGACTGTCCATAGCACATCAGCCAGCTCTATACCCAGCATCCAGGCCACATGGGAACTGAGGAAGAATCATGAATGCAAATTAAACCTGTCTCCGTCTGAGCACAGCATGGCACACTTTTAATTACGGCATGCACTCCCCAGCTGGGTGAGAGACTCCCTGCGCTGCAGCTTCCTCCCAGGATTTCAACTAATGAGTGGAGGAATAATTCATCCCAACTTGTCAAATATACTTGCGCACAGTGGGTGAGGCCAGCGTGTCTCATCTCCCCTCCAGTTTCAGGACCTCAGAATAAAGAGACGAGAATTTGTCCAAAAGTCTTCCCGCTCATTTCTGTCTCCACCCGTCTAGTCCACCAAACTGGGAGACTTTATTTTCACTTCTGCCACAGTTCAGTGATTCTCACTAGGGGATGTCTCAGAACTCTATGGAGGTATTATTAGTTGTCACGATTATTGGGAGGTGCAACTGGCATTTAGTTGAACAAGACTGAGGATACCAGATGTCTCACTCTGTGCAACGTGCTGCCTGACTTTTTTACATTAACAGCTTTATTGAGATAAAATTCACATACTATGAAATTCGCCCATTTAAAGTAGTATTCAATGGTTTGTAGTATATATTCAGAGTTGTGCAACCATGACTCCAGTCAATCTTAGAACATTTCATCACCCCCAAAAGAAGTCCTATACCCATTATAATCACCCCCATTCGCCTCAATCCCCTATCCTTCGACAACCACCAATCTACTTTCTGTCTCTGGATTTGTCTATCCTGAATATTTTGTATAATTGGACATCTACAATATGTGGCCTTTTGTGTCTGACTTCTTTCACTTAGCATAATGTTTTCAAGGTTTATCTATGTTGTAGAGTGTATCAGTACGTCATTTCTTTCCATGGCCAAACAACATCCTGTTGTGTGGCTATACCACATTTTATTTACCTATTTATCAGCTGATGGACATTTGGGTTGTTCCCACTTTGGGCTATTGCAAATAGTGCTGCCAGAACATTCATATGCAAGTTTTCGTGTGGATATACAGTTTTATTTCTCTTGGGTATATGCCTAGGAGTGTAATTGCTGAGTTATATGGTAACTGTTTAACTTTTTGAGGAAATGCAAACTGTTTTTTCCAAGTAGCTACACGACTTTACAATCCTATGAGCAGTCAATGAAGGTTCCAATTTCTCCACATCCTTGCTAACACTTGTTGTCCGTGTTGTTTATTATAACCATCCGAGTTAGTGTCAAGTGGTATTTCATCGTGGTTTTGATTTGCATTTCCCTGACAGCGAATGATGTGGAGCATCTTCCCGTGTGTTTATTGGCCATTTATAAGTTCTTCTCTGGAGAAATATCATACCTGACTTTTTAATGTCCCACTAGACTTTCATTAAGATGAAAAAATTTGCTTCTAATTAATCTGATCCTAGAATCTAACTCCAGTTTATATATAATCATGAAGTATTTTTGCATGGTTTTAATATACAGTGAATTCAAGGAATGCAACTGCCATGTAAATTGAGTGTCCATTACACCTGTTCTGTTTGGAAGCTTAGCAAGATTTGTCCATTATTCCAGAACACATCAGCAGTGGCAGTGCCCTCACGGTGTCTGAAATGCTGGTGCAACATGCCTTTCTACATCGGTCTGCATTTGTTGCTGTGACATGCAAATATGAATCTAAAGGAATTTGAGATTCTTTTAACAGAGTTAGAAACAGGGATCTCATTGAATGTTAACTATAAGGGTTGTTTTTAAATATTTTATGGTATTTCTAACATATTTTAAGGTTGTGTAACAGTGTTATCCATGCTGTAAAAATTACATATTAAAATTAAATAATTTGTAATGGTCTGTTGTTTTTCAATCTTACTCTGATTCTGGAGACAGAATCAAAGAATCCTCTTGGAAGCTTCTACTGATAGCGGTGTTATTCTCCAATCTGCCTTCTTCCCCTTTGCCTATAAGAATACAGTACCCATGGTCTTTATAAATACCAAAGATTGGAAGCAGTGGGATTTTAAGACAGCAGATGTGTGTGTGTGTGTGTGTGTGTGTGTGAGTGATACTGTATCACTGCCTGACCGATGTCATAATAAAGGGAACTATTCTACACTGTACTGTATTAACAAGTAAGACCAAACTCATTTGCATGAATTTATACTTACTCGTTTTCTCTATTTCACTGCCTGTAATTTGTCCTGGCTGTTATCCACACTTCCATTATCCTTATTTCTCTTTCGCTTATCATATACAAATAAGTCTGATCTATTATTACATTCCTAATTCTAGTCTATATTTTCATTTCCACTTGTACTTCTGGTCTTTCATTTTCCTGTATTTCTTGTACAGGTGAGTTTTTTACTTCTCTTAAATTCAAACTTTTTTGTTATAACCAGACCCAAGCATCTCACCCCTTCATAATATCTTCTAGTCTAGACATACCCAGACATTTACACATTGAAAAACTTATTATTTTAGAATGTAATTTAGTGGTTACCAGAGGGTAAGGGGGTTGGGGGGTGGGAGATGAGGGTAAGGGGGATCAAATATATGGTGATGGAAGGAGAACTGACTCTGGGTGGTGAACACACAAAGTAATTTATAGATGATGTGATACAGAATTGCACACCTGAAATCTATGTAATTTTACTAACAATTGTCACCCCAATAAATTTAAAAAATAATAATAATAATAAAAACTTATTATTTTATAATAAATGACTTCCCCTTTATTTCTCCTTTATATTAGGGTTAGGTCATTACATTGATTTTCTGGAATTATATGTGGAGATAATTTATATTACCTATGACTTTCATTTCAGGATAATATAGAAGGCATTACGAAACATTAGCTATGAAAATGGGACGTGGGACCTGAGAGGGCTGAGAACCATGGCTCTACGTCGTATCCTCACCCACTACAGGACAGCAAGCTTCATATCCAGCAGGAGGGGGTATCTTCTCTACACTATGATCTCAAGTGAGCAGGTTTGGTTCTCGAAACACTAAAGGAATTACATAATAATCGCTCACCCAAGTCTGATTTCAAGACTAAAGACGTTAGCTAGCTTCCCTCTCATCCCCAGAGTAGTAAGGCTCCAGGCTCAGCTTCAAATGTGGAAGATGATAAAACTCATGATTTAAGGGACAACTTAAAATCTGTTATTTTAATTATTGCTAACAATAAATGTTTGAAGCAGGGGAGAGAGTCACATAATCCTGTTTGGGTTCTACAAACTCTAGCTGCCGTGCAGGTAATTGACTGTGAGAAGTTCAAGCATTGACTCAAGAGAAACACAACAGCCTTTCTGGTTTTCTCTGAAATCCAATGCAAATGCGGCCGGGATTCCCCCATGCTCCCTTATGGTGTCAGGTATCATTAAATTAATCCTTTACCACTAAAAGTCATCTGGGACATTAAGAGACTAACTGCATAATAGTATAATTTATGGAGACGTGAAACATATAATTGGGGAGTGGTTTAATGGTCTTAAGAATCCAATTCCTCCCTTATGTTATAATTTTATGCATTGATTATCTTCAACTAAAATAGTTGCTCAGCTGTGGTCTGAGTCTTTACAGCTTCTAGCTAATAAAGGCAGGTCTTGGAATGGGAGTCCAGTTGCTGCTGCATGAACAAGAAAATATGGGGGCTTTATGCATTATTGCTTTCTCAGTCTGAATCCTCCCCTTTTATTTCTGTTTTCATATGTGATTTAATGAAGTTGAGTTAGACCCAGTATCAAGACATCTCCTATAATTATCACATGGTATTGTAGCAACAAGAGTCATATTGGTCCAGGTGAATTGTTTAATGAACACTGTATTATTGCTCCAGCCACAAGTATGGCTATGACATACCAGACTGGTACGAAGAAGGAAAGATTCATCCATTGCCTCAAATTATTTGGGGGACGAGGTGGATATAAATTGTATAGGATGGAATACCTAAGTCAAGATGGTCAAGAAGAAGACATTCCTGCGAAGGATCGTAGACTCCTTCTATGGGAAATATTCAAGAAGCAAAAATATATCTATCCATTGAAAATAAACAGAGAGAAGACTGGATGTACTGGCTTTCCTTGTCCCTTTCAGACAGAGGGTTCTGTGATTCATTAAGAAACGTAATTTAAGTAGTTGCTCAACTGTACTGTATTTCCCGGCTTCCCTTGAGTAGAGATATGTTCCTATCATTCCTAGGCAGAGACTTCCAGATGGTGAGCCTGCTTTTTCTTTGCCTCCGCTCAGGCTAAAAAGATGTCCTTTAAGGCATAGTCAACTCAATTATTGAGGACAGTGTCCTAGAGGTTATGATTGAGAAGAAAGACACGATGGCGTGGAGCAGCCTGGAACTCAGACAGTGAATTAAAAAATGAATTTCTGTCTTTTTGGAGGGAAAAAAATGTAATTTTAAAAAATTTAAGATTTTTTGGTTCATTTACTGGCTGGTTACTTGGTTGAAATTGATGGTTTACCCAGTGTACCTTAATAACACATGCGTTTTGTCACTTTTCTGTTGTTTGATAAGTCACTTTTTAATAAAATGAAGAATCTATGAAATATGACTTCTTACTGGATAGATTCAGCAATCCTGTGCTTACTGTATTAATTTTCTAGGCTGCCAATACAAATACCACAAACTCAGTGGCTTTAACAACAGAAATTTATTGTCTCATAGTTCCAGAGACTGGAGGTATAAGATGGAGATGTGAGCAGGACTGTGTGCCTTCCGAAGGTGCTAGGAAAGGCTCTGTTTCAAGCCTTTCTCCCAGCTTCGGGTAGTTCTTTGTCTCGTGGAAGCACAACAGTCTTCACATGTGTTCTCCCTGCATGCGTGTCTCGGTGTCCAAGTTTCCCCTTTTCATAGAATATCAGTCATATTGAATTAGGAATCCACCCCGCTGCAGTGTGACTACATCTTAACCAATTACTCCACAACAACCCTATTTCCAAATTACACATTTTGAGGTACTAGGGGTTAGGACTTCAACATATGAATTGGGGGCAGGAGGCACAATTCAACCCATAACATTTACCTTTTTGCTTAAGGCAATAATGCTTTGCCTATGAAATTATAGCTGTGGGAAAGGAAGTAAACTCGTGGTTTTGAGTAGTGGTATGGCAACCATGACTTCTACTTTCGATTTCTAAGTCCTCCTGCTTAAGTTTCTTCTTGATTTTAAGGAAGAAACATACCAGAAGTGTTGGACCATTCTAAGTGCCCCTAAGTCGCTCTGAGTGTTTTTCATGAGACGGTAGCAATAGAGATACAGCGATTCGTCATGGAAACTATGCAAAATTATCAGCCATATTTAAAAGTGTCAAGAAATTATTAGTTTTAGATGTAATCATATAGAATGTTGCTGATACACACTACACCTCAGCTTCCTGTTGCCATTTTCCTCAAGTTTAAGAATCTTCAAAGCAAAACTCAACCTAAGCAAAGTGATGAAGAGAGAGTTGCCTTTTTGGCTACTCCTTTTTCTTCCTTACCCTGCTCCCTCCCCTTGCACAGCCTTTCTCAGACTCTTCACCACATGCAAATGCCTTTCCTGGCCAGGATCCCCTGGGGTACTGTAGACTTTCTGCCTGGGCCTGCCAGCCTTGCTGTTTGGTTCATTCTGCCTCTGCCACTCAGGATTTATTATAGGAATTTACCTGCCGAAATCTGTTCGTTCTGGATTTTTCTCCCGATCAGACTCTAAATCTTTGATTATAATTTGCAAAACTAATGAATTTTACCCATAGCAATGGGGCAGTGTGAGACAGACAAAGGGTCTTTTCATCACTTCTAGGTAAATCTGTGTTAACAACTTCTGACACAACGGCGGATGTGTCTGTTGTATAATTCAGCATAATGGCTTTCGTTGGGATTTTCAGACAGGGATAGCTACATAATTTGCAGGGTGCAGTGCAAAATCAAACAACGCAAGACCCCACCCACAAGGGACAGGCAACCCCCAAAGGATCGTAACCTCCACGCCAGTGAGCACTCAATGCCAGGGTTGAGGATGTTCAAGAGGGCCCCTCAGAGTCACCTGAGGAACGTGTGGTGGTGCTGACTCTGACCCTCCTTGCATCTGAACCCAGGCTGCCACCACAAGGGCAGAAGGGCCAACAGAATGTAGATTTCTCTGCTGAGGCGACCTGGTTGCTGGGCCAGGGAGAGGGTGGCAATGGCAATGGGGCGAGAGAGGGGAGGAGGAAGCAAGGTGAGCCCAGGGCACCGGGGGCAGAGAGCCAGCAGCCAAGAACCTGCAGAGGGGCGGTGGGGGAAAGGAGGGCAGTGGCAAGTGGCACTGCATGGGAGCCCAGGCTCCAAGTCCCCAGCAAACACTCCATTGTCCCATCAGACTTCACTTACAAAACACAACTTCAACGACAACATTATTGTTTTAAGACAGTAGCCACAGAGCATTAAACCCCAAGCACAGTGGTTACATAGAAAAGAGAGTATTTTCCTACAAGATCTTTGTATTGGTCCTTCAATCACATGTCATCATAAGGACACCAAGATATACTGCAAACAGTGCAGGATATGGAATAAGAAAATCCATATTTCTGTCCTGAGTTTCTAACTTACTAATTAAATAATAATATCATTAAACTTTTCAAAACCATGCTTCTATCACTTATGATGGTATCATAAAAGGTGACGTCCTCTAAGAGTTATATTACATAAGGCTAGCTGTGGCAGAGACTATAAGCTAGCCACCAAAATTCAGTCACTCCATCTTTGGGTACACAGCTAGATTATGTTTCCTGGTCTTTCTTACAGATAGGTGGAGCCATATGACTAAGTTCTCTACAACAGAATGCGAGCAGATGTGACATATGCCCCTCCCAGGCCGAGCCCAGAAAAATCTCCCAAAGCTGCTTCTCTATGCCCTTCCCATTCTGCAGGCTGGTTGTAAATGATGAGACCCTAGAAACAGGAATTCTTAACCTGGGATACATGGGGCCCCAAGGGATCTATGGATAGAAATCAAGGAGTCTGTGATTCAGATGAGCAAAAACTTTCAATCTTTATTTTCACTAATCTCTATTTGAAATGTTGCATTTCCTTTCCTTATTAATGTAGGCAACAAAGTACAGTACTGTGAGCAATAACTGACCCTTTTACCAACAAAAAGATCACCAATATTGTCGTATTTTATTACAGTTGTTGTAGACATCTCAAAATGCAGTGTGTCCTCATCACTACTTTGACATGACAGTAATTAGACCCACTGCTGGATTTTATTATTTAATGCATTAATAAAAGTATGTGTAGCACATCACAAATTAGCTCTTTTAAAACTTTAATAACCATATTTCAACATTTATTGTGGAATCTTAAATATTTTATTTTATGCATTTGTAAACATTATTCCAAGAAGAAAGGCTTGAGGCTCAGCCAGACTGCCTAAGTGGCCACTGACATAAAACGTTAGGGCCCCTCGTAGGATAGTGCTAGGGAGGAAAAAATCTAGAGATAAAAGGCTATTTACTATGTGATTCCATCTATATGATGTACTGGAGAAGGCAAACTTGATAGGGACAGAAATCAGTTAGGGAGAGAAGGAGATTGACTTCAAAAAGACCCAAGGGTACATTTTTGGAATGAGGGAAATGGATATCTCAAATGCGATGGTGGTTGTACAACTATATAGTATATATTTATCAAAACTCATTGAACTGTAAACCTACAAAGGGAGAATTTCACTATATGTAAATTATACCTAAATAAACCTGACTTTAAAACAAACAAGCAAAAAAAAACTCTGCCAGGAGATAACAGAATCACAGATGGAAGGAGCCTGTATGACGACATAGAGGAGAGTCACCCACTGACCTGAACAACTGCCCAGGGCTTTTATGTGAGAAATAAACTTCAGTTGTATTGGGCCCAGCGTGGGTTCATCTGTATTGAGTCCACAGCTTAGACTATCTGTAGTACATTCAGTAAATGTATTTTGTAAACTGTAAAACATAACACAAATGTTGGAATAAGAATATTCGTGTTCGAGTCCAGACGCTGTTACTTCAGAAGTTTGCATAATTTGAACAACCACTAAACTTCTCTGAACTTCCATATCTACATCCATTGAATGGATAGAACTGATAATACTCTCCCTGCAATATTCTATGAAAAGGAGAGACTATATAAATCTCAGCCTACAGAACAAAGCAAATGAAGAACTGTTCTTTAAGTAGTCACCTACTATGATGATGTCTGGAGCATTACTGAATACATTCGTAGTAAATAAAATCTAGTATTTTACTTAAATCTAGCATTTTATTTACTACAAATGCATTAGGTAATGCTCCAGCAAAATTTCTTGAGATGTAGTCCCCCTTCTTTACCAACTGACTTTCATATGTCATAGTTAGATGACCATAGTTCAAAACCGTGTAATCTAACCTTTTCATTTTCTATCTCTGCTTAGAGGAACAAAGCTGAAGCAATAGCGTGGTTTCAGGTTCTGAGTAACAGAATTGGCAACTAAGACCCAGAGCTGAGAAAAGAGGTCCAGAAAATCCCCACGTTATGAGTCAAAGCCAAAGCTGTTGAGGGCAAGCTACCATCCCATGGGGCTTGAGAAGAGCTGCCATTCTGGGAGAACTGAGAAGGGAAAAACTGGACGAGAAGAGGTCACAATTTGGAAGGCTACAGTTTTGTTGAAATGAAGCTATACTCGTCCTTTACCTTCAGAAAGCCAAAGGAAGGCAATCATAAAGACTAAGGATCCCCAAACTCTCTCCCTCAACCAACCCAGGGGATAGAGATTAGACTCTTGTCTAAGAGTAAGTATATCAAGGCCTGGGGTAGACAAATGCCTGATGCCACCTCAGAGAATATGACAGATCTGAGAGAAAGTTTGTCTGGGAGAGGCAACCTGCATTTTCACAGTTTCAAGACACAAGGATGCTTGAGTGTCTGTGAGTTGAGATGACCCCGCTGAAGGAGTCTGAACCTGAACCATCTTGCTTTTACTGCAATGAAGAATCACCCAACATTCGATGGGACCCCATGTGAAGTGGACAACCTATGGCAGGGGCTGTAGCCAAGGCAGCAGTGGAGTCCAAGCCAGATCCCTCATGCAAAGAGAAGGTCCCTATTAGCACCCTTCAAAGAATCAACCAATACACCTCAAAGAGAATCAGCATTTGTTGCTACTACAAAATGCAAATGTATAAGCACCAATCATAATCAACAGAGGAGTAATTGCTACTTTTCTATTAGCCATTCTATAAGGAGACCACTGCCTCTCGCTTTCGTACTTGACTCTCGTTCCAGCACCACAGGGGAAGCAGTGAGAAGGTAGGGGTGAGGAAAGTTGCCTCGATAGTGTCCATTGTGTGTTCTCTTCCCACTCCAGTCAGCCAGGCCACAAACCACTGCTCCAGTTGCTAGCATCACCACCACCAACAACAACCACCGCCATTCCCTTTACCACCACCCCGCCCACCACCTCCATCATCATCACCACTACCATTGCCCCCACCCCCACACCTACCACCAGCACCACCATTACTCCCAGTACCAAAAATCTGGACAGGGGTATGGATAGAGATTTGAACCAAGTATAGGTTTAATATTTGGAAGTGAATAGTACTAGGTCTTAAAATGTGGTTGAGAAACTGTTCTAAATAACTGTGTCTTCAAAATTCTGGAAATGCACAGCAATGTCTCAAAGGAGCCCATCACCTCGAAGCAGAGCTTAACTTGAGATAGTAAAATTCGTTCATATCTATACCCACAATGAATTGAGACTTTGATAGAATTCATAACAAATTGATATTCATTGAGCACCAAGTACATCCCAAACACTAAGTTTGGCACTCGAACGCGATCTCTTTCATACCTAGAAGAACTTCCTTGATGAAACAGCTCCCGAGACAAGGCAAGCTGATGTATTCTTTCCAACTCCAATGGCAATAGACTATGTTTAAATACATCTTAAATACATCTACTGGTTGGACAATCTTTAGCGTGTCATGAATTCAGAGCATGAGGCAGAAACAAGAGGTCCAGTGGATCTCAGAGCTTTGCCAGGTAACTGCCCATGAGGGCGTTAATTGTTGGTTAATGGATGCCCACATAGCAAAAAACATGGAATGTGAAAATTATTTCTTGGTACTATGTATTTAATTTGTGGATGATCATTATTCATTTGCAGAAAGTGAGGACATCAGTTCTGAGACATTCATCGATACCAAAAAGGAAGTCACAACCAATATGAACACCACTGAAAAAGCCAGCTCATATGGAGTCATGCCAGTAATTCCTAGAAAACAAGATATGATTAGGGAAATCTGTTAGCATTTAAAACATATGCTCTAATGTCAAACGGTCATTCGAGAATTATTTTGTTTTAAATCAATGCCACTGCTTTTTTTCTGGGTTTTGGTGGTTGATGGCAGTGGTATTTTGGGTTTCTTTTGGTTTTTGTTTTTGGCTAGCCAATGGTTTACCATGAAATGACTCACCAAAACAGAAACTAAAAACCCAAAATTAAGGATAAATTCATCACAATTCTTCATCAAACCCAGTAGGGGGGAAAAGGCCCAAATTGCATGCTCAGCCATTGTTATGGGCTGAATTATGTCCCCTTAAAATCTATATATTAAAGTCTTCACCCCTTGACACCTCAAAATGTGAATTTGGAGATAGTGTCTTTCAAGGGGTAATTAAGTTAAAATAAGGTTATTAGGGTGGGCCCTAGTCTAATAAGACTGATTCCTTATAAGAATAGGACATTTGGACACAAACACACAGAGGAAACAACCAAGTGAGACACAGGGAGAAGACAGCCATCTATGTACAGGACAAAGAGAGAGGGGTCAAAAGAAACCAACCCTGCGACATCTCATCTTGGACTTGTGGTCTCCAGAAGTGTGAGAAAATAAATTTCCATTGTTTAAACCACCCAGTCTGCGATACTTCGTCATGGCAACTCTAGCAGACTAATTAATACAGCTATCATTGTACTCAACTATGTATTTCACTTAAAATCACAGCATTGTAGAGCTGGAAAGTGCCCAAGCACCAATTCTCCAGTCCAACCTTATCATTTTATGTATAGTAATAATAACTGGTAGCATTGAGTGCCTGCTGTGTGGGGCAGACATATTCTGATATTTACATCAACCCTGCTCTGTGTGTTTGTTATTTTCCCCATTTTTACAGATTCCCAGAACCAGTGAGCACCAGAAACTGGGATCCAAACCCAGGTCTGCTTCACACCAAAGTCCTGAAGTCTTGACCACTACATGGGAAGGAGTTAAACGATTTGCCTGAAGTTCACAACTGAGTCACAGCAGAGCTAGAGATGAACTGGAGGTCACCTGACTCCCAAACCAGTATCCTGACTCAATTACTATACAGACATTTTGAAATGCAAAGCTTTATAGAGTTCATGTGCTGGTGTGTGGTTGCCTAGCAAAATTCTGAGACCCACTGGAACGCTTATTCCTATCTCATGTTCTGCAAATATTTTTATAAAGCATCAGAGGATTTGAGTATGTTAGGAACTGTGTGAGGCTCCTGGACTAGAAACATCTGTGAGGGTGGCTGGAGATTGATTGTGGGCAAGAGACAATGCTGCTAGGGTTAGGGTTTGACAAGGAAAACTCAAATAGCAGAGGTGTAGAACGTGAGAAACCGAAGTTTTCACCATCCGTACAGACTCATAAGCTGGCGCACACCCTAAGTGCTTTTATAAACAATCTGCACATACATAGGAAATTCTGGCATTTAGGAGGTTTTCTTTTGAAGGAATTGCTTTTCCTCTCTTAGGCCTACAGAGCTTTGTTTAGGTGAAGTCTTTAATACTCGAGCATGTTCCTGACATTCTCTATTAAAATCTGACTACAAAATTTCACTTTAAAAATCCTAAATAAAACCTAGAGCTCATCACTGTTGTGTGAAATAGCCCAAATGGAGATGCTAACTTGTAAGCGTGAAACTATTTGGGGCACGATTAGGGGAAGTTGCCTCTTCTACTCTGGGTTCATATGATATCTGTGGTTCTCAAAGTGTGGTCCCCAAACCAGTAGCACCAGCAGCACCTGGGGTGGGGCTTGTTAGACAGGCAAAGTCTCAAGACCTGCCCCAGACACAGTGTTGAATCAGAAACTCGGCAATGTGTTTTAATAAGCCCTCCAGGCCATGCAGCTGCATACATATGTTTTAGAACCACTGCTCTATAATTAATATTTTTTCATTTTTGATCAAGTCTTGAAATATTAAACTCCAAAGTCTTTCATAAGTAAATGACTTAAAAGGGGAAGGTGTCAGAATGATCCAAACCAATTATGAAATCATTCTGTCAAAGACTCACTACTACCTATTGAAGTGATCTCTGCATATGGGCCTCTTAGGTACCTGTCAAACCTAGACTCTGTGAGCATTGAGACAGAATAATCTCCTGATTGAGTAATTGTATAATTACAAATAATTGGCATTTTAGTTTTTTTCAGTTTTTTGATTTTTCATTCCATAAAAAAAAAATAAAGTGCCATTTCTATGAAAATATCCTTCTGAAGCCTATCCGATTCCATCAGCACTTTAAAATCCAAATAAGAAATATACCATGATGGTAACAGTGGTTTTCTCTGGGCAGAGGAATTATGGATGAATTTTATTTTTGTCGTTATATATTTGTATTAATAATTGTTCCTTGAAAATATTAAGGTGAGGTTAGAGAAACATAAGAGGTTCCATTAAACCCAAGAGAAATCCATCATTCATATGACTGTCACCAGATCCACTATTTATAGGTGAAGAAAGATTTTTTTTTACATAAATTGACATAGAATGCATTTTCAATAAACAAGATTGAACAGAGACTTTTTCCCCCATTACTTTTCTTCTTTTCCTTCTAACGTGTCACGGATGGATGGACTATATTACATGGGAATTAAACAAGAATTATTCTAGAAAAGAAGGGCAAATAGATTTAGTTTAATCAAAACAAAGTTTTTTTAAATGTTGAAATGTTTCCAACCCTAACAAATATGCTTTGGAATCTACAGAGAAATTCTCTTTTCAATACATGGAGTCACTATATGAAACCGCTTGTCACTCTTGATGGTCCTCAATTCCATGGGCTGTTACTCTCTGGTTGACTGGCAGTTATACTGTAATGAAAAGGGAGTCATACTTTAGCTACTCACTCTTTATTGCAGCCACTAAGAGTGAAATTTTTTATGTTCCCCACTTTGATTCCTTAAGATGTGTTTCCCTTAAGATAGAGCCATTGTTTTCATTTTTAAATGGTTTTCATTTAGATATCCTTTAGGTACTTCCTGTGAATTTTAGGGGCTTCTATTCTTATTATTGCTGTAGTTGTCATTTCTGAAATGAATGAAGCATAGCCTTTTATAGGGTTGACTTGTACCAGTCTACTCTGCTAGAGGAAAGTCTGGCATTCTATTTCTCTACTGTTTCCTACCCAGATAATGACTCTCTGTATGATGTTGTTAGACTAACTTTTCAAAATCCTAAATATGGTCTTTTTTTATATGTTGATTTTTGTCATCTCCTATATACTGTGCTATTGTCTTTGTATTATGGTTTGGTAAAGGAAGCACAGAGTTAGAGTTCAAAGTCCTGGACAAAGTTCAATTTCTGCCACTTATTGGTTCTATGAATAACTTAACTTCATTGAATTCCATTTTTCTTCAGCTGTAAAACAGAATCAATATTAACTATGTCACAGGGTTATAGGAATAAATAATGTAATAGTGAGACCATGACATTTTAGAGTAATTACTTTGATTGTTTTCTGTCCTCACCCAAGTGTGCCAGGTAGCGTGAAATAACTAAAGAAGGACATGGAAAGAGTATAAGTAAAATGAATTTTTTAAAAAATTTTTAACATTTTTTATTAGTTTCAGGTGCATAAGGCAATGTAATAGTTAGACATCTATCATTTATATCTCTCACACAGTGACAACTCCCTCCCCCATCTACTACCTCTCTGACATCGCACACCGCCATTACAATGAATTAAAATTTGCCTTCAGAATTGAGCCTAGAACTTGTCCTTGTCACATTTTCTCTGCCATACACAGACCCTTCACCATACTGCATGCCTTTTTTCAGCTTACTATCTTTTTCATGTGGTTTGGTTGGGGAGGGTTTTAACCAGGCCCTGGGAGAGTTTCTCCATTGCAAGAATTTCTAGGGGGGGGGGGGGGGGTGGGGGCTACTGGTGAAAAACATCCTAGAAGGAAACAAAATCTAAACACTAAACACTCCCCTAGCACTTCAATCTTCTGTTCAACCTGTGCAGTTTCCCCCCAGAAATGAGTGGCATGTCCTGCCCTCAAGCCAGTTTGAAGCTACTGGTAGATAGCGATTCTGAGATAGGGATGAAAATAGATGAGTGGCTATGCAGGTATGCAGTCAGGTATATATAGGGTCACTTAGATTGGAGTACAAATGGACAAATGGAGTACTGGAACGTAAGAACAGATGGATGTGAAATGGAAGAAAGACACAGTCCCAGAACAATTTCTTGGAGTTTGAAAAGTCAGATGGGAACATATGTGTAGGAAGATCTGAGTCTTAAGGTAACTACAGAACGGGAACAAAAGTAATAGTTCTAGGCCACCAGAATGAAAATTTAAAATAGGTATGACATTGACATGTGGTTGTTAGTTAAGTACAAATACAGGAAGGATTGCAATTTAGCGGTTAGTCTCTCTTATTTCACTATGTTTTGCTCTGCTAATGAAAAACCTTTGTCCATTAAAGGATACTTCATTTACATTCTATTCTCATTTGTAAATATCTTTTTGATATTTCCCAGAATTAAGAAATTATTTTGTACCAACTACAATTAATAATGATGAAAAATAGTATTCTATCAAAAGAACAGATGGATGCTGTGTACCTAATATAAGAATGAGAAAACTCTTATGACACTAAATGATTCAACACATTCACTGCAGACTTGGTCCCTGAATTTACCAAGCTGTATGCAGAAGGCAATAATAATAGGGAATGGGACTAATGTTTATAAAGCACTGAAGGTGGTTTAACTCATTAATTTTTATGTGCTTTTTCTATGGGGTGTGTGTGTGTGTGTGTGTGTGTTGTGAAAAACACCTTGAGAAGAAAAATGGCAATATCCACTTAGCTAGCCCAAAAGAAATAAACATACTTCTTTATTTTAAGATAAAAGGAAGTATTACTAGAACTGCAAAGGGTTTGGTGTCATTCAGAGATAAGTGGAACTACTCTCTGTGTTCTTTGATTAGGCCATACCAACAGCAACAGAGGACGACTCATTTTTGACTCAAGCAAAATTTATTGAGCACCAGCTATGCACTACATTGATTTCTAAAGATTCAATTTTATTAAAACATGATTCCTGTCCTCAATATAGGTAAACTCTGTTAAAGAAATTCTCTCTCATTTTAAAACAATGAAAAAGAAAAATGTGATCATGCATTTCACAGTTTATTCAGTGGTCTATGCAACAGAGATATAGTTTGCGCACAGAAAAGAATAATTCTGTCTATCTGCCTGTGTTAGTTCAAAAAATAAGCCGTATTTCCACGTCTAAACATTCCTGAATATAAAATGTTTCAAACTAAAAAAAAAAAAAGTTTTAACTAAGAACTTGTTTTGAAAAGAATATATGTGAAATACAACCAAGAAAGATTATTTGATAATGATGAGTAAGAAGGATGAATTAATTACGAACTTTACTCCAACTGAAATAAACCAAAGAATCCTCAAAGAACAAGTTTTACCACTGAGAAGCTGTCATTTCATGAAAAATAAGCCACTAAAATGCGCGTTGGTTTTTGGGGGCATTGTTGATGTTTAGCAATACCAAATAAATAGTAATCAATGTAGGTAATAAAGGTTTTTATCTCCCCTAACATGGCTAATCCCAAGATAATGTTCACTCCTTTTGTGCAGACTCATCTGCCAATGAAATCTTCCCAGGAGTCGACACGGCCACACAATGGACAGGGACACTCAGCCACAGTCGTCACTAACTGGTCCCCACCGGAGACCTCTCAGTAGCATACCTCAGAAGATACAGTAGATTGTGTGTTAAAATAAACCAGCATCAGCACCAAGGTTCACAGCATCTTATCCAGGACATGGGAGTAATTTAGGAAACACACCCTCCACAATCTTCCCAATCATGCTTCACACAAAAAACGATGGGCCCTTCTAATAGGAGGAACAGACCTCAGTGAGCCTTCCATTAGACGTAAGCCCCCACATCACAGACAGTCCTAATGGCTTTAAGGCTACTAAATTTGCCACAATAAGGCAAAATATCATAACATCACCATCATCAACCAACATTTTCTTCAGTGTCCATGACGAGTAAAAAACATAACGCACAGTGCTAAGGCTACACAGAGAAATAAAGCACAATATTTGACCTCAAAGCGTTTATAGATAATTGAGAAAGAGAAAATAGATATTAAAAGTGAAGTAAAACACACTGTAGCATGAGGCAAACTACAGCACTATGAGTAGAAGAGCATTGGGTCTGAAAGGGGGGCAGCCAGCATTTAATTAAGGTTCATTATATACACGTGAGCCAGTCATTGACCTACCTACCATGCTTCCCCCGAAATAAGACCTAACCGGAAAATAAGCCCTAACCAATAGCATGATTTTTTAGGATGACATCCCTTGAATATAAACCCTAATGCGTGTTTTGGAGCAAAAATTAATATAAGACCCAGTCTTATTTTCAGGGAAACATGGTAGTACATGATTCATAGGGGTTTTAAGAAAACAGACTTTATCCTAAGAAAATAACTCAAAATTTAAGCAAAAATTCAGGTACAAACTATTCCAAAACATATTTATGACCATGAATAATGGAAACAATCTAAATATTTAATAGAAAAGAATTTTGATACAACTATAAGAAAAATTATATGTATTCATTAAGGGAGAGATATTTACAAATCATTAGAAGTATGAGAAACTGCTAACTCTAGTATAATAGTATACTAACGAGAAAGAAGTACAGGAACTGTGTATATGCATTCTGACCTCAACTTTGTGCCTTTAAAAAAAAACACATGAAATATTATGCTACTTATTTACTCTGAAAATTAGTAAATAAAAGGAAATTATTAAGCATTTACCCAGGCTCTATAGGAGGACAGAAAGTTAATGAGGGAAAGCTCTTCTCTACAGAATAATTCCAGCTCACAGATGTAGAAAGAATAGAATTATAAAATCACTATTTTGTAACATGCCCTCCCCCCCACCCCGCAATGAAATAACTGATTCAGGCAAGAATCTCAGTGGATGCTGAAACCATTAGATGAAAAGAGGATGACGGACTAGATATTTGAAAGTGTCAACATTTCATACCACGCATTACTCACCAGTCAAAATGGAGGCGGGAAAATGGAGGGAAGTGGCTACACCACTTCAATGAGGGAAGCAAACAGCATCACTCCTACCTAGTGAGACAACCTGATATCATATTCTTCTTGACATGAACCTATATGAACTACACAACATCACCCATGAAACAGTCTTGCCAAAAATGTTAGTGTAAATCTAACCAACGCCTGACATCTAACTTCCAGTTTATAGGAAACACAAGGAACAGAACGAGTGAAATGTCATCTTGAAGAAATAATCACCCACCAAAACATGGGACATTCTGTAAAACTAGTCCCTTCAAAAGGCAATGTCATCAAAAGAGCGTAAAGAAACATGACAACCCAATGGCCATTCTTGATCATATCCTGTTTGGAAGAAGAAAAGCAATTATAAAAGACATTTGGGGGAAATGGAGCAAATTTTAAATACTGACTGAGTTATAGGTTATATTTGAGAGATGTTAATTTTGTTGCGAATGCTATTGTTGTTATATAAGAGAATGTCTTGTTTGTTGGAAAGTAAGAAGCATGGTTCACTCTCCCAAAAAAGAGACAGAGGCAGAGATAGACAGAGACAGAAGAAACAGAAAGATGAATCATTTATTGCAAATCCTAGTAACTGTTGAATCTAGGGAGTAGGTATATGGGTATTCCTTATGCTAGCAAGGAATTTTTTCATTTTTTCTATATGTCTAAAATTTTTCATTTTTTCTATATGTCTAAAATTTTCCATATGTCTAAAATTAAATATCTATGTCTAGCCATTTTCTATATGTCTAGACATTTTCTATATGTCTAAGGAATTTTTTCATTTTTTTCTGTACGTCTAAAATTTTTATTATAAGAGCTTGAAAACATATATACAGAAAAAAGACTAAGAAGAAATATACCAAAATATTGACAGTAGTTATGTCAGCATAATTACAAGTGATTTCCCTCTCAATTTAAAAACTGTCACTCTGTAATTTCAAATTTTTCCTTAATTATCACATATTATTTTTATAATCAGAAAAAGTGAGTAAAAGAAATGTAGGCATTAGACAGAGTTGTGTGTGAAAAAATCAAAACCCTTAAGCCTATCCATTTAAGGCAATTGTGATGTGGCGCTATTGTTGTTTTGGTTCTGACGTTATTACATATATTAATAGCTTCCAAAAGGAAGTTCAAGGCATATTAAGTCATATTTCAAACAGTATCTTGGCAAGCCATGGGGAGGGCTACAAGAACAGGCCAACCCAACTGATCAAAATGACCAGCAGTTCATTAGTAAACAAGGGCATTTTTTAAATCTTGAAAAAATTCAATGCAAAACCTCTGGGGAAATTCTTTTCTCCATATTATTCAGTAATAGAGAAGCCTAGAAAGCAACAAAGGGCAAGCAGGAACAGCAGTGGAGAAAAGGGAAGAGATCTTGGAATGATTATGGGAAAGAAATTAGAGATTCGTTTCCAGTGACCTGAGTGCTGATTTGGACGGAGTAGCCGGGCAAGACCGCCGCTGCTTCTGGCTTGCTGGGACCATCAAGTCCCACGTAATGTTCAAATTGCGGACACAAGAAACCAGTGAACAGTCGGTCTAGCAAAGCATATAAATAAGAGCCGTCAGGGATTCAGTCATCAAAAAAAAAAGCAAGAAATTTAACATTCATAACTTACAAAAAGATGACAAAGTACAGAGAGAAAGATACAAAAAAAAAATATTAATACCAAAAGGAAAGAAAAAGCATTTAGCCTGCAGCTAAGAATAATGGTATTACATAAAATTAGGAACTGGAAAAAAAAATTGTAGTGAAAATTATTTAAATGATGTCATTGGAACGTCTCTTATACTTGCCTTGATATGCTACTGTTCAATTTAATCGTCATGGTCTCCTTGGAGCGGAGACTCGCTGGGGTTAATGCTTTCCTTTCGCTCAGGGAGCGGCTTATGCTAAGAGTCCTAAATAATGGCATAGTGCCGTAGTGCCCAAATTTCGCTGCCCATGAGGAGCCGCTGGGGAATTGCTGAAATCCCCGTGTTCCTGTTGCATCCCATACATATTAAACCACACATATACGAATGGGAGCCCAGCATCAGTCTGGAGAAGTCAAGATGCAGGGAACTGGGGGAACTACTGGCGTGCTGTGCAAAAGCAAATGCTGGGAGCTATAGTGGTTACCGAATTCACGCTGATTAAAAGTGTAAGCAAAACCTACCCCACAAGTACGAACAGCCCATCACATCATATGTCGTCCACACAGGAAGAGGCACGAACTGTGATAGTATAGGCAGAAAGGTACAGAGCTGCGAGTGGCGACCAGGAGAGGACGCTGAACTGAAGCACACCCTTTGGATGAAGAGCAATCAAGAGTCTATACACTTTGTTACCATTGCAAACCAACTGCATGAAAAGGTGCTTCATCCCTAATAGATGTTGGCTTTAGTTCAGCATATCAAACTCATTTTTAATTGTTTCCACTTTTCTTTTGCTCTCTTATGGTGTTTATTAATATCCACTACATAATAATTTTAGGGGGCCTCTTGAATCACTGTAATTTTTTAAAAAATATAAAAAGTTATTTAAGTGTATGAATTTGGAAAGGACTTGAAAAGCAACTTGAAATTTATTTCACTTGAAAAGCATATAATAAAGTAAGTTGTTTGACAGAATATTTAAGCATAAATTATAAGTTGGCTTTTGAAAGCAAACTTATAATTTATGCCTAAATATTCTGTACGAGAGGCCAAAGATGATCTCTTCTCTCTCGAATATCTCCCTTTATCGAAAGGAAACTGGAGGCACTCTTCTCGGCTCCCATCCATGGTCCACGGCCTGCTTCTTCTAACCCCACTGTTCACCAGCATCCTCTCCAGGGTTTCTATCACTCAGGTGAGAAGGAATTTCCCAGACCACAGCGGGGAACTCAGCCATCTACTGTGGAGGAGAAGTCAGATCAGTGGATCACAAATGGCCCTGTCCAGACTGCCAAGCCTGATCTATCTTAGAGAAATGGAGGACAGATCTTCCATCTTGGGGCTGCAGAGCAGACATGGAACTGCCATACCCACTAATCAAACAGGATGGGAACTTCCTTTCCAGAACTATTTCGCTGTTTGTAGCTGCCAGTCACACAGAGCTGAGTCTGACACATTCACCCACCACCCTTTCTAAGCATAGGTTTCAATCCATATATACATATATATATAGATACATATATATATATATACACATATATATAATGTATAATGTATAATTCAATAGTTGTTAGTATAATCACAGGATTGTACAACCATCACCACAATTTTAGAACATTTTCATGGCAACGAAAAGAAACCCCAAACCCACTAGCAGTCATTTTTATTTTTCCCCAACAGCACCTCGCCCCCCCACCCCCCACCCCTAGGCAACCACTAATACACTTTCTGTCTCTATGAATTCGCAGTTAAGGAAATTTCATATAAATAGAATCATACAATATGTGGTCGTTTGTGTCTGATTTTTTTCACTTAGCATAATGTTTTCAAGGTTCGTCCATGTTGTAGCATCAGTCAGTACCTCATTCCTTTGTACTGGGGGGGAAAATCCCCCTTATACGGATTGACCATATTTTACCCGCCCATTCGTCGGTCGATAGACATTTGGTTGTTCCTACTTTTGGATATTATGAATAATGCTGCTGTAAACATTTGTGTACCAGGTTCTGTATGGACATATATTCTCATGTCTCTTGGATAGATACCTTGGAGTGGAATTGCTGGGTCATACGGTAATTCTATGTTTTGAGAAAACTGACAGACTATTTCCCACAGTAGCTATACCACTTTAAATTCCCACCAGCGATCTATGAGGGTTTCAATTTTTCCACATCCTCGCCAATGCTCGTGATCGTCTGTCTTATTGATCGTAGCCATCCTAGTGGCCTGGCATAGTGCTTTTGATTTGCATTTCCCTGACGGTTAGTGACATTGAGCACCTTTTCACGTGCTTGTTGGTCACTTGGATATCTTCCTTGAGACAATGTTTTTTTATGTCCTTTGCCTATTTTCAATTGTGGTACTTGTCTTTTTCTTGTTGGTTCTTCCATATTCTTTACTCTAGATATTTGATAGTCAACAGATGACTTGCAAGTGTTTTCTCCCATTCTGTGGGTTATCTTTTCACTTCTTGATGGTGTCTACTGAAGCACAAAAGTTTTTACCTACCGTTTTCTTTTTTCTTTCTCTCTCGTTTTCCTTTTACCTCATCCTATATATTTGTTGTTCTATGAAAGTCTTTTAATAAATATAGAGCCAGGAATATAGGCTTTTAATAAAGCAGCGTTTTTTACCTGTTTTGTTTCATACTGCAATATAAAGCAGTACCTGGGACACAGTATGACCTTAATGAATACTTGGTGAATGAATACTTGAATAACATTCACACACACTCAAATTTTTATCTTTCTCGGAGTATATCCCATCTTGTTTAAGTGTGCCTTTTGAAACCAGGGTAATTGCCCTGGTGTTCAGCCCAGTGAAATAGTAAAGGAATATCTCGGGCAAGCACAAACAGCAAGATCACTAACACTCCCTCTAGTCTTGAATCTTGATTATCTTATCTCCCTCCTATTCACAGAGGAGTTGCTAATCCATACAGCAAAGGAATAGCCCATGCTCGACCTTTCCCTGCTGCCTAAACTATAACCAAGAGCAGACTTCAGTGGTCCCTCCTTGCTTGCCTTTCAAGGGACAATCACACACGTTTCAATTCTTTTATTACTTTAAGTGAGAGTCTTCTAGTTTTATAGACACTAATTTTTCCCAAGAAACTGAGTCACTGGGGTAAGGGTGTAGACCTTTGTCACCACACCATCAGAGAGAGGGGAGCTTCCGAATTCTTCTGTGGATGAACACTGAGAATGGATGCTAGTCCATCAAGGATATCAAGGATGGTGCAGCTATTGCAAGACTAGAGTGATAAAGGTCCAGACATTGACAGTCCACTGAAGCCACCACAAACTAGAACCCATCTTTGCTGGCCTATAATACTTTTGGCTGTGACAGGCATCCTTGTTGTCAAAAGTATTAAGTCTCCCTTTGCTTAAAAGAGTGATGGTTGGATCATTCTGTTTGCTTTGGTCAAACTCAATGGAGCAAACATACATGTTCTAGAGGGAAAGGAGTACCTCAAATACTAAAATAAGGACCCTTCATTCACAGCCTGGCTATGAATAGACTTAAGACTACAACAAGATATTTTCATATTATTCTCGTTATTCTAAACTTGTATCTTTCATTGCCACCAGTTATCTACAGAAAGAATTTCAAACTCCTATGATCAGGTCCCACCTTGTCCACCCAACTTTTCCTCACCTTTCTTTAATATCAACACCCTTCTCCCTGCGAGCCATCTCTCCTGTCCTCTAAACGTGTCAGACTATCTCCCACCTCTTTGTATTTGCTTGAACACAGTGATATAATGTTTCTGCATCTTGTCATTTTATATTAGAAAAGCAATTCAGTGACAGATGGTGAATGTTTTCCATTTCTAGAGTGTACATTTAACAATTTTCTTTTGGCCCTAGTTTATTAGTTTTATTTTTTATTTCTCAAATGGAAAATTTAATGTCAAAAGTTATAGAAGCAGATGTTTCTAAAAACAGGAAGGGTAAAGCACTGAACTACGTAGTGCTCAAATATGCAAGAAATAGATATTTTAAAATATCTAAAACGATAAGCAAAATCAACAACATAAGTTATACACTACCTAATAAGCTTTTTAAACAGCAAAAAATTATGGGGAAAGAATGAACACTTACTGCTTCAGTTAGTTAGGTGTGAGCTTTTTCACATTTAAAGTAGTATTAAGTTACTGACTTCCCCAGGAAACACAGGGAAAACTCTAAATTTTAAGATATCTGTTATAAAGCACATTGTAGCACAATAAATAGATTTCTCAGTAAAAGAATAAAAACCTCACTCACCAGGTGCCTTCTAAACAAGTCAAACTCAAGAAAAACAATTCACAAAAGAAATACAAAAATAGCCTAACCAGATGTACAAATATTCTGTCACTAGTAATCAAATAATTGTAAATTAAAATGAGATACCACTTGTACCATACAAACTGGCTTTATTCAATAATTATATATTACACACACACACACACACACACACACACACTTAGGATTATACCATATTCTGTTTTTTCAAAGTACTCACTAGAGTATAGTAAAGTTAGATGGGATACTCTAACACTGCTGGTAGACGTAACTTGGTTCAATGTTACTAGAAATGATTGAGCATTTTAAGTTATCTATCCTGTGGTCTTATAGTCTTCTAAAATTTAAATTTTTAATGATTGCATAATATTTCATCAAAGGTATATATCACCAGTGATTTAATTACTTCTCTATCATTAAGGATGTAAGGTTTTTTTCCTAGAGTTTGTTATCATCAATGCTGCAATGAACATTTTTACATAATTTTTTGACAACATCCCTGATTATTTTCTTTGGATAAATTCTTAGAAGAGATAGTACTAGATCAAGAGATAGAATAATGTTTAAGGTTCTACTTTTAATTAATCCTATACACGGATGGTTCTCCACAAGACTAGAAGTTAATTGGGCTCTTCCAAAGCAGGGATATTTTTCTGCTTTGTTAAGTGCTATATAACCCTAGCACCTAGAGCAGTGCTTGGCACATGCTATGCCCTTAATCAATATTTGTAGGATTCATGATTGAATAACATTTGCATACACCGAAATTTGACAGTTGTCCTTAAAAACTTTTGGGAAGACATCCACCCTGTCTTATTAAGGAAAGCTGGAGGCTCATTTAGCACTTTGTCAAGATATACCAAGTACAGATATGAAATCTGGACAGACTCACCCAGTTATTCTGTCTTTCATTGTAAAAGAGAATTGCAGCAGCAAGTTGATGAGAGTCGTCAACATGGCTGCTCCAGTCTACTTGTCATTGCTCCCAAATTGATCTTTAGATTCAATGCAATTCCAATAAAAATGCCAGCAAGATGTTTTATAGAAATTCACACATTTCACCGTAAAGCTAGAGTAATCAAGATAGTGTGGTATAGACTAAAGATAGACATACAGATGACAATATAGACAGTAAAGATAAACATAAAGATAGACAATGAAAGAGAATGGAGTGTCCAGAAATAGATTCACACATACACGGTCAATGGAGTTTCATCAAATGAACCAAGACGATTAAATAGGGAAATGATAACCTTTTCATAAATGATGCTGTAAAAATTGAATATCTATATGAAAAACTAAAATGAGTCTGAACCCTTACCTCACATCACATACAAAAATTAACTCAAAATGGATCATAGAGTTAAATATAAGAGCTAAAACTATAAAACCTCTGGAAGAAAATGTAGGAGAAAATCTTAGTGACCTTGGGTTAGGTAAATAATTTTTTAATAGGACATAGAAACACAGATTCTAAAAGAAAAAAAGTTGATGAATCGGGCTTCATCAAAATTAAAAACTTTTGCTCTTCAAAAATCACTGTTAGGGAAATGAAAAGGTAAACCACAGGCTTGGAAAAAATATTCATAAAACCCGTATCTGATACGGAACTTTTGTCTAGAATGAAAAGAACTCTCATAGGTCAACAATAAGAATATCAACAACCCATTTTTTTAAATGAGTAAAAGGTCTAAACAGAAAGTCATCTCTATCCCTAAATTTAGACACAGCTACCAGAAAGTAGAGACTCTATACCGTAGGTGGGGAACTGCCACACTAGGAAGTATAAAGTTCAACTTACCAAGAAGGTAAATAGAACTAACATTTATTGAATGACGACTATGTGCTAGGCCTTACACTACACACAGTGCGTGTATTTTTCCATTTGGTAACATTATGATAGCCGCTTTAATATTGGAAAATCAAGACTCACAGAGGTCAAGGTATATTCCTATAGTTACACCACAAGCAGGTGGCAGCCCAGAATTTAATCCTGCTTGACTGTTCCCATGCTTATCTCCTACCTCACTGCCCTCCGTCAGCATGTATGCTGCTTCTTAGTAGTACATTCTAAATAGCTGCTCAAGGCTCCCTTCCCCCTACTTCTTGTGAAGAGCTAATGTGACCAGAAGCCAAAGTCACTACCATTGAGCTATGGGATTACGGACTGAAGGTTTCAGTATAGGTCAGTCTCTTCTTCAACATGGCTTCAATTCCTTACTTTCGCCACTCATTCCTGGCTTCTCGCCTGATTAGATTTAATTAAGCACAGAGTGACTCAAACTGTTTGAGGAGAGGGATATCTGTGTGTGCTGTTGTCCATGGTCCTGAACCATCATGCTCCCTAGAGTTACTCCTCTGGGAAGTAGGAAATGTGATGATGGACTTGGGATGGGGCATGAAACCAGGAAGTCCTAGCAGAATCAGATGTGGTCCAAAGAAAAGGAAACATGGAGTAGATGGCTTATCTAGAGCCATCCAGTTGTACTTTGTGTCATGATGGTAATGTTCTAATTGGACACTGTCAATGTAGTAGTCATTAGCTACTACATGTGGCTACTGGGCACTTCAAATGTGGCAAATAGAGGAATAATCAAATTTTATTTAATTTTATCTAACTTAAATTTAAATAGTCACACGTGTACCATCTTGGGCAGCACAGGTTAGCTTATCAGCAGGAAGCAGTTTCCTGGAAATGCAAATTCCCGGGCACCACGCCAGATGTACTGAGTCACAATCTTTGGACTGAGTCCAGGGATGTGCACTTTTAAGCAGGAAATTCCTGTGCTCACTGACGTGTGAGACCCACTATCCCACAGGGCATTTGTGTCAGCTTCTGAAGCTTTCCCTCTGGGTCCACTGATGTCTGTTTTCTCTTCAGTTCCAGAGCTGGTCCTGACTTAGGAAGTTTAAAAGCTCCAGCCCCACTGTCAGGCCTGTCTTTATAGCTGGTGCCCAGTGGCTCAGGACCCAGTGGTTGCTGAGCTGCCACATCATCGCTCTGCAACCCAAGATTCTTTAAGGGCCAACTTTAAGGACACACAAACTCTAAGCACCTATCTTACTCTGCCCTGAGTCACAGCACTCACAAATTGATATGCTGTTTACCCTCTCTCCCTGTGTATTTTTGTCTAGTCCAAATAAATAGGCACTTGCCTTGGTGCCTGCCTCCTCAGGCCCCCTGCTCTTCCCCTAATCCCCTTTGGTTGTACAGATGGTATCTTCCTAATTCCAACCAGACTATATTAGATGAATCCTCATGCTCACTGTCTCCATCCACAGTCAGGATGTGTGGAAAGTTCTCAGGACATTAACCTCTGTCCGTCTGACTTTCAAGTGACACTCACTTAGAATGGACCTCCAGATATCTATATATCTATCTATCTATATCTATACATAATTAATATATCCTTGAAACACTGAGCCTTGGACTGCCAATTCTCTGTACCTGAGTCCATTTCTCCAAGCTTCATATACTGATCACGTTACCCAGGTTCCAGAATGCTACACCTCTGAGCCCACCTGAATTAAATATTTTCAATTTAATAAGGAAGTCTAAATAATTATTTTCAGGACTGTAAATTCAATATCTATTAAGGTTTCCATATCTTCTTCCCTCCACCACCACCACCACTCACACACACAAACACACCACGAAAAATTTACATTGATTTAACACTTTAAAAAATAATTTCCCATGCATTGTCGCATTTGACGGACAGAACGTGCAGACGGTTACACTAATTGTCTCACACCGAGCCTCTACACTGTGGCATAGCTCCCTCCCTCGTGGACCCTGGGCTTGATCATGTGACTTGCTTTGGCCAAAAAGACATTTAGCAAATGTGACACAAGCAGAGACTTGACAAGTGCTTGCAGATTGGGACTTGCCTTCTTGGAATGACTGCCATTGCCACGTAAGAAAACTGAACCCTGCTGCTGAAGCAGCCATGTAGAGAACTGAGACACTCCGCTGATACTCCCAGCTGACCAACCTATGAGGATGAGGCCATTTGGAATCATTCAGCTCCAGTCAAAACTCCAGATCACTGAAGCTGCATAAGTGACCCCAAGAAAGACCAATGGAAGAACTGTGCAGCTGAACCCATCCAACACTGTAAGCAAATAAATCATTGTGTTTTAAGCCACCAAGTTTTGAGATCATTTGTTACTTAGCAACAGATAACTGATACACAAAATTGCCCTAGAAGATACTATTATTCCTAGTTCATAAGTTGTAAAGTTCAGAGAGATTAGGTAATTTATTCAAGGTCTTAGAGCTAAAAAGCAGCAGAAGAGGGCCTAGAATTCTAGGCTGTCCCCAAGTTCAACACTCTATACTACACTAAGCTGCACATATACAACCTCTGTTCAACTAGTAAAGGGCCATTGGTAACCCTGTTCTTCCCCAAATCTCATTTGCTGACCTAGTCACCAACTTCCAGCTTTCCTTTATTAAGGATAAGAGTTCTCCTAGCTCCCTCTTGGCCTGCTGGTGACCTCACTTGTTACTTTCATCCTGCAAAAACTAAGGTCAGGAATTATTTTAAGGGAATCACTTAAATATAGCTAGTGGAAGCATTAGAGGTAAGGTCTACTTTATATGCAAAGTGAATATTCTGATCTGTGGCCTTCGGTTAGGTCATCATAATGGAGAGAAAGGGAAACAGGTTTACCTGGTCTGGAGGAAAACAATAAGAATTATCTAAGGAGTAAGAGAAATGCATTAGAGAAAAACAGGTTTGGGAATCAAAGGTCTTATTCATACAGAACATTATAGTTATATTAATTCTTTAATGCAAAACTGAAGAATGAAATGGATTTAAATAACAAAATGGAAAATGTGCCACAAAACTGCGTACAATTTTAAATGGAAATCTTGGGGTAAATAAGGCTCTGACGAATGCATCATGAAAGATCTCATCTTTTGAGAAGTTTGTATAGGAATTACCAAAAGAGTAAGAAGATGTGAACAGGTTTATCCTTCATTTCTTCCACAAATTCTTGAATAACATCATCATGCTCATTGGGCTAATTGGTGGATTTAGTTCTGGATGAAGCAAATGATTCAAACTACATCTCTGCTTCTTGGCTGGAAATGTATTTACTTTGCTATTAGCAAAAGGCAAGTTAACCAGTCTTTCGAGTTTTTGGCTTGGGAGCCAAAAACTTAATCTTAAAATTAAAATTTTCACATCTGAATGTTATTTTGCAGATGGTGATCAGTAACAGTAAGAAAGCATCTGGCATAAATTACATGAACTGATCTCCAAATCATTTGATGAATAACTCCATCAACTCATGTTGATGATATGAGGTCATTATGAAAACTGGCTGATCTACAGGGTTTGAACGACAGAGTAGATAAAACATGTGAATACATAAACAAGCTTTCTCGGAACAAATTCATTTTCCTGTAGCCCTCTGTCCACACAGTGGAGTGAGCAATCACACAGGGGTCACCTGCCTCGCGTTTGCTCCGGGAGAACTTATGTGCTCACATACTTTCTCTCAGGAAAGGAAAGCAGCGTGGGCTGGTGGGGGAGGGCGACTGCTTTTAACCCATCATTTAACCTCTCTGTGGCTCATTGTTCTCGCCTGTAAAAGGTGGGTAGAAAAACTCACACTTCCTACTCCACAGAGTTGCAAGCATAAAAAAATGTAAACGTGCTTTGAAGAAGTTAAAAGTGCTGTGTGAATATAACGTGCTGTATATCCAGTGAAGAGTATGAAAAGGTAGACCCGCTGTGATGTAACAGCGGCAATTCCTCTCCACCCAGCAACAATCTGCTAGTGATGCAGATGCATTTGAAAACACAAAAGACCTAACAGGGAGCAGAAATAAAGGTATGCTGCTTGCAAAACAAAACAAAACAAAACAAAAAGGTTGCACCTGTTCCAGGATCCTTACACACGAAAATAATATTTTGAAAAATTGTCATGTTAAATTGAAGCTACTCTTGGGGAACTTCAAGCTATGCAATTTGCATTTAGCCCATGCTTAATTATATCCTAAAAGAATTCCTCTAATTCTCATTCATGACCATAATCCTGCAAAATTTAACTTAAATCCACTTACAAAGACTTATGCACAAGGTTAATAATAATAAAAAAATCATTTCTTTTGTTTCCCACCTACTTCCTAAATAATGATTCCCTTTCTTCTGCCTGGTACGAGGGTTCCAAATCCTGTTTACATACAAGCCACACATTTTTCCCCTACCATTTTATTATTTCCATATTAACATAATTTCACATGCACTAACACTGAAAGAAGAGCTCTGTGTTCGAGACAGTCTATTTCATTCAATTAAATAGATGTTTTTGACTAGATTATGTCTGGTGCTTTCTTATACCTATACCATGTGTATTTGACACGGTTTGGGTAATTTGTGGGGGAACACACTTATGAATAAGAGTCTCTGCATCCAGGAAGTTTACATTCTAACAAAGAAGGTAAGAAAAAAGCAAAATGATAATGCAAGACACAATAGAACTTTAAGAGAGGTTTAAAAGGCCTTGGGTGACAAAGAAAGAGATCATATCTTGTCTTATTAGGGTGATCAGAGTGCGGTTGCTTTCTAAATAAAAGGATGCTTTCTAAATAAACCTCAAAATAGAAATAGAGATAGAAAAGATTTGTTATATGCCAAAAACCATGTTATTTGCAAAAATACTCAAGGCATGGGTGGGAGAAGGAGAAAGGACAAGTGCAAAGACTGAGGTGGAAAGCAAAGAGCCTGGTCAGGGTCCACTGGTGATGAAATCTGGGTGGAGTTCGGGGTACCAGTCTCTACAAGTGGAGGAGTAGAGAGATAACGCAAAATTAGCTCTTATTTTGATTGCCAGGCCAGCATTCAGGATGTTAGAGGGTCTTTCGAGAGTGGAAGGCAGGAAAATACGATATTTCACTCCCACAAAACCCTAGCTCTTTCTATTACACAATCATTAACATTACGTATTAACTCATAAAATCTAATGGATATGTTTTCATTAAAGTCCTGATCAAATACTGCTTTACTAGTTTACTTATGTATTTACAATATTATTACTGCCTGTACTTGTTATTAGCTTTCTATTAAAAAAAACATTGTCATACATCTTATTTTTGATCATCAATGCTATCCACTTATTCAATATTAGGAAAGTTTTCCCCAATATAATTTTAAGTTGATATCTGGATTTCTATTTCCGACAGTGTGGTTAACAAAGTACCCTGCTTGGTCCTCCTAAAAAAAACAAAGATAAAAAACCAAAAATAAAGACCATAGATAAAAGACATTAAAAATATTTTTAATAATCAATATCTGGCTATTTAGTAAGGAGAACTCAGTGAAAGCAGGAACCCAGAGAGGTAATCACAGAAATGAAGCCACCTCATGCCTGGGGGAAACACTCGCCAAACTGAATGAACTGGCTCTTTGGTTTTCTTGATCCAATAAAGTCACAGAGTAGAGAACACAAAGCCCAGGATTCACTCAAGGTGGCAGGTTTAATAGAGATCCCCCTTCAGTAAAATGAGACTATAAAGGGCCACACCTCCAGTATAAGCATGAACTAGGAAAAACTCCTGCCACTCAAGGAACCGAAAGCAAAATTACCTATCCAGAAATTTAGCCTTGGAGAAAGTGAGACTTTTCTCCAAAATTCTTAACTATAAGCGAGCCTTCCTGTAGTTGTGCAAGCCAAATTCACACTACCTGAGAGGTCCAACAGATTACAAGCTAAGAAATCAGTTTAGAGTTATCCTGGTTTGGGAGCTCCTCCAGGTTACTGGAAGAAACAAATTCAAATCCTCTCTGGAGTATTAGCTTTGTCAGAGTCTCAAATAGTTCATATAAAAAAATTCTCAGAAATACGAGGTCACAGAAAAAAAAAGTCTAAAAGGCTTATGTCTAAATAAATTTGAGTAGTTTAAAATATAAGGAAAGAGAAAGACACTGGAGAAATAATGAAGCAGACATTTAAAAAACAAATATAACTTATAGAAATAAAAATACAATAAAAAAATAAAAAACTCAGGCTAGGAAAAGCTAAAGTGTGAAATGGGACAACAGATCCAAAGAAATCATCCAGAAGGCAGCATAGAGAGATCAGAATAGAAATTATGAAAGAGAGACCAAGAGATATGTCAAATCAAAGCTCTAAAAGGAAAAGAGAGATAAAGAATAGAAAAAAGAATAATTGGATTGATGACTGAGAATTTTTCAGAAATGATGGATACTTGCTGCAAGTTGAGGAAACCGAATGAATCCCAAGCTAGCTAATAAAAAGAAACGCATGCCTAGACATATCACAGAGAAACTACAGAATAACAAAGACAAGAAAAATATCTTAAAAGGAACCAGAGGCAAAAGACAGATTAAGCTAAGAAGGACCTCCAGATGAAGGACAAAGAGCAATAATGACAGAAGACTGTGGAACAATATTTTCAAAGGGCTGAGAAACAAATAGCTGGCAGTGTAGAATTGTACACATTGTGAAAATATTTTTCAAAAAGAAGACAAAGGAAGATACTTTCTAATAAAATTATCCTTACAGGCTGCTACCAACAGACACTCAATAAGGGAAATTCTAAAGGATATATTTTATGCTGAAGGAAAGCAAGCCCAGATAGAAGATCCAAGATGCAGAAAGAAATAGTCAGTGAAAAAAAGTAGCAAATATGTGGATAAAACTAAACAAACATTAATTTTATAAAATAATAAAATATTGTTTTGTGGGATTAAAACAAAAACAAAATAAACTTAAAATGTATAAAAAATAATATATTTCAGGAGTGGGTTATTAAAATGTTTTAAGGAAAATGTATTACTGGTGAAGATGGTGAAGATGATATGATTAACTTTGGGAGTTGATAAGTCAAATACGTGTGTTAAAATATCTAGGTTTACAAGTAAAAGATAGAAACGAAGTCTACAGTAAAAGAGGAAAACAGAATGAGAAAAACAAATACTTGATTCAAAAGAATGCAAGGAAAAAGAGAAAAGTGACAGAAAAGGTAGAAAAAGAGAAAACCCATGAAAAGATGGTCGAAGTAAATCCAAATATATTGCTAACTATAATAATAAATGTAAAAAAGTTAGGTGTCCAGTGGAAGAAATATATTTTCCAATTGGATTAAAATAATAAACAAAATCCACTTATAGACTATCATTTTTAAATCCAAAATACAAAGATATTTACAAAAGAAATGGTCTGGTACCCTTCATAAATACCAAGAACATGAAAGAAAGAGTGAGGAAATGTTTCTGGTCAAAGGGACTAAAGAAATATGACAAGAAAATGCATTGTGTGATCCTGAATGGGATCCTGGACCAGAACACTTTTTTTCCTTCTTTGCCATTTAGGATATTAGTGAGGCAAATGATGATATTTCATTAAAGTCCATAATTAGGTAGTAGTACCGGATTCAGTGTTAATTTCCTGATAATGAGAAGCATATGCACTGTCCAGTCCGCTGATTCGAGAGGGGTGAGGGGTAGGTACAGCACAGTTGCCCCAACCCAATCACAATCTTCAGTGAGAATATGAGCTGCCCCAACTGCCACAGCATGAAACAAAGCCACCCATCCTAGATCAGCCAAAACCCAGCTTACCTAATGCTCCTGATAAAAAATGCTTCTTGTTGTGTGCCATTGAGATTTGGAATCGGTTGTTTTGCTGCATTAGGTAACTTATATGATAACAAAGTTAGATTATCCCAGGAAGAAAAGTTATTTTAACATTAGAAAAAACAATGGGTATAATTCACTATATGACCAGAGTAAAGGAAACAATGTGATCATCTCAGTAGGTATAGAATATGGCATTTGATAAAATTTAACATACATTCATTTAAAAAATTTAAATTTAAAAAATTAGGAGGGGCGGACGGTTAGGTCAGTTGGTTAGAGCCTGGTGCTCTTAACAACAAGGTTACCGGTTTGATCCCGACATGGGTCACTGTGAACTGCGCCCTCCACAACTAAATTGAAATAGCTACTTGACTTGGAGCTGATGAGTCCTGGAAAAACACACTTAAAATAAATTTTTTTAAAAAAATGATCTTCAAAAAAAAAAGGAATAGAACAGCTTGCTCTGATAGATATTGACCTATTATTATGAAGCTATAGGAAATAAGATAATGGGGTGTTTGTAAAGAAACAGTCAAATAGAACAAATGAGGAAGTCTAGAAAAGGATACACTCATATATGGATCATTTATAATTCAGAGGGGGAGCATGGCAGATTCATTAGGAAAAGGCTATTAGATTTTAAATAAATGGTGCTCGGATAGTTAGGTACTCAAGTGAAAAAAAATTAAATTGTACTACTATAGCACATCATAGATAAGAATCAATTCCAGATGAATTCAAGATCTAAATGTAATAGGGAAAAAACATAAAATCTTAAAAGATAAAGGAGACTCTATTTGTGGCAGCCGGATGGCTCAGTTGGTTAGAACGTGAGCTCAACAACAAGGTTGCCTGTTCAATTTCCACATGGGATGGTGGGCTGCGCCCCCTGCAACTAAGATTGAGAAGGGCGACTGGACTTGGAGCTGAGCTGCGCCCTCCACATCTAGATTGAAGGACAGAGCTGATGGGCCCTGGAGAAACACACTGTTCTCCTATATTCCCCAATAAATCTTTTTTTTCCCAAAGGAGACTCTATTTGTAACCACAGCATGGAGAAGTATTTCAACAAGACATAAAAAAACAAACGGTAACAGTAAAAACTGATGTTACATTACATTAAATAAGAACTTGTGTTTATCAAAAGACCCCATAAAAAAAATGAAATGACAAGCCACAGAGTAGGAGAAAATATTTGCACCATATATAACCACCAAAGGACTAGTATCCAGAATATATAAAGAACCATATTTGACACAAAGAAGAATGAGGTTAAGAAAGAAATTCCAACTGGCAAAATAGAGAATAATAGCTTTGGTTTTTATTTAGAACTGTGACGTTGCTGAACTCAGTGATCCTGAGAGATCATCATCCTATTTTATCTCCTACTTCTCAGTTGAAGTCACCACGCCACAGAGAGCCTGGAGCTGGCTGTGTAGCATGTTCTGTGACTTTCACCACATTGCTTCCTCTTTTGAATCTCTGCACCCCCAAGACTGGTTGAGTATTGAACCACAGGGGTGGTCTCATCTCTCCAGCAGTCCTTTATTCCCACCACAAATTCTTCACTTCAAGAACAAGTGAGCACGCTCAATGACGAGAGAGAGTCTGGTAGATGGCAACATCCACTTCACATATTTTAAAATATCTTGCCACGTAAAGCCAAAGAAATCTCCACTGAATTCCAGCCACTGGAGTTTGTCCTGAATTTTCTTTAGGTTCTCGAGAAATCTGTTTTGTGTTGCATTATTTTTCTCTCCTCTTTGTGGTCCAAATTCAATTTGGCACTACTTGGATATTGAACACTTTTTGCAAATTAAAGAAAAAGTCACCTCAGGCAACTCTCCAGTACAAGTTTATTGGAGACTTGATGATGCCGCAAATCATTAAAGAGCGTAGGTTCTGTGCCACTGCCCTCACTGATTAAATAGAGGGTACCGCTTTGAAGTCTGCAGGACCCCTGGGACTGACCTAATGCTTTCTGCCTTCAGCTTCTGAAGTTTATCACATTACTAATGTTTGAGCCTCTGGATTCTGTTGGCTATTTTAATCATCTTGAAGTACAATAATATTATAAACACTGTTAGAAATGATTTATCCTTCTTTGAACTAATTGTTTCCCTCTGCTTGAGTCACTCATTTTATTTATAATTTTTCAATCACAAGTTTTCTTTCCATAATCCTTCTCTTTCTGGTTATTCAAAGTAAAGACCATACTATCCTCTTTCTTTTGTGATAATCTCTTGCTATGGAACTAGAGTTTCTAAAAAGGGATTAAATGATCCAGAAGTAATAAAAAAAGAAAGAAGTATTTTCCAAGAGAAAATCTGTGTTGTCATATAAACATTATGTAATTATTAATTGAATACTATGTATCTAGAAAAGTGCTAGGTCCTAGGTGATATGGAGAAACATAAAGTCCATAAAATTGTGTTCCAGCTGAGGAAATAAGACACATAACACAATGTACAATCAATGTAAGACTGCATAATTCAGGTATAAAATAATATATGTTTGGGATCATAAAAGCAGTAAAAAAAATCGGACTAGACTAATAAATAAAGTCAGATGGGCTTAATGTGAATAAACCACTGGAATAAGACTTTAAAGCCAAAATCAAGAATTTTAACTGCATAATTAGAAGTAGGTTCAGAGAGAAAGTATAATGTGATCAGCATGTTGTCTAGGACAATGACTTCACTTGCACATTCGATGAACATTTATTGAAGGTCTATTTGCCATTGGGTCGTGGGCTAAGCATGAGGGCACAGGACAATAGAAAATACCGACACAATGTGTCTTGGACCAGATTCCACAGAAGCAGAGCCTGAGACAAGGATTTGGATGCACATGATTAATTAAGGGAGAACTCTAGGGAGAGAGAATAAGAGAAACAGAATAGGGCTAGGGAAAGAACTAAGCTAAAATGTGTTGTCAGCAAGAGTCTGGCTTCAGCAGCTCCAATCCTTGGCAAGCCATGGAGCATGAATATTCCCCACAGAATTAGTCCCACCTGGAGGCTATGAGGCCTTTTGTCCTCCCCCAGCAGGCAGCAGTTGTCTAGAGGCTGCCCCCAGGGGAAGTGAATGAGTAAAGGGCTGTTCTCCAGGTAAGGGGTCAGGAGTGAGCTGTTAGTAGCCAACGTTGTTGGCAGTGAGGGATGGGTGCTCTAGCTTCAGGGGACCTCAGGGGGACCTCAGGGGGACACCAGCAGTGCAAATAATGTCTTCAAATTATTAAGAGAAATTAATGTTGAACTCAGAACGCTACACCTGGCCCTCAAGCCCCTCTCTGAAAGAATTACTTGAGGGTAATATTGTGGCAACAAGATAAATGAGTTAAAGAAAGATAAAACATGGTATACAAGAAAACAACGATAAACAAAGGAATGTAAATTTTCTAGTTAATTCTAATAACTGCTAATGCAGAAAGCAAGAGAAAATTGGAATAGAATTCCAGATGATTACCATGTGGCAGATGGTGGTGTAGGATGGGGAGGAGAAAAATCAAAGTATCCTATGGTGAGTAGCAGTATATCTGGAGAAGAAGAAATAAATACAGACTAACCCTGGGCCTGCGCTATCCAATATGGCTGTTATCCGCTAAATTGTGTCCCTATGAAATTTATATGTTGAAGCTCTTAACCCTCAGTACCTCAAAATGTGATTGTATTTGGAGATAAAGAGATGATTAAGTTAAAATGAAGCTGTTAAGGTGGTCCTAATCCAATTTGACTGGTGTTCTTATAAGAAGAAGACACGTGGACACAAAAGGGACACCAGGAACGCACACACACAGAGCAAACACCACGTGAGAACACAGTGAGGAGACAGTCACCTGCAAGCCAAGGAGAGAGAAACCAAAAGCCTCAGGAGAAACCAAACCTAGCAACACCTTCATCTTGGATTTCCAACCTCGAGATCTATGAGAAAATATATTTCTGTTGTTTAAGCCACCCTGTCTGTGGTATTCTGTTATGGCAGCCCTAAGCGAACTAATACAGCTGGCTACATGTGGCTATTTAAAATTCTATTAATTTAAATTAAATAAAATTTAAACTTCAGCTGCATAGTCACACTAGCCATATTTCAAGCACTCAGTAGCCATATGTAGCTAGTGGTTACTATACTGGACAGTATTAGAGATATAAGACATTTTCATCATCACAGAAATTTCTATTGCACAATGCTGCTTGAGAGTGTGAAGTCAAATTTTAAGTTTAAATATATGGGATAAAAATTTAAATGATAATGATTAGGAAAAGAGACATAAAAATTAAATGAAGAAAGTGCAATAAATCCAACACAAGACCCAAAAGGAAAAAACACCAAGATATAATGATAAATACAAAATAAAGTAGCAGGAATATAACCAGCCATATTAATAATCATAATAAATACAAATATGTTAAATTCTCCCTTTAAAAGACAGAGATTTGCACATAGTGTAGAGGAAGGAGTGAGGTCAGAAAAGAAGATGAAAGGAAAGAAGGAAGGAAGGAAGGGAAGGGAAGGAGTGAGTGGGCGGGGAAGAAAGGAAAATGAAAGAAAGGAAATTATGAAGTAAAATTTAAAATAGAGGTATGAAAAATATACAATTGCTAACAAAAAAGAAATGTAACAATATTGATGTTAAACAAAAGGATTCAAGGTTAAAAACCAGTAAACGGAAAAAGAATATTTTAGGGCAAAAAAAGCACAATTAATCATAAAGACTGAAAACTCTTAGAAATATAAGGTAAGATTGACAAATCTATGAATGGCTACATTCAGAGTAGAACTTCATACTCACAAATGAAAAATACACTCTTGGATCACTGACAAGATGTGACATATATGAGATCACAGGTAAAATTTCAATAAATTCCAAAAATCAAAAATATTACAAGCCACATTAACTGACCACATTATAACAAAAAGAGAAATTAACAACGAAGAAAGAACCAAAATGCTTATTAACTAGGAAATATTTTTAAACATTCTTCTAAATAACTCTTTCAATAAAGAGGAAATCAAAATGTTATTTAGAAACACTGTTTGTCTGTTTGTTTGTTATTTAGAAACGCTATTTAGAAAGGAAAGACAATGACGCATGTATTCAGTCAAGATTCTTAGTTGGAAGCAATAGAAATTAACTCTGGCTGACTTAGGCAGAAAATGAACTTATTGACAGGACATTGGTTTGCTCACAGAATCACTGCCATGGCAGTAGAACTAGGCTCAAAACTGTGCAGTTAGACTAATGCCCACCATAGTGTCATTGAACCAATCTGGGGGGACAATGCTACTGCCACCACGAGGAGCCAGAAGTCGCATCTTTCACCACTGACCCTGACAGCCATGGATACTGAGACTTCCTCTGGTGGTCCTATCACTACTGTCCCAAGAATGTGGTCTTGCTGTAAATGCCACTACTGTCACTTCCGTGCATTACTAACTCCTAATTAAAAACCAGGGTAACATACCTATGATTGGAGCCCAGATTGTGTGTCTGTGTCCAAGCTACAAGAGAAACCAACATTTTCAGCTTTATAGAGAAGGCAGGCTTTGCCTCCCACTAAGACTCATCCACTCAAGAACAAAATAAGCCCAAAGAAAGTAGAAGTAAGCAATTAATGAAGACAAGTAGAAAAATTAACATGATGGAAAGCAAAAATCAGATAGGCTCAAATTTTGAAAAGACCAATAAGGCAGACAAACTTTTATCATAGCTAATTAAGGAAAGAGAAAATGAGAGAGAGAATACAAATACCTTTTAGGATAAGAAAAGAGATCAATAACTATTGGAGAAAATAAAAATATATTTATAAATCTATCCCTGAAAAGGCATCAACATGATCCATATTGTTTTACAAGGGAGTTCTAGAAAAAATTTAAGGAAAAAAAATATGATTTCTATTTTAGACAAACAATTCCAGATCAAACATAAAAAAAGTAGAAAGTTTTCCCACTTCATTTTACAAATTAAATATAATCATGTTACTAAAATTGGACAGAAATTGCATGCTAAATAAGACTATTGACAATATTGTTCAAAACTGTAGATGCAAAAATCCTAAATCAAACTTTAGTAAATCAAATACAGCAGTATATTAAAAGAAAAATGCATGATGACCAAACAAGTCTTACTGCAGGAATGCAAGGATAATTCAACATTAGGAAATCTCATTAACAAAGGAGAAAATATCAAGATTTTCTCCATTTTAACAAATACAAAAAATTCATGGTGGTGGGGGGAGATCCAAGATGGAGGACTAAACACTGCCTGTGTCCTTCCATAAACACATTAAAATTACAACTAAATTATAGAACAATCAACCTGGAGAACCATCTGAAGTGTAGCCAAACAGAAGTCCTATAACTAAAAATGTAAAAAAAGAAGTCACATCAAGATTGGTAGGAGAGGCAGAGACACGGAACGGTCCCCAAACCTCTGTGCGGCAGTTGAGAATTAGGAAGGATATCTTGGCAGGCCAAGAAAGTTCCCCCAGAGGAGCAAGGGACCCCATCTCCACACCAGACAGTATAGGAAAGAGGAGCCCTCACAATATTTGGCTGTGAAAAACAGTGAGGGTTCTGACAATGTCGGTGGGATGGAGGGCTTAAATGGCCCGGGTACAGACTCTCTCACTCACAGGCATTCACCTTGGGCTCCAGCAGAGGGATGATGACTCAGGGGGCACTGGAGGCATACAGGGGGCAGATTTGAGGTGTGTGGCTATGAGGCGAGGGCTGGAAACAGTTGCCATTTTCCCTGTGAGGGGCCCTCTTTCCATGTAGCCAGCAGACGGTCGCCAACTTTCTTGTGTTGAACCTGCCCCCACCACAGCCAAATCTGAATCTGATTGAGCTGGTGAGCTTCACTACTTCACTCAGCTGACTCATTGGGAACCCACCCCACCCAACTACCCCAATGACAGAGGTACTTTCTCTGCAAGCAGCCAGCCTGGCCCAAGATGCACTCTTTCTTAGAAAACTATCAGAGTCCAGCAGGCCGGAGGCAGTTGGCAACTGGCCTCAGTGGGCTCTCAGATTTTTGCTGAGTAGCTCCAGGGTCAGCACTAGTACCAAACCAGAGTCTACATTTACCTGGTGACCACAACTCTTCCCACTCTAGTGACTCCCTGAGACTCTGCCTCACCCAACTTGCATACCACACAAGGCTCTATCAGCAGCTGAACCTAAAGGGAGCTGGCAGGTGGCAACAGACCTTAGGGTGTCCTGGCTGTTTGCAGAGCCACCCCAGGCCCAGTACTGGTGGCAGACATCCTCGGTTTGCAACATGGCGTCTCCCACCTGCCTCCAGGGTTTAGCATAGGCAGCAAACAACTGTGGATCACTTTGTAGCTCTTACCAGCTAGTCCCCAGTAGGTCACAGGCAGTGGATGACCTGGGCCTCCATCGGAGCCCCTCCCAAGAGGTCCCAGAACCAACATACTTGGAGGAAGCCTTCAGAAGACAACAAAGCACCACCCAATTAGCCCCACAAGTGACATATACGAAGGGCGGTCTCAACAGGTACCAAAGCCAACTGGGGTGAATCCCATTCATTGGGGTAAGCCCCTTGCACAGTAGCCTATAAGCTGTGGATGTGGCCAAACCACAGAGGGTCAATCCCACTCACTGAAGTGCCAATAGCAAGCAAGGCTCAACTATAACAGGAGGGCACACACAACCCACACAAGGGACACTTTTGGAGCACCCAGAGCAGGTGACCAGGGAGATTGTGCCAGGGCCCCACAGGGCACCTACTATATAAGTCCACCTGTCCAAGACTGGGACACATAGCAGATCTACCTCATACATTAAAAAAAAACACAGAGAGGCAGTCAAAATGAGGAAACAAAGAAATATGTCCCAAGAGAAAGAACAGGAGAAAACTCCAAAAAAAGAACTAAATAAAATGGAGGTAAGCAACCTACCAGACAGAGTTCGAAATAATAGTTATAAGGATACTCAAGGAACTTAGTGAGAACAAAGAGATAGCAAGCATTAAAAAAAAGACATAGAAACCATAAAAAAAGAACCAGTCAGAAGTGAAGAATTTAATAACCGAAATGAAAAATGCACTAGAAGGAATCGCCAGCAGACTAGATCAAAGCAGCAATTTGGAAGACAATGTAGCAGGAAATTCCCAATTGGAACAGCAGAAAGAAAAAAAATCCAAAAAAATTAAAAGCTCAAGATGAATACAAGAAATGTCTTAGATCATCATTGTCCAAGAAAATTCCGTCCAATGATGACAATGTTCTTTGTCATCTCTGTTGAGTTCAGTAGCCACTAGCCACATGTGGCTATGGGACACTTGAAATGTAGCTGGTGTGACTGGAAAACTGATTTTAATTGTATTCACTTTAATTCGTACAAAATTAAATTTAAATAACCACGTGGATGAGTAGTAGGCAGTATAGTTCTAGATGCGGAATAGGAAGAAGACATATAGTCAATTAAAAGTATCATAATGGGATGAGTCTGAAGCCCTGGGAACCCTGTTGATACCATTTACTTTGATGGAAAAAGGTAAAGCAACCTGTTTAACAGAATGGTAAGCCCACAGAAATGTTCTTTAGAAATCCAGAATCCTTGGTCTGCAGAGAATATATTAGGGCAAGAGATAAAGAAATGCAATTTAGCCATGTGAGCTGGTGCGTAAACCAATGAGTGGATGAATTCTTCAAGACAGCAAAAGTATGGTCCATCACCAGGGCTTTGTATGACCACTACCATGTATTTTGTGGAGCTTGTAAATTAATGATGTGGGAAGAGGCTGAGGAGCACGGACAGGTTTCATAAAGGGATACAGGAAGGAATTTAAAATACTTCAATAACTTTCATAAAGATTTATTTGCATACTCACAGCTCTGTTAAATTTCACCACTTATTCCATGGTTTATGTTTCTCCCTTTGACCGTAGGAAATTCAATTCTCATTAAAAGTTAGCTCAAGTTTTGAATCAAACATTATCTCAGCCTGAACTGAACCATAACTCACTGAGCAACTGCTTCCCAGGTGTAGAACTCTCAAATACAAGGAAGTATCACACAAGTTGTATTATTCTCCAGGCTGGAACTCTAGAGAGACTGGCAGCCCTTTGTCATCGATTATACCTGTGGGGAAACTCAGATGACGCTCTGAACACCTAAACCTTTACCATTCGGTTCACATGATCAAACTGATCAAATGTGATGGGGCTGGTGGCATTCTCCATTCTAGGTCTTAGGGAAAGATTCTAGATTTCATGGAATTAGACAGCTATGGCAGAGATTTCCACCATTATGTTCTCAAAAATGTGGCTTTCAGCACTATACTTCTTGGGAACATGTCCTCCAGACTATCCTTTCCCCCATTTTTCCTTGCCAGAGCCCATTTCCTACATTTCCAGTGTCCTATAACATTCTCGGTGAAAGCAGTCCCTTCTTGAAATGAAATTTCTTCAGAGTAGAGTTCTAACTCTAATCACAAGTGTTCTTTAATAGCATTGCTCTCTGTCATCCATGTAATTCTCTGGCTCCATCTCGGAGTTCTCGGTCAGATGAGAAAACTACAACCACCAAAGTACAATCCACAAAAGGCCACTTATAAAACATGTACTGATTTTCAGCCAGCTGGGCCTTGACATTCACTAGGACCACTAGTTTCAGAAGGAAAATTCACACTAAGTCAGAAGTGGAACCATAGCATTACAAAATTACTTCATTATCTAAACATGTCCATCATGCACGTCAGTGACGTTGTAACACTGAGATCTCCTTCACTTCCTACCCTGCAGGCAGCCTATCACCTGGAATCCTGGTTCTCCACCTCCTCCCCACTACTACCCCAGTTTTTGGTCATTTGGCTATTAATTATTCAAAAAGTAGGTAGGAGGAAAGAAAGGCAGGAGTTTAAAATAGTGTATAGTGTGGTGTGAACAACTTTCATAAAATTTTGATGGGTGCTTAGGGGATGGAGATTGATTCTGATGACTAAAACACGTTTGGAAAAGTCTCTGTGCCTCCATGTCTCTACATCTATGACACATACATCTGCCATCTCCTTCCCCAACAACACAAATAATCAAGACCAAGCACAGATGATTAAGAAAACTCGGATATGCAAGGAGGACTGTATATAGGGTTTCGTACTATCCACAGTTTCAGGCTTCTTGGAATGTATCCCCCAGCAGAAAAGGGGGACATCCTTCAATCTTCGTAATACAGTTATTTGACTTTTAGATAGGGACTCCTGTTTTGCACACATTCAGTACCTACACTTCAGTATATAAAGTTTAACTATACTCCACTCCCAACTGTGCCCAGCACTTCCCAGCCCGAAAATGAAGTACCCTATCCATAGGTAATCTTCAGGGTGGCGAAGGAAAGCTGGAGGCTTTCAACAACTCCTCCTTGTAGCTTCACCTCACCTCTACCTCCAAGAAGTACCTAATGACACCAAGAAGTACCTCTTGAACCTTTTGTTAATTCCTCAGCACAAATAAATTGCTCCACAGCTTTCTCCATCTGGATCACAAGACACCATTTATTTCTTCCAGGTACCATTGCATTTCTGATAGGTTCTTGTTGCTTACCTTTTTACGTGAGTACACATGTTATTTCTTTAAGCATTTTCGTACACAATCAGTTTATATTCTTCATCTGGTAATTCTGAAGTCCTTAGGAATCTAAATCATTTTTATTGTTACTGCTCACTCCTCACGAAGCTTGGAACTCAACTCATCCACCTGCTTTCTACCCTCCTAAATTTGGTTGCTATTATCTCATTTGTTCCTGTAGGTTTATATCTTTTTTTAAAACATCCATTTCTTGTCATGTTTGTGATTAAGGACTGTAAATAAATGTATACGTTCAATCTATAATGTTTAATTGGACATTCTCCATCCTTAAATTTTTTTCCTTCATATTGAAGTGAAATTGTAAAGTTATTCAATATCATAATGCTCCTTCCTAAACACCCTTCCCAATTTTCATGACATTTTCACCTCTCCCAATTTATGTGCTACTGTTGCCTATTATTTAACTCTAATACTTGGATTCCCACAAATAAAACATTATTATTTTATATAGATAAGGTACATTAGATTACAAGTATCTTTGCTCACCAGACCTTTTTCTATTTTAGAATTTATTTCTGGAGATATTTTTCCCATTTCTTTAGAATAGCAGTCACAAAGTGTGATTTATGGATCCAAAGAGCCCCAATACCCTTCTAGGGGTCCACAAGGTCAAAACTACTTTCATAAAAATACTAAGCTGTTGACTTTTTCACTGCAGTGACACATACACTGATGGTGCAAAAGCAATGGTAGGTAAAGGTGCTGGTACTTAGCATACATCCAGACAGTGGCATCCAACTATGCCGGGAATCATTGTGTTCTTCACGGTCACCACTCACAGTAAGTTGCCAGCTTCACTTAACAGTGTGTTTGGTGAAGCAGAAAAAGAAAAACAAACAAACAAAAAAAGACATTATTTTATTAAATCCTGACACTTAAGCAACGTCTTTTTTAATATTCTCTGTGACCAAATGGGAAGTACAAAACGCACTTCTGCTGAATACCAAAGCATGATGGTAGTCTCAAGGAAAAACACTTGTGTGATTGAGTTTCACGCTGACGTAACCAGTTTTTTCATGGAACACCATCTTTATTTAATAGAATGACTGACACATGAACTATGGCTATTCAGACTTGGATAAGTAGCAGACATTTTCTCAAAATTGAATGAAGTAAGACTGTTACTTCCAGGCAAACAACTGACAAATTTTATTGCCAATGATAAAATTCAAGTTTTCAAGCAAAAATTAGAATGTTAGAAAATGTGTATTTCCCACCATGAGCCTGACAGCTTCTCAGTACATGGACTTTTCTAATGAGATTAGCAGTGATGCTAATGAATGTGATTTTTTGCATCAATGTTTGGAGGACCTGCATTACTCAATGAACCAGTATTTTACAAATCACTAGTCCATGATGTCACAAAATCACACTTAGGTAAAAGATCTATTGAAAGCTTAAGATAGGCAAATGAATTTTAACATAACGGAACATAAAAAGTTTATTGAGATGGCTTTCAATTTCAACATTGAAATTAGCCATCAGGAAACTACCATTTGTTGAATTTTGATGTAGTATTAAAAATAATCTCTAACATTGTCTGAAAAGGCTACTAAAATACTTCTCCCTTTTCCAGCTACACATGTGTGTGAGGCCAGACTGCCTTCATACATTTCAACCAAAATAACATATAATAAATAGCAACAGATAACAAATAGCAACAGAATGAATGCAGAAGCAGATATGAGAATCTAGCTGTCTTCTATTCATCTAGACAATAAAGAGATTTTCAAAAATGCAAAACAATTTCTCAGTAATATTTTTGTTTTAGAAAATAGGCTATTTTTCTTAAAACATGTTATTTATGATAACATCATCTAGATTTATTATTTTGTTATTTAATGAATTAATAAATTTCTTAAAATTTGTGTTTACTTCTAATACGGTAAATATCAACAGATATATACCACATATACAAAAGCTCTTTGGGTCCTCAATAATTTTTAAGAATATAAAGGGGTTTTGACACCAAAACATTTGCTTTAGTAAGAGTTCCTTTATCGAGGAGCTATTGGTGATAAGCTCTTTCATATTTTCCATTTCCTTGTCTTTCTGTGCTGCATTCTGGGTAATTTCTTTCCATCTATCTATCAATAATTCTCTCTTCAATTATTTAATTTGATATTTAACCAGCTCATTAATGTTAAAAATTTCAACAATGAAATTTTTCCATTTTGAAATTCCTATTGATTTTCTTTTCAAATCTTCCTGCTTATTTTGGGGTGTTCCTCATTGCTTTCTTATTTCTGTGAGCCACCAGGTTATTTCTTTAAACATTTATACATAATCTACATCTGATAATTCCAAAATCTGAATTCAGTAGGGCTCTAAATCTTTTGCTTATTGTTTCTGCTGACTCTCCTCATGGTGAGACAGAGGTCTTTTCTTGTCACTTTGGTGATCTTTGATTGTGAGTTTATATTTGGTAGATCTTAATCTGTGGGAATCCTGAGGACCTGTTAAGGCTGCCGATCTCCAGAGGAGATTTTCCCTTTCTTCTGCTGGGGGCCAAGGAATGCTACACACAGAGCTGCCTTATCCCCCTTCCAGGGTCTAAAGTAATATAGAAGTCTCAGGTTCCCTTCACTCGCCTTACACTGGGCACAAAGCTTAGTCTCCTTATGGCATTGGCCAACTGCTCAAATTTCAACAAACTACTTTTTTTCTTTTATACAATTGGACATTTCCCTCATTTCCTACAAACCTAGCCCTGCATTTGAAATGATGATGTTACTCAAGCACATCTAGATCCTAATGTAATCAAAACACAACTTTATTTTTGCTCCCACTCTTCCATTAGGCTTTACTTAGCAGGAATAACGTTTCCCTATGCCTGGATGAAAACAGTCTTGATTCAGAAACTAGAATGTTCAATTCTGTACAATAATTATAACTCTGGGCTTGACTTAGCAGTGAATCGACTGCTCTCCCAGCCTGCTTGTGCTTCAGGCTGAAATCCTACAACGAGAAAGAGGGGCTGCTTGGTGTCTTCCCTAATTCAGGGCCTTGCGCGTCCTCTTTCCTCTCTCCTCCTTCCTCGTCCTTAACCCCAGCTGATGTTTTGATGTCCTCAGGGTCAAAGCAGGAAGACGGTGAATAGGAGTAGGACAAAGGTTCTTACCTGAACTGATATCCTCCTGATCTGAAGGTTAATAAGCTCTTCAGAACTTACCATCAGTGGACATTTTTCTCTTGTAACTACTAGTCCCAGGTGGCTGCATTTGTAACTGGAGTGGTCATTCATAGTCCCCACCCCCCTTAGTCTTTGTACACCAGTGGTACATAGCCAGATTCTGTCTGCTGAGATCTTCTCACCCCTTGCAGATGGCAGGCTCTAAGAGAAACCACACTCACTCTTTTTCCCAAGTGCCCACCTCTACTCTCTTTGAAACAATGAGACAGGCTTTGTAAAAAACAAAAAACAAACAAACAAACAAACAAACAAAACAAAACAAAACAAAAAAAAAATATATATATATATATATATATATCCCTCAATGCCAATTGCCCCCAGTGTCTGCCACAGAGTGGTTAGTCAGCCCTTCTCTTGTCCTCTAGACTTTCAACATCAGAATCAGACTCCAGCCCACACACAATAAAACTCTCCACATAGTGCCGTGGAATCCTGAGATGAAGAAGAAAGTGTCTTCTCCTGTGTGGAGGGAAGCAGTGGGATTATCACACGGTTCTCTCCAAATGTCCTCCTCACTAATCCTCTCCTCTCCCTGGGCCTCTTCATGTCCTCGATCTACTGCCACATGGACATGGCTCCCCAAATTTTCATATTGGTGTTTCAGGCAAAACTCAGGCGGAAGACATTCAGTCTAACATCCTGTTACTCGTCACTATGTGTGCTTTACCCAGGAACTAGCTGAGTATTTCATCCTCCATGCTGGTAGAAGCAGGAACATGTGCTAATAAACTTAATTAACTCATTTAAATATTGTAAATGTATGATAAAATGCCTTCAGAATACAGCCTCAGTATTCAGTCCTACACTGAAGGCCCAGAGCTGTGAAGAATAGTTAGTCGTGCCTACCAATCAAGGTCATTTCTGAAAAATAATGACCAAGTCCACTCCAGTGAAAGACCTGCCTTCTTCATTACGCATCTTGCTATGTGCACCCCCTATACACATGCGTACGTCTCAGCCCCCTTTTTCCTCATTTAGATGCACATAAAGCTATTTATCCCTCCACATACACATTGCAGAATTAGTTTCCGCTCTAGTAAATGAATAGCTTAATTAGCTCTTTAATTTGATTTTAAGAGCTGAAAAATAGAAGTAATAGTGCATTGCTTTTTAAAAAATTATTCTAAATAATCGTATATTTGTGACTAGTTCTTAAATATACAAACTGTACAAAAGAACAGCAGAAAACAGAAAAAAGCTACATCTACTAAAAGCTAATTGTGACAATTAAGAGGATTTCTCTTGTTTACATTAGAGGAGAAATCGTACAAAAGTAACTGAACACATGCCAGAATAATTAGCAGCTCTTAGCTCATTTAAATTATGTTCACATTGCCATTTTAATGCACTTTTTTAAACACCCACTTGCAATCCTATTTTATTCTTGGAAGAAAATTAATAGCTTTCTACTAGGTATGACTAGTAAAACCAAATTTGTTTCCTATTTTCTTAGAAAACATATATCTTCCTGGCTTTACAGACCCACTTTTAAAAATAATTAAAAACATAAAATAATAATTGTACTTTGGATTTATACAATACTTCTGCATGAAAACTAGAGGCATTCTTTTATGTAAGATAATTTCTCTGTACGAATATCACGCTGTTTCTTCAGGCTCACTATATATAATGTGTATCCTTAGGATCATCTAGTATTAATAATAAGAGGATTAAGACCAATTTTCTGGGGAGCATTTGAGATCCTGCTTCCAGACATATCTCGTCAGCTGGGCTCAAATAAACGGTTTTTTAAATTCCCTAAAATAAAAATAAATAAATAAAAAGACTGTGATTTTCTTTTTTTCAGGAAAATACCCCAGTGGCGCCCTAAAAACAAATTCAGGGCATGAATTTTACACATTTTCTTCTAAATTTAAGGTCCCTGATGATTAGTCACAAAGTAGTGATTAGCTAGAAGTGTATGACGTATAAGCATGTTTCACGTCCTAGGAGATAAAAACAGGGAACAAAGAGAAGAGATAGCTACTTCTCTCTGTGAAGACAAAAATGCAGAAAATGTGCTCATAAGAGTGGCAGACCCACTGATCTGAAAGCTCTAATCCACACCAACGAAAGCTTTGTGGTTAAATGTTATAGCATATATAGCTCAGCTAGGTATTATAACACAGCTCGCTCAGGTTTCAGAATATGTGGAAAACATTAACACAACCTGTGCACTGTGCCCCTGTGCCCAGTCTGTTCCAGGCCCCAACCAGATGCCATGCGAAACCACAACAGTAGCTGTGACACCACCTGAGCCCTCTAGAGGCTTCCAGTCTATTGAAAGATATGACTGGTGCCTAGGTAATTACTATAGCAAGGTAAAGAGTTAGAAATTCTCTGAGACAGAATCAGAGTGCTGAGGAAATTCACAGAAGGAAGCAATTACTTCTAAATGGAGGGATTGGTGAAGGCAAACAGCCTTCAATCATATGGCCAAGTAAATCCAGGAAAGTATATGGCCCTCAAGAAGGGCCCTTTCAGGCTAAAGTGAACATCTGTCACACTTGGTCATTGAGCAGGAACTCGGGCTCATTTCATCCACACCACTGTTTGCATAAGCTATATCAAAATAAAATAAGGGTATGCCAACACAGACTTGTCTATAAGCAAAAGAGACCAAGGCAAGATTAGAAAACATGATCAGGTGATCCTAAAAGACAAAAGCAGGGACTCTTGATATTTTACATTGGTCCTCTTCAGTTCTAGCTTCAAGTCTTAAATGGGATATTTGAGAAGGTATGATCTGGTCACATAGCGGTAGGGAGCTAACACGTAGGGGAGGAGTCTGCATGTCATTGTCATTTCCACAGTCTCTGATACTGAGAATGAGAAACAAGAAGCATATGAGTTGAGCCCAAGTAGGTTATAAGTCTCCACAAGAAGACTATACTGTCAGCCCAAGAAGACCAAAGGTTTCTGCCTTCCACTGGTATATTCACTTCCCTCTTCGCTCTGAGAGGAGAAAACTAATTATAATAGTGCTATCTTTATTTTTGGAGGCTTATCCCCTTCATTTGGTGATCTACAATTAAGCTATGATTGTGGAGACCAGATGCATCGCCAAGGTCCTTGGAATTATGCATTTATCATTTTCAAGATATGGATGCAGTAATAACAGTCACACTATTTTATCTCACTTTTGACAACAAAATAACATGCATAAAATATTTTCTTTAAAACAAATAAGTTTTGCACTAGTATAAAGATCTGATTTGATATTTTAAAATAACTCTTCTAGCACATGTAGTAACTAGTTTGTGAGCTGATTTAATTTGACATGTGAAAGTTTATTAACATTCTATCTTTGATCGATGTGTGTAATTTCATCGATTTCAGTGGAATCTGTCTTCAAGGCCGAGGGTAGATTACTCCATAATTATCTTTACGAATCCAGTGGCTATATTTATTACAAAAGCCACTTCACTTTCCATACTGACTTTTTGAAACTCATAGTGCATACATTATATTCTATTGAATTTGTTCTTTCCATATGCAGAGTACGAAATCCATCATGAAATGTGTAATATAAAATTGCCAGAATAAGGATTTATCTGTACTGATGACAGTGAACTCTCCTGAATATTTCAGAGCGTGATACGAGTTTACATTTTCTTCTTTAGTATATAACGTAGGGTGCAGTGAAAGACCCTCCACTGTTTTCTTATTACCAATCAGCAATAATATTCATAACACTCATGTTTTTGTCCCATCTTTCAAGATTTTGGTTTTCAGCTTTTACAAATTTATGCCTCGTCCTTCTCCAAAATTCACTCTACTATTTGCCTCAGCTCTACTCTCCAGCCAAAGTCCAACAAAATAACATGGAACTTAATTAGATGCTTAAGCACTGGAAAGGACACTTCCCACTTCCAAAACTAGAACAGGCAATGAAACAATCTGTACTGAGAAAAGTAAAACAGTTCACAGAGCTCTTTTTCTAATAAGGCATCAGTTAAAATTACTCAAACCAGTAGCAAAATCAAGTAAGCAGAATGTCATAATCTCATAGAATTTTTTAAATTATTTTTCTTCAGAAAAGCACTACAAAGTTTGGCATTCGTTTTTTGATGTACATGTGAAAAAGAAACCAGGGCTATGCCCTGGGGAATTAGAAGCATTACAGTTTATCTGCAAAGGATATGTCCATTTTGGCATCAATTGATAGTCTTATTAAACTAGTGACATCATGAATATAAACTTCAGGAGCCAAAAGACTCTCAAATCACCCATTTTTCTATTAAAAACATTTATTTCTTCTACGCAAATTAACTAAAAATGTATCATGGACTTAAATGTAAAACATAAAACTACAAATTTTTTTGAAACAAAAAACAAAGAAAAAAATCTTTGGGTCTAGGGATAGGGGTCAGGTTTTAGATTTGACACAAAAAAACATACTCCATAAAAGGAAAACTTCATAAACTGGACTTCATCAAATTGAGAACTTTTGCCTTTCCAAAGATCATGTAAATAGGATGAAAAGCAAGCTACAGACTGGGAAAAAACATTTGCAAACCACAGATCCAACAAAAGGCTAGTATCTTAAAAATATTAAAATTCTCTGAATTCAACAGTAAAAAAAAAAACTAGCAATCCATTAGAAAACAGGGAAAAGATATGAACAGACATTTCAATGAAAAGGATATACAGGCGGCAAATAAGCACATGGAAAGGTGTTCAACATCATTAGCCATCAGGAAAATACAAATTAAAACCAACCACAATGAGATGTCACTACACACCCATCAGAATGGCTACAATGAAAAATAGTGGCAACATCAAATGCTGGTAAGGATGCAGAAAAATAAAGCATCATCATACATTACTGCTGGAAATGTAAAGGCATAGTCATCCTGGAAAATGTTTTGGCAGTGCGACAGGCTGACTGATGGTCCCCAAAAGGAGCAATGTCCTAATCTTCAGGACCTTTGAAAATGTTACTTTATATGACAAAAGATCCTTGGCAGGTGTGATTAAATAAAACTCTTGAGATGGGGAGATTATCCTAGATTATCTAGTGGGTGTAATGTAATCACAAACGTTCTTAGAAGAGGAAGGCAGGATGTCAGAGAAAAGATGCTACAAAGCTGGCTTTAAACATGGAGAAAGGGACCCCCGTCAGCCTCTAAAGCTGGTGGAGGCAAGGAATAGATCTTCCTCTGGAGTATCCAGAAGGAATCAACCCTGCTAACCCTATAAAACTCATTTCAGACTTCTAAACTCCAGAAGTATAAGAGAATTCATGGGTGTTGTCTTAAGCCACTAAATATGCAGCAATGATAAAAAACTAATGTAAGCAACTTCTTATAAAATTAAACATACCACTACCATATGACATTATTATTGCTTCTTGGGTGCTTATCCCCCAAAAATGAACACCTTATATTCACACAAAAACCTGTACCCAAATGGTCATAGCAGCCTGATTTGTAACAGCCCCAAACTGGAAACAGTCCAGATGTCCTCCTATAGGTGGGTTAAACAAACAGGGGTACATCCATACCACAACACAACACTATTCAGCAATACAAAGCAATGAACTATTGATACACAACGCAACTTGGATGAGTCTCAAGAGAATTATGGCAAGTGAACAAAGCCAGTCCCAAAAGGTTACAGACTGTATGAGTCCATCTGTCATTCCTGAAATAGCAATATTATAGAAATGGAGAACAGATCAGGGACAGAAGGTGTGGTGAGAGGGAAAGAAGGAGGTGATTATAAAAGGGCAACACAAAGGGCCTTGCGACGGAATTGTTCAGGGTCTTGACTGTAGGGGTAGATACATAAACCCACCCCTGTGATAAAACCATGTACAACCACACACACACACACACACACACACACACACACAAATAAAACAGGAAATAAGAAAGACAAATTGTATCAATGCTAATATCTTGGTCGGGATAGTTTTGTAAGATGCTACACTGTGGGGAAGTGAGTACGTAGCACATGAGACGTCTCTATATTATTTCTTACAACTGCGTGTGATTCCACAACTATCTCAATAAAATTGTACTTAAAAATGCAATTATTACTATCGGCATACTAAAATAATATCTTCCTCGTTAACAGGCATTTTGTGCCCCTCATCCAACCAAATACTATTAAATGTTTAATAGAACTATTTTTGTATCTATTACAAATATGTAGTTATAGGTTGGTATGTCAATTTTTTCGTCACAGAGAAAAACTATTCTTAAGTCAGATATGATGCAATACTCTAAATATTTGCTTTTATTTTTATCATGGATACATTTCTGAATGTCCTATCCAACTAAGCTCTTCACCTCTACTACCTCTAGTAGGATGGTAATTAAGGCCTCGGGCTCTAAAATAAGATTAACTGGGTCAAATCCAAGTTTCACTAGTTATGATTTATGTGTCCTTAAGTTCTCTATGACTCAGGTTCCTCAACTGAGAAATGCATTGATATCTAATACCTAAAAGGGTCATAGTGATAATTAAATGAGTTAATATGTGCACAGAGGAAGCACTCAATAAATATCACTTATCACTCCAGTACATACCATATTTCCCCGAAAATAAGACCGGGTCTTATACCGTATTTCCCCGAAAATAAGACTGGGTCTTATATTAATTGTTGCTCCAAAAGATGGCTTAGGGCATATTTTCAGGGGATGTCTTATTTTTTCATGTACAACAATCTACATTTATTCAAATATAGTCATGTCATCCTCTTCTGGGACACTGTCATAACATACTAAATGCTGACGATCTTAACTGGGGCTTATTTTCAGGGTGGGTCTTATTTTCGGGGAAACACGGTAGTACCATCTATGTTATTTTATCACCATCAGGGTATATACTGTGAATGCACACAGACGAGAACCACAGATCTAAGCGGAGAAACCGTGGAGTGTAGACCATTGCATGATGAGGGAGCGTCCATCCTTGTGATGGCGTGAATGGGACGGTCTGTTGACAGCCAAATGACTAATTCCTGGAAATCTCTTCATGCTTCACACTAAAAAGCCACTTTGCTCTCTCCCTTCCTCTCTTGATACCCATGCTCCCAAATTCCTATGATACAAACTAATCTCTTTGATTAAATTGAATTCAGGGTACCTCCAAGTAGTAACAGATTGTGTTTCCACATTTCATTTGTAGCTCGATTTTTTGGAACTTAGAAGAGATCGTTCAGGTTTTGTTAAAGAGAAAACCACAGACCCAAGATGGCGTCACTTGTGCCTAGATTCCTTAGTGTCAGTTTCAAGGCTCTCTGAGACCTGACCCAAAGCACCCTTTGAGCCTTTTCTCCTTTGTCCTTTCATGCACCTTGCTCAGCTAGACAACCTGCCTTATCCACACAGGTCATGCCTTTCAAGGGTCCCCTTTCCTCATGCTGTTCCCTTAGGCTGGAATTCCTACTCACCCCTCACCTTTTCTACCCAAATCATCATCCTGGTCATTGTTTAAATCAACAGAAAGTTTGTGGGTTGAATTCAATGCCTATGGTGCTGAGGCAGCCATAACAGCCACCAACTGGGACCCAAACCTGCTCATGACACTCGAGAGCACAAGAGCAAAAGGTTGTCAGTTCTTTCCCCAAATCGACCGCTTAGCTTCATGATATGCACACCTTGATTCCTCCACATCTGCTTCCCCAAGCAACCCCATCCCAGTTGCTGGCTACCGTGTTTCCCCAAAAATAAGACCTAACGGAAAATAAGCCTTAGCATGATTTTTCAGGAAGACATCCCCTGAACATAAGCCCTAATGCGTCTTTTGGAGCAAAAATGAATATAAGGCCCAGTCTTATTTTGGGGGAAACACGGTAGTAGTGCTCAAAAGGGAATAGAGCACTATTGATAGCTTTGCCACTCCCAGCTGGCCTTTTACTTCGTGTCTTCGGGTTTGGGCTTTCTGAGTCATAATCAGAATTTGGGCACTTCTTCCACAATGTCTGGCAAGTTACCAGACTTTCTGGTGTGATCCCAGCAAAATTCCTGATGCCAGATATATGCAGTTGTAAGTTTAAGATCTATCCTCAGCATCCAGCTGACAGATTTCTGGTTTCCATCTCAGCTTCAGCCATGAACAGTGAGAATGACACAGTGTAAAGAAGCCACATCCAGGAAAATATCTCAGAAGGCACGATGGTGTCATTAAGACCACCCCCCCTTGTGTGCTAATAGAATCAGCTTCCGTATATCCTAAGGTTGCATCCTCCTATTACCTGAAGCAATTTCATAGTCATCAGGTTTAGCCACTACCAAAGGCAAATCCTTCTCTTTTAGGTTCCTGGACCCAATCGCAATGTGTCAGTGTGCTGTGCTGAGGGTGGGGTCGGGGGAGGAGAACAAGCAACTCTGAGACCACCAGCTGGATGCTCTACAATTCAACTCAATTATGACACTATCTACATCAGATTCCACAGGTTTAGGGTTCGGTCCTACAAGATGCTTCCCCCTCGCCTTCCACTTCAGATGCCCACATTGTTACCTTTGCTTCTGACCAACTGGCTACAGATTGGAGGTTCCTGCAAGACCCTCCTTGTGTTTTAGCCTCCAGTCACCAGTCCCGGTTGTTACTGTACTTCTGACAAAGCAGAGGTTCCCAAGACCCATTCCTTAGGTTTCACTGACTTCCTAGAGCAGCTCCCAGAACTCAGGAAACCTGTTTACCCACTAGGTCACCAATTTCTTATAAAAGGATAGAACTCAGGAACAGCCAGATGGAAGAGATGCATAGAACAAATTTCCCTGGGAAGAGGCACGGGGCGTCCGTGCCCGGTCCAGGCTCGTCATCCTCCCCAAATCTCCACATGTTCACCAACCTGGACATTCTCTGAAACTGGTCCTTTTGGGTGTTTATGGAGGCTTAATTACCTGGGCATGACAGAGTAAATGATTGGCCACTGGTGATTAAACTCAATCTCTAGCTTCCCTCCCTTCCCCAGAGGTCAGGGGATGAGGCTGGAAGTTTCAATCCTCTAATCACATGGTTGGCAGTCCTGGCTACCAGCCTCCGCCCTTAGGTACTTTCCAAAAGTCACTTCATTAATATAACAGAAGACACTTTTGTGGTCTCATTACTTAGGAAATTCCAAGGGTTTTTTTAGGAGCCCTGTGCAAGAAACTGCGATGAAAACCAAATACATATCTCCTATTATAAATCACAATATCACACCTTCCAGCTGCTGAGAAGTCAATATTACCTCGCTATTGTAACTAGAAAACTGAGTCCTGGAAATCAGGATGATTTTCTCTAGTACCAAGTTTCCTCCTGTCAGACAGAATGTTGCTCAAAAGAGCAGTTGGTCATATCCAGGGACCCAGACAACAAAAAAGACCAAATACCTGAATAGACTTGAGAATACAAGGTGGCTAGGCAGCTGCTGTGGTCAGGAGTATAGTTTGTCTTCCCTTAACCTTGACCGCTGTATCATCCCCTCTCCTTACCTGTGCTTTCACCAGACAGCTGCTTACACTGTCAGCGACTCTGTCCCATCCACAGAGAAAAAAGAAATTAGACTAGGCCAAAAAGAATTCAGTCTGCAAGCTTCTCCCCATTCGATTGGACCACCACTTTGAATAATGGTTGAAACAGCAGCAGCCTGGTAAGATGTATAGCTCTGTTCAGCCTCTAACAACATGTGCTTTGGGTCACAGTATCAGACTCTCCAAAGAACAAGAAGGAATCCCCTGCTTACCCCACTTTTAATCTCTCAGGATTGCCTGGACCCTACAAAACACCCGGACCTCAGCCTCTGACACATGAAGGCATGCTGTGAGAAGGACAGAGCATACTACATAGCTGTTGCAGCTTTTCAATGATCATAATTTTTCAAAGAATACAGTGGAGCTTGATGAAAGAATAAATACGACAATCTTCAGAGTCAGTGACTGTCAAAAAAAAAAAAAAAAGATCTGTGCCAACATTTAGCTAATATATCCTTCACCATCATGTATTTCTCCTGCTCGTGCCAAGATATTCATCATCAGACGCATGCTATCATTTTGCACTTTGCTGCAAAGATGCACTGAGACGACCTCAACTCTTGTCCATTCTCATAGTCAGATGAAGCTGCCAGGGTGTGAGAAACAGTTCTCTGTATGAAGAAAAGCTTTCCTTATAATGTACTTTTCCTGGCATTTTTTTTACCGGGGAGGGACAATACTCATACATTAAATCAGAGTCTGAAGTGTGGCGTGAGAGGAGAATCCCAAACTCCGCCGTGTATCACATCACAACACTGACATCTGTTGGCTACAAGTGCACTGAGGCTTCGTCTAGTCCCTCCTTTCTCATCAGCTGCAGAGCACTTACTTCTAAACCAAATGTCTTACTGGCCTTGCTTTGTACAGTACTCCATTGAAGGTTTGTTACACCCTTCACTCCTAATAGACTGCAAATTCACGTTCATGGTGGTTTCTCGTGTTAGCCTTCAACTCTTATGAAACGAAACTTACCATTTTACTTCTTTTCTAAAACAAAAATCAGACCCCCATGTAGGCAACAGCCCCATGATTCCAAGCACAAGCTACATAAATAAGAACTGTCATTCTACTGACACAATATTGAAATGTTAGTTATGAGGAAGATTACGTGGACATGTTTATAGACACAAGTCCTGACCTCCATACAAAAGCGTCCTGCCATTCATCCTGCTAACTAGTCTCTCCTCCTTGACTCTCCTTTTTAACCCTCTTTTCTTGACCTCCACTGTGTTCTTCTCCTGTCTGTGACCCTACACTCCTTTCTCTTCCTCTACCCACCGCCCATAGAGGGTAGAGGATCCTCCCTGTGCAGTCCTGGGCGGCCTCTTCTCCCATGCGGTATCCAGGCGATTGTAAGTACATGGTTTAATATGCCATTGAATAAGAACTCCCTGACCTTTCCTCTCCTGGGTCTCCTGAGGTTTCAATGACTTAGAATAAGAGCGATGACCTGCAAAGTCCTTACTTTAATGCTACAATTTTACACCCTATCAATAGCTGTAGCTTTAGCATTACAAACACTGAGCTATTGTCCCCCCTTCTGAATCATCACCCCTGCCCTACTCCTCTATTTCTATCAAATGCAGTGCTGTCCTTCCAGCTCCTTAATTGCAGCTGGATGTGGTGCCATGGCTGGCTTCTCTCTCTTCTCCCCCGCAACATTCCCTAACCATGTCTGCAGCAGGAATCCTGGTCCCTGACCCCACTGCTTCTTACCTGGACAAAGACAACAGAACGCTCATCCTCTTCCATGACACCAATTACCACCCATGTCCTGATGACCCCCACTTCCCTTTTCCAACCTAGACCTCTCCCCTCAACTTCAGATCCACATAATAATTGGTCATCTGCTCTTGGATATCCCAGGTACTTGAAATTCTACATACCCAAAATTAAATTTCTATTTTTTCCCTTCTCTAATACAACCTACCTCCCTTTCCTGTGTTCTTTATCTCTGCAAATAGACCACTGACTTTGTTGTCCAAGCCAAAAACCTGGGAGCCATCCACAATTCCTACCTGTCCTTCAGATATCATACTCAGTCAATCACAAAAGCTTAATTAATTTGCCTGAATCAGCTCCTGCGTTACTCTCTATTTTATGCATGCCTCACCAACCCAACTGTAGCAGACACCACTATCTGGCCACCCAATATTTGTGCTCCTCTTCTATAGTGTGCAATTGTCACAGGAAAACAGCTATCCAGACAGAAACTATGTTTCTAAGCTCCTAGCATCTGGAGTCAGAAAAGGGCATATAATTAGTATTGCCCATGGAATGTAAGCCGGTGTTACTTGTACTACTTAGTATAACACTTATGGAGCAGATGCATACTGCCAAGACTTTCCTCATCCACCAGCTGAATGGAGTGGATTCTTGGTCTTAGAGGACGATGGGGCCATGAGATAAAAGGAACCCACATCTCTGAATGAGCACTTGGAAATACCCATAGTGGACGGTCTACCAGAAATACCCATAGTGGACGGTGACACGGCATGAAACAAACTTATTGTGTCAAGCCACGGAGAATTCTGAGTTATCTGTTACAGTATCTACAGCACTCTCTGACACTTCCTAGTTCAGGCCATCATATTTCTCCTCCAGATTATTGCAGGTGACCTTGAGCTGATCTCTGTGCCTTTATTTTTTTTATTTTTTTTTATTTTATTTTTTAATTTATTGGGGTGACAATTGTTAGTAAAATTACATAGATTTCAGGTGTGCAATTCTGTATCACATCATCCATAAATCACACTGTGTGTTCACCACCCAGAGTCAGCTCCCCTTCCATCACCATATATTTGACCCCCCTCACCCTCATCCCCCACCCCCCAACCCCCTTACCCTCTGGTAACCACCAAATTACGTTCCCCAGATTAATTTTCAAACCCGTGGCCATCCTGTGGTCACCGACTGCCCTCCAATCCCCTCCCCCTCCCCCCGCCCCCCACCCCTCCTGCCCATCTAGCAACCCTCAGTTTTTCCTCTTTGTCTCCAAAACTGTTTCTGATTAGTTCATTCACTTATTCTTTTCTTTAGAATCCGCAAATAAGTGAGATCATATGGTACTTATCTTTCTCTGTCTGACTTATTTCACTTAACATAATGTTCTCTAGGTCCATCCATGTTGTTGCAAATGGTAAGATTTCTTTCTTCTTTATGGCTGCGTAATACTCCATTCTTGCCTTTATCTTGCCTTTATCTCTGTGCCTTAAGTCTTGCCTTTATCCCCCGTAGATTGTAAGCTCCATGAAGGCAGAGAGGCTGGTGCTGCTTGTCACAGTGACCCGTCACGTAGCACAGTGCCTAGTATGCAATAAAAATGACTAGAATCCTTTCTTCCCAATTATTCCCTAGCTCCTACTCTCCTCTCTTGGTTTTGATTACCTAATCCCCTTTTCCCTCTTATCCCAATGCAAGCACACACACACTCAGACACACACACACACACACACACACACACTCACTCACACTCACACACACCTTCACCAAGGGCTGACTTGAGCCCTCCTTCCAGTCATCATGCTGACTCTTCCCTCACATTCTCCCGTTTCTTCCTACCAAAGCCCTCCTCTCTTTCAACTTGCTTAATAGCTCAACCTCTGTGAATTTTTCTCTGATTTCCTCCATGACTGATTATTCTAACATCCAATTATCCCATTGTTTTATGTACCTTGTCCAAGCCCTCTGCTTGCGTTTTGTGATAAACCCTTTGTGTCAGGCATGTATTCTTTTCCATCTCCCATGCCATGTTAGACTCCGCTCTTATTTAGAACTCCTCGGTGAATGCTCAATAAATACCACTCTCTGAATCCAATAACTTGCTGTGTGTAAGACTTTACCTAGTATCTTCTGAAATGCCTGTGGGTCCAATCTTTTTTATCTCACATACTTCAATTTGAGGGATTTTAATGGAAACTACACCTAAATCTGAAGTGAAACACTGTGTTTACAAAGAAAAGTATCTCTTACCTCCTCTGTAACTGTGGTTTTCCATAAAGGGACAATAGATTGTTAGAGCGTGAAATCAGCAATTAGTTCTAATGTATGATTGTCATTAATAACAATGAATAGTAATAATAATAATAATTTCATGTCTATGAAACCAGTACCTGGGACACAGTAAGTGCTCTATAAACATCTCATTCAATTCTAACAACAACTCTCTCAAGTGATCTTCTTGCTGTTTCTGAATTTTATCAGCTTCTTCCTGAGCTTCCATTCTTGAAAGAGCCCATCACGGAGGAAGGGGGGTATACTTGAGACACCTGAAAGGCTCACTCCTGCGGCCTTCCAAAAGACAAGGGGTTTGGTGAGCATGCTAGAATATAACCGAAGAAGAAGCACCAGGGGCAACCCACTCAGAGAAGCCTCTCCCAGTTTCACAGGGAGGCTGCTGGGGCGTTGCAGGGAAATCCTGGAGCTGCAATCCCCCTTCCTCATACAGACACCGTGATCACCGCTGGATCCCACCCATTCTGGATGCTCCACGCCTCATACATTTGGTCTGCCACTTGTCATGGGTTACCTTAAGCACGTGGAAGCTGTGCCACCAGTATTCCTGGAATGCTGACGTGTAAGCCAGCCCAGGACCCAATCTCTTCAAACCATTCGCTTCCGCACTCCTCAAAGAGACAGAATCTAGCTCTCAAGTAAATGTGTTAAAGCTTTAAGACAGGCCTTGCCATGCCACTGAAAATTGTTTCTCATTTATGTGTTGTCCATTATCAGTTTCTGTGCAGGCATCAGATATATATTGCGCTGCCCAAAAAGAACTGATTACTCATGAGTGACAGAGTAATTGGCACTACCCTGGTTATTCCGCTGTTTCTCCACATTACAATTAGCAGCTTCAGTACACTAGACAGAATTTAATGTTCTTGAAAATTAGTATTATTGAAGGACTTCATACAAAAGAATGTGATGTTCTTAAATTAAAAACTTGTTGCACACTGACAGAGTCTCACGTTGTGGGCTATTTATCAACATTTTGTTTTAATGATCTCAAACCCTTTCATCAAGTTGTCGAGCCTGTAGCTCATGTCAGTTCAGTACAACTGAATTCTAGTAAATTTATAACCTGAATTCGAGTTTGCGATAATAATAGTCCATGTTTCGTGCTGTGTTGAAGACCTAGACTCTTGTGCCTACTGACCTGCATTATAGAAGCAGCAATTTCCTTGAAAGCCAAAAAAAAAAAAAAAGATGCATTTATATTTGATCCTAATAAGTTCCTGGCGTGCTAAGACTGCATGAAATATATCAAATAAGCAGACTAATATACAAAGTGATGCCTGTGAACTCACTAGAAGAAATTCTATCTTCTGCGCTGTGGTCTAGCTATGATGCAGGACAGAGACCACCCAGGATATAGAAGGTGGTTGTGAAGCTGAATCGGGCTCTGAACGTCATTGTACCCAAAGTGGTAGCCCCAACATGGGACATCTTTTGTTGAGCTTTTAGTTTTATAAAGGGACTCCCCGTCCCCTTTAAAATGACTTATTCTCCATCTCCCTAAATGTTTATGATTTCATGAAACCTGGTTTTCTCTTCATGGCTGTGAATAATTCCTGTTTAGTCTCTTTCTTTCCTCTTTTATTCTATCTACCTTTGTATCTGGAACAGCACAGGAAGTTTGACAGGTTTGTAACTGAGCACCCTTCATCTGGGGGGGTCTTTGCCCCTGTGTCCCACTTTGTCCCCCCTCCCTATTGATCACACCCCATATGAACGGCCAGGCCACACTAGGTACCTGGGTGTGGCTTCTCTGACTAGTCATCTGTCTTCACTGCCCTCATCCTTCCCTCCCAATTCGCTTATCGTTTTTCTCTCCCTCAGCAGGGGACCGCCATATAGAACTACAGCATGCTTAAATATTCAGTACGTAAGGGCTTCAATAGTACTTTCAGTTGCCTGTTCCAAATGCAAGAACCAGATTCATGCACTCTTTTTATCATCTTATTCCTTTCTTTAAAACAATCATTAAAGTTACATTTTACTGCTGTGGCTCATGAATTGCTTTTTTTCCCCCTGGGAGTTAACAAAATCCCTAACAGAAAATGGTTTCCCCTCCCTCATATAATGGCTTAACAGAGGTAAATCAAGGAATCATATAACATTTTCCTATTATTTGTGTTAAGAAAAGTAAAGTTAGAAAAGACAGGGCTAGAATCAATCTTAAATTTGGAGCCAAAATTCTAATATTTCTTCATAATCAGATTAATAGATTAACATAATTTCAAGTAGTTGACTATACTGTTCTAAATACATCAGTTTAGTAATCAGTGATAACTGCCAACTTGATTAACTCCCATAAATATGCATTTAAAAATGTTTATTACCTCATACTTTATACAAAAAATTAAAATGGAATATAGACCTAAATTTACAGTTCTTACTATAACTGGTAAGAACTAAAACTACAAAACTCTTAGAAGGAAACACAGGAGTAAATCTTTGTAACCTGGATTAGGCAATGGTTTCTTAGATATCGCACGCACACACATACACACACACACACACACACACACACACACAAAAGTGACAAAAGAAGAAAATAGATAAATTGAACTTCATGAGTATTAAAAACTTTGTGCTTCAAAGGTCACTACTATCAAGAAAGTGAAAAGACAACCCATAGATTAGGTCAAATATTTGCAAATTATATATCTGATAAGGTCCTAGCATCCAGAATCTATAAAGAACTCTTATAACAACCCAATTAAAAATGGGCAAAGGATTTCAATAGCTATTTCTCCAAAGAAGATACACAAATGACCGATAAGTACATGAAAAGATACTCAACAATATTAGTGTTAAGGAAATACAAATCAAAACCATTGTGAGATACCACTTCACACCCACTAGGATGGCTACAATAAAAAAGATAGATAATAACAAGTGTTGACAAGACATAGAAAAATTGGAACTCTCAACACTGCTGGTGGGAATGTAAAATGGTGCAGCCACTTTGGAAAATAGTCTGGCATCCCTCAAAGCCAACCATAGAGCTAACCTATGACCTAACAACTCCATGCCTTAAAACAACCCCTAACATGTAAAAACATACATCCACACAAACCTTGTACATAAATGTTCATAGCAGCATTATTCACAACGACCAAAAAGTGGAAACAACCCACATGTCCATTGACTGATGAAGGAATAAACAAAAGGTGGTATACTCACACAATGGAATATTATTCAGCCATAAAAAGCAACTGATTCATATTACAACATGGATGAACTTTGAGAGTATGCTAAAGTGAAAGAAGCCAGACACAAAAGGCCACATACTATATGATTCCATTTGCATGAGAAGTGCAAAACAGGCAAATCCATAGAGACAAAAAGCAGATTAGAAGTTGCCAGAGCCCGGGAAGCTGGGACTGGGGAGTGACTGCTAATGGGTATGGGACTTCCTTTTGGAGTGATTCAAACATTCTGACATTAAATAGTGGTGATGGTTGTACAGCTCTGTGAACATACTGAAACCACTGAATTGTATACTTCAAAAGGGTGAACTTTATGATGTGTACGCAATATCTCAAGAAGCTGTTATTTCTTTGTGAGTGCTTATTGCTAGGAAGTGCTTTGTGCTCTGATCAGTGAAGGAGTCTCCGGAGATGGAAATTTGGGGTGTCTAAGACCTGGAGGAGACAGAGTTCCGTTCCAGAACACCAGAGCCTTCACCCCGGGCCTTCCTCTTCTTGTCTTTACTTAATTCATTCAGAAAAGCAGTCCTGTGTTGATCTTACTTTAGGTAAATTTACTTCTCTTGATCTCCGTTTTCTTTCCTAAAGTATTCACCCAAAAGAGGTAGAACCTAGACGTGAAGAATACATGTTACAGTCGGTGTTGTTACTCTTTTACTGCAGCTCTACCAGTTGGGGACTTTGGTCATGTTACTTAGCCTTGCCAGGCCTTGTTTATCCTCATTATAAAGTGCAGATAATTACACCCAAATCACAGACTGTAGAGAATGAGACAATATACATAACATTTATTCAGGTCTCTAACGGGGAGTAAGCACTTACAATTGCAGTTCGTATTAGCTCAAAGACCCCTTCCAGTTCTAAAATTCTGAGATATCTAATAGAATTACAATTTAAATAGTACATATAATAAAAATATCAAAGAACACAGAATTATAGCTTCAGTTGACTTGACCTAGAGCTTAAAATCATAAGAAGTTGAAATCTTCTTGTCATTCTGTACAAACACTTCCATGACAACAGAATGTACTCAAATGCTTTCTTCCATTTTCTTCGGTTGTCTGATTTCTCAGATACAATAGAGTGTTCATTAAGGTTGGATGTGGCCGTTAAGGTGTTCCTGAATACACAAACATTTTTTTCCATATCTGGTTAGAATCTTCCCATGACTTTCTTATACTTAAGATTGCTCCGGCGGGTCACAAAATGGATGAATATGCAAGCGTAAATCTATGGTAAGCCACAGTGATACATTCTGTTCTCTCTGCTCCTTATGTTCTGAGTCAGAGAGAAGACACTTTGATGATGGCTTGGGGGTTTTTTTCCTACTAATTTTGATGCCTGCATGTTTGAAATGCTATTTCTTAGATTGTCAAGCAAACATTATTGGGATCATTTGCAAAATGACAAAATTACAGGGACGTCTCCACCAACTGTTTTGACAGACTGACTTCTGGTTCTCAAGGTGTCTTCCCTTTGATTCAAGCAGTAATTTATCTAAAAGTTAATTACCAGCCATTAGTTCACCCACTGAGCTAGCCCAGCAGTCTAAGTTGAGAGTGAAGGAAAGGGGGAAATCATACAACTTAACCTTTCGTGCAGCCACAGGTTTTTTCAGAAAATAGAGAAACAGAAGTAATACTAAAGGAGAGTCTCAGTAATAACAACAAATTCCTGCAAGAAAAAAAATCCCTTAGACCTAATTGGTCTCATTTCATTTTTAAATGAATACATGCTGCATTAAGAAACAGCAACCTGTGATTAAAACAAATCCCTCTAAGCCTGTGAACATACCATAAAATAAAAAAACATTCTGGTGTGCCTAGGTCAGCCCATCTGCAGTAAATTTGCTAAACTGGGGAGAGGGAGAGCAGATACAAACTTCAGATAATTTCTCTAAAATTTATTAGGGCTTCTACAGTAAGCTTGTCCTTCATCTTCAACGGTACCCATGGGAAATAACAAACCATGAAGACAAACAAGTGACAATCACGATGAACCATAATTTTGAATAAATGAAAATGATACCATTCAATAAATTATTCCACAGCACCAGTAACTGGTATATTATGCAGGCCTCATCAAAACAGTTGACAAACACAATGACATTGAGAAGTACATTATTCCATCTTGATTTTGTTTCGCCATCTGTGAGACTCCACAATTAACATACCCTACCATGATTTACCATTTTGTTGAACTGGAATATTGTATGTAGATCCACAGGTTTTGTGATATAGACACTTAATAGATAAATTGATTCACAAAAAGAGAACCAAAACAAATTCTAAAAACTTGGGGGCACATTAAAATAAAAATATTAACTAGTACGCTGCTTTGTACACTTGAAACTAATTAAAAAATAAAATAAAAATATTTGGCATTCATATAAATGACTTATTATAAGGTCTATACATTTGCATCCTTTTTTGAAAGGGAATGAACTCCAGAGCCAGATGAACTGGGTTTGAACTTTTGTTCTGCTAAGCTACATGACCTTGGGCAATTTAACTTTTGCTGTGCCTCAGTTTTCTCATTAGTAAAATGGGGATAGGAATAGTGCATATCTCGTGGGTTGTAAGGAGAATTAAATGAGTCGACATGTGTAAAACACTTAGAACAGCATCTGGTGGATGGAAAATACTTACTATACAGGAGTCAGTTGTTATTATTTCTATGGTTCTAGAGGTAGGGCTCCAGTAGGGTGCCGTTGTAGCGTGACCAACACAAAATGAGCCCCTTGCATATTTCTAATGGCTACTGACGTTGGACATCTTTTCATGTGTTTTGCCATCTGCATATCCTCTTCAGTGAAATGTCTGTTCATGTTCTCTGCCCATTCTCTAACTGCACTGTTTGGTGTTTACTGTTGAGTTTTGAAAATTCTTTGTAAAGAACGTAGGTGGTTTGCAAATATTTTTTTCCCAGTCTGTAGCTTATCTTCTCATGCTCTTCACATAGTCTTTCGCAAAAGTGAAAGTTTTTAATTTGGTAAGGTCCAATTTCTCAAATATTCCTTTTACGAATCCTGCTACTTGTATCAAGTTTAAGAACCCCTGCAGCAAGAGTCACTGCACTAGGACGAGGGTGACCAACTCATTCAGGTTTGTGCAGCACTTTCCTGGTTTTAGCTTTGAAAGCCCCGCATCCTGGGAAACCCCTGCATCCCAGACAAATAGGGACAGTTGGTCACCCTAACTAGAACCAATGGACTGTCCCTTTTTTGCTCCACAAGAGGCTCAATGGCATAGCAGGGGGCCTGGTATCAGGGAGACGGCCCGATGACCCCGAATCAGGACATGATGTCACAGACACACAAGTAGTTATGATGCTACCAAGTTCTGACTGGCACAGGTGGTAATCATCATTGCTTCTCTCACGACGAGGGGTATCATGCCCTGGAAAGGCAGGCTGGCAGGGAAGGAGAATTCCACTTACCTGGTCATCCCACTGTCCTTCCCGAGCTTTGGATTGGAGTCTGTACCTGAGGCCGCAGTTCTCACAGCTGCCGCCCACATCTGGTTCAACCCTTTGGGCCAGGAGGCCTCAGGCCTCACTGCACACCAGACTCCCGAGGAGTGCTTTCAAAATGCTGACGACTGGGCCCCCTCCCAGACCAAATAAATGTGACTCTGGGAGACTGGACATGGGGCCCAGACATCTCTTAGCTGAAAAGACTCCCCCAGTAATTCCATGAACAGCCAGGATTGAGACCCTCTGCCCTAGGAGGTAAACTGCTTGAGAACAAAGATGAGCTCTGTCTGCCACCATGGTGCCCACAGCAGCTAACTCAGTGCCTGCATCTAGTAGGCATCTGGTACACATATATTTGGTCATTTTAAAAATGAGTGACAAATACAGAAATGATCAAAGATTGGGACCAAGTACCATTTACTTCGTCTCCTCTGCTTGGAACTGAAGAATCAAGACTAGTGCAAGATAAACCGCAAAACAAGCGGTTTAAAACTCAACTGCCTATAACTCAAGCCCGCAAGCCCTTCCCGGTCTCCCAAAAAGTTACTGGAGCTGAAAAGTCAAGAAATCCCTGATTGCATCAATGGGCATTTTTATTCCCATCACTTTACATATAGATGCGTTGGCTCTGGGACAGTGAGAGCTGTAACACATCTCCAGGTAAATTAGAATCTAGAGCTCCTGGCAGCAGCGGGCATCTCCAGGGAGCTTGTTAGAAATGCAGATTTTCAGGCCTGTCGCAGAACTACAGAATCAGAATGTGCATTTTAACAAGATCGCAAGTCATTCCCATGCTCATTAAAGTTGGGGAAGCACCCTGTCTGATGGCTGAGAAGTTGTGGGAAAGAATCAGCTGGTTCCACGAGGAGGGGCCTCGGCCTGGGACAGTGTTGGAAGGGAAGAGACCCTCAGACAGGTTGGGGGAGGGGTGGAGCCACGCCAGAGGCCAAATCCCAGAGCTTTGCGACCTTCACAAAACGCCCAAACATCATCTACGGACTTGAATTCTTAACTTCTCAAGTGTAAGCCTTGAGCTTGACAGATTAATGAACCGGCAAACCCACAGCAGAGGAGAAGAAGCTAGAGATACCAAAGAGTGTGTTTATTTTTACTTCCTGAAGGCTCTGGATGAAAACAAGGCCACAAACTGGTAGTGAGTACCGTCCTGAGATGGATGGAAGAATGCACTCCTGTCTCTGAATTACCCTGCGGCTGAGGCAAGTTCTTGGGGGTTTGCTCAGGGACACAGGGCAGGTGGGCCGCCCCGCTCCCTCCCCCACGTGGCCAGAGTTTTGTAATTCCCATATGACGTCCACTGTGCTGGGCGATCCCCTCATAGCACCAAAGGACAGCACTCTAAGATCGCTCAGACACCCCTGCTTGCCTCCCGCCAGCCCCCAGTGGTGTAGTGAGCCTGTCAGCATCCTCACCAGCGTTTGCAATTGGTGGCTATTATTTCCTCCATTTACTTCATCCTAAAAGCAGCCTGCTATGGGGTTCGCAGAAGGAAAGGAGTGGCTGTGCTGTCTTTTCTTTTGTATAACCGGGAAACTTATACATGCGAGGAAATGATTTATGTTTTGCAAATTCTAGATACCAACTGTACCTCTTTATGCATATTTTCTCTAGATTCTGGCATTACCTACGCACCCTTTCCTGCAGAGGCAATAGCTGACACCCACCAGAAGTACATGGAGAACAGCTCCCCTACCAGCGTGAACATCAAGGGAAGAGCTAACCCCTCAGCTCACTCCATCCTAAGGGCCTCTCAGCCCTCAGTGTAACTTCGCTACATAGACACAGAAACACAGACTGGGAGAGCTCTCCCGGCTAGAAACAGTGTTGAAACAATTACGCTTTGCCCTCGATAGAATGGCTGAACCTATTTTCTTCTTTACATCATACACGCACAGAAAACATTTTTCGTGCTCAGGCCGTGGCTTGAGGCAGTTTTTGCATTCGGCATCAGGAGGAAATTGATTAATGTGAATGTTTTAGCTGTGGTTGTTGTTTGTGTATAAACTTTTGTTAAAACAAGTACGGCCGAATAAATGACCTTTATGTAGACACCTATTAAGGCACTAAAAGGCTTGGCTACATTCATCTGAGACGCGTACACATAACCGAGTGGAACAATAAGGGGATCAGCAGCTGCAAGGGGTTGAATTGAATTCTTCAACAATAGAAAAGTTTTTCAGACCCAAATACCAGCAATCAAAGAGAATTTTTGCAGATAATCCAAGAGAAAGAAAATAATAAAATTAAAAAAAAAAAAAAAACGCGAGCCAACTTCGCACCAGTTAGCATAAGGATGCCATCTGAAACATGTCAGCTTAAGAGCAGACCCTACCACCATTCTTTTGCCCAACTGCAGTATTCAGAACTGTTTCCCCCAAATAATCCCAGATGGCATGCCACAAAATTTCAATTCATTTTAAAAGCTTTCTTTGCTGTTATTATGTGATTGAAAGTGCAAAACCAAGTTGCCATTCTCTTGACCACTATTTGCATTGGCTATTATCCCCTAAAATCCCCTTTAAACAGCTACATTGTCAGCCCATAGGCCTCATTTAGAACTACAAAAAAGCCCAGATTAATTCGATCAAAGAAAGAGCCAAGTACAAAATGCACTTTTCAAATTGTATCAGAGTGGGTTCGCTTTACAGATCGCTTGGGGCAAGAACCTCAGGGGAAAGAACGCCCTGAAATAAAGCTTGGTTATGAAGCGAAATAACTAGGTTTGGCGCCTTCTCTGATTTGTTTGAGCACCTCAAGGCGACACCTCCAATTAAAAATTCTTGGAGGGAAATATATTTCAATATGGATGCGGAAACAGACCCCCACAAATGGCAGCACCACATTCGTAACCCTGGGCTCTCCACCACCATTCTTAGGAGGCAGTTTGAACTTCGCATGGGTAACCTGGTGAGCAGTAGGCATTTCTGAAATCTCAAACACTGCATCAAGCAAGCCAAAGCACTTCGCCCTTGTAAACATTTACATCGACTTTTTTTCACCCCATCCCCCGAGGAAATGTTTGAAGTTACCACAAGAAAATAAATTGCTGGAAAACGAAAGAAAACGGTGGTGACAGCATTTCTTTGCACAAAACAAAACATGCTAAGTAAAATTCGGGGGGGAGGGGAATCCCGGGATTATAAACAGGCTGCAAGCCCACTTTCTACAGGCAGGCTGACTAGCTGTGGATCGGTCGGTCGCGGGGTTTGTGGGTTTGTTTTAGTCTCACCTGGGGGTCTGGAGGTGGGGGAGAAAGCTGGGGTGAGCCAAGCTGGAGTTTGGGTTTCTTAGGGACGTTCCATTTAGTTTCCTAGGTAGGGTTAGCAGCGTCCGTTTCCACTGGAGATGGTGCAGCCGACGCTGCAGCCGCCAGCTCCCTCCCCGGCCTGTAGCTGTTCCCTTCAGCGGCTGCTTTTGTGCGCTGAGAACATTTTACTCCTCGGTAAACAGCTGCACAAAGGTAGGGCTACAGGACGAGTGCGGCAAGATATGCAATTGCCTCTTCAGGGATCCAGCCGGGCCAGGAGGGTGCTGAAAGCACAGACAGCTGCAACACATATAAAAGTCATTTGCAGGAGCAAGGCACCGGGTGATGATTTCAGCCGGTTGTTTCAATCTTTTGCTTCAGGAGGGATGCACTCAACGTCCTGGGCTGTCTGTTGTTCCCCTAACCCACCCTGGACACAAAAGAACGTCATGCTGCTCTAATCACATCACATATAATGTTTAGAAAGGGCACACTTACCATAAAACACGGGTCCTGAAGTTCTTGGTCACGTGCTTAGCTAAAAATGCACAGGGCTAATAAGTTACTCAAATTGCACATAGGTGTTCCCCAACCCCAACAACCAAATCCTCATAATCATCCTGAGAATTATCTAGAAAAAACAAATATGCAATTAAAAAAAAACTCTTCACATTGGAAATGTTGCCCCACCTCCCACCCCAGAAGTCAGGAAGACAAGGGAAGAAGGAAATGGTGAGCACAGATACAGGAGAAGGAATATAAATTTGAATTGTTTGCAGTGAAGGGAAACATTCAATTGCCCCCTAAGTCTTCTAAACAAATTATTTGGAGTCTTTTCCTGACCGTGCTAACTGTTAAGGACAGCAACACAGTCTGAAGAAAAATGGTTCTGGTTTTTGGAGATCTGTTAAACTTTCTGAAATTCTGCAAACCTAAACTTACAAAGAAAAGGGAAAAGACAACTACATCTATCAATTTATTGAGACAAACTGTGGCACTGTGAGAAAACATATCCACAGTCATTTATTTCTAAAAGAATTTCGGTGGATTGTTAACTAATGGAAATGGGAATGTTTCCTGTGACTTTTTATGTAGGTGTCACTGGAGCCCTCATTGAAAATACAATTACTTCCCTTTGATGGTAAATATTTATTTGATGATGAGTCATGAATATTCCAAGAAAAATAAGAGAAGAGGATCAGTGCCTTCACTGTTACCACAACTGTCAGGATTCAGAGTCCCACAGGGAATCATGAGAACGTTGTTTGAGGCAAATCCTTTGAGTTTCGTTTTGCTTTTTTTTTTCAGAGGGGCAGGGAAATAAGGGGGGGAAAAGGTGTCGTGGTGTGCTGTAAAAGTCTCTTTGTTAGGAGATCTGAAGTTTGGTCCTGGCTCTGCCTCTAACTAACAGAATGACCTTGGGCTACTACTCACTTTCCCTGCTCCAGGCCTTACTTTCCTCATCTGTAAAATAATAAGGGTAAACCAGGTGATTTCTAAGGGCCGACCCAGAAGTAACATCAAAGAGTGACGAGCGGTGTTCCTCTGAAGAATGCAGATAATAGTAATAGAACGGTTCCAAAATAAATTTCTTATGTGCTGTCTACGTAACAGCATAGCTCCACTAGAGCGGGATGGGGACGGGGAGGTTTTCTCGTCACCTCCTGCTCTTGGCCTCTGTCTTCTACACATAAATTAACTTAAATGTGGTCAATTTTAAATTAGACATGAGGTTTCTGGCAGATAGCTATAGCAATTGATCCCAAATCTGGATCCTCCGTAGGAAAGCCTGTTTTACATATCCGGCCATTAGGCCCAAACTGTGAGTCTTCTAGAAAAAGTCTCTATGTTTTCTTCAGTCAAATGGGAAAACAGGATGGCAGTTGTGAAAATTATTTGACAAACATATCTCGTGGGCATTTCGTATTTGTAAAGAGGAAGTCTTGTTTTAGTTATAAATACTTCCATTACAAGTATCAGCACCCATGACTTCAGTCAAGAAATATTTATTGAGTGCCTGCTTTGTGCCAAGAACTATTCCAGGCCTGGTTCATAGATGGGTCAGTAACGATATTTTAATGCCAAACCAAAACAACATAAGACAAAGAAATAAAACTTCAAAAAGAAAAGACTGCAGCTACATCACTCAGGAGCGGACATAAAGAAAAGCAATGAAGGGAGATTCTCCCTGTAGGCAGAGCTCTGAGCTGGATTGCTGGATCATCCCCTCCCTACGGAGTGGTCTGAGGTATAGATATACTGAGATTCTGGGCTGTGGCTTCACTGTTCGGTCAAGTCCCAAAGGGAACAAGATTAGAATACTGGGAATAAAGAGGTCTGAGGAAAAAGTATGTGGATGAATCTATGGAAGTAGACACGAAGTGTTTAGATCTTCATGCCTTCTGTGTCCCTACTAGACAGTGTCGGTCCCACATAAGGATCTCGCCAACCAGATGGACAGAGTGACTTATCTTATGGACATGAGCCAGTCCTTCTTGCTATTGCTTGTGCAATAGATCCATGCTACACCATCACTTCCATCCTTGCTACCATACTATGGGTGGGCTAAAAAGCATAAATTACCCCTCACGACATTGATGTAGCTACTACCACTGCTGAATGGCCAATCTGCCAACAGCAGAGACTGACGTTGAGACACTAACGTGGCACTATTGCTCCAGGAATTACACTTCTATCTCCTCCCACCTGACATGGAACAGTAGTGGTTCTTTCCAGGCGGCTTTAGACAACATTTTCCTTTCCTTTCCACAATGCCTCCAACAGCGCCACCATCTAAGGCCTGCAATATCCTTCTGTTGCTATTATATCACACAAATATTGCCTTGGTCCGAAGGACCCATTTTGCAGCAGAGGCAGTATGACGATGGGCACGTGACCAGACTCCACTGTCTTATCATATGGCTCATCACCCTGAAACATTCAGGCTAATAGACAGCGTAATGGCCTGTTATCATGCAGTGTAATGGAATTGTCATGCTTTATTCCAGTACATGGTACAGGCATTGAACCAATAGGCAGTACACGGTTCTGTGTCTCCAATATCTAGAATACCCAAGACCAAGAGCCAATGGGTAGAAGTAGGGTTAACCCTTATCACCATCTCTCCCAGTGACTCACTCACAGAATTTGTGCTTCCCAGTCCTTTAGCTTCAGGCTCTGCCGTTAGAAATTCTGATCCTAAGTGAGGCTACTTCTACCAAGGAACACAGTAGAGTTCTACCACGTTTCCCCAAAAATAAGACCCAACCAGAAAACAAGCCCTAGCATGACTTTTCAGGATGACATCCCCTGAACATAAGCCCTAAGGCGTCTTTTGGAGCAAAAATAAATATAAGAGCCAGTCTTATTTTCAGGGAAACACGGGACTAACCTTGAAGCCTCAACTCTGACTTGGTCACTTTCATCTCCTCATCCCAGTAGACAAACAGGCAAATACATGAGTTTATTTCTAATTGCCATAAAAAGCTAGGATCCAAGCTACAGAACGGGGTCAAGACGAGTGTGTCTGAAACCCAGGGGCTCACTGGGGTATCTCTGGTTGCTTCCGTGCCCAGTGATAACAACGGATGGAAAACTGAGCACCCAGTACCTGATCGAGCTAAGGCAACTAAGGATTCAGATCCCTCAAGGATGAAGGTCTAGGTCACTCTAGTCGTGAAGAAACCCAGCCCAGGCAACGTGGTGGCCATGGGAGAGAGAAATGTAGAATGAGTGGTGGAGGAGTGGATGGTGAATACCTATTACTGCCAAGGAATGAGCGATGGCATTGGGGACCGCAGTTCATTTTTCCCTCCCGCCTTAAATCTTTTCAGAAATTATGGTTGGCTATCATCTTGAAGGTGACTGTGAATTACTGAACTTGCACCTCCTTTCTCGGAAAAGACTTAAAGACATTTTCACTTCACACAAAGGAAGGCCACATGTTATTACAGTGCAAGAGCCAGATATAGCGGGAAGGGCAGAGGGGATTTGAGAGATGCAAGGGAACAACTGTATCCACACCTCTTATGTGCCAGTCTGGATCTCCTGGGTCTCACCTGCCCTCAGGGCCTCTGGCCAGTTATTCCAGGTGGGGTTGCAGCGGCAGTGACCTCCTCCCTGTGGTCTCTGACCCTCGTTAGGCTGAGAGAACCTAGTAGTACTTTGCCCTATGTCCATGCTGCACCTACCCCCCACCCCAGGGCATCCTTCCTGGCAAGGAGGTATGACGCACAGACCCACAGTGCCCGTCAGGGCCAGCTGCATACTTTACAGGGCCCAGCAGAAGTGAAACTGGGTGGTTGCTTGTTCAAAAAGCAAGAAAAAAGCTTTTTCTTTCTCCCACAGTGTCTGCCTGGACCTGTCCCGGTACATTTCACTTGTTACTTAATGCTGCTCTCCCTCGGGCATAGAGATTCTCCCTGGGTGAGTGCAGACCCTCCCGAGCCCAGGACCTTGACCGTGACTCAGTGCACACAGCACTTATTCCCGACCCAGCTCTACCCAATGCAGGAATCCAGGTCCCCACGGGGCAAAGGATAGCAGCAGGGGGGAGAAGCAGGATGCTGAGGACCCATCCACCCCAGGGAGGCAGGGAAAAGAGACCACTTGCTAACAAATGTTCCAAGCCCCCAGTGCATGCTTCACTTACAAAACACAAATTCAGAAATAAAATTATTAAGAATTTCAAGGCAGTGACTACAGAGCACTAAACCCCAAGAGCTGGGCCCCCTTCTGAGCTCAGTCCCTGCATGACTGCAGGGATCACCAGCCCAAGAAGCCCGCCGTGGCGCCCAGGCGTGCCTAACTGGGAGTATAAGAGAATTAACACCCCATGGAGCACTTTTAACCAATGGGAGATGGGAGACAACAAGTAAATTCTTCTCTGTCCTTACTCCAAACACGCTGTCCTGTAAAGCTGTCGTTTGTATAGCCTCTTGGAAAACGGTTCTGTAAGATCGAGAAGTTAGTCACATTCAATTCCAAGTGCAGGCATCTCCATTGGGCATTTTCATATTAGCTCTACGTCCTCCTGGCCTCGCTCCTGCTTGGAGCGCATTCCTGATTAAAGCAAAATCATGTACACCCTTCCAACAGTCTCCGCATATTGGGTGACCCAGGCTACGACCATCAGTTAACTGGAAAGCAAGGAAGAAGGAATCATACTTTAAACATTTTATTTTGATTTAAATGTTTTGTTTTACTTTAGAACGTTATTTTAATTAATACGTTTAAGGATGCATTTGTTTGCCATTTTTCCACAGGTATTTTTTTTACACTGGATCCATTGATTGGAGTCCTAGTTTGTCTTTATTGACTAGATCACAGCCACAACATATCATTTGCAATTTATAGACTTGATTTGTTTAAAGTAAAGCAATTAATTTAAAGACCCTTTTAAAGCAACTTGAATGCGTAAGTCCTTTACATTTTTATAAACTTTTTTTCTTATGTTTAGCTGTTGCCCCACCAAACATAACTTGGTAGCATTATTTTAGTGAGTTCCTATATGAAGTCATTCCAAAGCACTCAGCTTAGTTTCATGGTAACAATTCTTTTTTCAACGACTTATCCATAGGTTGATGTAGTGTTTAATTATGTTACAATCACAAATACATTACATATAAAAAGGCTGACATATGGACAGGTTTACATCATTACAATTATAAGGGCAACCAAGGAAAATACATATCAGCAGGTTTGAGGACAAACACAGTTGAATCCTGGTAACATTCAAGTCCACCAACAGGGACAGAAGACAGTGGTGTCCTTACTTATTTACATCAGTGGTTCTCAAACTTTGGTCCCAAACCAGCAGCACCAGCAACCCCTGGGAACTGGTTGGACATGCAAAATTCTCAGGCCCCACTCCAGACCTACTGAAGCAGAAACGCGGAGAGTGGAGTCCAGAAATTTCTGTTTTAACAAGCCTTGCCAATGATTCTGATGCACATGCTAGTGTGAGAACTACTGTCGGAGAGAATAGTCTAGTAGCTAGGAGCACGCGTGGGATGGGCAACGACTAGTACAGGTTACTGCAGAAACAGAGAGTGTTGTTAATTTCATCAGTTAGTTCATTGGAGGTCAGTTAAAAGAGCTTCTACTGTGTTTTAGTGATGCTTAAGTTTGACTTCATATAAATAAAAAACTGAAAACAACAGTAGTTCATGTGAATATAGTTAACATTACTGAACTGTACACTTAAAAATAGTGAAGGTGGTAAATTTATGTTATTTTTTTACCACAATTAAAAAATTAATTAATTAAATTAAAATTTAAAAGAGCCAGTGGCGTAAACAAATTAGAAATTTATTTTCTTTCATCTGAAAGAAATCCAGAAGTAGACAGTCTATGATCTGCCGTGCTTCCCTGAAAATAAGACCTAATGGAAAATAAGCTCTAACGTGATTTTTCAGGATGCCATCCCCTGAACATAAACCCCTACTGTGTCTTTTGGAGCAAATCCTAATATAAAGACCCAGTCTTATTTTTGGGGAAACATGGTATATGGCCTTCTACTAAGTGACCAAGGACCTAAGTACCTTCCAGCTTACTCTCCAACATCCCTAGTATGGGAACCTCATCCTCATGGTCCAAGAAAGGCTGCTAGAGCTTCAGCCACTTCATCTACATCCCAGGCAGCAGAATGGATCAAAGTGAAAAACAGGGCTACTCTGCCCCTTAAGAAGAGGCTTTACGGAAATCCCACACAACACTTCCTTTTAATACCTTATTGTCTAGTAGTCACATGGTTTTGCATAGCTGCAAGGGAACCTGACAAATGTTTTTTATTTTGAGGCACAATGGGCCTACCCAAATATTGAGATGCTACTACCAAGGAGAAGAAGAGAATAAATATTAGAAGACAATTAGCAGACTCTGTCACATATGATAACTATAAAATCATCCCTGCCATTACATAACCCTCAAATGAAAAAAAATCTCTGTGTGAAAAATTTCTAGACATTGCTATAGTAAAAATACACATAGATTCAGCTTTCTTTTAAGAAATAAGAATTCACATTTTTCATGAAAGCTTGAAAGGGAAAAGATAAAAGACCCTTCACTGAGGCCTATTTCCTGCCAACCACTGGCCTTTGCATCTGTCATCTCATTGATGGTCCATCGCCAGGAGTGGTGGAAAGTCCAGCTTACTTTCTGTAATAGGCAGGATGGGCTAGACATGAGGGAGTTACAAAGAAAACTCACTGACCACTTACAGGGAACTAAAAGAATTACACAAGAGTTCCTACAGGTCAAAGCAAGGGACATGTCCATGCCTAACCAAGTGCCTGGGAAACTGGACATCAGTGGCTAATGATCTGGGGTTAGAAAGAAGCTCCTAGAGGCCAGTGCCATGTCTCAATGTCTCACTATGTCTGTATCTAGTAACTGGCCCACATTCTCACGTATCCAAAGAACCCAATAAATATTTAAGTTGAGTTGTTTGCTAACTGGAAGTTTTTAAATCCCCCCAAATCTCTCATATCAACCTCAATTATCTTTCTAGAATCACTCCTCTCCTGAAAGAACTCGCTTCTGCAGGATTTATTCCTAGAATTCATCCAGGTAATGAAAAACATAAGAACATACTGAAAATTGGGTTCTGCCCAACTCCATCCATGTTGCCTGCCTCCTGGGGAAAGACTTCCAGAAACAGCGTGGGTACCAGCCCTCTAGTGGAGGAAACACTTAGTTTGGCTTTTGTGCTGCAGTACAATGTGATGTGTCAAAATTCTGCCTTTAATGTGATCTTTTACAAGCTAGTGATAACAAATGTTGTTGTGGGAATTACATTTTGATGATGATTAGGTTATATCACAAATGAATCATTTTTATGAAGAATAAAGTGTACCACACTGCTGGTGGTGTTATTGGGGATTGCCGACTAAATAATTTAAGCTGTGCTGTTTATGTAAATTCTTAATTACTGCTGGGTCTTGTACAGTAAGATAGAGTTAATGATCTTTCCTGTCATATCTCTTCTGTAAGGGGATGACTTTTGTGAGCTTTCTCCTTCTAATTGCATAAAACAACTAAAACCCTCTGTTAAGGACAAATGGATAACTAAATAATGAGTCAAAACCCATATAATTAAGACAAGAGTGCCAGAGCTGAGCCCAGAGGTGCTTAGGGGGACACTTCTAATCATTACTCGATGTCTCAAAAACCAACTGAGTATTCATATGCTGGGGGAATAGCCAGTGCTATCCCCCAAATATCGTCGGTACATTCCTGAGCTTCTAGTGTCAGGACTTAATATCATTAGCAACATCTGGAAATAAATGTTATTATATGGGGTTCTCATCCCTCTTCTCAACTCCCCAACCCACTTCTGGATCCATAAACATTTTAAGTTTAGAGAAAAATGGCCGTTGGACCATTGTAGACTTTTGATCATTCTTATGAGTTCATGGCAGTGTTTGCTGGCCTGGGCTCTTACCCGAGGTCGTTAATATGAGCAGGGAGGGGGTGGGGATGGGAGAGTGAGGGCCATAAAGCACAAGTCTCAGGACCATAGGTCAGACAGGAGGTTCTAGGCTCATCAGCCTGCTGGAGCTCACCAAGAGCTAGACCGGGAGGGTGTTATTACAGAGAGGAAGGGCAGAACCTAGCTGCAAGGTAGAGGGTAGAGACAGGAAAAGACTACTTTTCCACCCAGTTAAGAGCCTTTAAAGGGCTCGCCCTGGCCTGAAGGCAGAGTTCCAGAGGCATCGTGTCTGACCAGGCTGTCCATCTACCTTCAACAGTCTGTCATGAGAAGTGTGCTGGCACAGTGTGCACACAATCAGAGAACCCAGGGCCCTGAATCCACTCCTGATTGACCCAGTTGCATGGTGTATACACCCTCAGCTCCTGTTCATCCTCAGACTAAATTCTCAAGGCTGGCTACACTTTCAGATCCTGACTTTTGGTTCTGCCCCATATACAAAGCTTAACCTCAACTCTCTTCACAGATTGATCCTTCCCTAACAGCCTTTGGACATGGCACAGGATGACCACAAGGTCACTCATTGCCACTCATTGTCCTTGAAGTCCTTACTCTAGGACCAGGATGTTCACTTGTGTTCCATGCTCTCATTTTCCTATCCACTCACCCAGGACTTTAAAACTCTATCTTTTATAGACAGTAATGGAAAAGTTCCATTTACTGTCCTGATGATACAGGGATCTGGTAACTACCCTTCAAAGGAGACATATTGGATGACACTCTTTTTTCAAATGAACCAGCCAGGCCAGAGTTGAATGTACTAATGGGGGTAGGGATACTATATTTTGGGGGATTTAACAAAGTTTTAACTTTAGAAGAATGTTAGATTCATAGAAAATTTTCAAAAACAATACAGAGAGTTCCTATATACTCCAAACTCTGTTTTTCCTATGATGAGCTTCTTACATTAATATGGCACATTTGTTACAATTAATGAACCAATACTGATGCATTATTATTAACTAAAGTCTATACTTTATTTATATTTTCTTAGTATGTACTCAATGTCGTTTTTCTGTCCCAGGAACCCATCCTGGGTATTACATATAGTCATCATGTCTCCTTCCACTTCTCCTGGCTGTGACAGTTGGGACACTATGTTTTACCATGGTTCTGCCCTCTCAGACTCAACTTTCATGCCTCTCTGGGCTACCTAGGAATCCATGAGCATGGGGAGGACGGTAAGAAGGGAAGACATGAGTCACTCAAGGTAATACATGGAGCCTGATCCAATCTGCACAGTTGATAAAGTTCTATTAGAACAAGTGAAATAACTCTTACAGTGGTGTGAGGGTAGTATCTTGTCCTGTAAGAAAAAGTCCCTTGGGGCAGCCAGTTAGCTCAGTTGGTTAGAGTGCAGTGCTCTTAACAACAAGGTTGTCGGTTCGATCCCCACATGGGCCACTGTGAGCTGCGCCCTCCACAACTAGATTGAAACTTCTACTTGACTTGGAGCTGATGGGTCCTGGAAATACACACTTAAATAAATAAAAGGTTTTTTTTTTTTAAAAAAAAAAAAGGTTGACCTATACTCTTTAAAAAGAAGAAGAAGAAAAGAAAAAGTCCCTTGGTATGTACCACACAAGAAGAGGAACAGGAGACAGATCAAGAATAAAACCACATGGCTGCAAAGGACACATCGGAAAGTGTGTTGATGAGGACCTGCACACAGTGGAACTGGAAGGAGTGTCACTAGCCTGAGGCCCCAGAGCAAGGCCAGCCAGGAGAACAGACACAACACTGTGGAGAATACGGTCACATCCCCCGTGGAGAATACGGACAAAGGCACCATCCGGCAATTTGCCCCAAGAGATCTTCATTCTCCAAACAGATGGGGAAACTGTGTGGCAGGCCACAGGGATGTACCAGGCTCAGGGAGCCCCTCCCCTGTGCCACCAAGGCTAGGGACTCCCAAGGACATTGTTTTCCAGAACCAGAGGTGCCTCTCAAGTGGGGACACCCTCAGGAGTCAAAGGGCATGAATTCTATTCCATTATCTATTTCCATCAGCACGCGCTCCATTTATCTCCATGGGGATCAGAACCACCATCTCTCTCCTTGTCTGGGGCCAGGCCAGCCTCATAGCCTCATAGTCAACATTCTGCTGACTCTAGTTCGGGATGGGAAGAGGAAGAAGACCTAATACATGGGAAAGAAAGGGGTGACCACTCTGAGGCCTGGAGAAGGAACGGCGGTGGGGGGTCGGGGGACAAAAAACTAATAGGATGTATTTTTCCAGTCTCTTCTTCTTGTTCTCTAATTATTCATCACCCATTTTTGCCTCGATTTTCCTAGTATATTTTAGTAACTTTACTGAGATAAAATTCACATATAAAACGATTCATCCATTTAAAGTGTATAATTCAATGGTTTTTAGTATAGTCACGAAGGTGTTAAACTATCAACACTATCTAATTCCAGAACATTTTCCTCACCCCAAAATAAACCCTGTACCCATTAACAGTCACTCCCATTCTCAGTCCCCCACTTGCCAGCTCCTAACAACAACAAATTTGCTTTCTGTCTGTATGGCTTACCTGCTCTAAACACTTCGTGTAAATGGATTCATACAATAGGTTGCCTTTTGTCTCTAGTTTCCTTCACTTAGCATAATGTTTTCCGGGTTTTGCCATGTTGCAGCATGTAACAGTACTTCTATGGTTGAATAATATGCCACCGTATGGCTATACCACATTTTCCTTATCCATGTATTAGTTGATGGACATAGGTTTCCACCATTTGGTTTTTAATACTATTATGAACGATAGTGTACAAGCTTGTGTATGAAAGTATGGTTTCAATCCTCTTGGATATATACCTATGAGTAGAACTTCTGGGTCATAGGATAACTCTATGTTTAACTTTTTGAGGATTGTGGCTTCACCAATTTTTTCACGTGTGCAAGAAATAAACTCTCCTGCTGTTTAAGCCGGAGTTCTTTTGGGTTTGGATGTATGTACAGCTGAGCCTAATTATAACCGGTACCTTTGGCCACTAAGTCTTTAGTGTTTTCTCAGTGGTTATAGCCTGTAATTGCCGGGTGGTTTTCGTCTGCCCAGTAAGAAGCAAGTTGGAGGATGGGGATTGTGTTCTTATATGCCTGCATCTATCGCAGAGTCCAGGATGGTGCCATGCCCCCAAACAGAATGAATTAAAATAACTTCTGTTTATGTGCACAGGTGTGGGGGCTTACACTGAGTCTAAAGAACATGCAGAGAATCACCAGCCTTCACCCTCTGTGACGAGTGAGAATTTCCTTTCTCCACCACCAATCACTGAGCTGCATCTTCTATTCTACCTTTTTAATTACAGGACACTTTATGTTTTCTGTTGAAATTATATGGAGAGACACTAGGTGTTGCTGCTTTCCCATGAAAATGAACATTGTTAGGAATTACCCAGAAGCACCATAAACCTTTGTTACCAAGAAGGAAGGAAGAATTTTGATTTTCCGTTTTTGCTTTTGCCAAAGTTCTTTCCAGATGGAATATTTACAAAATACATACTGTGGTAGGCAGAATAATATCCCCCTACAGATGCTCGTGAACCTGATCTCTAGAACCTATTGGGTTGCATGCAAAAGGAAATTAAAGTTGCTAGTTAGCTGACCTTAAAATAGGGAGGTCATCCTGGATTATGTACGTGGAGATTATTCTGGATTATCTAATGTAATCACAAGGGTCCTTAAGAGTGAAAGAGAGTTAGAGGAAGGTGTGACTCTGCATAGAGTCACAGAGAGATGTAACATCGTGGGCTTTGAAGATGGAGAAAGGGGACCATGAGAAAAGGAATACAGGCAGCTTCTAGAAGCTAGAAAAGGCAAGGAAACAGATTCTCCCCTTTAGCCTCCAGAATGGAACACAGCCCTGCAGACACCTTGATTTTAGCCCCTTTCAGACTTCTGACCTCCAGACTGTAAGATAATAAATCTTTGTTGTGTTCAAGTCAGTTCCTGGTAATTTGTTATGGCAGCAATAGAAAATCAATACATATGCTAATATTTCCCCCCCTTCATCCTGTTGAAAGTATGAATTTACATCTAAGGAAAACGGGGTGATGGGGGAGCCAAGGTGAGTGTTAGTTAGGTGACAGTTCACCAACATATAGTTATTCTACCATTGTGTTATGTTAGCTAGTATACATGATGTCAGACGCTCATAGTAATTACTTTTTATAGTACTTTACACTTTTCCAAGAACTTTCAATATATTGTTTGATTCGATCATCACAATAACTTTGAAAAGCTAATGTAAATGCCTCATTCCCCTTTTTTTTTTCACTCCCCTTTTTGACAGATAAAAAGCAATGAGTCACCAGGAATGTCCCAGAGACAGATAATGACAGAACTAGCATCTTGTTTTTCTCTCTTTCGGGAGTTGTTCTCAGCCTTTTTTTTTTTTTTTTTATCTTACTCTTTTAAAGAACTTGGGTCCCAGGGTGCTAGAAACAAAAAGCCCACTTTCCTATGTCTCCTGTATGTTTTCAGGCATTTTGCCACCATAGTTAGCACTGATGGAAAGAGTTCAAAGCCATTAAGTTAATAGAAAGTTTCCACCATTGGGCTTCTAGAAAATGACCTGGAGTCTGGTGGTCAGGCAGACCTACCATTGTAGCATGCTTGGTTCCCAGGGCAAAGGGAACCCTCAGAACCCGCAGGCTCCTTCCTCCAAGGGTTCACTCTTCACTGGCTCTCCCTTCCTACCCAGCCTCCACCCTCCTCTGAGCCCTGGAGGCAACCCTGACACAAAGAATCTCTGCCATGAAATCATCCCTCTGGTCCATCCTACTCTGTACAGTGAAAAAATCAGACACCTTGCCTATGTATCAAAATTAATGTCACCAGTGAGGGGCAAATGGATCTAATTTGCTCCCCGATGTGATATCCTGATAAGCTCACGTCTCTTGTATTCTGGCAGGGACTGCATAACCTGAATCCAATCATGAAGAAACACCAGAAACCTTCTATTAAAAAGTGGGGAGGGCTATATTCTTAAAAGAAAGGTTGTCACTGTCATAAAACACCATAAGAAGATGAAGAACTGTGGCAGATTACAGGAGACTAAAGAGACATGACAACTAAATGCAGTACGTGATCCTAGACAGGATCTTAAACTAGAGGGAAAAATCCCATAAAGGAGATTATGTGTTAATTGACAAATTGGAATGCAGATGGAGGATTGTATCATAGAATTGTACAAGATTGGTATTTTCAGTCTCTTGCTCATTCATTCAGCTATTTATGGAGCACTTAGTATGTGCCAGGTTATGAAAAGTCCTGACAGCACAAAGATAAATGGGGCATGACCTTGAGGGATGTATAAAGTAGTCAAAGAGCAGAGAAGTAAATTCAAAAATGAAAGTACAAGAAATCACTGTGCCCAAGGTCAGTATGAAAAAAAGTGCTGAAGGATTTCAGAGAAGAAAGTACCTGTGCACCCCTGGGGAGCAGAAAAATCAGCACAGAGGAAGTGACAGTCCAACTGAGTCTGAAAGGACAGGATCATACTGCAGAGGGTTGGGATGGGGCTGGCAGGGATGGGGGCACTTTAAAAGCAGAGGAAGCAATGTGCCTAAGGATCCTACGTTGGAAAATGTACACTGACCAGGTGACACTGCAGGCATTCAAAACCAGCACAAACAAGCTTGGCCTGCAGGCTCTTTCAGATCTCACGCAGCTGACTAAGGCTGCAGGTCGGGCAGATATCCCAGCGGAGTATACAGGACACCAGGGTAGGACATCCCTCAAAGGGCCTGTGAAATTCCCTACACTGAGGCTTCATTTTCAGACATCTGATAGCTGGTAAACTAAGGGAAAGGCAATGGACCCTCCGCTAAACACTAACTCCCAAAACTTCTGACCGTGTGGACAGCATGGCCTCTGTTAATTAAATGTGTAATCTACATTTAAACACTCATATTCGTGTAAAGTTGTATCAATCAGTCTTCATCCTCTCAGATATGAAAGAGAATATTTAGTCCCTCGGTGGTTGGCCCAGAGGGATGGATGAATTTGCACTGAGCCAGAGAGGGTCTCATGGCCAAAGTCAAGGAACAGGGTTTGCTTCCTTATGAGGGTCATTGGCCTCCAAGTAGCCTTTGCTTTTCTGGGCTCCCTTCCACTGTGGGTTTGTCAGAAGCACTGATATGTAGGTCATCCAGGAGATCTGGGTCCCAGGGAAAACAAGAGTCTCTACTGAAACTTATATAAAACCGACTTGTAACGAAAGAGTCCATTTCAAATTTTCGGTGTGAAAGAGCTGTGCTGGTAGGAAAGAATGAAGCTTCTGGGAAATTATAAGGAAGTCAGGTGCCACTAAAGCAAGCACTACCTGGACAAGCGCCCTTCCTTCCCCAGCCTGTGCCAGAAACACGGCCCCCTCCAGGTCCAGGGAGCCACGCATTTTCGGTATTCCACGTTGCCCTCTGCTGGAAGACAGCATAGAGAGCAGAAAGAATCTGGACCGCTGGTTCACAGAAACATGTTTGAATCCGGGTTCTGCCATCACTGACTCTGGGCCTTGGGCAATTCATCTTGCCCAGCCTCCATTTCCTCATTTGCAAAATAGACATGCTTCACAGGACTGCTGTGGGAATGGGTAAAATAATGCAGGGGAAATGCTAGCCGTTGGCTTCGTGATAGGCACTTGACAAAATACAGCTGTTATTCCTTTTATTTTACGGCAACATCTGTGATTAAGAAGCACGGGACTTAGATCCGGAAGAGCTCAGTCTGACTTCCAGTTCTCCCACTTACTGGAAAAAATTCTTGGAAAAAAAGAAATGCAGTTTAGCCCCCACCTTGCTTTAGGTACTCTGCTGGTTCTTTACGTATCTTTCTTTAATCTTGAGGCTATAACCCTGAAAAAGGTATTATTATCCCCATTATAAGAAAATTAAGCTCAGAGAGATGAAGGCATTTGTCAAGGTCACACAGCTGGCAGGATATTGAACTGAGATTTCAATCCAGAATGTCTGAATCTAGTTTCTTGCTCCCAAAATCATCAATAATCAGGCAGCTTGGGGGCAGCCGTGGAAGAGTGAAGGGGATGGAGGAAAGGTGGTTGAAGATTGGGTGAAGTGACCACTCAGTAGGGCTCTATTTCCAATACCCAGCGCTGTTTCCCCAGCTTACCTAGAGGTTATAGTTGGAACACACTGTAACAAGAGCTAGTCCACAGCCCTCCTTTTATTTTGTTAGAATGATTCAAGTTCTAAAATTAGCAGTCATCTAGAACCTGGGGCACAGAGCAGCTTTAGGGCTCTTAGGAAGAACCAATGTTGCCTGTTCCTCTATATAGTGCAGCAACTTTGCTAGATGGCATTTTATAGCTAGAGACTCTCTCTCCATGTGAAGCAGCCCAGTTCAGTCTAGAGATCACTCTCTCCGTCCCTAGAAATCACCTATGGAGACAGGCCAGATCCAGATCCCGAGGAGACAGGAGCATACCTAGATTAAGCAGGCTTTCAGGTTAATCAGACCTGGCTCAGATATATATGTTACACGATCTTGGGCAAACTTACCATCTCAGCCTCTGCCTCCTCATCTGTAAAATGGGGGTAATGACACCTGTGAGGAGTACAAGATGTAATGGGCATAAATGGCTCAACATGGTTCTGGCACGCTCCACAAGAGTTAGCAAAACCACCCTGTAATAGCAGTTCCCCGGCACAAAGCCGAGAACCTTGGGGTTCTAGGTAACAGATGGAGACTTAACAGCATCAAGGGCACGATGAATGGACCTTTATTCCCCAGGTCAGAGGTACCCAACAGGGGAGAGAGGGAACCAAAGCAGAAAGCCCTTACCGTTGTCAACTTGCCTTCCTGCCGTTTTCTCCCTCCATCTCTTCTTCTCCAGTGACCCTCCTGACTTATGTGGTACGAGTTAAACAAGTAAGGTGTGGTCTCGTTACCTTATTGACATACCTCGTACACTGTCTGACATTCTGGGGCCAGGGCCCGTGGAAAGTGTATTTTTCTCTGACTGAGGCTGATCTCCATTCTTTCTCTTTCTCTTTCGGAGAGTGCAAAGCAATCAAATAACTGAAAATTGTATTTGGGGGAAAGGAGTGGAGTGACAAGGAACCTGTGACCTTAATGGTCGGGAGGGACCAAGACTTTTTGTTTCAGTGGGGAGCATTCAGAGCCTTAGGTAAATCGATACTTAATCAGAAATTGACTTGCTTCTTTGCTTGTTTGGAATCTTCTCAAAAGTAAAAAGCACAAGAATTGTTAGCCCGAGGAAAGCAACTGTGATTAGGGATCTTTGTATTCTGTCCAAAACCACCCAGAACAACAAGAACATATCTTATATGTAAGGGGATCAGGTAAGAAAATAAAGAGATGATGATTTAGTTTATGTTAATGATGTACTGAGAAACTTTTCTAGGATACCATGAATCCGGATTGGAAGCAGAGCAAAGCATTCATAAAAAGATTACTTCTAAAGTTTTAGAAGTAATTATGGAAGTTTCAAGCCCACTCACTAAATCCATGAGACATCTTTTTCCAGTGTAGCTGCCTACACACAAACATACACATACACACATAACTGTAGGCTAAAAAATTTGTGTTGTAATTGAGACTGTTTAAGCATTGAGGCATTCCTCCCTAGATTCAAGCTCATGGATTAATATATTATTTCCATCCTTTGAACTTACCATTTATATTCACATTGAGTGTGTGTGTATGTGTGTGTGTGTGTGTGTACCATTCAAAAGCACACAGGTCAAGTTGTTCAGGTTTAATGATTCCACGGTTTATGTTATTATCATTTGAGCACATCAATTCTGTTCCATTAATTCCACTCACTGTTTGTAGATAGTCCAGGTTGCCCAGCCTCCCAATCAGAACATTTAATCAAAAGTTTTCTGCATCCCAAACCCTCACAAACCAGATCTCTATGATGAAATAACAGGAAAAAAATGTATTTGTTCAGTGAGTGGCAAAGCATTGGTCTTTAAGATCCAAAGACCAGCAAGAGCAGATGGGGGCAAGGAACGCACAGATACTGTTTGAACCTGACTTAGAAGTCTGTGTCCTCCTTTCCGTAAGGGCAGAATGAATCTACTTACGCAACACCAAATGGAAGAAACTCTGTGGGAGGAGGAAAAGTTATAGGAACACGAGTGGGGAAGATGAGGACTGTGGGCTGAAACTCAATTACCTCCTCAAGGGAGTGGGCAATATACTCTGGTAACTGTAATCCATGAATACCCTGGCTGCAGGGACGTGGACATTTAGCCAGAATGCTGTCCACGGAGCAGCAAGCACCCTGGCCCAGCCTTGGCTGAACTTCCGCCACTTTTCCTATGAGGCTCACTCACAGCAATCTTCTGGAATCCTCTGCAGTAGGTCTTCCTCCTCTGCCCTGTATATCTCTGCACTAATTCCTTGCATCCAGGCAGGACCACAGCTTCCTGACCAGACTCCGCTCTGTAAGAAGCTAGAATTTTTTTTGCAATGGAAGTTCCACACTGAAGATAGCAAAGTCATTCCCGCACAATCTCAGGCCAACCTCAGGCGGGCAGGTTAAGGCAGGGACAAGCAGGAAGGGTCTATGGTAACTCTATCCAGACGAAAAGCAGGTCACTCAGGAAATCCCTAAGATCGAACTGGTGCTCAGGGCTCTCTCTACAATGGTCACAAGTGGAGCATTTTGTCCAGACTGGTTAAGTCGTGCCCAGCCCTAACTAAACCAAGCTTCCCAGCTCCAGGATGAACTCCCTATTCCTTGGCCCTTTGGACTAGTGGGCAAGCTGTCACTATTTCAAACTTCCTGGTCCCTCTTCAGCCTGGATGTGTATCCCCAGAGAATTGGGGCAGCAGTGGACCAGACTCAGATTGTGCTGATGGAGAAAACAGCTGGTCCTTGTGTGTGTTTAGAAATTAACTGAACTCCCTTTGGAGTCACATTTACTCCTAGCTCTGCACTAGGAGCATAATATTAAAACAGAGAAGTCTTATTTTTAAAGATTTTCACCACTTCCCCAACTTTTGCACCTCTCAATCCCAACCTCTTCCTGCCTCTCCCCCTCACACACACACCACCAGAAGATGTTGTCCCAACTCTTCCAGTGTCTCTAGGGCCCAAGGGGTAAAGCGGAGTTAATGGCATTTGGCAGAAAATCCCACCCTACGTTGAAGACTCCTCCCAGTTCAACACAGTGAAGAAAGAAAAGATTAAGAGAAGGGGCAGTAGAAACCAGAACCTGTCCCTTCCCACAGAAGAGGCACAGAAATTTCCAGGCAGTGAAAACGGCATCATCTCTTGCCAGAAGGCCACCAGCTCCCACTGGGGGGGAGCCGCATGATCACTTGTTTCTCCTCGGGACTGAAATGCAAGATAGTCAGGATGGCTGTGAGTGTCTGCTGGCGGCCCAGGCTGTCGGGCAAGGTCAGGAAGCGGTAGATGATGTTTTTGAGGTACTCGAGGTTGGCTCCCTCCCGGCTCTGGTCCCTGAAGTTCTTTTCAATGTGGCTCTGCAGGACCCCGACCTCCTCACGATGCCGCTCGCCCTCCTCCAGCAGCCGCTCCTGCAGCTGACGGACCTCGACCTCCAGCCTGTGTTTCTGTTTCCTCAGCAACGTGATCTCCACCTCCTTGCGGGCCAACTGCTCAGCGTACAGGAAGAAAGTAGGCTCGTTGGCCGCAGCTAGTTGCAGGGCTTGGGTCAGGCTCTCCGAGGAAGTGACCTCGGCCGGGTCCCCAGGACCTCCGCCACCCACAGGGCTTCTGCGTCCCGGCAGCCCGGAGGACAAGGCCACGGAGCGCAGTTGCTCCAGCTCCAGGTCCTTCTCGGCCAGCACGGCCAGCGCCCGGTCGCGCTGCCTGTGCAGTTCCTCCTCCAGTTTCAGCGTGCGGTCCCTGAATTCCAGCTGGCTCCGCTCCAGCTCCTGCCGGTGGTGATGCTGTAGCCGGGCCAGCTCCTGCTTCCAGTCCTCGGCCTCCTGCTGGTGTTGGCGCTCAAGCTCCTCGCAGGACAGACGCAGGGAAATATACTTCTCCTTGAGCTCTGCAAGCTGTTCCTGGGCTTCCTCCAGCTCCTTGGCCAGGTTGCCGTCTTTGCTGTTCTTGCTCTTGAGGACGACCTGGGCCCTCACCTTGTACCTCTCAAACTCTTCCTTCAGCTGTTTCAGCTCCTGTTGGTAGTAGAGCACGGTAGCCTTCTCCCCGTCAGCGGCCTCAGAGCTGGGCATTATCTCCAGGTCGCAGAGCTTCTCCACATCCAAGGTCACCTGGCTTTTCCTGGTCGCCACCTGCAGTAGCCTCTTCAGCTTCTCCATCTTGTCCTTCAGGACATTGACGTCCAGACTGGACTCCTCTCCATGGCTGTCTAGAGGGGACCGGCTGGAGGCTGCGAGAGCCAGCGTCTTGTTCTCCAGGTCCAGCTGCATGATGCGCTCCTTCAGCTTCTGGATGGCCAGCTGGTCCTTCTGCTTGGCTTTCTCATATGTGCCCAGCAGTTCCGACACCTCAGATATTTGGTTCTCCAGGGCTGCCACCCTCTGCTCTTCCAGCTGAGATTGCTGACGTCGTTGATCCTCTGCGAGGGCTGCCTGTAAAACAAGGAAACAGATGGAAATGCATCCAGAAACGCCACAAAGCGCTATGGCAAACTTTGAGAGCACCAGAGAGGACAGCCAAAGAGTCACAGAATGGGGATGGCCTGGCAAGAACGGGAACTGGGGATTTTTTGGTTGATCTGGGAGCTAACAAAAGTTCCTGTAACTTGCTTGCGTTCTGCTCACAGACACATGTTATACCAAACAATTAAGAACCTCTGCATACCTGCTCCTATTCTGGTTTCGTACTTCCATTGTCTCCTATCATACACCAAACTCACGTATAAAGAGTGCTTTCTTCATTTATCATGTGTTTCCCCAAATCTTATTATGGAATCATCTCTTCCAATATTCCTGGAAGATCAAAACTGAGTTGGACCTCTCTCCACACTGAATGGAGGCACTATAAAAATAGAATACCTTTCCAGAGTTGGCAAAATCTTGGCTGAAAGCCGTTACAAAAGGTCATTTCCTCTGAGAAAACTCCCTTTTCCCCCTTCAGCCATCCTTCCTATAGGCATATACCACTACCTACACATAGGCATACAGCTCCAGTCAGACACACGACCTTTTCACTGCATGTCTGCCACAGTACTGCTTCGCAGAGCACAGCGGGTAAGATGCCAATGCTAGATCTGTCTGGCTCCAACCCAGCCTACACTTAGAAACTCTACATCCTGTTGGAAACATGCTCTGTGGATACTGTCAACACCACATAGAACAGAATTTCCAACTCACCAATAAAACATTTTGCATCAAAAATTGACAGTGCAGCCACTGAGATCTATCAAAGGCGGAAAAACAAATATTTCCCATTTCAGGTTTAAATGACTTTTTGAAGGAGATGGAGATAATTACCTTCCTCATTTCCTGCTGCAACTGAGCCTGGAAATGGCTCTTAAGGCAGGCAGCTTCTTCCTGCAGCTGCTGCAGCCGGGGGTCTGGCTGATTCTTCTCATCCTGGAGAGCCTGCAGCTGACCTTTGAGCTCCTCCACCTCACGGGTCAGCTGTCGGGTCTGCAGTTCAAACCCTTCCATCTGACCAGCTGCGTATGCCCGCCCTGCCAGGGCTTCTCGGGTCTCTTCCAACCGAAGCTCCAAGTCTTGGCGCTGGGTCCTCTCCTCCTGCAGCAGTTTCTGAAGCTCACGCAGCATCAAGGCATGGTCACTCTGCTCCTGGGCCCGATCGTGCTGCTGTGTGATAAGTCGGGCTTTGGTTTCCGCTATCTGCTCCTGCAGCCCCTTCAATTCTCCCTCCAGACGGCCCCTCTCTTCCTCTGCCTTTTTACTGGCATCCTCTAAGTCCTGTTTCATCTTCTTCTTGTCAGCCAGGTAAGAAGCTTCCATGCGGGACTTCTCCTGGGTGACTGTAGCCAAAGCGCTGGTCAAAGTAGCCAACTGAGTCTTCAGCTGGTGCAATCGTTTGTCCACCTCCCCACCTGCAGACGGTCCATCCCCACTGCTACTGCTAACACCACTCTCCGACCCGCTGGCCTCTTCCGACTTTGGAGGTGGTGGTCCACGGGCCAGTCGGTCATCTTCTACCCCAAACTCACCCTTGGTGCTAGTGAGACTGGCGACAGTATCCAAGCTAGTGGCGGTCCCAGTGCTATCCTCGCTGTGAGTGGAGCATCGGTCATCCACGTTGTCAGGACAGGTGAGGCCTGGAGGCGGGCCATCTGCCAGGCCCACATCCGCCTCTTGGGATACTGACAGCACCTTGATGCTGGCCTCTAGCGCCTCTTTCTCTTTCAGTAAGCTTTTATAGGCGCGAACCACATCCTTGAGACGTGCCTGGTACTGGAAGAGCTGCTTCTTCTGCGTCTCAATGGTCTCCAGCAGGTCCTTTTTGCTGGGGCCACCCCCGAAATTCATTCCAAACTTCTCCATGAGGATTCAGAACGGGTGGTTCCACGTCAGCGTTGGGGCAGCCCGGGAGACGGTCGCGGGGACGCTGGCGGGCGTTGTGGTCCCCGCGGCCGCACACCCGCTCCTCCCAGTTGTCCGAGACCGACGCGGGGAGGCGGGGCAGCGGGCAGAAGCGCCACCGGGTCCGGGGTACGGAAGGCGGGGGCGGTTCCCACCTAGAGGCGGGGTGACGCGGGCAAGAGGGGAGCACACAGCCAGGGCGCCCCCGCCCTGTCCCAGAAGCTGCCCCGCGCTCCCGCCCGCGCCGGCCACAGCAGCCCCTGCGGGACCTCGGCCCACTGTCCGCCAGGGGTTTAAGCGGAGCGCAGCCCCTTCGCGACTTCCGAACTACAGCGGCCCGACAAGGGCGCTTCCGGGTCCGCTGGAAGTGACGACAGCAAGACGCCGCAGGCTCCGCCCCAGTGGCCAGAGGAGCGCGGGGCCACCCCAGCCGGGGAGTGCTCGGCCGCGGCCTGTGGGGAACCTGGCGAGGCTTTCTCTCCCCGGGAAGAGCAGCACAAGCCAAGCTAAGGACGCGAGTGATGTTGATTTCGTGAGGTTCACCCGAGCTTGCCTTCAGGCTACGATCAGCGAGGGACAGGGGGCGACGTCGCACTGAGTCCTTACTGAACAGCTCGCGACGTGTCTCCACTATTTGGGAGCTCAGTACCTTTGTCCCTAAAGAGCAACAATTAAGACTCTCATTCAAACCACGAACACTGCAACCCTTGCTAGTACAGTGTTTGGCACCTGGAAGGCGTATAGTATAATAATTATTAGCACCCTTCCTGAGTTCTGCTGAGTTAATGCAACAAATGTTTGTAAAGGGCATCCGTATGGCCAGGACGTCGGTCTTTAGTGCCAACTATATTCCAGGAGCTTTGCAAGAGTTTTGGTATGTAGTCATTACAATAATTCTGCTCAGTGGGTATTGTCAGCACTGTTTTACAGATATGGAAACATGAAGCACAGAGACGTAAGTAACATGCCCAAGGTCGCACAGCTAAGTTTAGGGATGCTATCCAGATCAATCCAACTCTCAACATACCAAATGCTGTGCCAGGTGATCACTATGATGAGACAAGGTCCTGCCCTCACGGAGTTCCCATCTAGTGAAGAACCAGGCATGCAAACACAAGTCCTGCCATCGTACCGGTATGCATAAGTATATTCAAAGTGATGTGGAGGAAGTCCTGTCTAGGGGAGGCAGAGAAGGCTCTCAGAGAAAATACTTTGGGATGTGAAGGATGAGTAGTGACTACCCATCTAACTAGAGATCAGGGAAACAAGCATTCCAGGCAGAGGGAAAAGATTACGAGGACTCCTGTGGCATCAGGGAGGCTGGCTCACCTGGAAAGCATTGAGAAGCATCTCGAGGCAGTAGTTTAGGGTATGTGAAGGAGGTGGCAACAGACGGGGCTGGCCTAGGAGGTAGGGATCCAAATTAAGGCATTAGATTTTATCTTTGGTGATAAGAAGACACTAAAGGATTTTAATCACAAGAGTGGTGTCATCAAGACTTGTATGCCAGGGTGGCAATAGCAAGGGGCAGGAGAACTGTGAGGAGACTGTTGCAGTCATGGAGAAGAGATGGTACTGAAATATGGCGGTGACAACAGTGATAGAAAGAAAGAGGCTAATAAAAGAGCTGAAGATGTAGAACTGACCTGACTTGTTCATCGCTAGTTGTGTTATTATATTGGGACTCTTTTAAATGTATTCTTCGACCTTGTAAAAGTCATCCTAGGAATGCAAGTGTGATTGAAGAGTAAAGTCATGCACTCATACCTGATGCCCAAAGTCTGTTCTCTTTACAGACTTGCAGGTCTGGATGGGGCAGGCCCTGGAGCTCTGTTCAGACCCAGTTTCTTAGTGGCCCAGGAAACATCCAGCTGTTTTATACAAAACATTCAGATACAGTATCTCATCATTTTAATCTTTACCATAACCTCATGAGATAGGACAAATATCAGTCTCTTTTTATAGATAAGAAAATGACAGCTTGAGAGGATTGTTGAAGGCAAGCCTTCAAAAAAAGGCAGAACTGAGATTTGAACGGAGGCCTGGAACAATGGCATACAGTAGGCATTCAATATTTGTTGACTGAGTGAATGAAGGTTCTCTGCTTCCCAGCTCACCTCACCATGTCCAGTCCATAAGCAACTTGGCTCCAGAACAGGCAAAACACCTGTCCACGCTCCACTGAGCAACCTACCAGTCCAGTTCAACCTAACAAGCATTTGTTAAGCATAAGCCTGGCATGATCCAGTTTTTGCCATAGAAGATACTTAAATGAATTCCAATCTGGCTCTTTCCCCTCCAACGCTAAGATGAATGGGGAAATTACTGGAGAAGCTCTTCGGGCCTAAGGAGGCAACCACATCCTCACATCCTGGATAGGTGTGCATTAATAATGCAGGCTGCCAGGTCTGTGGCAAAGAGAGGAAGGACTTCAGAAAGGCTGTCTGGGTCCAGACTGAAAAGCTTTGCTTCCTTGCACACCCGGGCGAGTCTACGGTTCCTGAACCACCTACTGTGCTCCAAGCCCCTCCCTCACTGGGAGCTGCGGGGGCAAAAGGGAGGTCTTAAGACGACTGCACGGAGCTTACGCACCTCTAAGAGGGTGGTGCACACAGTCGAGGCTGCCAGTTAGAAAGAACTAAACCGGAGACCAGAGTGAGCTGGACGCAACAAACCAAAGCCCTGCGGCGGGCCACGGAACATGGGGGTGGGGGCCGCTGCGGAGCACTGAAGGCTTTCCTCCGCCCCCCTCTGACTGCCGGTTCAACAGCCACAGATGTGCCAGGCGTGCTAGAAACGGGGAGACCCTGGCCCTTTCCCTCTTTAAAACCGGCGCGGGACCCAGCCAGGCTGCGGAGATTCGCTCAGCTTCGGCTTCTCCCGGAGCCCGAGGCGCGGGGCGGGGCGGGGGGCGGAGCTAGGAGCGGAGCGCGATGGGGGCGGGCCCGCCGTGACGTAGGGCGGGCCGCGACGCGCGGAGGCGGTGGCGGCACCTCCCACTGCTGCTGCGCCCCATCCCCCCGCGGCCGGCCGGTTCCAGCCTGCACCCGGTGTCCGTGTCCGTGCCCCCTCCCCGGGCCCCGCCATGGGCCTCACCGTGTCCGCGCTCTTTTCGCGGATCTTCGGGAAGAAGCAGATGCGGATCCTTATGGGTGAGGCAGATCAAGCGCGCGGCCCGGACGGGAGCGCCGGCCCCCGCGCAGCCCTCCCGCCCCCGCGTCCCTCCAGGCCAGCTCACCCCGCTTTCTGACTCTGAGTCACCCACCTTCTAAACCCCTGGGGCCACTGCTCTCGGGCGGGTCACAGTCTGCAGCGCCGCTCCCGGGGCCTGAAACCGGGAGCTGCGGGCCTGGGTGGGGTGACGCTCCCTCCGCCCCAGCCCGGATGGTAAGAAGGGAGGATTCCGCCCTTGGAGGCCACTTTTAAAAGGAGCGCGGTCCTCCTCCTGTACCCCTTACACCCCCAGTCCTCGCCCGCTTCAGGGGCAGCAGTTGGCGCTCATCACCCGGACTGCCCTTAAGGCCCGGAAGGTAGATAACAGCGCGCACCTGGAAGCTCTCGGGCTCTCCGCCCCTGTCACCGTCAGCTGTCCTGGCCTCTCCCCTTCCCTGGTCTCTAGGGGGCTCCCTCGCTCCCATCTCCATCCCTATGCCCCTCTTCTTTGCAGTTGGCTTGGATGCAGCTGGCAAGACCACAATCCTGTACAAATTGAAGTTGGGGGAGATTGTCACCACCATCCCCACCATAGGTGAGTCAGAGGAGGTGAGATTGGGAGGAGCTGGAGCGTGGCGGCCAGCTCAGGGTCTCCTCCTCATTCTGCGTCTCCGTGCTGGGACCTGACACCAGATACAGCTACCTGAGAAGTGGGTCACATTATCTTTACCTGCTGGATGGTGTGAGGAGGGGTGGATGTGACCTAGCCCCGCCCTGCCAGTTGACTGCCAGTCTTCTGGACTTCTCTTCCCTTAGACCTTGATCATTGCCTTCTGATTTGTGTCCCTGCTGAATGCACTGTAGTTTAGTGAGTTCCTTCCAATCACGACTTTTTCCTCATATTTTTTTCCAATTATCTTCAGGCTTCAATGTGGAAACAGTGGAATACAAGAACATCTGTTTCACAGTCTGGGACGTGGGAGGCCAGGACAAGATTCGACCTCTGTGGCGGCACTACTTCCAGAACACTCAGGTGGGGGGCGAGGGTGTCTCCCCAACCCCAGGGGAGGAGGTGATAGCATTAGGAAAATTGTTGGCCTAGGCTGGGCCCCTGGGCCAGGAAAAAGCCTTACCCCTCCCTAACCCCCCTTTTGTAAGGTAAGCCTCTACTCATCCTTCAGAACTGGCCTTCGTCTTCTGAGACTCAGCCACCTTTGGCATCTTCTGAGAAGCAGGGTTCTGGGTCCAGGCTGAGTTAGCTCTCATCACATGTCTCCCTGTTCCCATGCATGTCTTCTATCTAGACTGCTTGTCTGAGGGCAGAAGCTGTATGTATCCTTTGCAGGGTGTCACCACTTTGTGCCAGGATGTCTGCAGAGCCTTAGTGGAAGTTTACTAGATGAGAAGGGTTTAGACACAATTAAAGAGAGAAAGCCAGACTCGGGTATGTCCCAGGTGGGAGTGATTGCTCCTCCTTCCTTCCTTCCCACCCAGGGCCTCATCTTCGTGGTGGACAGTAATGACCGAGAGCGGGTCCAGGAATCTGCTGATGAACTCCAGAAAATGGTGAGCACCCAGGGCCCTGGGAACTGAGCCCTTAGCTTGGAAACAGAGGTCGCTGTGCTGGTGTGAATGTCAGGAAATGCCTCATGGGCCTTGAATGTACAGTGCTCTTGGTGGACACAGGTACATGGAGAATCTCACCCTGTTTTGAGTTTGGGTCAGGTAAAAAGTATAGGATTGACTTTTTCCTTGAATTCTCATGTCTTCACATCTGAGTCTGAGAAGTTGGGGAGAGGGAAGTTATATGCGGTGGAGATAAACATCATCGTACCTTCTTGTTTTTCCATTGGGAAATTTTGTCATTTTGACTAGAACAAGTACTAGAACAAATTAGAAAAAGGTCCTTTCTGGACTTAACGCCAAAATGGTCTCCAGCTGACTTATAACTATGTCCTGTGTTCAGCGGGCGACTACACGATGTTATATTTTTCCCACAAATATGCTAGAAGGTGGGAAAAGGGGGCTCCCCTACACAGTGGGAAAGAGGGAGTCTGGAGACCCCAAAGGACCCCAGATTCTACTCCCTTGGCCTCTCTCAGCTGCAGGAGGACGAGCTGCGGGATGCGGTGCTGCTGGTGTTTGCCAACAAGCAGGACATGCCCAACGCCATGCCAGTGAGCGAGCTGACCGACAAGCTGGGCCTGCAGCACTTGCGAAGCCGTACGGTGAGGGTCTCGCCTCTCCCAAGGGAGCCACAGGCTGGGGCAGGAAGTAAAGGCACCCCCCTCCCTTTTTGTTCCCTGCTACTGACCTCTTTCTTTCTTTCGCCCCACAGTGGTACGTCCAGGCCACCTGTGCCACCCAAGGCACAGGCCTGTATGATGGGCTGGACTGGCTGTCCCATGAGCTGTCAAAGCGCTAAGCAAGCAGGGGCCAGCCCCTGCTGCCCGGAAGCTCCCGCGTGCATCCCCGGGATGCCCAGACTCCCGGACTCCTCAGGCAGTGCTCCTCCCTCCTGCTCCTCCTCCCACAGACACAGGTCTCTGCTCCTGCCCCTCCTGCCTGCATGTTCTCTCTGTCGCTGGAGCCTGGAGCCTTGCTCTCCGGGCACGGAGGGGTCTACTCTCCTGCCTGCTGGGACCTGTGGAAGGGACTTCCAGGGCCGGGGCCCCTTCTTCCAGAGGAGGAGCAGGGATCTGGGTTCACTTTTGTTTTTTCCATTTTGGGTGTACCCTTGGGCTAAGTGGGGAGGGAAAGTGAGGGCTCCAGGTGGTGCTATGATGTGGCACTGGATATTGAGTAATAAATTTGCTGTGGTTTGTACACGGTGTTGTCTGTAGCCTAGAAATGGGGCGCTGGGTTATTGGGTGCAAAGAGACAATATGGGGGAGGCTCAAAGCAGCCTGCAGGGCCAACCCCCCTCTCCCCAAGCATACACACACACATTGCTACCTTCGTCTAGCTTAGCTTCTCCCTCCTTATCCTTGAGGCTGCAAATATTTCAGGGGTTCCAGTGTAGGGAATCCCATTCCTTCCCCAATTTCAAGGGGCCTTTGCTGAGAGTAACCTTCCTTTGCATGAGGATCTACCTTCGTGCTTCTATAAACTACTTAACTCCCATTCGTATTCACCTCCTAAGTAGCCGTGGTCCTTAGTGATTACGATGCACATTAAAATTTGAGGGTGAGAGAATATTCATTAAAAAGAAGGTTCCTGAAGCACACTTGAGAAAAAGTGACTCATCAGGACTGGTCTGAGGCCCAAGAATATGCATCTTTAAAATCAGCCAGGTGGTTCTGTCGAGTAGCCTTATTTTATAAAACCGGGGATTACAGTCCCTCATTGTGTATCACTGGGACTTCCTACCTGGGAAGACCCTGCCACAGGGACTAGGAACCAGTCTGGGCAATTCTCCGAGCCTGGTTCACTGCCCATTTCCCTTTGCATCCCAGCAAAGCTTGAAACCCACCATCAACACCATTATTTCTTTCTGCCTTTCTCCCTTTTTTCATGGCAGTTTCTCCAGGTTGTGGGCTGGTTTTCTCCATGAGCTTTGTAGGAAGTGAGTCCAGAGGCTAACGGCCAGCAGACTGGGACCTGGGCTGGTATCCTGAGAGGCAGCTCTGACTGTGTGTGCAGCCGGGATGCAGCTGGGGGTTAGGACGAGGGTGCACAGGACTCTCCCCACCTGGACCATTCTCCACCCTGCCACTGAGCCAGTCCTTCTTGATTAATAATGGGAAATTTGATCCTTGCTGGTTATCTAGCCAGGGTTTCCTCACTCTCCCTGAAAAGTACCTTCTGAGACATTGTGGCTTTATCCTCCCAAGGGCCATAAAAATCAATAGCTTTTTCTTGGATATCATGAACTCCAAAAACACTTGAGCCCCAAGAGAGCCAGGCAGAACCTACTTCCTGGGAGAAAAGGGGTTGATTTCTATCCTGTGATTAAAAGAAACAGAGGTGGAGAAGGGGAGGGACTTGCCTGAAGTCACAGGTGGTCACCGGCACCGGCTAAACCTCTGATGCTCAGTCCGCTCAGCCCACCGGGGTGCCTGGAGTGGGGTGGGGAGGCTCCTACAGGAGGCCTGCACACGCTTCCTCTGGGCCATGGATTGATGCTGCTGGGCCAGTGCCCTTTCCCCACGGGTGAGAGGCACCCCTCACAGTCACAATGCCCTCCGGGTCACAGAGGTGCTGCGCCCTAGGCCAGCCTCTGCCTGGAAAGCCCCCCTGGGAACATCTGGGTACTTGGGCCTGATTCCGGTCCCTATGGCCTGTGGAACCTCACCACCGGGGGGAAGGCTGGGCCGGACGGAGTCATCAGTGGTGCTGCCGGCCCCATGGACGAGGTGGAGTGGACACCGAGACACCCCAAGCCGGAGGACCTAAGGGTCGGGCTCATCAGCTGGGCAGGATCCTACCTGACATACGAGCCATATAAGAGGACTGTCACTGCAGATGCCAGGGGTTTGGGCCGGAGACAGGTAACAAAGCACACCGGTACTGGGACCGTTTTTCCCGTGGCTAACTAAGCTGTGTGTGCAGGGTGGGGGTGGGGGTGCACTCTCTACCTAATCTCTTCCCTAGCCTCTGCCATTGCCGGGCCAAGACGCTTCGATGCCAGGCTCTTGCTCACGGGTCTCCATTGCTCCCTCTGCCCCTCTCTACACCTATCCCAGCAGGTGAAGCCTCAGCCCTGGCCTTACTATTTTGGCTTGCTCTGGCTGCCACCTACCCTCCACTCCAGCACAGAGTGCTTGTGTCATCACAAAGAGGACAGGTGGAGAGCCCAGGCTAGAAGGCGGAATTGTGGGCGTCCAGGGGAAGTTGGAGCAGTGGAGTTACTGCAAGGCCTATGTCTCTGTCCAGGTTATAGTTTGAGAATGGGGTACTCTAGAAGCCCTAAGGAGAGTTGGTTCTTATCTCAGGAAGGGATGTCGGCACATCTAGGATGGTACTACATACGTAGTAAGGCAGTAACGAGGTCTTCTCAATTATAACGGTTCATCACAGCTGAAGCAAACAATTGCATTTCAACCGTCTGGGCTCCCAACCCCATCCCTGGAGCCCAGGCCTGCTTATAAGAGGTCTTGCTTTTCCGCTGTCATGTTGGGGAGGTGGCCTTTGGGAGTGGAAGTGTTGGCTGAGTGTGCTATCCAGGGGCAACAGTGAGGAAGAGAGAAGTAAGACTTAAACCCAAACATTTCTTGGCAAATTAGGTATTAAAGGAAGTGGTCAAGGAAGAGAGAGAGGGAGTTTCACCTGTTAGCTGGAGGAGGTGGGCATCTAGAACTTCTGTTGGGATCCTGAGAATCCCTGTGGTTCCAGTGCTCGAGGTGCCCTGAGATCTTTTGATTACTGTTGCGTGAGAGAGTGGAGGAGCCAACAGCAAGGAGGCTGACGTGGACAGGAAGTAGGTTGGTCTCAGTGAACGTGCTGGGGTGATGGTTGTAGGACTGCTTGCTCTAGTCACTTGGAAGCACTGAGTTCCCTCTCCTCCCTCCCAATGCCTCCAGACCTGGGAGATCCTGGTGAGCAATGAGCATGACACACAGGCTGTGGTACGACTAAGGAGCTTGCAGGGCCTCTACCTTCTGTGTGAGGCAGATGGCAGTCTGTGCTATGGCCGCCCGAGGACCAGCCACCATGGGTGCTTCCTACTCCGTTTCCACCGAAATGGCAAGTGGACCCTCCAGTGCATAATCAGTGGTCGTTATCTGGAGTCTGATGGTGAGGATGTGTTCTGCAACTCCCGGGTCCTCTCAGCTTACCACATGTGGACCCCCCGGCCAGCCCTGCATGTCCACGTGATCCTCTACAGTCCCTTCAACCAGTGCTATGCCAGGGCTGACCCCACCACGTGTCGAGTCTGGGTGGACGCACCAGTTCCCTGCCTGAAGGAATGTGGCTTCCTGTTGCATTTTGAAGATGGATGCTACCACCTGGAGACCTCTACCCACTTCTTCTTGTCCCACTTAGACCGGCTGGTCTCCCAACCCTCAACACAGACAGCTTTTCACATGCAAGTGCGGCCTGGAGGTCGCGTGGCACTCAGTGATGGAGAAGGAGGCATGCTGTACGCACAGGGCACACACCTGCTCCTGGGCCTGGGCTCCAGTCCCCACAGGGGCGAGGAGTGGTTCGTCCTACAGCGCTGTCCGACCTGGGTCAGCCTCAGGTCCAAGTCTCGGAAGTTCCTCTCCCTCATCTATGGCAAGTGCAGAGTCCAACACAGCCACGGAGCGGGGGAGAGCTGGCTCATGAAAAAGAGGGAAACGTGTTTGGGATCTGTGAGGATCTTTGAACCTGCTCCTCAGGAAGATCTCGGGGTCCCAAGAGCTGCTCTGTGCCAAGGGAAAGGGCGATAAAGCAGGGGCATGGGCTTTAGGGGGACACGGTCTGGGTCTTCTCCAGCAGCAGATAATGAGGGCTGAGGAGGGAAAGCAGAGGGAACCCCAGCATAAAGCATGGAGGAGGGGCTGAGACTGGGGGTGAGACGAGACTCAGGCTTCTGACACGTTCTTGTTCTCCCTCTGCAGATGTTGAGGTGCATGCTGCCTTTGAGCACTTAACCCCAATGTCATTGTTCCAGTTTGAAAGTGACAAGGAGAGCCACGCCTTGCAGCTTCGTTCAACCAATGGCTGCTACCTAGCCCAGGTGAGGCCTTGGCTTTCTGAGCAAGACAACCCTTAAGCCCTGTATAATCCCTCTCTGGACACTCTTTCTCTTCTTCAAGTCAGATGACCAGATTGTGAGGTGAACTCTTGTCAAACATTAGTTTTCACCCAGTGGGCCTATTTTCATCCAACGGGGCCTCTTTTTAAAAAATTCAACGTTATTGAGACATAATTTACATATAATAAAATGCACCCATTTTAAGTGTACAGTTCAGTAAGTTTTGACAAATGTATATGCCCATGCGACCATGCCACAACCATTTCACAAGTTAGAGACTATTTCCATCACCACAGAAATTCCCTCTTGCCACTTTCCAGTCAGTTCCCTTCCACCTTTGCCCTCCCCACTACCACTGACAGGTAGTCTGTCACTGTGGATTCCATTTCCCTACTCCAGAATTTCATATAAATAGAATCATACAATATTACAGTACGTATGCTTCTTTCACTGAGTATAATGTATTTGAATTCATTCATGATGTTTCATGTATCAGCAGTTCATTCCTTTTCCTTGCTGAGCAGTATTTCATCATATTATTCACAAACGCAAACATAATTTGTTTATCCATTCACTTGTTGATGAACACTTGAGTTGTTACCAGTTTGGGCTATTATGAATAAAGTTGCTATGAACGTTCATGTATGAGTGTTTTTGTGGTCCTATGTTTCAATTATCTTGGGCAAATACTGAGGATTGCAAATACTGGGTCATAGGATAAATGTGTGTTTAACTTTTAAAGAAAATGTCAAGTAGATTTCTAAAATGACTACACCACTTTACGTTCTCATCAGTCACGTATGAGAGTTCTAATAGCTCAACATCCTCATCAGCACTTGGAATTGCCTGTCTTTTTATAATAATTTTAGCCACTCTGATGGATGTGTAGTGGCATTTTATTGTGGCTTTAATTTGCATTTCGCTTATAATTAATAATGTATGAGCAGAGCATCTTTTCACGTGCTTATTGGCCATTTATATATTTTCCCTGTGAGATGTCTGTTCACATTTTTTTGCCCATTTGTTATTGGGTTGTTTGTCTTATTATTAAGTCATGATAGTTCTTTATATGTTCTCAGGTCAAGTCCTTTGCCTAATCTATGTTTTGTAAATGTTCCTTCCCAGTCTGTGGCTTGCCTTCTCATTTGCTCAATAGTATATTTTGAGCAACAGGTTTTAATGAAGTCCAATTTTTTGATGAAATCCAATTTTGCCATTTTGCAAATAGTTAGTGCTTTCTTATCCCAAGAAATTATTACCTGTCTCAAAGTTGCAAAGAATTTCTCCTATGTTTTCTTCTAGATGTTTTATAGTTTAGCTTTCACTTTTATGTCTATGATTCGTTTTGCAGTTTTGGCGTCTGGGCTGAGGTTTATTTCTCTGCAGATGGGGTATCCAGGTTCCTTTTTGATATTGGGCTCTGGGATGCAGTACAGACTGGGGAAGTGGGAGAATTGAGAAAACAACATGTTTTCCAAAAAGGATCTGAAAGCATGAGCAAACCCTGGGAGAGTGAAAAAGGCTACTGGAGATATGTGGGAAAGAGGGTCTAGGAATAAAAAAGATGGGAAGAAAGGTGAGATTTTCATTCCTTGCTTCCCTTTTCTTTTCCCAATATCTTCTCCAGAGGCGCCATAGGACAGTGATGGCTGATGGGCACCCACTGGAGTCTGACACCTTCTTCCGTATGCACTGGAATTGCGGCAGGATCATCCTGCAGTCTCCCAGCGGACGCTTCTTGGGTATCGCACCAAACAGCCTGCTAATGTCCAATGCCACTGTTCCAGGTGAGCTAAGCAGCCCTCCAGCCAGCTTATTCCAAGTCCAAGATGCTTTCAGGGGGAGCTGGGCTATGCTGGAACGAGCCCTGAAGTTGGGGTCAGAAGATTTGGGTCTGTAGACTTGGTGAGTCACTGAATTTTTGTCGTCACTTGGGCAGAACACCTCCTTGAGCCGGGTTTCATTGTCCCCATTATCAATGGAGGTGATGTCCAACTTGCCTGCCTCTAGGATTATCGTGAAGGTTAAATAGATTCAGATATCTCCAAGGAAGGAAGAGTGTTAAAATTTCTAAGTGCTTTCACAAACATTCCACAAGTACCTCACATGAGACCTGACGCACAGTAGGTGTTCACTAAATGTTAAAATATTGACAACACCTGTCTGCAATTAGTGCCTCCCTACCTGCTTCCATCTGCGGAAGCATCTAGAGGCAACCCACCCAGATAACTCCTTGCATGTCTTTCAGGCCCGAATGAGGAATTTGGGATTCTATTAGCCAACCGCCCCTTCCTCGTGTTGCGAGGTCGGTATGGATACGTGGGCACCTCATCGGAACAAGACCTCATGCAGTGCAACATGGATCAGCCCGACTGCATTCACCTGCTGCCCTGCCGCCAGGGCATCTATCACTTCCAGGGTAAGTAGTCACCCGCACCCCTCAGTTCACGTCTAGCCATGTGCCTCCGCCCCAGCTCAGAGTTCAGGGCCTGCCACTCAGGGTCTGTTCATGAGAAAAGGAAAAGCAGAGTTTCTGTTTGTTTTCACATTTCACGGCCCCCACAGTGGGTTGGCGGAACAGAAACCAGCCCTCCTGCGTTTCCATGGAGGGAATCTGCCAACATGGGCAGGCCAAGACAGCCAGGGGGTGGCATGTCTCCCGTGAGCCTTCTCAGAGCTGCGCTGCTGTAGGACACCCCTTCTGAATGGTCCACTGACCCGAGCTCTTCCCTCCCCAGCACAGGGTGGGGCCTTCTGGTCAATCACATCCTTTGGCACCTTCCGCCCTTGGGGAAAGTTCGCCCTCAACTTCTGCATCGAGCTTCAGGGGAGCAACCAGCTTACAGTGCTAGCACCCAATGGCTTCTACATGCGATCCGACCGAAGCGGCACCCTGTTTGCAGACAGCGAGGACATTACCAAAGAGTGTATTTGGGAATTTTAGGTAAGGTGCAGTGGCTAAGGGCCTGGCATGGGGGAGCAGGAGCTGAGGGGCAAGAGGAGAAGGGAGGTGGGTGGGAGGCATGTGAGAGAGAGTAAGACCAGAACGTCCCCTGGGCTGACTTCTGTCCCACAACCTGATCAGCTCCAGACATTTATTCCACATCTGTGCCTTTCCTCGCACGGCCTCTAACCCTAGCCATGCTAGAGAGAGGAGCAGTCAGGTCTAGACTTCTCACTGTTATGCCACACTGACACAAGCAAGCCTGCAGGGGACAGGAGGAGGTGTATCTAAGTATCTGTCTCTCTTCACTAAGATGCAGACTTTTGCCTCATTCTTCAGGAAAAGTGACTTTGAAGACATGTCGCTGCCCTATGAACCTCTATCCTTACCCTCTCAATCCCTGGGGTGCTGATGGCTCCCAGATATTTATCTGCAGCCTTAACCTTCTCCTGAACTCTAACCTCATTTCCTTCCTGATTGACAGTTGACTTCATCCTGCCATCCCTTCAAAATCAGCCTCCTCCCCTTCAAAGGTGACTTCCTGCTGTGCCTGTGGCCGTCTAGGGCATTGCCATCCTCTCAGACACTCAGGCTCAAGACCCCAGCACCATCTCCCTTCCTCCCTTTCGTTCCCTTCACAAAATTCTGAGCATTCTTGGCTCTTCCTTAACATCGCCTCCGGAACACTTGCTCCTTCTAAATCACCGTCACCAATCACTGTCACCACCAGTGGTTCCAGGCTTTTCATCAAAAGCCTGCTCTGCAACGACGGACCCCAGCGGCGCTCCTGGCCCCGAGACCCAGCCCCACCTCCTCCGTTCTTCACACTAAGTTGGCTTTCCTCAAATGCTGCCTCCATGCCATCATGCCCCGTTCACAGCTCTTGGGCAGACACCTCAGCGCTCTTAGACCTGCCCCTTCACAATCTACCTCCCTTTCCTGACTTGAAAAGTCATGAGGGTGTTGCAGAAAGAGTTTGGTCTTGATATCATATAGACCTATGGTCCCAAGAGCTAGTAAGACTTGGTTCTTGTAGGCTCTGTAGCCTTAGAGAAATTGTGTTAACATTTATAGGCCTTGGTTTCCTTATCTGAAAATGGGAATGATATCTACCTCACAGGGTTGTGTGAAGGTTAAATGACAGCATGAACCTAGGTATAGACCCCAATATGTGTTGATTCCTTTCCTCCATTTTCTACTAATTTTCTACACAAACCCTTTACTATGGCCAAACTGGGAGAAAATAAAATGAAATCCCACTGGGCCTGTTTTGTGATCTAGTTCATGAAGGACTTCTCAGGCTCCTTCTAAGCCTGACATTCTAGTTAGGGTTTCCAGGCGGGAATTCCCACCCGTTCTCAGAAATTTTTTTCGCTTTTCTGTTCCTGAATCCCAAGAAAAATTGGTCGGGAAATCAGGAAAATTGGCTCCTTTAACCCAGGTGGTTGGTAGTATCGGCCGCCACTTTGTGGAAATGATTCATCATGGAGAACAAAAAACAGTTTATATCTTGGGATTTGGGGAAGAAAAAGTGAAAAAAACTCCTGAGAACGGCAGGAATTCCCACCTGGAAACCCTAATTCTAGACAGTGTATTGTAGTGGTTAAGAGCTCATTTCTGGACACAGAACTGGGTTCTAATTAGATTCCTTTAAACTTGTTTGACCTTGGGCAAATGAACCTCTCAAAGTCTGTTTCTAATGGGTAAAATGGGAATATAGTATTTACCTTATAGGATTATTGTCATATGAGATAATGGTTACAAAATACTTAGTAAACAGGCTGGCACCCAGTACATTCTCACTCTATCAAAGGTCTTTCCCAATCCAGTTTGAATTCTTAGTAAATTTTACCTGTTGACTGCATTCTCCCTATGAACTCTAATGATATTTTTGTACCATTAATTTGACTTTTAAAAATAATTTCTGCTGCCTTTTCCTATAAATTAACTTCATATGTCTAAAATATCACTCACCTCATTAAGAATAGGACAACTCACTTTATCTTCTCTCTTCCCCCATGGTCTTACCAGTTTTTTTCCTAAAAGCCAGAGATCAGCAAATGACTGACTGAAGGTTTCTATTTCCCCTTCCCTCCCCAGATCAATGGGATGCCAACTATTGAAATCCAACACCTCCAGGAGAAACTACTACACTGAATGGAACAGGAACTCCAGAGTCAAGATCCATGAGAAGAATTATGTTACACAACTTTTCCTACCCAGTTTTGCAAAACACCTGTTTCAAGCAATAATACATCACAAAAGGCCACCCCCAAAACCCTGGTGTGCATCTGACTCAGTACATAGTAGGGGTCTGGATGGGGGCGGGGGCGGTGAGACTGAGGTCCCAGACTGCTCCACGTTCTACCCAAAAGAGGGGAGACCAAACGGTAATCAGTTCTTCCATTGATCCACTCTGTCCCTACCAGAACCACTAGACTTTTCCCAGTGATCCCATGGAGTCAGCCTTACCCCAAAGGATTCAGAATCCAGGTATGACTAAATGTCCTTTTGGTTTAGAAAGAATGAGGGATTATTAATCCTAAGGGCACTGGATAATGGTAACAACCCAATATGCCTGTATAGCCTACCTCCTCACCACCATCCCAACACCCCATGAAGTTTACCAGTCATCCTACCTTATTATTACCTTCGATCCAGTCAGTTGGGCACAACAGGTACTTTCCCATCATTGCCCACCTTTTATAGGGAGCTGGAGTCATTTGCCAAAGGTACCAGGACTGGGACGTCTGAATCAATTCTTCAGAAAGAACGCTGAAGTCCACTACTCTTTCCATCAAAACAGAGCTTCCAAAGTGACTGTCAGTCGTACTGTGTTCCTAACTTTGATATTTATCGACCTGCCATCTGCCCTATTAATGTTTTTATTGACATAGATTCTTAAGTACATTTATTTAAAAAGGAATTTTTTTTAATTTTTATGAGTTTATTTGAGCCAAACTTGACGACATATGCTGGGGAGCCAAAAGATCTCAAATGCTCTAGAGAAAAACAGTTTTGCAGCTTCTTTTATGAGTTTGTAATGAAGGAGGGAACGTAAGGAAGATTAGAGAAAGCAAGGCAGGGGTTGATTTACAGAATAGTTAACGATATTATGTGCTCTCTTCAAGGGGTATTTCAAAGGCGTTTTAACCTAAATGCACAAGAACAATGGACAGGGCTGGCTTAAAACCTAGAAAAGAGTATCTTAAATAAAAAATGCTACCATAAAATGGAAGACCAGAATCACTTGCCAGAAAGTGGCCATAAAAAATAAATACAATGAAAACAAAGTGATGTTATCAATCCTAGTTAGATTTTCCCTTCCCTGCCCAAGGCTCAGAGCCCAAGTCTTCCCTTCCCTCTGTTAAAAAACATTAACAATTGTTACAGAGGTTTGAAGACCAGGACCAAAATGAAGACTTTCTCTTTGATGCAATCAGAATTGAAAAGAAGTTGAAAAGGGAATCATTTTCTCATTTCTGACTCATTATTATTTAAAGCAGCATCTGCACTCCTGCTGAACCGCTCTCAGATACCAACACTGATGCCTCACCCCCACTTTGGGAAAATTGTGCCAGGTTATAATGAGTGCCTGGTGTTTAAGGCCGTTGAGAAGAAAAGCTGAAACCAGGAGGTGAGAGAGATTCCATTTGAATAGAGGAAAATGACCTCAAGGTTTTGTACGTGTGTTTCTCCTCAAGAGTTATAAAAGAATTTTGTAAGTATTTTAATCCAATTAAGTGAACGAGAACACTAGAGACCAGGGCACCTTCTTTCCTAGAGAATATCAAGAACAGGTCACAGATGGAGTAGAATACATTCTTCAGAGAGATAGGACCTTGGAGTTCATTTAATGCAGGACCTCTTCCTCAGCATTCCATAAATAATGTACACGCTGAGATGTGTGGACATGCATGGCATGGAGAAACACACACACACGCACGCATGTGCTTTCTCCCTCATGCCCCCACAATGCCCGTCAGCTGACAGCTCCTTCCATGGCTGATGTCAGTCCTGTCACTGAAGCGAATGTTTTCTTCTTGGACTGTGCTGTGCAGATTGTCAGCCCGCACGGTCTCGCCCGTTTCCCTGGGCAGTCTGTCCAGCAGGGCCTCCAGCCTGAGGGTAGAGAGGGCGGGACGGGACAGGGTGTGCTCTCTTCTCCTTAGAGTTTCTAGAGCTGCTCTGTCCCATAGGAGTTCCTGTGCTGATGGAAATGTTCTATAATGTTTACCGTCCAATGCAGTAGCCACAGGCCACATGTGACTGTTGGGCATTTGATATATGGCTAGTGTGAGTGAGGAGATGAATTACTCATTTTATTTACTTTGAATTACATTCAAACAGCCACATGTGGTTGGTAGCTACTTATTGCACAGCATAGTTCTAGAGTGTTTCATGATCAACAGACTTCTTAAAGGACAATTTCTGGACCAGTACCTGTCCCAGGTGGGGGTAAAAAACATGCCCCTCTCCCCTACCATTTTGCACCATCATCATTCCGTCCCTGCTCTTCAAAAGGGAAAGAATTTGGCAGGACCAGCCCATCCCCCATTTCAAATACTCCTCCCTTCACTCCCTTTCCCCATAATCATCTTTCCCTATATCCCAAGGTTTCTAGGGATGAGCCTAGAGATTTCTCTGCAGGGGACACAATTGAATAGATTTGGAACTTACTGCCAAGACGCAGCAAGCAAACATGGCCCAGGAGCACGTATCAAGGGACGAGCAGAATATGAAAAACAGCATTTCCTTTCTGCTACTGGGCAAGAAATACATGTGCAATTAAGAAATTAATGTCTACTTTTCTAAATTAAGGAATTCTTGTAGATTTTAGATGTAGTAATGTAAGAAAAGTGTCTTAGTTTTTGGAGACGCATGCTGGAGGACTTAGGGGTGAGGTGCTATGATACACTATCGGGGGGTGGGGGGGGTGTGTGCGTATGAGCACCCAAACACCGAGAGAGCTACGTATATACATACATGCATAGTTACATGGACACATAAATACATTTAGGTAGATGATAGATACATGCATACATAGGTAGACCAGATAGATACATAGATTAGATAGATAGATAGATAGACAGATAGATAGATAGATAGATAGATGATAGATAGATAGATAGATAGGGCAAACTGTTTATAATTGTTAGATATAAGGTAAAGGTGGGAGTATGAGTGCTTGTGGGAAAAACACGATGGACAACAGGAACTACTACTAATTTTAAAATGTCTTTATTAGTGCCAGGTGGAGGCCTTGTAAGGCCACTGTGAGAGTGGGTGGGCATGGCTTCTCCAGGCCCTCACATCAGGGGATGAGCAGGAGGGGCAGCAGGGCAGGGCCAGGCAAGGCCCACAGAGGAGGGAGGACGAGGAAGGAAGGAGCAGCGAGCCGCTTGGCCAAGCCGGTGTGAGAGCCTGCCCGCTGCATCTCCTGTCCACTCTGGCCTTCCTCTCATCCCAGGCCTTTCAGTAGTGGGGAGCCAGGCCAGAGCAAGGCCTGAGGGGCACCAAGACTGGCGGCGGGGGCAGTGATAGGAGGGGCAAGGATGGCAGAGCAGAACTGAATCCAGGGAGCTCGGCGGTGGGGGGCAGGTAGCCTGCAGGGACGAAAGAGGGTGAGCGTGGGCTCGTTGCTGCCACCCCACCCCAAAGTCACTGGGGAGACACACGGACATCAGTTCTCTACCCTGAATGGATACACTCAAATCCCAACCCCAAACCCTTTTCCTGCTATGGCTATCAGTGGTACTATAGACTCAAGGGGTACTAGTCTCCCCAACTTCATGGGTCATGTAAGGAAGAAGGAAGGCTGTATCGAGTTTCCTTTGGTGACCTTGACTGGAGACCCCTGCTCTCCTGTGGATTAAGGAATCAGCTAGCCCTCCCCACACCTGCAAAAGTGAGGCCTAGCCTGATTCTTACCCAAGCAGGGCTTGAGACAGGCTTGGGGTGGGGTGTCACTTAGACACCTGTCGGGTGCTGTCCCGCAACACAGCTGATAGCGGGAGGGACCCAAAGATTCCAGGGCAGGCAGGGCTGCGGTGGGCACACTGCTAGGGGACTGCTAGGAAAAGCAAGAGGACACCCTGAGATGCCAGTAATGCTTCCTGTTTAGCAGGACTGGGACCCCAGGGATGCCCATGCCGCGCCCCCACCCCCTGGCTATATCTGCACAGCTCCAGAGGGTGCCATTCACATAGTAGACTATGAGGGTGGCACTTTCTGGAAGTGTGCACTGTGGGAGCCCGAGGAAGCTGTGAAATGTAGCTCAGGCTTTCCCTGGGAATGGGAGAAGCGGTGAGCCCTTCGGTCATCCCACTTCACAGATTCCCCTTCCTGGATTCCTGGATACCTGTGCAGTCACGATCCCTGAGGAAGCACTCGGTACAATCAGACCCTGGGAAGTACCTACAAGGTGAGGGTGGATCCACTCAGAGGGAAGAACTGGGGTCTGCGGAAAGGGGACTTGGTGGTGGGAGGCAAGGAGGTTTTAGGAAAGCGGAGAGAGAAGATGGATGCTACGACTCTACACTGCCCTCCTCCGCAAGGCAGGAGGCTTGGGAGACTGGGGAAGAGGGTTAAATCCCAGGGATGGCAAACGGAGGACGGTGCATCCCTGAAGAGCAGGGACTGTGTGTGCCCAGCATTTCACACAGGGCCTGGCTCATAGGAGGTGCCAATTAAATGTTTGATGGGTGGGTGGATGGATGGATGGACAGACGGATGGACGGACAGATAGAGAAATCACCTGGAAGCTGAGTTTCCCACTTGAGCTTCTCTTGTCGGCGCCATTTGGCTCTTCGGTTGGAAAACCAGACCTGAGGAAGGGCAGAAACAAAGTGACTGGCTGTGCCCCCCACTACCTGGCACCTGTTGCTCTCCTCTCTTGGTCCTGGGCTGGGCTCAGAGTGCAGACTCTTCCTCAGACCTGAGATCTTCCCTTTCCTGCTCTGGCCTTTGCTCTCTGGCCACTTCCTCAACTCAATGGCATGGAGTGGAGAGGAGAAGAGAGAAATCAGCAGAAGGAGAACAAGGAGGGTCTCGTCTCTAATTCTGCTCCAGACAAATTTGTTTCCACACCTTGCCCCCTTCTTCACCTCACCTGAATCCAAAGCCTTCCTGGCACAGACTCTGTCCTCGCGGTTTGTGCACACTGTGTGGCAAAGCTCACTCACCCTCACCGTGTCCTCGGGCAGGGAGGTGGAAGCAGCCAGCTTTCCCCGGGCCACTGAGTCAGGATACTTCCCTCGCTGGAACTCTGCAGAGATTGAGGCTCATAGCAAGGGCATGGGGAGAGAAGCAAGCCATGAGGCTCCCCCTCAGGCCCCTTCCCCACCCGCTACAACCCTACACTCCCCTCCTCCCCAAGGCACAGCCATCCATAGCCTCCACCTCTCAATCGTTTCCCACAGTCCTGAGGGCCATTGCCTCCATGCCTCACCCGGAGCACCTCGACCCCGGCCCCAGCACCTTTCTCCAGCGCCTCAGCTTGGCCTGGGGAGAAGATCGTCCGATTCCGGTGGCCAGTCCCTGGGTAGGGACCCCGGGGAGCCTCAGAGCCACTGTGGGGATTGCGAGGAACTGGAGCTAAAACAGCTGCAAAGGGAGACAATGGCTTTGTGGTGGTTTGTGATGGTGAGTCCTCTGGTCAGATAGGGTCCCTTAGGCCCTGGTGCTGTGGACAGGGGGGGACAGCATGGGTCTAAGAGCAGAGCTGCTCTGGTGGCATATTCACAGTTACTTGGAGGTCATTGTAGGAGCACATCATGGGAGGGACACTCAATGCCATGGTTGGGTCCATGCTTGGTGTTTAGGGGGGAAACAGCAGCAAGCTTGGCCCAGGTTCGTGTGATCCCACAGAACACAAAGTGTGCTCTGGGAAGCTGTGCACGAGGCAGAAGGGGGTGTGCAAGGTCATGAGAACCTAGGGGCTAGGGGACCTGGTTCTGTTCCAGGACCTGCCAGCAACTAGCTGGTGACCTTGGGTACCTCACGTCCCTTCTCCGGGCGTTCCTTTCTTCAGCCAGGAAAGAATAAGATGCCCGCCAGGCCATCCTATTGTCCTGTTATGCAGGCAATCCATGACAGAACAAGAAAGGGCTTTGAGAACTGTAAAATGCTGAGGTCTGGTTTCAAGACCCACCTGGTGACCTGAGCTGTGCCCAGGGCAGTCTCTGGTCCTCCTGCAGCGCCCTCAGGACTCGGTTGATGGAGGAGACCTGGGAGTGTCCGGGCGTTGAGTGGGGAGATGATCCCCGTCCCAGGGTTGCATCCTAAGGATATTTCCCCAGTATCCTTTCTCTCCTTCTGTCCTGCCCCGCACGTAGTTCCTAAGGACAGCCTCCTCTCCCGCCATGCTTTCTTCTTCTCACCTGTCTCACCACCACTACTCTTCAGGAGAGAAACTTATATGTCAGAAGAGAGCCCGGGAGCCCTGCCCCCAGCCTGAGATGACCCCATTACCAAGTAAGTAGGGATCTTCTTCTCCCCAGAGAACCTATTTGCCAGCCCTAGCCAGGGAGGGGCGGGTACTTACACTGGGAGTCTTGTCCTGGGTACAAAGCCCTTCAGCACAGAGCTGGCGCTGGATCTCCCAGGCAAAGAGGGCCGGGCACTCACCCTTCAGCTGGGCAATTCGAGCCACCACAGGAGGTGTGGCCAGACGTGGCTTGCTTCCCCCAATCCCCTTGGGCTCCAAGACACCTGTGCGGTAGTAACGCCCTAGGATCTTGCTCACACAGCCATTAGATACCTGGGTCAGGTGAGAATTAGGGACAGGTATGGCATGATGGGCAGAGGGTGAGTGTCCCTGGGACCAAAGGAGGCTACAAGGCAAAGTGAGACCTACTGGACCAGGTCACAGAGTTGAAAGTCCAACCTGAGTTTCCCATCCCAGCCTCCAAGAGGGTCTTCTAGGAAGTAGCGCAAGCCCCCGCGGCCCTCAGAGTCTGCAGCAGCCCCAGACTTGCCTTAAGAAAGGTCCCTTCTCCCTGCTTTTTGTCCCCGTCAATAGGTGAAGGTCCCAGCACACTACCTTAAGGCTACGTGAGATGTCACACGGCCGCATCCCGCTGACTGCCAGCCGCACAATCTGCTGCCGGGTGTCCAGGGGCAGGGGCCGGCCATTCACAAAGAGGCCCCCCAGCTGGTTCACACTGTTGATTCCTGCGCATGAGAAGGAGGCCTCCACACACCATATACCATATTCCCCCTCTCCCCAGCCCACCTGTGACAGGAAGGACCCTCCTGGGAGAGACTCAGACCCCTCCAGCCTGGCCTCCCACCACAAAGTCCTGCCCCCAAAGGGACTGCTCCCCCTCTGCTCCCAGGGTCCCCCAAACATGCCAGTGTCTTTGGTAGCTGGCTCTTGGGTGAGTCCGTGCTCTGTGAGCACGTGTACTGACCCTTGTCAGCTAAGGTGAGCAGAGTAGAGCAGGGAGGGTGACTGGACGAAGCTTCCCCGGGACACTGGTCAAGGGAGGATGAAACCATGTGGATGGAAGCAAAGCCTTGCAAGTCTCCCTCCGTCCTGACTCCATCCTGCTTTTCCTCCCTCTCCCGGGCCCCAGGTCTCTTACCATCCTGTGGCATGCTGAGCCCCCTCATGGAAGGGCAGGAACTAGGAAGCTGGGGAGGGCAGTTCCTCCTGAGAGCTCCTTCTTCGGTCGTCAGGATGTGGGGCTGGGCCTGCAATAATCGGGGTGTATTTGGTCTCTTGCTAAACATGGTCTTGGGATGTAGTGTTTTGGGATAGAGGGTCAGGTTTATAAAATTTGCTAGCAGGTTGGTTAAGAAAATTCAAATCTTCTTAAATCCTTCTGTGATGAACTAAAACATCACAGGACTAGCAGAGGACTGGATCTTTCCGGATGTCTTCATAGGGCCTGAGAGGGTGGGAGGGCTCCCATTTCTCAAACGTCCATTACAAGGGGTCAGGAGGTAGAAAAGGACGGTGCTTCCACATGCTCAGGCTTTCCCTTTTCCAAACGGACAAGAGTCACCTCTGCCCCTCCACAGCCTTCTCAGCCCCACATGACACACTTGGGCTCCTGCCTCCTCAGCTCAGGCTCGATAGGGTCGAAACCCAAAACTTAGGATATTCTGTCCAGCCCGAAAAGGGCACCAGTGACCAAAGATCCCAGTTGCCCTGGTCTGACCAAGTTCAAGGCTCTGCCTTCCCTGCCATGTAGCTGCTGAGGTTCGTTTCCCCAAACCACCAGCCAGAAAGCTTTCTTCAGAGCACTTTAAGGGCAGGTCTTGCTCCTGCTTCTTCACCTCTCCAGGAAGCGCTGGGAAACATGGGGCATTGAGGCTCTGACCCCACATATCGGAAGTAGAGACAAGTGAGCCTGAGATCCTGGCTTCTAAACGACACATCTCTTGATAGTTTCTGACCTGCTGGGATTGTTGGTTCCTGTTAATTCTGGACAGTTCTAGATCGCTCAGGAAATCTGCACTTTCAGAGACCAACTCTCTGGGAGCACTCACTCACTCACTCACTTGCTCAACTAACATTTGTAGAAGGCATGTGGGAGGGAGGGAGTCAGAGGCAGGGGAGAGCTGTCTGCTGACTGACAGAGAAGCCACTGTGAGCCCGAGAGTGTGTCTGAGCACACACGTCACAGACCACGGTGTCTTTCGGAAGTGTAAGCCTCCTCCTTCCATGCCTGGAACCCTGGCAGGGCTGGAGTTCACTGCAGAGAATAGCTTAGGCATAGAACTTTCCTATGATAACCACGCCATCTTGGTTCAGTTAACTAATCTGCAATTATTTCCTGAACAAGGTTTTAATCATGGACATATTGCCAGTTGTTCAGGATGAAGGGGGTGAAAAGCCAAGGGACAAGGTTTTTGCCTTCCAAGAGATTACAGTGCATCCAGGAGAGGAGCTTGGCACCTGTGAAATAACAATGCGCTCACAGCGAGTATGGAATCCAGAGCTCCTTTTGAAATTCAGTAGCTGAACTGGCTTTCACCCACTCCTCTCTGGGTGGAGACACATCCCCCTTCAAGCTCTCATCTTTCCAGAAAGTCAGGAAGGAAGGCAGAAGTTTTTCCAAAAAGAACACTGAAGTACAGACTGGGGTTCACACAAGCCAAGGGCCACCCAGAGAGTTAAGTTCAAGGAGGTTTAGAAGCCAGTTCCTCACCAGAAACTGGTCCAGCTCTTTTCTCTGCCCTCACCCCTGCTTCATGTTCCTGTAATTGCCCCCAAAGCAATGGAGAGAGGAGAGCCAAGCTGGGAATGTGAGGGGCTTTGCCAAGACAGGGGGGTGGGAGCTCAGAATACCAGCCAAACCCTGAATCCTCCCCTAGGTGACGAGAGCTCAGCGGTTCAGTACATAAACCTAAATCATTTCCAAACCTAAAATCATCATGCCCCAACTCACAAAGAAGCTCCACTGCCAGGAGCCACACCACATATCCCAACACTCATACTAACTTGTTTGATCAAAGAACTGGGGCTCGCAAGATGGGAAAGCAGGAAAGGGGCTTGACGGGGCAGGCGGGTGGGTGCTGCAAAGACAGAGGAGGAGAGCAGTTGGTTTGGCCACACAGACGTGGAGACAGCATGGGAGGCAGAGCAGACAATGAGCCTGCAGAAGAGCTACCTGTGTGCAGGCGATGAGGAGGGAGCTTCACTGGGGGGTCTCCGTCTCCTTTGAAGGCTCCCAAGACCCCTGCAGGTTCCAGGGGTGCTGGTGGTCTGGTCCTGGCAACAGCCTCCACGCTGCTCCTGTGTCAGTCCTGCCTGGGGGTCCAGAGCTACAGAGAGCCTGTGCTCAGGAGCAGAGGGCAGCCTTCTGGGAGCAGCCAGTGATGTCACAGGCCATGATCAGAGGAGAGAGGAGGAGGGAGGTGTGCATGGAGCTGACTGACACCAGCCCTGAGGCAGGGCAAACCACAGCCAGTGGGAAGTCCTCAGAGCCCACCTCGTGTCCACCTGCCCCCTAAATCAGGTACAGAGCCAGTCTCACGAAGGCCCTGGGCTCTGAACGCACCCACGCAGGGGCCAGTACTCCTGGAGGGAATGGGGATTATAGAAGGTGGGGAATTGCAGACTGTGTGTCCAAGGCTTCAAATACACAAGAGCCCCAAGTTACCTCCAGAACCACAGATGCAGCTTCCCAGCCAGAACGCACATGCCTGGGTCTGGGGGTCAACTCCTGGGTCCTGTGTGTTATTATAAAAGATTAGTGGCTATAGAGACGGAGACCCAAACACTGGCCAAGCTGACTCCTAAATCTGAGAGAATTAGGGTGCATTTAGAAGAGTTGGTGTCACGTAGCACCAATTCTCTCCACAGCGTCCTCACCAAATCTCCAATTGGCTCCTTGATGGAGGTGACACCAAGGGTGAATTCGTACCCAGGAATCAGTGATCCTGGACTTCTTCATCCTGACAGCAGTGGTGGCGGTGGGAACGAGCCTCTGAAGGGAGTCAGGATGCAGGTGGGTGTTCATGAGGAGATGTGCAGCCTGGTTTGCCTTCTGCCATCTCTAGGTGTTGTCAGGCTCCATTCCACTGAGGATTTGGTGCTTTTAGAGTCTAAGTTACGAATGACCCTCCTGCTCCCACAGAGGACACCGCAGGTTTTCTGGATCATTTGATCAGGTGGAGGCACCAGGACCAGTGGTTCTTGTAAAGTGGGATGATGCTAGCAGTGAAACATTGTCCCCAGTGCATAGAAACTTCGTTGTCATCATGGCCTCGGGCAGGTCCCTTGCGAAGGAGCCAACATGGAAAACCCTTTGGGTCCACGCCATACCTTGGATTCTGTGAAAGCCTCCCAAAAGTCAGGATGAAAGTAGGCAGGCTGTGGGGCAAGAAGACTAGACCCAGCGTGGGGAGAATGGATTTCACTGGTAAGTGCTTTGGTTTGGGAGGAAGTGGAGGTGTGTGTTGTATGTTCAGCTTGATCCTGGGGCTGGGAAATCTTGTTCTCCAAGCAAAGCAAGGAAATGGGTTGTCTACTTTACCCTGCAGGTGCTCCTCTCCTCCTCCAACCTCCTCGGGCTGGTGCAGAGCCTTGGGGCATGGGGAGACCACAGCAGTGGTTCAGCACCATGAGCAGGGCAGCACATCCCCTAGTGCCTGTGAGTCCATTTAATCCCAGGGCACTTGGGACTGCTGGTCGCTCCACTCAGCCATGCCTGGGTGAGAGGGGATCCCAAGGAAGCATATGGTAACCTGATCTTAGTTCCCCTCTCCTGCTTCATCTCATCCACCCCCATGGACCCCTGCATCTGAGGGTGCCAGGCTCCGTGTGCTGCCCCGCTAGGCCCATAGACAGCTGCATGAGGGTGGAGAGAGGGGTGTCAGGGGGAGAAGGGACAGGCCCTGGCAGATGGTGGTGGCAGGGATTTCCCCCATAAACTACCCTCTCCCCCCGCCTTTACAACGCACTCTTGGGTCTGAACAAACAGAGGCTTTCGACCCAGAGGTGATGGGGGGAGGGAAAAGAGAGAAAGGGCCTTGGCAGGGGGGCCTAGCCAGCCCAGAGTCTCAGCACTCAGCCCTCTGCTCAGTGCGCCAGACTGTTTGAGGAGCAAATATCTACCTTCACCGTCTGATTCTCTCAACCGCCCCCACTGGGTTTGGGGCTAATTGTCCCTCATTAGCTGGGCCCAGGCCCCAGGCTGCCGCCAGCCCCCGCCATCTGCTCACAATTATACATTAACTCAGAGGTCTTGCTGCCCGCCAGCCAGGCTGTGCGCCCCTCTCTGGGGCAGTCATGGCCATCCCAGCTGGTCCTGCACCCTAATGTAGAGCCCTGACTGCTGGCTTCTTCTGCCCTTAGGAGCCTCTAGTATAAAGCCTCTTGGCTGTGGGGAAAGATCTGTCTTCAGGAGAGACAGCTGGAGCTCCCCGGCCCTCCTCAAAAGACAAGACAAGCCCATGCGTAAAGCTGGAGAGGGCAGGGCGCAGCCAGCACAGGGACCCGCCAGCTTTGGTCTGACACCTTACCTCGGACTTTTGGACTCCCTGGGGCAGGTGACACCAGTCCCAGGCTGTTTCCACCCTCCCTGTGGTGCCTCTTAGCAGGCTGTGCGCTCTGGCTCCCATCCTCCCTCTCCCCAGCGAGCCCCCATCTCACGCAGCCCTCTGCTTTCCAGAGCGCACCACGCCCCCGTCTCCAAACCCACTCTTGGGCAGCATGTACCTTCCAGTTTAAAGTCATAGCAGTTTCCTTGCTACAAAAATATGGGGAATCCTCAAGGTCCCTGGATATCCCTAAACTTGGTGCTGAAGTTGCAACCCCTCCACTCCCAGAGTTTTATGCAGTCACCCTCCTCTCCCAGCTCAGACCCTGCTCGGACACCAGCAAATCCGCCGCGCTTTTGTGCTCAGCTTTTAGAATTCTGGCTACCCAGCTCCCTCCCTCTGAACTCCCCTGGGAGGGAGTGAGGAACACGTCTTATCTGTGGCTTTGAACTGGGGGCACAGGAAAAGCTCCCATTTCCCCTCTTTTTCCCCATGAGACCCTAACCTCTGAGCTCAGAGCTGCCCACGTTTCTCTTTGCTGGTGGGATGATGAGTCTGCGCTTCCCTGGAGAACCCCCAGCAGAACTACAGAGTTCAGGGCTTACAGCCAAGGGCCCACGGAGGCCAAGAGAAGAAACCCCTGGGGACGTGAAGGGCAGGCTGGGAAGAGCGCAGCCCAGAGCCGCCAGGACGGGCGCTGTGTGCCTCTGTCCGCAGCTGACCAGGGCGTTCAGAGGATGCTCTGTGAGCCACCTGTGGAGAGTGCCACCTTGGGTCTGCGTGCGCACCAGCCCTGCCAGTGTGGGGAAGGTGCTGTGTGCATCCTGCCTGGCGTTTTAGACCCTCTCGTCACCGAAACCTGAAGTTCAGTCTGCTCCCTGGGGGACTGCCTGTTCTGCGCTCCCCAACGCTTCCCTACCCCCAACCTCGCTTTGTGGAGGATCTGGGGGAGCAGATAGAAGTGCTTTTTTTATAAAAAAAAAAATACGCTTTATTTTAATAAACTTTGTTGTTTAGGACAGTTTTAGATTTAAGAGAAATATCAAAGATAATCCAGAGTTCCCATATGCCCTACACCCACTTCCACCTATTATTTACATCTTACATTGTATGTTTGTTACAATTAATAAACCAATAATGAGATGTTATTATTAACTAAAGTCTACACACTTTATTCAGATTTCCTCAGTTTTCCCCTAAAGTCCTCTTTCGGCCCGAGGATCCCATCCAGGACACCACTTTATATTTAGTTATGTCTTCTCAGGCTCCTCTTGGCTGTGACAGTTTCTCAGACTTCCCTTGTTTTTGATAACTTTGAACATTTCGAGGAGTCAGGTGTTTTGTATAACATCCCTCAAGTGGATTGTCTGATGTTTTTCTCATGACTAGACTGGGCTAACAGATTTGGGGGAAGAAGACCCAAAAAAGGATTCAGGTGGGGTGTAAAGTGCCATTTCATCATGTACTGTCAACCTGGCTTATCTCTGTGGAAGCTGACCTGGATCACCTCACTGAGGTCGTGTTTGTTGGATTTCCCACACTTTTCTGAAGGAAGTCCTTATGCACAACTCAGACTTAAGCAGTGGGAGCTATGCTTTACCTGCTTGAGGGCAGAATATCTACAGAAATCATTTGGCTTTCTTCTGCCCAGGAGATTTCTCTCTTGTCTCCTATTTATTTCTTCAATAATTTATATCAGTAGGAAATTATGAATGCTTATTTTACTCTTTGGATTATAACCCAAAATAGTACTTTATTTCTTTTGATTTCAAATTGTTCCAGCTTTGGCCATTGGGAGTTGACTTCTGTGTCCCGTTGGCCTATTCTCATTAGTGCGGAATTTGATTTGTGTGTGTGTGTGTGCACTTTCTTACTTTCTGGCACTGCAATATGCGCCACCTTTCCTAGAATCAGCCATTTCTCTGAGGAGCCCTGGTACCTTTTGTTGGAGAATGGTATGAGAAACAAAGATCTGGGCACTAAGTGTGCTTGTTGTTACTGGGGTGTCAGTGCATCTAGGTTCTCTCAGAGCAAAGAAATATATGTGTGTGTATGTGTGTGTGCTAACCCATGTATATAGACATTTCTACCCATAGTCCTATATGTGTAACCATTTGTATCTATATTAAACTAACATGAATTCATACTGATGTCTCCAGCTCGAATCCATTATTACATGGATCGTTCTAGTGTCCCCCCTTGCTTATCTGTACACTCTGTACCATACGTATGTACCGTTTATTTTACCTTTAGTCTTACAGACCCCACTCATTTCCAAAGTTACTTGAATCAGTACCTTCCCCCCCCACTCCCTTCACTGAAGTTGTTTCATGCATTTGTGATACAATCACGTTCTACATTTCATCTTAGGAACCCCTGACCTCTACATAATTTTTAAACATTTGCATACATTAAGAGTTACTCGTGAATCTTTGTAAAGTTCTATAGGTTTTGATAAATGCATAATGTTATGTATCCACAACTACAGTATTATACAGAACAGTTTTACCACCCTAAGAAATCCCCAGTGCTTCACCTAGTCAACCTTCCTCCCTTGCCCCAAACCCCTGGCAACCACTAATCTTTTTACCACCACTGTAGTTTTGCTTCTTCCAGAATGTCGTATAATAGAATCACACAGTATATAGACTTTTCAGATGGGCTTCTTTCACTTATTAATATGCATTTAAGCTTCCTTCATGTTTTTTCATGGCTTGGTAGCTCCTCTCTTTTTAGTAGAAAATAATATTCCATTGCCCTGATGACACGTGAGTTGGAGCATCATGTCATATGCTAATTTGCCATCAATGCATCTTCTTTGGGGAGGTGTCTGTCAAAGTCTTTGACCCATTTTGTAATCAGGTTGTTTGTTTTCTTGTTGAATTTTAAGAGTTCTCTGTATATTTTGGATAACAGTCCTTTATCAGACGAGTCTTTTGCAAATATTTTCTCCCAGTTTGTGGCTTGTCTTCTAATTCTCTTGATCTGGTCTTTAGAAGAGAAGTTTTTAACTGCAATGAAATCCAGTTTATCAATTATTTCTTTCATGAGTAACGTCTTAGGTCTTATAGCTAAAGAGACATTAACACCCATAGACTTTATTTTTTTAGAGCAGTTTTAGGTTCACAGCAAAATGGAGAGGAAGGTACAGAGATTTCCCATATACTCCTTGCCCCCACACATGTAGAGCCCCCCCTATTTTCAACATCCCTCATTTTTTACAATTAAAGAGCCTAAGCTGTAGGTTTTGTAGATGTTCTTTATCAAGTTGAAGAAGTTCCCTTCTATTCCTAGTTTGCTGAGAGTTTTTTTTATCATGAATGGGGATTGGATTTTCTTAAATGATTTCTCTACCTCAATTGATACGAGTTTTTTTTCCTTCTTTAGCCAGTTGATGTGATAGATGACATCGATTGGTTGTTCATTGGTGAGCCAGCTTTGCAGACCTGGAATATGTGCACTTGGTCACAGTGTATAATTCTTTTTACACATTGCTGGATTCAATTTGTAATATTTTATTGAGGATTTTTTTCCTCTATGTTCATGAGACATATTGGTTTTTAGTTTTTCTTTCTTGTAATGTCTTTATCTCTTTTGGTATTCGGGTAATATTGGTCTGGTAAAAGGAGTTCGGAAGTGTTCCCTCGGGTAGCCAGTGAGGGCAGGGCTGACCAAACAGAGGTCACTGAAGCTGAGAGACACGCAAAGCTCACCGCCGATAACAGCATCCAAGACAGTGTGACTCAGGAATTAACAGCAGGACCTTTAGGGCCCTCAAACCTCAGTTCTTACCCCAGCCCTGCCATGCTATCCGCATGATCTTGGCCCAGTTAGCTATTCATTTCACAAATAATTACTGAATACCTACTATGTGCCAGACATTGGGATAACGGCAGCGAATAAAAAGGACAATCCCGGCCTTCCAAGAGCTTACCTTTTTTTTTTTTTTTGAGGTTTACATTTTTAAACTTTCTGTGCTTCAGTTTTCCACTTGAATAAAATGGGACTATAGTAGTACCTGCCTGATAAGGATTGTTGCATTACACAAGTTAATATATGCAAAGAACATTCTATATAAGTGTTGTATTATTGTTGTTGTTACTACTCGTATGTGACCAGAGGTAACACTATTAGCTATTGATTGAGTTCAGGGCTTCTAGTCTAGGAGATGTCCAGCACCATCCCTGCTGTCCTAGGGCTGCGTTCCTGTCTTTCCTGTCTCTCTGCTCTTCAGTTGACCCTCTTGCCCTCTGGGCTGATTACGCCTATTACATGAGATTCCTTCTCTGACCTAGAATTACCTCACCTGAGAGTTGAGCGGCTATCTTTCTGTTGCCTTTGAAATATGTCAAAACTTTGCCGGTTTTAAAAGGAAGGGGATGAAGAGTATAAGTCATGGATGATCCAAGGTCTTTGCCTGTATGCTTTCTAAAGGTTATGGGGTCTTGGCCTGGCCTAGGTTAGAGAGAGAGGGGACTGTACTAATTTAATCCAGCCATCACTAAAAATAAGTCTGTGACAGGTCCTGCATAGGAAAGCTCAGTGCTCCAGCTTGGGTAACTTTCCACTGCTCAGCAAGACCCAAAGGCAATGGGGGAGAAAATTCCCTCCCCTAAGGATAAAGATCTTACTTCCGTCCCAGGAATCCAGAGCTATTTATCTTTACTGCACCCATAAGGGCCCTCAAAGCAACACCTGCTCAGCAGAACAGAAGTCACCCACTACCCAGAGAGCAAGCTATGTAAAATAGATAATTATAAATGAAGTCTCATTATAGTCTCTGGCTTGGCACCATCAAACATAATAGCCAGACTTTGAATGGTCCATTGTCCCTGGTTCATTATCAGCCCAGCTGGCATCTCCTTCATCACCAATTCTCAGCTCACCTCATTCTCTTTACTGGTCCTCAGGCCCACTTCTTGGTTCTCCATCAAACTGCTCTTCCACTCTCAAGACTCCAATAACCAAAATCAACAATTTTAGCCTTTCCTGGACTGCCCACCTCGCTCTCTCTATCTCCGCGGGAAGACAGAGCAACCCTGTTGTTTAGGGGAAGCCTCTGCTTACTCCCTGATTCTCTTCTCTTCTGCTCTCCAGCATTTAGACGTTGCACTGCAGCCTTGACTTGCTCCACTCCCTACGCGGTGTTTCTCTTCAGCCTCCTTGTATTTGGAGTTCTTTCTCTTAGTGTTCTTTATGTTTCTCGTAATTTAATGTATAGTAATTTCAAGCACAAACGGTGCTTGAAAGGAAAGCTGCTAGACCTCAGCCACAAGGCTCAGTCACCTGGGACCTGGCGGCGCAGGGCGGCCCGCGGGGTCTGTACGTGGGCTCCCCCTGCAGCCTGCTCATGGCTCTGCGTTTAGTAGGGACGCGGCCTGATACGTAATTGTCGGTAACCCAGGCTCCCTTCAGCAGTGTAGTTGGCAGGGGAGTCAGCACCAGCTCAAAGGGGAGAAGAAGATGCAGACTTAGGAAAGCCATGGCAGCTGCCAGTGCTCTGAAGCGCGAAGGTCCCTTTCCAGCTGGTAAGGTGATTAAGAAAAATGTCTTCCCTAAATTCTGGACTCCCAGATTTAGTGTCAAATACAAGGATGTCAGTGCCTTTTAACTGTAACCTTGTCCTGGCCACAAGGGCCAGATGGGAGTGGCCAAATTCATGCTTATTTGGCTTTTACAATGAGAAAGGAGGAGAGGCCTGAGATGGAGAGAACAGAATGACTGGGTAACCTCTTCTGCGGAGGTTGGGTCCCAAATGATGGAGTTGGATTAAGCTGCTTGAAGAATAAAGAGTTTTAGTCTTCTAAGGCCTTAGAATTTTGATTTTATTACTTGTTTTACATTTAAGAATTTCTAAGGTCTGGGAGGAGGAGACTATTCCAGAGTTAGTTCCTCTCTTACTCCCCTACTCTCTTACTCCCCTACCTCATTTTGGATTAGGATAGCATCCAAATGGTTACAATCCCAAAATATGACTTGAGGGAAATAAACTAAAATGACATCACAGTACGTTCTGGAATTGTTGCTATTAATATGAAAGGCCAACTAATAAAGCTCCTAGAAATAATATTGGAGAATATCTTTGTGACCAAATGCTGGATGCACATATTTTTAACTGGTCAACCTTACTAAAAATCAGAGAAATGCAAATTAAGACAAGAATGAGATATATTCACTCAAAATGGCTGGAATTAAAAAAGACCGACAGTATCAAATATTGGTGAGGGTGTGGAACAACTAGAAGTCACATGTACTGCGGAAGGGCATCGAAATTGGTACAACCACGGTTTGGCATTATCTGCCAAAGTTAAAGATATTCATAACCTATGACCCCTATACATTCCCCAAAGAAATGCATACTCCGAATGTTTACTTATAATAGCTAAAAAGCTGGATACAACCCAGTTCCAGACACTACCGCTGTGTATTAAAGCACTGTAAGCGTAGAGGCATAAAACTATCAGCATTTTGTTATGCTCATGGATTCTATGGGTCAGGAGTTCAGAGAAAGGAAATTGCTTGTCTCAGCTCGGCAATGTCTGTGACCTCAGCTGCAAGACTCAAAGGCTGTGACTAAATAATGACGGGCTGGAATCATCAAAAGGCTTTTTCACTCATACATCTAGCTGTTGATATCGGCTATTGGCCAGGAATTCAGCTGGGGCTGCCGGCCCAAACACCTGAATGCAGGCTCTCCATGCAGTAGCTTGGGTTTTCTCACAGTATGGTGGCTGGGTTCCAAATGCAAGGATCTCCAAAGAACAAGGTGAAGTATAGGGCATATTTATGAAGTGACTTAAGAAGTCAATTTTGCTGGACTCTATTGGCCAAGGCAGAGCAAAGGCCCATCTGGATTCAAGGGCAGGGGACATAGATTCTACCTTTTAAGGGAAGGTCACTTTGTAAAAAAAAAAAAAAAAAAAAAAAAAGCAGGTGTGTTGAGAGATATTTCTATGGCCATCTTTACTCCTTGTTTTTGTCCATTTTGTTCCTTGTTGCGGGAACAGAGCTGCAGGCAGAAGGAAACAGTTCAAAGGCCCTGGATAGGAAAGAGCTTTTCTTTAAAAAAAACCTGTAAACATCACATAACTCTTAAGGTTGTTTAGCCTGTTTCAATTGCAACATAAAGCAACAACCTATCCTCTGAAGCACTCTTAAGAGAGCAAACTCTGTTAACTGCTCTCCACTGAACAATAGGTAGTGGTATAATTTTAGAATTATCTTGCCTTTTCATAAAATCATTTCTTCCTGGAATTTGTGCCACTCTCGAATACACAAAACAAAGACATGGGTGAAGAAGAAAGAGAGATTATTTTTCTGACTCAAACTATCTCTGTGGTGTGTATGTGATGTGGCTGAAATAGAGTGTTCTTCCCCCTGAAATATTAGGTTGGTGCAAAAGTAATTGCGGTTTAAAAGGTTAAAAATAATTGCAAAAACCACAATTACTTTTGCAGCAACCTAGTAGCTCTCCTTTGGGTGAATTAAGCTGGCGGAGATTCAGAAAAGGGTGCCTGAAAAAAATGCATGGATCAACCTGAGGTCTCCCTTGACCAGACTTGTGTGCCCCTTCAAGCTGCCTGCCACCTGAACCCTGGCCTCTTGCCTCAGTTCCACCCCTGCCCTGTCACTCCCAGCAAATGACCTGTCTGCCTGGACTCTGGCCATTTCACTCTGGCACCCCCATCCCCACACATTCCAGTTCCCAGTCCTCACCTTGTCCCTGCCTCCCCCACCATCACTGTTCACCCAGGTCCTGAGCTCTTGCCTTGCTTCCTCTTTGTTGCGCTGTCCCCTCAGCTCTGACAGCCTTCCCAGTCGGGACCATACCGTCCCACTGCAGAATCCCGGCCTTAGTTTGGCCTTAGCTCCTGGCTATTCCAGGCCCCTGCCCACCCTGGAAAGAGCCTCATCTTCAATCATGGGGTCACTGTTTCTACAGGGACTCATCCTGTCTTCTGTATCCTGAGTCCTCCTACTGTATGTGGAAGACTGAGAATGTCCAATGGGACCATTTCAACGTCTTTCTTCTCTTCCTCAAAATGTGTCTGCATCATTACATGATCCCTCTTTAGCTCTTGATTAAAGGAGGGCTGTTCTGTTAGAATTCCTGTCGATGGATGAAAGAGCTGCCACCAGCCTGGGTGTTTGGATGATTCCATGAGGCGAGTCCCCATCCTGGGCTGTTACGTGAGAGAGAAGCACACCTCTCTATTATTTAAGACACTAAATAATTGTTGGTTCTTTCGTTTCTACAGCTGGCCCACCCTATCTAATACAAGGGGGAAGCAAAAGTTAAGGTATGTGTGGTTGCCAGGGTTCAAGAAGAGTGGAAACACAGATAATTGTTGGCAGGAGTTAAATGAAATTCATGTTTCAGATGAACTATTCTCTATCTGGACCTGTCCAATGATAATTGCCCCCACTGTAATTCCTGACGCCCACCTTAAACACCCCCAAAATTCTCAGTTTCAATTTCTGGAAAACACAAAGGATATGTGCTGGCTATATGGAAAGAAAAGAGAAGGTGAATAAGTCATCTCAGTGATTCGAACATACTGAATACTTCAATTTAATTCAAAACACACTTATTGAGTGATGATTCTTTACAAGGCAGTGCCAGGCCTATAGGGAACACAAAAATTAACAAGACTCATAGGAGCTCATTGTCAAAATGTTCACAGGCTAGTTCAACCATTACACAAACAACTGTGACACACGGAGAGTGTCGTGCACAGCATCGGAAAGGTATAAACCAAAGGGTCTGGGGATACAAAGAAAGGAGAAGTCACCACTGATTGCAGCTATCTCAGAAGATTTTATGGAAAAATCTGTATCGGAATGGAATTGAAGGTCATTCCAAGTGGAGGGAATTGGAAGAGCAAAAACTCAGGGACAGGAAGCCTTGAGTGTATTTAGGTGAATTTTCTAGTGTGGCCAGAGCTGCTGGAGCCACAATGAGTAACACAGGGCGCTATAACACCAGGTTCTGTCCTCCAGCCTACCGGTAGGAGAAGGGGGAGACGCTGAGGAAGGCCACGTTACCATGGAAGCAGGGCCTTTGGGAGAAGAGGTGGTAATGGGGCCTCTAGCCTGGAGGCAGCAGAGATGAAACACAGGGTCACTGCTTTTGGGTTGTTTAGTCTGTAGAGAATGAGGAGACAGTATTTTCCTGGAGAGAAGGAATGGGGTTTAGAAATAGGCCGGAGTTCTAGGAAGGACAGAATGGGACCAGATGCAAAGGAAGGGCCCAGTGTTCAGGACTTCTGGGAAGGCTACTGCTTTCCTGATAAAAATGGGCCAATATTTCCTGCACTGGTTTTTTCCTCTTCTTCTTCCTTCTTCCTAAGATGTCTAGAGCTGAAGCAACTGTTTTGCAACTACAAGGGAAAGGTCAAGAGAATTTCAGAGATGCCTGCCCTGTGATGCTTGAGCTTGTAAACAAATATCTCCAACCTCTTGGGCTGTGAAAGAAAACACGTATGTTTATCCCATAGGTAATCTAGGTTGCTATTACTTGCTGAAATGTTCCGAACTCTGAGTTTGCTAGCCACTGACTTAAGGGGCTAGAGAGAAAGGAATCCTCAGGTTCCGTCTTAGCTTGATCATCTCAGTTTGCAGAGAGAAGACAAGAGATTCAGAACACCCTGTGATAAAGGTGGCCCCATTGGCGGGAGATTTCCTTATGCCTTTTTTCCTAGAGACTTGAGTATGGCCGGCAGGGTCCAACGTGACAAAACTAACCCGACAGTGGTTACAGATGATGGCTGTAGCAGGAGCAAATCAATATATAATTATCTAAGGCTACTGAGAAGCCAGAGACATTAATTAATGGCTTTCAGGAGAACAGAATGAAGGTTGGTCTTGCTATTAAATGACAACAGCACAGGGTACAAAGCCGATCCATTAACTAAGTTTTGTAACCATCACCCAAATCATATAGTTATATAAATAAATCCTTTGCATTGACTGACGGTATAGATAGGGCAAATTAGGAATAGCACATTGATATGAATTTTGTTCTGCTGTGAAATTTGAGAAATAATGTCTAAGTCACAAGCACGGATAAATTGTTTTTAAAACAGAATTTGAATTCCACTTTTAATGTTATAAATGTTTTCTGTTGTTTCTTAAAATTTTTAAAACATGATGCCTTATGCCATCATACATTTTAAACAAATTTGGACTGCACGATGCATATAGATATAATTTTAAAACCTGCATAGAACATTACAGTATCAGATATGGCAGCAAGATTCAAGTTTAATCACCTAGACCAGTGTTGTGTAATGCATTAGTCATTATCCTCTTGTGGTTATTTAAACTTAATTTAATTAAAATTAAACACTATTAAAAATTCAGTTCCTCAGTTGTACTAGCCACACTTCAAGTGCTCATTAGGCACATGTGGCTGAGGCTACTGTGTTGGACGAAGTTTATATAAAACATTCCATCACTGCAGAAAGTTCTCTTGGACAGGGCTGATCCAGACAACTTGGGTTTGTGAGGCCTTTCTTTTATGAACATACAGTGAAACACTGTATTAGTCAACTCAGACTGCCATAAAAAGATACTGGGGGCGTCCGGTTGGCTCAGTTGGTTAGAGCGCAGTGCTTATAATACCAAGATCACCAGTTCAATTCCCACATGGGCCAGTGAGTTGCGCCCTCCACAATTAGACTGAAAACAATGACTTGACTTGGAGCTGATGGGTCCTGAAAAAACACATTGTTCCCCAATTAAAAAAAAAAAGATACTGGGTGTCCTAGAAAACAGAAATTTATGAAGGATAGAAGTCCACGATCGGGTACCAGAGTTGGTTTCTAATGAGGCTTCTCTTTCTGGCTCGCAGACACATCTTTTTGTTATGTCCTCACATAGACTTTCCTCTGTGTACGTGGAGAGAGAGAGAAGATATCTGGTCCCTCTTCCTCTTCTTATAAGGACACCAATCTTATCAGATTAGGGTTCCACTCTTACGACCTCATTGGACCTGAATCACCTCCATAAAGACCCTGTCTCCAAATATGGGGGTGTAGGCTTTAACATATGAAACTTTTATTTTACAGATGAGCAATGCATGGAACAGAGACACTACGTAACGTATTCAAGGTGATACAGTGTTGGGATGTAAACCCCGGCAGCCTGGTTCCAGGGCCTGTGTGCTTGACTTTGCTGCTATAGATCCATCAGATTTCAGAGACTGACTAAGAATTGGGGAATGAAGAGGACGGGGAGTCACCAATGATCCCCAGATTTCTGGCTTGCAACTAGGTAGCTTTTAGTGTCATTATTTGAGCTGAGACACATACTAGGGTAAAGCAGGTTGGGGAGGAAAGATAAGTTCCTTGTGAGACATGTTGAATTTGGATTTCCAAGGTGACGGCCATGGGGAGGTATCTTGTATATCACTGGTTATCTATGCCTGGAACTCAAGAGAGAGATTTTAATAGGCACTATATATTTGGGACTCATTAGCATGCAGCCATGGGAATGGATAAGATGTCTTAGGAAGAATGTTTCAAATTAGAAAAGAAGATGCTTTGAGAAGAGCCCAAAGGAACATCAATATGAAGGGACAGGCGAAAGAAGAGTCATTCACAATGGAGCTGAGGAACAGCCACTAGAAAGATGGGAGGAATACAAGGAGTGTGGGAAGGAAAAGGCATTTCAAAGAGCAAAGATGTCAGATGCTCTGGAAAGCTAAGCAAAGTGAAGTGTGAAAGTGTCCATTGAATGGAGTCACAAGGCAGTCCTGTGTGACCTTGGAGAAAACAGTTTCTGTAAACAGTCTCAGCAATAGTCAGAGTGTAGTGGCCTGAGGACTGAAGGGGGCGGGGAGAGGGTGTGGAGGCAACAAAGAATTTTACCAAGAGGATTTGCTTGTGAAGTGGGGAGAGCTATCTGGAGGGGGATGTGGAGCAATGGAAAGATTTATTTAATTAAGTTATTTTTATGCAAGACATTTGATAATGTTTAAATGCTAATGAGAAGGATCCAGGATAAACTAGGAGGCTATATAAACAGGAGAAGGAATTATCTACTATGAGAGTCCTTGAGAAGGTGGAGGATATGGGTCCACAACACAGATGGAGAGTTTAGCCTAAGCAGTAGGAGGAAAATTTTTCTTTGTAATGAAGGAGAAGGGGCCCGCCCGGTGGCTCAGGCGGTTGGAGGTCTGGGCTCCTAACGCCGAAGGCTGCCGGTTCAATTCCCACATGGGCCAGTGCCAGATGGCTCAATTGGTTGGGGCGCAGGGCTCTCAACCACAAGTTTGCCAGTTCCACTCCTTAACTCCCGCAAGGGATGATAGGCTCTGCCCCCTGCAATTAAGATTGAACACGGCATCTTGAGCTGAGCGGCTGCTGAGCTCCCTGATGGCTCAGTTGGTTGGAGTGCGGGCTCTCAACCACAAGGTTGCCGGTTTGACTCCTGCAAGGGTTGGTGGGCTGTCTCCTCCTGCAACTAACAACGGCAACTGGACCTGGAGCTGAGCTGCACTCTCCACGACTAAGATTGAAAGGACAACAGCCTGACTTGGAAAAAGTCCTGGAAGTACACACTGTTTCCCAATAAAAGTCCTGTTATCCTCCCCCCCCACCAAAAAAAAAAAAAAAGCTAAAAAAATAAATAAAAAAATAAGGGAGAAGAGAGGAATGAGAAGGAAGATAAGTTTGTAGATTTGGTGGTGGGAAACAGAGGGAGTACTTGATGGCTTTTGTTACCTCTCTGAAGTGGGGGCTTTATCACTCTTTGAGAGTGTGGGACATATACATTTGTACAAACCCAGAGAATATACATGTACAACACCAAGAGTGAACTCAAATGTCAACTATGGACTTGGGTGATTCTGATGTGTGAATGTAAGTTCGTCACCTGTAACCAATGTACCACTCTGGTGGGGGAATGTCGATAATGGGAAAGCTGTGCGTGTGTTTGTGGGCAGGGAGAAGAGGGGGAATCTCTGTACCTTCCCTTCAACCTCGCTGTGAACCTAAAACAGCTCGAAAAAAATCAAGTCTTAATTAAACCAACAACCCAGACCCAGTGGAGTTGGGAGATCCAAGTGACTGAGGAAACAAGAAATTCCCAGCAGAAGGGAGTAGATAAAAAGGTTAGTGAGGTCCAGGCACTTTGAATTCTACTTCCGGAACAGTGTGTGATGATCTCGGGTGATCTCCCTTCCTGGTATTCATGCCCCTGTGGTCCCCTGTCCTTGAGTGTGGGCAGGACCTAATGACTCTTCTGATGAATAGAATGTGGCAAGGTGATGACCAGCCACCCTTCCTCGCTCCACCAGGACTCTGGTTGACTTTGGGACAGGTTCGTTACTCTATTTCACCCAACTATTGTATTATTCGGTGCTTTACTGTGTGGTGTGTTGATGATTGATGTTTGCGAAATAAGCATATTGAAAGATATTTAAGATCTTGTGTGCTCTGTCCTTTGCTCGTGCCACGGCTGCGGCGGAGGCCTCAGTACCAGGTAGATCCTGGGGGTCTGAGTCTCTCGGGGGTTAGTCCCCCTGACTTGCGGAAGAGACTGCAGCTCGGATGGTGCGCCCAGCAGTCGCTCGTGACACTCCCGCCCTCCGCCATCTCCTTCTTCAGGAGACTCGGGTTAGGTCAGGGGCCGGGAAAGGGCGGCTGAAGGCAGTGAGGCTCCACACACGGGGTCAAAGGACTGCCTCCTGCCGGCTCGGGAGAGCAGGTAGCGAGCGCGGGACTTCACCAGCGCGGGAAGCGCCGGGACAACTAGGGTCATTCTCAGCGTACAGGGCATGTCACGCCCTAAAGGAGATTTATTCCTTCCATCAACAAACATCAATCGAGTGCCTTACACGTGCTAGACACCGGCGACACAAATGCGGGCGAGTTGTAGTCCGGGGTACAGGGAGGAAGCGCGGCCGCGTTCCATGTCAAGGGCAACATCGATCGAAGGTTTCATGATGCTCAGACTTTTCCAAATTCTCCCCATACTTTTAGCTGAGGTAAAATGTCGGAAGTCGGTGTGCAGCCAGCACCGACATCCCTCCAGGACTTGGCCTCTCACGCTTCTGGTTCCCCATCCGGAGGCGCCCTCCTGGAACGCCGGCGTCCACGTGTGTTCCCCGGCGACCCGCGGGGCGGGGCCCAATGGGCGGGGTCAGCCCAGTGGGCGAGGCTGGCCCTACCCCTGGGGCTCCCATGGCCTCCCGCGCCCTTCGGCCAGATGCTGACGTGTCCTTTCCTTCTCACTACACCTCCCGACACTACCTACTGGGCTGCCCCGGAAGTCCCGCCCCAGACTTAGCCCGTCACCGCAAATCAGCGTTTTCAGCGCTTCCTGGAGCTCGCCACCCGTTTGGGGACCAAAGGGCGGGGCTTCGCAAGCAGGGTGCCTATTGGCTTGAGGTCCGGCAGGCTCTGGGCGCTAATTGGCCGGAGGGCGGTGGCGCTCTGGCACGCTTGCGCGGCGAGTAGAACGTGTGGCGGCGGCGGAGATCGCGTCTCCCTTTTCGCTCCCAGTCCCGCTGCTGCTCTTGTGAGCGCCCGGCGCGTCTGTCCAGTCCATCGCCCGCAGCCCGTCGTCCGCCCGGTTCTCGCCGCGGGGCGCTCTCACCAACACCGACACCCACATTGACACCTCCAAGCCGGCCCGCCGCTTAACTCGCTGTCTTTCCATCTCTACACATGGCCTCCTCCGCGCAGAGCGGCGGCTCCTCCGGGGGACCCGCGGTCCCCACCGTGCAGCGGGGCATTGTCAAGATGGTGAGAACGGGGCCCCAGATACCGACCCCGCCACCCGCCTCCGGGCGGGAGTCTGGCGCTGACTCCTCTTCCCCTCCCGCCAGTTTGCATAGTCCCCCAGATCCCCTTTTCTCTGCCCCCTTCACTTTTCACCCATTCTCGGAATCTCCTCCCTTAAAGGAATCCGACACGGACTCCCCTTAATTTTGCTTCCCGGACACCCTGGCACCAGGGGTCACAGTGATTTCCGTGGTCGCGGCACTCGGATCTCCTGGCTGTTTACCAGGACAGACCGACTATTGATTGATTACGGAGATAATTCGTTGATATCTGCCCTCTTTCCTCCCGGTCCCCCCATCCTTCTGTCCATTTTGACATTTGCTGAGCAGTTGGCAGTTTTTCGAGATCCTGACATCCACTCTTCCTAGGAGTACTTGGCCATCTTGAAGCTTTGCTGTTTCCACCGGCGCTCAGTGACTTACTCCAAGTTTCCTCGCTCTCTGGCCCTCATTTCCCGTCTTTTCCTCTCCACCTCTGTGTGAAGTCTGTAATCTTAAGAGCTCCCGATATTTGTACTACCCTCTCCTTTTGACCCTTAAAATGTTAGGCCGGTAGGAATCTTAGCGATCATTATTGTCCCCCGGACCCCTTGCAGTGACTTGCCTAAGGTCACATGGTGGTTTGGGTTGGAGCCAAGACCAGAGCCCAAGTGTTCTGATTCCCAGCCTTCGTCTCTAACACTATAGAGTCTGTCTGATTTTATATCCCTTCACTCCCTACATTGAATTTTGAATTCAAAACCCTGCAAAGTTCATTTAAAAAATTAACCCCCGGCTCCATGATAGTTTTGTAGTATAAATTCTCTTTATCACGTGTCCCCTCTTTTGTCCTCCCCCTAATCCTCCCAGATCTTGGAACCTGACATTTCTTGGTTGTTAGCAGATTTTCTGCTTGTGAAGACCACAAACTTGTATATTTTATTTCAGACTGCAGTTCTGACTTTTCCATCTGGAACAGTAAATGTCCTTTATGACAGTTTCTCCCAGAGCTCCACAGTTTTTTGCTGTTGTAGAAAGTTTAAAAAACTTCCTATTTTCTTGGCTCTTTGTCTTTCCCAGGATTAAAATGTTCTTCAGCTTGTGTGTGTATAAATTAGATTTCAAGATGCCCCTCACCCCCCAATTCTCAGGTATTCATTTCTTAGGTAATATTCTGCCACCAGCTGAGATCCTTAGGGTTTTCACTATTGCTTTTTCCTCTTTTTTTTTTTTAAATACATTAATGAAGAGTCAGAATTTATCAGAAACTGAATGAGAAGGGACTTCCCAAGTTCCACATATTTTCCCCTTTTAAAATATTGACCCAGCCCATGAAGTGGCTCCTGTTTCAGTAGCACTGATCTTTCCCTTCACCATAGGAACGAAGCATGGCTTGGTTGTCTGGTGGTTGGATGGACAACACTGAGTGGATCTTTCTGAGTTTTCCTTTGCTAAGGCCCCTCTCATTTGGGGGGTGGGAATGGAATGATGCTGAACATATTTTTGCTTCTCCTAATGCTGGAGGCGTCCAGGGAATCTAAATTCTATGTGGTGTCCCTGCTTGCCCATGGATTAACACCATGGATATTGAACATCAACAATCACTTGTTTATTAAGAGTCGTGTCTTGTGCTGAGTATTCTGCTTGTATCATCTCATTTATAATACCTATCAAGTAGATAGGATCACCTGCTACATTTTACAGATGTGTAATCTGAGCTTTAGAAAGAATAGTTTACCCAACGGCAGGCAATAAGAGGCAGAGCTGGGACTTGAACCCAGGCCTGTCTGCCAGGGCACATGCTCTTCAGCATCACGCTGTGAAGCCTCTGACTCCAGGACACGAGTTTATAACGAGGAGGGCGGGGCGGGTGATGCATGGCCGCAAAATTGCAGGAAAGTGAAGCTGACTGTAATTGAGCTGAGGAAAGGTTAGATGTTATTCCTGCCTGTCCGGGAACTGCTGTTGTGGTGAGGGCCTTCATTTGGTGCTTCTGGTCGTCCTAGAAGTGCATAGGACTGTGGTGTGGAAGACACATTTGAGTCTAGGAAGAGGATTTTAAAATTAAATGATTGAGTAGTCTATACTATTGTTTGTGACCAAACTGCAGGGGGTATGGATGAGTTCCAGGCAGGGATTAGGGGAGGGAAGTGGGGTGAACTGCAGAGCTGTGCACAGACAGATTTGTGTCAGGCTTAGAAGCTTGTCTGGAATGAAAAATCGACCACTGGCAAATTGCTCTGTGTGGAGCTCTTTTGCTAAGCAAAGTTGTATTTTCCTGGAGAGTAATCGTTTCCTGTGGTACTAGGAACTGCTTCGTAAGAACTCTCCAAAGGAAGACGGAGCTCTGTGACAGAGGAAAGTGAGAAGGAAATAGTTTGATGAATAGGAAGACAGTAATCACTGCTTTTCTGCTTCTGGGGAGAGGGGCAGAAACTGGAACACTAACTAACCGGAGGCATGCTTTTCAGTGTGAGCATTCTGGATTTGTCTGAACTCAGGCAGAGCTCAAGGTCTGAAATGGGCTAGGGTTGTGGTTTGCTGCAGTGAAGAGGAATAGTCCTTTCTCTTTTCTGGCAAAAGAACAGGCTATAGGGCCATGGAAGGTGCAAATTTCTTCTGGTCTCTACCTTGCAATCTTCGTAAGTCCTGCGTTACTTTTTTTAAGATTAAAGAAGAACGAACTTGGGAATCGAGTTGTAAAAATCTTTGCATTTGAAAACCAGTTTTTAAAAACTGATGGCGATGGTAGAGGCTGTCTGCTATTGCGTGGAAGCAAAGACAGAGTTGGTTCTGGAATGTTTAAGGAGGAAGTGGGCAGTAAGTTGACACAAGCATTTTTGGAACCGTTCTGTTACAGAAAAGGTGGTAAGAATGATGGAAAAACTGAAGGTGGATTTATGTTTTCTGAATTGGGATGAGATTAGCAAGTATGTGGGCAGTCAAAATACAACCTGGAAAAGTAAGTGTCTGTCAAATCAGATACTGTTTTTTTCAAAACTCTGTAGGATTCTAACTCTGGGTTTCTTTGAATAATTTGCTAGACCTTCTTTTGCTGCAACAGAATGTTGTCAGCACATGTTAAATAGATGAGGTTGGAGAAGTCTTGGGGTACTTAGTATAAAATTCAGTCACCACACTTAGCATCTACATAAAGATGGCCATTTTCTCTGATTTTATTGACCTGAATTGCTTTCTGTTTGGGGGATAGAGCCTTATTCTATGTCTTCTCACTCTTACTTTCCCATCTACCATGTTTCCCCGAAAATAGGACCTAGCCAGACAATCAGCTCTAATGCGTCTTTTGGAGCACAAATTAATATAAGACCTGGGCTTATTTTACTATAAGACCGGGTCTAATATAATACTGGGTCTAATATAATATAATGTAATTATGATATAATATAATACTGGGTATAATGTAATATAATACCGGGTCTTATATTAATTTTTGCTCCAAAAGACGCATTAGAGCTGATTGTCTGGCTAGGTCTTATTTTCGGGGAAACATGGTAACTTGCTAAGTTTGTATGTCTTTTCAATCTGGAGCCCATAGGCTGCTTTCGCAGCAGCAGAATGAATTGGCCCCAGTTCTTGAATCTTCTGTGCTTATCAGAAGGAAACAGCCATGGAAGCAGCATTATCTTACCCTGCTTATGGTGTGGAAGGCCTAAGGGAGGACAGGCCAAATCCCAGTTCTTATTTCACCCCACTCATTTAATTGCCTCCAAAGGGGAAAGAAATCCTTCTGGCAGTCTTTTGTTTTAGGCTAAGAACAATGATTCTCTCATTAGGTGACCAAGCAGAGGGGCACCTAAAGGAGGGAGGAGATGGCCATAATTTTGTCCTTGGACAGGAACTGTGTTGCTGGGTTGTTGTAGAGTGGGATGTAGACTTCCTGGTGCGTAGCTTACTGGAAATTTCTCCCGTGTATGAACTGCTACTTATAATTTAGATTTTAGTTAAGTGTTCCTTAAGTTTCTGAACTGAGAAGTATGTGTCTTTCCAGAGTGTAGTGGGGACAGAGAGTAGTCTGTTGACTTCCTTCGTACGTGCACTTACCTCATGCAGAAAGGAAAAAAAAAAACTTTAAGTTACTTAAAGTACCCTTATTCTACACGGTAGCTGAATAACACTATTTTATAGAGCTATTTGCAAAGAAGTAGGTAGAATATGATGTAAAACTTTTCCCTGCAGTAATAAAATTGCCTACTTCCCAGCAGGTAAACACGGTAACTTTCAATCAAGGTTGTAAGTAAAGAAGCACTGGAGTTTTTACTACATCTTAAAGGCATTCTGTCATTTTTTTCTGTGTGAAAAGGAAGCATCCATCTGGTTCAGGTTATGCTAACAATGGCTCCTGCCATGTACTAACTAATGATATAGATTGATGAGCAATCATGTTTCCTTTCTTTCTTGAACACATATTTTTTGATCATCTGCTGTGTCAGGCTCTGTCTGAGTATTGGAGAAACAGTGGTGAAAAAAGTAGATCAGAGTCTGGCCCTTCAGGTTCATGGAAGAGACAGATAGTAAACAAGTAAATAAGAAATAAGCATTATAATAGAAGATAGGGGAATGGGGCAGAGTGGTTGGGAGTAAGGAAGGGCTGGCTGCTTTACAAAGGGTGTGTAGGAAAGTCTTTTCCTCTTATTTGCCCTGAGACCTCAAGGCCATTAAAGAACCAACCATTTGGGAAGTGTGCTCCGGCAGATGGAATTGCCAGTGCAAAGGCGCTAGGGTCTCCATTGATGATTATCTTCAGTATTTTTACAGTAGCTCTTGAATTTCTTAAAGTTCAATGTTCCACGTAAATGGGCTTAACCTCAGTATTAATATATGTGTTTCAGGGTGATGAAAGGCAGAAGGCAGTGGAGGTGGTCATTGTTCGGTACCCTGGTGAGATTAGCTGACATGAAGTCCACTGAGTAACTATCAACAGTGGAAGACTGGTAGAAACATACCTGCTTTTGGTCACGTTCATGTTTCTTACAGGGCCAAGACTAAGAGTTTTTTGACTAAGAGTTTCCCATCACCCGTCCTGTATATTCCAAAGTCCTTATAGGTATCCCCCGCTTTCTGCATGTTCGTGTTATGCCACTTTGCTTTTATGAAAGACCTGTCTGTTTTCGCTCACCAAAAGACATCCAAAGAGGATTTTCCCTTTTATGAAAAAAGGTGAAAAGCGAGAATAGCTTTTAGCATTTGTTGTGCACGAGCCGTTACAGAGGCAGCTGCACCCCCAGCAGCTAGTGTGGCCCCACCAGGCTCCTTCCCCGGGAACCATGCTCAGCATCTCAGCATCAAGAGCTTTGAACTGTGTCTGTGAGCATTTGTGCTTTATCTTAATTGATTTTGTGCATCTATTAGCAAGATGTGTCCTAAGGTATCAGAAAAGCCTAAGAGACCTTGTAATGGTGTCATGCTTAGTGTAAAACTGGACATAATTAAACATTTTGATCCTGGGGAACAAAATACATTGTGTGTGCATTGAATTTTGGGTCTGGGAATGCTCAAAAATTTTTTCATATCGGTTTATGAAAGGTTTCATAGAAACACTACATTCGGATAGCAGGGGAAACCTATGCCTGTCTTACAGTGGAGAGGACCTGGATAAAAAGATAAATGCCAAGACCAGGCTCAGTGAGTAGCATCTAGAACTTGTCAGTGTTCATACTTCTGTTAGCATTTTATTATTGCATGGAATTTATTTTGGCCTCTGGCAACTCTTTTTTTTAAAAAAAAATTTTATTTATTTTAAGTGTGTTTTTCCAGGACCCATCAGCTCCAAGTCAAGTAATTGTTTCAATCTAGTTGTGGAGGGCGCAGCTCACAGTGGCCCATGTGGGGATTGAACTGGCGACCTTGTTAAGAGCACGGCGCTCTAACCAACTGAGCCAACTGGCTGCCCTGGCAACTCTTAACCTCGTCAGCTTTAGCCAAGCTTTCACCAGTGGTGGTGAAAAACAGAGTAGCTGCTTCAGAGGTTAGGAAGGAACTAGCTCATGCACACCGTGATTCTAATTCACAGGAGTGGGGACTCCGAGGCCGGTACTGATCACTACCTGGTCAAAGGGGGCCTGTGGTTTGGTGAGTCTGTGCCCCAGTTTCCTTGGAGAGTGAGATTTGGGAAATAAGTGAAAAGTTTAGCTAACATTTATAAGTTCAAAAGTCAACATTGGCCAGGTTTTTAAATCCACGTAAAGAGGACGTGAGGCTTCTGTGCACTCCCTTCTCAGCGCGCGCTAGCTCCTCACCCTATTCGTGTGGTTCTAGCGGGGGGTGCGGTACCTACCATGTCTCCAAGGAAGTGTGTAGCTCAGTACTGGAGGACGTTCTTCACTGTATCAGGGACAATGAAGGAAGTAAAGGGATTGTACTCCCACAGGGCTTAAGTAGCTTCCTCATTTCTTGTTGGGAGATGGATGCACACCCAGGATCTGGTGCTGCTGCCTCTCTTGGGAGACTGACATATGCTTTTTGTTTTTACAGCGGAAATCGATGCAGAATCACAGGTTGTGAACATTCGATGCAGATGGAATGTTGTGGGATTTCACTTATTTTCAGTGTGACTCAATATGATAAATTAATGTTATGTTTTTCTCACTTAGTTCTAATGTTTAGGCAAAAAAGAGCAGTGGTTTCAGTTGACTTTTTTAAGGAAGTTAAGCAACTTATAGGGAAAATAATAAACCTAGTGAGAATTTAGATAGCATTTTTGAGATGTTCCGTCTGTGATACAAACCGGGCTTGGCACATTTTTTCCATTACAAGCTTATGAGGAGTGACTTAATGTACCATCCCCTCTCTTTATGCCGTAACACATTTCGAGGTGCTTTAAGTGGGAAGTAGTTTGCTTGGGATGGTCTTATAATATCAACTTCGTGTGTAATAGGAATTGAGATTTAGGGAATCTGTGCTTGAATTCATAAATCTAATATATTATCGTTGTCCCTGGGAAGCAACCTGGCAGAGAAGAGATCATTGGCCTAGGATTCAGGGGAGACAAGTTCTAGTGTGGATGCCGCTGTTCTCCACCTGGGTGATTGGGGTAAGATTCCACTAGTGAGACTTATTTTAACTGAGGCAGTGGGACCCATCGTCCTAAGCTCCTTCCGAGTGGCTGTGATTGAATAAGGAAGCCTATGTTACGTGTCTTTTAGGCATGATGAATCAAAGCTGGGAAATCGCATACCTTACGGTGGGCTTCACTTTGAATTACTGCTTATCCTGCATGAAACATGTTTTCTGTTCCCACTGCTTGCTTTTTTTGGAGAAGGTGAATTAACCGAAATATGGTTTTCGCGTGTGGAAGACTTAAGTGAATCAGGTGGTGCAATGGGTGGAGATTGTGGATAGAAGTGAGCCAGGCAGGTTCCTGGCTTCAGTCGTGGTATCAGGCTAGACTAATGTGAGTGGTTGTTTGAGACCCAGAGGAGTGAGCTGGCAGTGGGCTTTATTCACCATCTCACCTCTTCTTCAGAACACCCTCGCCTGGTGCAGTAGGTCTTGATTTGAGATGGGAAGGGACGAGAAGGGGAACTCTGGGTACGTGTAGCTCATGGGGAGTGTCTGTGCTGGCCTTGCTCTGACTGGGGGCTCTGGTGGGAGTGTGGGCCCTGAGAGTTCTGAGCTCTGCTTTTCACACTTCAGATCATTCTAATGGACTTTTTGCTGATCTTTTCCATTTCCATTTAATGTTCAAGTATAGGAACCATCTTTATTTTTGGTAGTTCCTCACGTGGTTTCTTTTCTTTTGGGTTTACTTTTTTATTGTAAGCCCTCTTAAATCCTTTCTGGAAGTAGATTAGAGAGAGAGGAGTTCAGATTTCCCAAACATGTCATTGCATCAGGACCACACAGATGGCCTTGTAGAGGCGCTGAATCTCTGTGAGTGTGGCCTGGGAATCTGTAGTTTTAAAAAATTGCCAGTGGTTCTGAAAGGGTTGGTGTCGGATTGATCCAGTGGCTGGCATTTGAGACCCACTGGTCTTTTTTTTTTTTTTTTTTTTTTTTAAACTGCTGTACGGCATGTTGTTGAAGGGGCAGGATACAAATGACAAGAAGTGTATGTTTGTTGGGGCAGGTGCACCACAATTTTATATGAGGGGAGCACAGTAGTTTGTCTCTTTCTGTTTTTAGCACTTGTCTTGATGGCTCCAAGGACACTTTGCATTGCTTTTAATCTGTAGCTCAATATTCGGTTGATGTCCTCAGGGTCCATTTACAGTGACTCTGAGATCCCGTTCCTGGGTCATAACTGACAGCTGAGAAGCTGTTGTTTTATACGCCTGATTTAGGCCATATGCTCGTTTTAACACTCATCTGCCACATTTCTTTCTATTTGCATAGATTCCCAAGATCTTCCTATAATTTGGCACAAATAACTTGGCACATTGTTACTATGGAAGTCGTCAGTGTGATGCACAAACATCCTCACTTCTGCGTCTGTAATCCTTAGAAGTCCTACACTTGGACCTTTACCTTTAACTGTCTATAGCCATCCTGTTTCTCGTGTATAAGCCGCATTCTTAACAAGAACAAAAACAATAGCCGCAGTAAAACCCCAAATGACCTCCTTGCTGGTCTTAGTCTTGACTTTTTTTTCCACTAGCTTATCCAATATTGAAATAAATGTTTTCTTGTAATTATCAACTCTCCGAAGCTCGTATGATTAGAGGACATATACAAATGTTCCCGTGGTGGCCTTTCCTCATTTTGACCAGCAGTTTTCTAGTTTATCCTTGAATTCCTTCAAAATGAATGCTATTCAGTATTAATAATTATTCGTAATTAAATTTTGGACTTCATACTTACTCATAAAATTTGAAACAGTATAGAAGTATGTAAAGTTAAATACAACGGTCTCTCTTCCCTCTGCCCTCTTTACCCTTCAGCTTTCTACCATTCATTCTCATTCCCCTAAGTAAATATGCTTCTAAAACTTGTTCGTGCAGATATATGCACCCTTCCTCTTTTTTTTTTTTTCACCAAACAGAAGTGGGGTCATACTACATGTGTCCTGCAGTTTTCTTTTTTTAATTCATTGTCACGACTATATCATAATTATAGGTCTACCTCATTCCTTAATGGTTGAGTAGTAGTCCCTGATTTGGGTATCGATTCAAAACGTTTACCTTTCATGGTCATTTTGACTTTGGGGAAGAGCCAGATGTCACACGGTGCCAGATTGGGTGAATAAGGTGGATGAGAACACACCATAATGTTTCTGATTGACAGAAATCGACATATACCAGAAGCAATATGTGACATGGAGACTTTCTGTTGAAAATACAGTAAATGCTGCTGCCGAGTACCATCCAACAGAAAAGCAGGGATCTTTAATACAGGCAGCGGCGCGTGGAACCTTAGTAACAGTGTGTGACAAGTTTCAACATTTTCAGTGTGGTCAGTCGGGTGTGAGCTACAGTTCAGAGAAGGTGTGTTTTAAAGTGTGCTGTAAATCATCCTCCATCATGACAACGCTCCACTTCTGGTATGTGGCAATTTCTGTCAAATAAAAACATTACGGTGTGTCCTCATCCACCTTATTTACAGGATCTGGCACTCTGCCACTTCTGGCTCTTCCCCAAAGTCAAAATGATTCAGGACATCGAGGCAGCCACGACAGAGCAACTAAAGACACTCACGAAAGAGGACTTCCAGAACTGCTTCAGAAAGTGGCAAGAATGATGGGATAAGTGTGTTTGAAGCGAGGGGGAGTATTTTGAGGGTGATTAATGGCAATATATCAATATATATATATATGTGTATATATGTACACACATATATATATATTTTAAAAATAAATTATAAATTAAAAAATAAATATATTTAAAAAAAATATTTTTTATATATATATATATATATATATATATATATATATTTTTTTATTGAGGAAGGGGAACAGGACTTTAATTGGGGAACAGTGTGTATTTCCAGGACTTGGCATTTCCAAGTCAAGTTGTCCTTTCAGTCTTAGTTGTGGAGGGCGCAGCTCAGTTCCAGGTCCAGTTGCCGTTGTTAGTAACCCACGATCCCTTGTGGGAGTCGAACCAGCAACATTGTGGTTGAGAGGATGCACTCCAACCAACTGAATCATCTGGGAGCTCAGCAGCAGCTCAGCTCAAGGTGCCTGTTCAATCTTAGTTGCAGGGGCCAGAGCCCACCATTGCGGGAGTTGAGGAATCATCCCTTGTGCTTGAGAGCCCACTGGCCCAGGTGGGAATCGAACCGGCAGCCTTTGGTGTTAGGAGCGCGGAGCTCCAACCTTTTGAACCACTGGGCCAAACTGGCAATATATCTTTTACTGTAATAAATTTTTCTTATTTTAGACATTCACTGTATTGTTTGGTCATACCATATATACTGCAGGTGACAAAAAAATGTATATATATGACTTGTATTCATCTTTTGTTTTCAGTATATATTGAGTATTACACTTGTAATACAATTTTTTCCTTTCTTAAAATGTGTATACGTTTCTTGGCACCCTCTGTGTGTGCACGCGCGCGTGTATGTGTGTATATATATATACACACGTACACACACATATATGCCAAAAAATGTATACACATTTTAAGAGATGTTATCTATGTATTACTTTTTGAAGTTGAATTGAATTATGGTAGCAATGTATAGTATGACGTTCACTCAAAAGATGGCATCAATCAAATGAATGCTAGCGTAACCATGCGACAGGCAGGACAGTCAAAGAACATGGTGGACTCACCGTTGTCATTTGAGGAGTGCAAGACCATTTAGAAGTGGTTTTTGAAATTTGAGAATATTCTCCTGACTTAACACCCCTTGACTTCTACGTATGGGGGACCTTAAAGGATGTGGTGTACCGTAAAAAACCGGCTACACTGGCAGTACTTCGGGAAGAAATTGAAACGGCATGCATAGCGATACAAGTGGACACTTTGGTCAGCTTTGCTCAAGCAGTAGTCCACCGTGATCAGAAGTGTCTGGACACTGATGGTAACCACTTTGAGCATCTCTTGTAATTGCAGAAGTCATACATGACTTGTATTCATCTTTTGTTATCGATATATATTGAGTATTACAATTTTAATAGTTTTTTTCCTTTCTTAGAATGTGTATACATTTTTTTTGGAACTGTGTGTGTGTGTGTAAAATAGTTGTCATTCAATATTAGTTTCAGTTGTATAGTACACTGGTTAGGCATTTATATAATCTATGAAGTGATCCCCCTGATAAGTCCAGTACCCATCTGACACCCTACTTAGTCTTCACAACATTATTGATTATATTCCCCATATTGTATTTCACATCCCTCTGACTATTTTGTGACTACCAATTTGTACTTTCTAATCCCTTCACCTTCTCATCCATCCCCTAACCCCGCTCCCATCTATCAACCATCAGTTTGTTCTCTCTATCTGAGTCTATTTCTGTTTGCTCGTTTTTTTCTGTTCTTGAGATTCTACATATAAGTGAGATCATATGGTATTTGTCTTTCTCAGCCTGACTTATTTCACTTAGCATAATATCCTGTAGGTCCATCCAGTGTTGTTTCAAATGGTAAGATTTCATTCTTTTTTATGGCAGAGTAATACTCCATTGTATAAATGTACCACAATTTCTTTATCTAATCGTCTATTGATGGGTATTTCATTTGTTCCGTATCTTGGCTATTTTGAATAGCGCTGCCATAAACCTAGGGGTGCTTATATATTTTTTTTGAATTAGTGTTTTGTATTTCTTTGTATAAATACCCAGGAGTGGAGTTGCTAGGTCATAAGGTAGTTCTATTTTTAATTTTTGAGGAACCACCGTGTTGTTTTCCATAGTGGCTGCATCAATTTGCAATCTCACCAATAGTGCTCCAGGGTTCCCTTTTCTCCACATCCTTGCCAGCACTTATTGTTTGTTGATTTATTGATGATAGCCATTCTGACCACGGTGAGGTGGTATCTCACTGTGGTTTTAATTTGCATTTTTCTGATGGTTAGTGATGTTGAGCATTTTTTCTTCTTATGTCTATTGGCCATCTGTATGTCCTCTTTGGAGAAATGTCTATTCATGTTCTCTGCCCATTTTTAAGTTGGGTTGTTCGTTTTTTTAGTGTTGAGTTGTATGAGGATTTTATAAATTTTGGATATTAACCCCTTATCAGATGTATCATTGGCAAATATCTTCCCCCATTTAGTAGGGTGTCTTTTTGTTTTGTTGATGGTTTTCTTTGGTGTGCAAAAACTTTTTAGTTTGATGTAATCCCATTTGTATATTTTTTTCTTTTGTTTCCCTTGTCTGAGGAGATGTATCAGTAAAAATATGACTACAGGTAATGTCTGAGAGTTTACTTCCTATATTTTCTTCTGGGAGTTTTATGGTTTTGGGTCTAACATTTAAGTCTTCAATCCATTTTAAGCTTTTGCCTGTATGTGTTGTAAGAAAATGGTCTACTTTCATTTTTTTGCATGTATCTGTCCAGTTTTCCCAGCACCATTTATTAAGTAGACTGTCTTTACAGTGTAAATTCTTGCTTCCTTTGTCATGGATTAAGTGACCATATAGGCATGGATATATTTCTGGGCTCTCTATTATTTTCCCTTGATACATTGTCTGTTTTATGCTAATTCCATGCTGTTTTGATTACTGTAGCTTTGTAGTATGATTTGATATCAGGTTGTGTGATACCTTTAGCTTTGTTCTTATTTCTCAGCATTGCCATGTCTATTTGGGGTCTTTTATAGTTCCATATAAATTTAGGATTATTTGTTCTAGTTTTGTGAAAAATGCCATTGGTATTTTGGTAGGGATTGTGTTGAATCTTTAGATTGCTTTGGGTAGTGTGGACATTTTAACTATATTCTTCCTATCCATGAGCATGGTATATGTTTCCATTTATCTCTCTTCGATGTCTTATAATTTTCTGAGTACAGGTCTTTTACATCCTTGTTAAATTTATTCTTGAGTTTTTTTTTTTTTGATGCAATTGTAAATGGAATTGTTTTCTTAATTCCTCTTTCTGCTAGTCAATTATTGGTGTGTAAAAATGCAATCGATTTCTGAATATTAATTTTGTATCCTGATACTTTACTAAATTCATTTATCAGTTCTAAAAGTTTTTTGGTGGAATCTTTGAGGTTCTCTCTATATAATATCATGTCATCTGCAAATAATGACAGTTTTACTTCTTCCTTTCCCGTATGGATGCCTTTTATTTGTTTTTCTTGTCTGATTGCTCTGGCTAGGACTTCCAGTACTATGTTGAGTAAAAATGGAGAAAGTGGGCATCCTTGTCTTGTTCCTGATCTTAATGAAAATGCTTTTGAATTTTCTCCATTGAGTATGATATTAGCTGTGGGTTTGTCATATATAGCGTTTATTATGTTGAGATATGTTCCCTCTATTCCCACTTAGCTGAGAATTTTTATCATAAATGCATGCTAGATTTTGTCAAATACTTTTTCTGCATCTATTGATATGACTTTATGATTTTTATTTTTCATTTTGTTTATGTGTTTATCACGTTAATTGATTTGCATATATTGAACCAACCTTGCATACCAGGAATGAATTCCACTCAATCGTGGTGTATGATCCTTTTAATCTATTGCTGAATTCGGTTTGCTAATATTTTGTTGAAGATTTTTGCATCTATGTTCATTAAGGATATTGACCTATAGTTTTTTCATTTTTGGCCTATAGTTTTTCTGATTTTGGAATTAGGGTAATGGTGGCCTCGTAAAATGAGCTGGGGAGCCTTCTCTCCTGGATTTTTTCGAATAGTTTAAGGAGAATAGGAGTTAATTCTTTTTTGAATGTTTGGTAAAATTTACCTCTGAAGCCATCTGGTCCGGAACTTTTTTTTGTTGGGAGCTTGTTGATTACTGATTCAGTTTTGTTGGTAATAATTGGTCTGTTCAGATTTTCTATTTCTTCTTGATTAAACTTTGGAATATTGTATGCTTCTAGGAATTTATACATTTCTTCCAGATTTTCCAATTTGTTGGTATATAGTTGCTCATGATATTTTCTTAAAATTTTTTGTATTTCTGTGGTGTCCGTAGTCACTTCTCCTGTTTCATTTCAGATTTTATTGTGTCCACTCTTTTCTTGATGAGCGTGCTTGAAGGTTTGTCAATTTTGTCTGCTCTTTAAAAAAAACCAGCTCTTGGTTTCATTGATCTTTTGTTATTGCTTTTTATCAATTTCTATTTCATTTATTTCCACTCTGATCTTTATTATAATTTTCTTCCTTGTATTCACTTTGGGCTTTTTTTCTTTTTGTTGTTCTTTTTCCAGTTCCCTTAGTTGTAAAGTTAGACTGTTGATTTGAGATTTTTCTTGTTTCTTTAGGTAGGCCTGCATTGCTGTGAATTTCCCTCTTAGGACTCCTTTCACTGTGTCCTATAGATTTTGGGTCATTGTGTTTTCCTTTTCGTTTGTCTCAAGGTGTCATTTCATTTCTTCCTTGATCTCAATGTTGACCCGTTCATTATTTAGTAGCATGTTATTTAGTCTCCATGTGTTTGTGTGTTTTCAGTTTTTTTTCTTTTAATTGATTTCTAGTGTCATACCACTATGGTCAGAGAAGACACTTAATATGATTTCAGTCTTCTTAAATTTATTGAGACTTGTTTTGTGGCCTAACGTGGTCTATCTTGGAAAATGTTCCATGTGTACTTGAAAAGAACATATACAGTAGTATCTCGGTTTTCGAATGTCTCCGTTGACAAACATTTCAGTTTACAAATGCCGTAAACCTGGAAGTAAATGCTTTGGTTTTCAAACACTACTCGGAAGTCGAACATGTCATGCGTGTTCCACTGAGTGCAATATCCTGAGGCCTAGGTATCGGCTGTTTTCCAACGTTTCAGAACTCGAACAGTCTTCCAAAATGGATTACGTTCGAAAACTGAGGTACCACTGTATTCTTCTTTGGGGTGAAATGATCTAAAAATAATCAATTAAATCCATTTGGTCTAGTGTATCATGTAAGGCTGCTGTTTCCATGTTGATTTTCTCTGTGGAAGATCTGTCCATTGGTGTCAGTGGGGTGTAATGAATGATTGTGAATGATTTTGTTATTGTTGATCTCTGCCTTTAGGTCAGTCAATATTTGTTTTATATATTTAGGTGCTCCTACCTTGGGTGCCTAGATGTTTACTAGGGTGATGTCCTCTTGCTGGATCGATCCCTTTATTATTATGTAATGTCCTTCTTTGTCTGTTATTACAGTCTTTTTTTTAAAGTCTGTTTTGTCCGATATAAGTATTGTTACCTACCCCAGCTTTTTTTTTGGTTGTACGCCCTTATTTTTCTTTACTTTGAACATTTCCTGCCCCTCCCTTCTAGCCTGCAAAATTTCTGTTGAGAAATCAGCTGATAGTCTTATGGGAGCTCCCTTGTGAGTAACTAATTGTCTTTTCTTGCTACCTTTAGGATTCTTTCTTTGTCTTTAACTTTTGCCATTTTAATTATGATGTGTCTTGGTGTGGGCCTCTTTGAGTCCATCTTGTTTGGGATTTTCTGCACTTCCTGGGCTTGTATGTCTATTTCCTTCACCAGGTTAAGGAAGTTTTCCGTCATCATTTCTTTAAATAGGTTCTCAATCCCTTGCTCCCTCTCTTCTCCTTCTGGTACTCCTAGGATGCAAGTGTTGTTACGCTTGATGTTGTCCCAGAGGTTCCTTAAACTATGTGCATTGTTTTCTATTCTTTTTTCTTTATGTTGTTCCGATTGGATGTATTCTGCTATCTTGTCTTCTAAGTTGCTGATTTGATCCTCTGCTTCATCTAATCTGCTGTTGCTTCCTTTTAGTGTATTCTTCATTTCCGTTATTGTATTCTTTATTTATGACTGGTTCTTTTGGATGGTTTCTGTGCCCTTCTTTGTGCTTGCTATCCCTTTGTTGAAATTCTCACTGAGTTCCTTAAGCATCCTTATAATCAGAGTTTTAAACTCTGTCTCTGGTAGGTTGGTTGCCTCCACTTCATTTAGTTCTATTTCTGGAGGTTTCTCCTGTTCTTTTATTTGGGACATGTTGTTTTGTTTCCTAATTCTGGCTGTCACTCTGTGTTGCTTCCTATATATTAGGTAGATCTCCTATGTCTCAGTCTTTGCTGGGTGGCCTTACGTAGTATGTGTCCTGTGTGGTCCAATGGCACAGTCTCCCTGATCTCCTGTGCATGTGCTCCAGGAGTGTCCCTTGAGAGTGTTGTGTGTGCTCTCCTATTGTAGTTGAGCCTTGATTACTTTTGGCATATCAGTGGGTGGGATTGACTCCTAGTCTGATTGACTGGGGATTGGCGATGTCCACAGTGTGTGAGCTGACCCCTTAGAGGGGGTTTCACCCTCGTGGGCTCTTGTGCCTGTGTAGACTCCACTTTGGGTATGCTGCTTGTGGGGCTAACCAGGTAGTCCTCTGGTGTGGTCTGAAGCTGTCCTCTGGTGACTCTTAGTAGGGGCTCCTATGCAGGCTAATTTCAGCTCTGCCTGTGACTGGCCCAGGACTACCTGGTAAAAGCCACAAAGCTATATATGGTTGGCTGCTGCCTGTGCTGGACCTGGAGGCCTGTGGGGGTGGCCTCGCTGTGAACTGCGACTGGTTGCCACCAACAGTGGGCTTGAGGCAGCCTAACAAAAGGCTCAGGAACCCCTAGGTCTGTCGCCACCCACCAGCTGCCTGTAAGGCCCAGCCATTGAAAGAGCCTCCTTAGGTGTGGGTCTGGGCTGGCTGACCTGGTGTTGAGAGTGCCCTCGGTGGTGTTGCACTAGCTGGGCGGGGTAGAGATCCATGGAGTCCCGAGACGTGGCTGGTGGTTTTTACAAAGTTAATGGTAATTCAGTTCTTCCACTAGTGCCTGGCCTGGGACCCCTTTGCACAGTGCCCTGAGAACACTGCAGCCCACCACCGCTTGCCTAAAAGCAATGTCTGGCCTGTGACCACTTCGCCCAACGCCCTTAGGACACTGCAGTTAGCCACCGCTTGTCTCAGGCTTTCAAATTCCTGAGAGCTGCCTAAGAGTGGCTGTGGCACAGGTTTTGGGTCACTGTCCACCACCAAAATTTCCCTGGGCTGTCGCGGATCCTCTACTGCTTTAAAAGGCCTCTGTGGCTTGTGGGGCAGGGCCAGTTACCCAGTTGCCTAGAGTGTCCCTGGCAATGCAGCCCTGGGTGGGCGGGGCGGGGTTCCAAGGAGCTAAGGGGTGTCATTGATGGTTTCTACAAAGTCTTTGTAGTATCAGCTCCCGCACAGGTGCTGGGCCCGTGACCACCTTGCAGAAACTCCCTGAAAACATCACGGCCAGCCACCACTCGTCTCAGGCCTGCAGGTTCCCAAGAGCTGCCTGGGGGATGCTGCAGCACAGGTCTTGGGTTACCGCCTGCCAGCAAACATTTCCCCAGCTGCCACAGGCCGTCTGCCTGTTGCAAACAAGCTTTTGCAGCCTGTGGGGCAGGTCCAGCAGCCTAGCAATCAAGTGTTTCCTGGGCGATGCAGCACCAGCTGTGTGGGGGCGGGGACTCAGGGTGTCACCAAGGCAGTGCTCACGTGCGATTCCACCAGACCAGTGCAGTCCTAGACTTGGCCCTTTGGGGGAGGGCTTGACACTGAAAAGATGGCGCCCTCCTGTGGGCCACACATGTGTCAGGCTCCACACAGGGACAACAGTGGCTCCTGTCCCTACAGCTGAAGCCACACAACTCAGTCCTTCTGCGCATGTCTCTGGGCCTCCTCCACAGAGTAGGTGAGTGCCCGCAAATGAGTGTGTCCTTGTGTCAGCTCTACAAGAGGGCGTCTGGGTTTCCAGCTGCCTTCTGCACTACCAGGAATGGCAGACAGAGACCTCGATGATTTTCACTGCCAGATGCCGTGGGAACTCCTCTTCCCGGCACAGGACCCGTGGGCTGGGGAGCCCAGTGTGGGGCTGGGACTCCGCCCTCTTCTGGGGGGACCTCTGCCACTGAGGTGTCCCGCCTGGTGTTCAGTCACTACTTGTGGGTTTGGAGTCAGCCCGTTTCGTGTCTTTGCCCCTCCTACCAGTCTCGATGTGGCCTCCTTTTTATATCCTTAGTTATAGGGGTTCTGTTCATCTAGTCTTCAGAGGATCCTTGATGTTCTATAATTTATTTGTAATTTTGGTGTAATCCTGGGGTGCAGTAGGCATATCGTTTACCTAATCCACCGTCATGGACCTTCCTCCTCTACATCTTTGTATTTTTATGTTGACATTTCCATGAGACAGATTGCTAGAAGTGCGGTCACTGGTACCTTTTAATAATTACTTAATGTTTTTGGTGGCTGTAGGGAGGCTTTCCTTTCACTTCACCTGTTTGTTTCTTATAAGTATCATCTTAGGTAAAATTTAGGACAAAATACAGCTTCACACCTCATTACTCACGAATCGCTTCACTTCATTTCACTTTCGGTAGTCTTATTTCCCTGATCTGAGTATCCTCGAAAACCGCTTTGTTTCTTTAATATAGGGCAGGGCTCAACACCTGGGGATCATTAAATAACTCCTTTTTAAATGCCTGAGGACCCCCAGGTGTTTTCACGTCTTAGTACTTAAAGGTCGAGGAAGCTCCTTTGGGCTTTGGCCTCATCTGCTCTCCAGGCTGTAGAGAGCTTCATGACTAAGGAAGTGTGCAGCTAACTACCCAGCTACAGGTGACGTGAGGACGTGACAGGCAAGGTCATGGGAGAGGTTTGACTTTTGTTCCTAAGGGCCAGCGCATATTTTTTTCCTTCTTGGAGAAGAAGGTGAGGGTGATAGGGATCGTAGGCGTGACTGCATCTTGCATGGGGAAACTGTCATGTTTAGAGTTGTTTGGAAAGACTGAACCAAGGGAGTCACTGTCAGGTCAGCGTCCGAGTGGATGGTATCCTGGGGTAAGGTGTCTGAGTCTCGGGGAGCTGCAAGAAGATTCATGGAGCCGGAGGCAAAGTAGACATACTTTATTCACAGGCCTCCTGGGTACAGCCAGGAGTTTTTACTGCTGTGTACAGCTGGACGTTCTCGGGTTACAACCTGTAGCAGCCTCATAACTCACAGCAGACTGCTTCTCAGCAGACCACAGCAGCCGCCTTTGGGCACGGGCCCACAGGCCCGTTGTTGGTTACAGTCAGCCACACAGCACAGACAGCACAGCCCAGGGTCTCCGCCGTGCCTCTGCGTCAGCCCGGTCTCCGTCCCAGTCCCCTGACATGGCCGGGCCCTTTATACCCCACAGAGACAAAGGCCGCGGACAGCCAAAGGGGCTTCCTTAAGGGTATATACAAACACCATCTTCAGGATGGACGGCGCTGGCGCCACCTTCTATCTTCTCGGACTGCGGGCGCCATCAGTCAAGGTCACTAGCTGGCCGGGGGGAAGCCTGGTTACCTCTGTTCTCCCCTCAGCCGTGTGTGCAGCCTTTCGGTTAATGCTGACTCCATCCCTGGAAGTAGGTTACGTAAGGTTTCCCAGGCTTCAGGTGTGTGTGTGCCCATCATTGGTTTTAGCATATATGAACACCACCGCAACTTTTATTTAGTTTGAATCTTTTGGACAGTCAGCTATTTTTTAAATTGAAATATTTAAAAAGGAAACAATTTCACTATTGAAAATGGAAAATCCAGTGTTACTTGCCATAACGAGAAAGGACCTTTTAAAAAAAGCCACAGTGTTTTTCAGAGAGCTCTGAAGGAAGTTTAACAAGTGGTGGAGACATGCTAAAGGCTTCCTGCCACTAAACTGAAACTTTTTCTTAATAGGAAGGATTGGAAGAGAATTGTAAAGGAAACAGTTCTTATGTATGTGTAAATATTAAATGCTGGTACATACAGGGTTCATAAACCACTTAAAGCAGGGTTTATTTGTTTATTTGCTCATTTTTCAAACAAGCCTACCACACTTGGGGAAACAGAGAGAGAACTTGTGTCTTGAGGCGGAACTGAACTGGTTTTTCTGGGGTGGCCGTGGTTCAGTTCATTAGCTTCCCTGGTGACGAGCCACATCACCTTGGGCAAGAAATCTTACCCCCTCAGGTTCCAGCTTTGCCTGTACATGGACACGACCACACTCACCTATGTGGGTGTTGCCGACTGACTGAGTGGGAACGCGTGTAAAACCCTCAGCAGTGTCTAGCACATGCCGTGTTCCGTAACCGTTAGCTGGTATTAGGAGTCCAGCCGTTTCCTGTCTGTCCACGAGGCAGATGGGGATGCCAAATGAGGGGCATAAGGACCCCTGGCTTTTGTGGGGATGTTAAAGTTGTTCAGTTTAAAGGACTGGTTTTAGGTTTGAGGTTACATTCCTACTTTTTTTTCTAAAACATCCTTTATTTTATAATTAATGTGATGGCATTTGTTTTCTTGAATGGCCTTGGCAAAATAAGAAAAGTGGATAACATGTCAGTCCCTATTTTTGGGGGGTAGGGGAAACTTCACTGATCTGTGAATTTTAAAAGTCTGGGAACCCCTGATGTGGCAGAAACGTGTGCACTGGCAAATGTGGAACTCTTCTGAACTTCAGAGGTATCAGCCATCGAACTATTGATTAGGAAGGATTAAACTAATTTAGGTAATCTGTGGAAAAGGTTAGTTGTGTGTGAGTACTAGTTGTGGTTTAGTGGCACAGGTGTGGCTAGTTAGACAAAACTACAGCAGCCACGTACTGGTTGCCTTTGGTTCCTGCTCCCATCCTCCCAGCAGCCCTCTAGCCTCTGATACTTTAGGCCAGGCCTGGATTTCATCACTCCCCTCCAAAACCCTAATCACTGCCTCCCCCGCCAAAAAAAAAAAAAAAAAAATCTTATTAAAACTTGAAGTTGATATATTTAGAATAGATTTTTCACTACAAGGTAAAACATTTTTAATTTTCTTTACCCCAAGGAAGAGTGGGTAATCCAAATTTGTTTGGGGGGTTTTCTGGTCTCTGCCAACTCCCCAAACCCAGACTCCCAGGGAAGAACAACATATAGAACCAGCATACAAGGTGTGATAAAAAAATATGGTGAATATTTAAATAAAAACAAATTTATTACAGTTAAAGACACATTGCCATTAAGCCCCCTCAAAATATTCCCCTCGCTTCAAACACACTTATCCCATCATTCTTGCCACTTTCTGAAGCAGTTTTGGAAGTCCTCTTTCGTGAGTGTCTTTAGTTGTGCTGTCATGGCTGACTCGATGTCCTGAATCAATTCAAAACGTTTACCTTTCATGGTCATTTTGGCTTTGGGGAAGAGCCAGAAGTTGCACGGTGTCAGATCCAGTGAATAAGGTAGATGCGGACACACTGTAACATTTTTATTTGACAGAAATTGCTGTATACCAGAGGTGATGTGTGACGTGGAGCCTTTCCATTGTGATCACAAAATATGGTTAATATGCTGCTGCTGAGTGCCATCCAACAGAAAGGCAGGGATCTTCAATATGGGCAGCAGCGCGTGGAACCTTAGTAACAATGTGTGACAAGTTTCAACTTGTTCAGTGCAGACAGTCGGGTGAGCTACAGTTCAGAGAAGGTGTGTTTTAAAGTGTGCCGTAAATCATCTTCCATCATGACAATGCTCCATGTCACACATCGCTTCTGGTATACGGCAATTTCTGTCAAATAAAAACATTACAGTGTGTCCTCAGCCACCTTATTTACCAGATCTGCTACTGTGCAACTTCTGGCTCGTCCCCAGAGTGAAAATGATTCAGGACATCGAGGCAGCCACAACAGAGCAACTAAAGACACGAAAGAGGACTTCCAGAACTGCTTCAGAAAGTGGCAAGAACAATGGGATAAGTGTGTTTGAAACGAGGGGGAGTAATTTGAGAGGTATTAATGGCAATGTGCCTTTTACTGGAATAAATTTTTTTAATTTAAACATTCACCGTATTGTTTGATCACACTTCCTAAATTGGTTCTTTGCAAGGAACAGCCCCCTGCCTGGCCTTGGCACCTTTGTAAGGACGGATGACTGACGGATGACTGACGTCTGCCAGGGCTGTTGTGGTTTACACCTGTTGTCTCAGCATAATTATCAGTAACACCCTCTTTTCACACTCAAAAGTGTGGTGATTTGAGTGATAAAATGTATATTTACTGGGTTAGGTAAGAACAGTCAAGTCTGGGGAAAAGTGTGGGGTGGCACAGTTCACAGACCAATGTAAACAGACGGTGGATGGTTCTGTAGGTTTAGCTACTAGGCTGGCAAGGGGCGGGGAGGCGGGCCTGGTGGTTGAGCAGAACACCTTCTGTGGAGAGGAGGGCGCCTCGGCCCAGGCTTGAGACCCCACGCTGCACTCCTGATTGAGTGAGGCTGTCAACTTGAGGCCAGTAGCTTTGCTTTACGGTGGAAAGGGGAACTTGTGAATTTAAATACTGATGGTTTTCTTGGAGAATGACTGCGTTGGGAAAATCCGATGTTACATTTTTCAGGTCAGTTTTTGTTTTAAAACTTTTCTGGGGAGATGGTGAAAGTGACAGGTCTTGACACAGGCAAAGGAATGAATGGATGAGAGTAAAAGGCAGGGGAAATGGGGACGCACAGTGGGAACACGCGTGCTCTCCAAAGCAGCTGTGAGCTCCTGACTCAGCGTGCAAGGTGAAGGCGACTTGCCTAAAGAGTGACTGAGTGTTGCTGGAAGTTTGCAGGAGAGAAATGAACAGGAAACGAGGCTTCTAAGTTTTGTTTCCAGTCTCTGGAATACACTAATAGGATGTTAGTGAACTTTTAAACCTTATGAGTTCTGTTCCAGGAGGGAAATTCCATTGTATTACAGCCTTGAATACCAAGGGGTATTTTTGTTTTTGGCAACAGCTCCAAACAGTGAATCATGTTAAGTGTAATTTATCTGCTTACCTACTAGGACTCTCACAGGTCTTCATGAAAAGTAGTGCGTCCTTTTTTCCTCCCTTTTTCCTCCTTTCTATCTGTGTGGGAGAGGAGAGGACCCGGTTCCTGGAATCCCGTTGAGGTCTATTATTTTGTGTGCGGTAATTGCTTGTGTTATTACTCTTGGCAGGTGAGCCCTTTCACAGTCCAGAGGCCAGGAGGCTGCCTCTATTACTTAAAAGCCTAGTTATCTTGTTAAACTCCTCTCTAGTGAGAGCTTTAGACTCTCCTGAGACCTCCTGCAGGCTCTCTGTGGGGCACAGGCCCAGCTCCCCGTTAACCCTGCCCTGCCCCTGTGTTAGTCATTGCGATTCTAGCTGTAGAAGAATATACAGCCAGGCAGTGGAGGGCTGCTGGCTGGACTGCTTCGTTCCATTTACTTCTCAAGGTCCTGTATGGGTGATCTGAAGGAAAGTGCCTCTTACTCTCTTGTCAGAAGAAGATGTGTTTCTTTGATTATCAACAGGAGAAGCTGAAAGCCAATGCAGAGAGAAGGATAAGCTTGGGACTCAGATGATCTGAGGAAGAGGAACTCAGAAAATTGATTTTTGAAAGTGATTGATGGCACAAGGCTAATTGTAAAGATGCCCCCTTGCACCTGAGCTGCCTATAAACTTTCATTTGAAATTTGTATGCTTTATATGTTAAAAAAAAGTTCATTTAGTTTGTTATTTTTTGGAGAGAGCGTCCCGCCCCCACCACCAAAAAAAAAAAAAAAGGTAAGGGGAATCACAGAGCTGGACATTATGGTCCACGTAGGACAAGTATAGTATTATGGGTATTTTTAATAAAAATGGAAGAGCAGTATTTTCTGGGCAGTACTTGGGGTGAAGATACCACAGCAAGTTCTAGATCGTGGCCAAATAGCCTTCTATTGAACTTCTTAGGGAAGTGTGCAGATCTGTGTGTTACGATGGAGGGGAGGGTGGGCTGGGCCACCAGCATATCACGGGGGCAGGAATGACCATTTGCTTTGTAATTATTCCTTCATCACAGTCTCTCTAGGATTTTAACGATAAGGAGACTCCTGGGATGGTATGGTAACTTAGCAATCAGAGACCCTGAGATATTTATGGCAGATTTGTGATTTGTACTTTTGATTTTGACAGCTAAATTAGACTGTCAGGTTAAAACCCCTCCCAGGTCTTGGTGCTCACCGTCCCTATTCTCTCTGCAGAATCTGATCCCCTCCACCGTGGACACGGGCCTTTCCCAGCTCTCCTTCCACTCCTTCGAGTGCTCCTTCTCCATCTCCTTTCCCTCCCCCTCCATCTTCTAGTATAAGTGAGATTTTTGATCTCTGGATCCTTTCTCCATCCCCTAAAGCTCCCTGTCTCTGAGATGTCACCCAGAATTTCAGTGTCTCCTGTGTAAGGAATCCCTCATCTAACTTTTAGTACCCATCCTCTTCTATAGAGCTCTTGCATCTTGAGAGCCTGCTGGCCTTTTTCACCTAGATGTATTCCAGACAACTTCAAAACTGAACCCACCAACCAAGTTGTCTCCTAAGTCAGCTGTTCCTGCTGCGTTTCTAATCCTGCTAAACCCCCGCTTCCCCCTCCCCGCCGCACCCCGTCTTGGAGCCACAAGGATCAGCGTTAACTTCTCCCTCTCCCTTAACCCCATTGTCAAGTTCACGTTCAGGTGCCATTGATTTTACTTCTGCGGTGATTCTTGGAATCATCTTCTTTTCTTTGTTCCCACCACCACTATCCAAATTCAGTCCCTCATTACTTCTCTCCTGAGCTATCACAGTCCACTCCTGACTGATGTCGTCTCCTAGTCTCTTCCTTCTCTATACCATCCTAGACACCTACGCTATCCAGTAGGGAGTCATGGGTCACAGGTGGCTGCTGAGCACTTGAAATGTGGCTAGTCCCAACTGAGATATGCAGTAAGTGTAAAATACATACCTGATATTGAGTACTTAATACTAAAAGAATAATGTAAAATATCTCAATAATTTTTATATTGGTTACATGTTAAAATGATAACATATTATGATATATATTAAAATAAATTTCATCTAAAAAAATAAATTTGACTATCAGTGTTTTAATTAGGGAAGTTTCCAAACAAGTTTGGAAAATAAAACTGGAACTTTAATGCTTTTCATGGGTAGTATAGAAATTAAATTACTTCCTCAAGGTCTACAGTCAGTCCTGCATATAATCCAAAATAAATGTATTAGATATTCTTGAGAGATGATTCAATCTGAATAATACTGAGTGTTATGCTCAATATCCTACCTCCCCTATTGCTGTAAGTTCTAAAGAAATGCACACGACTTTATGGAAGCAACCTGAGAAATAGTGAATGAACGATCTTCTCTAGGATCTTTCAAGACCTCTGCCGTGCTTTGATCTAGCTGTATCTGATATACAGGCCTCTGACCCCCTTTTTATCATTGGATTACAATTTGGTATTTTGTGCACTTGGCTCAGGGACACTGATGGCTGTGCGGGGAAGAGGAGAAATGAGAGACTGCAGCAGCTACAGCCCTATGGTTGGGAATCGCTGCTGTCTCCTCCCTGGATCAGGACTTGTGGCTGCACTTCTCCCCGTCCTCTGAGCATGGGAGTTGAGGAGGAGGAAGGAGTTAGAGTTGGGGGGTGGGGGGCGCTGGGCATACAGAGCCCATTAATGGGGTGGCCCCAGCGGTGCAACCTCAGACTGCCACCCTGCCTGGGCGACCCCTGCTTCACCTCCATTTGCCCCTAAAGGGAGGAGGAGAAGTCTGTTTGCCATCAGGCATACTTTTCCTGGGTTTCCTTAACAGAGAAGAAGCCCCATGTCTTTGGGGAGTTGCTTCCTATACCTGCTATGCCAGAGCATGTTTTCAAGAGAAATGAGCTCTTCACCCTTTCTCTCACATACATACCCATGTGTAGGAGTTCTGCAACACAGAGTGGGCATGTGTACAAAATGTGCGAACAGAAAAACTGCCTGTTATTTGACACCACAAAATAGGCTGAGGCCAGCTGCCCTAGAAGTGTATATTTTGAAGTGTTTAAGAAAACAATCAGTGACTTTTTTTTTTTTTAATCAGTGACTTTGTAAAGTGTTTTAAAGATTTCTGGTAGTCCCTAAACTACATCTATGGACTAGGACTCCAGTCCACCACTGTTTGAGAAAGACTGTCACAATGCGGGATGTCGAAAACATGGAGAATTGGAATTGTTAATCTTACTCATGAAAGGCACAAGAACACATCTGTAATCCTTTGGGCACACACAGTGCTTGGAATAGACGCTTCCATCCAAGCCCTAGAGTCTAGAACTAAAAAGTGGCAGCACTGCACTCCTCCTGGGGGCTGGATGGCAGGGCATGGGGGTGGTGCTTGACTTAGGCGCCTGTCAGAGACCCTTGTGACCTGGCTTGATGGGACTTAAGCTTCCTTTTCCTTCTCCACCCAGCACCTGCCTTCCTGTCACAGTGTGGTCTTTGCCTGGCCACTTACATTTCTCTGTGAGCTTGTTCCCTGAAGATAAAAGGAAATAATATACCCTCTCATCGCTATTAGTTTAGGCATTCAGATTTGTTTTTGTTACCTTGGTATTTGGATGTAGGCTTTGGGATGTAAATCTAATGAGAGATTCTCGTCTATTAAACAAAAATAAATATGAGAATCATGGAGAATAAAATCAGAAGAAATGACAACATTTGCTCAGACATGGAGAACCCCTTTGGGGGATATACTGTTTCCCCGAAAATAAAACCTAGCCAGACAATCAGCTGTAATGCGTCTTTTGGAGCAAAAATTAATATAAGACTTGGTCTTATTTTGCTATAATATAAGAATGGGTCTAATATAATATAATACCGGGTCTTATATTAATTTTTTCTCCAAAAGACGCAGTAGAGCTGATTGTCCAGTTAGGTCTTATTTTCGGGAAAACACGGTAGTAAATGACTGAGAACAAATGGGAAGACCATTGAGTATTGAACAGTTAATTGGCAAATTCTCGAATATGGCCTGGCATGTAGATTTGGGTGGTTTCTGTTGAGAATAGAATAGACTTGACCGCTCACGGAAAGTAGTCAATTGGGTGGTTAGAAATGAATTAGGTAAGATATCCTTGAGGGAGGTAACCAGGGAAATATGCCATCTCATAATAAGAGGACTGGTGAGAGCCGTGTGCTGAAGAAATGTTCCCAGAAACAACATGGACTTCCTAGGGGAGACTGAAATGATGCCGAAGAAAGTGGTTGCATTAGAGAAGGCCGGACAAGGTGTTGAACCCTGGGAATATGGAAACTCCTAGGCGAGAGAAGGACTGGGAGAGGACACGCTTGCCGGTAGGTGGTGCGGAGGGATGGAAGGCACTGGAGAACACTTGGGCTACCTGTTGTCACTTGGCAGAGAAATAGGAAAAGCAGCTGAGAGTGCAACCCATGCTCCTAAGAGCCTGGCTCTTGTTAGCTTCACCAGAAGTCCTCCAAGCTGCCAGCTGCTTAAGTGCAAGGACTGTGTCTCAATTGTCTCTTGTCTCCTCTCTCCAGAATCTAGCGCTGTTTGATAGACAGTAGGGGCATTTATTTATTTGACAAATACTTATTGAATGCCTACTTTGTCCCTGGTCTTATTGTGGGCTCCAGGGCAGCCGTGGACAAAAAGATAGACATGGTCCTCACCCTGACCGAGTTTGCAGCATGGTTAGGAGAACTTAAAATAAACAGTTCATCATGCTGTTCGGTGTGACGATTTACATAGGGTGGTCAGCGAGCATACAGAGCGGGGCGGTCTCACCTAGACTAGGGACCGGGAAGCCTCTTTGAACACATAGTTGAAGCCGAATTTGCTGGAGAGCATATATGTCTGAGCCGGGTGGGTAGAAGGGAGAATAAAGAGGCAGGGAATTAATGACTTTATTGCGCAGACAATAAATGTCACCTGAGGACCTTGTTAAAATGCAGATTCTGATTCAGTAGGTCCAGGTTGGGTGTGAGACGCTGCATTTCTAGCAAGCTCTCGGGTGGTTGCTGGTCTGTAATTGCCTTCAGAGAGGCTTTCTGTGCATCCTTCTTCTTCTCCAATATGATTCTTTTGTTTCATTTGAAAGATGATGGGATTCAACTGGGTCAGCTGCCCCCACCCGCACCCCCCACCGCCATCTGTAGCCATGGTGACTGCGGTGATATAACTGTCCAGTGCTTTCAAACTCTAGGTCATTAGCAGTAGGGACTCTTTATTCTTTCTGTCCCTTCCACATGTTGGCTGAAAATACTACTCTATTGCCCTTGTATTGTGACCCCGACAGCCTGCATGGTAGGGAAGGCCAAGGGAGGTGTGTGTGGGGTGGGCGGGGGTGCAGAGGAGGCAGTCTTAGGATTTGGTAAGGACAAACGAAAATAAAATCCTAAACTCAAGGAGATAACAAGGGAAATGCGCCATCTCATAATAAGGACCGATGAGGGACGTGTGCTGAAGAAATGTCCTCAGAAATAGCATGAACTTCCTAGGGGAGACTGAAGTGATGCTGAAGAAAATTGTTGCATTAGAGAATGCTGGACAAAGTAAGTTTCTTGCAAATTAAGATAGGGAATTTCTCTTGACAATCCCCCAAACATCTTTCCTTCTGCTTCTAGATTAGTGCTTAGGCATTGTTTTAATTATCTGATTCCTCTTTGATAATAAAGAAAGCCAATTCCTAGTGGTAAAGAGATTACAGCCAAGATTACAAAAGTTTCACTTAAACCAAAGATCTGTATGGTGCTCTCGCCTGTTACAGAATGTTCTCAATTACTACGACTCTGAACTTTCACCAGTTTATCAAGACTTTGAAGACATTAAGGGGTTTCTGACCTTTCTGAATATAAAACCTAATTAGGTTACATATATAAAAATTTAAAATCCCGACCAGGTAACTAGCGTAGGAAAGGAGGGAATCTCCCTCTTCTTGGGTTGGGGGTAGCCGTTGTGAACTGTGCTCAGAGATTTAAATTCTGTGATTTGAAAGCGTCTAGCATTTTATTTCATTTGGAAGAACATGGAGTAGTGAATGGATCACATCAAAAAATACACTCTTCGCAACACAATAATAATTTGACATCCATTTTCTTCGTTTTGTGTGTATGGTGGGGAGAAGGACAAACTTTGAGAACCACCGGTGAGATCTAGTTTTGGTGATTTGTTGTTTGAGGCTCTAAAGCAGCCAGTACTATGTTTAGCACCTTAAAAAATTCTTTAACTTTATTTTGAAATAATTTCAAACTTACAGAGAAGTTGGCAAGAATAGTACAAAAAACGCCTGTGTCCCCTTCACCCAGAGTCCCCAATTATCATATCCTCCTCCCTCTTTCTAACACACCGGCGTTATTCAAAGTAGTTATGTTGCAAACACCTAATTAGTGAAACTGAACCATTGCTTCTCTGAGAATACAGGGTTAGGTTCTTGTGAGCCCTCTGGGCACAGCATTTTGAAGTGATAATACATAACCTACTTCTATGTGGCTTCTGGCTTTTTTTTTTTTAAATCATTGATTTTATCTTATTTTTAAATTATTTTTTTAGTTTCAGGTGTACAAAACAATGTAATAGACATTTATACCCTCCACAAAGTGATAACCACCCCCCCAATCTACTACCACTCTGACGTCGTATATGGCTGTTACAATTCCGTTGACTCTATTCCCTATGCTGTACTCCACATCCTGTGACTATGTATATATATTTAATTATAGTTGACATTCAATATTGCTCAACTTCAGCTTCAGGTGTATAGCGCAAGGGTCAGGCATCGTCCGTGTGCTTCTATTTAAAGACACTTTAATATATATTGTTGATTCATTAACATTGACCTTGCGATCAGTAGCACTATGTATAATTCCTGCCGGAACGAAACTTGTCTAACTCACATTTTCACCATAAGACACATCACCACAGCTTTCTCTGTGCCTGCCAATAGGAACCCTTCAGAACTACCCCTGGGGGCCATTTAAAGCTTAAACAGTGAAATCTCCAAGCCAAAGCCCTAATCACAGCAGTAATTTTCCTTTACCTTTTAATACTTTGAGTAATTGACCCTAACCACATGGGAGAGGGGGCAAAGTCCTGTAGTCGGATCTTTAGTGATAATCTTTTTTTATGTTCTGGAGTCAATTTTTTTGTCTTCTTTGATAATTTCACAGGTGACTGTTGCTCACTCTGAAAAATTTTGACAGCTGGAATGGATTTCTCTGCAATGACACTTCACACTTGCCTGCCATATAGTTTTTCCTGAGTTCTCTTATTTCTGAGTAACTATGACTCGACCACAGCAGAGCCCAGCGTGTGACAGTGAGGACGTGGCTCTGCAGAGGACGTCGTCCTGGGGACAGTCCTGGTCCTGGCTTCCATGAGACTGAGTCAGTTCCTTCACGGCTTTATTTGTGCTGTGCTAAGTTATAGCCTTGGTGTTCTTTTATGAACGCCACCAGTTTTTTGACTCATGGTTCTCATATCATATATTTGGAGTTAGAAAGTGCACTGGGAAAACCTGTGTTCTAGCCCCGATGCCATCATCTGACTGTGCCAGTTTTCTCAGCTGTTGAGTGAGGCCAACAGTGCCTGCCCTGCTTCCTGAGAGCTTTGTGAGGGTGGAGGGGGTTGGCGAGCAGGGAGTGAAGGGGAGAGAAACCAGTGTGCCCTTCACATTTCGTGAGTACCTCCTAAGTGTCAGGTACTGTGAGGCATTTCACTTAATAATTACAAGAACAGAAGATGGTATATTGGCCTCAGTCATGGATGAGGGACTATCACAACGTGTGGAATAATTTTCCCTTGAGTTGGCGTTCAAGACTGTCCAATTTCAGATTTCATCGTCATCTGAGGCTGATGGCCAAGAAACTTTGTCAAGTATGAAGTTCAGTACAGACTTAAAATATGATAGAGTCTGACAAGCACTTAAGTCCAGTTTCCTAGAGAGTAGATACCTTAGTGGAGAAACTAGATTATAGATTATTTATTTAATTCTTTTTGGCTGAATTTGGTGGTGGGAGAATTTCCATGATTTTGATACTTTCATACCCTCAGAGCAAATATTCATCTTCTCCCTTCCCTCCCGCCGCCGCCCCCCACTCCAGTTCAAGCCGTTGTTTCTCAGTCTAGTTGTGTAGGACACAGCTCCCTGGCTGCATGCTGGTGTTCTGAGCCTTGCGGTCCCCCCGGCTGAGGCAGTCAATCTCCAGTCGTCGGTTGGCTGCTCGCAGCAGCTCTCGCCAGCTGCCGGCCACTCACGCTGGCCGCTGGCTGCTCATGGCGGCACTCAGCAGCAGGTGGCAGCTCACGCTCCAGGGAACACTGTCGTTCACAATCTTAGCTGTAGAGGGCGCAGCTCACTGGCCCGTGCCCATGTGGGAATCAAACCGGATGTGGGAATCGAACTGGCGACCTCCACGTTAGGAGCACGGAGCTCCAACTGCCTGGGCCACCAGGCCAGCCCAAATATCCATCTTTTTGTATTGTACATACTCTTTCAATCTTCAGACCACACTTTGAGCCCTTTCTGAAAACCAAAATTGGCTATATTTATTGGGTCGTAGGGCCAGCGTCTGTGCTTTATTCTCTGGTTTAGGTTTCATAACAACTCTCATGGATGTTCGTCTGTATTTATTTTGTAGCTAAGGAAACTGAGGCTAATAGAGCCACTTAAGGTCACCACTGACATTGATTTGATTTTGGAACTCAATGCCACATACCACTGCCCCTTCTCTGATGATAAAAATGAGTGGTTTGTGTGACTTGAAGTCGTGGTCTAGAATTTATTTCTGCTCTGCACTTGCTATGTAGACTACCATAAGACTAGTCTTCATCTTACTCCTTTGTCATAATGTTTTATATGTCAAGGGTTTGCAAACCAACTCTGTCAAGGGCCGGGTAGCACATATTTGAGGCTTTGCAGACTCTGTTGGTCTCTGTCACAGCTAATCAACATGGCCATTGCACTGTGAAAACAGCCATAGACGATTATGTCAACGAATGAGCCTGGCCGCGTTCCAATCAAATTTTATGTACAGGCATTGAAATTTAATTTCATACTCTTTTTATATGTAACATAATAATCCTTCTTTTGATTTTTTTTCAGTCATTTAAACATGTAAAAACCATTTTTAGGTTATGGGTCATACATGACAGGAAGGAAGGCGGATTTGACCATGGGCTGTAGTTTCTCAATTCTTTTTTTTTAATTCTGAAATTTCCTTCCTTTGTGTCTCCTTTTTGGGTGTTTTTTTGGTAATATTGGACTCTTAAGTCTCTCTTTGCCTTGCATATGGTAGTGTTTAATAAATGTTGGCTTCATTTGGGATAGCGAGCTTGCGGAAGCTTTACTTGCTTAGCGATTTAGTCTCTGACACCTGCTCTGCTGGCACATAGAAATGGAGATTTTTAATTGGGAACAAGATTTAATCAGTAGGTAGCCTCAGATACCGTTTCAACAGGCATCAGCTCCCCAAATGCTTGTTTCTGCATATGGCACAGCAGGACTCAGGAACGGGGGACTTCAGGTCTCGCTAGTCCTTGCTCTGCCATCAACATTCTTATTTTAAGGAAAAGTCCCTCTACCTGTGGTGCTTGCAGATTTTTCATCTGTCAAATAATAGGGCTCAGATTAGATGCTGTCTGTAGCTGCCTTGTCTCTAGATGATCGTTCCAGCTCCCCTGAGATGTAAACTCCCTGATTTCCAAACTGAGGCCCCATTTGGCATAGCGGGCCTGGAAGCCGCCACTTGAGCTGGACTCCGCTGAAAGTGCGAGAGCACCCAGGGCAGGTGACGTGCTGCGCCGAGAGGCTATGGGCTGCCAGTGAGTGCGTTTGAAGACCTGGCCCTCCGATTTAGTTTTGCCTCTTGCTCTTGCCAGAGAAGGAAAGAGGCTGGCCTTGTTGGCGTGTATTCTGGGGAAGACTTCCTGGCCCACACAGCTTAGGTCCTTCTGGGATTGTTTGCACTTTGTCTCAATGACTTTTTAATTTTCAAGAGATGATTCTTCTTGTGGAGGCAACAGCTCTGCTAGGAAGCTTTTTCCTGATAATGCTTTCTGAAATTTTCTCCATTTTAGTTTCTTTTTAGTTACCCTTTAATTCTGTTTCTTTAGAACTTTTTTGCTTCATGAAAGTGTGTGTACAAAACCGTTCCTACCCTATCCACAACAGCTTCCCCATTCCCTGATGGCAGTTTTAGGAAGAGAAAACACGTTGTCCAGAGAAGAGTCCCTGGTCTGATGCTCTGTCACTCTGACAACCCCAAATGTGCAGCCTTGGGCTTGTGGCAGTTGCTGGCTTCCAGATGGCACTAGGGACCTTTCAGCCTGAGGACTTTCTCGGTTCTCTTATGTGCCACACAGGGAAAGGATTTCATTCTACTTGCGTATTGTTTCTCAGAAAACGCTTGTATTAGTTTCATCCTTTTAAGAGTTACGTGGATCTCACTGAAGTTCTGCTTCTTTCCTGTGACTTCAATCTTGTTATTTCGAGAGGACATGAAAGTTTACAGTAACCTCCTTTTCTGTGGTGAATCACCATGCCTGACATTTGGTTCTGAGTCGGCTACCTTTTAAAAAAATTTTTTTTCGTGTTGTTCAGCAAAGCATCTAATAATCTTCCTGCAAGATATGGAAATCCTCTGTAGTGAAATATACATTTTTATGTCCCCATAAAATTTTAATTAGATCTTAAAATTTTTAAAAATTGAAGTAAATTCACATACCATAAAAATCACCCTCTTAAAGTATACATTTCAGTGTATTTTTACTGTATTCACATAACTATCACCACAGTCTAATTCCAGAATATTTTGATTGATGTGCAAAAGAAAAAGAAAGCCCGTACCCGTTAACAGTCACTTCCTATTCTCCCCTCCCTTCAGCCTTTGGGAACCACTAATCTATTTCTGTCTCTATGGATTTGTCTGTTCTGGACAATTCAGATACATGGAATCACTCAGCATGTGGCTTTTTCTGTCTGGCTTCTTTCACTTAGCATAATGTTTTCAAGGTTCACCCATGTTGTAGCATCAGTCAGTACTTCATTTCTTTTTAATTTCTGCATAATTCCATTGTATGAATATCACATTTCATTTATCTACACATCACTTGATGGACATTTGGATTGTTTCCACTCTTTGGTGATTATAAACAGTGTTGCAATAAATATTTGTATCTCAGATTTTGGGTGGACATGATGTTGTATTTTTCTTGGGTATATACCCAAGAATAGAATTGCCGGGTGATAAGGTAACTAACTGTTTTCCAAAGTGACAGTGTCACCAGCCATGTATGAGGCTTTCAGTTGCTCACGTCCTCGCCAATGCTTGTTATCATCTGTCTTATTGACCATAGGCATCCTAGTGACTGTAAAATGGCACGTCATGGTGGTTTTGATTTGCATTTCCCTATGACTAGTGAATGATGAGGAACGGTTTTTCATGTGCTATTGGCCATTCGTATATCTTTTTCGGATAAATGTCTTTTCAAATCCTTTGTCCATTTTTCAGTTGGGTTGTCTTTTAATTGTTGAGTTATAATAGCTCTTTAAATATTAAATACTAGACTCTTCTTCGATATATGCTCTTGTCTTTTCATTTTCTTGAAAAGGAGTGTCCATTGATGCACAATGTCTTTAATTTTGATGAAGTCCAATTTATCTTTTTTGGTTGCCTGTACTTTCTATGATGGTGTCATATCTAAGAAATCATTGCCTAATCTGTGGTCCCACAGATTTACACCTATGTTTTCTTCACAGAGCTTTAACTCTTACATTTAGGTCTCTGAGCCTTTCTGAGTTCGCCTCTACCTCACACCATATCCAAAAATTAACTTCGTTCTTTTGCACAGGGATACCAAGTTTTCAATGTTTGATGAAAAGATTATTCTTTCCTCATTGAATTATCCTGGGTCCCCTGTTGAAATTCAACTGACTATAAATGTGTGGGTTTACTTTGGGCCTTTTTGTGACATTTCAGTATTCATCAGATGACTGTACTCATTCTTTATATTGGGTCTTCATATTGGCAGATATTGCTAAGATATACCTGTTACATCTTAACAGGTTGATATACCTGTTAAACCAGTCGTCCTTGCAGAGCAAATAAGATGATCCCAGCTAATAAGATTCCATTTTCAGGACAAGATTATTTTTCCTCTTGGGCTGTGATAAAAATACTGGCTTTATTGACATGCTTATGGATTTCTGTACCTCACTTTCTTTGCCCTAAGTATAGTGTGGCTAGGTTTTTGTGTAAGAATTATTCTGTCTTCTGATGTCTGTGGTCTGGAGTTTTAATAGTTAAACACACCAAATCGTGTATCAGGATCTTGTGAAGTTCTGCTGTGTTCCTGTTGCTGGGCAACACTTGAGTGGCCGCCCATGATGTGTTTCACTGCAGGTAGGTCTCCTAGTAAACCTATACGTGGGTTTGAACAGTTTGAGTCCCCATTTTCCTTCTCAGCTGGCTTGTTTCCGCCTTTGTCACCATCGGACTTGTGTCCTGAAGCCAGGTCCTCCGAATCATGCTGTGTCCCTCTGCAACCTTTATTGACAAGGCTGACAATGTCTAATCCATGGCTTGAGTCAGACTGACTCATTGTGATAGCTATTTTCCTAAACCTCCTGCTGTGTCAGGTAGAGCTAAGACCGGTTTTCTAGAATATGTCATTTTATTAATATAATTGGATAAAGCAGTTACCATATGACTTGCTTTCTATGCCCTATAAATTAGCAATTAAGGATAATTACCGCATCAAGTTTGCAACATGAATCAGTACAGCTTTGGCAGAACAATTACCCGTAACAGTTTCTTCTCAATCTTCATATTCTCCTGAAATTAAAATTCTGATAAACAAACGATATATTTTACCTCGTATGTTTATTGTTTGTCTTGCCCCACTGGAATGTCTGCTTTATTTCACTGAAGGCTGCCACTTGCCTAGACTAATGCCTGGCACATAGTAGGCACTCAACACATTTTTGTTGAATTAATAAATGATAAATGAATCAATCGCTGAATAAAACTATAAAAATAATCCACTTAGGTCTTTCACAGAGGAAAAATGACTTGTTTTGCCATATGCGATATAAGTTAAGTTTGATATATAGACACTTATTCTTTTTCATATTTTACTTAAAGACATTTGAAGCATTTTTTTACCCCCAGAAGCAATTTCTCCTTGGCTTTACTTGGTGGGGAACCTTCGATAAGAGAAGGTCATTAAAACTTTTTGGAGGAAGAACTTGAGTAAAGAACTGTTGACAAGCAGAGCAGGTTGAGGTTACTTAACAGTACCTGGAAGATGAAGTGGAGAAAGCAGAAAGGAGTGTGTTTCTGAACTATTGCAGTTCCTATAAATAGTAGGAAGAAAACTTGTTCTTCCCTTATAGACAGGCCTCTCCTCCTTCTGCAGACAGTCTCTGCAGACAGTCTCTTCCTACTCTCTGCCAAGGCTGTGGCCAAATGAGAGGGAGAGAGTTGCAGAGGAAAGATGGACATGCGTCAGTTCTTTCCTCCTGGGGGAGTAGGAATCGCAACATCTGCCACATGAGGGACTATTCTTGTTGCTCAGGAAGTTCAATGGGTGACTGCTGCTCGATTTTGTATATTCAGTAGTAAGAAGGGTATAGAACAGCTGATAAAGTAAAAGTCATCTCCAGTATTCATTTGAGCCTTGAGTATTGTCTGAATGGCGTTATTTGGTGTAATCATGTAAAGAAGTTCAATTGACAGTTTTTAGGAAAGCATTGGGAGAAGGGGGAGGGTGTCAAAGGAAGCTTTGCAAAATTCCTGTGTGCAAGTTGTTTGCCAAAGCCCTTGACGGAGCCAGGATAATAGTTACAGACACATTGTCCGAGGGACGTAGTATACTGGGCAGAGCCATTTGAGGTAACACCTTTCTGATATTTAGGGGGAAATGGGGGCTCCTCTCATCAGTCATTCTATTCTCGAGTTTTCAAGTGGCTGTCGTCAGACTTGAGAAATAAGGATTGTTTCCTAGCCTGGTTCAGTGCTCACTTATCCGAGTTGACCTTGATCAGCTAAGGTGAGTTTTTTTGGAAATGGGCTGTAGCTGTCCCAACTGGGCTTACCAAGAGAGGTACTGGCTGTCCCCGCAGCGCCTTAGGTTTGTGAAGTCTTCACTACAACTGAGGAGCAGGCATTGGAGATAGACGCCCTCGTTTTTTGGCTGTCAGGAGCTGGGCTCTCCTCAGCCCTGTCTGGAATCTGTGCATAATGGTTCAAGTGCAGGCAGGTATTCTACAATTCTTGTTTCTGTTCTTGTTTCTGCGGCTCGTGAAGAATTAACTATCACTGAATCAGATCCAAGCTCATTTCCTTCCTTTGGCCCTTCTCATTGCAGGAACGTCAAGCACCCTCTTCCCTCGTGTACCTGTTCTTTCCTGGCTTCGCTTTGTTTGAGAGCTTGTCTTTTTAGAGTGTCAGTTCTCTGGGATGTTGCCGAGGGCGTGTGTTCTTGGGAGAGGCTGTTAGCAAGGCTGTCGGGTTGGAAGCTGTAGGGTTTAATTGCTGGTCACAGTTGATCAGAAAGGATAAAAATGAAGAGCATGACTCATAACTGGTAAGGAAGACAGTCTTTTATTATGTGTGTCATGGTGTAGCCAGGGAGAGGGCGTTTATTTAGATCAAGGTCTGTGTGCTGAAGGTATTGGGTTACAGAGACATTAACCAGAGCACTATTTTTAAAAAATTGGAATGTGTGTATTTGTTGGACAGTTTCTGTAAAAAGGTAGTAGAATGGGTAAATGAATTGTGGTGTATTCATACAAAGGAATACTATATGACTGTGAAAGTGCATGAACTAGTGTTTTACATCAACATGAATGATTTTACCAAAAACCTTCCTCAAGCCCAATGAGCAAAAGAAGCAAGTCACTGACGGGTACGTGCAGGAGACTCAGTTTATGTAGAGTTCAGAAGTAGGTAAAATGAAACCATGTTGCGTAGAGATGTATACCTAGCTGGCAAAACTGTACAGAAACCAAGAGAGGGATTATCACAGTGGTCAGGATGATGTTGGCAGGTGGGAGAAGGAGGGGGCACAGAGGGAACCCAAGGTTCTGGCTGTTTTAGTTCTTCACTTGGGTGGGGGTTACCCAGTTGTTTTATTCTTTAACGTGTATATATGTTTAAATGCACTTCCATATGTATATTCATGTCTCGCAACTTATCGTGTTAAGATGGAGAGGTGAAAGAGGATTGTCAGCTCAGCAGGCGAGGATAGGAGTGGCTTCCCTACATACTCCTGCCTGTCTTCTTTGATTCAGCTTCCTTTTCAAGAACAGTTCTTTCTCAAGAGAACTCCAGGGTCTTGTCTACCTCAGGGCTCTATCTTGACAGCAACTCGCTACCTTCTGTCTGCTAACTTGTCAGCAGCTTTTCTTGTTTTCTGTGTGGGTTTTTTTTTGCAGAAGTTTATTCAAATTTAGTAACGGGCAGTAATAGGTACATTTCTTAAAATTTCCAAGTACTATTAGCTTTTCTTGTTTGCAATATGGAATTGAGTCTTTTGGGTCTGGTGAAGCCAGGCTCGGCCCACCTGCTCATTAAATCATGCCTCACTGAGCAAAGACAACTTGAAGAGCTTGGTGATGTTTGTCATTTTTTTTCTTTACGCCCTTTCTTCTCTTTTCCCACTTGAAATCCATCTTCTCCCCTGCAGATATTTAAAAGTTCAGTACCCGTGAGCTTCAGAGCTCTTTGCACATTTGCATGTGGGTTCTACGCCTGGAGCCTTTGATTAGAGGGAGGAAAGGAGCTACTGTGTTTGGGAATCTTGAGGTGCTCCTTAGATTCTTCTGTTTCACTCACCGAGAGCATAGGTTTTCTAGATTCCTTCCGTATTTCTCTCTTAGCTCAGACGGAGCACTGGACTCTGGCTGCCCTGCTCTTACGCAGCTCTTTCCAGGGCGTGTGCAGGGACTTCTTCCTCCAGTTTCCCCTTTCCTTAGGCCTTCCATTGCTGGCTTCTGCCCTGGAGTGGAATGTGTGGTTGGAGACTCTGCCTTCCTAATCATTGAAAAGAACCCAGGGAGTGGTGATTGCTGGGATGAGATTACAAAGGTTGTTAACCTCCACTCTCACGCGCTCTTCACCCAGTTGATTTTATGACTTTTCTCTCATTTGATTAATTCCTACTTATGTTTCTGGGTCGATCATTTCGTAGTCTAGCCCAAGTTTTTCAGTGGGTATTTCTCTTGTAAAATGAAGAACAACCCCTTTCATGTCGTCACTGCCTACAGGCTGGCACGTACCGTTTTAGATGTCGGGGATTCGGTACTGAACCATCCACGTTATGGTGCATCATCTCTAGACCGCTAACTTCCTCTTCTGTCTCCCTTCCCACACTCAGGTTCTCTCAGGATGTGCCATCATTGTCCGAGGGCAGCCTCGCGGTGGGCCTCCTCCCGAGAGACAGATCAACCTCAGCAACATTCGAGCTGGAAACCTTGCCCGCCGGGCAGCTGCAACACAACCGGATGCAAAAGATACCCCTGATGAGGTAGGTGTTTCCGGAGGCCTCCCTGAGGCTGTGGACCCAGGTTACAGCTCAATCTGCTCCTCGACTGCCACGAAGCTGGTCTACTCTTTCTTTTCTGGATCTTGTGAATGTTTCGAAATGACAGGACTGGTGATGTTGGACGTTCCCACAGGGTCTCGCATCGTTTGTATGTCCACTACTGGGCAGTACCCCCGTCTCGGGGCTCTTCCTCATACCCTTTCCTAGGCTCAGAGCCTCTTCAGGCTTGTCAGCGTTTTCACTCCTCCTGGAACAGGTTAGAACATTTCCAGGGTAGTGTCAGTCATTTGATGGCATTGGTTATGGCAGAGCTCTGTTATTAATTTATGCTTGAATCTCCGTGTACATTCAAAATTCAGAAGGATATTCAGTGAAAAATCTAGTCTTTCACCCCAAGGACTGCTGATGTTACTAATGCCGTATGTCTCCTTCCAGAGATATTTACTGCCTGTACAAGCAGCCACTGTCATTTTCCTCAGAGGTAGCAGACTACACATGCTAGGCCTGTGCTTCATTACAGGTTCTTAATCTGGGATCCACATACCCATAATGGTGTTGGAATCCCATGCAGTTGTTTGCAAAGCTTTATGTAAATGTGCGTTTAAGGGAGGGAGCTTTTAACAGTTTCTCCGGGCAAGTGTGGCCCAACAGTAGTCAAGAACCGTTGCATTACGGCAATTTGAGAAGCTGCTGGGCTCTCTCTCCACTATCCCTCCGACCCCGTCCCCCACCTCTAACGTCCTGCCTCCTGGCTTTCTCTGTGGTGTGCCTCGGACTCCTTCAGGTCCTGCCTCTTCAGGCAGCTGCTGAGTCCTGTAGTTTGGAACATGAGCTCTCGTCTCTCCTTTAGCTGTGCTTTGGCGATCAGAAACGAAATTTCTGGATCCTAATGATTTGTGCTTTGCCCCAGCTTGATGGTTGTTGAGCAAGCTGGAACCTCAGCTTTCCTCTGTTCCCTGAGACAGAAGTGGAGAAGAAAAAGCAGCCACGGGGATCTCTTACTTAAGGAAAGTGTTCAGTTTTTTCCATTTGTAATGAAGGGTAGTTTGTTTGAATTGAGAAGACAGTGAAGCAGTGTTATAGAAAATAGAGAAAAATCACCCCAAATTCTGCTTTCAACAGCAATCAGATTCTTGAGATAATGACGAAATAGATCAAAATCAGTTCTTTTTCATTGGTCCTCCCTCAGTGAGCACAAGTATTGGGAATAATAGTGAAGGGCTTAGCACATGCCTACGTGCTTTACAAAGTACCTAATAAATCTTACTTGTGGTAATCACGAGTGTTATTTGATAATTTCTGCTGCTACAAATACTGTTAGACCAGACACCAAAGATTAAATCTCAGCACTTTTCAAATTTTGGGCGCAAAGTGCTTTCCTTGACCAACATTTTGAATAGTTCTTCTCCTTTTATTTGGCTGTTATGTAACAGCTGGACCGCTTCTGAGAGGAGAAGAGTGTTAACCCTGGCAGGCTAGAGCTGAGCAAGTTCATTTCCCCAGAAGGAAGAAGCAGTGTAGCCTCTAGGAAGGAAGGGTTTTAATTTCCTGTTTTGTGGATGAGAATCTAGGGCAGAGAAACACAAGGCCGGTTGGAGCTTGTTCTAAAATATCTTAACTGTATCCTATGTAACAGTATAATAAAATCTTACCAGAACTATCCTAGCTGAAAGCATACCATGTAATCTGATGCCACTTCTCATTAAAGTTTCATGTGTTTATACAATCTAATGCTTTTTGTTTCTTTCAGAGCAACTCAGTCTCACTATGTTTCTCCTGGTAACTCTTCAAACGTCCCTGTGACATGAAGTATTCGATCGATAGCTGTAGATTTCACTCTTTCTCAGCCGTAGTCACTAGTTCTCTGTCCTAATAATCCAGTCTCTCCTTGTCCTGCTGTGATCTGGGTTTCCCTGTACCAGGCCCTTGAAGCTGCTCTGGCTCACGTCAGCGAGGCCAACTGGTAACCCGCATCAGAAACCTGATTTCCCTCGCTCTTATTTCAACCCCTCCCCCCGCCCCCCACCTCCCAGGCCTTTGTCGAGACCTAGAGATTTTGCCTCCTTAAAACCTCTCTGCTCCAACCTTGAAACTTCAGTACTACTCCTATGGTCCTTTGTTCAGGTCTGATGGTGTGCTTGGAATCGTGCAATAATCGTCTCTGCCTTCAGTCTCCTTCCTTTGACTCCTTTCTCTATAAGCTCCCACATCTTTTTGAAACATAGTTTTGTTGAGTGCCTTGCTCAGTGTCCTTCCCAGACACTTCAGGAATTCCTCATTTCCTCTGTGACACATCTAAATGCCGTAGTCTGGGACTGAAGCCCAGACTTTTGTGGTTTGACTTGTAGTCTTCTCTTACCGACCCCGCTCTGGGGTGCTAAGTTCCAGCCAAGCTGAAGAACTTCTCGGAGCCGCTTGAGTCTCGCTGCTGGTGCCTCAGCCCACGCTGCTCACTCCGTTAGGAGCTCCTTCTCCACCTGTGCCCTGGGCGTCTGCCTCTGAGGAGTCTGCCTCCTGAGAAGTCACGTCTGACATCTCCTTTCGTCGTCCCATTTTCGTGCTGTCATAGCATTCCTACCATTTCATTCCATATGTATGTGTCTTGCTCTACTAGAGCGTAAGCTCCTCGAGAGGAGGGACCTTTGCTCTCATCTGATGCCTAGTCAGTGCCTGACGCGAAGCCGGTTTGCAGTGAATAAACATTGACGTGAATAATGAGGAGAAGAAGCTGAGCATCTCTGCTTTGGGGATCAGTGGAGTTTGCAACGTGGCATTACCCTCTCTCTCTGGCTTTCCATTGATCACAGCATTGTTTTTGAGCGTATGGTCAGGTCTTTTCACATTTAAATAGAGTCAGGGACATTAGTGTTCATTTGCTTCCCGTTTCACTGTCCCAAATGTCATTCTCTTACTTGTTCTCTGCCTTCCCTCCCGATAGCTTCTTTCACAGAAACTCAGCTGTCTCCTGAGTCCTGTGGCAATAGAAGCGTCCCCATGGTATGTCCCCAGCCGTCACTGCCCTGTCTCAGACTAATCCCCAGCATTGCCTAGCTACTCCAGACAGCCTAGATCCTGCACTGATGGGCACTATGGAATTATACATTTATTTCCCATGGAGTTACTGAGCTCCCGTTATGTGCGAGGCTCTGCTGGTTTCATGAGAAATATAGAAATGAATGTCACAGTCCTGTGTTCAGTGGAGCTTTTGAGAATTGGGGTGGTGGGGCGGTTGGGGTACAGAGGGATTAGCTGCATATACAGGTGATGCAGTGGAATGATTAGAAGAGAAAGAGGGACCAGTGGTATTAAACATTGGGCCAGGCACAAAAGTAGTTAGCTTTACGATTTTACTCATACATTGCTGTGGGATTTCATCTTGTTCCAGTAATTTTGAGTCTATCTGGTCCAAAGAAAAGATTGGAATTAAAAATTCTGTTTCATCATGGTAGACCTCAGAACCTCGCTTGGGTCTGGGAGCAGAGAGCAAGCTGCTAGCTCTGCTACTGTTGGGAAGAGGGAATTCTAAAGGGAAGAGGGACTTTTGCATCCCAGCTACTTAAGGGCCATCTGCTTCTTAGATGGCACTCTGGGACATCATTTGAATACTTAGTCTTCCTGTTCAGCCATGCTGGACCTTGTTTGATAAACGCTTTAAGCAGAGTTTCCTGACAGGCTCTGTTGGAATAGCCTTTGCTCTCCCTCAGGGGGCCTGCTGGTCGCCGTCGGTGTGAATGTTTGTACACAGTCTCTCCCAGAGTGCTCCGCTGCCCTTGTGAGCAGGGAGGGGGTCGGTCCCTTTCCTGACTCTCCCAGTTGCCTGTCTTCATGTAATATCTTATCCAGTGAATGAATTTGCCCAACTCTTGGTGGGATACAACTTGCGAAGGTCGGTTTAAGAAAGGAAGATGACAGAAACTAGATTTTTTTGTTTTGTTAATAGGATTGGGTGTATGTCCTCTTCAAGACTTCTAGGGTGACTTTCTCTTATGGCCCAGTGACTGACCAGCTGTAAAATTAAGGTCCTCAGAGAAGAGTGCTCCTTCAGAAGGCTTTGAAAGCTTCAAGTGATTGTGCCTTGCTGGTAGATAATTGGAGGTTTTCCCACAGCGGCTAGATACTTCCTTGTGAACTGACCCTTGATAAATGAATTTTTACCAAAGTCTTGGCTTCCTTTCGGAGTACCTGTCTTATCAGAACTTTCCCAAGTGTTTAGGAAGGCAGTGTGTTACTGAATTTTAGATAGTAGTGTGGCACGCAGAATTAAATCCTAAACATTAGATCCATAGTTTTTAGAGATCACTAAGTTAATAAAAATCGTAGGAGCCTGTGTTACTTGATTCAGTAGTGTTTCTGTGCTTGTTTGATAATTGGGTTCATTTATCAATCATCAGACTTTGGTGATAAGTATCTGTTTTCATTTTTTAGGAGTAGGGCAAGGGCCATAAAAATGTGGTGAGCTCTGTTGCCATTGAGTTGTTGACTCTGCTCGTTGGTGCCTTGAGGAGAGAGCAATAGATGAGAGGGTGTGAGCTGGTGTTTGTGTGTCTGAGAGCACTTGCTCAGGATCAGTTCTCCCAGAACCTTCCACAATTCGGGTTATACAACCGGACTGGTTTTGTGAACACAGCCCAGTACAGTGCTTGGCTTCTGGTTTCTGGAAAGTCATATGGATGTTTTCCTTCCAGAAAAGTTTGTTGGATAACCCCAGAGAGTCATCTTCATGGCCTGAAAAGGTCAGCAGAGCGTTCCTTTTCAGGCCACGGGCGTGCTGTTGTGCCTGTATGGTGTGTGGCTCCACGAGATTGTAATAAACAGGTGTGCCCATCGTACACCCCTTTCCCCGTTTATACTTCGCATTTTTTCTGCACGTGAGCTCCTGCTTATCATATACTCCTTGAACTCTTACCCCTCCTTCCTCATTTCTTTTCTAAGGGAACTTGGGGCACCGAGCTAGGTCCAGACTGTACATTCAAGTGACTGTGGGGGACCCACTGTGACAGACTGACTACTTCAGAGGAGACGTCTAGCTTTGTCTGTACCATCCTAGGAGTGGTGGTCTGGGGATGGCAATACCATGCCTTTGCCCGGTATCTTGAGGTCACATGGAGACTCTGCTTCATATTGTGGCCGTGTGGCTGACGCTCTGTGCCAGTGTTGAAGTGACCCCTTCCCAGGGCCTGTTACTTGTGTCTTCCCGAAGATTCTGGGACCTGTATAGGGTCCCCCCGGTGTAGTTACAGAGTAGAGCGGTACGAGAAGAGGACACTTGGGGAGAATACTTCTTCCTCTTCTCCACTCTGTTGGCTGTTCTTTAACAAGGGGGAGGACAGGACATCAGCGAGGCTCTTACTGGAGGAGGGGGCTCACTGCAGTAGCAGCGCCAGAACCGTATCCTTACTCCACAGTGCGCGGAACTGGAGGTTTCAGGCTGGTTTAATCATAGTCAGTGAAAGTGCTTTGTAAACTGGAAAGAGGCAAAGAAATGGAGGTGGTTAATGAGTTCCCTTTGGCTAGGCGAATTTCTGGAGCCTGGACTTCCCACTCAGCAGTGGGTTAATAAATATAAAGCATCTAGAGTAGTGGCTGACACCTGGTAAGTGCTATAAAATTATTGGCAATTATTATTCACGAAGTAAGCTATAGCTCTGAATAGATGGTGATGGGGGAAAAAGTACGACCGCCAGCACCTGGAAAACCACGAGGCCTGATTTTAGGGCCTGTGTGCTCATGCAACCAGTCCCTAGACCTGCTTTTTCCTGAGCTCCCGAAGTGTGTGCTCTGCGTTGTGTGCCTTTCATTTTTATGTTCTCCTCGGGGCCTGGTGCAGGGCCAGGGTCCTAAAGGAGTGACCCTGACTGCTGATTGTGGGGGGGACCTCGGCAGCTCTCCTGTGACGCATTTGCTCTGTGTTTCAGCCCTGGGCATTTCCTGCTCGAGAGTTTCTTCGGAAGAAGCTGATTGGGAAGGAAGTCTGTTTCACGATAGAAAACAAGACTCCCCAGGGGCGAGAGTATGGCATGATCTACCTTGGAAAAGGTGAGTAGCAAGGAGGAAAGGATGCATTTCTCTCTGAGTGTAAAGTTCCTCCAGAGGTCAGTTTCCATCTGGTGGAAGGCCAGTATGAGCGCGGGTGGTGGGGGCTGGAGGACAGTTGGCTGCTGACGTAGGTGGAAGTGCTTTGGGCGTGCATGTGTAGAGGCACGTGCCACTCTTGCGTTTCCTCCTTTCCTGCTGGGCCCGCTCTCCTGGCACGGCTTAGGGGTGTGTGGTACAGCACAGCGTTATTCCCCATCGTTAGGCCCAAAGCCCGCGGAACTCAACAGCTGTGTTGCTAGGTCACAGTGCTAATTGAATTGCTATAGATTTCCGATTGTATCTTCTATTTCCTTTATCTATTTGTGGTTTTTCTTTCCATCATGGGGACTCCCTTTAGGAAAGGAAGATTTGTTTAGGGCTTGTGGTTTTTTTGCAAGCCACGTGTTTTGTGATTGAATGGAAACGACGCAGCCCTTGGAATTGTGTGCCTGTTGGTTAGAATCCTGGCTCTCTTCCCTTGTGAACCCTTACGTAACCCTTCACCTTTCTAAGCCCTGGTTACTTTATTTGTAAGGTTAAAAAGATAGTATATGTAAAGAACCTAGCTCTGGCACAGAGTGTGTACTAAGTAAATACATGTATGTGTGCACACATGCCTGTTGTTTAGCTGGGCCAGATGGCTCATGGGATATTAGGTGTTCTGGTCTTTTGGATTAAGTAGAGGGAGAGTAAGCTCGTGGAATGTAGTTTGAACAGAAATAGGACATTGAAAAACTTAGTAGAATGTTCTCCATAAAGTGTAAAACAGTTGTGTTCATCTGAAAGTATTTGGGGAACAGAAAAATTTTTTAAAGTTTCCTGTGATTCTTTGATAACCTTCCAGCTGAGCTGCTTTAGATAGTTCGTTTGACTTGGGTAGTTAGTGTTGGAAGTAAGCAAGTAGAATGGCAGGGTAGAATGGCAAGGCTAACAACATCCTCCTGTGATCCTATTTGTAGATTCTGATTTTAGTTGTAGAGGTCTTAGAAAAGCAAGTTGGCCGTGACCTTGGAGGCATCTTGTCTAATTTACCTGATAGAGAAACACCACCTTTTCCAGCTTCCCAGACACATGGCTATCTGCTTCTTGATAGAATGGGAAGTTATAGAAATACATAGAATCTTTTCAAAAAGAGAAATAGACAAATTTGCCTTTCACCCATAATTCAAAAAACACAGTAGGAAAGGAAACAAACTCTTAAGCATTATTGTTGGATGGTTACTGGTGAGAAGAACATAAGATAAATAGAAGTGCACTGTCTTCAAAATGCAGTTGTTCAAAGATTTCATTACCTAAAAAAATTCCAATTTTATTTTAGCTAGTCAGTCTTCTATTTTTCCAGAAGAGACCTCACTGGACTACAGATAGTTGCAGGCACAGATGTCTCTATAAAGAGCCCATATCTAAGAGTTCTTTTAAATAACCTTGGTCTTCAACAAAAATGGTCAAATTATTTATTTATTTACTTTATGTAAAAAAATTTTTAATTGATTTTAAGTGTGTTTTTCCAGGACCCATCAGCTCCAAGTCAAGTAGTTGTTTCAATCTAGTTGTTTAAAGTTATTTTTAAAAAGTTTATTGTTTTAAACTGACCCAGATTACAGACTGGATATAATTTAGCAGTAACATGTTTAGAATAAAACCTGGCACATAGGATGTTATCAATAAACGTGTAGTGAAAGAATGACTGAAATCACCTACATCTTTCAGTTTTAAAGACTTAAATGGCTTCAACTTTAATATTTTCACTCACATACTTTAACCAACTCTAATGCCAACTCTAATGAAAGGAAACAGTCGCTTAGATCATTAATTAGTATTCAAATATTTACCCTATTTACTCTTTTTATGATGGGGGAGAATGGTAGAATTTGAGACATTGTGGTTAACCTACATGCAGCATAGTAACAAAAGAGGATTAGTCTTCAGACTTTTGGAGAAAATAATAGTTACCCATCTGTTCTTAGGGCCATCCCCAATTGTGAATTGATCAAATTCATAACTTGAAAGTAATAAGCAAGAATCAGATGCTTGCTGTACAAATTCCCTGTTTTCAGTATTCTGTCCACCACATTTTGTTGCTTTCTTTGGGTGGCTGACCCAGGGAAATGTATTTTTCTGCCTTAGAAGGTGCAATCAGAACTCAGTTTTTAGAATCAGGCCTGCCGACGGCCATTGTCAAAGTGCTGTGTGCCAAGGAAATGTCTGAGAGTCACTGGGTGCTGTTGATTGGCTGGTATTATGGCCACTCACCTTGTTTGTACCCCCGCTTCCTTCTTTTCACCCCCTGGCCTCTTGGCCCCTTACTGCTCAACTTTTCCCTTAATTGTTGAATCCTTCCTTTCGACTTTCCATTCTTTGGGGATCCTGTTGCTTTGAAAGAACCAGTGTAATGTTTAGTATTTGCTGATATCACTTAGCTGTGTGTGTCTGGCCTCAGCAGTGACCTCAGTGGAAAGGTTCTTGTGATCCACACTCAGTCTCAGAACCTGAGCGTCCTCTGTGTAAATGTCATTCATCTTTACTTTTCTTGGTAAGGAAAGAGGCTTATAATCTGCCTCTGCAGAAATTTGGGCATGCTGATGGCAAGGCATTTAGTTTGGGTTTGTGCGTGGTGAGTCTACTTGTTATTGTTTGCAGAAGTCGTTGTGTAGTGTACCGATTAGAAACCTGACAGAATTTTTTTCGGTGCTGACTTACCTCTCAGCTAGACTGCTGTGTTTCCGTTTATCTAGGAACTTGTTCTCTGCCATACGAAAGATTTTTATGCAGTGATTCCCTCATAGGTGTCTTCCTTTATCATTTTGGCTGACAAGCAAAGATTTAAGAAAATTTACAGAACCTAAAAGCTTTTCAAATAGCATGGAACTGCAATTAATGTTTCAAGTGTCCAGGTAAAGCTTCATCAGGGTGGGTTTTACATTTAGCTTCATTTTTCTTGCCTGCTGTGAAGGCTGCTGTGTGAGAGATTAGAAATCTAGACACTGTCCCCCGGGTCTCTGTGAGAGCAGGAGAAAGTCTTTTTCAAACGGTGTAGCTTGTCTTGGGTCCTGTTGGAGCAGAGAATAGGGCATCCTGAGAGGAATTGGACTTGCTGGTATAAAATGCGACAGACAATCCTAAACAAATCTGTCTCTGTGATTGTGTGCTGTGTTTCTCATTCCTGTGTCCTTGGAGATTTGCAGACGTTGTTTAATCCTCACAAGAAGCCATCAGGCAGGTCTGTTCCCATTTTATAGGAAAGTAAATGAAGTTGCTGAGAGGTCTCGTCTAAGCTGTAAGAGAAGACTTAGTATTCTGCTCCGGGCTTCTCCGCTCAGGTCAGCGCTCTTTACGCTCTTCTGGGCTGCCACATGTGTCTGGTTTTCTTGTCAGTCTCCAGTAGTTTCTGAGATTGCCTCTGGCCCGGGAGATACACAAGAAAATTAGAAACAAAGTCCTGAGAAAAAGATTTATAGACCTTTGGGTGTTAGAGCCTGGACATTTTGGGCGAAGAGGTTTTCTGAAAAACCCAACACTTGGGTTTTTGGACATTGCTGCCTTTTCCAATTCTCTGGCACCACACTTTCCTCGAAGAGCTAAGGGTGAAAGGGGGCTCCGCTCGAGCTGTTGCCATTGGAGGCAGACTTGAATCTTGTGTTTAATTCCCTTTTTTCCTTCTCAGATACCAATGGGGAAAACATTGCAGAGTCTCTGGTTGCAGAGGGCTTGGCCACCCGCAGAGAAGGCATGAGAGCCAATAAGTAAGTCTTCGTTACTCTTCTGACCCTCTGGCCTCCTTCTGCTCTGCCGTGAGAGTTGGGGTCGCGCAAGGGAGGTCGGGTCAGCTCTGTATTGGCTGCGCTGCGTTTTCATCCTTGTCGCCTGACATTAAATGGGTAGCTTCTGCTGGTCTCTGGCTTTTAGGACATTACTGCCCAGATGTGGGTCATTGTGGGCTAGCAGGTCACTCAGCATTCATCGTGGCATTTGATGTATGTAACTCCTTTAAGAACAGGGTTGGAGACAAGGCAGCTCTGTTCTTCCTAGGAGTCGACAGGCTCTGTCTTAAACCTTAGGTACTGTGTTTCCCTGAAAATAAGACTGGTCTTATATTAATTTTTGCTCCAAAAGGCGCATTAGGGCTTATGTTCAGGGGATGTCATCCTGAAAAATCATGCTAGGGCTTATTTTCCGGTTAGGTCTTATTTTCAGGGAAACACGATGATCAGTTGCAGAGTAGTTACCTTTCCATCCCGAAAGATTCACTGAGCCAGTACTATGTGCCAGGCTGTGTTCTTAGCACTGACAATAGTGCAGTGAACAAACAAGCTTAGCTTCTGCTGACATTTCAGTGGGGGAGACAGACAATAAACCAGCACAAATAGATATACAATATATCATGTACAAGTAACAGTGCAGTGAAAAATAAAATGGAATGACTAAATAGAATTCAAAGCAAAATCTGCTGCTTGGAATCTAGCAAAACTGACAAGGTCTCAATGGTTCTGCTTTAAAGTCAGGGAAAATTTCTCTCTCTCCAAAGCCATTAAGTCAGGTTTGGTCTATGGCTCTGTAGATACTTAATAAGTGGTAGGTAAAAATGGATTTGTTTAGCTAATGGCAGTGTGAACTTACAAGAGATGAGTGTTAGGCATGTAGGCTTTGTAGCCCATGTATCATGTTCAAGTTCACCAGTCTTGGCTCTCAGCAGGATGGATTGCAGCTGGCTTTAATTAACACTTTAGTCTCTGAAAAGTGATATGCGACATCAGTAATTTGGAGGCTAAAGATGCTGTTTAAATCATTAATCCTTGCTATATTATAGCAACTAATATAGCTTAGAAAAGGCTTTGGATAAATATTTGCACAGACTGTACCAATATTGGGGGTGAGCAAAGGCAAAAACGCACTTTGTGCATCTCCTGCTTTCATAGACTTGGGGACCCTCACTCACCATCTACTTGTCCAACTTCAGACTCGTTTGCTGGAGTCTGTAACTGGGGTGTGAGCATGTGGGGATTGGTTGAATTAAGACATGTATCTTAGGTGGTGTTTTTAGAAGCGTGTCATTAAGTTACATCTTAAGGACAGTTGCTGGCATGATAACCATTGTGCTGTGTGTTAGGAATCCAGTTTGCAACCGGAATGAGGAAGTTTTAGAAAGCCCATGGCAGTATCATACCATCTCAATGAAGTAATCTCCCCTGGTCTATCAGTCCTTTTTTTCCTCCAAAGTTATCTTAAAGCCCCCTTTTCTCAGTTTCTATGTTGGCTTCTATCTCTGGAGCTGCATTTCCCCATTGGATTCTGGCTACTTCGGATTCCTGAGGATGTGATTTTCTTCTGTTGTGGGGAGTGGGGAAGAGAGTTACTGAAGACTTCTGGTTTGAGAAATTGTAGGGCAGGGATCCTTACTTAGTCATTGCTACCTATCAAGGTGGGAGATTCAATGTATGCACATCGCCATTGATGGAACCAAGTATTGAGATCGTGGAGAGGCCATGTGGCTCCCTGCTCAGTTCTTGGCTCAGATATGTGTGTGTGTGAGAGAAGAGCAGAGCCATTTCTAGTGGTTTTTTTGGTTTTGTTTATCTGCTGACTTGCTGGCTACTCTAGTATGCAGTTTGGTTTTCTGCCTGATGAAGAAGGAGTCTAACATTTTCAAATTGCTTTGCCTTAGCTGGCCTTTTTGAATGTGCAAGTAATTTTGGGGTGACGTTATCTGCAATAACAAACAGTATTTGCTCTGCATTCCCCAACCCTGGTCTGTAGACGACAGGGAGCAAGGGTGGTTCTCACCTTCCCTGCACTGTGTCCTGCTGAGCTCTGCCTGGATTCCAGTTCCAGAATCAGGTAGTTAAATGAAGCTGTACCCTCCAGAGCTGCTTCCCTCTGAGCTACCAACTCGTTCTCTTGTAGTCACTGCTGGTGGGAATACTGAGATGTGTGTTCTTGGATCTTCTCATTAAATGCTCTTAAGACTGAATCTGTTGTTTGAGGGAACAAATCTGGAATCTAGAAGTTGCACTCATGGTGGTTTTCTGGTTGTAGGCTTGCATCTGAAGTTATTGATCTGCAACAAATGCTTTGGTCTCTTCAAAGAGGGAAGATGCTGAAGAAACCCAGAGTCAAAGAAGAGCCCGAGATTTCTGTTGTGAACTCATTCACTAACCATGCGTTTTGATTTTTCACTTCCCAGTCCTGAGCAGAACCGGCTTTCGGAATGTGAGGAGCAAGCGAAGGCCGCTAAGAAAGGGACGTGGAGTGAGGGGAACGGTTCTCACACCGTCCGGGACCTCAAGTACACCATTGAGAACCCACGGCACTTCGTGGACTCACACCACCAGAAGCCCGTCAACGGTGAGGCTGGCGGGCACAGACACATGGTCTCAGGGTGACTTCTGCCCGTGTGCTCGTGAACTTCTTGGTCATGGAACCTCTCCTGCTTATTTAGTATCCACGGGGAATTGTAAAGTGTAGACCATCACGTGGTTATTTGGGAAGGGAACTTGAATCCAGTTCGCGTGGGTCCCATCAGATGTAGTTTGGAGAGGTTAGTCCTTTGCTGGTATAGGGTGGTAAATTGCTGGTATCTTTGCACATTGAGGATCTTCCTGTTTTCTAAAAGAAGGCCACTTAAGTACCATCTCTCACACACACACACACACACACACACACACACACACACACACCCATATAGTTCTGGCCCTACTTTGAGATCTTGTTAACACTGACTCAGTAAAATAAAATGATGATCAATCTTGACTTGTTATGAATTATTATTTGCTGGGCACCTGGTATTAAGGCGAGCAACTTACCTTACTGATCACAAAGTTTTAGGTATGAGCCATGAGGTCCCAGATGTTCAAAAGACGTAGAAGTCGTCCCAATCTTTGTTCCCCAGGAGTAGTTCATGGAAGAGTGTGCTGGGTGAGCACTGATGAGCTGCCAGCCCTTCATCACTTCTCAGAGGGAGGCTTTCCTGAGGGGCTGGGGGGAGAGGAACTGCGTCCAGTGCAGGTGGATTAGGCATTGTTGATTCCTGGCATGAGTTTTGCTACTGGCTTAGGCTGTTCATTCTGTTGTGCAGCTATCATCGAGCACGTGCGAGATGGCAGTGTGGTCAGGGCCCTGCTCCTCCCCGACTACTACCTGGTTACCGTCATGCTGTCGGGGATCAAGGTCAGACCATCCGCGGGGCTGCGCGTGGGGTTCGGCTTGTGAAGGGGTCAATCCCAGGTGGGCTTTTCTGCTTGGGGACCTCAGACCCACTGTTTCTTCTGGCATGGGCCATGAACATTGGCTAGAGTACTTTAAACTTGGCAGTGGGACAATTCTCACTAGATCAAGTACGATTTTGTAATGCTTGAAGTATGCAGGGTCTGTTTGGAGTGGGCTGTGCAGAGAGATTGTTGAAACCCGGAAAGGGGGGCGGGACGGCTCTGAAATCTTAATGTGTAAAATATCCATTTTGATGAAACAAATACCAGGCATTTAAAGCTAGGCGCTGGTCAATCTTTTCATGGCAAGGGGTCATTTTCCTGTAATTAAAATTGTTCTCCCCGTGACATCGTGAGTGTTATTTGCCTTACCAAGAAGTCTGAGATGATGAGGCTGTTTCCAGTTACTTTTTACCAGTATACTTTCAGAAGGTTTAGAAGCCCTGACCTGAGACTTTCCCCAGCGTACTTTTGTACTTTTTGGATGGTGCAGTCTGGTGGGAGTGGGTCGAGCTGCATATCTAAGCTGCATTACTAAGCTGCATCACTCACCCGTTTGCCTTTGCTATATAGTGCCCAACTTTTCGACGAGAAGCAGATGGCAGTGAAACACCAGAGCCTTTTGCTGCAGAAGCCAAATTTTTCACCGAGTCTCGACTGCTTCAGAGGGATGTTCAGATCATTTTGGAGAGCTGCCACAACCAGAACATTCTGGGTACCATCCTTCATCCAGTGAGTGGTGCCCTGCACACTGGGCTATGTCGGGTTGGGGGCCCATTTGGGGTTTGACGAGCTATCCTGTGCTTCTCTTCTTTCTCTATTTAAGAGCCATTTAAATATCTTGGAAGGATTATCATCTGATTTTTTAGACATTTTCAAGGGAGGTATCAGTTATCTGATAGAATTGGACAAATCTTTGCAACTTCTCACTTTTAGAAAATAAATCTCAAATGTTACAGGGTCTAAAGGGAAGAGGAACTTTTAGCACTGATTTTCCCAAGTGTTGGTCCTAGAGGTCTTGTGCATAGGAAAGGGGGAGGTTGCTACATTGGTTAGAAGTGGCATTGAGACTTGCAGAATAGGATTGGTGAGTTTGGATATAGATCTGGAAGTTACGTATTAGGAGAACTGGTAGAACTGTGATGAAGAAATCGTTCTATGGAGAAATTGCTTTGTAAATGCCAGGTCTTATCCAGTTTACTCCTAACTCTGCTTTTGAGCAGGAAATAGGTTCTTTATGTTTTGACTATCAGGAGTTGTACCCTACAGTATACTGTGGTCATTTCCCACTGGAAATGACCTTGTTTTTTAATACGGGAGTTCAAGTGGATTTTCATTATTACAACCTATATCCAATACAGAGTAAACAACTGCTATTTTTTGGCTAGAGAATTCTTCCATTATGGCAGTTGGGGAAGGCTGGGAGGCTTGGTTTGCAGCGTGCCAAGGTCATGTCTGATTCTGCTGGAGTGCTAACTGTCTGCCCGGGCCCTGCCAGATGGCTCTGTGTCACAGCAGAATATGAATTGTAATTCGCTGGGCAAAATGCAGCTTAAGTTATTCCCTTACTCAGCTCGTTCTTCAGCTTTCCCCTTATGAAAGGCGGACTAAGTGCTGATCTTCAGGAAGGGAATAATAAGGTGTAATCTCCACTAAAGATTAACATCCTCCTCTGCCCACAAGAAAAGCTATTGAAAAGTCAATTCCATTCAGTGCCACTAACATTTATCCTATTCCTATTAAGTGAGAGCTACTGTGCTGTGTTGTGAGGGTACGAAGCCAAGGGTGTTGAGAGGAGTCCAGAGTGGCGTCTCTCGTCTTACGGCTGGTTTCTTAATGAAAGAAATGGCTCTGCTACTTTTTTTTTGGTTTTATTTTTGAATAAACTACAGACCAGCTTGTGGCTGTGTTAATTGCATCGGAGTTCTAGAGAAATGGATTCTCTTGCCATAGAATCTAATCTCTGCCTGCCCTCTCATGTGCCTTGTTTTTCAGAATGGCAACATCACAGAGCTCCTCCTGAAGGAAGGTTTTGCACGCTGTGTGGACTGGTCGATTGCAGTGTACACTCGGGGTGCAGAAAAGCTGAGGGCAGCTGAGAGGTAAGGTTTTTCAGGGAAGCCTTCCAGCCAAGGATCTTGTAAAAGATCTTTAGGGGAAGAAATCTAGTGATCCTTTCTCACCCATCTATGTGAGTGTCTGTTTTATGTCAGTAAAGGATTCGGGAAATTCCAAGAGGCTAGGATCTCACAGGAGTGGCTTACTTGTAAGTCTCGAGGTTCAGTCAAATTCGGGGCTGTCCAGTAAGGACCTAGACTTTCATTCAGACATCGTTCTTTACTTGATTTGCTTTTTTCATGTTTTCAGGTCATTTTTTTCCCAAGCCTCATTTCTCACTTAAATTGGGGGTTTTAGGCATTTGGGATGAAATAAACTTGAGTCTCATTGAGGATGATGAAATCTCTTACCAGTTACTGCCAAACAGGCAGGCTGGAGCCAGGAGTATGTTGGAAAGACAGAGCCTAACGGCCCAAAACAGGACTGTCAGTGCTATCGTGAGGCGTAATGCCCTAATTTATTTGAAAGTATGTTTTAGTTCTAAATACTAATGCAACTGTGAGGTGCTGTTGTCATGTTTTTGGTTAGGTGCCTTATGGTTAAAGCAGATGTAGAAATAACCGATTTCCAGAAAAAATGATAGTGGATATTCTAAAAATTGGTGGTGATTTCAAGTGTCAAGGTCAAGTATTTCCAGGTGTAGGTGAACCCCATTCATTTGATGGCGTAAATGGGAGAAAACGAAACAGGTCGCAAGAGCAAATGAATGGAGATGGGCAAGTCCCAGCCCCCACATCCCAGGATGCATTTAGGCGGAAGACCACCGACCACTGATGACAATGTTTCACTCTCGTGGCTTATTGTGTGGCTTATTTCAGAATCATAAAATTATAATGGTCTTGATAATGTGATGTTTTGCCTTTGAGGCACATAGCTAAGAGATGTGCAACAACATGAATTTAATGACTGTCGTCTTCGTCCCATTTCTTAGGTCTTTTACATCCTTCTATACCCGTAAGCCGAAATACTTGCAACTAGTTGTAATGGTAGATTTTAATCTGGGGTATTTGATATGGCATGTCTGACAAAGGTAGACTGTCTGATTAAGAAAAATACAATGATTATAATTGATACGGGGGCTGTTTTTTCCTACATGTTTTGGATAAAGAAGACAGTATAAAGAAAACTCTTGTCAGATTTTTCTCAAGAGTAATTTCATGAGAAATGGATGACTCAAAGCATTATCCCAACTAAATTCCCATTTGCAGCAAGCTGTACAACAGGAAGCAGGGTGTGTGTCTGGAGTAGAACATGATGTATTTCTTTGCTGTGTAATTTTGATATCTTGCATTGAAGATCAAGAAAACCTAGCTTTATTGGAGAAAGATATGCCTCTTAAATTTTGGCCTTCTGTCAGCAGAATGATAAGTGTAATAGTTGTAAATCTGCTTGACGCTCTATAATAAACTGAACCGAACTTTTCAAAGAAAACTACAATGATTATATAAAAGTTGTGTTAGTCTTTATGTTCCACAGTTAAATTCAAAAGGTACAGTACTCTTCTCAAGTGTTCCAAATACCTCTGATTGTTCTGTGATACTCATTTTTGTTGTTGTTCAGAAAATCCTGTAAGTCTATTATTCTAAATTATTATTTTGGTTGATTGCATTCTTTAAGTTCCCGCCTCTGTCTGAAGAAAGTGAGTACAATGACAGCAGTATCTACATGTTTCATAACATCTATAGGAGATTCTATGGATTTTTCAGAGAGTACTCATCATTGTCAAACATGTTTAGACCAAAGAATGCAACCATATTTTGATAATGTGATTATTTGCTGTTCTGCATGCTCTGTTCAGCTTGCTTGCGTTGTTGGTAAATCCCTACTGAAGTACTTTGTGTATTTCACAACTACTACACGCAGCTATGTCTTTCTCTCATTTTAGTTCTTCTTTTTTAAAGGGTTGCAATACTGTTTTCAGAAATAGTAGTTCCTTTCCCCTGCACATGCAGCGCTTGTTTGTAAATACTTGAGATAGCTGTTCATTGATTTTCTTTTTTCAATCTTTGCACATATTTCATTTACTTCTCTTAGTCTGAGTCAAAAAAATATCTACTGGGCTTAGTACTTTAAAAAATTTCTGCTAACCTGATTTTTAAACTTTTGTCAGTTAACTTCTATTGGAGTTTTGTCCGTTTTTCTTAAGTCTTTTGATGCACCACAGTGACGATTTTGTTTTTGTTCTCCATGTACGATTTGGGTAGCTGATAACCTATTCAAAATTCAAATGGAAATTGAAGCAGGCCTATGTTTTACAAAAATACGCTCTATGTTTAGTGTATGTATTCTTCCCATTTAAAAGAGCGCTTGCTCTGTGTTTGCATTCCGGTGCCACTTTGTCCAGTTCGTCACTCAGGAGATACTGGATAAGCCAAAGAGCTAATTATCAAGGCAGACTTGTTCTGTCCAGGCTCAAAAAATTGCCCACCTAGTCCCAGCCTCCCAGCCGTGGGTTTATAGTGTATATGCCTCATGGATCGTGGATCGTTATAGCTGCTTATACACTTTCTCTTGTGGCTGTCACATTTTGTTCTGGTTGGTCTTTCTCCTGGGTGCCTTGTCTGTGAGGTAGGGTAGGATTGATGCTGTACTGTTTGCTCCCAGGGTGATGGCGGATTTGCTTCGCTGACCTAGTCTGTCTGAATGATTTGCATCCTTGCTTTGTTGTCAGGTTTGCCAAGGAACGCAGGCTGAGAATGTGGAGAGACTATGTGGCTCCCACTGCTAACTTGGACCAAAAGGACAAGCAGTTTGTTGCCAAGGTGAGTCGTTCTCAGCATCTTGGGAGGCCCAGGGAAGGTTGTCAGGCTACTGACAATCAAGAGCCGAAGCATTTCTATTTGAAGGCAAGCCGGTGGGGGGGGGTAGGGGGGTGGGGGGTGGGGGCGTGCGTGTGTGTGTTTGCATGCATGTGTGTGTTTATTGTAGGGGACTCAGACACCATGAGAAGTTCAATATCTCTTTTTGTAAGTTTGTATAACTTCCTTAGAAGTTCACCGGTTAAAGTTGTGGACATTGTCACCTTGAAATGGCTCTCATATTTTAGGGTTTTTTGTTTTTTGTCTGCTTAGCAAATGGCATTGTCTTAGGTTTCCTGTGCCCAAGTGTATATATGACCTTAAGTTTCTTTTCTTCTGTTTTGGGACTCTTGTGGTTTTAAATTTTTCCTAATGTGACGTTGTTTTCTGAGAGCTCTCCATTGCTGTGTCCTGGGATAGATTTCTTTGACAAGAACTAGAGCCACTGAATAAATAGATTGTTTGGTTTTAGCAGCAGTGCTATATAAAAGTGTTTTTTCTTAGTTATAGGGTTTGGTACCTTGAGAAGTAGACCTGTTCTCCTTACTTTCCCAAAGTGCTGCACTGTTTTTCAACCTATTTTTATATTTGACAAGAGATGCTGGAAGATTTGTCTTTATGGGCCAGAAGTGGTTAAATTATTCATATCGCAGTATTGCGAGTTGGTCTTCTGAAATGTCACCTAACAGTTGAAGATGGAAAGACACTAGGTGGCACTATGAGCCTGGAAAATCCTGGATAAAGCTACTCCTTTATCTTAGCATGGTAAAATTTTAACAGTCCAAAGAATTGCCCAAATTTCTTCAGGGTGTGTGTGTGGGTGTGTGTGTGTGTGTGTGTGGTGTGTGTGTGGTGTGTGGTGTGTGTGTGTGGTGTGTGTGTGTGTGGTGTGTGTGTGTGTGTGGTGTGCGGTGTGTGGTGTGTGGTGTGCTTTGCCCGAAGCAGAGTGCTCAAGTAGCCGCTTTCCCTCTTGTCCTTAGGAGGTGGTCTCCAGACAGTGGTTGGTTTACCTAGTATCACTGTGCCTTTTAGTGGACCTCACTGGGAATAGTCCCTGGTTGGACACTCCCCTGTGCATCTCTCCAGTCTGACGCAGACCATAGTGGATCCCCACTTCCTTTCTGTGTGAGGACTCTGCTAACTTGGAAAGAAACTTGGACGTAGCTGTTCCACCTAATTAGAACTTCCTTGGTTGTACTTCTGTTTCCTGTAATCTGGTCTGTTGGAGGACTGTAGCTCCACAGGGAAGGGATGATCCTTCATTCAACAAGGAAGGCGGGCCTTCCATTTTCACCAGCATCACTTGGAGGGTCTGTGATATTAGTGATGCAGATGAGGCTTGGGAGGGGCCCATTATTCTGTACTGTCCTTGCCAGCCCCTCCTCGGTTGAAACCAAGTTGGTAGAGAAATCTAGATTCTGAGGGTTTGGGGCCTTTGCCAAAGAAAGAAATTCAAAAGATGTGGTGATTGAGTTACTAGCATTGCATTTATCTTAAAAATGACTTTATTGGTAACTAGAAAAGGGAGAGCTGGCTCTAGGAACATTTCCTGCATTGTTAAAATCCAGAATCTCAGGATCTGGTTTTTGTTTTCTGTCTTTTCTGTTTAGTTTTAAAACAGGGTGAGGCTATCTTCATTATGACGTTTTATTCATACCAATGCCAGAATAAAGGATTGCTTCCAAAAACCATTTGAGGATTATGAGGAATAACCATTCTCCTGGAGTATCTTAAACATAAATTAGGTCATTTGGTATAGGCCTGCTTAGAGACTAGAGAGAAAAATGTATTTGTAGGTAGGTAAACGGTTTTAAAACTTTTTGATTTTTGAAATTCTTCAGCATTCTTTTTGTTTTTAAAGCAAAAAAGCATAGAAAGGAGAAGAAAAAACACTTTATTACATGGAACTACTATGACACAGCTTTTTCTCTTTCTAGACAAAGTTGATCATACTGCCCGTTGCAGGGGTTGGCAAACTGTGGCTGGTGGGTCAAATCTTGTTTGTGTATAGTCTTGTGAGCTAAGAATGGATTTTACATAGAAAAAAAATATTTTGTGACACATGAAAATTACATGAAATCCAATTTCAGTGTCATGAATAAATTGGAACGTAGCCACCACGTCTGTTCATTTCTATATTGTCCATAGCGGTTTTCATGATACAGTGGCAGAGGCGAGTAGTTGTGAGAGATACGGCCTGCAAAGTCTAAAATATTTGCTCCCTAGCCCTTTACAGAAAAGTTTGCTGAACCTTGATCTATACCAGTCCTACTCAAAATGCCTTGATATGATATAAGGCACTGCTTCTTTCATCAATGTAAATCAAGGCATTGCTTCTTTCATCAAGAAAAGCTTGCTACAGAAAAAGTGGCAGCAGTGTTCTCAGTGATGTTGTTGATTTATGTTCTGATACAAGCTCCTTATCTCATTGCAGACTGGTACCTACTTTCAAGTAGTACTGCTCTTTTTTCTTTTGTATATAATTTTTAAGTTTGTTAAGTTTTTATTTTTAATATATAAACATTTAAAGAACTCTGTGGGCTTATTAAGAAACGAACTAGTCCGTTTTCCCTCTCCCTTCAGACAGCCATTTTTAACTCTTGCTAATCCATATCTTTGAATAAAATGTTTATATTGTTCTAAGTTTTTCAGTTTTAGGCATAATAACCCCTTTCCTTCACCCCTTGGAAGATGAGGGTGTAGTTTTTTCACTCATGTGCACGTATTCACATATTACCCAATCCTTCCAATAGGACTATATCATAATTCTGGTTTGGTTAATATTTAAAGTTTAGTTTGTAAAGGCTAATCACCATTGAGCCATGTAACATATTATGAGTACTTTTCATTTCCTGCACAGTTTTTTGTTTTACCTGGAGTTAATAATTTTTTTAATTGATATATATTTTTTACATATGGATTAATTTAACCCCCACACTCTACTTGTTTAAATTTTCTCATAAGACATCGATTCAGTCTGTTAACTTTATTTTTTCAACAGTACTTTCCAGGAGTCTTGTCACCTGTACCAGTCTAGACTAGTTTTTCTTTTACCCTCTTATAGAGCTGTCATGTTTGGATTTCTTCACCATTTTCTTGTGGTTTTGTGTGCCTTATCTCTGGGTTGTAACTATGTTTGCTGGGTCCCATGGCTGCTGCTTTATGATTTACTACTTTATTTTGATAGCACAGATTCTCTAGCTTCTTCGGAAAAGAGTGTTTGGTAGGTAAATATTTTGAGACCTTTCATGTCTTTTTTATAATTACAATTGATTGATAGTATAGCTGGGTATAGAATTTTGTTAGAAGTTATTTTTGTTCAGAATTGTGAAGGCATTGCTCCACAGTCATTTAGCTATTGGCGATTTTTTTCTTGTTTTTTAGAGGTTTTAAACCATTCTGATTCCTCATTTTTATATAATTTTTCTTTCTGCAAGCTCTTAGCAAATTCTTTTTTACCCTGAAATTTCATAATGATGCATTTGTTTTATCCAGGTGTGGACATATTATGCTTTAATTTTTAATCCTTTATGTCTGGGAATTTCAACTGTTTCGTTGTTGATTTCCATCTAGTTTCTCTGCTCTCTATTTTCTAGAACTCCTATTGGAATGTTTGACTTTGTGGACTGGTCTTCTAATTTTTTTCCTCTCATTTTCCATCTCTTTGTCTTTTGTTAATTTCTAGATTTCTTCATAGCCCTTCAGTTATTTCACTTATGATACTGTATTTTCATTTCTAAGAGCTTTTTTTCTCTGAATGTTTTTCTTATTACTATTTTCTAAAAAAAATAACATCTAGTACTTGTTTCAGAGATGAATATCATCTATTAGCTTTCTAGAATTTATTATAATCTTTTGAAAATTTTCTTTTCCCTGCGTAGTCTGTGTTCTCCAAGTTATTTTCAATTCTCTTTGGTTATTTTGGTCCCTTATTTTTTATCTTAGAGGCTTTCCTCAGCTGTCTGGTGATCCTTGGTTGTTTGTCTTATTTAAGTATGGGGTATTGAACACTGGGTTAGAAGCAATAAATTTATGTGTGGGATTTAGTGTATACATCTTGAAACCCAGGTGATTCTTACATAAGTTATAAACCAATCCTAGTTTTTGGTCCCATTTTCATTCCCACTTGAGACTACCGATTTGGCATTTTCTTAGTCTTGATGGTTGAGGGAAGTCTGCAGTATAAATCAGATTGGTTATTGTGTTTTCTCACCACTAGCTCAGGATTTAGCTTTTGTGAGTCTGTGGAGACTCTTACCACTCATACATCTGCTTTCTAGCTTCCAAAGTTTTATTGCTGTATTCTTTTCTCCCATTAATCTTTGTCCTTTTGGGTTTATGGCAAAAAAAATAAAATAAATGCCTTTATTTTGTTTAGAGGTGTTTAAGGAGGGAACCAAAAAGTAAATGTTTGCTCTTGCTTTAGTTTGTTCATAATGTTCTCCATTTATTTAACCAATCCCCAACAGGTTGATATTCATATAGTTTATAATTTTTCCATTATTTAAAAAATGGAATAAATCGCTATGTAAATGGTAATTACCTCCTTTGGAATGTTTTGGAGCATATTTGCCAAATAGCTCTCCAGCAGTGTTAACCAGTGTATACACCCCTATGTGTGTTCCTTTTCTAATATGTGGTAGAACAGAGGTAGGTCAACTTTTCCTCAAAGGGCCATATAGTAAATATTTTAGGCTTTGGGGCATATAGTATCTGTTGCAACTACTCAACTCTGCCACCATAGCTAATAAACAGCTATAGACAATATGTGAGTGAATGCGCATGGCTGTGTTCCAATAAAACTTTATTTACAATAGTAAGCAGTGGGTTGGATGGCCCTTGGACCATAGTTTGTCATCCCCTGTTGTAGAACATGTGCAATCAGCATTAAATTTAAAAGGAAAAAATGATCCATGCTTCTTTTCATAACCTGAAACGCAACTGCAGTTTTGTAGTTGTTTTACCTGATTTAAAATGTCTGTTAATGCCAAGGAAACCTAAAAAGGTCCTCAGATGCCCTAGGCCTTCATGAACACAGTCTGACAGTCCTAACAGGTTTTTGCTGAAGGACTATAAGGGCTGAACAAACAGTGGTTCTCTCTTCAGCAGTCACCCTGTCTCCTAGTAACGAATTGCACAGGGAACAGCTAAGTAGTCTGAAAATCCCACAAAAGGTGACCTGTGAACTCTTTAACTGGGTGCCTCTGGGACACTACAGGTGACTTCTGGAACGAATGCCAAGAGTCTCACGCCTGTTCTCTCGGTCCGGTCCGTGTAGCCTGCTGAAAGACTGGTTTCCATTCTCGGTTTGAGCAGCTTCCCTTCTTAAAGGAAGGAAATGCAAGGGAGGGCTCTCCTTGTCTCTCTAGGTTAGCGGAGAAGCATGTTCCCTTCACAGTGATTAGCTGAGCCTGCTTGAGACTTTTGGGCCTGTCGTGGCTTGCCAGTTTCCTGCCTGCCTTCCCTGTGGCGTTTTCGCTGATCTGTGCTGTTTGTAGCCATATGGTCCCCTGAGCACGTGGCTTGGCTTCCCTGTCCCTGCTGCTGGATGCTTGGGCCCCCAAATAACACTGGGGGGGTGGGGAGGTGAGGAGTGGCAGCATGTCCACAGGAGGCGGAGTCTTCTCACCGCCCTGCCTGGTTTGAAGCCTGGAGCTAGGTTCTCTGTACCAACTGATTGCTTAAACAAACCGAGCCCTGAAAGAGGTGCTTTGAGAATATTCAAAAGAACAGGAAGTGGTTTCTGCTTTCAAGGAGCTTACCCTCAAGGGATCTGTCTGAGATTATCCTAAGTAGTTAACTCCGTTATTGGTGGCCCTGTCCAGTTTGGGAGGTCAGGTTATATAAGCAGCCATGGATACTGTAGAGTGTAGTACTTACTTGGTTTGGCTCTGATTATTTTTTGCTGTGCTTCCAGTCATAGCTTTGTTCATTATCATGTTTCTATGAGATGGTTTTTAAGCAGGGAGACTTAATATTTCTTAATATACTTCTTAATATTTTTGGCATTATGGAGACTTTTCCATTATAGTCCCATTTGGTGATGTGGAGAGAACAGAAAAATACTAGTTGCTTCCTTGAGTTTTGTCATCGGGCTTTTATATGAAAGTTTCGGGGATGGTCTGGCTAGGGAGGTGGCCTCTGTTGCACCAAAGAGATCAAGACTTGGTTTGTAGCTTAAGTCAGCATACTGATTGCTGATAAGAAAATGATTGAATTAGAAAAGATTTGTAAAAACCATTGCTTACCTGGCTTTCTAAATCGCGACTTTGTTTTTTAGAACAGTTTCAAGTTTATAGAAAAATGGGCAGATAGCACACAGAGTTCCCACATTATAGCCTCCCCGTCCCAGTTTCCCCTGTTATTACCTCACATGACTGTGGCACATTGATTATAAGTAATGTACCAATATTAATATGTTGCTGTCAACTAAAGCCCACACTTTAGTCAGATTTGTTTAGTTTTTCTCTAGTGTCTCTTTTGTGTTCCAGAATCTTACCCACAACAGCACGCTAAATTTAGTTGTCATGTTTCATCAGGCTCCTCTTGGCTATGGCAGTTTCTCAGACTTTCTTTGCTTTTGATGACCTTGACAGTTTTGAGGAGTACTGGTTGGGTATTTTGTAGGATGCCGCTCTATGGGAATTTGTCTGCTGTCTGGCTTCCTTTGAAGTACCTATTATAGTGTCCAGTCTGTTGGATCATGCTTAGGTGCCTAGAGGTATTTGTATCAGGGAATTGTTGTGCTTAGTATTTTGTCAAGGTTGCAGGGTGCCAGCTGTACTTTTCTAGGGAGTGGGGAAGGCACTGTGTAGCGACTCCAGGCTGTTGTTGTAGTAGTTGTGGTATGTTCCTTATTTCACCTACTTTGGTGTTGCTTCGGTAGTGTTCGCAGGATTCGCTTTGGGGAGAATACGCATAGCATACAACCTTAGGGAGCAGGAGAAACAGCTGGAAGGCGTGTGTTCAGAGAATAGAGAGGATGCTTGGTGTCCCGTGCCCAGTGGGCCCATCAAGGACACTCCCGGAGAAGCCCCTTTTGGGCTGCTGGTCCTCTTGTTTCTATCTGGTTCTGATAAGTTAGCTCTGGGAGTACTGGTAGTTGTGTCTGGAGAGCTATCTGGAGGGTCTCTGTAGCTCAGGGGCTGTTGTAGGATCTTCTGGTTCATTTTATATGCACGGCAGGGTTTTTAGAAGCTGAGCAGCAGCCGCTCTTCGCCACCCAGTGGGCACTGTGGATGGACTCTGCAGATGGGTAGTATGGCAGAAGGCCAGGGACGGGGATGGATGTCCCCTGCCCCTGACGGCACTCTGCACTTCTCTTGACTTGTGGCAGCCCTCAGCCTACACTCGTCATCATTAAACCACTCATTTTTCCTTTCACAGTTGGGCTTTAGGAGATAGGGAGGGAAGTGGATTTATGGCATGTGTTTCGAGTCCAGCTAGTGACTTTTTGCAGTGTAGATTTCTGCTCCTGTGCCTTGGGTGAATTCCTGGAGTGTGTGGTATGGTGGGTGTGTGTGGGGGTGGATTGAGTAGGAATCTGTGGCTTGTAGAGAAAGTGAGCGATGTGGGCCTACTTAGAAACATCCTGATGAAAAACACCATACGAAATAGCGCTGTTATAAATGTGGTGCTGTAACCGTGCTGCTGAGCAGGCTTTGGGTAGTAACCCACTCTGCATTTTACTTATTGCACAGTACGTGCTTAGAACCACTATTTTATTGCCACTTCCATTTCTCAGCTCCGGCGCTGCTTGTACTCGGACAGTAATGACACAATTTACAGAGGAATAAAAAGTCATAAATCCCCCTTAAATACACACACACGGACACACACATATGCACTCACCACGCACCCCTTCACCAGAAAGCCAAACCTCGTTAGTTGGCAGCATTAGGGTGTGCAGTTCTTGAAGAGGAGGTTTCTAATCAAGGAGATACCGAGCAGAGGCTGCTGCTGAGGCCTGAAATTTACAGCTCCAAGAATCCATTCGCTGCTGCTGCTGCTGCTGCTGCTGCGAACGCATTACAGGAGTGACGAATACCAGTGACTTGTCACAGGGGTATGCTTAGATCTTCACGTTCTGTAATCAGGGGGTGAAGGTGTGAGCACTGTGATATTTCCCTGGTTTCATTCCTGTCTGAGCGTGACTAGGGAATGGAGAGTGTCTAGCTATTTCTCATGTCTCGATTATAGGAATTTCCCTGTTTTTAGCAATTGACAATGTAATAAGCTAATTTCGGTATGAGAGAAATATGGAGTTCTGTCCATCATTGAGACTTAGGAACTACTGTGATGTGTGTGCATTTGAGATGCCTGATGATTACTCCATTATCCCTCGGGCAGTGGTCCTGTCCTTCCGAGGGAGGAGTAGTACTGATTTGCTTTACTAGCTATTTTGCTTGGTGTGGCTCTGTGGAACTTTTCCTTCTCTTTGGTTTGAAGGGGGGAATAGCAGAATAATAGCACGTATCATGGATACCTTGCCCTTGGAGTGGTCTGTCATCCAATTTCTAATTCTTTTACTTGGCATTTTAAAGGACAGGGAAACCATCTTTGATCTGTGTTGGTCAGTTGTCCAGGCCACTGTTGGTGTCTTTAGGTAATGAAAGGGAGATTCTATTACGATGGGCATTTTTAGCATTAGTGTCTAGATGGTCATGGGAGTAAGATGCATGCGTTTTCATTGTTACTGAATCTTTATTTGCTTATATCTTCAGGGCTGTTTTTAAGTTCTACACTCATGGGCATGTTTTTGTGATTGGCTGACATAAGGGGCTCTTTGATTTTGAGGGTCCTATGCCCTTTGGTAACCGTAACCCATTTACCTCAGTAACCAGCCCTGACCTTGACGTCGTCCTGGTGTGACCACAGAGCATGCTTTTGATTACTCTTGGACTTCACCATGTTTTTCTGGCCAGGGGAGTTTTGGGTTCTGGCTGTTTGGATTTCAATGTTTAGCCTTTGTGATTCTCAGGTCTGTCAGAAAGGTTATAGGAGAATGGCTGTGGTTATTTGAGACTAGCTTTTTGCTGTTAATTTTATGTATAGTGGAAAATTAGAAAGGGGGTAGGGGGAGAACAAAGAGGGTAAAGGGGGTCAAATATATGGTAACAGAAGGAAACTAGACTTTGGGAGGTGAGCACACATTAAGTATATACAGATATCTTATATAATGTTATCAACCAATGTTACACCTATAAATTTAATTAAAAATCTCCCCCTCCTCCTAATCTACCCAGTTGCCTCTCAGACTTTCATTACTGTTTCGGTCGCTGGCCTGGCTTTCTGGTTTCCATGGCTTCCATTACTAATGGTGGTAAAACCCGGGGATGTCCCGCATCTACCAGCCATAGTCGGTCCTCTGCGGACTCTCAGCTCGACTCCAACCATCATCTTGCTTTTCTCATCCATTCTGTTCGATGGCACTTTCCTCTTGCTATTTAGCCGATCATGTTACATTTCTCAATTGTTTTTGCTTTTTGCTGTTTCTCCAGATTGGCCGTTAAGTCACTCATTTTGGTGTGTGGTTGGCTGGTTCTTTGGAAAACGGTAGAGGGTAGCCATGTTTGGAGGAGTCCGCAAGTAAATGGATATATTTGTTCTCAAAGATCTGAAGGCTTCCAGGGAATAGTTAACAAGGGCTCTTTTATCCATAGCACAGGAGAGGCCAGCTCCTTTTGTTTCAGGCATAAAAGAGGAGGGAAATTTTGGGAGTCTACCCTTCCTGTGGGAGCTGACCCTGTGGTTGGTTTGGCTGCCTGTCGAATCCTGATGGGGCCTGATTGAAGCCTAGAAGAGTTGGTTTTGATTCTGTAGATGATAGCTACCTTGTAGCAAAATGTTGCGTGCAAATTAAAAAAGAAAAAGAAAAAGAAACAGCTATGTAACAGCAGGCTCTGAATATAATTGGGTGAATTGCAGACTGTTGGCTGAATTATGGGTTCTGGTGATCACCCTGATGAGGACCTAGCCTGGGGTCAGTGGAATTCTGGGTCCCTCAGTGGAGTGTTCTGATAACCTCCACAGAGGATGAGTAGTTGTGCTTCCGCCCTTTGAATACATATCCTTGTAAGTTACTCCAAACTGGAAGTTAATGATTTTCAGCTGAGAGTGGGGTTCAATAGCACCGAGATGGGGTTCTAAAACAAAGGTGCCCAGAGTAGTGCTTTGAAAAGGTGGCTTTCACAGTAGTTGAAGTGAAATCTTAGCAATTTAATGTTCCTGGCTGGGAGATTAACATCTCCTTGTCCATGCTGAGATGACAATTCTGTTTGCCCTTCACTTGCCTTTGATTTTTCTCCTCTCTATTGGGCATCCTATTTTGGTTCTTTGTCATCTAGCGCGGGTACCTTCTAATCCAGCCCTTGCCTCTTTTCCTCGGTTCACTTTGAGATGGGGATTTTGATTTTACTTTAGAGCCTGTTTCTAGGAAAATGTTCAGTAACCTATAGAGACTGGATTTCTAGATCATAAGTTTTGTAGTTAATCACATATTTTGGTCAGGGCAATAGATCAAAAAGATTGACCGTCTTTAGAAGCGATACAGACTCCACTCATTGAAAAATCATCATCAGGTCTTTGGGGACTGGTGAGTATAGCGTAGTTTTTCCAACATTGTTGCCGCGAGAAGGATCATATTGGATCTACCCCAAATGGCTATGACTCTCATTTTTCTCCCTGTGATTGGGGTGGGCCTTGTTACTTCGCATGTGTATTATGCTCTCCGGGCCTTCAAAGCAGGTCTGAGCGTTTCCGCCTTCTCCCACAGGTGATGCAGGTGCTGAATGCTGATGCCATTGTCGTGAAGCTGAACTCGGGCGACTACAAGACCATCCATCTGTCCAGCATCCGACCACCGAGGCTGGAGGGAGAAAACACACAGGTGAGAGAACAGGGAAGCAGAGCAGCCTCTCTTCAAAAACCGAAGGGAAGGAGCTGGACAATTAAATCAGTTAAATATGGCACATATGACTGAGAAAGCTAAAGGACAAGTATTTTACATCTCCAAAGTATTATTTCCTAATATTTGCAGCCTATCTGTTACAATTAGTGGGCAGGCCGCAATTTCTCCTGACACACACTTGCGGCTGTACTCCCTTTTGGGTGGGCATGGCTGGCATTCCTCCCTGGCGGGCCTGAGAGAAGGTAGGGTTGGGATGTGTGAGGTGGTAGATGAGTTTTATTTCTTACGGAGATCTTATTTCTCTGAGAATAAGGAGAGGAGAAAGTCCGTATCTCACACGCATGGGGGAAAGGCTCATTTCTACTGGTCATTTTGATTTGATAGTTCCATATGTTTTTGCTCTACGAAGAAAAGAATCTTGATATATAGCTATGGATATAGATCCATCTATATCAAACTATATCGATCTATATCTATATCTATATCGCCATTCTCTAGGCTCACTCACCTATTCATCGTTTACAAGGGGTAACTGTAATTATTAGTTACACTGTGGATCTCCTGGCAGCACAGGTGCTTGCCTAACCAATGTGTATGATTTCAGTATATCAATTTTGAGAAATTATGCTTAGAATGAAAACTGTAAGTGTTGGTAGTCTGCAGGCAGTTTTGTTTCAAATTTTCTCCATGTTATGAGTTATGAAAGGTTGGTGATAGAGATTGAGGTTGAACTTTTTTGTTTGGTTGGTTATATCTTGTTGTTACAGATACCTTTCCAACTCCTATTTTTGCTCTCTGATAACTAAAGGATGTAAATGTGTTAACTGGTCACAGAACTGGATCCTCAGCGAGATCCAGTGACCTAGTCAAGTATTTGGACAGTTTGTAGAAATTAAACAGTGGGGTTGAAGTTAGTGCTATCTACTTTTTAAATCGATCCCTTTTGTAGTTCTAAAGACATGAAATTTGGTTTTCTGATGTTTTGCCTGCACATGTCTTGGGTGCAGTCACAAATTGAAATTTATGCCCTGTTCTCATTTGCATGAGAGTTTACAGACAACCCATAAGAGTAAAATAAAAATATCATGATTGTCTTTCGAATCAGCTCATGCATAAGAAACACACACAGGATGGGTTCTTTGAATGTCTGGCCAATCAGTTCATTTTCTCCCCTTTTCCCCCACAGAGGAGGCAATTTAATCCAGCAAACAGTATTGTGGTAAGGCTGAGAATCTAAATTCATGAAAGCCTAGAAATGCCAAAGTAAGGTTCTCTCAGTAACTGTAGCTCTGCCTCATTGCACAAAACATACATCTCCAATTTTATCAGTATTGGGAGTAGTCCACAATTCTGCATCTGTGCCGTGCAGTTGGAATTAAGGTTCCCACAGCAACCACAACTTTGAAATTCTTGAACGTTAATTTTTGTGCCTACATCATCAGCCAAAAGCATTATGTTAATGTAGACTCTGTAGCTGAATTTTAAGCAGTGTTTAGGGGGTGGGAGCGTTATGTCTTAGGTAGGATGCTAGCAGGCTTTCTGGAGTAACAACTGAACTATTACTGAGGATTTTCACTTTTTCCAGGATCCTTTGGGAACTCCTCAGGGGGGAATGGGTGGATTTCCCTTAGCCTAGTGGATGACAGGAAGGTGGTGGAATATGTGTCCTTGTTTACACAGGATCCTGTTTATCAAATACCTTGTTCTTTACCCCGAGGTATATTATCTCTCTTCTCATTCTTTTTAAACTTCTGTTCACTCCTGAGGTCTTAACCTCATTTTAAGAAAGTTGTACATGAGGCTTCGCTCTAAGAGTCTACAACATGAGCTTCTGAGTGAAATGCGTAATGATTTCTCTTATTTGTTCATTACGTTCCTGTGGAAGATTTTAATGAGGGCTTACATACGAAATAAGTTAAGTGAGTTACTGTAATACACCTGAGCACAATGCTGGAGGGTGCCGTGCAGAACGCAGGTGCGGTGGGTGCTAGGGAAGCCTTCCCAGAAGCAGCGAGTGTGCATCTTCCTGGATGAGGAGTTCACAGACAGAAAAGGCACGAGACCCGCACTGTTCAATAGATTTATCATGCAAGGCCCAAACGGGAGCTGTACTTGTTGTTTTAAGTTGTCTCGTAGGTATAGTAAAAAATTGATTGTAATGCATTTTGTTTAATATATCCCAAACAGTATCATTTCAAACTTCTAATGAATCAACAAAAATATCATTTTACTTAATTTAAAAAAGTTTTTTTATTAAGTCTTTGAAACTTGATATATATTTCACATGTGGAACACGTCTCAGTATGTTCTAGCACATTTCTAGGGCTCAATAGCCACGTGTGGGTTGTGGTTACTGTAGTGGACAGCCCAGGTTTAGAACTTCAAACGAATGGGGTTGTCTTCAGTGATAAATGTTTCCTGGGGGCCACTTTGTATCAGGTACCATGCTGGGGAGGCCGCGAGGGAATAAACCAAACCCTCCTGGAATGCTCAAGTCGAGCAGGAGAAGTATACAAGTAATTTCATGTGTGTTATGAAAGAAAAGTTAAGAATATATGAGGATGCATAATCTGGGAGGGCTTCTTTGAGGAAGTGACATTTAAGGCCTGAAGGGTGATTGGGAGTTAGCTAGATAAAAAGTGTCGAGAACGTAATTTCTGACTGAGATCGCAGCAATGACAAGAATTGGGCGAGTTTGGGAACAGGGAACGGATGGCCTTGTTTGATGTGCGTGAGGGATACGGTGCCTCTGGGGTACAACATACAGGCAGGGCCCGATCCTGCTTGTGCTGTGAACATCTCAGGATGCTCGTGGAGAGAGAGGATATAGGGCATGTGACGAACTGCAGATAACTTAGTATGACTGGAATGGAGAGGACAGCTAATGCCAGAGAGTAGTAAGAAATGGGCTTGGGAGTTAGGCAGGGGCCACATTTTGAAAACATACGTCACGCGTTTAGATTTTGTCTGGAAGAATTTTAAACCAGTGAATGGTCCATTTGGATCTGAGTACTGAAGTGTTGGTGGCTTGCATGTACAAAACACGAAAGTGACTGGCATTTATAAGAGAAGGTCATGGCCGGCAGAAACTGATGTGCAGCAGGGAGTGCTGGTGTTTCTTTTGGTTAAGTCTCAAGTGAGCAAGGACCCGGGGCACGTGGTGCAATGACGGGGGGCGGTGTGTGTGTGTGTGTCCCCCGCAGGCTCTTATACCCGAGAATTCAGAGTTCTTTCTACTTAAAGAATTCCACAGAACTCTTATAATGGGTGGAAGATTCTGCTCTATGCGTAATCTTAAAGTTACCAGAGGTTTACAATATGGATGCAAGAATGAAAATCACATGGGGATCCCAGTGAGGATGGCAGGGCACACGGCTGGCAAACAGAAGGGAGGCTGGATTTCAGCTCCCCTTCAGCCCTGTCCCCTTGGCCAGGTGCCCTGAGCAGGGCACGAGGTGCACTGAAATGTGTCCTGGTTAGAACAGGGCCGAGAGGCCCCCCCCCGTGAACATGTCTGGGTGTGGTTAGGCACTGCGGGTGGTTGTGGAGTTGCGGGAACAGAGTGCTTGAGGATTATTCAGAGGCCATGGGTGGACTGTGGAGGGCCTGAATAAAACACGGAGGGGATGGCCTCCGTCTAATTTCTGGACGCTTCCTGGGGGTCAGTGGCTTCGAAATGGAGAAAGCGCTAACCTGACCGCGTGTGGTATTGGGGCTCCTTCTAAACCAAAGAAGAGAGTGGGAGAAGGCTCAGCTTAAGGAACTGGAGGAGGAGGTAAGGACGGTGAGTCTTTGCAGGAGCTTCCTCATGGCGGGCAGACGGCTGCAGGGACTCCTGCTGCGGGCTGAACTGCCCTGCACGCTTCCCAGTGACTGCCCAGTGGGGTGGCCCTTCAAGGTTTATCTTCACCAAACCCTAAAAACTCTAATAACCTGTCATCCACTGATACAGATCTTCCGAGACATCTATTAATATATATGTTGTGGGGATAGTAGAGCAGGTTAGATTTTCCTTTTTTGTGTACAGAGACAAGTTCATTTCTCTTAAATTATATGTGGAGGCAAGAAGGTTTTGCCCAAGGCCAACTGTATGCTTCCACTTCCCACTTTTGGTTACTTCCTAATTGCAGCCAGAGGAAGGGCTCTGGCCAAATAGCGCCATCAAAGGAAGTGTTTTCACCGTAGGCAGCTGCTTTCCAATGGTACCTGGGACTCATGCTCCTAGAGTTTGGTTAGAGCTCGATGTGTTGCTTCAAAGTGTGACAGGAGAGCTAAAAGCAATGTGTGCAGTAGTTCTCTCAGAAAGATTGCAGCTGGAAGTGGGATGTGCTGGTTCTGTGTGTGGCACCGCCCTGGATTATTCTGGGTACATCCCACTGTCCACTCTTTGGAGACATTAACTCCTGCAAAGGGCCGATGTGTGGTCCTTCTGTGGTCCCATCGTCCTCGGGATCCGAGGGGGATTGCTTCCAGGAGCCCCCACGGATACCCAAATCCTGGACACTCAAGCCCCTTATAGGAAATGGTGTGGTATTTGCATGTGACCTTCGCACATGCGCTCTGTACTTTAAGTTCTCTATGTTACTTACACCCACTGCAATGTAAGTGCTATAGATGTAGTTGTTATACTGTGTTGTTTAGGGAATAACGACAAGAAAAAAAGTCTGTACGTGTTCAGTAAAGATGCAGCCATTGTAGGCTTAACTACGTAGTACATGCCAGCAAAATATAGTATTTCTCTTTTCTTGAATGTTTTTGAGATCTGTGGTTGGTTGAATCCACGGAGGTAGAATGCACGGATACGGACTGCCGACTGGATAGTTGGTTTTTACCCAGTTGTTTGCCACAAAGAAACAAGGGCTAGGTCTTGCAGGAAGGCTCTGTATGGGTTTCTGAGCTGCTGCCTTAAAGGAGATCACACGTTGTGCAATCTCAGGGCTTCCTAGAGAGCAAGTGGCTTTGATGTGAAGCTGGAAAACCTAGTGCTCTGTTGCTCAGGGCTGCTGTGGGCTTTGTGTCACACTTTGCTGCATTGATGACAAAGGCACGATACCCCCTGGGCATCCAGTGAAGGCCTGACTTACTCCCCACCAGAATCTGCTCATGCAGCGCTATTGTAGTGGGCAGAGAGATAGGAGCTGAAGTTTCCCTTGCAAACAGGCCCGTAATTTACCCACCCCGCAGGGGTTAAGTGTAGAAAGTTTGCTTTCTGTTGCAGGGCCTTTTCCCTCAAACTGCTTTCCTTAGCTTCTCTCTGTCTTTCTGTGTCTGTCTGTCTCTCTGACACACATGCATGCACACCTTCAGCGTAGGCCTCTGGGAAGTGTGGAGACCTGAAGCGGAGCCTTTTTTCTTCTCTTTCCTAGTCCTGTTCGCCTTGTACTCACGTCCATCATCCTGTCTTTCAGCCCCTTCCCTGTGGGCTTATTTACCACATAAATGTTCCTTCCCAGCAGGGCCTCTAAATATTCAGATTTGGGCACCAAAGGATCGGGCTTGTTTAAGCTGCAATCTGCCTAATCTCCTAGTGTCCTTGCTGCCTTTTTTGGGGGGTGGGGGACGTTTCCCAGGCCTGACTCCACTGAGTCTCCTATGCAGGCAGTTGATGATAGAGGGAGCTGCAGGTAGGCACATTATGAGTGATGCCCTGGGATTCTTACCGGCTTTTTGTCAGAGGCAGGGCAATTTCAGGTGCTGATAACTCGTTCCACAGGGCCCCAGGGTGCTTTGCCATTTAGACACGATTAAAAGCAGTTCTCAACCTATTCCCTCCAGTTTAGATTTCTGAAAGCAAGATGACTGGTCCCTCTGGACCCCAAAGCAAATGACGCTGCCACTTAGATGCGTACCAGCAGAAAGCTGTGGAGCTGCAGTCCCTAAGTGAAGCGGGGCCGACCGATAAACCCACTGACTGTGTTCTCGTACTTGTGACAGGAGCATAAGGCAAATAGCAAATTAGAGAGGGACTCCAGCTTGGCATTAAGGACCTTGGAGAAAAGCAACAGCTCTTTGAAATGGATGTAGCCTTTCACCGGTTTCCAGTGGAGAGATCTGGGGACTGCAGCAGAGTGATCAAAAGACGGAGAATGCACCAGAGCCCTGGCAGAGGCATTCTGCACATTCTGGGTTTGTTTGATCTGGGCATTTTTGAGAAGAACACTCGAAACCTCTTCTGTTAGAGGACTGGAAAAAATTATTAGGAGAATATGGGTGGGTCTTAGCTCATCTTTTTAAGATTCCAGGATGTATATATATCCTGCCATTTTTAAAAGATTCATATCTAGGTAAAACCTGCTCCTGGGCTGGAGAGGTCATGGGGGCAGGCCTGACTCCCAGTGGTGAGATGAAGACGTTTGGTGTCTGGGTAGATAGCAGTTTCCTAAAATGTGCGTTCCACTGATCTTAGGTGAATTATGACTGGAGAAGACAGCAAGAACCTATCCTATTTCCCTTTGACTTACTTTCTTCTCCCTGCTGCAAACTGTGTTCTCTTTTGTTTCCTTTAGGTAATGCATCCTCTTGACCACGATCTTGCCTGTCCCCTCCATATAATTTCTGTGGGATTTTAGCATCTCCTCCTGGGTCTCGGACATTGATCCTTCCTGAACCTGTGCATTTTCCTCTCGCCATCAATCTCTTTTTTTTCTCTGTCCCCTCTTCATTTAATCATCGCCTTTACCCAGTTCTCTATTTTCAGTTCACCTCAATCTTCCTTGTTCGTGTTTCTTGCCTGAGCTGCAGTAACTCGCTGTTGTTTCCAGCACTCACAGCGCCATCATACTTACTGCCTGTGACCATCTAACGCAGTTGCTGTGCTCAGGTAACCCTCTGTCCTCAGGTAACCCTGGTTCTTGAAGGTTCCTTTGGGCCCGAGGTTTCCATACACAGAGTGTTTCCCATCTCTGTATCCTCCTGTACTATTGATTGATGTCTGGGACTGCTTTCCCTTGTGAAGCCTAAACTGAGAACAGGACTGGCATGGTTTTCTCAGCATCATAGCCCCTGCTTCAGAATCTTGCAGAGTGCTGTGACGACAGTAGGCAGTTAATAAATGTTTAAATCAAAATGTCTGCTGAGGCTTAAAACCGAATCCATATAGTGCTTTTGAGTGGCGTCATTTTTACCACTTCCCGATCTCCTGCTAGTTTCCTTGACTGCTTCCGATAGCCCTTCCTGCTCGAGCCAGTGTACTGGTGTCGGAAGGAGGGTGTTTTGGCACTCCCACTTTTCCTATTTCCTAATTGGATTACTTGCTTTGATGGCCAGGTCTCCCATGACTTCGTTTTTTGTAGACACTTCCTTTTCCCCACTCCTAGTTTGTCTGGTTGCTGCTGTTGGGTTGACGAGCCCTGCCTCTGGATGCTGGTTTCCTCGTAATGGTATTCCATTAGCACAGTGCAGATTGGGTTCAGTCTACCAGAGGGGTTAATTACAGCATTTTAAGTGCTTTTGCAGATCGGTCCCCAATTGACATTCTTTTAACACCTCTACTCTTATTCAGGCTTTCCCAAAAAACCTTCTTTCGTAGCATTTCAGGTTTCTTGATTCATTGAAGTTTTTAGGTGCACGTTTTCCCCGAGGGCTATATGTATTTTTACTGTTGTCGACCTTGTTGGTTGTCAGATTATTTCTTTGCTTGGAACTAATTTTAAAATCAATTAGGGCGCTTTTCCTTCATCTTTCTCTCTTTATTTATGAGATACTGATTGCAGAGCTACCTACACTGTGCGTAGATAAATTGCCTGTTTTTTGCATAACATTTATATTCAAGGCAAGTTGAGTGCAATCATCCAGTGCCCTGCACTTCTGCAGACCAGGGCTATAGGTTTCATTTCTTGGTGGGCTAATTAGCTTTGTACTGGGAAAATTTTGTTCAGTTCAAAGCCCAAACATTTAAGTTCCTCATATATCACAGCACTGTGGATGTGGGAAATTACTTGTCTTAAGTAAGGCATTTATAATTTTAGAGACGAAATCTCTAATCCTGAAAAGTAAGTGTGTGTCGTGGTCACGGGGGGGAACCTTAGACTGGGTGATAGATTAGGGCTGAAGCAGCATCAGTCCATGTCACTGTTTTGGAAAAAGCTTTTCAGAGCACACGCTAGAAGGGGAAGCTGAAGGACACAGATGCTTGCTTTTATTCTCGCAAATGACAGGCCTATTGCTTAGGCAGATTTTTGATGTCACTTTTCATTTCAGCCCTCCTTTGGAAATCTGCGGCCAGTTGATGGGTCGTTCACATTCCCTCGGCCTTAATCTCACGGTCCACTATACCCTCAGTCTGTGTGGGGCTGCAGAGGCCTTTGCCTGGGTTGGGGTTGTGTTGGTGGCCACCTTGGCATATTGCTGAGTCACAGGAGGATCTCTGCTCGGTTTAGCTGTGAAGATGTTCTGGAGACTTTGTGAGCCTTACTTTTTTTTCCCTCTCTTAGAAGCCAGTCGTGGTAGCCGCCGTCATCCTTGTTGCGCCGTATTGGGCCCTCCATGAAGCTAAGCAGAAAAGTCCCCTTTATGCGAACGTCTCCATCTTTGTGTTGAGACATTGGTCCTCAGAATGTCCTGCTGATGGTGGATGGTAACCCACGTCATGGATGCCTGCAGTTCCCAGTTTCTCCCTTCGAATGCCTTTTCCTGTTTTTGCCCCCTTCCCTACTCAGTTTGATTTTCTGGGTGGGTAGACCTGTCCTTTCTTCAGATCTGGGGTGAGCCCACGCCCCAGCACATACGCGTAGTGGACACTCACATGTTCGGTGTATAATGTCTCATGCCATTGTCAGTGGTGGTCTTTGCTCACTGTTCATCATTTGGGGCTGGGGGAGGGGGCGGACTACACTGACACTTGACTTTCTGAGTCTCCCGCTCTGCCACTTACAGGACACTTTCCTCCTCATGACTAGGGAGGCCGGAGGGGGAGGAGGGGGGCAAAGTTTGACTTTTCTATGCACTGTTGTCTTTTGTAAGGTGTTCTGGAATGAAGAGAAAGCCACATTCTTGCTCATATGGAGCTGCCTTTAGCATCTGCTTATCCAGCTGGAGGGGCTGGTTTTAGAAACAGTGCCATGCAGAAGCTGTAGGGGGATCGCCGTGGAGGGGCTGCCAGTGTGCTGCGTGCCCAGGGCGTCCTTTCCAGCCTGCAGCTCCCTCGGGCCCTGGCTGGAGGCTGGTCCCCGTAGACGGGGGTGCAGACTGTACTGTTCGCCCTACTCTTACTGGACCCTCTTTCCTCCGTACCTCGTTGTGCCGCTGCTGGGAGCGAGCAGCAGAATTGGCAGACAGCACCATGTGTTGGTTTGGCCATGGGGACGGACAGGATCACTAAACCAGTTTGTACTTAAGACAAGGGAGACTCCTCACTCCAGCTATCACTCAAAATAGCTTGTTTTATTTATTTCTTATAAAGGAGAAAGAAGTTGACGCAGCCCTTTGCTAGTCCTTTCAGTGTGTATTAAAGGAACAGCTCAGCGTTTTCTTCAGGAAAACATCCAGGGTCCCACCCTGCCGGTTGATCCAGGCTTTGTCTCATCTTCGCAGATTGCTCTGTGGTGCCCGCCTCCTGGCTCTGAACGCTTTTGTGGCTGTGCCCCTTCTTCCCTGCCCCCATCCCCATCCTCTTCTCTCAGAGGACTGAATGCTTCTTTCACTGTAGACACTCCTGTTTGCATACCAAGTTACAGTTACTCTGGAGGCGTTTGCACTGGTATAAGCAGAGTTAGGCAAAGGGATGCCTCTCAGCCGGGAAGCCGTTCAGCTGCTGCAGTTTGTAACGGCATTTGGGCCCACTGGTATTATTAGATACCCGTAAAATATGGCAGGTAGAGAATAGTCATCGGAGCTCTGTTACACAGATATGTCTCCATCCTAAAAGGTACAGATTAGTCCCAGGGTACCTGAGATAGTTGATGGAACCTGACACACTGAAAATTCAATGTAATAAAATCCTCCAGCCTTTCATCGCTCACCCTCATCACCCAGCAAGAAATGGATTCCAAGGGCAGAAGCTGACAGGGTTTCATATCTCTGCCTTGTCTGTCTATAATCGAATGTGCTCGAGTGGGACGTGCTCCCACCTTGTTCCTGCACCACCCCAGACCTGGCGGCTTTGGATGCTCATGGCCTGATTCTGCTCCTTTCTCCCCAAGCACGTTATCTTCCCCACCTCAGGGTTCTTGGCAGTTTTCATACAAGCTCGTGCCTGTTTTTTTAATGTACTTTTATGTTTTGAGTTGGAAATATTTCTGGAAGTATCCGAGTGGTGAGACTGTGGATTTCTGCTCCTGTTCTTTTAGTTTTCATCTGGATTCTTTTCAATTACCTCCCCAGACCCACCGTGGCTCCTCCCATTTTCCACTACTACTACCCTCCCTCCTGGGGTACCGAGAGAGAGTTTGTAAACTTTGTTTTAAACAGTAAGGTCCCTCCTGACCACGCAGTTTGGTCATTCTCATTCCTGCAGACCTTGCAAAGGATCTTGTGGTGACCCCTGTGTCCTCTTCATCTCGGGTGTTGCCCTTCACTTCTCTGTGTGCTATGTTTTGGATGCTGCATGAGCCTGCAAATGAATGTTGAGCATCGTTCAAGTTCACTGTTGCCCTTTCGCTGCCTTGCTTTGGGTTCAGCCAGGGAGAGTGGCATCTTTCACCTGAGTTCACCACTTAAAACACTGACAACAAGTAAATGGATTGCTCGAGTTTTCTTGGATATCCACATTTAAGCTGCTTAGTAGATACAGTTTTATTTTCTAGGAAACTACATTTGCACAATTTAAGCCAGGTCAATATCCTTCTACTCCCAGAGTTTACATAAATTGATATCTTAATTGGTCAGAGCTCTAAATCTATTGCTGGTAGACGTTGGTTTGAAGAAGGCACCGCTCCGACTGCAGTGGAGCCTGTCTTTCAATGAGTGCCGGACCCTGTGCAGTGTCCTGTGGGGTAGGGTTCCCTCCTCCTGGCTCGTTTGTGTTAAAGAAAACGTTACTGGTGACACTTGTTAAAGTCGAGTAGGGCAGACTTGATTCAGGACCGATGTGATAGGTGTCGAGACCACTGCAGTGGGGGTTTGCAGCGGAGGAGAGAGACATATCGGGTTCAACCCCAAAAGCAGCAAGGAAAAGTGGGAATTTATAATCAAGGAACAGGGTGGGAGTTGGGGAAGGTCAGCGATGAGAACCCAGTAAGATCCGAGCGTAGGGGATCTGGCTGAATGTACTTGGCAGGATTCTTGCTGAAACTGGACAGTGTAGAGGTGAAGCCGGTCCCCAAAAGACAGGACCTCGTTGAGAATAGAGCTCAGAGGAGCCTGAGTTGAATTTGGTCAAGGAGAAAAATCTTTTGTCATTTGATGCCAGGCTTCAACCTTGGTGTTTGTAATTAGTGGTGGAAGATTTCAAAATTCTTAATTCTTTAGAGACTGAAAGGCTCACTTCTGTGGTGTCTGTGGGAGAAAGCAGGCCTCAGACAATTGTAGCTTCAAGAAGCTTTCCCCAGTTTCTTGTTCACTCTTTCACTGCCGTCTTTACGCCTTCCCTTTCTCTTCCCTCTCCCTCGCATGGTTCTCATTATTACCACGGTGATGGTCGGGATGAGTAAGAACGAGTGAAAACTAAGAAGATAGGCATAGTTTCCTTTTTCTCCCTGCACCTTAAGTCCACCCGGACCCTCACTATGCCTTTCCTGGCCCCCTGCAATGTCCCAGGGGGGACGGGAAGCCCGCCTTGGTGGTAGAGGTAGCTGAACTTAATGCAGCAGGAGACTTGAGGACACAAAATGCAAGGAAGCAGGTTTTGACTCTCGCATCTTCATGCTCGTCTGTCTCATAGCATCGTGCTGACACTGAGGTGACTTAGAGTTCAAGAGCCGGCGAGTAGGGACTCATTGCTATTTCTGGCTGCTGTTTGACCTTGGTACATCTCGCGTCTACCTCTGTCCCCCTCCCTGCTAGGAAAATGATGTCCCTAGTTATAGTTCTGAGGGCTTCCCTGATGGGAAGCTCTACAAGGACAAATCATTTGATTGGTAACTGTTAGATTCACTGCAAATATGGTTGTCAACATCGTGGCTTCTCATTTGTTACAAATGAGCTGCGGCCTTCTGGTTCGCACAGAGCCGCTCTGACGACGAAGATGAAGTGGGGCCCTGTCGATGTCGTATCTTTAGCTTGAACAGCAGACTTGCAGTGTGTATAGGGGTCTGCCACTGCCGTTCTCTTCGTGGTTTTCCTTCCTCCCCTCCCTCTAAGCCCGAGCTCAGATGTAAAGGTACCGAGAGGGAGTTTGTAAACTTTATTTTAAACAGTGAGGTCACTCCTGGCCACGCAGTTTGGTCATTCTGTTACTCGTTCCTGCAGACCTTGCAAAGGATCTTGTGGTGACCCCTGTGTCCCTGTGTTTCACTGTTGACTCTCACAGTGAAAACCCAGTCAGTTTTTCTTACAGTGCAGTTTAAGTGTTACCTGTGGTTGGAGCCTGGAATGTTCATTTTTCACGATTGCGAGGTGCTGCTTTTGCACTGCAGCTTGAGAACTGCTGTTCTAGACTGTTGCTTCTAGCAGTGGGAAAATGGGGCTTTATGGAGGCTGTCTGTCCAGGATTTGGGTCTTGGACAATACCGTTTTCTTTCCTGAGCCAGACTTAGACACAGTGATATCTCTGCTGTTTCCTTAGGCCCTTTTCCACCTCCCCGCACCCGCCTAGGTCTCAGAACCAGCTGCTAACCAGTCACATCCCTTCTTAGCTTAGAACATCTGATGATTCCAGTGAAAGGAGATACGAGATTTCTGCCTGAAGAAATGTATCTGTTCCAGAGAACAGAGTTCTCTAGGGAACAGTGGAGTTTCTTACGGTTTATAACACACTGTTTGAGCCGATGTTTAGTTTAGGTGGGGCCTGTAAATGGTTTCAGGGTGAATTTCACTTCATGGTAAGAAGTGAAAAGGTTTATGAAGTGGTGCCTTGTTAGATCTGGGTTCACACCTCCTGTGCCGTTATATTAGCTGAACTTGCTAAGGCGGAGAAAAGGGTGAGCATAAAGACTGCACATGCCGAAGGCATGTGCAAGCAGCCCTCAAAGGCTGGGGAAAATACAGGAGCTTTATGGCACGTACAGAAGAGCCACGGACATTGACTGCTGCGATCCAGGATACAGCACAGCAAAATCCTAAAGTGACTTCTGAATCGTGACAGGCACACGGAAGTGCTTTGTGTAGGTTCAGTGTTGGGTGACGACTCTGTATTAAGACCCATGAGGAAAGCATGTCCATTTTTTGAGGCTTTATACAAGGTCTTCTGCGCAGCCCAGCTTTTTTTTAGGGCTCAGCTCTGAGCTTTCCAGGCTGAGAGGTGCTGTCTGGTAGACTGTGAGTGTGTTTGCATAAAACAGTTAACCAAAGATGTGATTTAAAAGTCGGTTTTGTGGATTTATTAATTTATGAGGCAAAGGCCTCTGCCAAACAGACCTGAATATTCTGAGGGGCAAGGCGTCGTCTTTCTTGTGGAGGAAATTGGTGTATCATTTACAGAATCGGAGTAAAGGAGGTTGCTGGAGGGTGAGGGAGGCTGGGGTGGCCCTGGATGCCCGTGTGGCCCAGGCGGAGAGTGAGGTGCTGAGCATGTGCTTCTCCCCCCGCCCCGTTAGACAGATGAGGAAACAGAGGCCTGGGAAGATTCGGGAACTGGCTCAAGGCCCCTCTGGAAGTGGAGGATCCAGGACTGTAACTGATCTGTTTTACTTGTCGCCACATGTGCCACAGGGGCTTTCATGTCAGCTAGGCAGGGCTGTGACCTTCTCCCTTCTGCAGGGCTGGGGGGACTTCTCTGAGCTCCTGTGTTTCAGAATTTCTGCCATCCACTGGAAGCTGCAGAGCTGGCTTTGTTCTGGTAGCACAGCGTTCTTATTTCACTGTGCTTTTGCAAGTCGAAATAGTTCCTGCAACCGTTTTGGAGGCACTGTCATTTATATCAAGAGGGATTTTAATTTATATTTCTAATGGTGTTGAACATCAGAAAAGTGGGTGAATCATATCTCCTTAATAGTCTTGCATCCTGAATCAAGTTTTCCTGGCAATAATCTTATTGTTTAGAACCATCAGGGCAACGCTATGAAGATACAGTAGTCTCTACCCGCCTTCTTTTAAAATTTTTTTATTTAAATATAGTTGGTGTACAATATTATGAGTTTCAGGTGTACAGTGTTCTCCCTTTTTAATAAAAAGCCTCAATACTAGTCATTTTTGTACAGGTTTCCAAGCCCTGAGAGCACCTGCTTTGAGGTGCTTAATTATCACTTTAATTTTCATTCATTCTTTGCATAATTAACCCCACTGGATAGATGGCCTAGGCTTCTGATTTCATCTTCACATCCATTCTCTACCCTCGACATTGTTTTCTTTATTATGTTATAAATGAAACGTATTCATTTTATAAATTTTGGAAAATTTAACAAGAAAATATAAATAAATTACTTAAACCTCACTGTCCAGAGGCAACGTCACCAGTTAATATCTCACGGCCTTTACCTGCCTCTCTCTGTTCGTGTTTTGTAACCGAATTTCCCTTGGCCTCTCCGTAATTTTCTAAAACATGATGTTTAACAGCTGTGCAGTTATTAAGAATGTGGATGTTCCATAATTTATTTAACAAGTTTCCACCGGTTTTGGGATATATAAATTATTTCCAGTTTTTATAGTTGGTCTACCTTCATTTTCAAAAGAGAAAAACTTGCCTTGAAGTAGGAAGTAGGAAAAGGCCTGTTCGGTCTGGGGTCGCTCTGGGCGTGTTTTGCTGGAGCACAGAGTTAAGGAGGAATTCTCACTACAGGAACCTGTTTCCCGAGGGGCTGACATGTAGCCCCGCAGGCAGCACACTCTCTAATTGCCCAGTTCCTTACCTGTTTGTGTTATTGAGAAGCAGGCTGTGATCCTGGCCTGTGTGTTTTGTCGCCAGGATGGCTCCCTCCCCCAGCAGCTGAACTTGCTGCTGCTGAAATAAAGCGAAGGGTGGACGGTAAATCTTCCTCCTCCCGGGACCACTGCTCCTTTCTGTTGTCCTGGCTGGGACGTTGTGAGACACTTTAATGGGGACGCAGAGGCTCCTGCAGCCGCTTCGGGAGCGCAGCCTGCAGGATTGATGTGTTTCAGCCGGCGTGCTGATCTGTCAGTGAGTGACTTCTGCAGTGCCACGCCCGTGTGCTTTCACAGTGATAAAGAAGTTACCCCAAGTGAATGTACCCAAAGCGGTTCTGTTTGGTTAACATACAGCAGCACTGGTGACCAGCAGCTATTAAAGTCACTGATGCCAATTTAAAGGAACACACCATGCCCCGGTGTGGACTGGAGGCCACCAGTTCAGGGTTGGCAGGACATGAGGCAGAGGCAGGTTGTCCCCCTCTGTCTGCCTCCGGGTGTGATGCCTGAGCTCTGGCAGCATGCTTTTGGATCTCACGAAGGGCTGTGGTACCCACAGCGAGTTATGGCTCAAAATGCTGAGGGCTCCGGAACCTGCAGTTACCATCTCCAACCCATGGTCAGGCAGAAAAGGCAGCCACTGGCAGATGCAGACGCAGCGACAGGTGCTGTGTTCCACGTCACTCAGCAGTTGAACAGTGTATTCTTTACTGGCTAAGAACTCTTGTCTTCTTGCCTTGGGTGCACAGAGCATATTATGTACCAACTCAGAAGTTACCGCACCTCTTTCTGCGGTCACATCTGTGTGGCGTAACCAGAAGACGCTGTCAGATGCTCACAGTTGTTCCCGGGCTCGAGCTTGCGTTCTTTGTGCCCCTTCCTCTCACGGGAATCCTTACTGTGGGCCGTCTCCTCCTCCTGCACCCCACTTCCCACCCCCCACCCCGTTCCCTCAGGACTGGCCCCCTGCCCTCTCCCAGTGCGTTCTCTCAGCCACTGGCAGGTTAGCTCCGGCCACACCGAAAGCTGTTTCTTTACGGATCAGCAGCTTATCTGGGAGAACTCCATCAGCCAAAGGTGAGAAGGCCCCAGATGAAAGTTGCATATTCACTCTTTTTTAAAAGAAAATCTCTCCATCCTTCCGAGATGATCATCTCTTTAGTGAAACGTGATCCAGGGAACCCAGGAGATCAGGGGAGGATGGAGGGATAAGAGCTGAGCCACCAGCCTCTGACTGTCTGTAGGGGTGGAGGAGGCAGGGGTGTTCTTCGCTTTTTCCCTCCCACCTTCCTACCTCCACTTGGTAAACTTCCTCCCTGTTCCCCTCTCAACTGGCTTTGGACAACTAGCTGTAAGAGCCCGTCAAGGGCTTTAGAAGGACACTTCCAGAGTTAGTTGTGTCTGCACGGGAACTGTGAGTGGAGATGCCTGAATTTGTGCACAGGTGTGTAGCTTGCCGTGGCATTAGCGCTCTCTGGTTTGATTATGATGAAGCTGAGAGCGGTGGGTTTGTTGCTGAAATGTGCCAGAAATTTCAGGAAGGGAAAGAATAGGTTCAGGGCTGGTGATCATTCCGTGATACTGCGTCATTTGTATGGGTCCTTCCCTGTGATTCTGAAGAAGAAATTAGTAGTATTGGTCATTTGAAAAAGTCATTTTAGCTCATAGACTCCCTGCTAGAGTGAGCTATGAGCTATTTTAGCTCATAGACTTGAGTAACTTTTGAAAAGTGTGATCTTTTACTTAAATCCCATAAATGGGACATATTCTTTCTGTATTCCCTTTACTGTCCTTCAACTGATGAGCAAACTATTTCTGTGAACCCAGAAGGCTGACTTATTTTATTGTCTTTCTTAATAACTTGCTTCTCCCTACCCCACCATGATTCCTGCCCTCCCCTAGCCCGTATCCTCAAGGGACTGCTTTGTGATTTCCCAGCTTTAAGGAAGCCTCTAGCTGTCCCTCCCACTGGGTGAGTGGGAAAAAATCCACCCAGGATACCCCCCCACCAAGGGACAGTGCAACTCATTTTAGGGTATATAGCAGATCAGTGGATAGGACTCAGCATGCAACCCTCACACATGTTCCAGGGACAGCCACGGAAGAGATGTAGGAGTGAACATGCCACATGTCAAATTGGACTTGATCTCTTGCTCTGGGAGCCTTTCTTGGCCGAGCTCTGAGGGTTTCAGCCATGGTGAATTTGCTGGCCAAGGTGTTCCGAAAAGCCTTACATACCTGTCTGGGTAGTCAGGTAGTTGCTGATGAGGATGGTGCTGAGATATCGCCCTGGAATTAGATAACAGATCTTGGGGTCCAAGTCCTAAAATCCTGGTGGTAAAAAGATGGGTCAGAAGAGAGCCTCTGAGTGGGGAGACGCACTTCAAACGCTGCCCAATGCCTGTGCTCCCCACCCCTTCTTACCTGCCAGCAGAAAGCACTTCGCATCTTCCTGGCAGGTCCCTCCTTGGTAAGCCTGTGCTCAGGTTGCTTTCCATGATTGAATTCTCATTGTTGCCGGCAAACACAGATTTCAAGTGTTTTTAAGGTTCCAGGCAAAACAGGTTTCTGTCTGTCCCCTGTTCCAAGGCTAACTGGCTGCATTTGTTTGTAATGGATGTGTGTGTGTGTGTGTGTGTGTGTGTTGGGGGTATCATATTCATCAAGCATCTTTGAATGCAAAAGGCTAATAAAAAAAAAAGTAGCTGGGTATTTTTTTAAACATTTATTTTTTATGTGTTGATTTGGAATCATGGAATCAAAAGCACACACAACTTGGAACACAATAATAGATTAATGAGAAACAAAGCCATGAACTCATCGGTGTTTCAACTCCACTAAATTACAGCCCTAAAGAGTCCCAGTAACTCATCTGTGTGTCACGGAGCAGAACCGATTATTGCTTGCTTCGGGTCTGACTCAGTGGCAACATGGCTCAATCAGCAGAGCAATGCAGAGTGAAAATGTTAAGTGTCCATGCTTTTAATGCAGAGGTCCATCAGAATCACCTAGGGATCTCTTGAAACCTACATGCCCCAGGTCTACTGAATCACAATTTGTAAGTGTGGGTCCCAGATAGCCCTCCTTCTCCCCCGCCCCCTCCCTCAGAACTCCGCAGGTGCTTCTGATGGGCAGCTAGAGTTGAGAACCACCATTTCTTGTGTCCTGCTGGCTGTGGTAGATCTGGTGCCGTGGATTCTGGGTGGCAGTCTTATGATTAAGTGATGGCATCTAACTCAAATAAAATCTTGTAGATATAAATCTTGTTAAGCGTGCCTTAAGAATTGTTTGAAGTAATCATATTCTTTTACACTTTGGGGAATTTTCAGTTATTCCATCATAAAGATGTCATAACCACTCATTTCTTAAATGACGAGTTGAAATATTTCCCTTTTGGAACACTCTTCTCTTATAAGGTATTATTACATATTCTGTTTCCTGGAGGTAGGGAGAGAGAATCATTATCATAGTTGTGATATTGTGATTTATAATAAGAAATATGTATTTGGTCTTCATTCCTGTTTTTGGCACAGGACTCCTAAAACCCTTGGAATTTCCTGCTTGATGAGAGGATAAAGGTGTATTTTGTTATGTTAATGAATGACTTTTGGAAAGCAATTTATGAGATTGGGGCTGGTTGCCAGGAGAATGAAACTTGTGAGTTGAGGATTGGAACTTTCAGTCTGGGGAGGGGGAGGAGAGAAGGTCTGGGGGTTGAACCAACCACTGGTTGCCAACATTTCAATAAATCAGGGCTGTGTAAGGAAGGCTCCATAAGAACCCCAAAAGTCTGGATTCAGAGAGCTCTGGATTGGTGACCAGATAGAGACGGGAGAATGGCGCCCTTGGAGAGGGCATGGAAGCTTCACACCTTTTCCCCATACTTTGCTCTGTGCAGCTCTTCCATCTGGCTATTCCTGAGTTTTATCCTTTTGTAATAAACCGGTAATCTAGTGAGAAAACTATTTCTCTGAGTTCCGCAAGCTGCTCCAGCAAATTCGTTGAACCCAAGGAGGGGATTGTTGGAACCTCCAATCTATAGCCATATGGTCAGAAGCACAGGTAACAACCCAGACTTGCGATTGGCATCTGACGGGGGTGATGGCATCTCAGAGGACCAATGCCATCTCCAGGTAGATAGTGTCAGAATTGACTTAAGTTGTAGGACACCCAGGTGGTGCTGGAGAATTGCTTGGTGGTGTGGGGACCCCTCCCCCGCTCCGTTCCCACCTCTCCCCTCCCACGTTAGAATTGGTGTGAGAGTCATTAACAGTAATAGTATCTGAGTTTTCTTTTCTGTCCTGTGGTTTGGGCCAGTGGTTGCCTTAAAAACTGTAATGTGGCCTGATTCTGAAACTTATCTGGGAAGCTTCCATTCTCTCTTAGGAATGCCCGTAACCTACACAGATACTTAGGTGGGTGTTGCTTACAGACTTGTCTTATGTATAATTAACTTTCTCAAGAGATAAAAATTAAGATGAATCTTAAATATTGAATGTGACCTTTTTTGACTTGTTCCTTTACAAGATGGCTCCTTGAAATGCCCTTTTCGTTTTGTCCTTTACCTGTTTATTTTTTGTTTGCCTGTTTCTTTTTGTTGTTTTTTTTTTTTTTAACATTGTTTGTTGTTAGAGCATTACCTTAAAATTACCCGTGGAGTTTTAAAAAAAGCAACAAAATCGTCCCAACGCCCAGGCCTCAACCAGAACAGTTGTTCAGTGCCTGGGAGGGGAGCTCAGGCATCGCTGTACCACAGCTGAGTCTGATTCTCCAACGGGATTGCCCACCACGATGTTCAAGCGTCGCGTGGTGGTGTGCCTTTTGGCCAGCCCTTGATCTCTCTTGCTCACTCTTTCTATGGCTCATGAGAGAGAGACCTAATCATTTCTCTTCTGCAGGTGACTTTTAAAATCCTCACGTTAGAGTGGAACACAGTAGATTCCTCTACTTTTGAGTTTTGCTTCCAATAAACGATAGCACTGTGCTTATTTGGCATTCTTTTGGGGGAGCTCAGATCTCTTTAATAGTCTTCTGATTAAATCCCCATAGTGTTTCCCTGGAGTCAGGTACGGGATTCCTTATTGTTAAATCTAATACCCTAAAATTGCTGGACTCTGCCAGCTTGTTCTCAACTTGACCGTTACACCTATAATGTTGGACAGGTTCCCAGATTGCCGTTCTGGTAAGCTGAGCAAAGGTTTACCACCTAGTTTTTCTTTAGCCAGAGGATAAGTCCTGCAAGAACTTCAGAATGATATTCTTTCTAGTCTTTGGTGAAGTCATCTTCTTGATGGGCAGCTGGTGGCTGGCAGCGGGGAGACTTTGAAGAAGAAGGCTGTACTGTGAGGATCAGTGTGTGAAAGTGGGCGTCATAGCTGGACCGACCCAAGGCGGCCCCAGTGAGACCAGAGGACATGTTCTACCAAGATGCGTCTTTGGCTGATATTTAAATTGCACCAAATTAAAGGGTATTTTTCCATGCTCCATTGTGGTGTCACCATAGGATAGAATTAGTGTCATTTTCAGCAGCTTGGAGCTTCTGGAACTGTCACTCTCCTTGAGGGTCACTAGGGGTAATAACTCAGTATTTTATCATCTGAAGAGGCGAGAAACTTACCTGGAGGACTTTGAGGACAGTTCTCCTTCCAGGTCCACTGAAACCCACTTATCTTTGTTTTTCCTGCAATCTTTTTTTTTTTTTTGTAAACATGTAGCAAGAAGTTCATGTTAACTCCTGTCTGCCATACTTAAAAGAACAGAAGGTATCGGGGGTGGCAGGGGGTGTGTGGCGAGCACCATGTATTTTTTTCTTGTATGAAAATGCTCCACAAAGCATGGGTCATAGGAACGTTGTCTGTATCTAGTCATTTTCTAGCAGTATAGTTCTTCAGGTGGTTACTTAGCCCTTACTTTGAATGTTGTCTGTGTTGGGGATGAGGAGGGCTACAAAGATGGAACCTCCACTGTCAGAAATTCAGTCTGGTAGTGGGAATGCTAACTCAAGCACGTGACTGTGAGCTTGGAATGGCCACCTGGTTTCTTAGGAGGAGGTTCATGATTTATGGTTTGTGGCTCTTGGAAGAAAGTAATATTGACTGTTTTTTTAAGGGGGGACGTTTTTTATTTAAATCATGTATACCTATCATTCTTGGATTAATCACAGCTTGAGCGTATTGTAATTTTGAGTAATTTCCTTATTGAAATTGGCCAAGGCAGCATATGCTACATGCCGGGAGGGATACAACCTGGTGCGGTGGGGATTCAAAGGAGAGAGAAGGCACGTTTAACTTGCTGTTCTTTATCGCTTGGATTCTGGCGGTCTTCCTGCTTGGACCCCTGTGAGGTAGAAATCCAGCCACAGGCCATTTAGAGACTGTCACTGGGCAGGGCTGTGGAAGAAAAACATGTCGCCCTCCCCCCCCAATTTTATTCTTTCTTCAGGAATTTGTCTCTCTCTCTCTCTCTCTCTCTCTCTCTCTCTCTCTCTCTCTCTCTCTCTCTCTTTCTTGTTTAAACCCTTCAGTCAAATCCAATGTTGCAGGAGCCAAACCTCATATCCACGCAACTATTTAACTTTCCTCTTCAGGAAAAGAAAAGGGAAGAAGCTAGATCCGAAAGATTGGTGGAGAGCTTGAAGCTAGGGATGGAGCTGAATTTTAAGTTGGTCAAAAGCCCCACCAACCTACACAGTGTTGCTTGTTGGTGGGATGGTTTCAATGTGAAGAGGAGGTGCCTTTGCAGTGAGCAAGAACCATCGTCTGCGAGGTGTTTTCTCTCGAAGCTCTGCTTTTTACCTAGACATTTGTGAAGGCCACTTCTCACGCAGCCCTGGTCGTGCTGCTGAATGTCAGCAAGCATTTACTCTTACTCTGAAGCCTCAGGAAGGAAGGCGCTGGTTTGACTTTCTGGCCTTTCGGTGGCTCTCCATTTAAAGGTCAGCACCCTCTCTTCCCTTCTCTCGTTTCCTCTGTCCTCACTGTCATCTTTTTAACCTGCCCCTTCTGGAAGCTGTGCTTTTGTAAAAAGCACCGGAGCTGTATTTTAAAGAGAACAGTTTGCGTTCAGTCCGAAGGTTCAAATGTTGACTGTGAGCTTGAAATGGCCACCTTGTTTCTCAAGAGGAGGTTCATGATTTATGGTGTCTGTGTCTTTGGAAGAAAGTAATATTGACTTTTTTTTTTTAAGGGGGTGTTTTTGATTTAAATCATGTAGGCTTATCATTCTTGGATTATTTCACAGCTTGAGCATACTGTAATTTGGAGTAATTTTCTTATTGAAATTGGCTGAGGAAATTATGGTGGCTTTAAGTGGTAGAATTCTCACCTGATATTAAGATCTTCTTTCATTTTCCAGGCTTTGCGCCTGTCTTTTATCAACAGGCATGTGAGTTGCATATAGCTACAAATATTTTTCAAATCAAATGTGTAATGATGCTGGTTCTAATGAAGAACTTAGAGCTGCCCTAAAAACCCCTTTTAAGTTAAGTTTGTATGTGGTGATTTTTAATGATAGTAGATTATGATAGATCTTTCATGATGGTGATTAGTTGTAAGTTTAGTCAAACATCTGTTTATTTAGCAAATTGATCATGAATATTCCTTTTGCAATTAACACTGATTTATGGAAGATCTATACTTATAATTGATAGATATTGAAGGTATGCTAAATATACTTAGGCTCCTTTCTCTCTTATTTCTTCCATGTTCTTTTAATTCATTTGTTCATTTTGATGGCCTTAAAGACATTCTCTACTTGTGTTTTCTTCTCTTTGTGTATTGAAGTTATGATATCTTTAAAAGTCAGTATACTCTGTGTTGCAATGCTAAGTAAGTCAGCTTTTACTCTGGTATGTTCATACATGGCCAAGGTTAGAGTTGCTGTGTGTACGGGGGGCATGACGTAAACATCATTGCCTGATAGGGCACTTTTTTCTATGTCTCTTGGCCTATCCTGCACAAGAAAGATTTTGCACTGGACCATTCCGGTTCCCATGTGAATATGTAAATGATGATGTGCTCATTTCCCCTTAGCTGTCTTATGTCTTCTTTCAAAGGAATCATCTGTGTGTGATCATCTCTTCCCTTTTTTGTGCTCAAGAAAATAATGTATTTGAAGAAGTCCTTTGTCAGATGATGACTTTTAATTTTGCTCCCTTTCCTATAAATTCAGAAGTATAGGTGCAGAAAGAAAAATGATTTCTTAAAGAATGCAAAATAAATAGTGGAAGAAAGAGTTTGGAGAGATCATAAATACTCTGTTTATAAAAAACGTATGTGTGACTTCCCTGAATGCTTAGGCGGCCGCTTGGAGTAAATTCTAGGACGACTACACATGCAGCTGATTTTTCTCTGCGTGTTGTCTCCTTTGTATCTTACAAATTCTGTAATTCTGAGCAGCATTTCTTGTTTTAAAACTTCTGTTGCATTCATAAACTGATATTTAGGAAGATTAATTCCAAGAACCTTAAATTATATAAAACTAGCGCTGTTAATTTTTTAAACATCCTTGATAAGTAGAAAGTGCCCACTCAACTGTGAAGATTTGGGAAAAGGATGGAAACAAAGGATTTCATATGTCCTATAGATTTGGCTTTTTTTTGGTAGCAGCTCGTTGCTATATCTTATTTTCAGGATTTTACTATTAATGTTTTGGTTAGCAGAATCTCTCTGAGTAGTGTGCCTATTGTAGCGTGCCATCAGTGACTCGGAAATGCAGGGAGACAGCTTTAGAAACTTTTTTAGCACAAGCGTAAACTAAGTTCGGATTAAGTATCTTTGTCAACCTGTAAGGTTACGATTGATGCACAGTCTTCTCTCCTTCCAAGTGCTGCCACAAACTTACCTAAAAGTGATTTTAACGTCTTTTGCTCACTAAGTGGCTCCTTCACAGACATAGTTAAGTCTGTGATAACCCTTCCAGCTCATGAAACCTTGTACAGTCTGATAGAATGCTGACCATCAATGATAGGCCTGGATGGCTTGAGCCATTGAAGGGTCTGAATGTTTGAGGGGAGGTATCAGGCCAACGTGTCTCCTGTCTGTCTGGTCTCATAGCACATACTCAGTTATTGAGAAGGCTTTGAGGCTGTGGTGGAGTACTGCACTCTTATCTGTTGAGGAGGCTGATTGTGGGCACACCTCTGTGTGTGGTTGTTGTGTGTTACTCATAAGCACCTGTGGGGAAACGGTAGGGAGAGCCTGAAGGGAGTGGCTATGGCAGAGCACCGGGCATCTTTAGAAATCCTTTTCTTTGCTTCATTCATAGTCTCTCTTTGCCATTATGATGCATTGACTTTTAGAAATGACTTCTTTAAAATGTAGAGTTTTGGCCATATCACTGTCTTACAGAATCAGGAAGAGGTCTCACTTTAATTTTCTTACACATTTTATTCAGCTCTTTCTTATCGGCTGAGTTAGCTTTTGAGCCTTTGTGGTCTTAGGTTTATTTCCAACAAGAAGGGGTTGTTGTGCCTCAAACACTAGGGATTGTGATTTGAGGTGGGAGTGAGTATAGGAACCAATGAATGCGTAAGTGAAAAATCTAGAATGTCACAGACTCCTCAGAGGAGCCTGTGAGAGATGGAAAGGAAGAGTGGAAACACAGACATCCAGCTGGCAGAGTGACAGTCTCCTCCTCCCTAGTTTTCTGGGCCTCGTTTCTTTGGCTCATGGTTCTGACTGCTTTATGTGGCTGGCCTTTTCGTACTATTCCACTCACTGTGTGAACATTTATCCTCCGAGTGTGGTGGTGTTTTAGGCTGGACAACTGCTGCCTGGCTTTGGGAGTAAAACACAATATCTACTTGTGCCCTGGCTTCCAGGGCTTGACTGATGTCCAGCGTGTCTTCACCTTCAGTCCATAGCAGTGACTGCCCACTTCGAGCCCGTGGTCAGAGAGTTGCAGAAATAGCTAAGAAAGACCACTGATCCTCAGTCTCAGCCACTGAGTCCATCAGCTTGTGCTAGTAACGTCCGACTAGTCAGTCAGCTGGACTTGGAGACGTAGTACCTACTCTGTACTTCTCTGCCAGCACATTCTTTTTTTTTTTATTTTTTAAATTGAGGAATATTGGGGAACAGTGTGTTTTTCCACGACCCATCAGCTCCATGTCAAGTCGTTGTTTTTCGGTCTAGTTGCGGAGGGCGCAGCTCACTGGCCCATGTGACTCGAACCGGCGACCTTGGTGTTATGAGCACTACGCTCTAACCAGCTGAGCCATCTGGCCACCCCTGCCAGCACATTGTTTGGTATTAGAGTAATGTAAAAATTGACGTTGGAATATTTGAATAAACACTTTATGAATGACTGCATTCAGTACACATTGAGGTGGCTTTTGTTTGTCTGTATATATGGGGGATGTAGCTTGAGTGGCAGAGTTAGATTTCATGTAAGGAAATGAAGGAAAATGTGATTTGCAGGGCTCCTTTCCAGGTGGTCAAGTTCTTCAAAGTGACAAACATCTCTGTTTCTTTGAAAATTACAGCCATGCTGGCGTGCCCTATCATTAAATGAATTGTCAAAGGCCCTATATCGTCTGCTTTGGATATAAATTTGGATATAAATAGCACATGCGGCTATAGAAAGGACTCCGTTCACCGTAGAATTGCCTATGGCAGTTCCTGCCCTTGTCTCTCAGCGGAATCATAGACTTGGAATAATTTTTGCCCCTGTTTTTCACTCGTGTAGATCCCCAGCGTGGCCAGTTACCATGATTCATTGTTTGCATCCCAGGCTCCCAGGGTGTCCCGAGGAGTCGGCATGGGGTATTGAGGGACAGGCTGGGAGAATCGTTCTCTCGCAGGGTGTCCCGAGGAGTCGGCATGGGGTATTGAGGGACAGGCTGGGAGAATCGTTCTGGATGCACACGGTTCTTCTGGCTGTAGTCTTGTAGGGAAATTGGAGTCAGACCATCCCAGAACTTCAGAGTTCAGCCTGGAAAATCCTTTGGAATAAATTTTTTCCCACCTGACAGCAGTTACCAGAACCTGGCTGACATATTGGACGATAGTGAACATTAGTGGTTTGAGGGAATGACTCTTGCTTGTAAGGCCCGCAGCTGGAGTTTTCTTACGAGGACTAATTTTTTAGGGCATGCCACTATAATAATTTTTAGCAGCTCAGCTTTAGCTAAAGGTGACTTGTGCCTTTCCATTGTCAATGTCACCATGTTGTATTGCCACTTACCTGGGCTTTCTCTTCTTTCTTTGCCTTTTATTTGACTAATGTAGGAAGAAACTGTATGTTGTAGACAACAGGGGAGAACAGTGTATCATGATGATTGTGGAATTAATAGATTTTTGTGCGATGGCCCAAATATAGTTATCCCCCACCCTCCGTGTGTGTTTGATTGCTTTGGATTAGGAAACATCTAGGTCTTTTTAAAAAAATCTTTCTTATATGTTTGGTTACCAACTGTCCAAGTCAGTGTTATGCTAGCCCATGTCTTTGACCTTGTTTCTGGCCCAGCGGAAACACCGGCTTGCATGAAAATAGGATATTGAAGTGAGAACCTGGCACTTAGGCGAGCCATTCTACCTTGGCTGGACTGTCCCTACTATTTTTTTTTTTCCTTTTCTGTCCTGGTCTCCTGATCTCCATGTTGACATCCTGTCTCCTGCCTTCTGAGCCCATGCAAACAGACCATAATACTTGGTGATATAATTGCTCTGACCAGGTCTTTTCACCTTTTCTTAGAATGTACCCTGTGAGCAAAGCAGGTGTGTACGATAGGATGATTCCAGAGCACTGTAATCCCCTTGGGGACCACAGCAGCCAGGATTGTGACCACAGCAGCCAGGTGAATGCTGGCAGTTGTTTGTCTGAATTGGTAGCCATGAAGTCTGTTAACTCTTTACTATATGGCAGAAGTAATTTTAAAATCCATTTTAAAAGTTTTAGAAAGATACCCTAGTATGTGTAAGAATTAAGCTGAGCACCTAGTGAGAAGAGAAAAAAGTTTAGGTAAATCTTGTCCCTCTAAATTATCTAATTGAGCAGTAATCTTAAACACACAAAAAGTTTTAAAAAGAAATGTGTCTTATAAAACATTTCTACATCAGTAGAAAATAATTTCTTGAGACTATATGAGTTGATTGTTAGAGATTGCTATAGTTATTAAGAGGAGGGAGAAAGTGTTTCAAGATGGAGTGGAACAGGTTGGTTTAGGCATTTTAGCAGGACTGAGAGGGTTGGTGAGTGAAAGGTGCAAGGCCTATGTGGGTGGTGTGGAGAGTCACGCAAGAATGTTCGGAAGGGAGTGGTGAAGTTGTAGATCGGTGGATGTGTGTTTGTCAATGGAAAGTTAAGATTTTGATCTAAGGGGTAAGAATTTAGTGTAAAAATCGATCCATGGAAGTGGAGCTGGTTTGGGGAAACTGGGTAACCACACAGAAGTTCAGCTTTAGACAAGTTGGCAGAACCTCCAGGTGGGAATGTTCAAGCAGGGAGTTAGAGATCCACGAGGCATAGCTAGACGAAATGTTGTGTGGCAACAAAAATTATTGATTTGTCTGCATAGAGGTTTCTTGTTATCCAGTAAAGGGTTGCACGTGCTGCAGACGGGTCACAGAATAAGCCCTGACGTCTTCAGGGCTGGGTTAGGGGATTTGGAGGCACCCCACTCCGTGTGCTGGCTCCCGTGAGTGGGAAGATTTCAGAGCTGGCCACTGGTGGGAGTAATAAGGAAGATTAAGGTAGATTAGGCCCGCAATCCCGTGTCAGAAATCCTTAGGATCAGATGTGTCCGAACTTGGAAGTTTTGGGATTTTAGAAAGGTTATATGGTACAGGTATGGTATATTCATTACATACCACCCCATAATAAAACACGTTACTGTATCTGCAGTGAAATACGAATGCTCGCACTAAATGGGATAGAGATTTTAACCTCACACCTGTCCAGGTGAGGGTTTGCAGCAAGTAAGTTCGAATTAGGTTAAGTTTTATTACCACGTGTTACCAAAACCATCTTTTGGTTTTTAGAGCTTTTTGGAGTTTACAGTTGTGATAAGGGATTCTAGACCTGTAGTTTGAGGCTACTCTGTTAGAGAATTTTCACAAGGAAAGGACATCACCACCACCACCTACCCCATTGTCCCCCAAACCAGAGACAGGTAGAAAGTCAAAAGCACAATGTAGGAAATTGCTTTAAAAAGATGAATTTGTACGAGTGTCTCTGGACTCTACTCTTCTTCCCTTGCCTGTAAGTTAGTCTTCATTCTGGGGTATATGGAATGGTAATATGTACGTTGGCAGAATTTTCCTGTCTCACCAATGGCTCTGATGAGGTCGACCATTCCAGGTACTTCAGTGACGTTATTAGCGAGGCCGGTCTAAGGAATTAGACAATATAAGCAAACAAAGCCATTCTGAGTGGTGGTGGTGGTTTGTGTGTGTGGCACCATTTTTTGTCAAAGCCTCATCAGTTTCCCTTCTCTTGTTGAAAGGAGCAAAAGCCTACCCAGACTTCCAGTTATGGGTGGTCAGACTGGGTTCGCTAGCACAGTGCAGTGGTGTGCATGGCTTAGGAGTTAGCCGTGGGGCGGACGCCTAGAAGCTCGGCACTGCCCACGTCACACACTCTGTCCCACTTCAGCTTTTTCCCTGGTTTTATATATATCAGTATGATTTGAGGGATGGGTTAGAGTGGACAAGGTTTCCCAGGCACACTCATTTACTGATTAAAAAATAAGAGGAACTTGGCACCGAGAACCTTATGGCCTTCATTTGGCCTAGGGATATTCTTTCTGCAGAGACTGGCCTCAGTGCCCTCATTTGTCGGGAAGATAATGGTGTGGGGTTCTGAGTGACTCACAGCAATATCCCTGCTCTGGCAAATCCTTGACTAGGGCGGGATTTGGAAAAGAAGGACTGCCCTTGCCGTTTTCCAGGATTATTGTTATGAACAAATGACCCTATTGCTTTCCCTGGTTCCTGAGCACCCCCTGGACACTGGCCTGTCATGGGCAATTGGCTGTCCAAACAGCGTGTGCGGGTTTGCAGTGAGGATGGGGCACCGCACTTGCCAGCTGACTGCTCGCGGGATCGTTACCCGGTGTGCAGCTGTGGCCTGAATCACAAGCAGCCTCGACTGGAAGGCCGGCGCTCGCTCCGCTCCCCTTCCTTTCTGCGTGCTGCGCTGTGAATATCTGATCGATGGGGCCGGGTGTTGGCGGGGATCCAGCCAAGCCAGCCGTGTTGTGAGATGTAGCATTTCGGCCTCGCCCCTTCTCGTCAGCTCCCTTTTATCAGGATGCCAGGCTATTGTCTTCCTAATAGGAGCTGGACAGTGTATTCCAGCAGGAATTGTACTGGTCATGCTGGTCTCCATATACAGTGAAAGAGTGGTTTTCGTTTTGCTCTCCCATGTGGTTTCTGAGTCAGGTGACAGGTGAGGTTTGGCCGGCGGGCGGATGTTTGCCAGCCCCGTGGTCTGAGGTGCTGGGCACTTGGCCTCCTGTCCTTCCATTGCTGTCTCAGGAGTGTCTCTTCAAAGACAGCTGGCTTAGCACTGATCAGACGCTGTGTGTCTTTGGTTTTTTCCTGAACTCCTGTTTGTGTGGTTTGGCGGCTTGCAGAAAAACATGGGATTGAACCAGTGATCTTAACTCACTCCAGCCTTTTTAAGGACAAACAGTGTCCCCCTTTAGGGCTGCAGAGGCCGAAGTTCAGTGCCTGCTCATGGCTGACGAATCCCTATCAACTGTCGCAACTCAAGAGTATGGAGTAGAAGACACTTGGGTTCAGAACAACGAGTTTTAGATTCTTCACAGACTACTTTGTGCTTTTGGGAGGGTGATGTGAGTGGAAACTTTTGCTAACAGCCATAATAATAATAGGAAACAATGAATTTGAATCTCTCAAAGAGCAGCGGTGGTGTACACAGACCTGCTGGAGATCTGGATGCTGGGAGCCAGATGTCGTATGTACGTGTGTTAGCCATGAAAGCCAAGAGGATGACTTCTCTTAAACTTTTTTAAATTGAAAAAGTCTCTTCTCCCTCACTCCTCGGTCCCTGAACCTCCAGCCCCCAACCAAATCTCTGTTTATTCTATTATGATTAGTTGTAGAACCGGCCTGGGGTGAGGGTGCCTAGATGCACAGTGCACCTCGTTTTTGATCAGTCGTTTGATTATCTGGAGGAAAATCCAGAATGTGTAAACAAAGTAAGGTGGAGCAGTCTGGTCTGCAGATTTTCCTTCTCCCATTATTATGGTCATTAAGATGCTATTCGCTGTGTCCCGCCTTCTTAGGATGCTGAAGAATTTTTTTTGACACTGAAATGTGCCTCAGCTCTTATTATACCTGATCTCTTGAACCCTGCGTAGCTAATACAATTTCGTAACAATTGATTCTTGCTAAAATGATTACCTCACCTATCCAGATCACAGTCAGAAAGTAAAATTTTGTCTCTGGAAGCGCCGAAATAGACATCTTCCTAAAAATTAGCTTTCAGTAGAGCCCCTTTGAGCACTCAGAACCTATTTATTCATATTTTATTCACATTTAGCCCAAAGTAGATTATCAATTAGAAGTGAATTGGATCTAGCAGCCTTATAGCAAGATAGGAAACAGAGAAAGATAAAACAGACACTAGGCTCTGGGTATGATGTCATTTGGTACCACAATATTTTCTGCGTTAGGAATAGAAAATGATTTCACCGTTGTAATTGTATAGATTATTTTCTTGAGTGACAATAGAGTTCAGGATGAAGAGTCAAGTAGAATAAAAGAATTTTACTTTTCCTAAAGTGAGCCATCATTCTTTGGAAGATCCTATTCTGCCTCTCTGATTCGAAATATTTTTTTTTGTTTTGCTTTTCACTGTAGCATCAGCATTGCTGGGCATTGCTGGGACCAAATTTCCCATCGCCTTTATCTAGTCCACTTCAGCTAAGTTCTGTTGTGGTAACAAAAGCTCAGTAGCTCTCAACCAGAGCAGTTTGTTTCTCTCTCAAAAGTAGGCTATGGCTCTGCCTCATGTTGTCTTCCCTTTGGGACTCACGAGGCTGATGGATCACTCATGATCTGGGGCCTTACCAATATTATAGTGGAGGGAAAAGAGACGTGGCAGCCAAGAGCTGCCCCATTCTGATTTCAGAGGCCACTCCCAGCTTCACCAGGACTGGGGTGTGGAATCAATCAGTCCTTCCTCAGAGGCGGGCTTTATAAACCACAGCACCAACTCATAGCCACACAGTGAGGTGGCAGACTGTCGTCTGTTCTAAGCGAGAGACAGACAGTGTTTTGAAACACTACCGCAGACTTGATGGCTATCCAGATTTATCTAGGCCCACGTGGAGAACCCATATTCATGTACTCCGGGCAGAAAAGTTGAAAACTACTTTTGGCCTGCAAAAATTTGACTGGTCTGAGGGATCAGTAACTGCAAGCATGAAAACCCCGAGGGACTATAGTATTTAAGTTGTGGGTCTTATTTTTATTAGCCTTTTCACTTTTCCAAAAGCTTGCTTTCTCTTAGACCTGAATAAATCCCCTTGGGTCCGTGCACTTCCCCTGCTTTGCATAGCTGTACTTAGCTCTGGCGCCGAGTTGTAGGGTTGAGCTCTGTAACCTACAAAAACAATTGGAATACAGTCTTCCATCTGCCACCAATTTGTATTTTGGGTAAATGACGCCAAGAAGTATATTTTGTAACTGACATCTACTTCCTGTTACCTGAAATGACTGAGTACATGCTTGCTGACTTGGTTCAGTGCAGCACTGCCTATATTGGATAGCATGGAGCCCGGGGGGAAGTGACATCTTGTTCTCCTGTAGCCCATGGAGTGACCGCTACCTTACGAGCCTGCCTCTGTGCAGCTGTAGTTGGTGCGGAGGCATCTGACTGAGCTGAACCAGAAGGAAGTTCTGCGGTTTAGGAAGGGTTTGTTTTCCCTCCTCCCTTCCCCCATCTTTGCCGGCAAAGAGTAACACTTGGCAGTTTGATAAGAGCCAAGTGCTGATGTTAAAACCCACTGACCACATCTTTTACCCTTGCCAGCCAATCTGAGGACCAGAAAAAGAAAAAGTTCAATCTGTCTTGTTTCAGAGACTTGTCAAAATACAGTCCTGCCGACGCCGGGCAGCCATAGGTGCTTGGTGTGTGGGAGTGACATACGAAATCTCTCCCTACTGGTGAGCAGTCGGATGTAATGCAGAGTTTGCTGTTGTCTGCGCCCTTCAGAGTGTGCAGCCAGCAAATGCTGCTTTCATTTGACGTGCTGGTTCTGTCTAAAAGCGGAAGCTGCTGGTTTCAGACTGGCTCCCTGTAGGATAATGAATTGTCATGCCTCTGCTGATTATCTAACAAGTTTGTACAACGTGTAACACAAGCTGACAAGACAAACAATTTTATTAATTTAAGCCTGCTGCAAATGGGATTGCAGTGCTGTATAAATGTAGGAGTATTACACACACATACAGGAGTATGCTACCCTGCACACCTGTGTGTCTGCGATTTGGTAATGAGAATAAACTTTTTTTTAATAAACAATGTTCTTGATATTTCCTTTTTCCCTCAGTAAGGTGGTATTTGGGTTTGAATTGAAAACTATTTAGGAATGTTCAGGGATTTATGGAACTCATAAAATGAGCCGTTGCATTAGACTTTGAAGTATTAGAGCTGATAAATGCCAGTGGGCGGTAGATAAACTTGGTTTTCACAAACGAGTTACAGTAGAGGAGCTTTGGTCTTAAATCTGTCTAGAGTTTGGGTCTTCAGTTGGGAGAGTGCTGGGCCTATGGGGCGATGAATTATATTTTTATGGCCTCTGACCTGCAGTGTTTTAATTTCAAATTCTCGTGTTCTTTTTTTTTTTTTAATTAAAGTTTATTGGGGTGACAATTGTTAGTAAAGTTACATAGATTTCCGGTGTATAATTCTGTATTACATCATCTATAAATCCCATTGTGTGTTCACCACCCAGAGTCAGGTCTTCCATCACCATATTTTTGATCCCCTTTACCCTCTTCTACCATCTGGTTACCACTAAACTATCGTCTGTGTCTATGAGGTTTTGTTTCTTCATTTGTCTTGTTCTTTTGTTTTTTTCAGTTTTATATACCACATATCAGTGAAATCATACGGTTCTCGACTTATTCTGTCTGACTTATTTCGCTTAGTATAATAATCTCAAGATCCATCCATATTGTCACAAATGGTACTATTTCATCTTATGCAGAATAGTATTCCGTTGTGTGTATATTCCACATCTTCTTTATCCATTCATTCATCTATCGAAGGACACTTTGGTTGTTTCCATGTCTTGGCCACCGTAAATAAAGCTGCAGTGAACGTTGGAGCACACGTGTCTTTATGTATAAATGTTTTCAGATTTTAATACCCAGGAGAGGGATTGCTGGGTCATATGGTAATTCTATTCGTAATTTTTTGAGGAACCTCCACACTGCCTTCCATAACGGCTGCACCAGTCTTCATTCCCACCAACAGTGTATGAGTGTTCCTTTTTCTCCACAGCCTCTCCAACACTTGTAACTATTTGTCTTGTTGATGATAGCTATTCTGACTTGGGTGAGGTGATACCTCATTGTGGTTTTTATTTGCATTTCTCTGATGATTAACGATGTTGGACATTTTTTCATATGTCTATTGGCCATCTGTTTGTCCTCTTTGGAGAAACATCTCTTCAGGTCCTCTGCCCATTTTTCAACTGGATTGTTTGTTTTTCTGTTGATGAATTATATGAGTTCTTTATATATTTTGCATATTAGCCCCTTATCGGAGGTGTTAATTTGCAAAAATCTTCTCCCATTTGGTTGGTTGCCTCTTTATTTTGTCCGTGGTTTCTTTTGCTGTGCAGAAGCTTTTAAGTTTGATATCGTTCCATTCATTTATTTATTTTAGCTTTTACTTCCCTTGCCTTTGAAGTCACATGCAAATAATTCTCATGTTCTTGCATAGGAATTTGACAATTTGTAGTAGTTGAATCTTGGATTGTTGACTAGAATTGATTAACTATGTTTATGAAAAGAATTCATCATCCAAAAGAAGCTAGGTTAGTCCAGGTAAATAAGAGAGAAGTTTCCTATGAATTCTGTGTAATCTGATGTCTGGGCTCTGAGAGACGTTCCCAACATACAACATGATCCAGCATATGAACCTGGCAGTTTCAGAATCCGTAAGAGGACATAGGTATTGGGATAATTTCACAGGAGGGATTGTATTTCACAGCTTCCGAGACAAGAACAGTGGGTTTCTCCTGTCAGGACGCTGGGTGAGGAATGTAGGAAGAATGCAGCAGTGTAGCTGGCTCTCGGCACTTGTGTGGCCTACCCACATGCAGACATTCAGGCAGTGCAGGCGGTGAACTGTGCCAAGTGAATGCGGCAGGCAATCAAGAATTCAGGGCACTGGCATAAAAAAAGTCACTGAAAATCTTAGTAAATCTAAAACAGCACGTGATGGGATTGAGGCTTCTGCCTCACTTGCCTTGCCTTTATGTATCGTGTTTGGGGGTCATTCACTATTTGCACCCCAACAGTTGTGATGTTGATGCCCGAGAGCCCTCCTTTCTTCTCCTTGGTACCTACCTCACAGCAGCGGCTTTAGTAGCAGCTTATGTACCTCAGACCTGGATGTTGTTCTAAAGCAGATTAGGGTGTGTGTGTGTCGGGGGGAGGGGGGTGACTGCAGGTGAGTTCTGCAAGTGCGTTTTGTGTAATTAAAAAAAAATCGTAAACTAGGGAATAGCTGCTGGTGTGTTTCCCATTCTGTCTTCATTCTTCTGAAGCAGAAGCTGTGTTCCCAGAATGCAGGCAGAGCCTCCAGTTCTTCCAGTGCCCTTCCCTGCTCCGTGTAACTTCCTGCGTGTCTTCAGTTCCTTCTTATCACCAGCCTCTTCTTGAGCCGTTCCTCTGAGATTCTTGCCCTCCAAGGTTCATCCACTCCCAGGGACGATGGCAGCATAGATTCTGGGCTTCCCCAACTCCTACACCTGCCCCCACACAAATGAGATACACAGCTTCATTTTAAAGAGGCAGAATTGCCAGCTGCTACCAGAAATAACAATGCATTTTTATAGTGGTGTATATTTCAAGGAGTTTCCAGATTCTACTCTCAATACTAATAAAAATTATTTTTTGTTTAAATGTAAATGGTGTTACTCTGCCTATCTTTGCTACTTTCTGAAAGCTTTTTTTAAAGAAACTTTTTTGTTGAAATTAAACATCCAGTAATGTGTATTAGGAGCAGTAATCTGAAGTACACCTTGGTGAATTTTTAGGTATGTAAATACCCAGGTATCTACCCCCCAAATCAACGTAGAATAGCTTAGCATCCCACAAAGTGCCCATTCCCAGACAGTATTTTGTGTGTGTGCCTTGGAGTAACCACTATTCTGATCTCTATGAGGTCGGACAGGGTGTGAACTCACTCTAGAAAAAGTGCTACATACCTCATTGCTGAATATCACTACGGTCACCTTCGAAGTACTCCCCTTGGGAAGCTGTGTACCAATGCCAGCGCCTAGTCCACCCTTCAAAGGAATTTTGGAACTCTTTCTGGAATGGCCATCAGAGCTGTCCTCATATTACCCTTGATGTCCTGAATGTCATCAAAATGTCTTCCTTTCAATATTTCCTTTTTCTTCGGGTAACGAAAGAAGTCATTGGGGGTCAGATCAGGTGAGTAGGGAGGGTGTTCCAATACAGTTATTTGTTTACTGGCTAAAAACTCCCTCACAGACAGTACCCTGTGAGCTGGAGCATTGTCGTGATGCAAGAGCCATGAATTGTTGGTGAAAAGTTCAGGTCGTTTTCATCTAACTTTTTCACACAGCCTTTTCAGCACTTCCAAACAGTAAACTTGGTTAACTGTTTGTCCAGTTGTTACAAATTCATAATGAATAATCCCTGTGATATCAAAAAAAGGTTAGCAACATTGTTGCAACAAGTATACGAACTTAATTGTCAGACCTCATATATCATTGATTAATTGTGCCTGTTTTTGAGCTTCATTAAATGGAATCATACATTGGGTACCCTTTTGTATCTGGCTTTTTTCATGCAACAGTATGCCTGTGAGATTTATCCATGCTGCTACTTGTATCAAAAATAGTGGTTCTTTTCTTTTATTTGTAGTATTCCATTGTATGAATAAGCCACACTTTGTTTATCCATTCTCTTATTAATGGACAATGAAGATTGTTTCCAGCTTGCATCTATTATGATAAAGATTCTAATGATCATTCTTGTATATGTCTTTTGGTGGACATGCACACTTATGTCTCCTGATTTATACCTGAGAATGGTGTTGGTTGGGTCACAGGACAGATGAATGTGGATGGATTTGAGCTCTTTTGACTTTAGTTTCATTAATCTGTCCTGCTTACTTATTACTTGAGAGACCTAATAATGAATGAAAAAGGAATGCACATGGAAGGATTGGGCTAGCCTGTGTCTGAAACCAGCCTCCCACTAGTTCTGAGACATTGGGAGGATTATGAAATTAAAATCTGTTTCTGAATCTGTGAAATGGGCATTATAATGAAGACTTTTCTTGGTTGTTGTGTAGTAAATCAGGTTGAATAAGATAATACAGTGGAGACATTTAACAAACATTCCTATGTGTTTTTTTTTTACTTTGTGGAGAAATCTAATCACCTGCTGATAGCTAATTAAGGGGAAAGTATTTATTTGACTTTGACGTTGTTAATTTTAAACTTTCCTAGCTCTACCTAGGACGGTCACCTGTGTGCATAGGTGACAAGACAACTAACTAGTCAAGAGGTTAATGCGTGACTTTGTAAGCGTCTGTAAAGCATCTCTATGCTATGCTTTATGATGCTGTCTTTTCTTTGCGATTAAGGGACAAGCAAGCCTCTGCAAACTTTTTACTTAATTATCTCTATATCTAGCTTTTTGTCGAACAGCTCCCCCTTGCCTTAGTTGAGTTGTTTCTTCATACCCTCAAGCACTGAGACCCTACCATCTGTCCGGGCGTTTACTGATTGCTGGTATTGTAACAATATGGACTTGAACTAGAAACTGCATTAAAACTGCACACTGTATTCTGAACAAATTTTACGCCATCGGAATTTATAGCACAATAATTTTTAGAGCCCATTTAAAAAGTATAAAAAGATTTCAAAAATAGATTTCAAGTGGTTTATTGCTCTCCATATATACCTTAACTAGGACTTCTGGAAATCACTGTTTTCATCATATTCTCCATATGGTTTTCTAGGCCACCTACCACTACCATTTTGGTCATCAAGTATAAGATTAGCATGCTGAACAATTTTGAACATTTGCCTGCCTCTAATTACAATTTAACTTTTCAATTACAATTTAACTTTTCTTCAACTACGTTAAACATTCTCAAACACAAACAAATTTCCTTTTATTGTTGAGGGGTGAAGGTTTTGGGGAGGAAAGTGCTTTTAACATTTACATGTAAATTTCTTTATAAAGCAGATTCCTAGACCTGAGGGGTTAATAACTAATGCATGTCCATGGTGATCATTTGACTAGCTGTAGTTTCATGGATTATTTTTGAATTTCAAGTAGGAAAGCTATGGCCACCGTGTCATCTGGTATGTTGGCGTACTTTACTTCCTCGATTAACTGAGAAAGTGTCAACTAAGGGAGGAAAGCTAAACCAAAAAAATACTTAATATGCTGAGGATAGAAGACATAGAGACATAGACATTTAAAATAAACACTTAGTCATCTTCAAACTGTTCTTCCATCCCTTCCATAAACTTTGAGAACCTGAAAGCTCTAGTTTTTTTTTTTTTTAAAGATTTTATTGGGGAAGGGAAACAGGACTTTATTGGGGAACAGTGTGTACTTCCAGAACTTTATCCAAGTCAAGTTGTCGTCCTTTCAGTCTTAGTTGTGGAGGGCGCAGTTCATCTCCAGGTCCAGTTGCCGTTGTTAGTTGCAGGGGGCACAGCCCACCATCCCTTGTGGGAGTCGAACCGGCAACCTTGTGGTTGAAAGCCCACTGGCCCATATGGGAATCGAACCAGCAACCTTCGTCTTTAGAAGCACGGAGCTCCAACCGCCTGAGCCACTGGGCCGGCCCTGAAAGTTCTAGTTTTGATTAAATTTCTTTATCCACAGTTCAAAGCTAGCATCTATCTTGTCTTATGGGTCATTTGACCTCATGCTTAACACCCATTTTTCCTTGAAAGCTGTTAAAATTAGCTCCATGCTTCCTCTTTTTTGTTCAAAGCCCTTGTGTCTTTTAAAATTACTGTTTCAGTTTTTCTTTGAAAGCACTTTCTTTTTTTGGTTTGTTTTTTGTATAGCAGGTATAATTGCTGTAGTGTTGGCCAGGGGTTTGCCCCTTGATACGTTGTTGTTCAAAACCACTGGCTGTTATTGAACATCCTCAGGAGTTGTGTTCCAGAAATTAATTGATTTAAGATTAAATTGTAGGTCTTTGCTATTGATGCTCAGAAGTATCTGGGACTCATTTATAATTGTTCTTGTAAGACTGTGGCAAGAGCTTTGGTGTGAGAAAAGAGATCTAGATTTTATCCCCTGACCTTTTTACTTGTTTTTTTCACTTACAGGTGAAAACTCTAAGCTCACAGAACTTGGTTTCATTATCTATAGGGTTTGGACTAGATCGGGAAGCACACGGAAATGTCCTCAGGGGTCAGATTGGTAACTGGATTCCATTGTAACGGAAGCCCTAGCAAACTAGCGCAGACTGAATGGCTTCAACACCAGGAATTTATTTTCTCACAGTTCTGGAGGCTAGAGGTCCAACATCAAGGTGTGGCTGGGCTTGGTTTCTTCTGAGGCCTCTGTCCTTGGCTTGCAGGTCATTGCCCTGTGATTCCTCTTCACATACTAGTCACCCCTTTGTACATGTGTGACCATAGTGTCTTTCTGGCCAAACCTCTCCTTCTAATAAGGACACCTTTCCGATGAGATGCGGGCCCACCCTACTGCCCTCACTGTAACTGAATGACTCCGTAAAAGGTCCTGTCTCCAAATACAGTCACCTCCTGAGGTGCAGGATATGAATTTGGGGAGACACAACTGCGCGCATAACAGTAACCCAAGTGTGTCAGGCAGCCAGTCTGGCCGAGAAGACGTGGCCTCGGCTTCATGTTTCCAGCTGCGACTGAGCCCCAGTGCGGCCTGACACAGGATGCTGACTCATATCTGCAGAAGGCCTGACCTCACTCATTACCACCTTCCAAACTGAACTCACGTTTGCAAATTTCTGTTCATTTTAGTTTCAAAGCATAACTGTGAAAGAAACTTGGATATGTAATGGCATTGTGTTCTTTTCTGTTGGGACCAAGCAGTCAAACTGGCGAAAAGATGTGTGGGAGGCTTCATAAAATGGACATAATGTTTACCAGTGTGGTCACCCTCTGAAAGCTCTATTTAAGAAAAGGACCTAAAGGAAGAGCCAAGTTTTGTACCTGAAGATGTTCACTGCAGCACAATCTCACAAAATGTAGAAATGGTCTAAATAGCCAGGAACGGGGACTGCGTTAAAGAAAGGCTGGAATTCCAATGGTCCATTAAGATTTTTGAAAATTGAGTTCGTTGAGTGCAGTGTAGAATTCTTCTGTATTCGGTTTCCTGAATTTTTACTTATGTGTACCCACGCCTTCCAACTTTGTGTCTATCAAAATTAGAAAGATTATGTGTTACAGGGAAGGTGGTTGTTGAGGGTACAACGTTAAGTGATCAAAACGGCAAAGATCATTCTGTTTGTACTACAGTTATAAGTGTACAAAAACACGAGCAGAGAGTAAGACTGGAAGGGAAGTGGTTTTAGACCAGGGTTAAACAATTGTGTTTGGGTAAAGAGAAAAGTGAGTTTTTTCCTTTTTATTTCCCGTAGGGTTTTCTTTGTACCAGATTTGTCTGTGTTATTATTATTTGTCTATATGTCTATATTGTCTCCTATTTAAAAGATGATTTTCGATGAGGAACCTAAGGCTTTCTGGCGTTGGGCCTCTCTTACGCTGTCAGTAACTGTAGTTTATGTCTTAAGTTCCTCTAAAAGAGTGGTTCTCAAACTTTTTGGTTTGAGAACTCCTGTGTCTTCCTAAAAATCATTGCGGGCCCAAAGAACTTGTGTTCATGTAGATTAAGTATATCTATTTGTGCATACTGTATTAGAAATGAAAACTGACGCATTTACAATATTTGGTCTTTAAAAAATAACAAGCCTTTTATATGTTAACACAAATACGTTTTTATGAAAAATAACTTAAAACGTGAGTGACATGTTATTTATTTTTTTTCCTTTTTGCAAGTCTGGGTGTGGCTGGAATCTTGTTTCTGCTTCTGCATTTTTCCTGTTTTGTAATGTTACTTTGGTTGAAAAATTTGAAGAAATTCTAGCCTCACTCATAAGTAGTTGGAAAGGGAGGAAAAGAGAAGAGCAAGGAGGAGTCTGGTCTATATTTTGAGACCTGCCGCTGTCAATCAGCAGTATTTCCCAGGTGCTGTTGTGAATCACATTGACTACACCACTTGAACCCTGTAGAAATCTTGACTGGAAGTATGTGTGCTGTATAGATCGTGGGTGGTACTGTTGATAAAGAAAAGGTACCATCTGTAAATCAATCTCTCTCTTGACAGTCCACTTATTTTGTTCACTTACAATTGAAACTTAGATGAAAGAACTAGGCTAAAAGAGCACATTTGCTCTTTATACTTAGGCAAGATAAGAAATCCCTAGAAATCTTAGCCTACACCTGTTGTCAGAGAACAGAAATACTGCATCTAGAATTTTATGTATATCTTGTGGGTCCCTTGTTTAGTATGGAATATAAGCTATTTTTCTGAACACTTGGGACTCTGCCACCATTAGGTTTGATAAATAATAGTGTTGGCTCCCAAACATGTTCAGGTGGCAAAACTCCCAGAACTCATGGTACATAAAAATGTTTAATGCTGTCATTTTAATTCAGGATAATTCTCCAGGTAGAAAGTGTATTATACGTCAGTTATGTAAAATCAAGTGTATGTGTGCACCAAAATATGCATTCTAGTAATAGTAATATAATAGTAATAGTAACTTGACAGTGGTACATTGATTTATTTTCATTTGACATTTGACAGCAAATGTTCTTTTTTATTAAAGAAAAACTTACGGACAAAAATCGCAAACTGAGACTATTCTGTTGACTAACTTAATTTTTGGTAACATTGTTTTTAAGTGATGATGACACTTTTTATACATTGTTTCAGAATCACCAGTATTCTAGGAAAGCATAGACTAAGACCTACTGAAATATATTGTGAAGGCCTATTAAGTCTAACTTCAAGCAATGATGCAGTTATTTATGGGACAGCAGTCAATTCCAGTCTGAATATTATGGCTTTCACAACAGCAATCTGAAGGTTGCAACTGACTTTTTCATCTGTTGATATTTAAGAAGTATTTCTTTTGCTACAAGAGCTCTCACCCACCCTCCTGCCCATTCCTACCTAATGTGTATTTTCACATTTCTTTTGGTTAGCTCCATTGAGTAGGTGCAATGCGTGTGCGTGTGTGAAGTACTTTACTAGGGCAGTTTGGCTTTTCATGGAAGGAACTGCATGAAAGGAACTTCTTAACTCTGGAAGGAACTGCACATTTTCATTAGGTTTCTGATGTTGCTGTATTGCAAATGCTACCAGGGCTTCTTCTGAACTGTGCTGCCATCTTTTGTTTGCTTGGTGGGCCGTCAAATAACCAAACCATACCAAATCAGAACCGTGACCATGCCTGTAGCAAGCTGCAGCTTTTATCAGCATGCCCTTTAATGTTTGTACATTTGAACTAATTTTCAGAAATCCTGCCTTTTTAAAATTTCTTTTTGCATTTCTGTACCAAAGTGAAGGATTTGGGATCAGAAAAAAAATAATTCGATAGTTGGTACCAAATGATGTTTCCAGGACTGGTTGGTAGGATCAGATGTGAGGTTTTCAAATTGGAACCTTTCCTAATGGGCCCCTGGGAAATGTCTTAGCTAAATTGCAACAGTGACTGGCGAAGTCGATCGAGGTAAATTGCTCCCATTGCTGAGGGTTCAGAAACCAGGCAGTTGAAGCTGAAGTTCCAGGGGAAATCGGGTAGAACTATTGCAGATGGCTTCCCCCTTGAATAGAGAAGAGGGCTGGTGTCACTGTTGACAAATGGGAGGAGATTAAAGCCTGATTTTGCAATGAATTGGTTATCATGCTCTTTGGGAGAGTACAGAGAAATTTATGGAAAGGCCATGAAAATCAGCTAGGTGACTCTATTCAATATCGGCTACCAGTGATATCTAAGAACACACTGGACTGTCTAGTAGTTTATATTATAGAAAAGTAGCACCAAGAACCTTTTTGTTGTGTGTATCCTCGGTGAGCTCAGAGCTTGAGAGAGTCGCCAGGTTATTTCTAATTTCTATTTAATAGTCAACTACTGAGCACTTTTGATTTGCACTTAGAAAAACGAAGCTGGCTAGTTTTGACCACTTACGGTGGTGTTACGTTAAAATGGAGGTCATCAGGAACGTGTTTGTGGTTGGTATTCTGCTGACCTGGCTGATGTCTTTCCCAGACATCTACTGTGTATTTGAGAAGGTCCTTTGAGCTCCCTGCAAAACGGGAATAACAATGATCCGTCATGAAATGATGTGACAAAGTCAGGACTTTGTAATTGATAAAACTCAATACCAGTAACATGTGTCTGCCCATTTGGCTGAATCTCTGGTAAGTGCAGAGAGCACGAAAACTAAGGATCAACTTAAACTGTAAACAGTTTGAGGCTGAAGATTTTCTGAGCTATGGCTCATTGAGTTGGGGGGGGTACCTTGTAAATGTCTGGGAACACAACTTTTTATGTGTTTTCTCAATGGAGAGAATTTCTTGTGTTTTAATTCTGTGTCTCTTGGAAATTCTTCCTTTGTAGACCTTTCAGGAGTTCAAATCCATCCTTTGTCTAGGAGGGTAAAGGACTTGACGGCCACCTTAGTTGACGAGAGTTGTGTAACCATCACCTGCATGGCCGAACTTCATATAATCTGGGGGTGCAGCTCTCCCAGATGCATTCATTATATGGTCGTGGTTTGATCCGCTTTTCTTTCCTTCTTTCCTGAGCATTTGGGTGTTTATTCAGTATTCACATTTTAATATTACTTGGATGAATGAACTTGGTATCACATGATTAGAAAACCAAATTTATAATTAAAGCCAAAGGTGGAAATTGCCCTCGAATTGCTGTGATGACGAATTGCTGTGGTGACGTCGACACTGTGCTGTCAAGAGTTACGGCGTTGGATTACTGATGGCTTGATTCTGGTGTGTGTGAATGCTCCTCTGGTTTGTGAGAATCACAGCTTAACAGCCCCTTCCTTACGGCCTCCTAAAATTATTCTTGCCAGGAACTTGGTGCAACTAAATATTTGCCTGCTTTCCTCCCCACTCTGTCCATGTCTCATTTCGGCTGAGTTCCTCCAGGCTCTAGTGCCTATGTTCTATGGTTTGTAAAGTGCTGTGTACTTTTATAGCCTCAATAAATAACAAACTGTGGCTCATGGCAATAGCACTGTGGCGTCCTACATGTTTAGAGAGGGTGTGAGAGAGATGGAGAGACATACATCTTGGGTGCAAAACGTCTAGCATCCAAAACTATTCATCTCCGCACACACATCAGTAATGCTTCTGAATTCTGTTCATTTGTTAGTAAAACGCATCCCTTTATCTTTGGAACATTTTATAGATAGAAACTAGGCGTGAAACTATTCCCCTCCTCTCCCCCTTTTAACATAGAGATGAAAGGAAGAAAGGCTGGTTCCCAGCGTGGTGAGGTTTCCATCCAGATGCTTGTGTGCCAGGGGCCCAGCCAGCTTCCTGTCCTGCTCTTCCTGGTCCCTTCCCTGGACGGCTACAGATGTTATCACATACCTGGGAGATGTGAAGCTAGGAGCTAGAAGCTTCTTCTATTGTCCCTGTCAATATAGTTTGATAAAATGCAAATGTCTTTAAAATGGTAGACTTCCAATTAAAAGGCTCCAGCAGGGAGTCTGTTTTGATAATGAAAGTGATTAAGAAGGCTCTGTTTTTTCCATTGGAGTGTTCAGCTACAATAGCTTGGCTTTCTCGCTGTAATTGGACTCTGCTAATGAGGGTCTAGTAACTCTTAGGTTCTAATAATGATTTTAACAAATCTATTAGCTGTCTTTGGTGATCAATGTTGGAGATCAAGACGACACAATTTCGGGATGATAGCGTCATATAGAATTCTTAATGCCAACCACTTCCGTTTTTTCTCATTCTAAGGAATCAACAGCAGTTAATATTTGTTTCCTTTAATTCTGTAATCTGGGTGCATTCCTAGGTCAGAGTAAAGTTATACATCTATGGTTCATCAGTATTTATGTTTTTAATTTTATTCAAAACCTGCAACCCTAGGAGCACTGGTTTTGATGTATAAAGGGGAAAGAATAATAAACACAGTCACAGAATTAATTGCAGTCTACGCATGGGCACCATCTAATTTCTAGAGTTCAGTTTCTTCCCCTGTATTCCATAGATAGCCCCAAGGAGCAAAACATGGCGACGGTTTTCTGATAAAAGTGGGCTGAAGAAGTGACTATGCTAGAGTATAACTTGGGATCTGTATTGAACTAGGACAGTGCTCAGGGACGGGCTGCCCTCTGTATCTCTCAGCACCTCATGACGGGTCTGTCACCCTCTTTGCTTCTTAGGGTCAATGTTTGTGTTCTCTGTGATGTTCATAAAAGTCTGTCCTTTCATTGTCTATTTTTCTACCTTGTTCATTGCTCATTCTCAAAGGACCGAGGTATTTGTTTTGTATTACTTTTCCCTCGTAACAAAGTTTGAGGTAGAGCATGCCTCTAGTCTGAGTATGAAGGCATTAGAGATGCACGTAACCCTTTCTTCCTCCCTCCCTCCCTTTCTTCCTTCCTCCCTCCCTCCCTCTCTCCCTTTCTTCCTTCCTTCTTCCCTCCCTCCCTCCCTCCCTCTCTTCCTTCCTTCCTCCCTCCCTCCCTCCCTCCCTTCCCTCCTTCCTTCCTACCTGCCTCTCCTACTCTCCCTACCCCCTCCCTCCTTCCTTCTTTCCTTAACCCCCCTCCCACACTCCTTCCTTCCCCCACTCCCTCCCTCCCTTCCTTCCATTTGAGGGGGTATCTAGATTTGAACCCAGGACCTCTTGATGTGCAGCCCATCATCTCTTGTCCTATGATTGTAGTCTTGTCAGTGCAGCCATCTGAATGGAATCATTGGGGGGACTATCACAGAACAGAGTGTTTTCTGATCTTGATATTTGAGGGTTATTTTCAAATGAAACGATAAAACTGACCAAAGATTTGCAGGAGATAACTCTTGTCTTTGAGTGTTCTTGTGGTTGGAAGAGCCATTTTTCTCTGGTTTCATACTTGTGTGGGTGGTGTTCATATTCTCTGTAGTCCATCAAATATAGGGGAGTCGTGGTTTTTTAATTTAAATATCAGAATGACAAATTCCGGTGGAGTTTATCTTACTGGGCGCTAGAGGCTAAGCTCCGAGTATGAGATAATAATTGTGTGTAGTGACAGTTCCCCTTGAAAAGTCACTTTATTGTCATCTTGCACAAAGAGAAGTGCGTCAGGATGGTCAGATAGATTGTCTAGGACCAGGAACAGTTCAGAATGGAGTCCTTCCTCTGAGTGGAATTGGGCGGAAACAGGAATGGATAGACAACTGACAATATTTAAATCCCCGCTCCACCCCAGGCTTTCTCTCTGAGAGAACAGTTTGATTCCAATAAAGTGCATTATGTGTGTGAGGCAAATTCTTTGTTTTTATGGCGCCTCTGGAATTGATAAAGGACCTGCCCCTGGAGAAGCACATCTCCGAAGACTCCCAGAGTTATCAGGAGATTGAATTGAGACTCGACAAGGTCTTGGTACTGCCAGTGAAAATGTGTCAGCTGTAGACCCACAATTAACAGTGGTCACGAGGGAGGGTTTGGGTTTGTTTCTAGAAACCCCGAGCAGTCGGTGGAGTGCGCTGAAGAAATGGCAGTGCTGAACCGCTAAATTCTGGTTTCTCAGGCTGGTGACCAGCCAGACGCCTGGGCTGTGTGTCTGCAGCTCAGCGTCCGTCTGTCCAGGCAGGCACGTGCTGTTCGTCACCCAGGGCAGGATGTAAACGTACTCATCCAGCTCGGTTGGCTTCTTTGTGCCATTACAGGGTGACTTCGTACCTAGATGACTGGGTTATTGCTGAATTCTGAGGGCTGTTTTGGTGTCTCTGGAGCAAAAAGTCCAATGAATTCTGGTTACTTCTTTTTCTGGCAGTCCCTCTCTGGTGTCTCTTTTGTTAGGTGTATTCTGAGCATTTTATATTCCCTGTCCAGGTCTGTTTATTCCATGTACCTTGTTCCTTAGTAGGGTTCTTCCAAATGTCTTTTCCTTATGTTGGCAGACTTAAAAAAAAAGAAATGTGTGTGTGGGTTTTTTCCGTTTTTTTGTTTTTTTTTTTTTTTTTTTTTTGTATGTATGTGTATTTTTGGCATGTATTTTTTTTTTTTTTTTTTTTTTTTTGGCTATATACTGAATAAAGGTGAAGAGACTGAACTCTGTAGAAATTAAGTTTCCGATGGGGCCTAGACTGCAATTAATTCTGTGGCTGAGTTTATTATTCCTCCCCTTTAGACAGCAAGACCAATGCTTCTAGGCCTGTAAGTTACAGGTTTTGTGTGCAGTTGCAAACATCTATTTTTATATGGAATTCCATATGTATGTATCATTTTCTTGTATCTTCTCGCTGCCTTTTTTATTACGGAGGCAGCTGTATTAGCTGGAACAGGGCCCTTTTGTAGCCCACTACTCGACTGTGCATGGCCTGATCCTCTCTTGGTTTTTAAACTCTGAGCCTGTAATGAATTGAATCGTTTTTGAGTCTTCCTGATAAGGGTATTTATGGATCGAGCTGGCAGAATTCCACAGAAGCACATTCTTGTCTCCTTTGAGTGGAAGCATTTATGTAGAGGCATCCTTCCGAATGCCGGGAAATGGAAATGCTTTGGGACCTCTCGGCCTGCCTGGCCTTCCAGCTTCGTGCCACTCACCTTCACCAGAGTGCAGGATGCCAGGCAATGAATATCTAGTCGTGAACCCGCAGGATTATGTCCATGTATGCTTCATTAATTCATTGCCCAATTAGTCCTCTAGCAGCTCATAGGAAATGATACATTTTCCAGTACCATATTAGTGATTGAGGGGCTACAAAGGTGTCTCCGAAAATAGGGGGGGTGGTGGGTGGGTGAGTCAAGATTAACTACAAATAACTATAATGCAGGGTAGAATAAAAGTGTTTGAGGAGAAGCACAGAAACCAAAACACCAGTGAAATTCAGAGCAAGAAGGTTGTTTGAAGGTTGGGAAGTGCACAGCTTGACTGTGCTGTAACTGGTGCCAATGGTCTATAGCACATAGTCTTTTGCATATTTACGCTGTGCCAGGCACTGGGTAAGAGTTTTCCTGCACTAATTGATTGCACACAAAGCCAAATCCCCTTGAGGTGAAGGTTTTATTATCTTTATTTTGCATGTCAGGAAACGGAGGCGTGGAAAGGTTAAGTTACTTATGCAAGGTCAAACAGCTGGTAAGTAGAACCCTTGGGAATAGAATCCAGGCCTGGCCCAAAGGCTGTACTTGTAACCGCTACATCTTACTCTTTAAATTCTCTTGATTTTCAATTCAGTGCTTTATCTAGGTCACCAGCTCTTTCAATTAAAAAAAAGTGTGGTGAAATGAATGTGTTGAGTAATTTGTGTTGTGCTGAACGCTTATTGCTATTTCATGCTATACACTTAATTGCTTCTATATGCTTATTGCTTAATTACATAAAATGCAGTAGTCCCTTTATCATCTTTCTGCAAAACTGCCCCTTATTTATTATGACTTAAGCAGATAGAAAAAGCAAGAGCGTGTGCTTATTTTTAATTTCGGTGGCCAGAGGGTTTTTTTGTTTTTTGGTAATGTTTTCTTTATGAATGCACTGATACCTCATTTGGTTAAAGCGTGTGTCTGGTCAGAATGCAGCTATTCAGCATGGAAGCATCAAACAGCTGTCACTGTGCAGCATCTTTTCCAGGCACCAGGTTGACATCTGGACTCAGTATTTTGGTGTAAGAGAAATGGTTCTTACTAATCGTGTTGTCACAGGATCATACATCAAACAGAGCTGGGGGCTGTGTATCTCTGCCAATTGCCTTCTGATCATTATTCACCCTGAGTTAATGCAAAGAAAACGCTCAGCTTGGGGGCCACAGGCTAATGCTTGGCCTACACGTACTATGGGTTTCTCAAGGGACCGAACTTCAGTTTCTTTATTTTTCCTAGATGGGTGTAAGTGATGTGGATGGGTGCTGTTTGGCCGGGCTTCCTGTGGTCGGCACATACACTCTTAACTATCGGAGGTCCACTTGCAGGTAGAGGGATTATACCTGACGTGAGTGATACCTAATGAAAGTAAGGGGTGGGAATACCTATAAAGTAATATTTGCTAATAAGATTTTTCAACTGTGATAGATGAAAAATAAAGCTTTGCATTTATGAAATATGTTCTACCTTCTTGACTTTGTTGGAAATATACCACATTTCCTTGATTCTTAAAAGGTACATCCCTCCCCGTGCCCCACATGTCGACATCTCTCATTTCAGGGTGACACTTGGTCATCTCTGACAGCTTTATTTGCAGTGACACATAAAATAATACTACATCTTATAAGTGGCATCGTCAATTTGATTCAATACGGTAACTCTAGTATGTATCATTATTTGGTTCTAACTCTCTCTGTGGCATCTCTATTTCTTCTGACTGTAAATTGCTGGGTAGATTTGGAGCACCTCACTTCCCTTGGTTCTGGCCTGGCCATTTATTTACAAAGATGTGTTAGTCACTGTCCATCATTGGTGCATTTATGCCCATTGGATAATTTATGTAACACTTCAGAGTTTATGTAACATTTGAGAACTGTATATGATGGAAAAGATGCTATCTGTTTTAAATGCATTGAAAGCATAGCCTTCACAAATGTAATAATGCAGACGGACGTTAGAGGAGGGGAGTGGCGCACATATTTCAGTGAAAACTCATTTAGATTTAATGCTGTTTACCTTCACCAAGATAAAGAAAGAGCAGTAGCTGTACCCTTGAATCTTAGAGCCTTAGACCTGAAGGAGACTGAGAGGAGGTTTCTTTTCTCACTAGTCAAAATTAGATTTAAGGACGTCAGATGAATGGTCCTTTTCCATGTGAGCAAAGGTTTAGTATTTCCTCACCCATTTTTAAAGAATATATTTCTATGCTTGCAGAATCTTTCTTACAGGCTTTGTGCCCTCAATTGTAGAGAAATGCCTCTTTATTATACACACACACACACACACACACACACACACACACGTAAGGGAAAGAAACAAAAACATTACACCACGTTTAAAATATATATGGTAATTTTTAGAATTGGAAGAAATGGACTGTGTTAGATCTGATGGCTATTGATACCAAGTCTAGATCCACTCCTAAAACATTAACCATATTTTACTCATTATCAGAATTCATAAAAAAAAATATATATAAAAGCCCCAGTTTCTCATCTGTGCTGCCACAATGCTGACAAATATAAAAAGGGCATGTTAGAAGGCCATTCTGATGCTGTTGTTTACATGCTGCCTAGAGATAAATTATGAAACATGCAGTTTCCGTTTCTTAAATTACTAAGTCATATACTAAACAGATGTCTCCAGGCACTGTCTGGTAAGCAAATCAGATGAACCAGAGACATTTATTTTAATAGCAGAATGAACCCTCAGTCGTCTGTCCATCTCTGAGAGGTCATTCGAATCTCAGACGATTTATGTCTTAGTCTTCAGTGTTTTCCTTAGTGATATAATAATAGGTCCAGTCACTTACTTCCAGCTAATAAGTACAGTTCACTATTTAGCCATGAAACCTTTTTTTTTCCCCCCATTTGAAAATCTAGGGGATGAGAATCACATTTTGTAGTGTTCTGAATTACGCTAAGCTTATTTGATCGGTACACATGAGAGACTTCTCCCAGGACTGAGTGCATTCCAACAGTAGTGTTGTGTGTGTGTGTGTGTGGAAATGAGTGTGTATACAAACACATTATATTGAACATGAGATTACAAAGCACTTTATGATGATGATGGCTTCAAAGAACAAGATTAATACCCTCTTAGAAGCAAATTCACTTCTGATTTTTTAAAAAAGTTTCATTTATTTTTTTTTCTTTTCTGGTTATAAAAGTAATGTCTCAGCACCCCAAATTGAAGCAGAATATTTGAGAATGAAAATTCTTATTCCATCTGTAACTTCCTTTGACTGATAAATAATGGCCCAGGGATGCTTTGTTGTGAACTAATTTTGAAATTAGAAAAAAAAAAAAACCCAAGCTAACTGATTTTTGCATTTTCATAGGCATTTTGAGGTTTTTCCGTCAATGTGAAATGGCCACGATGTGTGTTTAAAGATGAAGACCTTTCTTGCTACAATAACTGAAATCTCACTCTCCCTCATTCCTGTCTCCTTGATGAGAATTTTACTGTGTTAGATACTTGCCCCCTATTGTGGATTGAATTGTGACCCCCGAAAAGATAGTTCAAGTTTTAACACTTGTGAATATGACATTGTTTGGAAATAGGGTCTTTGCAGGTGTAATCAAGTTAAGATGAGGTCATGCCTGATTAGGCTGGGCCCGCAATGCAGTGACTGGTGCCCTTATAGAAGAGGGTGGGACACAGACACACAGGTGCCATAGGCTGTGTGATGACAGGGCAGGGATTGGAGTGACACAGCTGCACACCATGTGTTGCCAAGTATCACTGCAACCGCAGTGACTAGGCAGAGGCAAGGAAGGGGTCTTCCCTAGACCCTTCAGAGCGAGCACGGCTCAGTCAGCACCTTGATTTTGGACTTCAGGCTCTGAACTGTGAGACAATACATTTGCGTTGTTTTAAGCCATCAGTGTGTGGTCATTTTTATGGTAGCCCTAGGAAACTAACACCTGCTCCCCACCCCCACGCCTTTTTACATTGTACATGTCGTGATTAAGAATGACTTCTTTTTTAAAAAAGACAAAACCACACACGATTTTCCAGTGAACATAATTTCTGGTAAGGCACGTTCATTTGGATTTTCAAAATGTTGCTCTGAATCTTCCATCAATCGTAAAAGAACTGACGTTTCTGGAAATTGTGAGACTGTGCTCATTTCCTTGTTGTCTCTCCTGTGTACAAGGTTTGCCTTCATGCTTCACTCCTGGGAGCAGCCTGACTGCCCTGGTGAAATTAGGAAACATTTCTCTAGTTTCTCTGCTTACAGCTCTTCCGACGCAGCTGTTGTCTAAGCATCTTGTTATTCCAGCTGTATCCTCTCAGATTGGCACTGGCGAGACTTACTTGAGTAATGAATGTAGAACAGAGATAGCGGCGTCTTATGAGTCGTGTGGTCTCTATTTCTTTCATGTGGCCTTTTCATATGATTTCGGAGCAAACGGTTTTCCAACTCTTCTTTCTAGAGAGTAAGAATGACCCTTTAGATTAAATTAACTCAATGGGGGTAACGTTTTTAAAAAACTCCAAAGACCTTAGCAAACTAGTATTTATGTAGATCTCTCTAAACTTCCGATGATTGTGCTAATGTATACGTGCTACTTTGAATTCTGAGACTTAAAACTATTCATGCAACCACTTTTTTTCTATTTTTACAAACAGCTTTATTGGAACATAATGGATATGCAGGAAAATTGCACATATTTAAAGTGTACAATTTAGTAAATTATGAAAGATGCATATACCCCCAAAACCATCACTACAATCCATATAACGAGCACATTCATTACCCCCCAAAGTTTCTTTGTGCCCTTTATATCTCTTCCATTCTTCCCTTTCTGCACATCCCCCAACCACTGATGTGCTTTTCATCACTATAGATTAATTTGCATTTTCTAGAGTTTTATATAAATGGGATCACATATTATGTACTCTTTTTAATCTCCTTTCATTTCAACGTAATTAGTTAGAGATTCTCCATGGTGTATGGTGTATGTCAGTAGTTCACCCCTTTTTGTGGCTAAGTAGTATTCCACCGTGTGGATATGCCATGGTTTGTTTGTCCATTTCCCTGTCGGTGGTCATCTGGCTTGTTTCCAGTTGCTTCCAGTTTTGGGCTGTTTACCTATAAAGCTTCTGTGAACATTTGTGTACACCCCTTTGTATGGGTATATATTTTTTGTCTCGGGTAAGTGCCCTGGAGTGGAATGGTTGGACCCTTACAGTCGGGGTCGGCACTGTTCCTTCTCATGCTTTCCCAAGGTTCTTTGGCCCCTGGTGCTTGGTGGTTGCAACACAGTCCCGTTCTGCTCAGGGGGGACCCCTGTGTGGTTCTCAGAGGTTCTCTCTCTACACTGCTCTCTTCTCCCTGCTACTGTGTGCCGTGAACTCTAGCCACCGTGGGCTCCCCAGACCCTAGAAACTCTTCAGGCAGTAAGCTGGGAGCACTTGGAGGGCTTATTTGTGTCCTGTCTCTTAGGGATCACTGTCCTTTGTTGCCTGTTACTTAGCATCTTGAAAAACGTCTTTCAAACATTTTTGTGATTTTTTTTTTTTTTGGTTTGTTTTATTTTGTTTTGGTAGTTTTAGGCAGGAGAGGAGAATTGGTCTCCATCTTGGTTGGAAATGGAAGTGCCACGCTTTTCTTTAATTATGGCACTTTTAATTTTAAACATACACACATATTTATTCCAGTATGCTAATATACTATTTCTTAAATTTTCCCTTACTCTAGATTTCAGTTTTTCCTAATAGCATTAAACATGTACTTTTTTTTCCTATTTAGGATTATTTATTTTAGAGCTATATCTTCAAAGTGGGTTAATAGGTCAAAGGGTATATAAGCTAATTTTCAGACTGCATCCATAAATATTTAAACTTTTCTACATGTAATCCAGTTTTGTTTTTGTCACTATTTTTGTTAATTTTCTACACTAATAAGATCTTAGAATTGTTTTCATTTGCATGTAATATTGCTATTAAGGATGTGTATCTCGCATGTAATTTATCACATTTTATTTCCCTTTCTATAAACCATTCATCTTCTTTGATTACTTTTAAAGTAGAAAATTTATTTTATTGGCTGTATATTTGTATCTTTCTTCTGTTACTTGGACCTTTGTATATGAGTGTAGTGAAGAAATTAAGGTGAGATACATTTTTTGTGTGTGCGGGTCCAGACACTGTGCCATTTACAAATCCAGGTGCGTGTGTGGGGGGGTGTGGTATGAAACAGTGGGGATTTCTTAAAACCAGGGGTTCAAGGCGTGTACTGCCCCGCCACAGGAATGAGGATGTTGGGGTGTTTGGTGTTCCCTTTTCCAGGCTAGTGCTTATGCAAATGAGGCTCCATTTAACTCGAGCTCAGAACAGAAATTTCTGCCCAGGGACAGATTAGTTTAAGAATGTTGTGATGGCCTTTTACCCTTTGGGATCTGTGGGGAAGCACATTCCTCTTCTGTTGTCACCCCCAGAATTGTGATCATTTCTTGTGTAGTCTCCTGCATGCTCGCCTCCTGATTTTTAGCCACTAGGGCCCCTTTCATCCTTGTTCACAAATAGTGAATTTTCTAACTAAAGTTAAGGTGTTACATCCAGTGAGGCAGCATAAGAGGAAAGGCAGCTTTGTCTTATGAACAAAGTTCTCACCTTCTACCTCCCTACCTCCCCACAGTGACTGGGAACAAATCCCCACGAAGAGGAAGTGGGGCCTTCATATGGCAGACGGGATTGGATTTAGGAAAAATGTATTTTGTTGTTCGGTGGCTATGTCAACATTATACAGAAAATATTATTTTAGAGTTGCCAGAACCTCTCGGGCAGAGTTGATAAGGTTGTTCAACTTAAGGGAAGATTTGGTAGGGGAAGCCTCTTTGGAATCGAGATTCTTTTAGCCTTGTAGCACAGCCTTGGGCTACTGTTCTTCCGCTCCCTGGATAAATGGAAGAGGAAGTTAGGTTGTCCATATTGGGGACAGAGTTGGTAATGGGCAGTAGGGAAAAGGATAGCTACTATAGTGGATAATATTGGTCGTGACTTTCTTGATTTCAAAAACACATACCCACCGTATATTCCAGACTAAACTGTATTTCACAGTGTTGAAAGGAAAAGCCTAGTGTATTGGGCAGCTTACAAAAGAAAGTTGGTTGAGTTGTGAGATTTTTATACTACAGCATAGACTTTCTGACTGGAGAGAGCACATAATGAGCCTCCATACATTTCATGAGAGTACAGAGACACTGTTTTTGCTGTCCATTATCTGTACCTGCAAAGATCTTGCTAGAATGTGGTACCCTCTTGCCCTCGCAGCCACTGGTGCTGTCTAGCGGCTCTGTTGGGCTTTCTTGGAGGTTTGCACTTGATGTTGCATTCTGTTCTTACCCTCCATGTAGGGTTTCTTGACCCTAACTGGATATATTTGTCCACCTTCTTGCCAGTCCCATTTACATGTGTCTTCAAACTACTTGCCTTGCCATTGGTATAGTAATTTCTGAATTGAATGCTGTAGAAAGCAGAGAGATTGTAGTCAGAGCGACCTGGGTTTCAAGTCTGTTTCTATGACTTAGTAACTAAGGTAAGAGACCTGGATGAGATTGAACATCCTTGAGTTCTGGTCCTTAGCTGTAAGATGATGATATTGTTGACATCTTAATCTTTGTGAATATTAAATGAGTCTCACATATTGCCTATGGGTATTAGGCATTCGCATAGTAGGTACTCGTAGTTCCTTAATAATTATTGTTGTCAATCAAGCTTATTTAATAGCTCATACTCGCTTTGGATCCCTAAATAAGGTACCTAAAAAGAGTCTGGCTCTCATGTACTGTACATCCACCTCACGTAGCTGAGAGGGCTGACTGCTTCCCTTAGGTCTGATGGGTTTTTTTTCCCCGTTGAAAGGCTTATATGTACTGATGTTCTTGGCTTTCATTTTGAATGGCCTACTCTCAAGTGTCATTTTAAGTTGATTTGTTATGCTAATGCCTGAACAAATAATGTGCTTCCTAATTAGTCCATGTGTAATAAGGCAAGGTACCCACCTGCACGCTTGCATACAAAATTTCCTTAGCTCAGCTTTGCACCGTGGGGGGTGTTGCTGCAGCACATAAAAAAAATCTGTTCTTTCTCTGACATGAACGGTAGTGACATATAACACTGGAGTAAATCATGAAGCTGGGGACAACATGGAGGTTGGAGTCATTTAAAGTTGGTTCGGATAGCGTGCTGTTGAACAGAACACCTTCTGAATAGTCTGGTTCTGACGATATCTTTTCTCTACCACTGTAACAGCCTCCTCACTGGCCTTGTGTCCAGGTCTCTTACCCCCTCCCCCCAATTCGGTTCTACATATGGCTGCTAGATTAATCTTTCTGAAATATACCTCTCATTCTGCCACTCTCTTTATCACTTTTAAAAAGCTTCCCCTTCCCTAGAAAAAGGGGCCAAACGTCTGAGGTCCCGTGATGTGTGGCCTAAGCTTCCAGATTTTTTTTGCTACAATATTCTCTATATACTATTTGCTTTTAGAGTGGTTCTTATGGTAGGGGGAGGTTAGAAATGTGTATGGATTTTTTTGTGTGTATGTCACTGGGGGGCGTTTTTAGTAGTGGGTGGGGACAAAAGTGCTGGAGGGGACTATCCTGCCTGCCCAGGATGGCAGTGCTGCACCCCGTTAGTGGTACAGCACAGCTTCGACAGATGGGATTGTGGTTTTTCATACATGCTTCATGCTTTCTTTCTAATCTGCCTCCAGCCTGAATTATTCTTTATCCTTATGTGTGTACAAATGTTACCCATTCTTCCGTATTCAGACAGAGAGGACCATCCCCATGAAGCTTCCTCAGATCCTTTGTGTCAGAAATGATGAGCTGCCATAACACTTTATCCAAATGTGGTTTTATGGTACCATTTTCTGTTTTGCTTTATAGGCACGTGGCTCATTTCTGTTACTTGACTTTTAGCTCCTTTGAAGGTAGATGTCATATTTGATTCATGTTTGTATCCCCAGCATATGCACCATGGTTCCTTGCAGGTCATGAACACTTGTTTTATTTGAGTGGATAAAGATGTTCCTGCCTTGAAGCCATGGAAGTTCAGGGATTGCTGGCAGTTACTTAAAAATGCTACATTCATAAATGGAAGAGGTACTCGAGATCTAATTGCAAACATTTGTTGGATACTGGAGTGCCCCAGGGAATTTCAGAAGAAGGTTAATCTATGTTTTGTAGAATGCAGTAAAGTCATTGACCGTGAGGATCATGAAAACCTATGGGCTGCTCTGAAAGAAATGGGCCTGTGTAGCACTTTATTGTCCTGATACATAACCTGCATTGTGGACAGGAAGCCACTGTCAGGGCAGCGTATGGAGAGACAGAATGGTTTCCTACAGGCAAAGGTGTCAGACCAAGGTGCACTTTAACTCCCTATTTGTTTCATCTGTATGCAGAACACATCATGTAAAAAACTGGGCTAGACTCAGGAAGGAGGAGTGAAAATTAGTGCAAGAAATAGCGATAACTTAAGATAAGCAGATGACACCATCTTACTGTCAGAAAGTAGCAGTGATTTGAAATGACTTCTAAGGAAAGTGAAAGAAGGAAGTGCCAAAGCAGGACTGCATTTGAACAACAAAAAGACATGAATCATGATTACAGAAGAAATATACCGCTTTAACACAGACAACAAACACATTGAAATTATAAGATAAGATTTTGATTACCTTGATTAGTCATCAATGCCAATGGAGACTGCAGCCAAGAAATCACGAGAAGGCTGAGACTCGGAAGGGCAGCAATGGAAGAATCAGGAAAGATCATCAGGAGCAAAGATGTGTCCTTAGCGACCAAGGCTAAGTTCATCCACACCCTCGTAGTCCCCATTACTATGTATGGCTGCAGAGGTTACACAGTGAAGAAGGCTGATAGGGAACAAAATGATTCATTTGAAAAACAGTGTTGGAGGAGAACTCTACAGATACCCTGGACCATCAGAAAGACCAACAGCTGGGTCCTAGAGCAAATTAAGCCTAAAACATCACAGGAGGCAAAAATGACCAAACCGATGCTGTCTTACTTTATGCACATCATGAGAGAGGACAGGGGTCTTTAGAAAACACACCGATGCTGGGAAAAACAGAAGGCAGCAGGAAAAGAGGAGGACCAAGTATGAGATGCATTGACTCCCTAAAAGAAGCCATAGGGGTGAGTCTATGGGAGCTGAGCAGGGCTGTGAGGATGGGACGTTCCTCATTTATGGAGTCGCCAGGAGTCAGAGCCTCTCAACAGTATGTAACACACACCTCAAAATCCCCAGTCAAACAGCTGAATCTTTGTTTTTTTTAAAATATATATAAATTTTATTGGGGGACATTGGGGGACAGTGTGTCTCTCCAGGGAATTGTCTTTCAGTCTAGTTGTGGAGGGCGCAGCTCAGCTCCAGGTCCAGCCGCGGTCCTCAATCTTTAGCTGCATGGGGCACAGCCCACCATCCCATGTGGGAATCGAACTGGTAACCCTGTCGTTCAGAGCTCACGCTCCAGCCAACTGAGCCATCTGGCTGCCTGGGGCTGAATCATTTTACAGTAGTTTTTGTTTCTTGTGTTTTATAGTTACTCTCAGATCACACTTTCAAGTGTGGTAGCTTCTACAGGTGAAATCTAGCCAAGATGTGAAACAGTAAAAAGATTGTTTCATCTTATGGCGAGTAGGATCGTAGTCTTTGGAGGAAGCAGTAGGATGGGTGCCTGAGTCAGAATTCCTTTCACAAATGAGGATAATGGAGTATCAAAATTTTTAGTCTTTCAAAGTGCATGGGTCCATCGAGAACCTCATGATTTCACTGATATGTGGGATATAGTACTGAAAACAACAAAGGAACAAGACAAACAAAGAAACAAAAACTCATAGACACAGACAATAGTTTAGTGGTTACCAGATGGTAAGGGGGGAGGGAGGCCATAGATGAGGGTAAAGGGGTCAAATATACGGTGATGGAAGGAGAACTGACTCTGGGGGGTGAACACACAGTGTGATATACAGATGATGTCTTACAGAATTGTACACCTGAAACCTGTGTAACTTTACTAACCATTGTCACCCCAATAAACTGTAATTTTAAAAAAGTGCATGGATCCAATATCCTGATATTAAAAATTTTACTTGGGGCCCAAGTGAGACTAACTTGTCCAAGACAACAACATGAATCCCAGTGGAAAGAATTTTGGCACTTTTGTATTTCTGTGTTCTTTGACATCTCAAATTTGTATTTAGAATCACCTGCCTCTTCAAAGATGGTTTCCTTTGTAGTTTTTCTTCTTGACATAATGAAAGCCTATCCCAGTATTTTTTGTTTTGTTTAGGGTTTAACTCACTAATCATTATATAACACTATCAGCCTTTCTTATCTCTCTTGCTAGAAGTGTTTCAGTACCTTAACTGGCAGATTAGACAAGAAGAGGAAGAAATCCTTAGTTTGAGATCCCTTTTTATCCAATTTGGTCGTTTTAGAAGATCAGAGCAACAGGCACTTTAGTCCATGAAGAACAGGGTTTTAGAGTGCCTTGGGATTCAGTAGCCCAAGCTGTCCTGTGGCTGAAAGTGAGTTTTTTATGATTCTGGTAGCATTTAGATTCCTACTGAGAAACAGAAAACCGAGCTTTATGACCTCTGTTGTTGATTGTGATGCAGAGAAACTGTAATGTCGCCAATCAGTGAGAAAGTTTACTAGGTTTGTTCTGTTGGACAGCAAAGAGTAAAACTAGGACCAGTTATAAGGAAACATATCTCAGCTTAATAGGAGCAGAGAACGTTCTAAGAAAGGTGTTCAGTGAGAGAGTGAATGGCCCTAGGAAGTTACCGATTCCTTTCACTGAAGGCTTTTGCACGTAGCTAAATAGCCATACGGTGGGAACATGGTGGAGGGGATTTGACAGGGCACAGGAGGCTAGCTCTAGCCTTTGAAGTTCCCACCCAACCCACACACCCTGTGATTCTAGGGTTAATAATTCATGAAAATGGTGAGACCGATTAATTCATCATCGGGATAATGCATTTGCACTAATTTTTTTTCATACATTCATTACAAGTAGGATAGCTGGTTCCTGTTGAAGCCTGCGTACACCGTGTCACAGTGACCCAGCCCTGTCCCCTCTTCTGCATTATACTAATTGATATAATTGAACTATAGACTTTAGCAAGAAAAATGTAAACTGGTTTATTGCCTATGATACTGAATTCCTTTTATAATTATAATTCCCTCTACTTAGGCCAAGTTGCGGGGACGGAGATAATAGCAGCATTTTTGGCTCCTTAGGAATTAAGAAAGGAAGAAGAAAATCTTTTTGCTCTTTTTGATTTTTCATGTAGAATAGAAATCAGGGTCGGAACCTTATTTCACGGTTTGATTTTTAAGTCCTACTTTTTATCCCAGGAATGACTTTGGGCTAGCCTGAGAGCAAATTAGCCAGATGCGTTTGTGTTTGATAGAGCTTTCCCTTCTCTTATTAATAATTAACAGTAAAAGCAATCATAGTGAAATGTCATTCTAATAATAACGAAACTGTGCCAGAGCACGTTCAGATTTGTAATCGCACAAAGTACATGAAAATGATTACCTGGATTATTCACAATCATCATTTCACAGAGAGGATATCCAAGATACTGGAATTAGGGAGTCATTTGCAAAACCCAACCCAGATTCCCTTTTACAACTTAACACAAATTCCCACGAAACCGTTACCTGGTGGCCAGTTACTTTCAGGTACTGTTGCAACCAAGCCACAGCACCTGTGATCCTACGTGAGGCTGTGTCGCTTTTATAAAGGAGACAGAGAACAGTGTCCTGCCCTGCCTGGCAGGCTCCTCAGTCACTGTTCTTAGTCCAATACCTTATTTACCTGTCGGATTTCCTGTTGTTTCCTGATTGCCTCTCCCACTGCAGGGAGATTTGATTTAAACACACTGACCTTCTTTATGGTTGTTGAAGATGATTACCATTGAGCTTTGATTGTTTTGCAGTGGGGAAAAGGGAAGTTAATTTAAGAAGGTCTTAATCAGAAGAGTGGTTTCTGTGACACACGTGTATGACTTTGACAAGCAGTCGTGGGGCCCCACATTCTGACACTGGCCTGCATTGTCTTGCCAGGGACTCCAAGAAGATACTGGTCTTCAGATGAGATGTGCAATTCCTCTGAGGTTAAGTCATTTTTAAGCCACTCAGAGAGCTTATTTTCCTATTTAAACTTCATCATTCTGTCGTAGTTTACAATCCTTTGGGGGCAGATACAGGTTAGTTTGCTGAAAACAGAACTTAAGTGGCTACTGTACAAAGTAATGAGTTTTAATTTGGCAAGAGAGTCATCATTCAATCAGCCTATTAGGTGTTTAAGGTTGTAGGGAAGGTAGAAAAAGTAACTAAAACCCCACTCAGAACCCTTCTCCTGTACACACCAGGCCTCTGTGTGTGACTGCGGGTTGCGCACACTGGCACGTCTGCCCATTCTGTGCCGTTGTAGGGCAGAGAGTCTACCCCACCTCTGAGTCATGCCAGCGACACGTTCAGTGCCCTGGACTGAGTTTTTCAACTGCCGTTTGTTGTGGAAATGCCAAGGACTAGAAGTGCCCAGCACAAGAGGCCATTATCTTCCTTTTCGTGGCTTTAGGTTTTCCTTTTGTTCAATAGGAAGGGGACCCATTGGGGTAGTAGAGTCACGTTACATGGCCAGTGATTTCCTCTGTGATTCAGCCAGGCGGCTGCAGGCGTGGGGGGACTTGTGGTAAGTATCTGCTCATAGAACGATAGGGAAGGATAGTAACTCTGGTCCTGTTTCCTTTAAAGGGTAGTTATCACTTCACCTTCCGAGGCGTGCACTAGTCACTTTGCAGTGTGGCGCCCTTTTTCATTTGGATGTGAAGAGCTGTGGTTACTGTTCCCAGCAGACGCTGAACCAGATTGTGCATGCGCTTCCAGAAGTGAAGCCTGACAGCTGTTACCGAACCTCTTTAATAGCTTTATTCTATCTATTTCCGCCTTTTTAGATTTTTGAAGCTTTACTAGACATAAGCAACGTTTGCCCAAAGGAGCAGGCTTCCCCTCCCGAGTCGTTGACAAGATACTGGTCAGCAGACAGTGATGAGCACAATATTGGGATTCTCGTTTTCCTCTGATGAGTTTTTATGTTAACAGACTAACAGCAGCTCTGTGATCGAGCACAGTTGTTTGGTGTGATGGGGCACGAATTTCCTTCCGATTTTAGCTTTTATATGCTTGTACTTAGTATTAGAGAGGTTGGGTGCTCTTAACACGTTGATAATTGAGGCTGCCAACACTAAAGGGAGCGATAGGCCAAGCATCCGCGCATGTTCCTGGGGACTCTTGTAGCAGCTGTACAGATGCTCCTTGACTTACGATGGAGTTACGTCCCAATCAACCCCTCGTGAGCTGAAAATATTGTGAAGTTGAAAATGCATTTACTACACCTACCAGACATCACAGCTTAGCCTCGCCAACTTGAAACGTGCTCAGAACAGTTACACTAGCTTATAGCTGGGCCACATCATCTCACACAAAGCCTGCTTTACAATGCTCGGCATCACGAGAGTATCGTACCACGTGTTGCCAGCTGGGAAAAGATCAAAATTCAAAGTACAGTTTCTCCTGAATACATATAGCTTTTGCACCATCATAAAGCTGAAAAATTGTAAGTCAACCTTTTAAGTTAGAGACTGTCTGTTCTTGGACTTGAGCCTGAGCCTCATTACCCTTTTCCTCAGGTGGCATTTGTGGAGATAGATTGCTCTTCAACCAAGTATTTATTGAGCACCTACTGTACCCAGATCTTTTTTATGCTCTTCCTTGAAGATTTCTTAAATTTTCTCTGGTTTGGTTGTGGCTTTAGTTATGTTATAAAATGCTATAGTTTGGATTTGGATTATTAGTGTTCAGTAAGGTGGGAACATGCACTGATTACCTAATTTTGATGTTTTCGTTCTGCTGATATGGAATCATGTTAAATTGAAACCTTTTGGTTCTTAGGTATGTTATGGCTTAATGCAAGTGGGTGTAGATGGGTATTCTTAGGTATAAATAAAATGAAGTGGAAAAAATGTAGATCATATTCTGGTGACTCAGGTGCTTTATATGTGTGTATATTAACTGACTTAAGCTTCAGAATATTATCTCAGAATTCTTACACACACACACACACACACACACACACACACACAGTTGAAGGCTTCATTCTTTGTCTCATTTATCGCACAAACTTTTGGCTCCCTGTTTCAAATGTCACTCTCTCTAATCTATTGTTTCGCACTGCTGCTCGTTTCATCTGTGTCAAATTCAAATCATGTCACTCCCCTTCCCAAAAAGTTTTCTTCGTTTCTCTATTACACACGCTGGCAAGTATCGCTAGGCCCTTGGCAAGCTGTCCCCTGGCTCCCTGTCCAGCATCTCCTCCTTTCTGAACTCTCCACTCCTTCCAGGGGCTTATCTGGGAAACTAACTAACTCATCCTTCAAGTTTGAAAACTTGAGGAAAGTGCCTCTCGTACTTCTGACTGACAGCATTATTTCTTAAAAGAATGAACATCTAATTCCCAACAAGTTTAAATGTATATCCATACACGTATAATTTAAGAATAATGAAGAGTCCTTCAATCTGGAGTCATTTACAGTAAATTTATTCAAGCCCAGACTCGCCACATTGTTCTGCCGTCTTCCGTTTTGTGAAAACTAGGAACCACCTCACCACAGGCAGGCCCCTCATCCGCACACATCTGAACCTCTCGGGTGGTAGTGACATTGGCAGAGAGGCTAGAAATGGGAGGTTGTGAACGAACAAGAAAAAAATGGTTCTGTTTATGGAAATATAGCATATTGGAAGGGAGTGGTTTCTAGAGAAAGGTCTGAGTGGTGTGAGAGCAGAAAGAACTGAAGAAACGTGGTAATCATGAAGGGGGTGCTGACTTCAAGGAAGGGATTTTAATTGACCAGTGGAAGTGGGGGAAGGGTTAATCAGAGTAGAAATTAATTGGAGGATGAACAGCACAGAGAAAAAGCGTGAGACTCAGAGCTTTCCTTTAAGATTGTTTAATGACTACTTGAGTTTTGTGAGTGGTTTCCCCATTATATTGATTCATCTTATGAATTCTATTGCATGCTATGCAAAGAGGAAAGAAAATTCTTTACACGAGTTTATTAGGAGTGAGATGACATTCTTGAAGAAATATTATTTGTGGTGGCCACTGGGGAACTCAAGCCATCTAAGCCATTTGGCCTAAAAGCAATTTAACAATTCAGTATCTTTCTGGGTGACTGTAATTGCTAGATGTTCGATAGTCATGAAATTTAGTTAGCATCCTTGCTGTTGAAATGATTTTTAATGTTTATTTGCAAAATCTCAAATGTGTGTCCAAAGCCTTGAATGCTTTCCCAGAGTTACCCATTGTGTACTTCCTTGATATGAAATACCAATTTTACAGGGTAGCAAATGGTACTTAATGGTGGCTGACAGGATAGTGTTTAGGGACAATATGGATTGGATACTTAAATTTTTCTATTACCTGACTCTTGGCCCAGATCATTGAATTTAAGTTGTACTGGTACTGAGATTACAGGAGGTCTGGCTGCCTTAATAGCCCAAGCTACGCAGCATGTTTATTCAGTTCCAGGACCTTTCTGTGCCTTTTGCTTTCTAAGCATGTACAGAAGAAAATAAAACAATTTTGGTTTCCTCCTTCACATCTACTTGCATTAGGAAAGATGTCTAAGAAAATGAGAGGGACATTTTCAGGACGCTGCCTGGAGCCTGGAGCACACAGGTTTCGTGTGATTTGTTGACATCATTTGTTTTTTTCCTTCTCTAATGTTTTCCCTCTTTGGTTATACTTCAAGGCCCAAGGTTTTGCTACATTGCAACTTAACATTTTGAGGCTAACTTTGGTAAATCTGCAGCTGTAAAAGGTGGTCTGTTTCATACCCATATCATTTGATGTTGAATTTTATTTCAAATTGACCACTGAATTTTAGGAACACACAACGTCTTTTTAATGGCCCCTTGGACAAAATACATTGTTCAGTTAGATAAGTAAATGAAATCGCTCGGTTGCTGAGCACGGCTCGCTTAAAATCTCGTTTGGAACAGTTTCTCCTTCCGCCCTTTGTTCACCGCACACCTTGCTGGTTTGTAGAAGTGGGGCTTGACAAGAGCTAAAACATGGAGATCTGGATTTGGGGTGACAGCCCCCTCCTCAGTACAAGGACTGTGAATCTCTTGTTTCTGCTTTTCCTTTGATCTGTTTTTGGTTTTACGTTCGTCCTTTGCTGTACGTTTCTTAGTGGCTTGTTTATTTTTTCTTAGAAAAGCGTGAGCATCCGAGTTAACGTACAAGGAATTTGGGAACGATTCAGTGGATATGATATTATATACATAACCCAGATGGGTTGTCTGAATAAGAAGCCCCTTTATGATAGGCCCCCAAATTTGCATATTTGCCTGTGTTTCTCCACCATAACTTTGCGAGGACGCCTCTGGTACAGAGCGTAAGCTTCTCATCATTGTCATGCGTACATCTGCTCATTGCAACACTTTCTACTTACTCCTCTGCCCCTGCCGCTCATAATTCTTAAGTTACAACCTCAGTGTGGAATGAGAGGGATAATGTGCTATCATTGAACACCGTATAAAGCTGGTGAACAAATGGGATGAAGAAGAAGCACAGCCATCATTGTTTTCTTCATCCCTAGACCCTTTGTACATAGTTCCTATGTAGAGAGAAGAATTCTTTTATAGCACAAAATAATCATGATATTTTTTCAGTTGTTTTCCTGCTATAAATTTTAAACAGTGCTACTTGATTTCAATTTGGATTGATCAACTAAATGTTAGTGGATCCGTATAGAAAATAGACAGGAAAGTGATATATTCACCAAGTATGAACACATCGCCATTTGGGGATTCTATGTTCTTTGAAAATGATCCCAGCAAAAACAAGTGAATTGCTAAAACCTGCAATTTGAAATACATCCTATAGATTAAGCTAGATTAATTTATCTGCCCCATCTGTTCAAAATCCGGGTGGATGGGGTCCTATTATTTTATATTTAAGTTCTGATTTTGCAGACTGTATAGAAGGTCCAGAGAAGGCTGGAAAGATTTAAGGGGCCAGTGGAGGTCCTAGGGCTGTCGGTGGTGGTGGTGGTGGTGGGTCTGGCTGGCACATTTTCATGTCACTGTCTCATCAGACCCTGTTTCTCTGCACCTGGCATCTCTGTTTTTTCACAGTAATATAGGACATAGTTGCCCTCTGATTTTTAAGGATGTGTGGCTTTCTTGATAATATAAATTGTGTATTCATTTGAGTGCTTTGAGAAACTGTTGATTAATGTTAATGTTTTAACGTCTTACTTTTGAAATTTGGCTGTTTCTTTTCTCTCTGTTCTTCGTTTCCTGCCTCCTTAGCTCCCAATTTGGATTAAAACTTAAACAGCTTAGGCCTAGAAGACATTAGACATTTACACAATTGCAGATTTATTGCCTTTGAATTTTTAAAAACGAACTTTAAAGGTTCCTTTTACATTTTTAAGGTTTCCAAGTAGTACCCATATCTGTGCAGACTGACAATTACATTGCCGGGTGGGGAGGGGAGGGCAAAAGAATACAGTCATCACAACATTTTCTGAAGAGCTCTATCTTTTTCCTTCTGTGACCTGATTCAATGAAGATATTTCCACCTCAAAGGCTGATCTCAAGAATACCATGTAGCCTCATTATTAGACGGATGCAGCTTTGATGTTCTCAATGCCCTAGCTTGAATGTGAATGTTACAACGTGGCACATTTTCAAGGAATCGTAGGGAATTGACCCACTTTGTGTGACATTTACAGACTGATGGGCATTGAGAGCTAGAAGGAATATCATTTAGATCCAGACACTTTTTTTTTTTTAAACTGAGGAAGAAATTGAAGCCCAGAGAGATTAAGTAATTTTATTCAACAAACATTAATTGAGCGTGCACCGTATGTCGGATTCAATACTAGGTGCTGGGGGCTACAGAGATGAATAAGCTTCAGTTCCTGTCGGAGATAAATGCATAGTTCTCAGATCGTACAATTTATAATTAGCAGGTCAGGAAGTAGAATATTTATGAATCATTCATAATCAAATCTTCCAATATTTACAAAAATTATGTCAACCTTCTGTCCCTCCCCCTCCCTTTAATTTATTAAACTGCTCGATAGCACTGATTTTCACTTACTGCTTTTAGAACAAAATCCAATCTTTCCTTGACTTCAGTACTTCTTTTGCCTACCACTCTTTCCGGGAAGATTAGTGTACACCAGTCACCTATGTTTATTTTATCAGCTGTTCAACCCACTAAAATTGGTTCAAAATGGCTCTTGCTGAGGTTACCGCCACCTTAGTCCTTATTGTGACTGCTGTGGACGTGTTGACTCTTCTCTTGCTGTGGACGTGTTGACTCTTCTCTTGCTTTGGATGTGTTGTCTTCTTAAGCTGGGTCTTCGGTGTTCCTTAGATGCCTGGGAACCTTAGATGTTTCTTAGATGCGTGGGATCCTTAGATGCCTCTTTCCCCTCTCCCTTTCCTTAGAGTTTTAGCTGCCCACTTCTTCTTCCCCAAATGGGAAGGTGTGCTTTTGCACATCTTTATAGCAATTGTTCATCCTTCTAGACTCAGCTAAAATGATCATCTCCTCATGAAGCATATCTGACCTTTTCAAGATTTTAGGCACTTCCATCTCTCTGCTGAAGTTATATTGTACCGTGTATGTATTTCCCAGTCCTATAATTTTGTGGTCTGTATATCAAGCGTCTCCTTTGAAGTTTTTTTATTTGAGAACAGGGATAATTTTCTCCAGCAACTGGCCCATGATAGTGTGTTTTTAAATGTAGTTTGACCCAGAATGACTTCTCACTAGCTCAGACCGCTCCTCACCTCCCATCAGTCCATCCCTGTGTTTCTCTCGCCAGCTCTCTACTGGCTTCTATAAGTTAGGCTAGTGCATTGCTGCCAAGAAACAATCTGTGGTGAGTCACTGTGAAAGGGAGATTTACAGTTCTGTCAATTGTCAGTATATTAATTCAGTTAAGAAGCTTAAACATAACCCTTAGTTACACTCAAATCAATCGGCAAATCCTTTTTAAAAATTCATAAATTGTACTTGTATAAACTTGAGCCCACCCTTGTCTGAGTAAACGTCAGTTCCTAACTAGTGTGAGACAAATAACGTTTTTTTACAGCTGAATTAAGGGGTTCTCCAGTTCTCGCATGACAGTCAATACCCTACATCATGGTATTGTTTCCATACTTAATTCTAACCCGAGTATTGTGGGTTCAGTGTGCTGGGCAGCACCGCATCCTGTAAAAGACGGTGTCTGCCTTTGTGGAAATACAGTGTACTGCACTAAAAAATAATGCAGATTGCTTTTCTCCAACGCCTTGGTATGTGGCCATGATAGTTCTTTTGTTATCAAGCTGATCCATTTGCCAAGTTAGAATGTTTTTCTCGTTTCCCCACTTCATCTGGATTGCTGACCTGCCCTCCTTTGCTGTACACTTGTCCTTGATTAAAATTAGATCAATAAAGCTAAATCAAGGTAAAAAGAGGAGTTTCCTTAGTAATATCAGTGGCCATATATTACCATTAAACCATTCAGAAGGAAGTATTAGGTGGTTTCTTTGTTTTATTTTTACTTAAAGCTTTTTATTTTGTTTCTGATTAGTAGTGGTTAAAAAAAAATGTAAGGGAGTATGAAGTCTACAAAATGTAAAGTTAAACATTAAGAGAACAATGTACCCTTTTCTGGAGTATGGAGGTGACAGTGTGGATTTTTTTTCTAAGCTGGTGTTTCTGAATTTTTTTGTCTGTTTTTTTCCCCTATAACCTCCTAGTCTTGGGTTGTATTCAAATCTGTAAGATTTATTAGGTAAACATTCTGTAGCTAAGTGGCAAGATGTTCTTCTGGCTTCTCATTAGCTGTGACCCTGAGTAGTTTTCTTGCATTCAGCAACCTTTGTTAGGAGCCACCAGCATTCTTGTCACCTAGTGGTGAGGCTGAGCTGGGGCTGTGGGTGACAAGGTCACCTTGTGCACACCTCCCAGGGGGCTGCTTTGTCGGGAGCGCTCAGACCGACTTGGGTTTCCAGTTTCTTTTTGCATAGGAACTCTACTCTTGTAGGACAAAGAGCTTAGTGCTTAGAAGAAGGAAAAGGGCTCTTCTTTGCGCTAAGTGATTGGAGGGACAGCGTGGGATCCTTAGATACCTTGTGGTAGAATTCAGTGGCCATGGATTTTGGAATCAGTTACGTTTGAGCTCAACTTTTGCCCCTGCCGTTTTCTCCTAGTGTGACCTCGAGCCTAGATTTCACCGAGCCTCTTTTCCTTCATCTGTAAAAATATAATATTTGCTTACTCTGTTGAATCGTTTTGAGGATTAAATAAGTACAGTGGGATTTACAAAGGTACATAGATGCTGTTTTTAACCTTAAATAGCTTCTAATTACCTATGGGATGTAAGAAGCATATATACTGAGTTGGGTCCCATGGGCTTTGAGAGAAGAGAGGATATTTGATTAGACAGCTCACAGAACAGTTTCCTGAGAGGGGTGGGTGGCATTTGACCTTGGCCTTGTAGAACGTTTGTCATTTTAGTAAGCAAAGCTTTTAGCACCGAGACAGTAGTCATGTCCAGGCATAGGAAATAGCATAAAAAGAGGAGTAGAAGAGTCAGGCATGGGTCTTGTTGAGGAAGGAAACAGTTGGGAATATAGCTGTTGGGACCGGAACTGAGCTAGCCTGTTGGATGATATCCATAAATAGTGACTAAGTAGTCTCTTGCAGCCAACCAAAGACCAGGATTCATCTCTGAAAATTCTCATGTGAATTTACATTTGAAGTTGATAGCATGCTAGTGCTTCTCCCAGATTAAAGAAATCAGAATATTATGTTGAATGAGCCCCCTCCCCTTTTATGGAAAAAAACACATGCAAACTTCACAATCTTAACCAGTTTTTAAGTGTGAAGTATATTCGGTGTTGTGAAACAGAGCTCCAGAACTTTTTCATCTTGTAGAATTGAAGCTCTATACCCATTAAACAATCCTCACTTCCTGACCTCCAAGTCCAAGGTAACCACTGAGCTCCAAATTTTTTTTGACAGCTGGCTTAAGAGAAGTTTCCAGACTCCATTTAGTGACATTGCATGATAAGATATGTGGGTAGCAAATCTAGTGTTATTTTTCTCATTTTTCCGTCTTGCTAGGGGAGAAAAATAACATTTTGTTGATGTTCTAGATGTCCGGTAAGCTTGGCCCTCCCTTCTCGCCCTGACTGTATTTACGCCCCTCTATATGCAATGTAGTAACCACCTTAATGCATTTTAGGGTTTTACTTTTCCATCTTTACCATGATCCCAACTTAAGAAACCATGAATGTAGCCTGCCTTTGGTAGGGCTTTAAGATCACAAGATGATGTATCAGGTAGGAAAAAACTTAGGGTACATTGTTCTCTTAATGTTTAACTTTACATTTTGTAGACTTCATGCATTAGACACATATTGGCTTAAAATTCTTCTGTTTACTCTAGTGTGGTGCTTTTGTTACCAGTTGTGAAGTTTTTCTAGCATTTCCCTCCATCACCTGTTTTAACTGTGGAAACTTTTCAAGAACACTCCTACCCTTTTTCTTGGGTTTTCTGTGTCCAGTTTTACATTGTAGGTGGTCCTGCTATATGGGGACTGGCCAGGTGGACATAGTCTGGAGCAGGTCAGGTAAGAGGCAGTATTCTCTGAAGAGAGTGTTGGTTATCAAGAGAGTTGGATTGTCTAGAGGTTGCAGATTTCTTTGTCCAATTATATAGACAGTTCTGTAGGGTGCTTTGGCCATTGTGTCAGGAGAAAGAAACCACACCAGCTATTTTAACAGAGACAACTTAATGTTACGGAATTATTAATCAGGTATGGGAATCCTGAAAAGCCCAAAAGAGAACCTTAGGGTCACGTGGAGGTTTTAACTATCATCTCCCTGAGTGAGGAAGCAAACTGGAGGGTGGACCCATTGGAAGTTGGGCTCAGCCCTCTGTTGAGCTGACGTGTGTGTTCTCTAAGCTTGGAGAAGTAATTTTCTGGAGCTGGGACCCAGACCTCCCAGGTAATTGGTTCTGGAGAATCTGAGGTAGTAAGTGTGAGGAGACTTTTTCCCGAAGTGTTGGGGAAATGCCAGCTGGAACCAGTGGTTGCTATTGGAACACACCACCACCGCTGGGAGGGAGCAGTGCTGGGTGCCTGGAGGGGCTGACTGGCCTAGGAAAGAGTCGTCCCTTCTTCTTCCTGTCCGTTCTCCCTCTAATGTCCCCGATTGGCAGAGCCTTACAGGGAACCAGCTGGCAAAGCAGAAACGTGGCTGGCACTTCTCCCACCCCAGCCTCACCAACTGGAATTTTGAAAAGGTTAGGTTGGAAACTGAGTGACAGTAGCTTCACAACTGGCACAGATACTGTGTCCAAATTACTTCATCTCGATGAGCTTCTCAGGAGCTGGTGGCTTTGGTGGACAAGTATTACGTGTCAGGTCTGTGGGGAACTGTGTGTGGAACCAGATGTGAGTGGAAAGCCAGTGGGCAATCTGTCACTTCTTGCTACCTTGGTGGTACTGAGGCAGATGATAGGAACTAGCACGGGCTCTCGGGCAGACAGATCTTTCTGGGGAGTTTTTGCCCCGACATAGTTATCTTGGGCATGTTTTTTTCTCTGGGTAGTTAACTTCTCAGTTGAGTAAAGTTAATAATTCCAGCTTTATTGGTTGGTATAGGGATTAGAAATAATATGTTTAAAATTCTCAGCACATGGTAGGCACTCACGTGGTCAGTGATGTTTATTTTGCTTTGTAATGAAGTGTTGTAGAAATCTGGAGTGGAGCCAACCCTTTGTGTTACGGGAGTTAGTCGGGAGGTCCCAATAGGAAAGGTAAGTGTGGTTGTCACAATGGGATAGTGACGTGATTGACATAGAAATGTTGTTAAATAGGCACAATTCAAGTTTCTTTTATGGCTAGAAAAACAAGGGGCTTTAGAGTGACGTTGCACAGCACAGGCGCTGTCACAGACGCAGGCACCAGTCTCAGGTCTCCTGTCGTTCCCCAGGACGCACACGGCTGCGGATGGCAGCCGCTGCCTCAGAGGAAGAAGCTCCGTTCTCAGGTTCTCTGACCCCACTCACCGGCCTGTTCGATGAATCTGGTTACTTGCCTGCTTGCTACTAGGTGCACACAACTGGTACAAAATAACCCCAAGACATTCTTGAGTCTGTTTGTTTCAGATCGGGCGAAGGGACGGTCTGTTTCCCAGGAGCGCCTGCAGCAGGTCCAGCTGCAGCCTTACCACGGTCCCTTTCTGCCGCAGTACAAGGCATAGTATGTATATGTAATGAAGATTCCCTGCCAGCTGGGTGTTAGAGCTGAATGAATGTCTGTGCTGTGCAGTGTGCTGGTCTCTCCTTGCCCATATTTCTCCCTGGTAGCCGTGGGTGATAAGTGTTGTAGTTTTCTGATTAATGACAACATAGACTCGGCCGTAAAAGAGTCATCTTTGTTCTGTAGGGTTAGAATGATACCTGTCCTGAAAAGGTACAGGCCTCGTTTGATTGAATACTTAAACACCGGCTGAGAATACTTTGAATTTGGTGGATAAAATATGTAACACTAGACCTGGCAGCCTGATTTAGACCTTGGAGTGATGCAACTGGCAAGGCAGAAACTCAGCGTCTGAAGGGAGACCTTTCTGCCGTGCACTTACATAATTCAGTCGCGTTTTTGGAAATGCACCACAATCTATTGCACAAATTTGACTGGAAATCTGGCTCAATTGAAGGTTCCACTGGCACCGGCTAAATAATGGTGTAATATCCACCATCATTTTCCCTTCTGTGTTGTTCCAGGAAGAAAGTTTAATAATAATGATTATTTTTTAATATGGCGAGGAAGGGAAGGAATTCACAAAGAAGCATTTCTCTAACAGAATGATATTATCTTCTGAATGGGTTCACCCGCTCCTGCTATGTGTTACAGAGAAAATTGGTTTCCCATTGTAAGAGATTTATTTTCTTTTCCTCCGGTTCCTTCCTCCTCTTCTAGAACTGTGGGAGGGCGTGTGGCACATCACCCTGCTGGATGGGTTTCATCTGGCTGGTAGCCTGTACTTTAAGTAACGGGCTTGTCTCTTCTGAGGGCAGCAGCTCTCCGTTTTTCGCCTGGGGATGAGGGGTAAGAAATGTGGGAGAAGATTTCTCCATTACTAGAAACCATGATCTGGGGCCAACTGGTTAATTACGAGCTTCCAGTGAAAAGGAAAGAAGTTGTGGAAGGGCAGAGCCTGTTGTGATACACGGGTCCCTGCTGGTTTCCATTTCCCCACAGACCTCCAGGCCTGCTTTTGTCCTTGCAGATTCTTTCTCCCGGCTCCATTTTTTTTTTTTTTTTTCCCTTTCCACATTTAAACTCTGGTTTCTTATTTGTAGATTTTTGTGTGTCCTTTCCAATGAAGGGAGTTCCCATGCTAACGTTGATTCGTTTGTAATCTATCTTCAGAGCTATTAGTTCGGTACGAAGAAGTCCTAAAAGAGGGGTACTATTTTTTATTTCTTCTCAGCTCCATTTGCTCATTTGAACAGCATGGGAAGAGTGCGTTCGCTGGGCAAAACTTTACACCTGTTAGTAGTGTTGCAGACTAGCCTTTCCGGAACACAAGAAGGGCTCTACAATCTCTCACTCCCCTTTTCTTCTGTTCTTCCATCATAACCACAAAAAATACTGCCCCAGCAAATGCCCTTGCTTATGCTTAGTTTGATCTCGAATTTATGAGTGTTTTGGGGGATGCTGGTACTTTCGATGGCACATTAGGAAATCACCCACTTTTCTACTGTAGGTCATCACTTATTTTAGTGTTGAACTGTTACACTTGATATTTTTTGAATTAACAGCTCAGCTTTACTTGAACTCTGTATAGTATTATATGTGCTCTATAAGGATGTCTGGTAACTGGTAGCTAACGATAGGTTGAGAGTGTATTTTTTCAAAGATCGTAAGTAATCAGATTTATTATGTCACACTTGTGGAGAGAGCAGAAGATTGCTTTAAAGTCTTAGCCAGGTCAAAAGAGAACGCACTGATTGTTCGGATTTTGTCAATTTGGGTTTTTTTCTAACATTGCACAGTGAAACTACCAACAGTACTACTTTTGCGTCACTGCTTACAAAGAGCCTAGGTTTTACAGTGAGTTACCTAGTTTAGAATCTTTTCATCATTTTTCAGTAATATACTTACCTTTGGTGTAGTATAGAATCATATCTGATCACAGTAGCTAGAGGTAGGCTCACTAGAAGGAGTTCACATTCAACGTGTGCTGTACAAGTGGTGTTCATTTGATGATTTTGCTAACAATGGTGTGAACCTACAGTCATGTTCTCGCCTCACCTTTGTTTTGATTCCCTTTGATATTTACTAACCAGTTCCATTTATTTCCCCAATCACTGTAAGTGTATTTTGACTTTTAAAAATATCTTTCAGACAGGTCTTTTTGTATTCTTCATTCTCTCTGTGTTAGTATTTTCTAGGAATATGGCACTTTGCTAGGTACTTTCTAAGTATTCTACAGATCTTTTTTCTCTCAGATCTTCCCTCCTGTAGTCTGGTAGGAAAGATAAGAGCTATCTGAAGTAATTAAATTACAGTAATACAAGGCAGAGAGTGATTAGTGCTAACTTTGGCTTATGTGTTCTGTCTCCTGACATTTTAGCTCTTGTTAACATGAATGTTAGATGTAAAACTCAACTCAAAATGTAGCTTTGCTTCTTAGTAACACTCAAGGTATAGTCGGTTTTCCCATGGCATTTATATTACCTGAAATATTCCTTCATTGTGAACTTAGATTTGCCTTAATTAGTACCAATATATTTTGCCCTTTTCTGATTTTTTTTTCTCCAGGGTTTTGAAATAATTTTACCTAGTTTTCACAGCAAAGTCATACGCCGAGGGTGCCAAAAAAATGTATACAAGTGGACACTTGGGTCAACGTGGCTCAAGCAGTAGTTCGCCGAAATCAGAAGTGTTTGGACGCTGGTGGTAACCACTCTGAGCACCTCTTGTAATTGCAGAAGTCAAACGTGATTGTAGTCATCGTATGTTATACTTGAGTATTACAATTTTAATAGTTTTTTCCTTTCTTAAAATGTGTATATGGTGTTTTTTTGCACCCTCTGTATAATTCCAGGTGATTTTTAAATGGCTGATTCTTAGAGCAAACTGAGGCAAACCCGCAGCCAGGGCCTTCTGGGGTGAGAATCGTCGTTTAGAGCACAGGCTTGTATTCTCTTGGTAGGCAGCAGTGAGCCATAGCGCACTTGTGAGCTTTCACTTTCGGTGGCCTTCCTGTCGGTAAGAGGTAGTGCTGACCTTGTATTCCATGCTGAGACCTATGCCGGCGTTTGTGAAGGGACCCCATACGGTTGGCTACGTGGATAATGGTTTTGGAGCCGTTAGAGCCTTCAAAGTATTTAGTCTTTAAATCCTTAAGTCTTGACAAACTGTCGGGAAGGGGGGACTTGATGTTCGGATTCTTTCTTCTCCCCCTTTTTCTGTCCCCCGTCCTTATTGCATCTGAGCAATAAAGAGCATGTGCTTCTGAAAATGCTCTTGGTTGGCTAATGTAATTGCGTAGGAGAGCAGTTTCCAGAGACAACGTCCCTCCCCCCACCGTCTTGAAAATGGGACTTTACTTTTGGGAAGTTCCTGCGGAACATAATCGTATGCTGTGCTGTGCGCTGTGGATGATGGGTGAATCCCTTCAAGGACACGAGGTGGCCCAAAAGCGGCATGGCTCCTTTCCCTCCTTGGACACTAGTGAAACGCTTCTCCTCCTGGCAGCTTGCCAGGAGACATTTGTCAGCAGCGTTGTTTCTTGGACTTGCCACTTCCTCTTCTTTTTTGCTGTCACCATGTCTAGTCCAGGCGGGTCTAGAGCAAGCCCTGGGTGTCTGGACAGGGGAGGGGATCTGCCTCATCCTGCTGTTCCCCGGTGCAGGCAGGTTGGCTTCTCTCTTGATTCTCTGACCCCACATTCAGTCTTCCTGTAGTTGGGCTTCAGGTATATTTGGAAATCTTGTTTGGCACCATTACTAGACTGTTTCAAGTTGTCTTATCCGTGTCAAAGTGAAGTTCAGGCATATTTTGAGTTACCTTCAGCTGCATATGCAAAGACGAACCTGAATCCATCAGTTGTTCCTTCCTTACTAATTTTTTTTAAAACCATTTTGACATTAATCGCGCTCATTGTTGCTTTCTGACTTTTCACACCTTTGAACTCCTTTTTCTTCTATTTCCGTTGGTTTCAGTGGGGCCAGGTGCTCATGGTGCCCGGCAGCATTTCTCAAAGGGCCGCCCCAGCCCTCCTTGCTACTTACTAAGAATGCAGAATTGTGGAAGCCACACCAGCCCTCCTGAGTTAGAATATCTGGTGTGGGCCTGGCAGTCTGCATGTTTACAGACTCCCAGGTGATGCTTAGGCACAGACAACCTGACAGCCCCTGACGGGGACTGCCTGCCTCTCGGCAGTAACAAGCCAAGCAGGTGCAGTGTGTGGCTCACCAGCCATGAGCCTGGACCTCCAGGAAGGCTGGGATCAAAGTCCCCGTTCTACCACCACTTGTTACGTGACACGAGGCCCATCACTTAGCCTTTAATCCTCACTTTCCTTGTCGTAGAATGGGGAGCATAATCCTTGCAGCCATTCAGGTAGCATCGCTGTCGGTGTTAAGACTAGCTTGAGCGGATGGTTGTTGTAAGAGAGGAAAGTTCTCCTGGCTTCATAGCATCTGGGTCTGAAAACTAAACAGGCAAAGACAGGTTATCAGCAGAAAAGCATACACATGGATTTCATCTACTTTTATGGGACACGGGAACCTTCATAAGGAAATCAAGACTCAAATGAACAGCTCTGAATATTTTTAAGGTCTGATGGAGAGTGGGCAGCTGCGGAGAAATAAGACATAACACAGGTCAGAGAGTCTGAGGGAGGTGTAGTGAACGGGGGAAGTTTAGCAAGGCCTGTCAGTTTGGATTCTTCACGGTGTCCCTTTTTCTTTGGAAATAAGGGTGGTTCTTTCCTCTAGCTATCGGGAGGGCATCTCTTACATGAAGGGGAAGACGGTGGGAGGAAAGTCAAAATGACCTTCCTGCTTCTGCCATTTTCTAACCCCCTTCAGCTTGAACCCTATCCTTAATAATAACGATTATTATCATACCTTAAATTCCCGTGTTTTTCACTTGTGTTATTAGATTCCCTAAACGTGGGATCAGCAGGATCAAATAGGATTGTCAGAAAAATTGAGAAATTTGAATGTCCTCTAAAAGCAATGAAACCCACTTCTTACATAATCATGGGGCTGTAAGTCCAGCCGCCTTCCATTCTCACACCTGTGAATTTTTATAATCATGTTTCAGTGTTTTATAAATTTTGATTTTGATTTTCATTTTGATTGCAGTTTTTATTGTTTGCCATTCCTCCTGTGCTTCTTGGAAATATGTATGAACTGTTGTGAATTTGGGACTCACCCAGACCACATTTCTTCTAATAAACCCTATTGACCATTAAGAGGTGTTTTGTTTTGTTTTTTGTAGTTGTTGGGAAAATGAACTAGAGCTAATTGGGAAATAAAGAGACAACGCTTGGGGAGATGTTTGGATATATGAATCTCCTGTGCATGGTCCTTTAGGTATAGTGCTGCAAGATGTTTTCCATTTGGCCAAGGTGGTTACAATTTTGAACCCTTTCCCAGCTGTTGACTGGAGCTTTCTAGTTGTCAACCTACCTTTTACAAAAATGTGCTGCTGTGTGTGTTAAGGATAATAAAGTAGTAGATAATAAAGTAGGCTACCCCGATGGATTTTGTTTCCTGGCTGCCAAGGGAATGGAAAGGTCCTTGACTGTAAATACTCCTAGGGCATGTGGTAATGTTCCTATTTTTAAGTCTATAATTCAAATGGAAATTGCAGCCTTTGTTTATTAAAATGACATGTGTGGCAGGACAACTGGGACTGGCCCATTATTTACTGTTTGAAATTTTATCCATTTTAATCTGATCATGTCTGTTGTTCTTAATTTAATTCAACAGTCTGTTTTAAGATCTTCATAGAGTAGGAGCATTTGAGATCTTGTTTCCCGGCATTGTCGTCAGTTGGCTTAAATAAACCTTTTTTTTATTAGTTTCATATGTACAAAACACAGACATTTATACCCCTCACAAAGTGATAACCCCCCTCCCTCAATCTACTACCCCTCTGACATCGCACACAGCCATTACGTTTCCACTGTCTATATTCCTTATGCTGTACTCCACTTCTTGTGACTACATATATGTATATATATATTTATATTTATATTTATAGTTGACATTCATTATTATTCAGCTTCAGCTTCAGGTGTACAGTGCAGTGGTCAGGCATCTACACCGTCCCTGAAGTGGTCTCCCTAATGAGACAAGTGTCCATCGGATACCCGACAAAATCATTACAACATTATTGATTACATTCCCCAAACTGTCTTTCGTATCCCCGTGGCAATCCTGTGGTTACCGATAGTGCTTTCTAACCCCCTCGCCTTTCCCCGTATCCCCACCCGCCTCCCATCTAGCAACCCTCAGTTTTTCCTCTATGTCTCTGAAACTGTTTCTGATTAGTTTGTTCATTTATTCTATTCTTTAGACTCCACATATAAGTGAGATCATATGGTATTTGTCTTTCTCTGTCTGACTTATTTCACTTAGCATAATGTTCTCTAGGTCGATCCATATCGTTACAAATGGTGAGATTTCGTTCTTCTATATGGCTGTGTAATACTCCCATTGTATAAGTGTACCACAGTTTCTTAATCCAGTCGTCTATGGATGGGTATTTCAGTTGTTTCCAAGTCTTGTCTATTGTGAAAAGCACCTCAATAAATATAGGGGTGCATAGATTTTTTTCAAATTAGCATTTTGGAATTATCTGGATAGATACCTAGGAGTGGAATTGCTGGATCATAAGGTAGTTCCATTTTCAATTTTTTGAGATACCTACATACTGTTTTCCATAGTGGTTGCACCAATTTGCAATCCCACCAACAGTGCATGAGGGTTCCCTTTTCTCCACATCCGCACCAACACTTGTTGTTTGTTGATTTATTGATGATGGCCATTTTGACTGGGGTGAGGTGGTATCTCATTGTGGTTTTTATTTGCATTTTTCTAATGATTAGTGAGGTGGAGCATTTTTTCATATGTCTGTTTACGATCTGTATGTCCTCTTTAGAAAAATGTCTCTTCATGTCCTCTGCCCATTTTTTAATTGGATTGTTTGTTTTTTTGGTGTTGAGTTGACTGAGTTTTTTAATAAATTTTGGATATTAATCCCTTATCAGATATATCATTGACAAATATCTTCTCCCATTCAGTAGGCTCCCTTTTTGTTTTGATTACTGTTTTGATTACTATAGCCTTGTAGTACAATTTGATGTCAGGTATCGTGATACCTCCCACTTTGTTCTTATTTCTCAAGATTGCCGAGACTATATGGGGTCTTTTATGGTTCCATGTAAATTTTAGGATTATATGTTCTATTTCTGTGAAAAAAAGTCCTTGGAAGTTTGATAGGAATTGCGTTGAATCTGCATATTTCCTTAGGCAGTATGGACATTTTAACAATGTTAATTCTTCCTATCCATGAGAATGGTACGTGTTTCCATCTATTTATACCTTCTTTAATTTCTCTCTTCAGTGTCTTATAATTTTCTGAGTACAGGTGTTTTACTTCTTTTTTTTTTTTTTAAGATTTTATTGGGGAATGGGAACAGGACTTTATTGGGGAACAGTGTGTACTTCCAGGACTTCTTTCCAAGTCAAGTTGTTGTCCTTTCAGTCTTAGTTGTGGAGGGCGCAGCTCAGCTCCAGGTCCAGTTGCTGTTTCTAGTTGCAGGGGGCGCAGCCCGCCATCCCTTGTGGGACTTGAGGAATCCAACTGGCAACCTTGTGGTTGAGAGCCCACTGGCCCATGTGGGAATCGAACCGGCAGCCTTCGGAGTTAGGAGCACGGAGCTCTAACCGCCTGAGCCACCGGGGCCGACCCTGTTTTTAAATTTTTACAGGCGAGACCAATATAATTAATGTACTTGTGCCCATTTTCTAGTTTCAGCAATTGCCAATTCATGGGCCATCTTATATTTTTTAGTGTGGTAAAATATATACATAGCATACAATTTGTCATTTAAACCATTTTTTAGTGTACAATCCTGTGGCATTAATTACATTCACAGTGTTAATGCAACAGTTATCACTACTTCTAAAACTTTGTCATCACCCCAAACAGAAACTCGGAGCCTGTGAAGCAGTAACTTCCCATTACCTTCCTTCCTAATCACTTCCCCACTCCCTGTTTTACTTCTTGGGTTAAGTTTATTCCTAGGTATTTTATGGTCTTTGAAGCAATTGTAAATGGGACTGTTTTCTTAATTTCTCCTTCTGATATTTTATTATTGATACATACAAATGCAACTGATTTCTGAATATTAATTTTGTATCCTGCTACTTTACTAAATTCATTTATCAGTTCTAATAGTTTTTTGGTGGAGTCTTTGGGGTTCTCTATATATAATATCATGACATCTGCATATAATGACGTGTTATTTTCTCCTTACCAATTTGGTTGCCTTTTATATCTTTTCCTTGTCTGATTGCTGTGGCTAGAACTTCCAGAACTATGTTGAATAGAAGTGGAGAAAGTGGTAACCTTCCCTTGTTCCTGATCTTAAGGGGAATGGTTTTAGCTTTTGCTCATTGAGTATGATGTCAGCTGTGCGTTTATCATATATGGCCTTTATTCTGTTGAGATATGGTCCCTCTATTCCCACTTTCTTAAGGGTTTTTATCATAAATGGCTGCTGAATTTTGTCAAATGCTTTTTCTGCATCTATTGATATGATCATATGATTTTTATTTTTCATTTTTTAATGTTGTGTATCACTGATTGATTTGTGGATGTTGAACCAACCTTTCATATCAGGAATTAATCCCACTTGATCATGGTGTATGATTTTTTTTAATGTATTGCTGAATTCTGTTTGCTAATATTTTGTTGAGGATTTTTGCATCTGTATTCATTAGGGATATCAGCCTATAGTTTTCTTTTTTTGTAATGTCTTTGTTTGATTTTGGGATCAGGGTGATATTGGCCTCATAAAAAGTGTTTGGGAGCCTTCCCTCCTTCTGGGTTTTTTGGGATATTTTGAGGAGAATAGGTGATAATTCTTTTTTGAATGTTTTGTAAAATTCTGCTGTAAAACCATCTCGGCCAGGGCTTTTGTTTGTTGGGAGCTTGTTGCTTACTGATTCAATTTCCCTGGTGGTAATCAGTCTATTCAGGTTCTCTGTTTCTTCTTGAGTTAGCCTTGGAAGGTTGTATGCTTCTAGAAAATTGTCCATTTCTTCCAGATTGTCTAATTTGTTGGCATATAGTTGCTCATAATAATTTCTTAAAATTTTTTGTATTTCTGTGGTGTCTGTTGTGACTTCTCTTTCATTTCTGATTTTATTAATTTGGGTCCTCTCTCACTTTTTTTTGATGAGTCTGGCTAAAGGTTTGTTGATTTTGTTTATCTTGAAAAACCAGCTCTTGGATTCATTGATTTTTTCTTTTTTCTTTTTTGGTGTCTATTTCATTTATTTCCGCTTTGATCTTTATTATCTCCTTCCTTGTACTCTCTTTGGGCTTATTTTGCTGTTCTTTTTCCAGATCCCTTAAGTGTAAGGATAACCTGTTGATTTGTGATTTTTCTTGTTTCTTTAGGTAGGACTGCCATTGCTATGAATTTCCCTCTTAGGACTGTTTTCACTGCATCTCATAGATTTTGGGTCGTTTTGTTTTCATTTTCGTTTGTCTCTAGATATTTTTTGATTTCTTCCTTGATCTCATTGTTGACCCATTCATTATTTAGTAACATGTTATTCAGCCTCCATGTATTTGTGTGTCTTCCAATTTTTTTCCTGTAGTTGATTTCTAATTTCATAGCACTGCGGTCAGAGAAGACAATTGGTATGATTTCAGTTTTCTTAAATTTATCAAGACTTGTTCTGTGGCCTAACGTGGTCTATCTTGGAAAATGTTCTACGTGCGCTTGAGAAGAACATGTATTCTGCAGCTTTGGGGTGAATGCTCTGAAAAGATTGATTAAATCCAACAGGTCCAATGTGTCATTTAAGGCTGCTGTTTCCATATTAAATAAACTCTTACAAAAATTAAAGTTAAAATAAAAGATCTTCATACAGTGTGTAATTCTACGTGGCTACTTTAATATGTTCAAGTCTCCGTTTAAAAACAAAACTCAAACTTGTTGTTTTGACTCTGGTTATTTGAGAGCACGTTTGTAGTTAAATTATTCCCTCTGCCTCATGGAAATATATATCTATGAAACAATATTTTGTTAAATTTTTTTGGAGGATAAAAAGGAATTTAATGCATTTCTTATAAGGAAAAGAATGGCCAGTTATTCTGCTGCAAAGAGGAATAAAGTATTTTAAAATTTAAAGGGTTGTCCAGTGTTGGTGGTTTTCTTCTCCCTAAATGTTTCTGGCTTTAAGAAAAAATCCAATGTGATACAATAACATGACAGACATTCTCTTTTCAGCCTGGATATGACAGTATATTTGCTTCAAATCCTCTTCTTTCAAAGAGATAAAACCTTAGTGATAAAGTCGAAAGTCCCTGTGTGCTCATCCTCACCCCCGTTGCTTTCCCTCTCTCCACTGCCCATCCTGCGTCAGGAACCATTATCTCTCGGAACCATTATCTCTCGTCTCTCTCGTTCTATATTTTATAACATTGTTATACTTTTGCTGCTTATGTAGGTCTAGGAAGAAGGTTGACTTACATCTGTTTTTAGTCTATATTTAAATGGTATTTTACTGGATGAGTCTACAACTTGTTTTTCGGCTCAATACTATTTTTCAAGTTTGTTCATTTGTCGTGTTGCTCTAATTCAGCTTAACTGCTCTGTAGCATTCCTCTCTGACTCGGCCATAAACTGTTACCATGAGCATTGGTAGGCTCATCTGGCACATGTCAGTCTTTTCTAGGGTATAAATCTGCCTATAAGTAGAATTTCCTAATTATAGGGATGCAGAGATCTTACACTTTCACCAAACACTGCCAAGTAGCACCATGTCAAGATGCCACAGTAATTGAACCATTTTACAACCCCCCTCAGTGGTGAAGGGTACTCCTGTTCCCCCATATTCTCATCTTGAAAAATTTTGCCATTATAATGGCTGTCCTATAGTGTCTCCTTTTACATTTCCCTGATAGTTAATAAAGTTATATTTTTTTCATACACTTAAGGTCCAGTTCGAGTTCTTTTGTGAAAGGCCTGTTCACACCTTTCACCAATTTTTTCTAGTTCTTCTTTTCTTTACTGAATAATGAGAAGTAGTCAGAGGGAACTGCTACGTCTACCCACCTAACAGTCTACATGCACACACCTGAGCTAAACGAAAGGTGCTCTTACCGTGTTTCCTCGAAAATAAGACCGGGTCTTATATTAATGTTTGCTCCAAAAGACGCATTAGGGCATATTTTCAGGGGATGTCTTATTTTTTCATGTACAACAATCTACATTTATTCAAATACAGTCATGTCATCTTCTTCTGAAACATCGTCATAACATACTAAATGCGTCCATCTGGCTGATGATCTTAACTGGGGCTTAATTTCAGGGTAGGTCTTATTTTTGGGGAAACACGGTAGGTACAGCGTTGCCTCCTTGCCTGCTGAAGGACGCTGCCTCAGCAGTTCTCTCCTCCGTCCTGCATTGTCACTGTGACTGTCCCATCTAAAATCAAAACCCGAAGCACCTTCTCTTCTCCCTGCTTCCTTTGCCAGCTGCCTCATCACCTTTTCGTCCTCCTTTGTTGCACAATTTTTGAAAGCATTGTACGCGTACCTACTTGCTTTCTCCAGTTCTTCTCTTCCCATTCCTATTTCCACTTCCAGTCAGGCTTTTGTCCCTACTGCTCCCCCAAAATTATTCCTGTCAAGTTCCTGGTGCCCAAATTTAGCTTACTCCAGCGTACACATCTCGGTCCTCATCTCACATGCTTTGCCTCATTTGACACTCTTGGTCGTTCCTCCCTTCTCAGTTCACTTTCTTTCCTTGGCTTCTGGGACAGAACTCTCTGGTAGTTTCCTCCTGCTCAGCTCACTAAGGGATCCTTCCTTCTCAGTCTCCTTTGGCAGATTTCTCATTCTTTACCTACAGTGTGATCATGCCTCAAAACTCAGTGCTCGGTCCTTTTCAGTCTCTCAGCTTTAAATACCACCTATTGCCATCAACCCCCAAGTGTAGGTCACCCATTCAGACCTTTCCTCCAAACCCCACACTTGTCTCTCCTGCTGCGCACGCACCTTCTCCACTTTAGAAGTTTAGCCTGCCCACACCTGCCCTTCCAATTCTCCACTTTCTCTGGTCTGCTCTACCTGTGGTCTTCCCCGCTCTCATTTGATGACCCCACTCGTATCTCTGCTTGCTCAGTAAAAGAAACCTTGGGGTCACCTTTGACACCTCCCTTTCTTTCACACCTCACATTCTATCTACTTTCAAAATATATCCAGATTCCGACATGTTATTTCCCTCGCCGCTGCCTCCTTGATGTAACCTGCCATCATTTCCTTCCCAGATTGTTATCATAGTCCCAGAATTGGTCTCCCTCTGCTCTGCCCCTTCCTTGCTGCAGTGTCAGATCTCAACACAGTGGCCAGTTCTTTCAGCTGTTAAGTCAGCTCTGTGCCGTTGTTTCCTCTTGCTGTCCCCGCGTATACTCCGCTGTCCCTGCAGTGGTGTCTTTGCTGACCCTTGCATTCCCCGGGCAGGCTCCTAACTCAGGCCATGGCGTCGGCCGTTGTCTCTGCCTTCCTCCAGATGATTACATCTCAACCACTTGAGTCCTTGCTGGAATGTGATGTGATCGGGCGGCCTCACTGAGACGTCTGCAGCTGTGGCCCTGCCGTGCGTTTCCCTCTCCTGTGCTGCCATGCCTTTATCCTCTTCCCTCTCAGCCACTAAGAGTCTGTGCTTTGGCCTGTCCCTTTGTTCGTGATGTCTTCTCAGTAAAGAGCTTTTGTGTAATTTTAGTGGAGCCATATTTATCAATCTCCTTTTCTCAGTTTGTATTTATTCGGCCTTGCTTAAGGCATCTTGCAGCATCCCAAGGTCATTAGCTAATTTGCGTACAGTCTTTTGGCTACAGCATGGGCTGGATAAAATTAGGCCTGAACAGGGGTTGAGAATAAGGCCTTGATTGGAGGTCCCTTCCATTCCCTGCAAACGAGTGCTGGCCGCAGACCTCATTTTGGCAAGCAGCCAAAAGTATCTTCCTATAAAAATGCTAAGCTTGTTTAGATGCTGAGGTGTGGGTGTTGGGCCTCCCTCCCAAACCCTGAGAGCTACTGATGACTGAAGTTATCTCTGATGTGAGTCATTGCAAGGCTTAACATACAGTGTCATTTCGCAGGATGCACAGTGATCGCAGCACATATTGGTTTGTGTATTGTCCACCCACCAGATGAAGCAAGCATTCTTTTCTATTTTTATTTTCTAAAAAATATTTTCATGTAAATTAGAATCTAAGCTAGACAGTTCTTTTTAGCAGGCAAGATTTAGCTAAGTCCTGTTTTCTCAGAATACATTCCATACTTCAATTGCCTCTTAGAGATTTCAGAGGCTTTTATGTACCTGGTAATTTGGAGGAATTGCTTTTATTTTGTAGTTTCTTGGGGACTTCTAATATCTCTCTTGTAAGATGTTTGCAGATGTCAATAGCTACTAGCTCTGAAGGGTTAGAGTAACGAGACCATTCTGTTTTCACTTGGTGATCTCTTGTTTTCTGCTTGTGCTGTTAGTTCTTTCCTAGCTTCACAAGAGACGTGTAATCAGACCGATGCGGCAGTGTTTTTTATTGGGGTGTTTGTTGGTATACTATTTGTTTTCTTTCATTCTCTTGAGGATATTTTGGTTCGGCCCAGCCCTGTCAAGTGTCTTAAGGAAAAGATTCTTGTTCAGCCAGCCATTTTCACACATTTTGATGGATCTCATCCCATGATCTGCATTTGAGTGCTCGTTGGAGCTGCATGTCTTACCTTTCATTTATTGTTTTGGAATTTCGGTCAAGTGACAGTCCCTTATACTGCTGGTGTTTCAGGATAAGTGGGGTGAGGTTCTGGTGTTCAGATTCTGTGACAAGTCATAATGTTACGTAAGGTAAGTGTTGATACTTCATTTTTTAAAATGTTCACTTAGACTTGTGCAATCACACAGCTCCTCTCTGTGAATAGACTGTCCTCTATTGCTTGGTGAATATGAACACATTGGCACTTCTTTATTCCTGAGGGCCGACTCCGATAACCATTGATGTTGTGTTTATTAAAATCTTGTTCATTACTGGTACCTAAGCATCTTCTGTCCAGCAGATAGTCTTACCCGTATCATTGAATGTCATCATAAACTCTATTCTGTGACTTATACGAGGTGTGATCAGAAAATAACGGTAAATGTGTAAATTTAAAAAAACTTATTACAGTAAAAGACACATTGCCATTAATCACCCTCAAAATGCTCCCCCTTCCTTCAAACACACTTATTCCATTGTTTTTGCCACTTTCTGAAGCCGTTCTGGAAATCCTCTTTCGTGGGTGTCTTTAGTTGCTCTGTCGTGGCTGCCTTGATGTCCTGAATCATTTTGACTTTGGGGAACAGACAGAAGTCGCACAGTGCCAGATCTGGTAAATAAGGTGGATGAGGACACACCGTAATGTTTTTATTTGACAGAAATTGCCGTATGCCAGAAGTGATATGAGATGCAGAGGATGATGATGGAGGATGAAACCATTTTCCCATTTCGTGTTAAGGCATTGTTTGTGATCCATGATTTACGGCACACTTTAAAACACACCTTCGCTCAACTGTAGCTCACACCTGACTGTCTTCACTGAACAAGTTGAAACTTGTCACACAGTGTTGTTAAGGTTTGATGCGCTGCTTCGCATATTGAAGATCCATGCCTTTCTAGTAGATGGTCCTTGGCAGCAGCATTTACCAGATTTTTTTATTATACTTCGCACCTCAGTAGTGATCCACTATTTTCATTTGGCTGTCTGGAAGTTTATAATATACCCATAGTCCTGTACCCTCTAGCCAGGCAACTCTACACTGCCCCATTGTAGTTGTTATTTCCTATAAGAAAACTTTAGTGTCGTATTAGTAAAGATTTTCATGTTTAGGACCATCCCTTACTTATTAGACAGTGATCACGACTCCTGTCGACCTTGATCAGAGCTTGGTCATCCCATTGGTTCCTGTTCAGAGTATGTGGGTCGCCGCACATCATCTGCGAGAAGGACTACCTAGAGACTCACCTTCGTTTCTGAAGGTGCCTTAATTTCCTAGAAGCGCCCTGGAATGACGCTGCTGCCTTTTAGTTTTTTAAACCAGAGGAAGTAAGAGACAGTTGGATGATGACAGTGAAGCTCAGACAATTATCTACATTTGATGCGAGATTTACAAGTTATCTTGGTGATATCAATTGATTGAAGGATTTAAATGCTACGTCCTGGACACCGAGGCTCAGTTAGGGTCCAGGAAGAGACATTTAGTATTTCGATTCCCTTGACCTCAACATTTTCATTAGGATTAGTTTTAAATATGGAGCATTAAAATGAGAAAGGCTCCGTATTTGAGAGTGGTTGGCTATTTGAGAAAACAACTGATTTACATACTTCTTTGAATACAGAGTGGATTGTACAGAGATACCTTGTTCTGTCCGCTGTGTAACAGATGGCAGAGCCAAGGTGGGCTACCCACAGCACCGGGGAGCAGCAGCCTGCATCTCCGTTGGCACATAGTCCTTGCTGCTCTTCTTTCATTGAATGTTTTTCAACTATTATCTGGGTCTTGGAGATTCATTCCCAAGTCTGTACATGCCGTCCTGTTCTTCTAGCATACCAGGTCTTTCTGTATCATTCTGCATATTTCTGTTGTCATTAGTTCGTCCAAGTATTTATTGCGTATGTTCTAGAGGGAGGTATTGTACTTGGCTCTGGGGTCACAGAGAACAACAGAAATGGAGAGGATCTCTGTTCTCATGGGACTTGGGAGCTGGTGGGAGAGACGCAGTATGTGATTCTACCAACCGATCTAGCCAACATGGGCTCAAAGCCTCCCTCCACACTCGCAGTTACAGGCCAACGTCCCTTGACTTTGGATGCCTGCCACCATGACCTAGAATATTGCAATCCTCTGATATTCCCTCTGTCATCCATTTCCATGTCAGTTCCGGTTAATTCATGGCTTAACCGTGGTTCTTGTATCTCTTTAAGTTCCTATCCATTCCCGGTTCTGTCACCTTCATCTACACCCTCTTCCGTATTCTCAGTCACACTGCTCAGAGCAGCAACCTATTCTGGGCCCATGAGGTGATGAAGGTATTGTGTGTGTTTATATTTGCGTATGTATGTTGAAATGCTATTTATTCCTGCCTCTTTTTTTGTTGTTCTTTTTTTTTTTTCAACTCTGATTTTCTTCCTAGTTTTTTCCTATTCTGCAAGCTCAAATGAAGTCTCACCTTGTCAATGAAACCTTTCCTGATCACTTCTTTCTTTCCACTTTCCTGAACTCTTACGGCACTTAGTGCCTAGTGTGTATCACACAATTTAGCACGTGTTCAAAATTGTTTTGTGTTGCTATTTCATATCTGTAGGCTTTCTTCTATTCTGTTGAGATACAAGAATTTTAAATCTAAGATTATAACATATATTTACAGAGTGCTTTGTGTGTGGCTAATAGTTGCTAGGTGCTTACTAAAGGCTTACCTAATAGTAGAATTAGATTTGTAGTATATCCATAAATATTTGAAGGACCCTATTCCTCCTGAGTTTCTTCTGTACCACAGTATTGATGAGCATTGATGTTTCCAGTTTGGATAATTACATTCCATTGCTTATTTTTGAGCCTGTCACGTGAACAAGATCATCTTATTCCCTGTAAAGCATTTCATCCAAATATTAATAATTTACCATATATCTGGCACGTATTTAGTTTTTGTGATACTGGGAGGTACGGAGCCTATTTCAATGCATTCTGTTATCTTGTGCTGTTATTGGCTGTGTTCATGGGTAGGTTTTGTTTCTTCCCCCCCCATTCCTGATGTGCTGTTTTATTTTGTTTTTAGGATAAGAACAAGAAACTACGCCCCCTGTATGACATTCCCTACATGTTTGAAGCCCGGGAATTTCTTCGAAAGAAGCTTATTGGGAAAAAGGTAAATGGTGACAGAAACATATTCGCAAGTGGGTGGGGATTGTTTTAAGCTGGGCCCTTGCGATGGAGTCTCAGGCCAGCAGATGACACTCCTCCACCACGTCAAATGCAGTGACTTTGCTGTGTAGGGCTGCGTGCCTGTGTATCAGGAAGTGGTGTCCCGTGGGAGAGGTTTAAAATTGGGGCCCTGACCGCAGTGCGATTGCCAGCGCCCTCCCGACAGGCTCTCTCCAGGGTCCAGGCTCCGTTCCAGTTTTAATAACTGCAGATTGCCCTGAGCTCCACCACTTGGCTCTCTTCTTCGCCCAGGCCACCTCCGCTAAATGTCGGTGCAGTGGGATTTGCTGGTGCGGGAAGACGACCGCTGTTTCTGCCTCCCCGACTTCTGAGGGATAGGTTGGCTGTGGAGGATAAGAGGGGCTCCCCTGCTATAGAGCATGCGTTTGCGGGGAGGGAAACGTGGTGTCCTGTCTGTTCCGGGGATCCTGCTGGTAGCTCACTGACTTTCAGGCCAGCACAGCGGCTCAGGGACCCTTGGTGCCTTTCCTTGTGTTCGTAGATCAGAATATTCTATGAGCAGCTGCAGAACTTGCCGTGCTGGGAAGCTGCTGTGAGCTTCCCTGGCCTCCCCACCCCAAGTATCCCGGGCAGGTCTTTGTGTCCTAGATAATCAAAGGAAATAAATGGATATTTCCTTCGGTGACTGAGGGAAATCTGTTCAGACAGGGACTTTGGTCATCTTTTCCTTACCTTGATTCAGTGGGCCAATGTTTTGGGCCATTTTTTATTGTATCTTCAGAAAGATAAGGCCACATTTGCTCTATACGTGGCCTTAACACCTCGAAGGCATATTCGGCATTCTTCACCTAATGCAGATTTTTAAACTATTGGCGATGTGGCCAGTTTGCTAAGGCTCTGGCTTTTGAACTAGTGCCAAGCAGTGTATAATAAATATAAATATAACCAACTTTATTATGTACCATAGTCACTGGAATGATAAATTATAGCCAGCGATTTTGAAGTTGGGCATAAGGTGAAATTGCTAATTTTGAGATAGAGAAAGCAAACTGGATTTCCTGAAACGAGTATTAAATCTCCTCAGGTTCCTTCAAAGAACAGGCTCATTTGTCATCGTAAAAACCCTGACAGAATGCTGTATTCATTCATGAAGTGTAGTGCGAATGATGGCTTTAAGCCTCTTTTCAATGTCTGGGTCTCCTGTTATCTGATCTAATGTCCAACATCTCTATTTCACCAACTTGATACCATATCACTTATTGACTGGCTCTTGAACAATTGCTTAGAGACAAATAAGGAATTCCTTCACACGTGTGGATTTGTATTGAAATCCATCCAAAATCACATTGAAAAGAGTAGCAGCGCATATTTGATTCACGAGCAGCCAGTTGTGTGGCATGTTACAGCATCCACCTGGTTTATTTGAAGATTGCCCTTCCCTCATTCTCTTTCGTCTCCGGGAGCGTAGGTCACAGTTTATTGCATCAGCTGCTGGTCGGCCGTACGGGGTGAGCCCAGGGTTCGGCTCTCAAACCCCAGGCCGTTGGAAAGTCCTCTGCCTCCGGATAACAGGACTGACCTCAAGTGCCAGAAATGGTTGCAGTTCTGAAGCAGTTAGGTTCTTTCTTGGTGGGAGAAGCCTCGTTTAGTGATTCCTCTGCCTCAGAGCTGACTGGATTGTATTTGTGCGGAGTCCAAGTTTTGTCCCCCATGGTGACATTGTATAAATGATGAATACTGTATCCCTGCGTAGAGACTAGGAAGCAGCTCAGCTCTGCTGGGCTGGAACATTCCTAATACGAACTGCTTTTCCTGACTCACCACCTGAAACCACTTGGCTGTCTTCTGGGCCCATCCGTTGGCGACAGCAAACACTCATGTGCTCTGGAGGCTGGGGACAGGCAGGGCGGTCGCCGCCTCCAGGGAGGCTGGCATATCCCCGCCCGTTCCCGTCAGACCACTGCAGCTGCTGGGCACGGCACATGGCGCTTACAAGGCACCGAGAGGAGGCCTGTGTGCCTGCATGCACGACAGCTGATGAGGGCAGCCTGACACAGCTTGAGCTAAATAATAGAGGTAAAATCGTCTTCTCCGTCCAGACTATCATTTGACCATCCCAGAGTCTATAATATAACAATTTTGAGTAGTTTCTGGAATGCAGACAGGTAAGGTTGAAGGTAAACGGCTAAGGCACTGTGTTAGATTCAATGGCCTGCATTTCAGTCATGGAAATTCACTTTGATTCACTCCCAAGATCTAATTCTGGCTAAATGCCTTAATTGGAGTAACTACGCACTTCCCTGAGCCTTGGTTTTCTCACTTGTGAAATTTGCCTTTCCTCTCTCATGGGGTTGTAATGAGAATCTGGGATGATGCTAGTCCTTCTAGATGCCGGTGAGATATGTTTTGTTTTGTTTTATAATGCTGCTTTCGCTTTCATATAGAATCCAGCATACCTTTACTTTTTCACTTAGGATATTTTTACTGGCCCTGGGGTCAAGAGATGTGAATAAGTGTGCTACTGATTTGGCATCCACCCATTTTACAGATGAGTGGTACTTGGTTAGATGTGGCCTCAGGGTTCTAGCCGCCACAAAATGAGTATCTGCTTGTGCTAGAGTGTGTGAGTGTGTGTTTTCTCTGGTTTGAAGGAGAGGTAGGATACGAGTGTGTCCTGGAAGTGTTTCAGAAGCTGTTGGAACTGCTATACTGCCTGGTGGAATGCCCTCCCACCCCCTGTTTACCATCTGCCATCTGTGCTTTCACTAAAACCTTGACTAAGGAATATGCATGGTGAAGAACTGTTTTGCTAATTTCTTCTGGGTTCTTCATGGCCCTAGTACAGTGTAGAAATGGAATCCATGGTAATTTTAACATCTCTTAGTTTTCCAGAATGATATCCTAGGTGTATGTAAGATGGTGAGATTGATGCCTTCCTAAAAACAGAACAAAACAAAACAGGGCTGCAGTTCTTGTCTTACAGCAGGAGCGGTTTCTTTCTGTGTGGACATATTTTTTTCTTAATGCTCAAAGAAGTCATCCCATGGAAAGCAAGTTTGGGTACCTGTCATTTTTCTTACTCTGTGGAGTAAGGTAATAATAACTAGCTCCTTCACTGGGAATTTTCCCCAACTATCTCAGAATCTCGAAAGTAGAATTTTAGTATTTCTAAACTGTGTGATACAGCATTTACAAATGACATTATTTCAGTTATTACCATGGGAACCACTGTGGTCAAAGTCAGACCTGGTTTAGACAATGGAAGGGTCCAAAATGGTGGAAGCCATGGTATTGCCTGACGCCACAGACCTCTGAAGCTTCTGCTCCGGCTCTCCTCTCTCCAGCAACCTCTGCCCAAAATACATGTCTACTCCTTAATTTTTTTTTTTTTTAACCACTGTTTTTATTGCATAAGCAAAATTTGGGAATGAGGCTTATTTGTAAACAGCTGACCTTGTGTGGTTTTCATGCCATTGAAACTTGTCCTGTGAGTAAGGCTGACTCTTTAGGCACTTAAAATTGGGCATTTTTCTTGATAAATGCGGACATTTGGGAAATTATGGGACTATAAATAATTTAGGAAGTTATTTCAAATTCATCTTGCTGTGGATTGTTGTTCTCTTTTCGAAACTTATCTTTCCTGAGATCCATACTGACGGGGGCATGGAGCTTTCAGGAATGGATGGATGGGAATGATCGCGACGTGTGCCAGACTTACAGATGCAGCACGTTCAGAAGTGAACTCCTGCTACTCTGTCAGGAGCTCTGGTCTCCTTAGTGTTCGGGGAGGCCCCGGGCCACCACTGTCCTTGGCGTAGGAGACAGAGTTGACATGCCCTTTACCTTTGCCCCTCCCATTCCCGTCTCTCACCACCTCCTGCTGGGCATGTGCAGGAATGTTTCCTCTTCTTTTCATCACTTTGCTGCTGACTCGTCTCACAGCTCCTCTCACCCGGCCTCCTGTAGCTGTTTTACTCCATTCTGCGCTCGCAACTAAAGCTAAAGGGGGCTTCGCAAATGACAATGACATCATGCTCCTCCTTCGCCTGGACTGTTGGCTTCCCACTGCTTCCTGTGGCCAGCAAGGCCTGTTATAACCTGGTTCCAGCCGCTTCTCAGATGGAACCCCTCACGCCTCTTCTCACCCACCTTTGGCCACCTGTCTGGCCTCCCTCGGTTTCTGCAACGCACTGTGCTCCCTCTCACTTCACGGCTTTTGCACTTGCAGTTTCTTTTGTTTGGGGTGCCCTCTTTGTCCTCATTTTCCTTCCCCTATTTATCTTTCACTTATTCTTTGGATTCAAGGTCAATGGGACCTTCTGGGAGAAGTTCTCCCTGAACAACCCTCCTTCCAATGATTTAATCTGCACATCAATTTTCACATCGTGATGCATTTGAAAGATTGTGTTAATATCTCTCTCGTTACATTTATTATATTAGGCCGATTAGAGCCCACATCTGTTTTGCTCACCACTCCAGGGCCCAGTACACACAGTTTATGGTGCACAGTAGGTGCTCAGTACATTTCTAACGTAATTTCGGGGGAAAGGGAGACGTTGGGCTGATGGCTGTGGACCAGCTAAGAATACATAAAGGGAGGGAGAAGTAGGACCCACCTGGTTGGCCATCTGTGCGAGGACTACGCTGAGAATGCCTCTTCGTTTCAGGACTCCCATGTCAATCCGAAATGGCTGACGTTATATGTAAATGACATTATCTCTGTTTTGGGGTAATGTGCTTTATGAATCAGATTGGTAACCCAACTACTATTAAGTCTCATTTCCTTGGGATAAAATATCCTGAATGTCTATAAGTCAGCTCTCAAAGATGTGGCTCATTTGTAATTTGGTAAATACCACTGTATGATTTTCATGCTTTTCCAATTTGTACTGTGAACCCGACAGACTTCTGAAGGCCCTTTAGATCAGGCTCATTCCAGGGCCAGCTTCACGGGGTTAGGGCTGTCATTTACTGAGTTTCTTCATGGTAATCACTGAATGTTTTCACCTTTATTTTATTTTTACCTCCACCCTGCAAGATGTCCGTGTCATTCCTATTTTTACAGGTAAAGAAACTGAAGCTCATAGAAATTAAATATTTTCCCCAAATGTCTGTGCTTTTCATGGCGGTGCTTCATTAGAGACCTTCTCGCCAGGCCTGCCTCCCTGTTGTGAGGTGTGCGGGATCATGTGTAGATAGCCAGCCGATGGTTCTGTTTGGGATAATGTCGGTTCTGTGTGGAACACATAACTTCCCGCACCAGGTTCCGGCAGTCCCGCTGCATCATCCTAGTCTGCAGGTAGCCGCAGGTAGTAATAGCCCCATAGATCAGCCCCTGAATGCCTCCAGCCCTCTAGACATTATCTCATTAGTCTTTGAGATGTCCCTGTGAAGTGACATTTCATCAAATTGTTCTTCAGAGAAAGCAGTGTCAGATTACATGTTCTTCTAGTTACACAAACACCGTGAGGTCATAGGTACCCTGGCTAAGGCGATGCTGAAGCTTGATTTCCCCCTTCTTTTCAATCTCTTGGCGTAGATGAGACTTCTGGGAGAAAGAAAAGGACAAGTTGCTTTTTTGTCTTGGCCCAGAGCCAGGGCGAGGGTGCGGTGTAATCTCAGTGCTGTCCCCCTGTGCGAGGACAGATCTCAGAAGGTACCAGCAGTGACGGCCCTGGAGCATGGTGCTCCCTTGAGCTCTTCTTCACTCTTCTTCTGGCTACTTGATAGGGCTGCCCTTTTTCTTAAAAACACTTATAAATTCTGTCTTTTGCAGCATGTTTCTTAATCAGCGGCGTTAAGTACGAAGCTGGCAGTCTGGGGATTCTTGTTCTTAATTACCTCTGATGGATTTTCGTTTGGGTTTTATAAACATTTCCTTTGTCATCTCCACATTTTTCACTTCATATTAATTTGATTCACTCACGCTATGGAAAAGTCCCTTCCACTAATGATCAAAACAGGCCCTAAGGTTGTGAATGCATCGTGATTTAAATTGACAGGTTTATATGAGGTTGCCTGTCCCTGCCTTCTTGGTGCCAGCTGTTACCATCAAGGTGGCTGTAAATTTTTTGAATAAATGACTGAAGATGTTCACCAAATCAGGTGAGTGATGAAGGGTTTGTAATTTCTGACCATGCCTTTTTCTAGTAAAATTTCTCCCACTTAGACATGCGGGGAGAATGTCAGGATGCTTGGAGACCAAGGGTCATGTTAGATATGCCCTTTACCCTTTGGGTTGGGGAACAGTCCCTGACTCATTAGCTCTTGTCTGGTGAGGGTAATGAACAGAAATGACTGTAGAGTTGCAAGTTTCCGGAAACTCTGTTGTTCTCAGCAGGATAGCTTTCTACCTGCTGCCACCTACATGCTCTTTTTGATGATGAGTTCTTGTTTTTTTAATCCGTGGATTGTGAAAAGTTCCTCTGCGGCTTTGGAGAGTACCAGGCTGTTGAGCTGAGCACATAGCTCTTGGGTGAAGTGTGGTATTTTTATGACGTATGTTGTAATCTCCTCTTCAGGAAGCATCTCCAAGTTAAATGGAAGGAACTAGAACATTCAGCTGAATTCCTGGAAATTTCTTCTGTCTGCTCACCTGTAGGAAATGATTTATTAGCTACCAGAATCCTTGAGATTCTCGTATCTGGGTAACGCTCTGATGTTACTTTGCTTATTAATGGCTTTCTTCCCTGGACTCCCATGTTGCTCATAGTGTTCTGGTGGAAGTTCTTAACATTTATTACATGATTTGTGGTCACCTTGTCTTAAGCCACCCACTTGCGGTCTTTTCAGCTAGGTTTCTGAAATGTCGTCCTTGGGGCTGGAACTTTCCATGCTTACTCTTCGCAAACTGGGATTTTATTTTAGGGGGAGATTTGTGCTGAATCAGCTCAGCTGTGTTTGGGGATAGGGAGAGGACAGGCTTTTTTTCCACTTTAAAAATAACCCGTATGTACCCAAAATCCTATAAAATGTGCTGCATTGCAACTCTTTCAACTTCCTATACCTCTTGGTCTGCAGAGAATAGATTCTTTTCAGCATGGGCTCAATGACAGTGTGTGGAATATCTTAGATTATAGAAAGGTGTGCATGAGACTGTGTGTAGAGGTGCTCAGTTTTTTTCTCCAGTAGTTTCATCTTCTTATAAGGGTCTAGATAACTTTTCTAATAAGAAAATACACATATTCAGAAGTAGTGAGTTCAGTTTTTAAGCACCAGCTTTTTAGGGATTCTTTCTGGGTGACCTCTGTTTTTGTTATGCTTAGAAAGTTAGGCCAGTACTTCTGGCTGCTTGAGTGTTTCTTTCCCAAGGGTATAAATAATATGTGTGTACAAGAAGGGCATATGCATAAGTGCCCGTTGGTTCTAAGGTGGAAGGTCCATCAGCTCTTTACAGCTGGATGACAGAAGTGGTATTTTAGGGCCACATCTTCGTAACTGGTGTCATACAGTTGTAAGTTTAAAAACTCCGAGGTCCTTATTTTAATGTATTTAAAATCTCAGTGAGGTTTTTTGTTTTTCTCTGAATCTGGTTATTTTATTAATACCTGGGGCTGCCTTCTTGCTTTCACTTGCTAGTTATCTTTTCTCTGGCAAATGTATAGGTTTTCCTAAAGTGCTGCAATTCTGTCCCACAAGGACCGCTGGCTTAGACAGTCTTGCTGGTGTTTCCATGATGATGGGTATAGGGGACTGCATAGTGTCCCCTCAGATTTCCTGTCCTGTTGGTCTCTCAGAATATGACCTCATTTGGAAATAGGGTCTTTACAGATGTAATTCGTTAAAATGAGATCATACTGGATTAGGATGGGCTCAAACCCAAAGACTGGTGCCCTCATGAGAAGAGAACGGGACCCAGAGACAGACAGAGGAAGGGGTCTTCCCTGGAGCCTTCAGAGGGAGCTCGGCCTTGCCAACACCTTGATTTCAAACTTGAATCTTCACAACATCAGAGTAAATTTCTGTTGTTTGAAATTAATCAGTTTGTGGTAGTTTGTTACAGCAGCCCCAGGAAGGGGTACAGCAGGAGAGTAGGTTGGTTTCTTCATCTATCTGTCTGACTCTTGGCTCGAGTTCCCATTTCTGAATTTGTACCTTAAAGGATGGGAGCTGATGTCCTCTAAAGAAGGTCGGCATAGTCAGAGGGCCTCCTCCTCTTCTACTTGGATAATTAGCGGCATGTTTGAAATGCGGCACACCCTGAGAGAAATCGTTCCTTGGGCAGTGGCTGTTGATGAACCAGCTCATCCCGTTCAAGGGTGGTGAAGACCACGTTAGGAGTACTTAGCACCAGCGTGCGTTCTGGGCGCCCAGGCTCATGTTTGCCTGCTTAGACGCCCGCAGTGTGGAGCTGTGCGTGAATGTTCTTCTGGAACTATTGGAATTCCAGGTTTTGTCTTCAGTCTGGCTTTTTTAGACTAGATACTTTTGTTTTCCTGCAAGTTTGCCTTCTCACCTCTTCTGGTTTCAAAAAGTGTTTGGGCTGGGCTGAGCTGATGTGCAGGTCGTCCTCTTCTGTACACAGAGGTCGAGGACTCAGTCCGCAGTGCTCTGATCACACCCAATTGCCTGATACGTTAGGAGGCCTGAGGTGGTAGCCTAGTGAGATCGATTTGTTTTTATTATTTCACAAAAGTTTTTAGAGCAACTACTCTGTGGCATACCTTGTTCTAGGCTTTGGAGATGGGCATTGCAAACCCCTATTCTCATGGAACTGATGTTTTAGAAAGGGCACATATGGTTGTCAGGTACCTTTTGGGAGGTGAAATATGAAGAAAATATCTCTCATAAGTTGCTTACAGGCTAACTGAGGTAAGATTACATCAAAATGTATGAAGTTGAATAAGAACAGATTTGAATAACTGGGGAAATAACAGTTATCTCTGAGCAGTACTGGATTCTTATTAATGTGAATTGTACTCATCAGTGTCGTCTTTCAGAGTCAAGGAGAGGTCTCACCTGCTGTGTGACCTTGTGCACTTACCGGCTTCATCTGCTGCACTGACTTGTACATACGAATAGTTCCACTCCTAATTGCTTTCTCTGCCTACAGATCTGTTTCTAGCTGCGGACGACTGGACGCCCACAGTCTCCTGCAGATAGCTCACCTCTGTCCTGGCCAAAATGCAGTTTGTGGCTTCCACATGATTGTCTTCTTTGCAGGCAGACTGCCATGGCTGCCTTGGGTATTGATCACATTCAGTGTCATCACTCACCCCTTGTTCTGAACTGTGGGAACAGCCACCTCCCATCCCAGGTTCACCTGATTCTGTCCGGTAGCTTTTCCGAATCTTCCTTTTCACAGTGTTTCCAGTGACTTTTAGTCTGCGAGCTCCTTATCTCACCTTTTAGTTATTGCGACTCCGCCTTTCTCTAGTAGTTGCCCTGCCCTTGCGGTCTGTGCCATCGTTCACGTTGCTGTCAGAACTGCTTTTTGTGTGCACTGTCATGATCATCTCACAGGCTGTGTGATACCCAGATGCCGGCAGAACCGCGTCTAACTCCTTCACTGCACGGAAAAGGAAAGGAAAGGCCATTGTAGATAAAATACCAATGTCATTTAAGGAAATTCCTTCCATTTCCACTCTTCCTTCCTACTGCGCCCTCCGTATTACATGTCATGAAGAACCTCGCACCCTTCCACGCACCCGCCACGCCCTTTCACAGCGTCTTGCCCTCCCACTTTTTTCTGGAAGAGTCTTAACAGCTATCCTGTCTTCTGTCTCCCCATGTAAAGTCTGGAGCCCTCTGACCTCGTCGACTGTTGCACCCATTTCTGTAGTAGCAAGCTCCCAGGGCTGGCCTCCCTCCCTTACCCCGAAAGGGCAAAGAGCCTGTCTTACCTTTTCTTCCACCCACTGTTTCTGATGTCAGGATCCCCAGTGAGTCTTTACAGAAGAGCTGGAATCGTCCTGTACTTAGAAGGTCTTACGAACGCTATTCAGGTAGAGAGAAAGGATGTCGTGAGCTCATCCTGGAGCTCTAAGCTGCGGAGATGTTTTCCTCGTCACCTGGCTTCTTAAATCTCCTCGTGCTCATGAAGACTTTGAGCCCCACCTCAACGAGACTTTAGCCATTGCACTCTCTGACTGAAACACAAAACTAGGCCTTTAGAATAGCTAGAATAAATGGTTTTCTTTAAATTTCTATATATGAGTTACGGTTAGTAACCTCTTGCTCCACCTGACCGGCGGTGGCGTGCTGCCTGCCTCGTGTCTCGGCACCTCGTCAGCCTCTCTGATGTCTTCAGTGAGGCAGCCTGAACCGTTGCTTTGTAGCGCTAGAGGCCTGGCTTGGGGATGTTTCTGTCTTTTTTTCATAATCGAGAATGTGCAGCATTTGTAATTTGTTCTCCTTAAAAATGATTTGACAGGGGGATTTACTCAACTAGTCGGCAATAAGTTAAAATTTGTGGACTTGAATCCTTCATTATTATTTTAAAGCTCTAAGTGACAGACGCTTGATGGATCCTGACTGCTCCCCTCTGTTCCCAGCCCCCTGACTTGGGGTTCCTAATGTCCCCATTCTTTAATAATAGTCCAAATGAATTGGGAGGAAATCAGTCAGTGACTTGTTCCATTTTTGCCATGTCTGCAATGTATGGGGTACTGGTGGCCTGACAGGTTGCTGCTGGGCCCAGCTCCTCAGAGCCTGTCCGGCTAAACTGATGCATGGCGCAGCACTGACAAAGGACAGGCGCTGAAGCATTGTGCTTTCTGCCACCTGCAAACCCCGACTCTCCTTTGTTTAAAACTGAAAGAAAGAAAGAAAGAAAGAAAGAAAGAAAAGGGAAGGTAATGTAAGGAATGGAAAAAAGGAAGGCAGACAATCACAGAAGTGACCTGGGTACCAATTAGAAATTATTAGGTGACCACTTTTTGGTGAAATGGTACCACATGCAGTTGGAGAGGTGGGGAGGCTTCTTTACTTTTCTAGTCGAATCTTAAGAGTGGAGAGATAGAATCCTAAGTGTATGGGCTGTGTTCATGAAGCCTCTGTTTATTTGTAAAATAGTCATCGTATTTTGGCAGCCGCGATTCCTTCGGCTGTGCTAGGGCATCGAAGGCGACCCTGCATTGGGAATAACTTTTGGGCCGGGCAGAAAGTATGGAAGTGTTTCATTTCCTCAGGACGGAAATAGAAATGCACACCTCAGATGCAGTGTCAGCCCACACTGCTGAAGAGGCAAAGAGGTGGGGGCATTTCTGTGACTCCAGAGGCAGGAAGATATGCAGCTGAAGATTGTAAATGTTCAAATGCTTACACTAGGGATGCATTCGTTTCTTTCTGTGTGCCTTATTCTCTTCATTTGTGAGATATAAAGGAATGTATTTTCTATCCTCTAAAAAGATGATCTTACTAAAGAATCCAGAAAGGTCGATTAGTCATCCCGGTGTCTCTAATCGGACTCTGAGGTAATAACATTTACTGATGAATGTGTAGTCTGTTGAGTCTGGGGAGAGCCATCATAAAGGGACAGGCCAATTGCCGTCCCCTGACACTGGCCCCACCTCACAGGATGGGGTGGAAGTGAAGAAAATCTGGCACCCCGGATCTGAAGTGCCTGCGGTCCTGGGTTTTCATCTGACTCCATGACCTCTGGTGCGTCCTTTTGCTTTAGTCCTTAGCTTCCTTATCTGTAAGGGGGAGTGGACTAACAGTCTCCAAAGATTGTCCGAAACCCTGGAGTGAAGATTTTTGCTCTGTTGGCACAGAGTGACTTGCTTGACCTTTTTCAGTCCTGAAAGGTTAATCTCTTTACACCAAAGATTTGTTTTCTTAAATATCAATAAGTGTGAATACCTGGGGTAGACAAAATGACAGTTTGAGGGGTGTATATGAGTGTGAGAGACCCCTCCCCGCCACCCGTGATCACTGGGTGAATCTTTTTAATTACTCTGAGCACTGAATGTGCATGGCCTGTTTGTTGCAGGAGTTAGAATATAAATCACCACCTCTGTGGAGTGCTCTAATTATCTTTTACCCACTAGCCTCCTCCCACCCCAAGGGGGAACCCAGGAAGAGTGAACTCATTCTTTTTCCACTTGTACTTATGTTGCTGAGCTGTGGTCAAAGCATCTTTCACATCTTTTTATCTGAGATGTTTAAATTGGTATGGTTGGGGTTACAGTCCAGCTTACCACTGGGGCAAGGTAAACTCTTCTCCCTTTTCTAGGACCTATGTCTGTCTTCAAATGATGTTCTTCCATTTGAGGGCTGGTGTTTGCTTCCCTCCATCATTCATCAGTTCACTAAATTTTGAAATAATGGCTTTAGAAACCAAATCCATCAGCATGATTGACTCCTTGACATCGACCCAGCGCCTTTTCACATTTCCCACCAGTTTCTCATTGCCGATGCTGTGCCAGCTGCACAGAAGAAAAGCAGCGTGCAGTTCCAGCATGTGAGAGTTTTTGAAGATGAAGGACAAAGATGAGTCATGTTGCCGCTCTTCAGTATTTCTGGTTTGGTGGTCCCTAATCATAGTTCTCTGAAGGGACAATGGTGATACGATCACTAAGTCTGGCGGATTTTTTATGTTGCTCTCACTGTTCCCAGAGTGAATGTGGTATTGATAGTCTCTTACATCCCTTCCTACAGACACAGACTCCCCCTTCGTTTCCTTCTGTCTTTATCCTCCTTGTTGTCTCTCTTCCTCCCTCTCACTGTAACCTGCCTTTCCCCTCCCATCCCTCTGCCTTCCATTTTCTGTCCCTCTCCTCCAAGGTGCTTAGACCTTCAACATGAACACCTTCCAAATTCTAAGCTTGTCGTAGCTCTCGTTTCCGACACACACTCCCCATCTGCTGTACTGTCTGACTTGGCCGTTGCAGCGGATCCCTGGGACCTTTCTGGCCTTAAGAGGAAAAAAGTGATTTGCTAAATGTCATTTTTTCTTGTTGCTGTTCTTCCTCCCAGCAGCAGGAAAGTTGGTTCAGTACCAGGGTCGACACAGCATTAGCTTCTTTCTGAACACGGTCCACTTTGTCTGCTTGATGTTTTCAGTTTTTTCTTGGGCGTGGGTCCTCCTGGATGAACACACAATTTTCCAGGCTAGATGACACTGTGGGACGTTTTAAACTCTGCCTGCGTTAACTGTCACTTCCTGCTGTTTTGGAAAAGGGAAGGCATGGGTGGGGAAGAAACTGTCAGTCATCCCCCCTTTAGGCTGGATTTCCCTTCCCTGAGTGTTTCCAATGGATGGGCCAGGGCATAGGAGGCCGTGCTAGGGGCGTTAATGACATGTCATCTTGACGCTGCCGCAAGCATGAGTGCCATGTTGGGTGTTTGGTCATTGTATCCACTAAGAAAGGAATGACTGTTTGGATGACACTGTGGCCTGCTTCAGAGTCTGTGGGAAATGTGTGTTTCTTGTCCGGTCTGCCTTCCTGGAATTCACACTTGGATTTGATTGTTTCCTCTTGACTGCATGTCATCATCCAACCCTGTGGTCCAGGCGGATGAGTGATAGTGCAGCCTTGATATCTTTGGGTCCTCTTGCCTTCCTTTTCTTACAGGGATTGCTCTTTACAAAGATAGTTCTCCTTACAGGATTTTTTAAATTTAATTTTTAAACAACCAGGAAGACAATTTTAAAATGGTTCTTTTTTCATACATAACATAGCATGTTCTTTACTTTGCTAAAAAATAGATGTAGATATCATTTTTAGAAAGCACATATATGGATAAAGCAGTGATTCTTTTTTTATTTCTGCCTAAGGATTTTCAAAGTCAAATCAAGAAACTAAGTGCTGTTGATTGTTTCATTTGGTGAAACAGACTTTGAAGTCATTTGGGAGGAAAGCCAATGTGGAAACATAGGATATTTTTGACAAACCATTGTATAAAATAGGCAGACACTTAAATTAGTTTTATCTTTTAGATATTTTTATTTACTAGGAAACCAATAACATTGTTTTATTCTTCTCTTCACTTTTCTTTTTTTTTGGTGTGGTGTTTACTTTTTATTTTATTGATTTTGAGTACATAATACATTCACTTAGTTCAAACTTCAAATGTTAAGGAAGGGTGTACAGCTGAAGAGCTCCCGTCTCCCCAATCCCTCAGTTTACCTCCTCAGAAACAAACAGTATTACCATTTCCTTGTGAATCTTTCCAGAGATATTTTAGGCCTATATAGGCAAATGTGTTTGTGAGTGGGTGGATGTTCTTCACCCTTTTCACATAAATGCTAGCATCATAAATACAGTTAAATTTTTGTACATATAGCCAAAAATAGTATATTTGCATTTGTATTTCATTTTTATGGGCTTAAAACTACTAAAGGGTTGGCACTGTTGATGTTCACAATTTCGGGAGAGCTTATAATTTTCCTGCAAAATTTCAGCCGAGTTTTCTCTGTGACCATAATTTTCCTACTTGGAAATATAATTATGAATTGTGCAAATATTGATGATACTGTCCATTCTGTCCTTGTTATGAATTGTATTTTGCTTTTTCTATTCTGTTATAAGTAACACTTACTGCCAATTTTATGAGTCACAAAAGCAACACTTGTTCATTCGGAAAAAATATTAAAAAAAAAAAGAGAGAGACAGAGAGAAGTTAAAAGGAACTACCATCCAGGGATAGCATCTGTTGATACTTGAGTCTCTATTATTCCAGTCTTCTTATGCATTTGGGCATTTGCATAATTTTCAACTTAGCTCGTCATTATGTGGTACTTTTCTGTTTTGTACCCTTCACTGTGATGGTTTCCCTGTGTCATCAAATAGACTTCTACATGAGGTACTTTTATCATTTAATATCAAGTGAATGTTTAATCAATATCCTATTGTTGGCTGTTCGTAGTGGTTTAGCATAAGGGCTTTGGACCCAAATAAACGTGGGTTTGCAACTCAGGGGAAGCATTACTTACTTCAGGCCTGTCATGAGCATTAAATGAGGTAACAGATGTGAAGTGCTTCGTTCAACGCCCTGCATAACCTAAGAACTCAATCGATAATTGCAAACTACTGAGTCAGGGCTTAGGAAAAGGAAGAACAGGGAGCAGTATATATTATGACAAATAAATGAGCTAGTTCTGTTCCATGTCCTGATGGAAGGTGGAGGGAGAGAGAAAAGGAAGTGAAAAGGGAACAAGAGGGAGAGGAGAGGAATGCAGAGTGAATTCTTAAGAAGGAGAAAGGTGGCATTTTCTTTTCCTTGGGCGCTATTCCCTTCAAAACCAGTCTTCCAAGATTACAGTCTATTGCTTGACCTTCTTAAGAAAGCCGTTTTGATCCCCAGGTGCTCATGGCCCTGACTTGGATCCACCTGAATCAGAGAGAAAGTGGGGGTGGCCCTAGGGAAGAGAAAGTTTGGAGAGAACTCTTAACATCCTGTTTCCTTCTTTTCTGAGATTCTTAGTACATTTTTCATAGCCTGGTAGAGTTCCCATGGGAACTGGCAGGAGCTCTGATGAGAACTTAATTTACTATGGCCCAAAGGAAGCTAAATAAAGGGGAAAGTATGCCCCTTCCAGTAGCTGTCTGTGTGTGTATGTGACTGTATAGTCTTAAACTTGAAGCTCGAAATTGAAGTGTCGCTGTCCCCTGAATTTACCTATCCATACATATCATGTGTCCCCGAAAATAAGACCGGGTCTTATATTAATTTTTGCTCCAAAAGATGGATTAGGGCTTGTGTTCAGGGGATGTCATCCTGAAAAATCATGCTAGGGCTTATTTTCGGTTAGGTCTTATTTTTGGGGACACATGATATGTGTCTGTTTGATCATCATTTAGAATAGCTGTTTGATCGTCAGTTAGAATAAATGTTGGATATGCTGCTTTTCAACTCCCCAAATGAATCCTCAATTAATTAATCCAGGATTTAAAAATATTTATTTGCCAATTTGATACATTTACTTTTAAAAACTAGATTGTTAAATCGAAGAGTTGTTAATGAATGCAGATATTCATTAAATTTGAGGTAATACTGTGAAGTGGGTTTATCTTTAATCCCATAGGTAGCATATTTTGTTTAAACTACTTACTTCCCCTAATACTTCAGGTGAGAGATTTATTATGATTTGTATTACAGAGTGATGATTCTTGGTTGCTCATATCATAGTCAGTACTTAAGCAATTAAGGATTTACCTGGTACTAAATATGTGGTATATTGAAAACAAAATGAAGTGGAAACGCTACTATATTAAGAAATGTAGGGCCGGCCCGATGGCTCAGGTGGTTGGAGCTCTGTGCTCCTAACTCCAAAGGCTGCCGGTTCGATTCCCACATGGGCCAGTGTGCTCTCAACCACAAGGTTGCCAGTTCAATTCCTCGAGTCCCACAAGGGATGGTGGGCTGCGCCCCCTGCAACTAGCAACGGCAATTGGGCCTGGAGCTGAGCTGCACCCTCCACAACTAAGACTGAAAGGACAACAACTTGACTTGGAAAAAAGGCCTGGAAGTACACACTGTTCCCCTTCCCCAATAAAATCTTAAAAAAAGAAAAAGAAATGTAGGCAAGCTGTGATGCATCGACACGATTATATTATAATATTGTCATTTTCCCATGGTGTTACCATTAAATTTCCACCAATTCTAAATGGTTTCTTTCTTTCTTTCTTTTTTTTTCTTTTTTTAACAATTAAGTGCATATTAACCAAAATTTTGATTGAAGTAAAAGGTCAGGTTTTATATACATCCTCAGCATTATTATCATTTCTTGTTTCAGAAAAGTTATCTACCAGTTCTCTGAATTCTTCAGAAAGGCAGTTATAGAAATTCTCATTTTTACGAAAGCAGTAAGGTTTTGTAAACACTAAACTAAGTTCCCTGATGTAATTAAATCTATTTCTCTCCTTGACCATCGGAGACAGGACAAGTGGAAGTGTTCCAGGCCACCTCTATGATTTTTCCTTCATGTTACCTGAAACTTCATAAGCCTGTTTCTTTGAAGGCCTACAGCAGTTTAGGTTGAGGATTCACTTTGGCTGTGTAGCCTAGGATGTAAATTCTAATCTTTGCCCATTTTCATTGTGTTAATTGCTTTATCAGTTCTCGTCGTCACACTAGTAGGAGTAGCATTCCCACTGTTGGGAAAAGATTGATTCCTTTGGAATTCCCACAGATACAAATCTCCTTATACATTGTCATTTTGATTTTATTTTTCATAAGCTTGCTTTCAAAAAATAACTGAGCAGTGGAGTGTCTTCATTTAGGTAGTTCTATCTATCTGCCTACTGTTTACCATCCCATTGCCTTAGTTCTTGATGTTGGAAAGCTTTGTAAACCTTTAATTATCACCTTTCTTCTTTGTGAAAAACTCCATTGACTTGCATATCAAGTTGTGTATTTGTCAAATTCTTAAATCTGTTTTTTTTTGGAATGTTGTAAACAGTTGCCATGGATTTGCAAGTTATGTTTTGGAGAGATTTTTTGCAAGTAAGGAAGTAGGAACATGCAAGCACTGAGTAAGAATCGGTCAGTTGATTACAAGCCTTCTGGAGAATTAGAGCCAGGGAGTCTGGTCTTCCCTACTGTCACGTGTTACTGCTTTTTAGGAATGTCGCTAATGTTACCTTAGATCACACCTTAACCATGGTGATCTTTTGTTCTCCTTCTGTGGTTACTTTTTCCCTGGTTATATAGCAATATATGTTCATTATAGTAAGTCTGGAAAGTATAAATGAAAAAATAAAAGTAATTCAAATCACTGTTAGCATTAAAATTTTGGGGTATTCTCTTATATTAATAAGAGAGTATGCTTATACTTGAATCAATCTGTGTGTCCCTATTTTTTCAATTAACAGTGTAACTTGAATATTTCTCCACATTATTAAATGAACTTTTTTTTCTTTTCTTTTTTTTATTATTAGTTTCAGGTCTACAAAACAATGTAATAGTTATATATTTCACCCCTCACAAAGTGATAACCCCTTTCCCCCCAGTCTATTGCCCCTCTGACATCGTATGTATCTATTACAATTCCATTGACTCTATTCCCTATGCTGTATTCCATATCCTGTGACTATATATATATATATATATATATATATATATATATATATTAAATCATAGTTGACATACAATATTATTCAGCTTCAGCTTCAGGTGTACAGTGCAGTGGTCAAGCATCTACACCATTCATGATAAATGAACTTTTAATGTAATAATTTCAATGGCTATGTCATTTGATTCCATGATGATTATTTTACGAATCTGTGTTCATCTTAATTTTTTTGAAATATGGTAGTGTGGTTTTATTTTACGTCTTAATAAATAGACATACTGTATGGTAGAATCAACCAGATTCACTGAGTGTGAAAATCAGACTTCTCGATCTAGGAGGGTCTAAAGTTTAGAAGTATTAAGGACAAAAAAAAGCTTTTTTACGTCTATTAATTGATGGTTCTGAGTACTTTTTTAGACTGGGCTTCGTCATTTAAAAATTATAGTAGCTTTCCCCTCCTTAAATCCCATGTATTTTATCTCATTTTAAAAGGTCAACCTTTTGTGTTTCCTGAGATTTTAATTCTCTAATTCTAAACCTTACTGCTTTTGTTCTTAAATTTCACAAAACCACACTCCCGTATTCCAAAAACATACATCTCACAGATAAAGATTGATTACTGATATATTGTGGGATTATTAAAAATTGGTTATATTGATTCTTTTCAAGTTTGGGAGTTGCTTTTATTGTTAGATCAATACCAGTTCACTCCTCTCTGTTCTCCCTATTTGCTCCAGATCAGAATGTCTATAACATGCACTGACACTGTGGAAAGTTCTCAAACTTAATTGTACTGTGACGTACCTATAATTTCCTAACAACTATGGGATGTTTCTCTAGACTTTTGAACCCCATACATATCACTGAATATTTTATTGATTTAATTGCTATGTTTATTGTTTACTGACAGGAATTTTATCAGATGTCAATAACAAAATACTCATGGTATTCGGTATGATACAGGATTTCAATTGATAACCTGTCAATTATAACCATTTTTTATGTGGGTTCTATTTATAAGTGCATCACTTTATTTAATCTAAAGATGCCTATGAATCTTGGCTTATCTTTTACAAGAAAATACAGAGACAATATATTATGGACCCATCCTTTCTATTTCAGCACACAATTCACCTGAAACTTCTTTGTTGTTCTTTAATATATTTATATATATTACTGTTCTGTTGGATACATATGGATGGCATTTTCCTTGCTCTTTTTCTAACAGAGTGAGTTTGATTTCTATTTTCTATACCTACTGGTTGTTCTGAAATGTATCCTTTAAGTGAGTGGATTTTAGACCATTTTTTTGAGGTTGTTTGAAAGTCTCGTTGTAGCATAGTTTGCGTGAAGTTCGTAGCCAGTATTACAATGAAATCTTGCCTGTAGTCGGAAACCTCAAATTTATAGCTCTAATAGTTATCTAATGAGTAAACCAACTTTCCTATTCTTGAGATACCATTGCATGTGCTAAAAGACATAGAAACTTTAATAGCACAAGAATAAAAATTCTTTCCATGCTGAATTACGGAGGGGAGCTCATTGGGTATTTCTGTTTATTGCTTTACAAATATGCTATAGCAGAATTTACCATCAGTTTTTCCACCTTGGACTCTTAGAGGTGGAGGCAGGAGAGGAATTGGGTCAGCTTATTTCAAGAGCATCCCATAGAAATTGCCACACGTGTGACACATCGGGGAGAGAGACATTGCTGTGTATACCAAGGTTATATTCAAACAGGCTAAGTAAAGATGATAAGAGAATCCTTGAAACCTGAATTACCATCAAGTTCACTTTGAGTGAGTGTGTGCAAGGAGACTTGGAAGCAGAAGCCCTCGGTGAGAGGGTAAAACCTCTAGCGATTATTTTATTTGGAAGAACCTTTCCATAGCTTATATCTGTGTCGTTTTGGCATCCTAAATAGTGTCCTGAACAAATGACCTGCTGTGAGGAAGTTTGCTTTCCTTTGAAGTGGCTGGTTGATTGATTGATTTATGGACCATCCCCTGAGAATTAGGCACTGAAAGATCTCTTCCTCTCTGTTAGAGAGTGGTTTTTTCCTTTAATGGAATTTGACTCTGCCGCCTTAGTTGTGTTTCTTAATGACAGCTCTTCTACATATGCCGTTTGTTGCTCTCTCAGCTGATTCTCAAGGCACTTTCTCTCATTATAAAAAATAAGAGTATTTTTATCATTATAATATCTTATTAAAGTGGTTCTCAATGCACTTTCTCTTATTACGGCTGCAGTCTCAAAAGTAAATCTGCAGTATGTATGTTCTGCCATAAAAGGAAATGAAGTACTGACATATGGAACAACCTGGATGAACCTGGAAAGCCCAATACCATGTGAAAGAAGTGAGAAACAAAAGACCACTTATTTTTGTTTCCATTTATATGAAATGTCCGCAACAGGCAATCCAAAAAAAACAGTAAGTGGACTGGTGGTTGCCAGCTGCTGGGGGAAGGAGGGTCAGGGTGCTTCATGGGTAAAGGACTCCCTTTTGGGTAATAAAAGTGATCTGAAGTTAGATAATAGTGATGGTTGCACAGCATTGTGAATATACTAAAACCCATTAAACTGGTATACTTTAAAATGGTTAAATGATGAATTGTACTGTATAAAATTTTATCTCAAAGATGAAAAGGTACACCTGCATGTTGGCAAGATTAGCAGCAGAATGAGTGGCCTTCTTTTTTTTTTTTTTTAAGGAGGGTGCAGCTCGCAGTGGCTCATGCAGGGATCTAACCAGCAACCTTGGTGCTACCAGCACCACACTCTAACCAGCTGAGTTAACTGGTCACCCCAGAATGTGTGGAGTGGCCTTTTATCCAATGAGTTAAGTGGTGGGTGAGAGTAAGGATGGAGGCAGGTTGCAGCTGAAATATATGAGAGGAGTTCCCTCCATAAGGGAAGCATATATTTGTCCAGTGGCAAGTGCTGTTGGATAATCACCTTTCCTTTTCAGTATTAATGGGAGTATTAGACTTTTTGTTAACGTGCTTGATTGATTCCAGTCACATTTGTGTGTTCACTGTCTTTTATTGGGACTCTTCTTTGAAAATCTGCTGCTCTCCCTCTTTGTTTGGAAATTAGTTTCTAGTTTGTTGACTAGGTGTAGATTATAAGCCTTATATTTTGAGATTCTCTGGTATATACAGACATGAATGTATGAGTTCCAGTTCTACTAAAAGGGGCTGTGGAAGCAGCTTATTGGTACAGAAAACAAATTTTTCCTTATTTCATTCTCCAGATTATCTGCTGCTGTGAGAGTGTTGCATCATCACCCGTTCTTGACTCACGATGTCATACTTTCACTAATTTGTGCATTACACTAGACGGAAAAAGGAAACCCCTTGGGTTGACGTCAAATTTATTGACTGTACTGGGATGATTTCGGGAGCCTTTATGTACTCTGATGATTTTGGGGAGACAGAATGAGTTCAGTTTGTCGGACTGTGAAATGTGTGCCCCTTGTCCACTCGGCTAGCAGGAAACAGGATCCCAGGGCATGAATTGGGGATGAGGCACAGCCTTTGAGACATTAGCCCTTGGTCTCAGGACTAAAGGAAGAATGGCAGGCTAGTCTGCTGCAAAAATGTTGGGGTTCAGTGTCTGGTCGTTTGGCAAAGGATTGTTTCATACCCGTCATTCACTATTCCTCAGCTATAGGGAGAGCTGCCACGAGGTATAACAAACACCAGCCAGTGGTGTCAGACTTGTCAGTGATCAGCATGCCAAACTGCAACTCCTTGTTACGTGACAAGTAGAGAAAACATATGGCAGGCAGGTGGTGGCGGCAGCATCGTTATCAGCTCACAGTGAGATTGGCAGTTGATTTGCAGATAGTGATGCCCACCTGCCATGGACACAGTACACCACTGGGCCCCCGGAAGCCCTCGTGAGTGTGTCCTCCTCACGGTGGCTCGCCTGCCCTGCAGACTTCGTATTGGTTGGCAGACACCACTGAGTGGCGACCCTGGCCTCAGCCTGGGACTGAAGTCTCGTGGTGAGCGGGCCAGCTTTGGGGTGCTTTTTGTTGTTGCTGTTGTTGTTTAATAAAGGCATATTTTGTATCTTTTATTCCAACTGACCATTTATTTTTAAAAAATCTTAATCTTATTTTTTCCTCTTCCAAATGTAATTAAAAATTTTGAATCCCAGAAATTTATGGTGATAGTGAAAAGTGGAAAGTACCCTGCAGTTTGCTTCTTTTCTTAGGGCATGTTTCCATAGCAGAATGTCTAGATCGCCCTTGTTTTTCACAGCTACAGCATGTTGAGAAGTGCTGGTAATACACTAGTAGAACAAAATAGCCACAATCACTGCCAGCGTGGAACTCATGGGCTAGTGTGAGAGTTAGATCACAACTTGTAATTATGCATTTATGTTACATGACCAAGAATGCGAAGGACGGAGAACTTGTACATACATCTTTGTTTCTTTCGACTAAGTTCCTAGATGTGGAATTATTGAATCAAAGGACACCCACGTATTAAATGTTACCACAATAGCCAGTTTGACCTCCAAAGATGTACCAATTTAGGTTCCTGCCAACAGTGAAAAATACTATGTAAAGAAACACATGAAAATGGAAGTTCATTAGACAAAAGCATGGACAATAGTCATTACATTCAAGTGGAAAACTAGACAGGTGGGGAAATTATGGGGGGACGCCATGAAGGTTCCCCAAGTGTGTAGCTCTGCATGTGACAGATTCCAAGAGAGGTCTATTCTTCAGAGTAGAGGGAATGTCAGAGCACAAGACAGCCACCATTATTTGACAATTTTATGGGAAGTCAATGAGCTATAGAATGCTCTGTCCCACTCTATGACTGCTCCTGAGAAATGCTGAAGCCCATCCCTTTAGTTAGGCTTGTGGTATCTAGACACATTACCTGAGTTAGCTCTTCTTTTCAGGAAGTAGGAAAATAGACAAAGATATTTCATATCCCGGGAAAGGTGGAATAATTTGTTGTGCCTCAGAGTTCTCCTCCTTTTTTAATGGGTTATTGGACATGTATTCTAATTATTATTTCCTTTGGGTAGCCCTCTATTTTTCAGGGACTGTGATGGAAGTATCCTTGAAATTCTTAAACAGATTCTGGAGTTGGCTGGGCTCGAGATAAGAGTTGTCTGGCTTCTGCCTGGCTCATGCTGCTAAGTTACTGCCTTGTGGAGGAACTGCCTTGTGTGGATAGAATAGTCTCAGTGCGCCCTTTCTCTCTCAATTGTGGCAAAATGCACATTACATGAAATTTACCATACCAGCCATTTTTAAGTGTGCAGTTCAGTAGTGTTAAGTATATTCACATTGCTGTGCAGCCAATCTCCAGAACTTTCTCATCTTGCAAAACCAAAACTCTGTGCTCCTTGAACATCATTCCCCATTCCCTCCTTCCTCCAGCCCCTGGCAACCACCATTCTACTTTGTTTCTTCGAGGGTGACTACTCTAGATTACCTCATTTCGTTGGAATCATACAGTATTTCTTTTTTGTGACTGGCCCGTTGCACTTAACAGCAGGTCCTCGAGGTCCATCCAAGTCATAGCATGTGTCAGAATTTCCTTTCATTTTATGGCTGAATATTATTCCGTTGTATGTATATACCCCATTTTGTTTATCCTGTTATCCATGGATGAACATTTGAGTTGCTTCCATCTTTTGGTATTGGGAATAACGCTGCTATGAACATGGGTTACAAATATCCCTGAGACCCTGTTTTCAATTCTTTTGGATTGAATATTCTCAAAAGTAGAATTGCTGGATCTTACGAGGTCAGATGGACAATTAAGTTCGCACCCTTGCTGCAGTGATGTTGCTAACCTTTTTAGATATTTAAGGGATTATTCATTATGAATTTGTACCAACTGGACAAACAGTGAACCAAGTGTACTATTTGGAAGTGCTGGAAAGGCTGCGTGAAAAAGTTTGACGACCTGACCTTTTCAGCAACAATTCATGGCTCTTGCATCACGACAATGCACCAGCTCACACAGCACTGTTTGTGAGGGAGTTTTCAGTCAGTAAACAAATAACTGTACTGGAACACCCTCCCTACTCACCTGATCTGGCCCCCAGTGACTTCTTTCTTTACCCAAAGATAAAGGAAGTATTGAAAGGAAGACATTTTGATGACATTCAGGACATCAAGCATAATACGACAACAGCTCTGATGGCCATTCCAGGAAAAGAGGTCCAAAACTGCTTTGAAGGGTGGACTAGGCGTTGGCATATAGCTTCCCAAGGGGAGAACTTTGAAGGTGACCATAGTGATGTAGAACTTTTTCTAGGATGAGTTCACGAACTTAAATTGTCAGACCGTGTATGGTAATTTTTAATTTTTTGAAGAACCTGAGCGATAATTTTGCTTCTTGTCCAGGATAAGTTAGCAGTGGAAACTGGAGATGTGTGAATTTGGAAGAAGGCTTCTTTATCTATATAGCTGCCTAGAGCTGGCTTACTTCATGAATTTGGGCTGTTAGAGATGGCAAACGCAACATTTCACCGAGGTTTATCGTTCACCGCTCACCACCCAGTTCCTGAATGTGTATTTGTGTTTGTGGCCTGGAGAATTGTCTGTATGCATGTACCCTGTTTTTTAAAACAGTGGCTACAAGTCAGGAGACCTAGATTTGGAGGTGGACACAGATGCAATTCAGGTTGGCCTTTGATCAGTGTCTGTGTGTAGTTTCAGACATTGACCTTAAGTGTTAATGCTGTACGCCTGCTGTGCCTTTGATCAAGGAACTTCCGTTTCATTTAGTAGGTCTCTATCTTCTGTGTGAAATACAGGCAGAGTCCAGTACGTGTAAAGGAAGAAAGGCCTGTGATGTTAACACCTGACTATCTTGGAATCTTTTCTTAGCAACAAAACGGAGAATATTTTATGTAACAGAAGAGCTGTATCCTTGGACTCTATTTCTTTGTGCCATTGGCAAGCATTCCTTAAGAATCATTATATTTTTCTTCATAATGCTCCTTGGAGGTCCTGACACACTTCTTTTAGTCCAATTCACCATTCTAAATGTGGCCTTTCATTTACTTATCTGACTGATTTCTGAATACCCGTTCGTGGGCATGTAGGAGAAATGGGTGTGCTCTGAACTGTAGTGAATGCAGGATGGCTTTGCACACCCAAATAATACCTAACCCCCAGCACAATAGAATTTATTGGAACTCTTGGCAAGGTAAATACTTTAGCCCCCACTTTTATTGCTTAGATTTCCCAGTTTGGCCTTTTGGCGAGTGGAGACATTTCCTTCATAGATTGGCATATATTTGCAGAGAAAATGTAATGTAACCTTTTGTTTTTATCCATGTCTTAATAATATCCTTTTTCCCCCTCCAGTAATAATTCTTAGATGTCGTTAAGCAAATCCCTTTTCTTCATATCCCTGAGGCTCGCATCTTAGTTTTATTACTGCTGTTGTTTCAAAGACCGGGTGACATTGTATGTATTCTACAAAAAAAAGCAGAAGTATCTCAATATTTGTGCTGCTTGTGTGCCTGGAACTCCTCCAGGGAGAGTTCTGGACAAAGTGATTTAATTTCTCCTGACTGCTGCTGACCTTGGAAATTTTGGACACAGATGACTGTGAGTGACACTTGTATAGAGGAGAAAAAAGACCCATACTCCACTTCTATCCTCATGAGGAGTAAGAAACATGCAGGGGACATAGGGGGTAGTTTCCAGTAGTCTTTTGGGGGCCCCCGGCATTCTTTTTTAGGGACTGACAGTGTTGCATTAAAATTAGTGTTGGATGAGTGATACCATGATAGAGTAGTGAGTAAGCTATTGGTCAGAGCATTAGCACAAACAGATTACATTTTTTTCGATATATTTGTAGGTTTATGAGGACTTAACAAACAGGATTCATGAAAATGCTGGCAGCTGCAAGATTATTTCCAATGGTGGTCTCTGTTTTGCTGTATAATCCTCATCAGGTTTACTGGAAATATTTTCAGTTGTCAAACTATGTTTCCCTAATGATTTATATGTACCTATTATTTAGCTTATATAATAAACTGTGTAGTAAATTTTCAGTCCATTTTAATGTTATGTTTGTTTCCATTTTGTTACCATTACTTTTAGAGATCTTTGCCAACCTCAGATGGCCCCTTATATAAAACAGCTTCACATACATTTATAGGTCTTATGCCAGTGTATGCTTCTAATTAAATATTTACCAAATTGAATGTTTTTGGGGGAGCAACAATGTCTACTTCAATGAATGCCTGATGTCGGCTAGTGCTTCGTGGGGTCTGTAGGGGCCCTGTATTAAGCTGGATTTTGCCTTTCCCCCTCACAACAGATAAAGGCGTCTGCCCCTCCAGCAGGAGAGTTGGAGGGTTAAGGGCTTAATTTTGCCAGAAATGCTTCAGATAAGAAAGCTCCCTGACTCTGTGCTTCTAGAGGTTTGTAAGCACAATAGGTTAACATTCCATTGATGAAAATGAAATGTGCTCAAAATAGTTCTGACTCTGCGACTCGGCGGGGGAGTTTGGAAAGATGACTGTAGATGGGAGAAAGCAACATAAATACATCTGAATAAACAGCCAGCCTTAGCACCTAATTACAATGATTTGGAAGTGGGCGTTACAGGACTATATCTAGGCTGGATTGGAGAGGGAGGGAGGGAGACTGGTTTCTGTCTCCGTATCTTTGCAGTGTAGTTTTTGTCAGTTAATCTGTAAAAGTTGTTTTAAGAGATATCAGAGCTCAAAGATGTGCAAATGGAGCATATACATTTCAGGTTTGGACTGTGGTTATACAAATAAATAGTTCACATCTACCAATTGCTCATTTTCTTTATAATAACATCAGTACTCAGCAGAAGCATTATTCGTAACTACCAAAACCAGATAGTCACCATCCATCCATTACATTTCAGACTCTAAGGTAAAGAATTCTAGAATTGTATTAGCAAATCAACAATAAATAAAATATAGCCATTGAATTGGTAGAAGTCCCTGTAAAGTATCTTCATCAAGCTATTGAACAAAGTATACTTTATAATGGTAGTTATAATTAGAGGAGTTGGTTTTTTTCCCTTTGTACAAATTGATTCTCACACCCAAAATTCTTTTTTGGAACTGAAAAAACGTAAATGGCTTATCTTTCTAGTCTAGTCAGGCAATGGATTTTTAAAAGAAAATGAAGGATAAACATTTTATTTTTTTAGACCTGGTTTCTCCTCCTGTGTTTTTGCATATGTAGCTTAGAAGTGTTTATAGGGATTCACAAAACAGAAGATACTGAGAGTTCACAGGAGAAAATAGACAAAGTCAGGACCACAGAAGCCAGGATCCGATGCGATGATGAGGCTAAGACTCTTGTGCCAGGACAGATAGTCTAGGCATGCGCAGTCTGCTATGACCATAACCTTCCGTGGCCGTGCGGCGTTTGAAATGGGGCGGGTCCAAACGGAGCCGTGCTGTACCTGCAAAGCACACACACCAGATTTCAAAGGCTGCATATGAAAGAAAGAAACAAAGTAATCCTTTTTTAATGTTGGTCACATGTTGATATGATACTGTTAGGGGTATTTGGAAATATGATTAAAAATAACTCGATCTGTTTCTTTGTCCTCTCTTGATGTCGCTACTAGAAGACGTACAGGTGCGTACGTTGCTGTCCCCTGGCGCCCTCTCTGCTGAGCACCTTCAGAGCTCCTTGCTCAGGTGGGAGGGACGCCTAGGGCGCCCGGAAGTGGGACCAGCGCGCCCCTTAGCAATTTGTTTTGAAGCTCGTCCTGTTCTAGATGAATGGGTGATCAAAACATGTTTCAAATTAAAAAAAAAAAAAATAGGTAACTTATATTCTTAGAATAATTACTTAATGTGCTTTTTAGCAGTGAAAACAGATCAAGAATACATCAATATGGAGGAGTGTTATGGAACGTCCTGTTACATCCAAAGCAAATGGAAACTTGGTCTCTCTTTGTTCATTATCTTCTGAATTTTGTAAGGCAAGGAGTATCCTCCAAAAATATCTCTAGTTAACCTATTAGTTGAGATAATTCCCTACCTTCTGCTTCAATTATATTCAGTAAATAAAATCTCCAATAACTGGTACCTGCAAAATGTGTAAATAAATACTAGTGTATCATTCCTTAAAATAAGCCCTATTTATCTCCAAGTTGGGATGAATATGTATGAGGTATATATTCTTGTTTGCTGTGGCTCCTTAAGGAGAAAAATATTTAATTGAGTCTTTCTGCCTTATGATTTCAGTAGTCTAATGATTTAAATCAACATGCGTCTTATTTATGCATATGTGTATGTATGCATCATTGATTTATTTATCTTGTGGATACTTATTTAGCACTTACTTTGTGCCAGGCTGTCCTCTAAGAAAATCAGTATATGTTTATCTAAAAATAACTGACTCATAGTGCTTACTGTGAGTCAGGCCCAGCTCTAAATAAGTGCCTCATGTGTATTAATGCATTTCTTCTTATAACAGCGAGATAGGCAAAGGTGTCCATGTTAAACTGAAGCATAGAAAAGGTAAGTTCACACAGCGCATATGCAGAGTTCATGTCCTTATCTATGCTGTGGGAAATACTTTATTCTACTTACTTTTATCTCCTGGCTGCATTAGCAGGGCTTGCCCTGATGATGTTGTCTTTTCTATGTCTGGGGTGCATAGAGGCTTTCCATAACGACCTGGAAATTCTGTCTTGAGAGTGACAGGTCATATAAGAGCTTATTTGAGAGGCAGGGTATTTATTACAGCTCTTCGTGAATTTATGATTGGCCATGTGGAATAGTGGGTGGGACCATAGGGCAATTATGCAAAATAGCTTCACATAACAGCCCTAGTTATATTAAAACTAAACTCAGGCTTCGGCCTGGAAATGTTGTGGATATGCAATTGTTTTTCTCCCTACCTTATCTTTTATGCATAGGTAGTTCTGATTTTGTCATTTCATTATCATCAGCATCATAAAGTCTATGAAGTTCTTTGGTGGTTTGACACTTTTCTAGTGATTAGTTAGTTGTAATGAATAACAGCCATAGATCTTCAGAATTCCTTATGTGTGGCCCAAAACTATTCTGTTGTACTAAACTGCTTCCAGTCTTTATAAGAGATTGAGGCATAAATTAGGTTCTAAATTCTCATCTTAGTTCCTCTGAAGGGTCCTTGAAATTGCTTTCAAGGAAAACTCCACAGTCTAATGGACCAAAGATGAATTAGATTGCCTGCTACCCTTTCTTTTATTTGAGAACCTCTTTGAGAAACAAATAATGTGGGAAATTATATATATTTTGCTTGCTTAATCTGTTATAGAAATGGCTTCAATTAACTCTTTATCCTAATTTCAAAATACTCCTCCCCTCCCCCTATTTTAAATTAATATATTTTTGTTATATAAAACAGCAGAATGCTCAGCAGCTTGGCAAAATGGTCCTCAAAATGCCTAATGCCCTCATTTCAAAAGTGTCCTTCAAAATTTTATGTCTGAAAGGGTTCCCGATTATACACATCCATTCATGAAATATATTTCCTATATACTCTTCTCCATGTACAGGCTGTGACAACAGTTTCAGTAAATAAAAGACATGGTATCCCTTCACCTGGAGCATACAATCTGTGTGTTCCAGTTTATTGTAGTAAATGTAAAATAGGAATCACAAAGGTCCAAGAAAACGCTATCTAGTAAACCATGCTTGGCTAAGTTACCTTTTAGAGTTCTAGAGTTCAGTGCAACTCTGAAGCTCTAGTCTAGTGCTCTCATTTTCCAAAAGACCAAACGTGTTATGTGACTCATTTGGAAGAGAGTGACGGGTGGGGCCAAGCGAGAGCCCATGGCGCCTCGATTTTGGTCATTGCTTTAAAGAGGGATTGGGCCCCCACTTTGTGTCACATACCTGGAAAATTCGTACTTGTGTACCGAACATTCCAGAGGTATCTTTGCTTGAAAAATGAGGACCACATCTGCATTAACCCATTGCTCCTCTAACTCATGCCATTCCGTGTGTACTTCCCCACAAGCACAGAATCCAGGTTACCATTTATTCGGATGAAGACATTGCTAATATCTACAGTCGTTTTCATTGAAACTGTTTAAACTGTGGTTGTTTTTCATGGGACTGACAAATCAGTGATGAGTATCGAGAGACGGAAAAACTCCAAGGTAGGGGAACAGATCTCAGAATCTGCAGGAGAGGGACATGCGTGCTAATCACATGTTGACTTTAATTCCTGATTTGTCATCACAGTCTGCAAGTTGGCTGTGGGCTGTTCTCAGGGCCTCCTTTGTATTTGAGATTTTTTTTTTTTAATAATGTTGCCTCCCCAGTGAGCTCTTTAATCTCTTACTTACTTTCAGTTCTCTTTCTCTAGATAGAGGAAAAAATTAATTGGCAGATCAGTGTAGCCTTTGGTTCTTTTGGTGATTGAAGATTAAAGTGTTTTTTGTTGTTTGGTTTGGTTTGGTTTGGTTTTTTTGGTCTTCCCGTTGATCTCCCTGAGAGACTTTTTTGGGATCGTATGTCTTTTGGCCTCTGGACTAGAAGATGAGATGCTCAGATGCTCAGGTGTTCATTTTTGTTTGTTATCATGGCCCCCGCCCCCACGGCTCCTCAAGTGGCCTTCTTGATGGATTGGCGCTCCCTCTGTGTGGAGAGCTAATGTCGCTCTGTGTGATTTATTTGGCACTGAAGAGCTGCTATCCACTCCTGTGTGCTGAGGAGGAGGGTGGCACTGGTACACAGAAGGGAACCTTGAGATGCACTTAGTTTATTTTTAAGCAGGGTGAATTTTTCTCCCCTGGTGGGAGAATTCAGGGCTTCAGCTTGTCAGATGAATTGAGTGACTCCACAAAGATATGTGGACCTCTCCCCTCGTCTGCACATATTTTTTGACTTCCTACCAAATACTCCAAATTGGACCGCACCCCGTGGCTATGGTCTTTTTAAATGTGGCCTTGAGTTACTTCACATTTCTCAGTGTGGGCAACCTTGGGGTTTTGCTTCTGTGTCCTGCTGATTTCCTGTGTGGTTTTGTCACAACTTCAGCAGGTATCCAGGTGTGCTCCCAGCCCCCTTCCTGCTTCTGTCCGTTAGTTGTAGAGGAGACGGCCGGGTGGGCAGAGCGTCTCCCCTCCCTGGGGATGGAGTCTGCCGTGACTCTCTGTAGCCCTCGGTTCTTGCCCTTTCTTTGGCCTGTATTAACTCGGGCTGGCTGCACACAGGGAAACCACTGATAACACTTTGTTGGAGGTACCAGGTCAACCCCACCCCACTCCAGTCTGATCACGTTCCTCCTGTTTAGCCATCTCCTTAGCGTTAGACAGATGGATAAGCCCAAGCAGTCATTTCAGTGCAGACTCCTGACTCTAGGATTCGCCTTTAGTTTTCCTGCTTTTCTGTGTTATTGTATTATGACACTACTTCTTACCTTCAGCTCTTAATGGGCTTTCTCTCTGATACAGCTGATGCTCTGAAAACGTGATCGGGTGGAGTGTTCAAGTGAGTGATCTGACAGAATTTGGAGGCAGCTGTCCTTTTCAGAATTTCCATATTCATTTTAAAATGAGTTTTTGAGGAACAGAGAATTTGAAAGGATTTCAGTGGTGTTGGTCAGCAGTGTGGCTGGGCTTGATGCTGGTGATGTGGGCTGTCTCTAAGCTGATTGGCAGGAACTAAAGACGCGGTTAGGAAACTGGATCCTAGACTTTCGGACTATGGGGGTGGCTTCGGACGGCTCAGCCACTGTGTGTCTTCAGTGCAGCTATGTAAACCCGGGCCACGACCCAAACCAAGCATGTACTGTGATTCTATAGGACAGACCCTGTACGTTTGCTAAGCAATGCCACACACGTGTTTCTGTGGAGACAGAAGCATGTTTATCATAAAGAAAAAGCGTTGCTCAGTATGTCCGTAACCCTATGTTTAGCTTATACTGAGACTAACCAGCTTTCCTGTTTTAGGCTCCTAACTTCCTAACCTGTTTGTATACACATCCTTTCTTAACTCAAAACCTACGGGTTCTTCTGGTCCATTCTGTCCTTGGTTGTTTTTTTCCAAAACTTGCTAACTGTAGCTTTGCTGGATTGGGTGTGTGGTTAGCTGTGTCGTTTTGATTCACATCATGTGAAACCTGTCCCTAGCACGTTTGTGATTGTCCCCTTGTTTGCTCTTCTTGATAGTTCCTCACTTGGTCCTTGAGAATTTATGGCAGACTGAAATTACATGCAATTTTTCTTAGAGGCATCTCACATTTTTTAAAAGCTGATTTTCAAAGGCGTCTGAAGGTTAAAGAACTGCTTTACCATCATGTGTCGGAGTCCTGCAGGAACATTGCAAACCTCTGCTCTGTCAAGTACAATTTCTGTGGGGTCTTAAATGTTCAGCTGTTTGTTTCTCATTTGGCATCACTCATCTTTTCTTTTTTTTAATAAACTTTTTTTTTTTTAGAGCAGCTTTAGGTTCACTAGGGGTTTGGACAAACATTATAATGTAGTGTCACAGAGTAGGTTTACTGCCTTAAACATCCTCTGTGCTCCACCTGTTCATCCCTGTCTGGTCCCCCTAGTCCCTAGAATGGCCGATCTTTTCACTTCCTTCATAGTTTTGGCTTTTCCAGAATGGCATGGTCGGAATTACACAATACACAGCTTTTTGACTTGCTTCTTGCTCTTTGTAACATGCATTCAGACTCCTCCATGTCTGTTCATGGCTTGATAGCTCATTTCTTTTTAGCGCTGAATACTATCCCTTTGACTTCATGAATCCCAGTGTATTTATCCATCACCATACCTAAGGACATGTTGGTTGCTTCCCAGTTTGGGCAATGATATACCAAGCTGCCGTAAACATCTGTGTACAGGTTTTTGTGAGGTTGGTTTTCAACTTTGGAACATATGGCGAAAGTATATTTTTTTGTGTGAAGCCACCATCCTGTCTCAAAGTGGCTGTACTATTTTGCATTCTCACTAACAATTCCTGTCTCACGTTTCCACCATTTGTTATCAGTGTTCCGGATTTGGCCCATTCTAATAGGTGTGTAGTGTTAACATGCATTTCCCCAATGACATACGATGTGGAGCATCTTTTCTTTTTATTTATTTGCCATCTGTAAGTCTTTTTTGGTGAGTTGTCCAGGTCTTTTATCCATTTTTAAATTGGGTTCATTTTCTTATTCTTGATATTTAAGAGTTTTTGGTATACTCAAGAACTGTCCCCTATCAGATACGGCTTTTGTGCAGATATTTTCAACCGGTGTGTGGCTCAGCTATCTTTCAGTTGTTGTTTGAAATCTGAGATCCAGAAAATGGAACTGTGAACAAGGTGAGCTTTCACAGCTGTGCCGGCGTGAGTGGCTGCTAGCGCGTTATGTTGCCAACTCCCAACTTGAACTCCCTTGATTCTTTATTTTCAGGTCAATGTGACTGTGGACTACATCAGACCAGCCAGCCCAGCCACAGAGACGGTGCCTGCCTTTTCCGAGCGTACCTGTGCCACTGTCACCATTGGAGGAATGTGAGTGCTTAGCTGCGCCTAAGAGTTCTCTCCTCATTCAAGTCTCGCCTTCCTTCCTTCCTTTCACCCTGATTGGCTTTCTGTTGCTCTTAACACAATGATTTCTGATTGGTATGTGCCCGCATAGCACTGTATGTTTGCAAAGTACTTTATAATCACTCATTAGCAAATCATATACTTCATTATTGTTATTTAAGATGTGTTGGGCTCTGTGTACTATGGCACAAGTGATTACTATTAATAATGCCATCTATTGAGTGTTAGTCAGGCCCTAGGTACTATCTGAAAGTAGTTAGAAAGATTTCCTGCATATTAGTTTAGGAAGTTTAATTGTAGACCAAACATTTTAAAAAGGAGGGAAGGACGAGAGAGGTTAGTTAGACATTTTCTTTATGTCGGTGTCTGTAGTCAATAGGTGACAGGGTCTTCCTCTTCTAGAGGCTGGCTGTTTCCTGCTTATATTCCAAAGTCTCTTGAGAGCTTGATGGATGAACAGTCCTCTAAGGGAGGTACCTGATAGGAGATGGAAGAAACCTACTGGGCTATGCTTCTACCATAAATATTAATACAGTCAGTCAGTCCCCAGTAGCAATTCTTACTCTGCGTAAAATCTACCAGCATGGTAATTGTTTCCTTCTCTATTTAACAATCTTAAATGCTGTTTGTTACCAAACTGGTGTTTTTCTTTTCTTTTAAGGGGGCATGGTGGAGGGGAAGAAAAGTATAGGTTTCTCATCAAAACAGGGATTGTCTGATTGAAAGTACAATGAAGCCCTTTGGGAGAAATATCTCTAAGCTGCAGAAGAGGATCTTGTAGCTGATTTATCTTCCAGAAGCTCTCCAACCGGACAGGAGCCTTTTCCCCTCCTTCTTGTGGTCACATTTGGAAATAAGTATTTTCAGCCCCTGTTACCAGCCCTGTATTAATGTCGCTGTTCACATAACGATCGGAGACTTCGTTTTTGCCAAGAGAAACTAAATCTGGGCTCTTGATGTCATTACCTTAACACCACCACAGGCGTCATGTTTTGTTTGAAGCAGCTTCTTGACAAATCAGATAATCTTTTTGAAATGGGAGAAAGTAGGAAATATTTTGGTCATTCCCATTACTGGTAAAAACAAATGACCACGGTAAAAATGCACTGCTTTTGTTTTTGGCAGATGTCTTCCACCCGTGTTTACCGAAACAAACTTTTAGAGTGGATTCTTTTTTTCTTTTTTTCATTTAGTTACCTCTGAGGTATATATTAAAAGTAAATTTACACTGCTTAAAATGAGATATTCTGGGAGTGTTCTATAGGGATTATTTTCAAACGGAATTTGAGATAGCTGGTGTAAAATGGTTTCCAGAATAGGATGTTATGGTCATGTCCCGTGCCATGAAACCTTGAGGTTTCAACTTCATTGATCTTGGCTGTCACCCAGATTACTCCTTCAGGCTAGTCTGCCTTTCTGCAGAGGTCAGGTGACTGTTCCAGCCAAGGTTTTACTCAGATTCTCAAGTCCTGGTAAGAAGGCGTCAACCTTTTTATGAATTTGGTCAGTTAACAGCGGAAGTTGATTGGTCTGAATTAACAATATGATGTATCTGAACTGTAGGTTCATGCCAGAAATGATAACCTTGAATTCCTACTTCCTGGTTCTTGTCATTGGATTGTAAGAAACAGTTTTTTACGATTTACCAAAGTATTAACCTTGAATAAGACCAGCCTGGCAGGGTACCGAGGAAGTACAGAGTTCCTTCATAGATTTGTTTCTACTAAACTAGACTCTGCTGGGCTACAATTGGGAGAAATAGGGTTTAGTGATATTGTTGAGACCAGTCCTCACTAGACAGTAAGCTCCTTGAAGGTAGTGATTTGTATTTTTTATTTCCTGTTGTAGTCTCAGTATTCAGTGTATGGAAGGAGTTCAATAAATTTGTGAATGATTTGTTTACTGTATTGCAAAGTGTCCCTTTATGAAGCATAATAGGGAGTCGTCCTTCAATGTCTCTTCTGTGTTACAGGTTTGTTTCTATCTGAACAGTATTGGAAAACTTATTTCTGATAGTTTTCCTCTTTTGTTTGGGTATTGGAAGGTACCAAAGACAGTGCATCTCTAGAAAGTGAATCTGGAAACATGCTTTTTATATTCCAGTCTTACTCGTAGCTTTTCTTTATTTTTCCTTTGCCTTGATTGTTTTTCTTTTTTGCTTTTTTTCCTGAATTTTCTATACTTAAACAATGTCAAATAATATTGTAGAAAAATTGAGGTATTAATAAAAATGTCCAAATACTCAGCTGATATTCAGAATTAAGCTATACTGAAAGCATTCTGTCTGACTTGAATGCTTAGTTATTTGAAAAGCTTGGCTAGGGAAGGGGATTTAACTTTTTTTATTTTAGATGTTTTAATTTTATTTTAAACACAAAAATGTACATGCATTTCCAAATCTTTGGTGTATGGACAGATGGATCAACTATTTGATATTCTGGTGAATTGCATAACTTCCTCTTTGGAAAGAGGGCTTAAAAACACTAATTATGGAACCCTAGATTTTTGTGATCTGCATCCCCTTTGTCTGTCGTACTTGTCTCGCTCATATTTATTTTGTAGCCATTTTAAATCTATTTCTCCATTTAAGCTTTTTAAAAGTATTCAACTGTTTTCGTAAACACACTTTCTTTTTGTACTCATTTCAATTACTAATGTAACATATAATGAAGTACATAATTAAAATAACAAGCACAACCAGTATAAATAGATCTGGGGACCGAAACGCATGCTACAGCAGGTTGGGATAGAAGTGCACAGGTGTGTCAGAGTGGCCCTCAGTCGCTCTATGTGGCGTTGACCAGTAGGTTTTGGGAGAGCTTCTGTAGTAATGCCTAGCCTCTCTCCATGCAGGCTTTGTCCGCGCCTGTAGAAATGCTGTAGAATTAAGAAACAATGCAATCTAAATTACGTCTGCCGTCATCTGTAGGATTAGACACTTACACGTCGCAACTAGTGGCTTTCCTGGTATTCAAGCGATCGACTGGGAATCTCTGACTTGGGAAGAGCTTCCCTCAAGCCGCTAATTTCAGGGGCACGAGAAAGAAGAGACGGATGAGATAGAGTCTCCTACAGGGTTATTTCAGAGCAGATTTTTACATGTATTTCACATGCCCACGTGTGAGTTGTGTGAGTCCTCGTTCGGGTTCAGCCCGATTCTTCTGTTTGTCCTCTTGATGTGTGGGAGGGAGCTGAGTTACAGGATCTCGGGGAGGCCCTTCTGCTGTGACAGTCTTCAACTCCACAGCTCTTGCCTTCTGGGGAATCAATGAAAACAAGGTGCATCATTCCTCTCATAGATTAAAATGTTTTTCCTTGATTAACTTCACTGTGGAGTCGGCAAGAGTTGTTATCTGCTAATCAAAACAGTTTAGATAAAAAATAAAAAGCTCAAACTGAGTTGTTTCTCATTCTCTGGCTCCCGGGTTGGGAATTAGCTGATCCTTTTAGGCCCAGTTTGTGACAGAAGCTGTCAAGATGGCGCTTCCTGTTAATTACTTTTTATTGTATTAAGACACTTAAATAACTCTTCTTGTGATTTAGTCTTCTGTGTAATTAGCTTCAGTGATTAAAATCTCATTCTTTTCGTTATTGCCAGAGCCTTCTTTGAAGAGTGAGATTTTTTTGGGTGACCTTTACTTTTGCTGGACTTCCCAATTACTTTGAGCTCCAATTTGGCAAACCCATATAATCTATTAACTGACCGCTCCTGTCTTTTCTGCATATCACATTTTCAAAGACAGGTGTTAAAAGAAAATTTGTTCACATTTATACAGGGGCACCTAAAAAATGTAACTCACGGCCCAGCCTCACACATGCGCACTCATAATTGACACCATGCCACTGCCCCATCCCTGGACAATTGTCACATACCCATTAGATAAAGTGTCACGAAGGTATTTTTAACCAAGTGCATCCCATTAGGTGAAGTATTTCACAACGATGACAGACAACAGACATGGCCCATTTTTGGAAAGTGAACGGCCCAGAGATGGAACTGTGGAATGGGAACAGTGGATGATGCTTGTTTATTTTCTGCACGAGGTCATATTTTTTGAGAGGTGACTTGTTTTTTGCAGTAGTGCTTTTTGAAACATTTTTTCAGTCTACTGCTTCCCTGCCTTTCCAGTCTCGGCTCCTCCCACATGATCCTTGCAAAGCCACTGCCGTCCCCCTTGATGCCCTGTGAGTGTGGCCGTGGTGGCAGAGATGGTGACGAAGCTCTGTTGGGCTTGGGACATCTTAGTTCCCTCTTTGTTCTAAGTACTATCATCCAGCAGACTCAAAGCCGTCTTTATGAACTTCCTTTGCATCTCTTGGGATTGTCCACAGATGGAGCTTGCCTGTCTTTTTTCTTTTTCATTGGTTCCAGTTTGCAGCAATACTTCTTTCCCCAGCTGTTCTATGAGTGACTGAAGCGTGAGATTAGGTCTCATCCTTCTAAAACATCCTTTTATATAATCCCAGTTTGGTTTTTCTCAGCCATGGGAGGTATACGTGTCATACAATCCCCAGCTTTTCCGGCTTCAGTTCCCCAGCTTTAAGGCTTTCACTGTCAGGCCAAACCTCCTATCTCTGAGTTGTCAAATCATAAAACATGCTAATATCTGATTAAGCTAAACATAGGAAGAAAGTGGCCTCTTGAAACCCTATTTTCTGGCCTAGTGTCCTTACTCAGAGGCTGCGACATCCTGAAAGGACTCTTCCGGCTTCTGAGGAAGTACGGAGACAGCATGAATGTCTGTTGGCTGGGCCAGGAGGCGGGAGCTGGGTGGCAACCAACCCTTTTCTCCACACATTTATTGCCTACATTTCATCACACTTGGTGGGGTTTCTTTCCGAACCATTTTCTGCTTTGAAGAAAAAAGAACACCAAAACAGCAGAATAAGGTTTTTTCCCTCCCCTTAAATCATAAACACCTAACCACCCCCCACCTCTAAAAAGAGCACCTTAGATTTTCTAGAAGTCACAGGCTGCTTGATTTATATAATTGTGTTACTTCTGCTATGTTGGGTAGTAGAAGTACGCCTGTCCACCATTCTGAGGCTATTGGGAGACTCTTGTGGCATTTCGTTTAGAATACTTTGGAAAGAAATAGTTGAATAACTGCACCTATCTCCTGGCAGCTGAAGTACCTAGTGATCACTGAAGAGACTGGTCCCATAAAGCACTCTCAGAAGGCTTTTGCAAAGGGTTCAGGGTGAGAGTCAGGAAAACAGTGTCTAATTTCAGACAGAGCCCTCTTTTATTCGCATGTTTTGTGGCTGTCTGCCTATGAAATCTCATGCTGCCATTTTTTTGTTTCTTCAAAGACCTCTTGGTTTCATGTTACTGAATTAGCATCACGTCTGGAAGTTCAGTTCAGCTTTCTGAATTAGCATCACGTCTGGAAGTTCAGTTCAGCTTTCCATGACGGAATCCTTGGATCCTACGAATCAGCAGAATCTTTTGCTGAGCAATGTGTTCCCTTGTCTTTGCTCTTTTTTTGTTTGTTTTCCCCCAATATCAGTTGAGTGGAATGTCATGCAGTGGACTAAGGCTTAATATTTTCTGAGCTGATCCTTGGGCAGCTCGCTCATCAGTTTCCCGAAGTATAATATGGAGAGTCTGGGAGAAAGTAAGGCTTTTCTCCAAATAAGGGGAGCTCATCATAAGAGGAACATTCTGGAATGTTTAGAGATACAGTTAAGTGTGTTCAAAATAATCTCAGTTGGAGGCCCTGTTTGAAAAAGTAGAAATGCCGTCCATTCCGATTTCCTTGGCACTCGTGGTCGCTCGGTGAGGGACCAGGCCCAGATTAGGGACAGGTTGTTGCTTCTATAGCTGTCTGCTAAGAACAAGAGATTTATCTGTTTGTTCTTGCAACAAATATTTGTTGATCACCTACTGTGTGCCAGGCACTGGGAATATAGCAGTGAACAAAGCAACAGACAGTTCTTGGGATTTCTTGGCTCTGGTTGCTGAGGTCTCAAGAGTCCTATGGGTATTCACTGGCTTTGCTTCCCACAGAACCGTGTTTATGCAGTTTTTTTGCTTTAAGAAACACAAGTGACTTTATTTAAACACTGCCTAAAAAGATTATTTTCTATTCAGGTTTTTCCAGAAACTTTTAGAGACTTTACCCCTCAGGAACAGGTTAAAATATAAATGAAAGATAATCCCTCTTGTATTTTTTTTTTCTATGAGTCAGTAACTTAACCTGTCATTAGACAAAATGAAATGCTCAAGTGACTACCCACTGAAGCCCATCTCTCCTTTTGCTGCTTACATGATAGCTTGTGGGTCAGCGGAGTTGGTAGAGCTCTGTGAATCCGACAGTTCACTCTGGTTCCCATCCTGCTCCAGGTTCTCCCGGTAAACTGACGGACTGCTCACCTTCTCCTGCCTCAGCGGGCAGAGGCACACACGCTAACTTCCCAACAGTGTCTGCTTTTCCCTTTGTTGGATGGTTATCCCTAGAACGTTATGAGTTAACACTACTTACTGCTTTTCAAATTTTAGCTTTAAACAGTGTCTATTTACTTCCTTATGTAGAAGATGATTTGTTTTGAATATTTGCACTACATTTCCACCCTGTAACCCCTAATCTTCTTATATTATTTTAGCTTAACAATAGCGAACTTTGTAATGTTCAGTTACTGTTTCTGAGTAACTTTCTAGCATATTTATATGCTTCCCATCCCGAAAGCTTAGGAAATTAGATGCTTACACTTTTTTCTTACTCCTCCCTCCTTTTAAAAAATTTGTATTGTTTTCTATTAAGGTTTATAGTGTTTATTGCATTTCTCTTCTGTCACTGTCATTGTCTTGTAAGCTTTGTTTTTGAGTTGATCCTGAAAATTGAAACTCCCCCACCCCATTGCAGTTATAATTGTGTGTTACTGCTGGCCCAAGAAGTATGGTAGTGTGATTAGACCTATAGAAAAGGAAATCCTATGTCGTTAAACATTCAAAGAAATGTTAAATTAATTCTCCCTGCGTATCTTTTTCCTTTTTTGTACTTCCCCCTATGTAGCTGCCACTTGAATCTCAAATCATTCTTTTTTTTTTGATATTTCCTTTCATTTGGTGAAGAACCTTGATTTTTTTCCCCCATGTATTAGATGGTAAAACTTTGGCCCGGAAAGTTTTCTGGGTCTTGAAATTCTCTGTTTATTTTTGGCTCTCTGAAATTTTATTAAAGTATTTCTGTATGTCTGTTTTTTGCATACTCAGTTGGCTTTTTAAATCTGAATTCAGTGTCTTCAACTCAAGGAGATTCTGTTGTTGCTACTTGAATTATTTTCTTTCTCTTTTGCCTCTGACTGGAAATTTTATCAGTGTATTGTATCATATGATTCATATCTTTATAGCTTTTCTCCCATTTTTTAAAGACCTCCATTGCATTTTTCCTCTATATTCAAGGAGATGTCTTCAACATGATTTTCCTGCTTGCTTAGCCAGCCAGCCAGCCATGCATATTAACTCATTTTCATTCATTCCCAGTCTCTTTATTTATTCATCTCACTCATTCATTTACTTATGTTCGTTCATTTATGAAGTATTTATAGAATGTCTGGTATGAACTAAGCACTGTGTTAGACATCAGAAATACATTGGTAGTTCTAAAACTGAAATGATTTGTGCCCCCATGAAATTTATAAAGGGCCTATTCTGTTACTCTAGCCCATTTGATTTTGTGGTTTTTTGTTGTTGTTTCTGCACTCACAGTGAAATTCTTTGTTCCTTAAGTGTTCTGTTCTATTAGAATCCTGTTCTTAGTCTATGAATACAATATTTTCTCTGCTATCTCTGTGAATGTTATTTAAAAATAAAAATAAAAACCCTCTTCTATTGAATTATCTGTTTTCCCCATGACTAATTGTTCTTTATTTTGTTTCTTTTCATTCATAAGTTCTTGAGGATTTTGTGCACCTTGTTCTATATTTCTGAAGGAAGGGACTGGTTGGAGTTGGCGTGGTTGTTCCTCCCTCTGCAGTATATACGTCTGTTTCCCTGAGATGTCTGGACCATAAAAGGGAAGCAGTGAGCAGGAAGTAGCAGGCAGCCTTCTTACACGCTGCCTGAAAGTGTCTGGACTGGAACATTCAGGAAGCAGGCAAATTTCAGACCCGACTAAAATTGTCAAGGCAAAGGCGGCTTTCCTCGGCTGGTAGAAAGCTTGCTTTAGTGTATCTCACTGGGGTGGTGTCTGTGATGTGCTCGGCCAGTTCTGTCTCAAACTGTGTGCCTCTGCTTTCCTTTTAGGCCACAAACTATCTAAGGTCCTTCCCCAGATAAATCACTTGCCCTCTGTTCTACTATAACAAGTGTTTCTTTGAAGTGATTTACCATCTCCTATGACATTGGTAATTTGGGGAATCGCATTGGTATAAAGTTGAACTCTTGTTGGTTTGTAAGGGACATTCCCAAATATGTTAGAGAAACAATAAAGGATAAGCTTTCTAACATTTAATGGGAGGGCTCTAGCAATATATAAAGACTTAAAAAAGAAAAATCTGAAAATGTAAAGGCGAGAAATCTATCGCAATAACTTCCTTCCATTGAAGTCATGACTACGGCAGTGGCTTCACGAACCTTTGTGCTTTGTGCTGTGTTAAGCCCAGTAGCAACCCGCGAGATGTTGTTGGAAAAGCTGTGAAGACACTCCTCTGGTTTATACCAGTGTGTTCATGAATAAGGCTACCCCCTGGATCAGATTTTATGTTTTCATTAAAATGGTCTTTGTTGGAAACAAAGCCCTCTAGTAACTCATCTAGAAGGAGGACGAAGTGTGCTACTCTGCTAGTAGGGATTTAACTGTGTATGCCCCTTGGGTTGTTTTTGCTGGTGCTTAGGCTAGAAAGTTCCATAGGATTTAAGTGGTCTACCCATAACCCTGCTCTTCTCTCAAGCCGCTGTTTGTTTAGGGGTTTGGGGTGGTTTTGTGGAATGTGAACTGTTTAGGAACACACATGCAAAGCAAGTGGTAGAAGAAATGTCTGTACTTGCTGGGAGAGTATTTCTTGGGTTTTCGCCAAGAGTCAAACCCCTCTGCTCTCAGCTACTCTGTGGGCATCGTAGGAACAGGGCGAGGCTGGCTGGCCCAGCCCTTCTGAATGCTGGTCCCGGGTAAGTGGGCAAATGATGTCCCCAAAGCCCACTCACTGTGGTGCTTCGTGTTTGTCGATAAAGGCCCTTGAGGTGCCCCCGGTTCTCCACCAGTTTCATCCCCTCTGCCCTCTGTCTTTCAGGATTTGTGCAGACTTTCTGAGATGCTGGTCACACACTTTCTTGTTTTCTGACACCATTAGGGCTTTGTTCTATGTCTGTCTTTCCTGTCATTTCAGTGGGACCTTATAAAGGATGTCATGTGCACGTAAGCTGTCAGCCTGCCCTTCTGACCTCCGCCAAGCATTTTTTATCCCTTTGGATAGTACATTTTTTATCCCTTTGGATAGTACAACTGATGTGATAAAGGAGAGGGGACATTTGATGTGGTTACCAGTAAGCAAACATTCTGTGTCTTTTTTATGCCATTTCTCAGCCCCTTTCTCTTTGCTGTTCCTGTGGCCAGTACAAAGTGGTAAGGGAAATAGGGTTGAAGTTTTTATAGATTTCTCTATTTCCCAGTCATGATGTCCCTTAACAGGAATTTGCTCCAGTTCATATTGAGTGGATTTTTTAAAAAGTAACAAAAATTGTAGTAACATTTTCAAAAGTTTGGAAAATAAGGTAGAGTTACCCACTGTTTAGTCATGCTAATATAATAACTGTTATTTGGGGTATTCCTTTTGAGTACTGGGCATTTGTTAAGAATTTAGGAAGGGGAAAACTGACCACTTGGCATGGTGTTGAGATGAAGTCGAACGCATGTTATTGTTGGATTTTAAGATTCTGTGGCTATTTTTTAGGAAGAGGTTTTCGAGGCTAGCAGACCTGAGGTAAAATGTCAGCTCTGCTCCTAGATAACTGTGCATTCTTGGGCCTTGGTGTTTTCTTGTGTAAGAAATAATACTTACACTCCTCATATAGGGCTGTTGTAAAGATTAAATGTCCTGTGCATTTTGAAAGTTTAGCATCGTTTCTAAAATATAATCAAGAACTTAAATCAGCCCTACACTAAGCCTGTGCACTGAACTGGTCCCCACTGACCTAATTTCAGATCTAGTGGTCTTCGGTCCTTTCTCTGTCTGTCCTCTCCCCGACATCTCTAGCCTTTGCTTTTTGCTCAAACTTTTCCCTGTTTAAAGAATTTTTCTTGAATGTATTTATATTCCAGTCTCAACTTTTCATGCTAGCCCCTGGCCAAACTCATCCTGTGATAATACTACCTCACAGAATGTTCTGAGTATTAACTTAAATAAGATGTAGGAAATGCCCAAAGGTTAATTAAAAAACAAAACAAAATGCTCCATGGGATTAGGGCTCAGCTTGCATGGTAGTAGTTCATTTTTATTGTTCCACAGCAGGCACTTTGGTTTGGATTTATCTCTTTCCTCACTTTTTAAATTGTCATGATGGCTAAATTGCATCCATTTTTCCACTAAATATTGAATATATACTGTATTAACTTAACACAGTAATGATTGATAAGTACTTAAATAAAGGTAAAAGTAATAGAGGATGATGAGTAATTTTTAGTGTTTCAAGAAGTTTAGCTCGTATTTACCACTGAATAGACACACAATTTATCCTTTAATAAAAGCAATTTCTTGAATAATACCTTTCAAACCAAGAGGTGGGCAGCAAGCAGCGTACACAGGTATACTTGCTCTAACTGGTGATCCCAGCCTGTCTCCTTCTATCTCTGTGTCTGAAGCACTACAAAGTCAGGACTACTGGGTGTTCTAACAAGGGCTCTTGTATCCCCCACCTTAGAAGTTTTACTGGAAATCATATTCTGTGGAACTTCTAGAATGACCCTTTCTGCTATGCTGCCTTTGTGAATTTTTGTGCCTTCAATAAAAATGTTTACAACAAGTGGAACTTGGAGGGATTAGAAACTTTTTGGCTCTAGAGGTCACTATGATTGGAATAATGCAGAGATGTTCAAGAGTATGAGCTTCATAAAGAGTGAAGGAAACCTGAGGCTACCTTCTGTCAGGTTTCCGGTTTGGGTTTTACATGGAGCCTTGTGGCTTTCTGATACGTCTGTGGACATATCAGCTGTAATTCTGCAGGCTGTTGGCTTAATTTGAGCTTCTATTGTGTTAAAATTGTGATTTATAAACCATCACATATCAGCTCAGTAACAAGGGCAATTTGTACCCCATCCTTCTTCCTTCCCCACCAAAGAATTATCTTGATGTTGACTGAAAAAAATCACTTTTTTTCCTCTTTTTTAAACTAAGAAGCAACTATGCAAAACATTTATTCTTGTCATCACTTTCTCAGAAACCTCCCTCTGAAGCTGTGCTCCTTCTGTGTCACCATACAGCTTGTGGCTGTGGAGAGATCAGACCATTGAGTGAGAATTGACACAAAAGCTGTGTAGTGGCTTACTGTATTTCAAAGGCAGGAGCCAAAATAACCCCGACCTCCCGAAAGGTTAATTAAAAAACAAAACAAAATGCTCCATGGGATTAGGGCTCAGCTTGCATGGTAGTTAACATTTTTTGAATATTTTTTGAATAAGAAATTTCAAAACCCTTGACCTTTTTGCTGGGCTCGTTTATTGCTTATACGAGCGCTAAGAATCGCTGAGTGAAAAATATGGCTTCCAATTCTTAGAAAAAAATGTTGATCACCAGACACATTTTTGTTTTAACTTAGTGTATAAGTGGAGACTCATTTCTAGAGTTTTCACGTGCAAAGTTTCTATACTTGGTTTATGCAGTGAAAGCCTGAAGTGGCTGCCACATCCTAGCGCTTAGCCATACCGGCACTGGGCTTGGTCCAGTTGCTAATGGACTCTGGGGAACAAAAACACACCTCGCCGCGTTCCTGTGGTGCCAGCTGGCTGGGTTGTGGCCCGTACACCAGAATGAGACGGGCAGTGGAATTCTTACTGGGCCCCTTTCTCCTCTCTGACCCACGTGAGAAACCTTACCTGAGCTTCCACCTTAAGAAGCAACCTGTGCCAAGACGATTTTCTTCTAACTTATCTAGAATGATTGGAGTTGGTAAAAGCACATGCTTTATCCTCCCAGTTAACAGTGGCTCAGAATTTCTCAGAGCAGAATGGTAGCCTTCCAGAATCTAGAGTATTGTTTTGCCCATCCTCCTCTAAACCAAGCATTGTTCACGTATGTCAGCATTTGCATGAACTACTGAGGATGTGAAAATGACTCTCTAGCCTACCCCATCCCCGTTTGGGTCTTTACCAGACCGCTCTGATTTGGCTGGTTCTACTGTCACTGTCAAAGCAGATCATTCCAGATGCCATTATATAATTTTCTGTCTTGGGGTGTGTGTTTGTGTGGGCGGGTGGTTTTGTTTTGTTTTGAAGTGGTGTTTAATGTCAGGCTAATAATAAACTGGATACGTAGGCCTGGCTTTGTCATAATGGCCACGAGTTTGCTTATTTGTCCCTTATTCCCCTGAGAGGCGGAGAACTCCCCCTCCCCAAGTGAGGCCTACATTTTGGAGGTGGCTCTTGTCATCACAGCTGCCTAGAAAATGTAGCAATGCAACGTGGCGGTTCTACCCTGAAGAGGCGTCCTCTTCTGGTCTCAACCACAACTGCTCACCAGTCTTCCCGCCACCTAAATAGAACCAATTGGTAATAATTTGCGGATCCTGAACCAAATTCCAAAGTTTGCTTTATTCTTTACACACAATTCTTAAGTTCTTGGTCTTTGGGGAAATGCCGGGTTCTTATATTAATTGAACTCTTCTATGTGGGCAGTTGTCATAAAACTATGTGATAAACCCACCGAGGACACTTACAAAACAATAATGGTGCCTCCTATTTAAAATGCAGGTACTGGTGTTTGTTGTTTTAAAAATCCTGATCTTCACCCCTAGAGATTCTGGTGTTATTGGCCTGGCATTGGAGTTTTGAGTGGTGATTTTAACATGCAGCCAATATTAATAAGCAGTATGAAAGAAAGTCTAGAGGAAACAGGAGGTCCCAAAACCAATATTCTCCTCTATTCTCTGGTAAGTAGAGACAGACTATATCTCTTCTTATGGATAGGAGGACTAGAAACAATTTCATAAGTATATTTTTTTCTCAAATCATTTTTGGTCCCTAAACATAATAGCCTTTCACCTCCACTATCTTCCCCTTTGCCAACTCTGTTACAGAAGAGCAGACCAACGTAGGGGCGAAAGGGTGATGGTTATTTCGAGCCCTGCCTCCAGCTTATAGCGTGACCTTGACAAGTCTCACTCTCTTTTCCTAAGGCCCTCCTCTGGCTCTTTTTGAAGGAGAAAGTGACATAAACAGCACCACTAATATTAGGTTTCCTTAATGTGTCTCTTCTTAGTAATCTAAAATTTCTTTCAACCTGTTCTCAGGTCCTTATCACAGGGAACTGTACATCGGGGTGTGTTTAGGGGTGAAAGAAGGAGCAGGAATGAAGCCGGAAGTTTCCCATTGGCTTGAAAGTCTGGCCATGGATTTTTCCTTTGCGTAGTCCTCCCTCCCTAGACCCTTGACCATAAACATTAGGTTTACTTGGAAGTCTGTGGATTTGCAGTCAGATTGTACCCAAACGGTCGTGGTCACTACCAGTTGACACAGTGGCCTCATCGCCATTAGCCAGTGACATGATCGTGAGTTAAATTGTTTACCTGAGAGAACCATGTACAATATTGAAGACAGCTTGGAATTTAGACCCCTCATGTTCCTTTTACTTCTGTCTGTAATTATCAAATTTACAGATTTTGTCTGCTTGGCAACTGTCGTATTACAGTTATTTTAAAATTTTCTCCTTTAAAAGGAATTCTTAGGCAATAAAAGAAAGCAGTGCCTTTTGTTGTTGGGGTTGTTGTTGGGGACTAACCAAAACTGTATCTTTTAAATAACTTTTGGGGACCAAAGTTCAAGTATAATGTATCCATTTGTTAGACTCAATAAATGCTAATTGTGGGTATATTAAAGACTCAAGCCAATAGTTAAATACCTAAGAAGCTCTAGAGTTTATTGTGGGTTTTTTTTGGGTGTAGGCTGATGCATCTGAAATTAATAATATGTATTTTGACGACTGAGGCGTAATTATGAATATTTGGCTGCCTTTAGTCCAAACTAAATATCCTCAAGTCATTTGCTGTTTTATGTTGATGCCCTTCTAGATATTTATGACCCTGGCTGTTTTCTTTCATACCTTTCTATTTACAATCGGGGCTTATATTCAGCTAGTAGACCCAAGTACAAGAAACTAGCCAGTGTCATAATGTTAAATATTTTCAATATCACCCCTGATTATAACACATAAAAATTTGAGTTATATTACCAGCTCTTAGAGAAACTTTCAAGACTTGTTTTCAGAGAGAGAGATGTCAGTCTGTTCTTATAAAAGCCTTCAACAAAAGTGGGTTGGCAGAGAGAGGAGAGTCAAGAACAAGAAGTATTCCTATTTTTGTCTGGATCATTAGAACTGGAACTATTTTCCATACCTTGTCCCGCATTAATGAGCTTTGCGTGTCGAGAGGGTGTGGTTGAGAACCAGTGCCTGGAAAGGGATTCTTTCTGCCCAAGCATCAACCTGGTGGCACTTATTTGTCTAACTAGTGCACTGTCCCAGGATAGAACCTTAAAAAGTAAGTACACGTCCCTAGGGGCTGTGTTTTTCCCGTTTAGAAACTCAGGAGAATTGGAGTGTGTGGATGGGTTATATGGCCTTGCCCGCTTGTGCCAGCTCCTTGGTTTTCACCTCACTTTATCTTTAGAGCATTTGTTGAAGGCTTTTGTTTCCCACACGGATAGGTTACGTTCAGCAATAAGACGTTCATTAGGGTTAGGACCTTATCCAGGCCTCTCTACGGTTTACCTTCCAGTTTAATAGCTGAGTAGTCTTTTTCTAGAAAGTATGCTTCCTTATTTATGGCAGCTCCAAAAAACATGAGCTGAAGAATGAGTTCAGTAGAGTCTGGCAGGGATAGTGGGATTGTAACCAGACTGAACATTCTGAAAACTTTTCTAGATTAAACTTGTTTCCTGAGCGTAAAGTGTTAACCGCTGCCCCTTCTCCCCCCAACTCTTTTTAAACAAAACAAAAAAACCAGTAATATCTGGCCATGGTGTCCGGACTCCCTTCTCCCTCTTATTATGTCTTTAGGAAGTTATTCACCCCTGAATTTTGTTCCCCATGATTTCAGAATGATAATTCCCAGTCATGACATAATTTATATGTCGCTCACTCTTTTCTCCCTCTGTTAACAACATTGCTGGTGGCCATCTAACCAGTTCTTTTTAAACAGTCAGGTAATTCATTTCTAAATTGGAACTTGTTTCTTTCTCATCAGCCTTGTAATGTATCGCAGACATCACTCTCAGCATGGGCTTCCGACGTGATTTAATGCTGGGTTTTTAATGACTCCTTCATTAATCCTGGTCCTTTGGGATTTAACACTCATTGGCCTTTCAGCATTGGCAATGATGAAAACTTTGATTTTGTGCATATGGGATAACATTGGACTGTTTCTGGAGCCATGAACTTGGGCTCCGCACCACCGTTGTATGAGTGAGAGCTGCGGATGGATGGATGGACGCTCTCCTGGGCCACGCAGTGCGGCTGGAGAGGTGAACAGGATGTCTTTGTCAGCTCGGTGACCTGTTCCCGGCACAGCTGGGGTGTGAGGGGGGAGTCCCACTGTCAGCCTTGTCCACTGGACAGAGCTCTGGACTTGGGAAGGCGGGCTCACGTTTTCAGCTATTTCCTAAAAGATGATTTCTTTGAGAATATGTACTTTAGTGTCTACTTTTAATAAAATCACAGAATTTTATAGTACGAAGACCTGTTCAAGACAATCTGGTCCACCTCCCTCGTTTTCTAAACAAAGTGACAGAGTTCCAGGATGATGGAACCCAGCTAAGCCGGTGCTCGCAATGATGGAAATCAAGAAGAGTGATCACCAACACATGTGTGCTTACTACGTGTCAGGCAGAATTAAGTATAGTCACGTTTCTGTCTCACAACAGCGTTATGAAGTAACATTCATTGCACAGCAAGTCCAGGGTCCCACGCAGCTTCTCTCTGTACCTCCTGCTGCTGTTGAAAGCAGAGATGACAGCGTTGGTTGCTTTCCTTACTCTTACTAGAAGCATTGCAAGTGTGTTCTTTTGAAGAGAGGGGTTAGATTATTTACTGTAGACTCTTGTGGCCAGAGTGGTAATGCCCTGAAATAAATGCCAGGTTCTACCCCCACCCTTACCCCCCAAATAAAACTGCTCAGGAGAAAGGAAGTCCCCTCCTACTTTGAGTCTTCACAGAGTCTGTTGTGTTATAAGTGCTTCCTTGGTTGGTTGATTTCGAACACATCAGTTAAACCGATCCAACCTCAGTCAATGTGATACAAAGGTCACATGGCAGAATCAATGAAAAACAGCCAACATTTTTTACAGAAATGTAACAATTATTCTAGTGAGTGTGACCCCCTAACTGTAAGTGCTGGGTGTCATAGGAAGTGAGTGACCTTTTAAAGCTCACGTAAAACGCGGGAACTGCACACCTTTTTTGTGTAGGACCAGAGAGGAATTATTTCAGCTTTGAAAGCCATATGGTCCGTGTTGCAATTATTCAACTCTGCCTTTGCAGTGCTCAAGCAGCCAGAGACAGTATGCAAACAATTGGATGTGACTGTGTTCTGATAAAAGATTACTTATAAAAGTAGTCAATGAGTTTATAACCCCTGTTCTAAGGGACTTATGCTGTGGAAATATGAATAAATACCTATAAAACAAGTGATCAAACTGGGTATCCGTGTGCTATGAAAACGAACCCTTGTGACTTAAGGAAAGTATTGCTGATGAGAGCATCATATATAGACTCTAAAAGAGCTATGTCTACACATTTTAAGATGGAGAAGAGGAAACTATCTTGGAAAAGGGTAGCTCTAATGATGCTGTACATTCTGACTGAACACACTTATACAGAGTGTAGCTTGAGAAAAACATTTCTGAAATGTAGTGGTTTAAACAATACTTCTAGATTAATACTGTTATAAATAAATATTTGATGACTTCACTTATATCCAAAAAGTTAACTTATTCACGATGAACAAGAAACTCCCCCCTCTTTTTTCTCCCCCAGGAAACTTGGTGTCGCTTTCTATGCAGATATATTTTCTTATAATGTTTTCTCTTGATCCCTACCAAAAGCTCAGTTTATGAGGAAATGGCTGACTTTGGAAATTGTTTTCAATACAATCTGATGGCTTTTCACTTCCTTCTAATTGAGCTGTCTCTGTACTGGTGACGGGTGATAGAACAGCGCACTTCCTTTGTGTGCTGCCACAGGCAGCCATCCATCCACTTATCGATTCTGCTCTTCTGGTTATTGGATCCTATGAGCATGTTCTCGATTTTCTGGGTATCCGATTCTCATTTTTGGTTTAACGCTGCCTACATCTTGCTACCCAGTGCTGTAAAACAGCAGTCTTACTTGTTAGGATTTTATTACTTGCCACCCATTTAATTTTCTGATTTCTTTGTTTTGCCTTTCTCCCTTTTGTCATTCTCACCAGATCAGTACTGACATAATCTTACCCTGTTGAAATTTCCAACCTGATCTCGTTTAAGAGGACACTGCCCTGCATAGCATTTTGCTGGTCTCCTAGAGACGGTTTTTCTTTATGTTCAGCCTGCCCCTTTTCAGATGCATCTGCAATAACAGCTGCATTCCAGCTCTGAAATAACATGAGTTAGGAGAGCTTCTCATGATGAAGCACCTGGACTCTTCAGCAAGACTGGTGGTAAATTCCAGAACAGATCCGTCACCAGCAGGGTGGAAAGACCGATGTTTATGGGGTGGGGATAGACCCCAGGAATGAGGGCATGACTGAGCGGGTGTTGTCAGAGTACCATTTGTATCTATTAAATGCAAGGGATTAGATAATCTGTCATTATGCTAATTCTAGGTAACAGATGGTGGAGAGTTCTGCATCTCAGCGGCACCAACCACCATGGGGGAAATTAGCTCGCACCCCGATCAGCAGTCAGGCAGGAATTCCATGGAGAGAGAAATGCTTCTGGCAACTACATGAGTGTGTCCTCTGAGGACATCTGCACATATGTTGGGTTTCTTGAATTTGTCTGTAGTTTACATATTCTTGGCCACGGCCCCTTCTAAGTCACTGGACCTCTTTGCTCCTATCTGTGAAGAATTTGGGGTGGTTTCTCTCCATTTGGTTAATGTAGGAAGAGGAAGATCGGATGTAGGTTAGGTAAGTGTGGCTCCAAGTGTGACTGTATCGTATATTTCTTCAGAGAACAGATTCCATACAGATATGAAAAATATTGTGGATTGTCCATCTTTAGAAATGAACTTCAGAGACAGAATGAGAAGCATTCGGAAGGTGGATGTCCTCTTTCTACGCGCCATACCTTGCCTTTGATATAATATTTCTTTTTAAAAAAGATATAATTAAGTTCTTTGGCTTTACCTTCTCTAAGGGTCAGTTTCGATCCTGCCATGTTTCTCTCTCTAAATGATTTCCCTTTGATATTTTGTTAATTCATAGCTTCCCCTGTTCTCTATGGCCTGCTGATTATCAGCACCTTTTGATTTCTCTTTGCTTATCCCTCTTCCCACTTACCACATACCTGCTTTCCATTTCCATATTTATGTCCTACTCTCATTTCGAAGCCAACAAGTTTAACACTAATGCTGATTTAAAAAAACAGCTTTCCCACTCCAATTGCCCCAGAATTACCTGTGTAGCTTGTTAAAAAGCACCCCAGGCAATGGGGTGGACCAACCTTTGTAGTCCTCAGTAGATTACAATCTTCTCAACTGATTCTATTCCTTTTTCATTATCAGTCTGTGACATAGTGAGTTTAGAGAGAAGCCGAGAATCCAGACTGAGGTCAGGTTGACTGGACCGCCATCAGGATTTGTTATGGCTCATACAGGTTATATCTTTCCAGGTGTGCTTTAAATAGGCGTGACCATGGAGGCCTAAGGCGTCGGTAACGTGGTTCAAGAAGCAGTACCCGCATTTTGGAGCGGGAAGCCTAAAAGTCGGGGGCAAGCTTCCATCAGGAGCTGAACTAAGGGAGGATGTCTGATCCTGCCTTGGTGACACTTGGGGTCTTGGGAGAAAGCAGCTTAGTTGGGGAGGTGTGGTAGGTTAGTTGTCCATTTGTTAAAGAATTCCCTTATCAATTCTTCTCTATTACCTTTGCCATCACTTTCCTCCATGGACTCAACAATTCAGATCCTAATTAATTCAGTAACCTTCTAGATGTGCCTTTTGTAACTGCAAGTTTTCCCATCTCCATTTCTCCCTGCATAATGCGGCTGGATTAATTTTCCATAAATGCTATTTTCATGCTGTTCCTTCACCACCACAACAGCTATTTTAGATTTTCACTACCATCTTCAATCAAGCCCCCCACCTCACCCCCCACTCTGTTCCCTCTCCGCTCAATCTCAGCAGACAGTCTCATCACCTACTTTATGGAGAAAATATGGGTTTACTTATCAGGAAAATGCCTTTAACTTCTTGTTCTCTCAGCCCCAAAACTTCTCTTCCTCCTGCTTTCTTTCTTATCTCCTGCCTTCCTATCTCTGTAGAAGATTTCACCCTCTTTCTTTCCAAACGTTTTTCTACATACATGCTCTGAATTCTCTTTCTTTTGGTCTCCTGGGGATTTTGTGCCATCAGTTATCCCCTTTTCACTAAACTCTTAAAACGATCCTTCATTTTGAACTCCTCTCTCTTATTATATGTACATTTCTCCTTGCCCTCTCTTCATAGCCAAGTTAATTAGAAGAGTTCAAAGAAATTGTAATTCTGTGTCCACTTGCTATTCATCCCTTTCGCATCTGGCATCTGAAACTGAGCTTACCTAGAAGACCAATGCCTCCCCTCAGGGGCATTTCTCAGTCCTTACTTGGACTTGATGTGTCCGCAGTATTTAAAACTTATCACAATCTCTTTCGAAAGGTTTTTTCCCCCTTTCTTTTTAGCACACCATACTTGACTGGATTTCTTTAGACCACTCTGATTTCTCCTCATCAGCTTCTCAGTGCTTCTGAAATATGTGTGCTTCTGTCCTGTCCTCCTTCTTCCCTCTGCTCAGTCTCCCTGGGTGATCTCACTCATCCGGTTGCTTCAGTTTTCATGCAGATGCTGATTCCCAAGTGTGGGTCTCTAGCCCAGTCCTTCCTACCAGACTCCCCACCAATATGTCCAACCCCTCTCTTGCGTTGCTTCTTAGATGCTAAAACACAGTATGGCTAAAACTGAGCTCATGAACTCCCCTTTAAAAGCAGTTCCTTTCCTCAAATGATCCCATCTTGATTGATGGTGCCATCATTTACTACGTCTTTTAGTCCACAAGTCCAAGTGTCATATTTATCTCCTCCTCTCTCACTCTTCATACCAGATTACCTCAGATTTATTCCAGCCTTTCTCTTCTCACTGCCTGATATATGCTGTCAGTCTCCCTACTGACCTTCCTGTTTGTAGCCTTGCTCTCTTCTGATCCATTTTTCACGCGACTGCTGCAATTCACTTTCCGAAACACAAATCTGATTATTATCCTCCTGCTTAAAAGTCTTCCTTAATCGTCCCACAGCCTTTAGGATTCATGCAAACTTAGGATCTGGCCCTGGCCGACCTCTCCGTGTTTATATTTAACACTGCCCGGCTCTCCTCTATCATTTCTGTAAAATACAACTGAACCTCATTGTTCATGAAGTCAGTCTGCTCTCTCTTCCTGGAACATACATTTTCCCTAGCTAGCTAGCTCCTACTCATCCTTGAGCACTTCGCATCTTAGGGAAGCTTTACCTTAGGTACCCTGTCCAAGAAGGATCCTCATGGCACGTGTGTGTTTCCTCAGCACTTACGACACTGGGTCACAAATCAATCTCTCTCTCTCTCTCTCTCTCTCTCTCTCTCTCTCTCTCTCTCTCTCTCTCTCTCATCCCCAGTGCATAATACAGTTTTTACCACAGAGAGGATCTCTGAATTAACAGCTGCTGAAATACCTTCCATGGCTTCCCATGGTTTATCTCATTTCTAGGCTCGCCTGAGTTAGACCTGAAGTGAGGGTGCCCTGTGCCTGTGGAGTCACTTAGCACGTTAGCTTTGTCTGGGACCCTAGAGATTCTTCAGTTTAATCCCCTTGGTATGATAAACAGAAAAATAGGGCTTAAAAGGTAAATGTGTCTTTTCTCAACTTTCATTTAATTAAAGCCAGAATTGAAAGCAAGGTCTCATGATTGCAAATCCAAATGAAACTCAACTTCATTTATGTGTAATCCCTAACAGCACCTTTTCCTTAAGCCACTTGATCACAGGTGCGTTTTACTTCTCTACACCGGTGTTTGTTCTTTTGTCTATTCAGATTCCTTACTGAGCACATGATGTGCCAGGTACTGACCACTGACCGGGGCACTGGGGATAAAGCATTTAACACTGTAGAGAGAAATCTGGTTTTCTGTGGAGCTTACATTTTAATAACAATAGTAGCAAAAAAATAAAGAAACAAAGAAAATATGTAGACAGTCAACGTGCTATAGAGAAAATAAAGGTAAGGAAGTGCAGGGAAGTATTCCAGAGTTAGGAGGATGGAAATTCTCAGTATGGGAGTGGGGGGCGGGGAGGGATGAGGTCAGCAAGGTGCGTACGGGGCCAGCAGGCCACATAGGGTCATACAGAGAGGTCCACCTCGTGTGCCTTTCCCCAGATCCCCCCCAGGGTTATATCGTACATAATTATAGTACAGTATCCAAACCAGGAACGTGGCATTGGTACAGTGTGTGCATACAGGTCTGTGCCATTTTATCACATGTGTAGATTCAGGTAACCACCGCCACAATGAAGATGGAAAACTGTTCAGTCATCACAGCTCTCCCTCATGCCTTTCCCCTCTCATCATCTTTAACAACCACTAATCTGCTTTCTATCTCTATAATTTTGTCATTTCAAGAGCATTATATTAATGGAATTGTGCAGTGTGTGATCCTTTGAGGTTGACTTTTTTCATTTAGCATAATGCCCTTGAGAGCCATCTGCGGGGTTGCGTGTGTGAATAGTTTTTCCAGTCTGTATACGGAAAGTGGACGCAGGCTGTCATTTTGGGGACGATGCCTCTTTTATTACTTGAGACCCGAGTTCTATTCCAGGTCAGTCACTAAATAGTTTTTAATGACTCTGAATCTCAGATCAGCCATTTGTAAGATGAGGGAATTGGAGTAGAACAATAAGATCTTTTCAGCTCTAAACTCTGTGATTATAATGAATGAAGTCCTTCCAATTTTTCCTCTGTAGTAATGCAGTACACCTCTTTTGTTAATACTTACTGTGCGGTAATCTTCTGTAGTCTCACAAGGACTACTCAAGAAACATCTCATAATTGTTTTTTTTACATATTGCTGCTACTTATATTTCTTAAGTATAAGCTTGGTAGGTCAAACAGTATTTGGGAAACTATGTAAATATGAAGGTGAGTCTGATTTTTCACCACTTGCAGTGAGAAGATACATGCAGAAGTAAACTTCCTAGTTTACATAATCTAGTGCACCACAGAGGGATAAGAAATGTAATCCATTCCTGTTAAATGTCAATTCTACTTTTAATCAGTCCTTTAGACACATTTCTACTAATGACATAAGTCAGTTTCTTGTCATTGAATGAAGTCCTTAGCCAAAGTAGAAGGAAGTAGCCCATGAAGAATCGAAAAGTTTGACAGTTGGTCCGGGCGGCCCGGTGTCTCAGGCGGTTAGAGCTCCATGCTCCTAACTCCGAAGGCTGCCGGTTCGATTCCCACATGGGCCAGTGGGCTCTCAACCACAAGGTTGCCAGTTCAATTCCTCCAGTCCCGCAAGGGATGGTGGGCTCTGCCCCCTGCAACTAAGATTGAACACGGCACCTTGAGCTGAGCTTCCGTTGAGCTCCCGAATGACTCAGTTGGTTGGAGTGCATCCTCTCAACCACAAGGTTGCCGGTTCGACTCCCACCAGGGATGGTGGGCTGCACCCTCTGCAACTAGCAACGGCAACTGGACCTGGAGCTGAGCTGCGCCCTCCACAACTAAGACTGAAAGGAAACAACTTGAAGCTGAATGGCACCCTCCACAACTAAGATTGAAAGTACAACAACTTGACTTGGAAAAAAAGAAAGTCCTGGAAGTACACACTGTTCCCCAATAAAGTCCTGTTCCCCTTCTCCAATAAAATCTTTAAAAACATAAATAAATAAAAAAATTAAAAAGTTTGACCGTTCGTTTTCCTGGTAGAAAATATCTTACATATCTTTTATTTGCTCACTCCTCCATCCTGTTGTTTATATTCCAGAGCATTTGTGTAATGCATCATATCTTAAAGAAATGGTGGACGTTGGGGTGGCCATTTAGCTCAGTTGGTCAGAGCGTCGTGCTGATAACACCAAAGTCGCCGGTTCGATTCCCACATGGGCCACCCTTCTTAAAAAAAGGGTGAGCTGCGCCCTTCTTAAAAAAAAAGAAAGAAAGAAATGGTGGACATTATTAAAGAGTTGAGGAGAATAAATATTTTCTCGTAAATTCCTCCCACCCTGTACCACCCGTGAGTGTGCAGAGAGCTTCGGGCCCTCGCAGTCCCTCGGGGAGGAATCATGTGCCTGCTGCTCCACAGATCACAGCCAGAGATGTGAGTAAACCCGAAGGTGTGTTTACTACTGATTGAAATGATACATAAGCTAGACGGCCTCAGATACTGTCATCTCGTGCTGCATAAAGATACGGATAGAAAGGGGAAGGTATCTCGAATATGCACGGCTATTGATCAGTAAGTGCTAGTTCATTTTAAAAATGAGAGTATATCAGAGCTGGAACCTGTTTTGTAGCACATTTAGAGCTGCCCCCACATTTTACCGATTCAGAAACGGATACAGGCTTAGCGCCTTTACGAGACTTGAAGCAGCAGAGAGCTGGGTAGGGACCCAGACCCTCTGTCCTGAATGGCTGCTCTGTGCCATGAGTTCTTTATGAAGTGAGCTCATAATTGCTCTCTCTGGCCACCAAGGGCTGGAGGAAGTGGGCAACGTGAAGTGGCTTTCACTATTGAAGAATAAATATAAACGCTGTGTGTTGCTTCTCTCTTTTGTTGAAGGCGAATTGATCAACATTTATTCTTAACTTTCCTGTTTTACTGTGTTCTGTCTTTTCACTCACATTTTATAATTTAGATGAAGATTTTTTTTTCCCCACTAAAGTGTTGATAGGAGATAATGCCTTGTATTAGACCCTCCTTTTAAAAATAACTCGGCTACACTGTGAATGTTTTTTGTTTTGTTTTGTCTTTTTGAAGAAAGTTGGTTTCCTCTTGTGTGCATTTTGAAAAACAAACAATAAATAAATTAAACTAGGATTGAATATGTTTTTGGTCCCCAAAGATAAGAAATTGTTGTAACTGATAAGCAGTTTACTGCCGCTGATTTGTTCTTTCCATTACAGAAATGAGTGTAGTTGGGGCATCTTTTTTATTTAGAAATTCAAATGAAATAACTAGGAGGATATAATATCTCTTTCACTGACAATAAATCTACTTCATACTTAACCTTGTTCATTCCTTCTTATATAATTGATCCTGACACCTGAATCCGACAGTAGAATCTTTGTAAAAACATAAATACACGTTTTCTTGACTTGAAGATACTTACCTTTCATATAGTCCATGCTTTAGTATGTTCATGGATATTCCTAAACTGGCTTTTATTCTTCACCCAGTGGCAGAATTCTCACAGCCATCCTTGTCTCACTGTCCATCTTCTCCGGTAGTTCTTTTTCATAGCTGGCTGGCACTGTTGGGTTATAGGTTGTTTTGGGAACCTGACTGAGCATCAAGGGCTTAGGTCGAGGTCCTACTATGACTCCGTACTCAGCCAGTGGTGAGGGGACTGGGCAAGACAGAGTCGTTGCCCCTTACTCTACTCCAAGTACCTCAGCAAAAGGTTAAAGACTACGTGCAGCCCTCCCACCTGCCCTGGATCTGTGATGGGGGTGGCATTTGGGTGACACAGTGGGACTCTGAAAAGAGAACACCCTGTGTGGTCTTCGCTGAGCCTATAGACTTCTGGAAGCCTTACTATGGTATCTACCTCTCACCCTGGGCATAGGCTCCCCGGTTTCCTGGTTTAGAGGAAACTGTGACCTATATAACCCATCCTTAGTAACTTTTTTCCCCCCAGAAAAGCTCTTAAGAATGCAATCTCATAATGTAAGAGTCAGTTAAGTCCATTAGGGTGATTTTGGACAACAACAAGTCTGCCTGTCCTAAAGAAGAGGAAGATAGATTGAGAAGTTCTAAATAGATGAGAGAATTGACCTGAGGCGGGAGTGTCAGACTTGGAGAGTAGATGGGGACCAGGGCAGCTCCAAAGGGCCGAGAAGCAGGAAGCAGGACCATTGTCTTTACTTAGGCATCGCCACCTCACCACCTACACAGTACTTCCCCTGGGGCGAGACTGCACTTAAATGAATTCTGACCGCCTCCTGTCTGTTGCGTCGCTCCTGAGGCAGGAGCATTTAATTGGCAGAGTGTCTGTACACTGGCTGCCAGGGACAGGGCAAGGCTGTGCATCTGGCGATTCTCATATTCCATGGTGTAGGCTCCAGCAATGGGGGTTTACCCTGTGTAGGAACGGGGCTGGCCGTTGCCCCTTACATCCACTGTTTCACATGCAAATATTTGGTTTGCAAACACATGTGTAAAGACTAGATTATGCACAAAAGAATGGAATGACTGCAATCAACTCTTTGTCACGGGACCTCTCTCCTAGGTCGGTGACTTCATTGAGGAGTTGAGGTGCTGGTTGGGGAAGGAGCACCCCCAGTGAGTAAGTCACTGACTGACTACACAGATGCAGTCCATTCCCTCCACTATTACTGAGGGAGAGGTGTGTAAGGGTGGTTTCACCGCACACTTTTATCCACCCTCCTCACGCTGCTCTTTTGTACAATGTTAATTTCTCTAAGGAAAGAGGAGCAGAGAAAATCAGGGATGAAGAAAATGTACTTATGTCTACAATGAGCATTTCTACCTTGTGTTAGAATATAGAGAGAAAAAAGTCATCACCCACCTTCCTCCCCTGAAAAAAAGCCCTGAATCCTCAGAAGGCCAACAAATTATTATAATTAAATGTTTAATATATATATATATATATCTTAGAAAGCATTATTAGTATTCGAGTGATCAAAATTATGATATGATATGGATAGATTATTTTTAATGAGCTAATTAATTTTTAATGTATTAATGGCATCTTGGATAATTCGTGTGCAGAATACATTCATTCCTATTTTGTAGAATCTTAAAAGGATGATAAAGGGACAGGATGAGAATCAGAAGGTTCTTCGCTGCCCCTTGTGAAGGTGTCACTCTGTGTTTATTTAGACAATTCCTGTAAAAATTTTCTACAAGGTTTCTCTCTAGGTCTGTCATCGTCTGTGTATGGAGGGTTTTGGATTAGTTTATCTCTGTGGACTCTTTCTGCTCAAAAATTCTGTGACTCAGTCCATTATTACTTTGTTTTCATCCAACAGCCCACAGAACCCCCTGGGAACTCAGAGAGTGAAATCAGTCGGCTAGCCAATAAATATTTATTGAGTGCCTACTAAGTGTTTGGCTCTTTTTGGATCAGTAGGGAATATGATCTAGTTGGGAAGACAAGCTATGTACACAAAGAAGATAATAATTTACAGCAGTAAAAGGTAAGTGCCAAACGAGTGCTGCAGCCAGAGGCACAGCGACGCCGAGAACGCCAGGCTGGGCTGGTAGCTGAGGCTGGACGGAAGCACACGATCGAAAGGCACTTAACGGAATAGAGTTAGAGGGGCTTCGGGGGCTCCAGTGTAGAATGCCTTTATGGTCTGTCACCCTGTAATTTGTGGCACTGTTTAGTCGAAAGAAAAATGGATTTAGAATTTTCATTTTTAAAGTCTGTCTTCTAATTGTGGCTGCCCCACTTACTAACAGGATTGTTTGTGGCAAGTCTGAAACTGTTTACTCTTTCTGTAAGTGTATAGAAATGCTATATTCTTACAACCTATGTATTATTGGAAGGATTAGGTCAGTGTGTGTTAACGTGCCTGTGCTGTAGTTGGCACTCAGTAGATGTTCATTAAATCTGAAATTTTCTTTTGAGTGAAAATCAAAGAAATAATAGTTCTGTCATTAGATGTTTATAACTTAGGGTTGGACCGGATTGTTAGCAAGATCCTTTTCATCACTGAAGTGCCAAGTTTATGCATAGCCTTTCCTGTTGGGTATATAACTCTGTCACTTACAAGCTTTGTAACCTTTCCATGCCTCAAGGTTCTCATCTGTAAAATAGGGGTGATGTCAATTCCCACCTCACCTGACCAGTACATGGTTTAATAAATGTAAAGCATTTAGAACAGTGCTCAAAAAATGTTCATCTTCCTTCACTTCTCCCCAATCAGTTTTCTTCTAACCCTAATTCTCTCCTCCCCCTCCTTCTTTCTCTCGCTCTGCACCACCACCACCTCCATCTCCCCCTTTTCTGCTCCTTCTCCTCCATCATCGTCGTTTCATATATGATAATGTTGTCTCCACAATGGAAAATTCCTAACAAGGTTTCTGTGATTGTGGTGGATTTGAGAACGAGGATGACTTGCAAGACCTCTGCTTTAAGAGAATTACACTGGGGTTGGTCAGCACTGCAGGAAAACCAGGTGAGGGAGGCTGCAGGAAGGAGTCCAGGTGAGAGGTAGTGGGAGCCACAAGTGGGGTAGAGAGAAAAGACTAGAATAGGAAGCATTCAGGGGAGAAACACTGGAGATTTGAGTGCAAAGTTCCGACAACTAATTTGATATGGGAATGAGAGCGTCATCAGGCCTGGGTGGCCGGCAGTGTGATGGTCCTAACGAGACGTTAGGAGAATGAGCTGATTTGGTAGGCTGCAGAAAAGCTTATTCTAGGGAAGGGAGTTTTATTTTTGAAACGCTGAGTTTTACATGATGATGAATCATACAAATGCACATGTCCTGCAGATAGTTGGAGCTGTAACTGCGTGGTGTATTTAGCAATGAGTGGACCAGTTTGGCTGGATTGAAAGTGCGTATTTGTTAGACACTTTCCTTCAAGCTGGATCCAGTACTTATTGATTATTTTCATTGTTTTTGAAGGATCCGTTTGTCTTCTTCTGGGAAAGAAGTTGTTTGTCTAATAGAGGGAGTGTCATTTTGAATACATACCCCACCCCCGTTCTGTCCAGTTGTATAAGGGAGAATCAGATAAGTCTGTGCAGCTTGTCTATGAAACAGACATTTTTTTCCTTCACTGTTTTTCTTCTGTCTTACATTGAGGATTAGAGATTGGGGAAAATATTAGATATTTGAAGGTGGCATTGTTTTGTTGCATTTAATATGCCCCTTATATGTTTTGTTGCATTAACTTACATTTAATGTGCCCCTTATACATATAGCCAAGGTTCATCATTGTCCTAACTCCCTCCGATATTTTGCTGACTTGGAAGTGCCCTGTACTCAGAGAGGAGCTGGCATAACGGAGTACAATACCCCAGTTTTCTTTGTATAAAGCCATAACCATGATATTGCTGAATAAATGGAAGTATCATATAAGAGGTGGCAATAAGGTTACAGTACTGAACATATCCTGGGGGCAGAATAAAATTGTCTATTTAGTAAGCATAACTATTTGATAGAGCTATTTGGTGTTAAGCCTCTTTCCCTCCTTTTCTAAATCACTTTGACCTATATTTTCAACACTGTTCTCTCCATTAGCCAGAGTTATGAAATGAGTTAGGTGTTTAATTCTGTTGCTTCCAAGTATAGTAGCTTTCTCTTATTTGCAGTTTCACTTGCCGCAGTTTCAGTTACGCACAGTCAACCATGGTCCGAAATATTACATGGAAAATTCCAGAAATAAACAATTCTTGTGTTAAATTGGGCGCTGTTCTGAGATGCGTGATGAAATCTCACGCTGTGCCGCTCCCTCATGCCTGGGATGTGAACCATCCCTTTGTCCAGCGTCTCCACGCAGTACATGCTCCCTGCCTGCTGGTTAGTCACTCAGTAGCCACCGCGGTTATCAGGTCCACTGTTGCGGTATCACAGGGCATGTGTTCAAGTAACCGTTATTTTACTGAATGGCCCCAAAGTGCAAGAGAGTAGTGATGCTGGAAATTCCGATAGGCCAAACAGAAGCTGTAAAGTGCTTCCTATAAATGAAAAGGTGAAAGTACTCCAGTTAATAAAGAAAGGCAAACAAATTATATGGTGAGGTTGCCAACTAAGAACAACCGTAAGAACGAATCTTCTAACCCTAAAAGTGTGAAGAAGGAAAAAGAAACTCATGTTAGTTTTGCCATTACAATGACCACTGCAAAAATTAATGGCCATGGTGCATAAGTTCTCAGTTTAGACGGAAGAGGCATTACATTTGCAGGTGGAAGACATGAACAGCAAACACGTGCTCATTGATGCACCAGAAAGCAGTGCAACTAGAACAAGATTTCAGCACGGGCCCCCTGAGATGAGTGACCACATTCACGTAACTTCTATTATAGTATGTTGTCATAATCGTGCTCTTATTAGTTATTGTTGCTAACCACTTACTGTGCCTCATTTATAGATTAAATATTATCATAGGTACGCATGTATGGGAAGAAAATAGTACCTATAGGGTTTGGGACTCTCTGTGGTTTCAGGTATCCACGGGGGTGGGGGGGTGGGGGCGTGGGAGGGTGTCTTGGAACCTATGTCCTGCAGTTAAAGGTGGGGGCTACTCTATCTTTCTATCTTATATTCCTGTCTGTTAGTTTTTCTTTCAGAAGATCAAGGGTGGTAGGTATGCCCTCACGTAGGCACGAGTGGAAATAAGGTCGTAGGTATGATATGGCCCAGAGCTACCTGGGAGTAGAGAATTGGCCGGTTGAGTATGAAGTGACATCTTTTCAAACCCTGGTCCCTAGATATCTTTGGTTTTATTTCTTTTCTTCCCAAACTGAAGAGTGCTGTTGGTGCTCGGTGGGACATGGGCTCTGAAGCTAGAGAGGCTTTTGTCGCTGCTCAGAAGTAAGCCTGTTATTTATAATGAACTTTGGATGGACATATGCTGTGGGGTTCAAGGATTTATCTTTCGACAAAGCAGTAATTTTTTCATAGAATGACTTTTTCTGTCGTTTCCTCTCCTTTTTCCCCTCTCTTCCCTTTCATTCCTTCCTCCCTCCTGTCTTCCTTTCTTCATTTCTACCAGTCGTATTTGCAGGTCTCCTTTGGTTACTACCCGTGAATCCTTTTCGGTTCTTAAGATTGGAGTAAGTCCATATCAGTCTTTATTGTTTTCTTTTCACATTCCCCTCCCCCATGAGGAAGAATGATTAGGATTCACTAATATTCAAAAAGAAGACAGTCTGTTGTTCCCAAGAGTTGATTTTCATATTTCAACTACAGTCCGTAGAAAATGCTCTCATCAGCAGAACAGTTGTGTTTAGAACCTGTACATATATTGAATGCTCATTAAATACGAAGGGAAACTTATTGGAAAGTTTTGTTCAGAAGAGTGCCTTTTTTGCTTGGTTTGCTTCTAAGGCTATTCAGGTCAGTTCCATTCCACACTTGCCCGTTAGAGTCTGGCTTTCTGAGATCATGCTAGGTCTTCCATTCAGTATAACTACAGCTGGGCTGGTGGGTTGTCAAAACCAGTTCCCTTTGGCTCCCAGAGCCTGGAGCAGGGATTTTCTGCCCTAAGACTCTATGTGTCCTAGCTAATCATTGATTTTCCCCCTAATTTCATCCTAGTTTATAAAGGCTAACTAGGCACATCAAGGCATTTGAATTTCCTCTGTTTTCAATCTGCCATGCATTCTGGGAAAATCTCTTGCCACTGTTCAGATCCGCTGGTGACTATCCTGGCAACAAGACTTGTTAAAGAGATAAAGGACAAGATAAGAGTAAATAGATCCAAATAATTGATTTTAAGTTATTCTTAGAATTTTACATGATTTCAAAGGAGAAGTGAGAAAATAGGGAAGACAGTAGGAGAGAGATTAGTAAATCTATCCAGGACGTTACGCCACCTCTGATGTTTCTAATTACTGGTGCTTCTAAAACAAAATCTCCAGTCTACATGTGCTGCTTGCTTATGTGGGAAGCACCTCCTGGATGCATTTTAAGAAAAAAAAAAGGGAAAATCATTGCTTCAGATTCATGAGAATTCAGTCACCGGAGATGAGAGCATGAACGCCCCTGGGTAGGAAAGGTCCCGTGCGACCCCTTGGACACATTAGCGTACGAGCATTTGAAAGCAGCTACCTGTTGCTCTGTAGGCTTTTCCCCAGTTTGAGGCCCGGTTGAAAAACAGTAACTTAATAAAAGGTATTTGTTTATTGCCCATTGTCTATAGCTCCATCTCACCTAGAATTTCACTCTTTTCCTTTACAAGCTTATTTTGTCAGCCTGAAAAAGCCAAGTCTGTCTCAAGCCTGAATTGTCAGGTTCCCGCCTCAAAGAGCGTGGATATTAGAGATCTTCATGTGAACTCGTAGAGAAGAAAGGCTTTGGGGGCCGTTAGCTATTAACCATTTTCCCCACTTTTTTAGTATCTTTTAGGGTGGAAAGCCCAAATTTTTCATATGTACCATATTTCCCAGAAAATAAGACCTAGCCAATCTGCTCTAATGCATCTTTTGGAGCAAAAATTAATATAAGACCTGATGTTATGTTATGTTAATTACATTATATGAGACCCGGTCCTATATTTATATTAAAGTAAGACGGGGTCTTATATTAATTTTTGTTCCAAAAGATGCATTAGAGCTGATTGTCAGGCTAGGCCTTATTTTCAGGGAAACACGGTATGAGTAAAAGTGGACCTACTATCCTGAAGAAAACAGTTTTCCGATCTTGCTTTCTACCTCCTTATTGAATCCCGTGGTGACCTCTCCTTCCTTGCTTGTCTCTAACCCAGTTGCAAAGAAAGTTGTTGCATCCTGAAGCTTCCCTGTGGTCCAGCGCCACAGCAGGGCATCTCTGTATAGCTAAGGAGAAGTGAGAGGAGCCATCTGGTATGTTAGAAATCTATATTGGATCCTGGTAGCTGGGGCTCTCCATCCCAGTACTTGTGAGAAAGCCTGTCCTTGTGGAGAAGGGACAGCCAGTGTGGAAGGGAAGTGGAAGCAGTTTTCCAGCAAAAGACATTGGAGGGGCATGGGTGACAGAGGCCCAGGCTGCATGCTCGGTGTCTTGTTGGATCTGTGGTCTCTCATAGTGAATGGCCATGGGGTGCATTTTGTGCCTAGTTTATGAAATTCGACCACAGGGCCTTGAAATCGGTGTAAAGAAATTGTGTGGGGAGTGTGTATGTGCACACACGTGTGTGTGCGTGCGTGTGCATGCACATGTGTGAGATACAGACCACTGCTGTAGATACTGACTGTTAGAAACGAATTAAGCAATTAATTATCTTTCAACCCTTTCCTTTAGCCTTGAGTTAAATATATCGTAGAGGTATTTCTTTGTGGGCTTGCTTTATTCTGAATACGTACCCATGTGTTGTTTGCCTTAAGGAAAATATTCTGCTTTTATACTCTCCATGGGCACCTCAGTGACTGATAAAATGTAGATGGTTTTTAAGTAGAAAATGTTAAGCTCAAATAGCTAGATAGAGATCTATAAGCCAGAGCCATTGGGAGTTATCTGTTGTTCTCTTTTTGATGGAGAATGAAAGGGAGGTGTGTGAGTGTCTGTGTGTATGTGTGTGTGTGTGTGTGTGTGTTTGTGAGAGAGAGAGAGAGAGAGAGAATTATGCCCTATGACCACCTTTTTGAAATACTTATCCATTTAACCCAGGTTCTATTTTATTAAGTAGTATATTCCCTTTAAATTAGCTCTATTGTTAGGCACCAAATCATGGAAGTCACAGAATGTATGCATGAGTGAATGTATGTGTATGTAGGGAAGGTTTTTCTTATAAGTAAAAATATTACGAATAATGGAATCTAGGTTTCTCACAATCAGAGGAGGGAGGGATGAATATGGAAAGGAAGAAAACTAAAATGAACCATTGTAGTGTTGGATCGAGATTGTAGATATCTGTGTGAACTCATGGTAAGTTGGTTCAGGTTTTCTAAGAAGCTGATGCCAAGATGGGACTAAACGTGCAAGAGATTAATTGGGGAAAACTCTTCTTGACGGCTCTGGAGGGGGCTGGGAGAACCATTGGACTGCACTGCAGGCATTAGCCCTGTGGACTAGGGAGGGAGGGAAAAAAGGAAGATCGAACTGGACAAGTCTAAGCTATGGGGCAGTTCTCAGAGTTGCCGCAAAGCTGACAAGGAGTCCTTGAGCCAAAGTTGCCCATCAGAGGAGACCCAAGTCTCAGCAATAGGCCTGCCTTAGTACTTCTGCTGTGCTCAGTCACCGGCTAGGAGCAGCTGGTGGGAAGCATATCCTTGGCTGAAACAGTGATGGATTTCCGAGCACAGCAGCTCGGACTGTCACTCAATTATGCTTCCTGCAGTCAAAGATCCAAGAGGCACATTTTTATGACTGCCACACATGGTTTTCAATAGTTACAGACATAGAAATAAATGTATAGAAATTATGATGTAAATGTGGGCTACTTAGATAAATGGCTGGTTTCAGAGCTGCAAAAAACAGCACAAGATACGCCGGGAACGTGTCGTATCAGAAAGCAGGAAGTGCTCAAAAAAACGGTGGGGGACCTGTCCATAGAACACAGAAGCCAGCTTGACCAGGCTCCCACTGGTCAAAGTGGGAGCAATTTCAGCATCAAAATAAATAATGATAGTAGTGGGTCGTAAGCCTTTGAATAAAATGAGATTCCAGGAGTTTATACCAATCCAAATAAATAGACGAATAACTTGAGAGTTTGAGGGCTGAAAATTATGTAGTTCAAAGTGTCTCCTCACAAAATACCCATTGATTATAAAGAGGAAAAGAGGAAGTTTACAATGGAGAAGCCTAGTAGACATACCCTGCTCACGTGATCAGAGTGAACTTCGTTAGTCCATTTACGTCGCTTCATAAGAGGCGAGGGGAACAGTACAGCATCTCTTCTGTGGTGCTCCTGCCAGAGATGCATAGCTCGTATCTGGTCACAGTGGAACATCAGACACACCAAAATAACCGGCCTGGACTCTTCCAAAGTGTCATGGCCATGGTATTCTAAGAAAGACTAAGGAAGTGTTCCAGACTAAGGAGACGTGACAATTAAATGCAACATCCGGCTATGAACTAGATCCTTTTGTTCCTACGTATGGTATTACAACAACTGACAAGATTTGAGTAGGGTTTGTGGATGCTACCGTGTTTCCCCGAAAATAAGACCTAGCCGGACCATCACCTCTAACTCATCTTTTGGAGCAAAAATTAATACAAGACCCAGTATTATATTATATTATATTATATTATATTATATTATATTATATTATATTATATTACATTACATTACATTATATTAAAGAGTAGGTCTTACATTATATTATATTATACTATAGTATAGTATAGTATATAAGACTGGGTCTTATATTATAGTAAAATAAGACCAGGTCTCATATTAATTTTTGCTCCAAAAGACCCATGAGAGCTGCTTGTCCCGCTGGGTCTTATTTTTGGGAAAACAGAGTAGGAATGTGTCCATGTCGATATCCTGGTTCTAGTCATTGTTTTTTGATCGTCTAGGAAACTGTCGCGGTTCGTGGGAAAGGCACACTAAAGTATCTGGGGGTGATGGTTCAGCAGGTCGGTTACTTACTCTCAAACGGTTCCAAGATGGAGGGCCTGTTCTTCGGGCAGTACATGCAACTTTTCTGTAAGTTTAGATTGTTCCAAAATTACATACACACACTGTTAAGTAATCTAGGTAATTTTAGACAATTATCTGACCTATCATTATATTGTTTGTTACTTCCAATCTTGGGGTAGAGAGATTAAGGATGGGGAAGCCTGACAAAAATGTGGTCAATTATCTACTGTAAGTGAAATCTAGTTAAAGAATCGTTTCCTCATGTATGGGCACAGAACACCTTTTTTCCATGTTGGCAGAATATTAGGACCCCATGGTGTCAAAGGTACCTTATAATTGGAAAGTATGAGCTTATGAAACAACCTGCTTGCTGTGGAATCGAGTGGGAGGGAAGACTTCAGCTACCAGAGATCTTTTCAGAAGGCCTGTGTGTGAGATGTGTTGGTTGTGCTTATATCAGGACCAGCTGATCACGTCTAATGGAAACTGTTCACTTTTAATAGAACTTAAATTTATCTTTTTACTTCAGAGAAGCAGTTCAACCCCAGCACTAATTCCCTTTGTGTTTCCAGCTGATACAGAGAGAGATGACTTCCTATTAGACTTCCAAGGCTGTTAGTTCCCTCTTTGTATGCTTATTGTGAATTATCCATTCAAGCCAGACACGTGTAATTGGAATAGAATTACTGATACTCTCAAGAAGGCAGAACTTATAAATTTGTCTAAAGCAGCATAATGTCATGGCACATAATTCAATGTCCTCTTTTCTTGCTGAGCAACTGATCAACACACCAGTGTTGGTGTCTGAGCCATCTTTGGCCAGGGGACCCTCTTCTGACCTTCATGAGCAGCCAAAGGAAATGAATGAGAGTCGAGTACATGGATCTAGGCTAATTCCATTTTCCCCTCTCTCCCTTTCATTCTCTTTAAATTCAAATCTTAGACAATGGGGAGGAGAAAGACAAAAGCATACGTAGAAAGCTTTTGTCCTTCATTCTATTCCTGTCAAGCTTGGCTAATATATGCTTAGGATAATAAATAATGTTCCAATGCTGTATCTCCAAAATGATTAGGTGTTTTTATGATAGTTCAGAGAGTATCTCAAAATTTTCAGGCTGTATTAAAGCAAAATTATAAGAACGTGCTATGATTTTTACCGCATTGGAAAAGTTATGTATCCTAAATAAGCTAAATGGTTTCATCCAGAAAGTGTTTGCTGTTTACTTTATGCCAAGTGTGGTGCTAGGCACTGGGGTACAGGACATGACAGGTGGCCTTTGCCCTCTCAGACCTCATAATTTCCAACAGAAGATAGACAGTGAGTAAGTTATCTCAGGAGAACACACACCAAGAAGAAAATCCCTGTGATGTGATTCATATGCCTGGTTCAACGTAAATGCCCAGTATGACTGTTGTTATTATTTTACGTGTTTTTAGTCTCCTCACTGCTAAACACCAGCGCAACTGTTCCTCCAGAGGAGGTCTGTAGTTAGTAGTTAGGGATAGGAAGCGAAGAGATGTATGACCTACACTCTAAAGCTTTCGAGAGAAAGGAGAGGAATGTAGTGAGCAGGATGTGGAGTTGGGAGCTCAAGGCCTTACCTGGTTCCTGGACATTTGCTGACAGCAAGCAGAGGGCAGCCACTGGAAGGGATAGGGAAGGACTGAGCCCGTGGGTCTCTGCCGGCCACACAGGTGTGCACTACCTCTGTGACTTGATTTGAGCGGCATTAATGGGAATGGATCATGAAACATTTGTGCTGTTTTGCCTGGGACTGTCTAGCATTTCGTATAAAAGCTTGTTTGTGTGAATTTTTCCTTGCCTGCTTTGTCATTCCAGCTTTCTCCTCCAGACCCCATGTATCGACTATAAAATGTCAATGCGCAGTAATTCAAAATGCAATAACAAATACGTCTTTGTTCTCTGGCATTTCAAATCGCTAAGGCATTTTAGCTTGTCACAGTGCAGTTGTCCCCCCGTCCTCTCTCTGGCTCCTTGGTGGGTAGAGGCTCTCTCCTGCCCTATTGGGGGTTCATGGTGGCACCCTCCGTTAAATTCTCACCATACAGCACTATGTACAGCTGCCGACTTGGAGCTGTTGGCATCTACCACGCTGCCAAACCCAACTCAGTGATAATGACAGCGTTTGCCAGCACGCGTGTGCGGTGACTCAGGAGACAGGGTGGCCAGCAAAGCAGCCTCTTTGTGGGAGGTGGATTTTGAGAAGTGCTAATTCTGAGGCAGTTTGGAGATATTAATATCGTGCTGGCAGTAGATAAACAGGCAGCGGAGGGGCACATAATGAGAGGGGGATCAGCCACACACGCCATCCTTTCCTCCTTTCCCTACCGCACGTATTACCCTTTTTCTTCTCCTTTTAAAAAAGTAAGTCCCTGGGTTTTGACAAAGAGAACTCTTAAGTAGCTTAACTCTTTCACTGTGTTAATTGATTTCAAGTTTTTTTGGGATTTTTCCCCCCAAAAGTGTCAGAAATCCACAAAAAAACCCAAAAATATTTTTGGGTATTTGATATTTTATGCATTTAATAACAATTTGACCTGCTTTGTATATAAATGACATTATTTTATGTATAAAAATTTATGGAAATATTCACTTGGACATATCCAACCGTCACAGCAAAAGGGTTAAGCGCGCACGTGGACTAGTTAGTTTAGCTCCCAGTATCTCCAAAGTCTGAGTTTCTAAGAACACCAGTGTGTTAAGAGTTAACTACATTTCCAAATAACACTAATCATAACATACGGTACAGTAGCCTATTGCTTAGAATAGCCCCTCCCAAAAGGGTAGCTAACCAGATGGTTTGAGGGGGGCCTTTGGTGTAATTATGACAGACACAAAGGAAGACATAAGCACCACTCTTCCCCAGGAATATCATGCCTCTTGCCTTCCAGTACTTGCTACAGGTAATTTTTGAAAATTTGTTTTTGCAGTTTGATTGTTTCACCCCCAGTTCCCTTTCCGGGATGGGTAGGAACCACGCGAATGTGCTGCCTCTGTCATCCGAGAGAGATTCCCATGTGCTCGTCTCCAGTTAGTAAATATAGGTCACTGATAATATAGGCACCCTCTTTCTTATTCTGGTGAAGAGAAGATTCAACACATTTGAGAATTGACTTCAGCAGGATTCTAAGCCGAATAGTCTGTGGTCCTAAAAGCACTGTGCTCCAAAGCTGGTCATTTCAGATGTGATGGTCTTGGTGCCTCCATCTTGTGCCATTTTTCATGAAGAACTTTGAGTCCACCACAACACCCCGTCTTCCCCTCCACCCCCCTTCATTCAGTGCCTTACTCCTCCCCGACCTATTGGGTGGGAGAGCCACGGTCAGGACTTCTGATGAGGAGAGAAACACGCCAAGTGTGACGTTAAACCCCTGTTTCTAACATTGCCAAACTGGAACGAGACGTTTTCTAGTGATAATATAGGCTAGAAAGAAGATTTGGAGAAATTCAGGTCATGCTTTTATGTGTTTTTTTTTATTTTTTTGTTATCTGTGTGCCTGATGTTTTAGGGCAGACTTTCCTTGAGGGTAGGGCTTGTTGATGACCCTCCGTAAATAGCCTGGCTGAATGGGGCTTCTTACAGATGTTTTCTGCTAGTTTTTACATGTGGTTTGATATAGCATCTGGCGGTACTAACCAGAAAAATGCTGAGCTGGGGAACTTGTGTTATTCCACGTTTTCTTTCGATTTTTTAGCTTCGCCTCTCATTGGTCTTGACATCCCCGGCTGCTCCCTCCCTCTGCCAGGACACGTGAAGACCTCCCGGTGCTAACTGTTATTATACTGTTGACTGAGCCCCGTGTGCACCTCCAGTGCTCACTGACCTGTCTTCTCTGTTGCAGAAACATTGCTGAGGCCCTTGTCAGCAAGGGCCTAGCCACGGTGATCAGGTACCGGCAGGACGACGACCAGAGATCCTCTCATTACGACGAGCTGCTTGCCGCAGAGGCCAGGTGAGCTGAAGGATACAGCGGACACGTGGGGACCCACGGCCCCATTTTGTTCTGGCTCACTGTCCTGCATAGCCCTGAGCAGAACGTGATGGGAACTAGTACGCTGAGGAAACCTGTGTCCTTTCATCCCAGTGTTTCTTCCATAAAAAGAAAAGCAACACGCTCCGAACTTGCTGTCTAACCTTGATTAAGTGCACGTGGCCTCTGCTTTTTAAATCTGCGTAATCGGTGTATGTTAGATGGGATCTCCCTGCGTGGACCTTATAAACTGAATCATAGATGAGGAAGTTCTCCATTAGACACTCTTACACTCCGTGCTGTCAGCGTCATTCCTGGGACGCACCGTGAAGCGCCTGTATATGCAGGATGTTCGCCTCTGGTTCCTGCCTCCTGATGCCTCTGCTCCCCAACCCCTCCCATTTATCACCTCTGGACCTTTTGTCATGTACTAAGGAAATGAAAACATTTATTAGGGAATGAGTTTTGCTTTCACACTTCTGACAGCTGGCAGGAGAGCATTTGAGAAGCCCTGTGACATTTTCCTTTTGTCCTTCATCCCTGTGGCTGGTTGCCCCAAGGACATGCGCACGGCTCGGCAATATTTCTTACCGGTGACATTCCTCAGGCTCTTACTCACAGAGACGGCTGTCACTGGGTGGTGCTGGTAGCTGAGTGATTCCTAGATTTCCCAGAAAACAGCAAGAACTGAGCTACTATTGCTGAACTGACTTGGATAGCTCAGCAGCCCGCTTGGTCCCAACTGAGATATGGCCATTGTTTTAAAGTGGTTGCAGGCGCTTGCCTCACTCAGCCATTTTTCTGCGACCGAGGACTTGTTCAGTGTTAGACGTTTGCTGATTGCCAGGTTCTGCCCTATAATTAGGGGAGGAATGGGTCTGGGCACATGGTTATCTGTATTTCAGACTTTGTCATCGAGATCACTTCTCTTGCTCTTTGGCCCAGAACGTTGCCCTGATATGTGACATTTACCTCTCACACCATGTCACGTCCTGATGGATAGCACATGTGTAGACTGTCACACAGAATGGCAGCAGAGAAATCAGTCTGTCAGGTTGCTAGAGCTTTGGGATTCTTTCCTGTGGGCTTTCCTAATAGGCCCTGCTGTCTAGGACCTAATTCTTGGACACAAAGAGTTTAAGGCACGTTAATGGCCAGTATAAAATAATATGGGAGAGAATCCCTAATTGGTGTTTCACTTAATCCTTATTTCCTCATTTTTCTCTCCATGCCTATGCTATCACCAAGCCAACTGGGCCGAGAGAACCCACGGTGGGAAATGTGGCCACCCATCTCTTAAATACTATTTGATAACCTAGCTCCTCTAGGAAATGGACAGCGATTAGATTGCACTTAAGATGGGAAGCGGGAGGGGTCAGTGCTGAGCGTGGGGGTCACTTGAAAAATAGGTTAGACTTTCCTAGAGTAGCAGGAGCACTTAGCAATGCAAAGGAACCTAGAGTCCTATTTTCCTCCCTGTGTTCACTCTGCTACTAGTGAATATTTAATTCTGACTGGCAGGTAAGCATGAAAACCATTTGCATAGCTGCTGTGGAAAGTGAGACCGCAACAAGCTCTTATTAGGCTGTTGGAAGTAGCTGCTATGCTGTGCTCTAATGTTTAATGAGTATGCACAGAGTGAAAGTTTTTAAGTTTTAGGGTTTAAGAAGAAAACAGCCTCTGTAGTCTAGTACTCGTTTTGAGCTGAAGGAATGGAACAAGATGCTCGCCTGCTAAAGCAGTGAACTGCCTGCAGATAACTGTGTTGAGCCATGGTTTTCAGACTGGTGGTGGGAAAACTGGTTTGGGGATCATTGCACTGTTGCAGGTTGAGTAAAAAGAGAGAAATTGACTGCTTACTTCCCCAGGCCTGGGAGACATGCCCATAAGGCATACAGACTTCATAAAGATTTAGGAGAGATGGCCAGCAGGCAGTGTGAGTGCGTTTTCCTTCAACGGGCCCCAGGACAGTGGCCCAGTGCCATCTTCTAGAAGCTGCGAAAGGAATTAAGCTCTGAGAAAGCCCGGAACACCTGCCAGATAAGGAATGGTGGTTTTGTAGTCATGAAAAAATATTTCTAGTGCTAAATGTAACCCCCCGTTTTGTACCCCGACCTCCCCTGGAGACCACCTGTGTTCTGACACTGCTTTATTTTGGTTTGCCTTCAGCTCGGAGCGCTCCTCGAGTTACTTAGCATTCTTCCCCACTGCGGTCACGGTACAGCATGTCAAGGCTCCTTTCACAGGCTTCTGCTGCCCCGTGTCTTGCTGGCCTATGGACTATTACCGGAGTTTAGCGTTGATTTTCCCTAGATAGATGAGCGATGTTTTTTCCAGTTGAACTCGGCCTTGTAATTCTCTGCCCCCGCCGATGGGCCTCCTCTACCTCCCAGCGTAGTGTCCTCTGCTGATCTCATTAGAAGTTGTTTACTCTTCCTGGGCCCTGAACAGAGCCCCTGGACAAGATGGCTTTGGTGTTGACCCCAAGTCTCTCACTGCATGGACTATCACTTGCTGTCTTTTGTTTATCATCCTTCAGCCAATTTTTAATCTTCAGTGATTGCATACTGAACCGAGCCAATTTGAATTAATTTCCCAAGTAAAATTTCTTGAGTTACTGTGTCTAATGCTTTAGCAAAGGCCAAATTAACAACATCTGCTGTGTTCATCTTAGTCATTCATCCTGGAGCTCGTTCGGTATAAATAATAGCAGTTGAAGATAACATTGCAAGGCCAGCGGTCTCTTTAATCCCTACCCCCACCCCCCACCCCCACCCCAGGGTGTTGATTCCAACAGATTTCTTGGTTCCTGACCCCTGGATACCTGTTTTCCTCTCTGGTTGTCACTCGTGATATGGGCAGTGGTGCACGTGTTCCCCCATTGACTTCGCTTTCCAGAGCACTGCTTGGCCATTAATCCTTTTAGGGCAACGGTGCAAGCTTTGGGGAAAGGGCATCCTGTTAACTCGTCTGACATCTCGGGTTAGAGGAGCTGCCTGCCCTCTGATGAGCTTTCTAAGGGCTCTGCAGCTGCTGCTTCCTCTGCAAGGGGGGTATGATCTGCCAGCCTCTCTCTGATCATCTGATGGGAGCTCAGGGAGTGGTACGTTCTGCGCCCATCGGGAGACCAGGTGAGACCGAAGAGGAAGAAGCACACCAGTGTGCAGCTCGTTACTGCTTTCAGGCACATCCACCTGCCTGCCAGGAACAAGCGCGAACCACCTCAGTGGTCTCTTCAGCTTGCTGACCCTTCCAGGCTCCTTCGTGGAGATGCCTGTCAGAGTTTGGGACGCCCCCATTGTGCCGCAGGTACATGGCACAGCCAGAGGAAGCCACATCGCTTTTGTTTAAAGCAGAAATAAACCCCCGGTTCCCAACACACAGACTTTCCTTTCTAGTTCAGTCGTCTATCATCAGCTGCCTGCTCCCTTATTACCTTGTGTCCTGGCAAGATAAAGTTGGCGTTTCTGTGTGGACACTCAGGCCTTGTTTCTCTCCTGGGCTCCACTGCGCAGCCCTTGATTTCTGTCCAGGGTTCTGAAAGCTCCAGCGTGCGTCCTTCGTATTTTTAGTAAAAAGAACTTAGGAGCAGCTGGTCCACACTTCTTGGTGACACTCCTGAACTTGGTTCTCTTTTTTAGAGACATCATATGGGCTCTTTTGGGAGTGTGACACATCATTTCTGCACCATCCTCGTTTTTCTTTCTCCATATTGACTTTCCAACATTTCCAGTTCTTGTTTAACTGCAGTATTTCTCAGTCAGCTGGCCTGCTGCCTTCCTTGTCTTGACAAGTGGTCTAAACTTAAGGTGAGATTTTTAACTCCTTCAGAGAATCTCTCTTTCCTTCTGGGGGATTTCCAAGATACCGATTCATTATTGGAAGTCTTCTTATTTTCTAAGGTGTTACCAAGTCTCTCATAGGAGGTCTGACAATTACGTTCACAAACTTCCCACTGTGCGCTTCCATGGGCAGCACTGTACAAACCGCTTGGTAAGGTTTCATAACCTTGGTATATCAGTGTCTCACAGCTTTGTTCGTGTCGACGTGTGGCGCTGTCTCCTGAGTGGTGTTCATTATTGTTGAGTGTTTTTGTGTGCCATCGTGAGAATGTTTGAGCTTGAATTAAAGCAACAAACAAACATTAAATTTCTTATTAAACTTGGCATGACTGGAAGTGAAATCAGGGACATGTTAGTCCAAGTTTATGGTAATAATGCCATGAAGAAAACGGCAGTGTACAAGTGCATTAAATGTCTTTCTGAGGGGAGAGAACATGTCACTGATGAAGAGAGCTCAGGGCGGCCAGCAACAAGCAGAACTGACGAAAACATTGCAAACATTCCTCAAATTGTGCATCAAAATCGTCAGCTATGAGAAGCATAGCAGACCAAGTATACATTGATAGAGAAATAGTTAGGAAAATCTTAACTTAAAATCTTGGCATGAGAAAGGTTCTGTGCAAAAATGGTCCCGAAGGAGGTCACTGATGAACAAAAGCAAAGGGAGTTTGTAGCCAGTAAACAAATAACTGTATTGGAACACCCTCCCTACTCACCTGACCTGGACCCCAGTGACTTCTTTCTTTACCCAAAGATAAAGGAAATATTGAAAGGAAGGCATTTTGATGACATTCGGGACATCAAGGGTAATACAAGGACAGCTCTGATGGCCATTCCAGAAAAAGAGTTCCGAAATTGCCTTGAAGGGTGGATTAGGCGCTGTCATCGGTGCACAGCTTCCCAAGGGGAGTACTTCAAAGGTGACCATAGTGATATTTAGCAATGAGGTCTGGAGCACTTGCTCTTGGATGAGTTTGCGAACTTAATTGTCAGACCTCGTCTGCTATGTCCTGTATGTTTGGTGTAACACATCCCGTTTGATTCTAAACAGGCTAGCATGTGAATTTCCTTAGCATTGCAGAGGTCTTTCAAGTGGGCTTTTGTTGAGCTTCTTATGGACATTGAAGACGAGCTGGCGATGCCGGGATTCAGATCAAAGCCTGGCTGTGCGCCTTGTGTTCCTTGGCCACCCGTATCCGAAGGACGTTATCTGTGTGCATTTTTCTAAAGCCACCAATAACTTTCTTTTAAAATACAATATTTTAAGGTTTCCTAGAAACAGTCAGACTCTGTGGCCCGTGGCCGGAAAACACAGAAGTTACGTTACTTCAGAAGTTGGGGCCTTATTCCTTTAAGACACCTCTTAATTTTAAAATTTTGTGACATGAAGATAGGATATTTCCAGTCAGAAAAGAAAGTGATGCTCCAGACTGACTGGGAAAGCAAAGGTATTGAACAGTCTAGTGTCTGAGCAGATTTAAATGAATTTAGATTCATTCTGGACATACATAATGAGGTTAGGGTTATCTTGGGAGAAGAGAAAAGGACAGGCTCGCTCCCATCTTTTCATGTGTATTCTATTTCTTGCCCAGCCCACTGCAGATTACGAAAACTGGTGTTGTCCCCCGTCTTTGAGAACCAAGCATGAGCCTGCCCCTGTCCCAGCTCTGCCTCGCCTCCTTCTCTCCCCAGCCCCAGTGGGGAGTCAGTTTTCTGATTGAGCAAAGCTTGCAATATCCCCTTTCTTTAAAAACAAAGCACCAACTAGGGCTCCTGCCTCGCTGCCTTTTTCATGTCCAATCTCCAGACCCCGTCCGTCCACACCAGTCCTTGATTAAAACCCTACCAAAGGCGGCTTGCTTTCCACTCCATGTGTCTGATGGTGCCCTCCCTGTTGTAGACGGCTCTCTGCCTGAACGTCTAGGAAATCTGGCATTTCCATCACAGACTTTGAGCAAAAGACTATAAACCTGTTGGTAACTCTTTCCTGGCCAACATCAATATCATTAAGAGGGAAATTGTTTTAAGTCAGAATCTCTCTTGGTGATGCAATTTCCGGGGCTGTGGTCGGCTCACCAGTTTCCATGCATTTGTGGCAGTGACTTGTAAATACATGTTGCCTTTGCACTGAGATGCTCTCAGTCTTACTGGAAAAGGGCTGACCTTGGCCTCCCATTCTTCAGCCACAGCCCCTCTACTTTTTTTCTGATTTATAGGCATTCGTCCCACAAAATTCCAATAAATGATAAAATATAAGTTGTGCTTTAAAAAGCACAAAACCTTTTTTATAGTGTCCTCCCGCACTGTATTTTTAATTTAACTGGCATTTACAGTACTGATCATGAATGAAATGTGAAGACTTACTCACCAGCACTTGCCATTGCGAAGTTAAAACCTCTGACTTGAGGATTCTTAAGTGGAAGAGCTCAGTGGTGTAACACAGTTCTGATTTGTTTAGTATCTTAATAAAAAGCAAGTTTCATCCCCATACCAATTCAGTGAAAAAAATCGGTATTGAATTTGAGTGTGTGTTTTGAAATTTTAAAATTAATATATCCTATCACAGTGTATAGATTACGTGAGTTAACCAGTTCTCTAAGAAAACAAATCAGTCCTCTACTGGGACCAGTTTTTCAAAGCTAGTTTATCTTGCATGTAATGGCTTTGTATTCATTTCTTCTTTTGATTCTCATTTTCTTGAGTCTATCCTGGGGCCTGGGCACTGGGGATAACAGTGGGGAGGAAAACAGGTAATAGATGCAGCCTCACAAAGCATGCCGTCTTGCGGGGACAGACGTTAAATAACTTTAATAAATAGTGCCTCTAGATATTGCTATTTTCCCTCTTTTCTTACCTGTTTTCTTAGCCCCTCCCCTTGTCTCCTTCTGCATTATTAACACTGCCTGCCTTTCGTCTGTTTTATCCCGTCTCTCATTTCTGTTAAATTATCCCGTGAGACCATCTCCCTGAAATTCATCTCCTCTATTCAGCCTCTGTTCTTATCTTCTCAGTAGTTTAATGACACACAGCTTTAAATAAACCAAGATTTCTCACTGTCAATCTAATGACCCCAACAATTGAAATTTCTTTTTGTATAAAACTAGATCCTACTGAATATTGTTAAAAACAGAGCTTTGATTAGAAGTTTTTCTCCTCTCTGTTGTATCGTAGATTCCTGTACCACCAGGGTACGGGTAGGTTTTCAGTCCTCGCTTCATAGAAAGCTGGAGTCAGGTGAGTTATCTGCTGCCCTCTTTACTCCTGCCCGTACAGGTTGGAAGCCAGCTAGAGGAAGGAGCCCGTTCCTTCTCAATATCCCAATGGCTTCCTTTCTCCTTTAACCTGAAGGTACAGCCCACTACATTCTTGGCTTGAAGCTAGGTGTCACAGTCAAGAGGTTGCTAATGGGATACAGAATGTGTTGGCGGTGGGGGGGCCTGTCACTGTTGGGGAGAAGGGTGGGACAGCTATTGCAAGTGGATGTGATAACAGGAAAATGCGTTAGAATAGCTGGTGTGGGGAAGCGATTTGACGATACAGCTGAATGTGGGGAAATTTAGCTTTTCCCTTTCTTCAGAAAAGATGATGCACTCAACATCCAAATAGCAGTAATCAATCTGCATTTAAGGCAGCACAAATGGCCACTTCTGGAGAGCTGTATAATGTTTCCATTTCCAAATAGTTTTCTCCTTCAGGATATTAAGAGGATCTGTTCACTCTTCATCCTATCCTTCTCTTCCCTCCCTACCCCCAGTTCCTTCTGAGAGTACTCAAGCTGTGAGACTTATCTTGATGACTAGTGTGAGGGGTTTCGGTCAATTTGGAACCCACTGGGTGTTTCTTCTGTGTTGTATACAAAGCTCTGGGTGGTTCTGCCAGGTTATGGCCACATAATGAACTGGTAGTAAGAAATCGACCTCCGTGCCCAGTCTGTTTCTATGATCATTCATTCATCTGCACTGGTTTATTCCTTCACAGGAAGTTGTTCTAGAGTAACCTTTATAGATAATTTGGTTTGTTAGTTATACCCCTCTCCCCAGTTCAGCTACAACCATTTACCTGTCTGGAGCATTCTCTGCCGTCTCACTGTTCTTTCGTCTAACTGGCTCATGCTCCATTCAGACAACTCCTAAATATTGGAGGTTTCCATCTGTATTTTGAAATGCATTTGAAGATGATCATACCGGGAATATAATTTCAATCTAAAATAATCTGTAACAGTAAGTGATAACACTTGACCCGTGACCCTGAATGTCTTATAACTTGACTCTAAGCCGGTCGTTCTGAAAGTGTGATCCTCAGACCAGCCACATTATTGTCACGTGGGAAGTTGTCAGAAATGTGACTTCTTAGGTCTCCCCAAGCCTCCCCACACCCCGTACCTATTGAATCAGAAACTCTGAAGTTGAGTCCCAGTAATCTCTCTTAACACGTCCTTCAGGTAACCCTATGAACACTGAAATTTCAGAACCAGTGCCCTAAACAATTCCTGGTCACTATGAACCACATCAAAATATGTGTCCTTTTATGGCAGGTTAATAATCTATTGCAATTGGAATGATAGTCATGGTTGTAGGTAGAGAAGCAGGGGTGGGATGGACTGGCCCCGGATGCTCTGCCTGGTAGCGCCTTCTCGTGGTCACAGCCGTCCTTGTTCCCCTCCGAGTCAGCTGGACAGTTCCTTATTCCCTTTGACTCTTGTCTCCATCCCCTTCCTCATACTCTGCATTCACAGTTCCTTGATTCAAATCCTTCTGAGTAGCCTTCACCAGCTTTTGGCTAATTTAATGTGAAATCATCTTGAGGGTTGCTGTGCTTGCTTGAGTTGGTTCGTCTGCAATGTGAAGTGGGTCAGAGGGCTCAGTCTCCCTCCTACTTTTGCTCTGAGCCTTGGAAATCTCTCAGGAGGACTCTAGGTTCGAATAATTAATCACTGATACATCCACACACAGAATTTTATAGCTGCTGGTGATGGGGAAATCCACTTCATAGCTTTCTTTCATTTGCAGGATTTTTTGCATGTACTTTTCTTGTAAACTCCCTCGTGCATTTCTGTTTTATCGTAAGCTGCCCCTAACTCCCCACACTAGCTTTGGGCCCAGAAGTTGAGATGGATTACTTCCCATTCCTTTTGCCTCTGCGTCAAGTTCAAAGAGCCAAATCTCTAGTGGATGGCAATGAATCTTTTCCAGCAGGTCCCAGTAAATGTAGTTCACATTGGAAAAACCATTTTCCAAATAGTAAGTCTGCTGCTTTTCACTCAGTCAGGACACGGTAAAATTTCCTCTGATTTGGTCATGTTACAGTAACAAATACGTTATCAGGTGCATTGAGGATAAAAAAACCCCCCGAAAACATAGGGTCTAGTGGGGATTTGGATAAGCAAGTAAATAATTGCAAGTACAGTTGTAAGAGTGGAGATGGAAGCGGGTATGTGGGATGCATGGGGAGGGAGCACCTACACCAAAGGGTTATCCACACGTAGAATCCGTGAGGTGAGGCGTGTTGTCTGTCTGGAAATGGAAAACAATAGAGCTTTGTTGCCCTATGACACAGCAGTTCCACGTCCATGAATTTATCCTAAGGAATAATTAGCGAGGCACCCAACAGTTCGTTATTCCTCATGGCATTGTTTATCATACTAGAAGTATTATATTCACATAAGCATCAAGCAAGAGGCAATTGATTAAATTATGGGACTTGCATCCATATGATGGATTTATGTGCAGCTATTAAAAATGATGTAAAACATTTAACATAAGGAAGTGTTCATTTAGTTATTATTTCTGGGGGTGGGGCAAGAGACTGCAAAACTTTCCCCACAATTTTGTTAAAGTGTAAGTGGGCGGATATGTGCATATAAAGTACTTTGAAGTTATGTTAATGATGCTTTTATCTTGGAATAGAATTATGGACCATTGTTACACCAAATTTTTTCCTGTCGTCCATTTATCATGTCTTGTGATCAAGACATGAAAAATTATGAAACCAATGTCGTTGAGGCATTTTTGGGCTGTCATTGCATCTAGTCTCACCTTTCTGCAGCTTTGTCCTCTCCAGAAGATTTTAGACCAAGACTGACCACTTCGATGCAGCTCCAACAGTCCTTTGGGACAGTGGAGTTGGTTTGCTTGTGTTTCCCGTCAGTCTAGCCCTGGGGTGCCTCTTCTCTGGTGGTTCTCTGCCACAGAGCTTACGGTTTTTCCTCCACTCTCTTACCTACGCACTGCAGAGCTGTTGTCATACCTGGCACAATGGCATGTGTCTTCGTTTCTGCTTATATTAATTTTAGATGAAATGATGGCCTGGAGTTCTTTGTTATCTGCTTCACTGCCTCATAATACTACCTACTGAGTCATTAGTCCGCCCACCTCCCCTTGACCGTAGGTCTCAATTTCCTCATTTGCAGTCTGTGTACACTCCATCTTTTCTCTTTCTTATCAGTGATTTGGATTTCATTGAAAATGCAGCCCCATAATCTTCGCCGGGCCCCCACCTACCATTCTGCACCTGTGCTGCTCTGTATCTTATTTTCTGAGTGTCGGAGCCTGTTGCTTCCTCCAACTGCCGAGGAGCCAGTAGAGAGGCCAGAGGTATTGTTTATTGCTGCTGTGTTGCCTTGATACCTGTGTTGGGTTCATGCTGAATCACTGTATTCATCAGTGTGACCTGAAACACAGAGGCGCTGTAGAAGTTCAGCCGGTCATTCACTGTTTGTTCTGCTTTTTAGCCTTTTCTGTGGAAATTGTTTCCTTTCTCTGTAGTTATTTATCCTGTATTGTCTAGTAGGAGTTTCATACAATCCTGACACTTGGTTCTGCTTTCTTGTCAGTGGTGGTCAGAGCTTTGCTCGTATTCGCTGTGTTCAGATGGTTGCCCGTTGTCTCTAGTTCTGGGAGACGTACCGGGGGATAGGCGGTGGGGGGTCGTGATGCTTCCGCTCTGGATGCACTTGTGCTTCTGGTCAGAGGCCAGGCTTTCAGCGGTCCTGCCCTGTTCCATTCCGAGCAGTAAAACCAATGTGCCTGAGAGCTGGAGCATAGATGGTGAAAGTGCATCCAGGGGAGCCCCCAGACACACTCCACCCAACTGTCACCTGGGCGTCGTCTGTCCCTGTCTCCAATGTGAAATGTTTTCAGCGTTCTGCATTAGTCAGTCACCAGTCATTTGTTCAGCTTTACTAGGCACACAATAATTGAACTAGATGGCCCTGAGTTTATATAACTATGTGAACATAGCTCTGTGTTTAATACGATAGCAAATATTAAGGACAGAATCCTAACCCTCAAAGGGCCTGAATTCTAGCTATAGAAATAAAGATGAACATATGATGTACTTTAAAAGTAATATATCGCAGTTTATAATTACGTGCTGAACTGAGCCTGCCTCCCCCCATGTACATATTTACGTAATTCCACCGCCATTTCAGAGTCATTTGTAGACACTCGCAGCATACACACTGCAGCTTACCTAGGACTCCAGGTGAAGAATTCCTGGTGTGGTAACTTTTATGACTGTGGTGAGGTTGTTGCTATGGATAAGTTATAACTCTTTTCGTTATATAGTTGGGACCTAGAAGGGCACACATAGTGAATAACTTGCAGGTGGAGACATGGAGAAAATGGGCCTAATCGGATTAGAAGGAGTAGTATGGAAATCGTGTGAAGATATACACTGGAGCTACGTGGTAGAGGCCCAAGAGCCGAGCATATGATTTCCACTTGATATCACAGGCTGCTGGTCTTTATTTACTCCCTACTTAGGGGAGTAAAATGATGAAATAGATGTGTATGGAGAAGTCTTGCTGCGGCGGTATCATGTATTGATTGAATCAGTGGTGTGCAGTATCACAAGGGATTGAGTGAATTTAGTTAAAATATCCCTGGTGTCATCTTGGAGTCAATTGGTGAGGGTATAGCCCAGTAGGGTTACAAAAGGGCCAGGTGAGTACAGTTGAGAAGGAAGAAAGTATTGGATGGAGGCAGTGAAGCAGAAGCAGAGTTAAGGGACATTTGGGTTCCTAGTGACCAAGAAAGCATCGTTTACGGGAAGTTAGGGATTCAGGAGTTCCTGATACTTCTCAGCTCTGCAGCCTCCCTCACCACTTTGTTTCCCTGTTTACTCTCTATTGTGTGCTGTTTGCGCTTTCCATCACTTTGTTTTCTTTAAATCTCTTGTACGTATGAAAGTTGTTCTTTTTGTGAAACTGTTGAAAGCTCCTATTCCCCAGAAAATTCACCTATAGTATAATTCTCCCATTTCGGGGTAGTTCATACATACTCCCCGCATCTTAAAGTGTGAAGCTCACTTACGCCCCCAGGTTAAGAATTCCTGATGTGACAACTAGTTCACGGTTGGGATTAGGTGGGATCTAACCATAGATCCTTAGACTTTCTTTGTAATCTCATGAAAATATCTGTTCAGAATAACAATCTACCATCACAGAACTGAAGTTAAGATTTTGGCCTTTTTGTTGGCACAAGGTGAACTGTTACATATCAGTGGTGGCTTGGAGAGGATTGGTCCATAGATGTTTCTGAGTAAGGGACCCCAAAACCTAAGAGCAAACTCTATTTTACGGCATAAAGAGTGCTGAGATTCTAATCCTGTTCTGCTGAGGCCATGGAGGTAATCTTTCTTTAACAGTTGATGGTTCTCTCATCTTGTGGGGAGGCGGTAGCATCTCATGTGTGAGAATTTCAAATTTTGCTGTTTAAAGAAAGAACTTTTTTCCCCAGTGATTGGAATGGGACTCTGTCCCACACTGTATCTTCTAGAAGCTTCTAGAAGCAACCTAGAAAGCTGAGTTTTCATCCCTCTTCTGACTGTTACCCCTTTGTATGTATGTGGATGTATGTATACCCGCTTGTCCTGGCTGGTGGTGATTTCTGTCCATTATGACACCGCTGGTCTATGCCATCTTTGTACTGCTGCTTCTTGGAGAAGAAAGCTTTTGAGTGGAGCAGGCTGTGTTCTGCCCCACTGCTTCCTTTTTCCTAGCTGGCCCCAGTACCAGCCTTCCTTTGTGAGAAAGCAGCTATTAAGCAGACACAGCAGGAGAAGTTTAGAAGTCAGGAATTTCATTCGTTGCCTAATAAAAAGGGCTGTAGAGCTGTGGTTGCAGCCTGCAGAGCAAGGGGATGTGGGGAGGGGTGTCCGTGTTTGCTCTGTGCAGCAGGTGATGGGTGGAAGCACACCTGCTACCTCACTATCCTCCCATGTTTCAAAGGCAGAGCTCCCTAAACCTATCCCAGAGAAACCGGGTTATGTAAGATGCGCGGGGAGCCCCACTGAGAACTAGTGACAAGGCGGCAGAACCTGGAGCTCCACTTTATTTACCACACACACGACTGTTGGGAGGCAGTCATGTCCTATGGCCTTATCGTTCTAGAAGACAGATGTATATTATATTCCCTTTGGCAAAGAACTATGGCAAGCCTGCCACTCTTTCCTGCGTTTGCTCCTTTCCTCTTTAAGGAAAGGAGCCTGCGTTTGCTCCTTTCCTCTTTAAGATGCATGCATAAATTTCTACACTGGGCACTTCCTCCAGATTCTGTCTTGAGGAGAGGCTCTTGCTGTGGCGTTATTAGCCTTGCGTCACGCTGAGGGAGGTTTTCTGGGGATGGCTCACCCTCTGTCATTGCTGCAGCAGTATGGGAACAAGAACCAAAGCAACCTGGGCATAGGGAAAGAGACCCAAGCTGAATTCTGTCCCACTGCGCTCCTTCCTCAGAGAGCCCTCGTTCTTTGCAGCCTGGGGCCAGTGACCACCTGCACTTGACCGTCTTTCTCGGTGGGCATTACTTGTACTTGTTCACAAATCACTAGCTTTCAGTTGGGCCTCCACTGGCAATGAGAACTGTTTCTCAGCTTATGTATGATGTTACAATACTACTTTCTTGCTGCCTCTTGCATGTTCCTGAAATTGATCTAAATTTAGCAATCATATCTTACGTATGAAAAGATTAAGTCTTTGAAGATTTTTTTCCAAATTAATGCCTGAATGTATCTGATAATACCCTTTTAAGAACAAGGTAGAGCATAACATTTTTGTTTTTTATTATTAGTTTCAGGTGTACAAAGCAACATAATGATTAGACATTTACACCCCTCACAAAGTGATGTCCCCCCGACCCTCACCCCCCACCCCACCCCGTCTACTATCCCTCTGCCATCGTTCATTGCTATTGCAAGGTTTTTGGTTTGTTTCTTTGTTTTTTTAAAGAATTCTGTTTTGTTTTGTTTTGTTTTTTTTGTCTTAGGCACAGTATTATCCATATTTTCCGGTTTGGGGTATTATTTTTCCCCCTTGGGTCGCATGCTTAATCTTGGTTAAGTCCTGGATTTCTTCTTAGGGCACAAAGCCACTTTGGGGTCACAGGAAGAAAGCAGAGTTTTAATTTATCACGTCACTGCCTTTGCCTCGAGAACCGGTTTTCTAGCTTACTATATAAGCTCCGTTCTTTCTTCCTCATAGTATATGAGATGCTCTCCAGCCCCCTGGAAAGGCCCCAAGTTCAGCAGTGCCCTCACACGAACCCATCTGTGTATAGTGCAGGCCCATTTATTTTAGTTTTCCATGTTGTTAGAAGCAGATAAGGCTGCAGAAAGCTTAGTGGGCCTCGCCTTGAAGGTAGGTACGTTTCAGTCAGGGGGCTGGGAGCTGACCTCACGGGGGCTTCACTCGTCCCAGGCTGCTCCTTTGAGTGTGGTGGCAGCACGGGGAGAGGGCAAGCCTGTTGGTGGCAGAGAAGGTAAGCAGGGCTTCGGCAGGTGGAAGAGCTGGCTGGGTGGTTGGCTTCCTTCCTTCCAGCCAGTGTTTTCCCATATAAACCACACTCTCTAGTGCTCTTCCCTTGGCTGCTTATCCCAAAGGGCCAGCAGCAAACCTTGAGAATCAGCCCCGGTCTGTGACCATTCACAGGCTCCCTGAGGATAAATCTCTAGACTAAATTGTAGAAGGAAAAATTCTGACCCATTTGCAGTTTCTAAAGCGGAAGTCCTGGATTCAAGTTCAGAAGGAACCACGGGAGTCAAGGAACTTGGATGTACTTCTAGTTAGCAATTTAGACCCGAGTGAGTATAGGGTGACGGTTGTTGTTGTTAACTCTGTACGTCCATTTCTCACCCTCATCATGGAATGGAAACGAGATAGTGAGGAAAGCATTTGTGTGTGTGTGTGTACAGAAGGCATTTACAATCAGTTGAGTGAGGTGCAGATCCCCCTGGATGGAAGAAGGGGTGAGAGGTGGATGACGACAGCCGAAGTATGTAAGAAATGTGGCTGTTCCACATGGCACTGAGCAACCCCACCTTGTTTGGTGTATGTGAGTCTGATTCGGAACGTTGGGCCTGGAAGGAACCCCAGCAGAGCAGTGTCCCCAGCAGAGCAGTGTCCTCCACGGCTGGCCGCGTACGTGAGGGCCAAGTGGGAAGCAAGTAGATGAGGCTGGTGGCTCGTGTGAGCGTTCGACGCACCGACCCTGGTCTGGGCTGTTTTCTCTTCACTCTCTCTGGAATCAAGAACCTCTAAAAGGCTGGTCCATAGAGTGGGTACCCCCCTCCCTGAATCTCTGTTTCTCGCTCTCTAAACCCAGAAGTGCTCCCTGCGTGGGTCTGCAGGAGTCATATCTAATGGTGTGGTGACTTACTGATCTGCCCTCCAGCTTTCATTCCCTGCTCCTTCAGTGGCAGCTGGGGATCGTGCTCAGTGGTGCTCGGCTTCTGTCCCTGGAGGTACCACTTACAGAATGAGAAGAAAATCGGTGGGACATTGGAGCAAACCAACCAGTGGTCGGTGTGACAGAGTCCCAGCGTCCCCTGCTAAATCCATTGTTATTACAACCTGAGACTGATTGAAAATGAGGTTTCATATCAGTTATGTAGCCTTTGCTAATTTTCCCCCCTGCTGACTTTTCCGTACAATATTGCTTCATTCAGGGCAACTTATCTTTTTTACCTGGGAGGAACTTATTTCCATTAGAATTGGAACACTAGCTACATATTTTGCATTTAAAATGTTTCATGTATTTAAACACAGAGAGAAACATTATTACCTTGTTTCTCAGGAGTGTGCTCTCCCAACTGATCCTTCCTTTGTGCTTGGAACAATGCTCCTAATTTGGAAACAAGTTCTAGGGGTTCTCTGATTACAGGGTACAGTGTTAGCCGAAACTAGCAGCCAAGTCCTAGTAACTGGATTTGGGAGAAGAGTATATTCCTCTCCAGCAAATACTTCGTAGAGGCTGGCTGCTCAGCATGTGCAGTGTGAGGTGTGCAGTGACTGACCCCCATCTGAACCACCTCTCTTCTCACTCCGTTTTCCCACCCCTCCTACCCTGTGTGATTTGTATTTCAATTGTTTTTCTTTTTTTTTGCTCCCTTTACAGAGCTATTAAGAACGGCAAAGGATTGCACAGCAAGAAGGAAGTGCCTATCCACCGTGTCGCAGACATATCTGGGGTGAGTCGTTTCCCTGAATAGAGCTGTGTGGCTGGGAGGCGCCAAAAGCTTGGCGCTGATTCACCAAAGAACTCCAGCTTATGTGTTTGCTGTAGCTCGTTTGTTGTCAGGCACTGAATGTGAATTTTTCTCGGGCTGTCGCTTATGTATCCATAGAGATTCTGTTTCATGTTCTGGAAAAGCAGAATTCAAACTAGGGCTTAAAACCCTCTCTCTTGTCACCTGAACTGTTAACCGTGTTGCTTTTCCAGTTTTTAATTATTGTGACTCAGAAGATATTTCTTTCCAGTTGTATTAAAATAAGATGACCTTTTTAAAAAAAAATCCCTGTTTAATCCTCACTATGACTGGAAAGTCTTAGTAGAAAAAGGGCAACTATAGGTTTTAGGACAAGTTTAAGTATTGAGTTTTCTTATGACTTCTTATGCCTGCGGTTGCCTCTCAGTGGGAGAAATGTGTGTACACCCTTTGAGCTAACGGGTTAGGTGCTGCAGAAGAATGGCAGACGCTTTGGAGCTCCCAAAAGACTGTCCACATGACTGTTCAGTGATTAGGACTCTGCCCTTGCACACATAGGATGTCTTGACTGAATAGACACCTTTGTTAGCTGAGTGGGTTGATTCGCTTACTCTACAGGTATTTCAGCATCTCCTGTGCTTAGAGCTGCTCTAGGCACTGTGACTAAGACAGTGGACAGAATCGATAGAGTCCCTGCGTGCAGGTGGGAAAGGGAGACAATAGCAAAATCAGGTAGCGGCAACTGCTATGAGGAGAAATAAAAACAGCCTCCTCTTTTCCTGGGACACACCATCCATTTCAACTCCCAGAGTCACTACTAGTTAGAGAGAGGGATCAGGTCCCATGTAGGGAGGACCACGTAGCCCAGGGGTGGTGACGGAGGAAGAGCTAGTAAATCTTAGCTTGGACACTCACTCAGGAAGCTTGCCTTGGGCACCAAAAAGTCAACGCAACTGTAAACAGAGGCTGCTAGAGCCTGGGCTAGCCAACAGTGGTGATGAGTCAGAGTTCCATTGCTGTTACCTTATCTTGCGAGCCTGGCTCACGCCTTGCCTGTTGTACCTTGTGACTGCATTATAAATGTGTCCGGCCAGCTCACTTTGCCTAGGTGTAGTGGCACCCTGTTCATACGAAGCAGTGGGATTCTGTAGCCAGTCACCACAGGTTACAGGTGAAACAGTGTTACCTACCTTAATTGGACTTCTGTCAAGAAGTTGTATCTCTCTTTAAAGGGTGTGGTACATCCATACACATGCTTTGTAGCTGAAAGTCCTGGGAAGCCCAGAAACCAGTTGCTAATGGCCTTTGAGCCGCAGGAGACCCCCTTGTATCTGCTCATCGTTAACAGTGCAACATGTTAACATGCTCTGGGCCTGTTGAGTTATAAATACCTGTTCTGGATGGTGACTCCTACGCTGGGGCCGGATATGCCCACCCGAGAGCTCCTGTCAGGGCTTTCTGGGAGCTGAAGAAGCCTTGGGGACGGTGCTCTGTTTGAGCCCGTGGAGTTGATCGTCCTGCGGAGAGTTCTCGCGGCAGCAAAGTGAAGTCCTCGGCAGGGTTTGGCGGTGCAGGCACACCTTCCTCAGTGCACCTGCCGGGATGGTGTCCCAGTGATGACCTTTACTGCTGTCTGTGAATCTTGCGCGGCCTCCTGCCTTCATGCATCCTGGGGTGTCCTTACTGTTTGATTTTCGTAGCAGCGGGTCTTAGGAAATTTGTCTTCATAGTTCATAAGCTCCCAGTTTTTGCCTCTCCCGCCCCCCCGGCCCCCCCCCCTCCCCCGCCGGCCGATCTGTAGGTCAGCCTCACCCATGTCTTTATGCTCCTTTCTGTCTGGATATTGAAGAATTGGCTTGCTCTTATGTTATTTGAAAACAAATGCTATTTGAATCTCCCTCAGTTAACCACATAAATAAAAGAGGAATAAATAAATAAAAGAGGAAAGCTTGAGCAAGTGGAAGAATGAAAGTGGAAAAGCTAGTCCGTTTAGTAGACATCAGAATGACCTTGTCTGCCATCATCACGCAGTGTTCAGCTTAGATTGCAGGGTGTTTTGTTTTGTTTTGGGTTTTTTTTTGTTTTTTGTTTTTGTTTTTTGTCTCCTCTATGACAGAGGAGCTTTATCTCCCTCTTCGAACCTTCCCTTCTTTCCGTCACAGTGTCATGGCATGTATGTGTGTGTTGGATTCTCTTGTGTCATTTAAATGAGGCATGTAGGTTTTCAGCTTCCTGAAGCGTGCCGGCCATGTGACTGTCTGAGGGACAGGTAGATATGGGGAGGGTGTGGGGGGCGGGGTGGGTGTCAGGCAGACACACAGTTTACAGCTGGATGAAGACAAACCACCTAGAATAAAGGCCATGAAATACACACATATGATGGTTTCATGAAGCGTCTTAATCTTTTTGTAATCATTAACTGTGTCCTTCCCTCCCCTCCCTTTACTGACACCCCCCTCTTAGTTACAGGTCATGATAAATGCAGTTGTTGGTTTTTTAAGTTGATGGTATATGCAGTGTGCTGCCAAAATAATGGACTGGGAGCTGGTATTTGTGCACCATACCTCTGCCGACCCCAGTATACGTTCTTGGGGGTGGGTCGGGCAGGAGACATATGTAAGTTCCTCACATTTTGTCTCTGAAACACCCTTTAGAACTGTGCTGTACGAAGGAGGTTATATCATGATTGTGAGACAAAGAACCTGTAAAGTTGTTCTAGTTATAGCTGTCTCCAGCTTTTAGAGTTGAGTTTCTGTCCGTTGTCCGTATCTCTTCCCTTGCATTTTAAAAAATGGTCTCACCAGGTGAGGGTCAGAGTGCATTAAGTGCCTCGTATGGAGACTTAGCAAGTGCACAGCCTGTTGGGCTGGGACCCCGTGTGGAAAGTAAGGGATCTAAGCACAGGAGCGAGAGGCTGACTGCCGCGTGGTGAGGGAGGCGCTGGCCTCTGCGCTGATGACACAAGCAGGCCTTTTCATGGCCACTCACCAGCTTTCCCCAGGCTGGGCTGGTCCTCGATTGGCTACTCAACACGTTTTCCAACTTTGTGCTCTGCTGTCCCCGTTGAGCCTCTTGGGTCCCTTCCCATATTGAGAGCTCAGTACAGTGTTTTGATTTTTAAATGTTATGATGGCTCCCAGCTTTAGGTGGTTTCGTTTTTTGTTTGTCTGTTCATGCAGACAATTCCTGACGTTAGTGTCAACCAAGTGTTTTTCCATAAGGTATGCAGAGTCTGTTTAACACCGACGGAATGAACCCCACCTTTTGGCTAGTGCTTTGTTAAACTGGGCTCTTCTGCATCTGTTTTTAGGGTAACCATTAAGGAAAAAAGTACCGCTAACCAGGTCGTTTGAGTCCTGAAGTTACTAGCTTCCTTTATTTCTAATTTTTCAAGGTGAAGGAAGAGGGATATTGCAAGTTGTGGTCATTGCTGTCCCTTCTTAATTGTCCGGTGGCCTTCAGGCCAGGATATCCCTGTGAATGTGAAACCGAGTAAGGGTGTGACTGACTCAGCCCTGGACCTGATTAGATTTGTAGGCCGGTTCTGTGGTGGCTGGTTCCCGTCATACGCCCACAGTTCCATGATTAGCCGGGTCTGGTTTTCCCTGATCCTGTCTCCACTCCCTCCCTCACCAGCTTACGAAGAAGTTGGACTGCGCGTGTCAGTGGGATATAAGGCTGTTGCTTATCTTGGGTTTATTATTGTTTTTGCTGTAGCCTGCTCTGTAATAAATACAATCTCCTGCAGATATAGAGTGTAAAACAAGCAATAAAATGGGGCTGGTGCGTGGCTTACTGTTGTTCTGGTAAATCAGACAAATCAATTATGGTCCCGAGGTAAGGGAGCGCCCCACTCCTTGGGCACACACCGATTTTTCCCTGTACCTCCCTGCACGCCGCCGTCTTCCATTTGTGCGTGAGTTGTACCCGATGAGTCATGGCGCCTGTTTCACTTTTCCTGTGTTTCCTGTTGTGCTTGTGCCTGAGGAGCTGGTTGTTTCCTGAGAGCACTCTGGGAGGGCAGAGCCTGGACCAGCATCCTGCCCTCTCCAGTCCTATTTCTAAAAGCCCCAGAAAGGGACCGATCGCTGCAATGAGGCTGCCCTTCTGAGCGCCTGCTGCCTTTGCATTGTGTGGAGTCCTGACAACTCATCTGAATTTCACTGTCGTTTCTTCTGCTCTCCTCACTCGTTTTGTCTTCACTGAATCCCTGTGTCTTTTTCTCTGTTAACTGCTGCCGTGCTCACTTGACTTGCTTTCTTTGCTCATGTTATATACTAACTGTTTTGTCAGCACCTCTATCCATGACTGATTCTATTGGGGATGCGTGGTATTTCAGATAAGCATGTGCTTAAACCATGGCCTAGAGTGAGCCAAAGACCAGCTCTGGGGAGTAAGGGGCCCCCTGACTCCATTCTGTCGCACAGTGAAGACTTGCAGACCTGACCAGTGGGATTCCAACTTGCATACATAAAGGGTGGACGTGTTCCTTTAAGATAAATGAGTAAGTAGGTAGAAATTTCTCTAGCGTCTCCTGCTGATATCTTCCTTCAGTTCCTGGTTTTTCAGGAACTGAACTTGCAGGGCGCTGTCCTCTCTTCCTCAGGGTATTTGACACTCCTTTCTACAAGACGCTGGGGACCTTTACAATAGTTATCTTTCTTTCGCTCCCAATGGAGTTGGGCCTCCATGGAAGAATTTAAAAAGATATTTTGGATACAGAGACGTAACAAGTAAAAAGTAGTTTGCCCAGAAGGTGTACCAGCCGCACAGTCGCCAGGGGCTTTTTGTAAGTTAGGTCTGTGTTCAGTTGCAGTTTCCCTGCTACCTCTTCTGGCCCGCTTGATTAGCTTGTCTTCTTATTCTCATTAGATTCTAACGTTCCTTTCAGTCACCTTTGTGTGTGCTTTCTAATCCCTGGTAACTGGATGGCACAAATGCTCCTTTCTTGTTTGTTGTTTTGTTTGCTTTAATAGCACTTCCCTGCCTTACTCTCCCTTCGTCTTGAATCACATTCTAAGATCCCTTTTGTGCTGACCACACAAGGTCAAGGCCTATGGTTCTGCCCCGTGGGTTTCTGTGACCTGGAAGGGTTGCTTAGAGCTCCATTCACACCATCGCCCCCACAGCTGGCCTCTGCATTTGCGCCACTGGGGAAATCCCAAAGGAAGCCTGCAAGGGCCCACTCATTGCCTGCTGACCTTGTCCCTAGAGCAAGCACCATGTGCACCATAAATACGATGGCTCCGGCCAGGAAGCCATGGTTAGTGCTAGCGTTGTGTCCTTGTGGTGGCTAGACTGCATCTCTCCTACATCTGCAGCTCCAGATTTTGCCAGTTTAGGTTACGGTACTTCTCTGTCTCTTCTGGTTTTCCTCTACCCCCACCCAAAGGTTCTTGAGCTCCAGTAGGACGGCAGGCAGTGTGCAGCTCATTGGCTTGTATTTTCATAGCACAGACACATGCATTGCAGCCCTATGGCACAAGATGCCTGTGATTCCAAAGTGGCAGCTGCTCTGGAAGTTTCTCCCAGGCTTAAAGAAGTTTCCTTCTTTATTTCTCTCTCCTTTTCCTTTCTTTCAGCCTCTCCCCTCTCCTATCTTCCCCAAGCCCTCTCCCTCCCATGTTCCTTTCTCCCTCTCCCTCTGCAAATAAGGCGGATGTTGTTGAGGCCATCTCGAGTGTGGTTGTCCCTCAGCTGCCCACCCTAATGGTTGAGGGCATTGCTTTATTATCTTTTGTCCATGGTTCTTTCAACCCTAAGAGTCCTGTGTGGCCACTTCTGACTTTGTAAATCTCCTCAGAAGTGCAGGGAGATTCCTCTTCTAGAGAATGCTTTTCTTGGGAATAAGAGAGAAATCTATTGTTATAAGGTTGAACATGTTTCTGCGTGAATATTGGAAAGAAATGCTGGAATTTTTTAAAGATTGTATGTCAGCATTTACCACAGTTAGCAGAGATTGTGTTCAAGCACCTCCTTTTACAAATTTAATCCACTTCTTCAACTGAGTTCTGTTCGTTTTGTAAGGTTTTTGCACTGTAGGGGACTACGTTTAAGACATAGTCTCTCACTTCTTTTATTTAGTTGGGGGTATCACGAGAGATTGTTAGGCTTTGGAACTGGCCAGAAGATTACTGGGTACCCTTTCCATGGAATGCCGGGTGCTGACTAGTAAACCATTTGGGGTTACCTGATGCCATGGGGATCTGCTTAGTGTTCACCTCTGTGGAGGAAGATTTTAACTTGTGAAGGCCTGATGGTGGTGCAAATGATTCCTGTTTGTATAGATGTGGCCCCATATGGATTTCTGCCCTGTGAAAGAAATGATTTCAAATGTTACAGTTTCACTCTATAGTTTACAGTTTTGCATCTTTAGCAAATTCATTTCAGCATTCCTTGTTGCCTATGTTTGCTCTTCAGATTTTCCTTTGAATCAGTTGTAATATCTTTCTGGTTCCCTCATTAATTAGTGGGCTCAAGTAAAATTTTGACATGTGTTTGTGTTAATCGAAGTCAGGATTTTACCTGTTTGAAAAATGTCCTTTAAGAGGGGAAGCAATTGCAGAAACAGGAGCAATTACAGAACCATTTATAATTGGGCAATAAAAAAATCGTATAATTATGTGTTTTGGAAATCTTTGTTTTATTGGCTCTTCTATACCTGGAAATAAAGAGTCACGTGGTTGTGAAAGTCCTTTAAAAATAAACAGCTCTAAAGTGAATATGTCGCTCATGGAACTGCCAAACGCCTGGTTCCATGCCTGGACCTTACTTGGTCGACCATTTTGTTCGCCCAACAGGCTTTTGTTTGGGAAAATGCAGGCACCATAGCAGGTTGAGGTAGAGGGAGTGACCCATGGAGCCAGGGCGCAGTGTCCTGACATGTGGTGAGTGTGTCCCAGCTCTGCATTTCAGCACTCGGAGGACATGTATAATCTGGTGACTCGCCCAGAGGTGCAGCACTAAGGGAGACAGCGATTCTTTATTTGTTGCTTGTTATAATAAAACACCTTTCCAAAACAATCAGTAGACTTGATATGTCACTGGAGTGGATGCTATGTTCCAGGAAATTTTCTGCCACAGATTTTTCTAGTCCCTTCTGGCTCCTTGCTTATCTGTGACTTCACACACAGGAGTGCATGCAAATCAGCGCCTTGAGAACAGGGTCCCAGCTTTCATTTAAGTGTCCTGAGATACAATGATTTTTTTTTTTTAACTTTCTGCCTTTGTTAAAAAAAAAAAAAAAGAAAAGAAAGGAGAAAGGAAATTGAAGGAATCCAGGAGCATTTTTAACAAAGTGTCATCTCATTCCAACGAGGTTTGCCTCTAGCAGCATAGATTCTGCTGTGGCTGGTTCTTGTTCTTCACTTTTCTTGCCCATTCTCCGAGTGCATGTGGATATGTGAGTTCTGTGAGTGTTTCATGGGTTCAAATCAGTTAAATGAGCCCGTTATAGGCTGCCCTGAATGAATGTTAGGGTTGCAGTTGATAAAATCCCTGATTCCCAGGTTCAGGTGTATGACTGGGTTATCTCATCTGTCCTCTGGCTGCTGAGTGATGTGATAAAACTTGAAATATTTCTGGCCAGCCCCGGCTTTCTCTCCACTTCACCATGATAATAACACTGCTTAGTCCTGGATTGAACTCATTTTGCCCTGTGGCTATTGCTTATATAAACATCTCAAAGTAAGTCATTTTACTAACATAGACATTCTGCTTACTTGTATTTTAAGGCTTTATTTCGCATGCTTCCAACATATTCCCTACAGAATATGTTGTACAGAATTTGGGGCTCTCCTTGCCGTGTTGATGTCCAGCTAAATATCCTTGAATAGGAACTGTGGGTTGACGGAGCTACCTGATAACTTTGTGCCTCAGTTCCTCAGAAATGGCATTCTCAGGAAGAAATGATAAAATTCTTAACACAGTATCAGATTTGGGAGGTGTCTGAGACTATAAGCTATTACCAAGCTTTGAACCTGGGGGACGACTTAAGTTCTGTTGATAGTCCGTTACTGCAACGTGTCCGGATATGTCATCCACTGTAGAGGCTGTTGATTTTCTTCTGCATCCCATTCAGTCTATCCACGATTTCAAGTTCTCGGTTCCGACGACTACATGATTAAGTAGCTATTTTGGAGTAGCATTTCTTCTTCTTGGATGGCCGACTCTTCCAGGTCCTTTCCCTTCTCACAGGCAGTTTGCCCTTTTTATCCTCACTGCCTCCGGTGAGGCCTTTCTTCAGCGTTGACGTGAGTACTTATTACCATGATGTTACACTTATCGATGTATTACTGATTGGTGACTGTTCTCAAGTTGACATGTGTGCACTGGTGTTCCTTACTAGATCCTAAACTGAGAAAGGGGCATCTTTTTCGTATCTCTTCAGAGCCTAGTTTAGATTTGATTTGCCAGGTGATGACCTAAAGCAGTATGATACTATTTGGAAAAACTGTGCCCCTGGGCTAACTGTGCTGGTGGTAACTAAAGCGGACAGGCTAGTAGAAGCACGCTGCAGAAAGGGTGCCTGTTTTCTACAGTATACTTGTAATAGCAGTATGGAGTCACGGTTGGTAGCACGGGCTGCGATATCAGATCACCCAAGTTCAAGTTCTTGCTCCATTGCTTATTACTCTGTCTCCTTGAGGAAGTTCTTTATCCTCTCCGTGCCACAGTCTTCCCTTCTGTCAAATGAATAAGAATGACACTTACCTCGTTAGGTTTGTGGTGTGATGGAATGAGTTAATGCATGCAAAGTATTTGTAACAGTTGACATAAGAAGAGCTCAGCAGAGAGCAGTGGTTCATATGACGGTGATGAGTATTAAATCGCCAAGCACATAGGAAGTCCTCTATAAATGACAACTGCCATCGTCATCATCAGTCGTATTTGTATTCCAAACTCTTTATTCAAGTCCCAAATCATACTCCTCCTTCTGCTGAGTTCTTTTACCTACCGCCTCTGTTCTCTCACTTGATATTTAACATGCGCTATCTGGCTTGTGTTTGAAATGCATTTTTCATGTTGAGTCGGTAGATGAGTGATCAAACAGTAAGTATCGAGAGCTTATTATATGCCAGACACAATGCTGGGTGTTGAGGATATAACATTAAAACGAGACATAATGTAGTCCTTAGGGCATATATAATTCAGTATATAATTACCGTTGTGATGGCAGGACAGAGTCCTGTGAGAGTATATACGCGCGGCCATAGCTTATTCCACATGGTCAGAGAAAGTCTTTTAAGTGATTTTAAAATGAGTCCTAAAGAAGGAGGTAGTTGAAGACCTTGTTCAGGGATGAGAGGTAAAACTATGTACCGGAAGGGCCTAAGCTGAAAAGGCGCTTGGATTCAAAGGCCAGGCCAGTATTGCTGTAAAGTGAGGCTAGTGGAAATAGGGCAACAAATGATTGAACCATTGACACTTTGCAGTCCTTGATGAGGATTATGGTGCAAGCCTAACATCAGCATAGTATCATATGGTGGAAACCTATCATTCACATGTGTATGGCATTCTGGGTACTTTCTATTAAATCAATTTCTGAGCCCAAACGTGGGGCTCTTTACATCATGCTGCTTGCTTTACTAGGAAAACATTTTTCTTCTTCTTACATCTTGCTAACGTATGAGTTTTGCTTTCTACCTATTGTCCACACTCTTTTTGGCTCTGAACTATAATTATCTAAGTTAAACTTTCATTCCTTAGGAAAAGGCTACTGCGTTTGATGTCACCAGTGCCATAAAGCACTGTGCTTAGATGCTGATTTTGAAGGAATCATGGAGCAAATTTCACATCCAGTTTCAAGTGGGGATGTTTGCCAAATCAGTTTACAGATTTTACTACAGTGTCCATAATAATTATCTGTCTCGAAATATTCAGAACAATTATAAAGAACTAATTTACTCTAAAGAATGTAGAATTTGACTCTAGAAAACTATAGAGACAGTTATCTGACATGAATAACGTGTAAGTTTATCTGTGCAAAGCTGAATCAGCACTAAATGTTCATCTATTTTCTTGTAAAAACAAAAACTTACACTTTTTTTACCACAAATTTTCTGTGAAAAGTTTTATTTTTAAATGCATCAAATATAAATAGCCAAAAGAAGAAAATAAAACCATCTGAAATTTTTCAATAAAAATACGTCAACTCACCAAAATGTGGGTTTTCTTTTATTCTGTTTTTCATTTTTCTCCACCCCCCTTTTTTAAGTGGTACAAGCTTTTTTCATGATAGGAACTTTCTCTGTTTTATTCTTAACTACACAGTTTTAATCAGCTGGCTATTGTTGGATAGTCAGGTTATTTGGATTGTTTTTTCCTTTCATAAACAACATTGATTCCTTTAGGTAATTCAAAGTCTGTAATTATTTTCTTAGAACAATTCCATAAGGTGTATATGCCAAAGGATAACACAGTTTGTTTGTTTTTTTAACATCATCATTCTATAAATCTTTATTGAATAAAATGTTAGGTTTTTAGTTTGATGTATTTGTTGTTCTTCAAAACACTGACCACCTTCTGTCTTCGTTAATAATAAAATTTTACTTTAATGGTTATCATTTTTCTTCATTTCTCAAAAACTAGAACATTCTCTTCCAAATTTTATAATCTATTTTTATTAACTCTTTAAAAATGTAGGGCTTTAAAAAGACCAATTAGACATAATGAAACTTTTATATAGAATTTATTGGACCTAAATTGGTATGACTGCAGGCAAAGATGAATGTTCATAGTACTTTTAGGGGGTGTTGGAATTATTTTAGTCACCTAACCTTTTATAATTATTTGGATTTTTTATTTTTTGTCACAGGTTGCTTGCTGATATTTTTTCTTTCCTCATTTTCTGAAGTTGTGTTCTTGTCTCAGGTGGGACAGAGGTTAGCATGACATTAATTTCCTTGCCCTTGAGTTCTTGATTTGCCCATGAAATGAAACTTGTGCTTCATCAGACCGTCTTTGAAATTCTTTACTCCGCACATATTATTTTAATTATCTCCCAAGCCATTTTCTACTTCTGTAAGAAATTCTTACTTCTTGCCTATAGAGATCTTGGAAGTGATAAAATTCGATCTAAAACTTTTAAAGAAAAAAATAGTATTTCAAACTTTTAGTTATTTTTTAAACATAGCCTTATGATCGATATCCAGACCAGCAGACTCCTCTTTATGTGCTTTCTTCCATGTTCTTACTGTCACCATGTGGAAGCTATGTTTTTAGACCAGTCTTGTATCCTTTTCCCAGAAATGTTCGAGATGTCTATTGTGGTAGTCATGCACTGCTTCCCAATGGGGATACGTGCTGAGAAATGTGCCATTAGGCCACTTTGTTGTGCAAGCATCACAGAGGCACTTACACAAACCTGGATGGTGCAGCCTGCTGCACACCTGGCCTATGTGATCTAGCCTGTTTCTCCCAGGCTACAAACCTGGACAGCATGGTACTGTACTGAATATTGTAAGCAATGGTAACACAGGGTAAGTAGTTGTATATCTAAACATATAGAAAAATACGATATGAAAGATAAAAAGTGGTATACCTATATAGGACGCTTACCAGGAACGGAGCCTGCAGGATTAGAAATTGCTCTGAGTGCGTCTGTGAGTGAGTAATGAGTGAATGTGAAGGCTTAGGCCATGATGGTACACAACTGTAGACTTATAATCACTGTGTGCTTAGGCTATACTGAATTTATAAAACATGAGATTAAATCAAGCGCAAGAGAAAATGATGCAATCAAGAAAACGGTAAGCACAAGTTGTCTGAGGCTACTGCTGGCATAATACAACATACTGCTTTACGGCAAACTCTCTTTATGATAAGTAGAAAGAGAGTACTCTAACGTGATGATAAAAAGCATGGTGTAGTAAATACACATACCAGTGAGTAGTCGTTTGTTATCGTTATCAAGCATTGCGTGCTGTACCTAACCGTACGTGCTGTACTTTTACACGACTGGCGGCCCAGTGGGCGTGTTTACATCAGCATCACCACAAACACGTGAGGAATGTTGAGACGGCCACAATGTCACCAGGCCACAGGAATTGTTCAGCTCCATTTTAATCTTATGGGAAACACTGTCATCTGTGCTGCTTGGCGTTGACCAAAACGTCATCATGTGGTACCTGACGTTCCCGTAAAGATTTATCATTTGATTCTTAGAAAAGTAACCGCATAGTTTTTAAATAGTCTGTTTCTGCCATCATTGGTTGTGTTTACCAGTTTAAGATAGAAATGCCCCCTATATTTTCTTATCAAAGTAATGATTTCTTTGCTGTAAATTAGATGTGTATAATTTGGATAAATCACTTGTTTTTAGAGGAATATGTACCATGAAAATAATTGGAAGGTATGCCTTCGGTACATTCAGCTCCTCTATATATCTGTTCGCTTACAAATTGGTAATACTGAACCACTGTCTCCTTTGTCTGTGTTTTTGAGTAGTTACAATTTAGTTTCATAACAAAATAAGTTTTCTTCATATAATAACTAAAGTAGTCAGTGGTATCCAAAAACATAGTGTATAACTATGCTGCTGGATAATGAAAGGAATTTATCTGTTGTATTCAAAGTACTCATAGGATAGTCTTTCTGCTGAAGAAAACTACAAAAGCCATTCAAGTATTTATTTACCTGACCTTAGAGAGATAAAACATTTTCTCCATGAAATAGGGATGGGGTGATTTTTTGAAAAAGGAAAGGGGAGTAAACCCAGAAAGCGGAAGGCATGGACCTAGAAATAGAATCCAGAACAGGATGTTCAGGGAACTTCAGGGTCTTGGTGGAAGGATTGTGCAGCAGGCCTCCGACGCCACCTCAGCAGGACGGTGGGCGCTCCCGGAAGGGCTGCGATCTACACAGCCACAATTTTATAAACATTCAGTATCAATCAAAGGAAAAATTGTAATACTCTGTTGGGAACTTAGAGAGTGGAGAAATGGGAAAAGGGACCTTTCGGGGTGAAGTAGGGGGTGGGAAGAGGTGGGGTTTATTTGTGGAAATGTTTCTGCTTCCCACAAATTCCGAGCCCTAACTTTCCGATGGTTCTGTGGATAAGCAGACCTGAGGAAGGACTCCCCGAGCACTGCATAGGTGGACTGCACACCGGAAACGAGTTAGAGAAAAGATTGACTATAAGAAGGGAGCGAGCTTGGATATTGATACTTTCTTGTAACTAGGTACCTACTTCTACCCTTTTATATGAGGCATACACATACCATCTCTGTGCTTTCCATGCTAAACTTACAGCACAGAAAAGAGTCTTATAGAATAAGCCAAGGGCATTGTATTTCCTGTTGATAATAAAATGCCCATTTTCCCACTAAAGTGCAGTGACTTCATTTCTAAAGGTTAAATTGAATGGTTCGCATAGCATAATTTCAGCTGGTTAAATTTGGGGAACTGAAAGTTATTCAATAAAAGAATAATCTCTGAGCCTATGTAGAATTTTCATTTGATTAAGAGTTGGAAATTATTCACATTCAGCCATATCACATGATTTTATTTCATAGACAAGCAACATCAATAGACATATGTCCTCAGTAGCATTTTTCCTTCTCTGTGTAGCCAGTTGAGGACTGCATCTTGCTTTCCTTTAGCAGTACTCTAAGAATCGATACTTTCTTTTGGAAACTGATAAAAAAAATTTATTTCTATGCTCTTCTAACTCTATGATTTCTCATCTAAACCATTTTCTGCTTGAATTTTTAAAATACTTTAATGCATTGACCAGCTAATGAGATTAAAGTAGTTTATCTAAAGCATGATTTACTGAGTGCTTAGTTTTGAACTTGTTATTCTCTCTGAGCCATTTACAAATTAGTCGACTAGGGAAAAAAGTGTTCTTAAGCTAAAAGTTAAAATAGTGCATATTCTACTTATCCAGGCTAAAATTTTTTGTTTTATCTTTTAAATATAGGCATAATTTATACAGTAAACTATTGTTTTTAATATGCAGTTCTGTGAGTTTTGATAAACATGGGCACGCTGAGAGCCGTGAACCCATGGAACCGTCACCACAGTCAAGATCATACAACTGCGGGCTCTTCCCCCCCAGTGCCTCCGTCTCCTTGGAGCCCACCCCCAGCCCTTCCCTGAGTTCCTGGCAACCACTGGTCTGTTTTCTGTCCGTGCAGTTTAACCCTGGCCAGGGTGGCATGTTAGTGGAATCGTGCACTTGAGATGCGTCCCTGTCGTTGCGTACGTCCTTTTCACCGCGTGCACCACAGCACTCCATTGTGCGATGTGCACGCTCTGCTTGTCCATCACCTGGCTGCTGAGGGAGAGGTAGGTTATGTCCAGTTTGGGGTGAGTATGATGAATTCTAGGCCGTATTCTAGGGGTCCCTAATCTGTCTGTCAGTTGGATTGCCCTGATCGTCAGTCAGAAGGCTGCTTTTTGCCTATTTTCATCCTAAGCACAGGGTTGTCTCTTTTCTTAGCATTCACCACGTCCTGCTCCCTTTTCTCCGTGTTGTACCTTGTGAAAAGGAACTAGATGGTGAGCAAGAGCAGCCAAATGAAAATATTTATAGACGCCTGTCCTTTGCAGGGCTCCTGAGCGCAAACGTATTCTTAAAGTGTTGGCAGATTGACGTTCTCTTCGAGTCTGACTGCACAGAAAGGTTTCCCTCCGCACTTGGAACATGAAGCCGCCTGCACTCGCCCGGACGTGCTCTGCAGCTTCCTGCTTCCTTCCCATTTGGGAAGCAGACCGTGCCAACTCCTTCTGCCCTCGGTCTGTCCTTACCGTGCAAGTTTGGAAACTTTGCTTAGCCAAGCATCCTGCCTTAATAATTGATAAAGAAGTAGAGTTAGGAGAGAAAATGGAAGGTTCTGTTCTGTGTTGAGGGTGCCAGCCTCCCGAGAATCAGGGCTTTCTTCTCACTCAGCGCTCCTACGACTGTCCTCCTGACTCACTCTCAGGAGTGGAGCCCAGAGCCTGAGACATGGTTTCTCCTTCGCTCGGACGTGTTGGAGGCCTGAGCGAGCTGCTGTGCCAATGAAGTAAACAGCACGAGAAATTGTCAACTGGAGACAGCATTTAATGAAAGATTGTTGATGGCCTAGCTTCAGCAGCTTTGTTTGTTTGTTTATTCGTTTACTTACGATTTTATTTGATTTTCAGTCAGGGTATTTTTCTTCAGGGTTCTCTCGTGTGTTCACTCATTCCTGTTAAACTCACATCTCACTGAAGTTTGTGCCCCCCTCACACACACCTCACCATGAAACATTGATAACCAGCCAGGCAAGATTGGTTTCAAATGGTTTATTGCTTTGTTTATTTTTGTTGGAGCTGGAGAGGATTCCCAAGTGTCTCCCCCAGGGTCCCATTTATATCAAGAGATTATCATGCTGTACAGCTGATTCCTCAGAGAGAATCATAACCTCATTTTGTGAATTAAAACATGCCCGGCCGCAGTGCCTGTGCTATGGGAAGGAGGAAGAGCGTGGCGTGGCGGATGACAGCTGTGCCGTTCGGTAGAGGGTGTACTTCTGATTTGTCTTCCTCATAGTTGCAGAAATAATTCTCCTGGTCTGGAGAGCCCGGCAAAGATAGAAGACTATAGCGGTGAGTTATCACAGTGCACCCTAAAATGAGAGTGTGTTTGCTTCAGCGTTCTTAGCCATCAGTTCTGATCGCCACGCTCTTTGTTTTCTCTGTGTCTGTACTCTTGTGCACACACATTTTGCTCCTTCTGTATTAAGATTTGTAGGACCTACGCGGCACTGTGCTCTGGAGTCCTTTAGCCTCAGGCCAGCCCTGGAGAGACAGGAGAGTCAGCTCCCGATGGGGAGAAACCCTCCCCGTGTGCTGGGTGGGGCAGTCCAGGGCATGGCTGTGCCTCCAGGAAGCTTCTCGGGTTTGGTGGACCTCTTTGCAGTTCCGTTTCTCAAGTGTGTTGGCGTATTCCCGTGGTGCCATACATAATAAGCTCTACATGTATTTGTTTTTAGTTCTTTTTCTTATGATGTTAATCAAAGAGTGATTGTGATGATGGGAACTAATTAGTGAGCTTCATTATTAACAGTTCCCATTTGAGACTCGCCCATGATAATCCTGAGTGGTTAATTGTTAACTAATAGGTTTACTTTGATTCCCATTTCCCAGTGCTTTTTTGTGTGTGGTGACGTTCTCTTCCCACCATTCTTTACTGTGTTCCCGCCGACTACATTGCGTATTTTCAGTGGGAAAAAAATCATGGAAATCGCTTCGCTAACACCGTGTGCAAACTAACAGCCTAAAACTCTGCTCCCACAATTCACGAAACGTTGATTTACATGGGTTCTGCTCTTCTGCAAGGCAGTGACCTGGTTGTCTGTGGGTGCTATGGCTCTGTCCTGTGCCTACTCTACGAGCATTCTGCTTCCCCTGCGCTCCCCCAGCCCCACTGTTCCCGCTCTCCCAAACTTGGTCGTTCAGGGTACTAAATAATTGTAAACATGTATTTGCTTACACAGCAAGATACTTTGTAGAAATAAGTTGCAGTCTGACTACTGAAGGGGCATCTCTTACAGGTGTTGATACAGGTACCCACGTTTGGAAGAGGTGTGACCTGACAAGCCAGGTGGGAGGGCAGAGTAGGAACGCATAAAGTGTCTTTATTAACCTTCTCCTCTCTCGATGGTCGAAGGACCATCCTGCCAGTCGTCAGTCATTCAAACTCCCGCTCCTATAAGTTTGAGGTATAGATATTAACATCCTTTCAAATGAAGTCACCCCAGGCACATTTGTTGCATCATTACTTTCTCAATTTCAAGGTGCATTGAGGAGGCAGAAACATTCCTTAAAGAGATGCCATCCACAATAGCAGGTTAAATGTAGCTAATGTATCCTTAAATTAGCTTTCCGAGCAGTACAGGAAAACACTTCCGTATGGTTTGTTTTGGAGCACAGGTAATGTGAAAACTACCAGTGCAACAAAAAAGACTTATCTGCTCAGAAGTACAGTTGCTTCTTAATTATTTACACCAGTGGAGGGAAGTATTGGGATAAAAAACAAAACTATGACTAATTTATCTACTCGGATTCTCAAAGCCTTGAGCCAATGTAGTAACTTAACTATGGCAGATAGATTCCCAGGCCACCTGTAAATAAGCCACAGCACAGAAAACCCGGGGCTGACAGTCTCTGCAACTAGACTTAGAAGCCAGAATGTGTGATATTTAATAGTCTTACCGTGAAATGAAAGTTGTCATAAATGTTATCTCTTTAAATCCGAGGCCTTTACTTTCATTTTTCAAAATACATTTTGGAGTTCTAAAGTTACAAAGAAATCCTTCATTGCACTCCGTCTCCTGTAGGTCCTCCTTCAGAATTACTAGAAGAGAGTTCCTGGATTGGAACTTTACAACTTTACCGTCCTTAAGATCCACCTGGCATCTCAACTCCTCAGTAGGGCCTCACCTGGTCCCTGTCATACTGTTTCTCATCATCGGGTTTTCTCTTACTTACCTCTTGCTGTCACCCAGTAATGAGGGTAAGAGAACGGAGCACATTGCTGTACTTGCAGCAGGTCCTTGGAAGGCACGTCATTTCAATGCAACCAAAACTCCTAACGTGAATCATTTCCGTAGCTAAACAGGCAGGGAATGCTGCCAGGTTACTTCTCCTGAAGGAATTGCCCAGTTGGCCTTACCGGTCTTTTCATGTGAGCCACTGAAACAAATATTAAAGGTTTCAAGAATTTTTGGAACATGTCAAGGAAGCACTTGAGATGACACGGAAAGACAGACACCATTGTCTGCCTGTGGCTGAGATTTGAAAGAGCTGACATCTTTTGGTGATTACATTCAATTTGATTGACTTCATAAAAATTTTTTATTCCCCAAACCCTATCGACTTGGATGCAATTTCCATCTCTTTCCTTAACGGATGGTCTGTAAGCATATCATCTTCAAGCTTTGGAACACTCCCTTCAAGGAGAGGGCGCGCCATGTGCTATCTCACCATTTTGCCTCTGGAAATAAAACTGGCCAGTTCTGGTAGGCCTTGAAAATTTGCTGTCATGCCTTCAGGTGTCATAGTTGGCTTTCACTTCTAATCTTCGTCATCGTCAATGGCATGTCCCATTCTCCTTTCTGTCTTCCCAGATGTTATTTCTGGAAGAGGACTATTAAGTTGTAGGTTGAGACTTAGGAGGAGTCAGGGACATCAATTGATTTGTGTGTGTATGTGTGTGTATGTGTGTGTGTGTGTGTTATAATTACATGGCTTTTGAATTATTATTACATTTGCCTCTCCTTGATAAGTCTGAGTAAGTACAGTTGACCCTTGAACTATGCGGGGCTTGGGTGCTGACCCCCTGTGCAGTCGAAAATCCATGTATAACACTTGACTCCCTAATAGCCTACTGTTGACCAGAGTACTTACTGACAATATAAACAGTCGATTAACACATATTTTATATATGTATTACATACTGTATTCTTACAATAAAGTAGGCTAAAGAGAAAATGTTATGAAAATAATCATAAGGGAGAGAAAATACATTTTTTAATACTGTACTTATTTATGGGGAAAAATCCACGTGTAAGTGGACCCATGCAGTTCAAAGCCATGTTGGTCAAAGCGCAACTGTATCTCTCTTGATAAAGTAGGTGATTGTTTAGCAAAGTAGGACAAGTCTGCTACAACTTCCTTTTTGTTACTAACATTAAGCGCTTACCGGTGTGTGTATGCTGTCTGTCATTATTCCTATAAGTGTCTTTTCTCCCAGATGGATACGTCCAGAAGACAGTGATGAGCAAAACTCTGTTTGTGAAAAATATAGATTAGCGCAGTCTTAGGGGAAAAGGCCTTCTGTTCAGAGACGTTAAGTTGCCTCATGATTTGCAATGATCAATTGGATAATTGTTGTTGTCTTACTGGCTCAGCTCATGAATAACGTCCCAGATTTAGACTAGTATGGCAAAGGGGTTTTAATCAGGTAGCACTTTCTTTCCCATGGAGCATTTGTCTTGCTTGACTGTTCTGGACTGCAGCCAGCCACCAGAAAGGCCTTTTCCCACTGTGTATGTGTAGTGGAATGTGTGTTGTTAAGTGATCATTGGACGGAAGCTCATTGTGCCGTTAGCTTTTACCAATGTGCCATCAGAGAATGGACGACTGTCTCTCCTTTCCTCTGAGAATCTGTTTGAAGGAAAGGATGAATCTCATTACTATAAATATTGATTTTATCCCAGCCTACCCCTTTGGCTGCTGTGAAAACGCGCAAATACTCAGGGCTTGCTACATTTTCGTTATCTACTGTGCATTAATTCAGATACAATAGGTGTGTTGCTAGAAGCAGAGTCTCAAGGACGAGCCTGGCGTAGTGCTGGTGTCACGGGCATCAGGAAGGTGTGCAGAGGTCCTCCGTGGGAGTTTACAGGTCTGCTGACAGGGCTGAAAACCCTGGCAATTCTGACATCCAGTGACTATGCCCCGAACACGGCAGTGTGATACTTTGATGCTTGCTCACTTTGTCATCTGTTTAAGCAGCTTGAGAGACTGAAAGAATGGGAAGGCTCGTAGCTCTTCCGTGGCTTAGAGCTCTCAGGTTCGAAATGTCCATAGTCTGGTGCTCTCAAGGATAGAATGCGTGTACTTTGTGTGGATGCGTGAAAAAGTTTAAAAAGTGCTATGTGGTTGCATACATTTTTATTATTTCTGTAACTATTCATACTGGCGTGATGTGGGATTGGCCCCATGGAGCTCGTCCTGCTGTTCCCAGCTTCGCAGACTGGGAACAGGAGCAGCGTGCCCGGGTCCCAGCTCATCCCTGAAAAGCTCGTAGAGCAGGGCTCGCGGTACCGGTGCCCAAAGTGAGCTGTGTTCTTTTTGTCATTGAGAAGCGGCGTACGTAACCTGCTGAAGATGGAAGATGAGCTGCTTTGGGCTTCCTGGGGAAAAGTTTTAGGGCTGTGTCACACAGCCTGGGAGTCACGTCTTTTTAAAAGGGTAATTGACCTCCACAGAAGGTTAGTATTAGTCTTCTCCTCTCAAGTTCACATAGAAAGGAGGGGAGAGCTCTTTTTCCTGTCCCTAGAAAAGGAGTGACATTCTCATTTCAAAATACCTTCTTAACTTGTATGTCCACTGATTGCTTAGTAACTGAACAGAGGGAGGCAGAGAGCCAATGGAAATGTTCTGGAAAACTTTTGATTAATGATATGTGTTCTGTGCAAGTCACATGGATGGATATCTTGTCTATGTCATGATTTTAGAAATGTCTAATTTCATAGGGTTACTTGCCTAGCTTCCTATGGTCTGCTAGACTGTCTCCTAAACAGAGAGAAAGGAACATTTGCCTGGATCCTGTTACTTTTCTAAGGGTTCTCTTCTTTCCTCCACTAGGATACCCAAAAAGCAAAGCAGTTCCTGCCCTTTCTCCAGCGGGCAGGTCGTTCTGAAGCTGTGGTGGAATACGTCTTCAGCGGTTCTCGGCTCAAGCTCTACTTGCCAAAGGAAACTTGCCTTATCACCTTCTTGCTCGCAGGTAGGTCTTCCATGTTATGTGTTACTCTGAAAATTCTTCTCAGATCTCAGAAGTGATCTCTGGAGGCCACACGCCCTTTCCCCTGTGTTTTAGGTAGGACCTGTTGCCCATCTCGGTGCTTTCCTCTCTAATTGAGATTCGAACACAAAATTTCTAGATCTGGTCCCTGTGTCACTACAGACCCAACACTGGGCCCTCTTCCCGCTCCCATCTGCCTCCCATCCCAGGACATAGGAGTAGAGTTGCTTAAAAGGTAGCACGCATCCTCACAGCCTGATGGAAGGGAATTCCAGACATAGAAAAATATTAACGATGGAATTCTCGCAGTTGGCAGCTCCTGTTGGGGACAGACCCCCCCCCTGCTGGGTTGGTCATGGGCAGGGCTGAACCACTTTGCCCTCATAGTTCCCAGGTGGTGCCGATTGTCTCTTTTTTTTTATTCTTTTCAAATGTCATTAGGATCCAAATCCTTTATGGAACCCCAGACATGACATTACCTTCCCAGCCTCCGGCATCTTTGGTGTTTCTCCGTTGCACTAAGGTTGGCATGCTAGGGCAAGCCTTCCTTTCTTTGCTGACAGAATGTACATCCCTCTTATCCTGTCCTTTCTAACAGCTTAAGATTTCCCAAGCCAGCAAGACTACGTATGAACTGCTCTTCGAGCAGTTTATGTTTATGTATTCAAGGAGCAAATTGCTTCATTTCTTCCCCACTGCCAAATGGTAGTTATTTATTTCCAGTCAGGACTTCGCAGAAATGGTAGTCTTGGAGAGAAAGTGTCATTTTACTCCAGCACCCACCCCTGTACGCACAAATCTTCACTCACTCACAAAGGACATATTCGCTATGCCCTCCCAGCGCACACGGCCTCGTCTGAGGCTGTCCTGTTGCCTCAGCACTTGTGTCTTGCATTCTTGACTAGAATTTGCTGTGGGGGAGGAGAAACGGGAGTCATGTTTATTGTCCCCTGCCAGATTGCCTCTGCCTCCTTCTAGAAGGCACTGAGAGGCTGTTCTTTTGATGAGGGTCTCCCTCAGGCCCCAACTCAATGGGTTGTTATGTGAGATAAATCACTCATTGAACACGTGACATCACTGCAGCTGGGCCATCACCTCTGGTTGAGGCTCTTGCACACACGTAAGACGTGAATGACCATACACAGCTCTTCAGCCTTTCTCAAGGGGCGGATGGAAGCCTGACACGAAGCTCGGGCAGCTACAGAAGAGAAGGGCCGCAGTGAATCCACACGTCAGTGGAGGGCGGTGCTGGGATCTTTGCACCGCGAGTTGCAGTATCCGTCCGGCGGGGCAGCATCGCAGTGTGGGGGAGTCCTTGCAGGCAGCCATTTGTGCCCTTTTCTTAACATTTCCACAGCGGAGAAATTTCTTAGCAGTGAATTCTTGTTGTTACAGAGTTTGAGGTGTATATTCATTTCATCCTTTGCTCTAAACCTGCAAAACAAAGGCATCCATTCGGCAGCGTAGAGCTCTATCCCAGAGGTGTGGAAGAGAAACACTATTATTCTTCTTTCCGGGAAACTTGGCCACAGATCTGTAGGGGAGAGAAGACACTGTAGTTCTGGCTTCTAAACTCCAAACTGCCTGAATGGAGCTGGCTCGACACGTTAGACCTGTCGTGGCTGGAGTTTTCCTGCAGAAGCGTCTAAGCGCTAAACACGCATCTGAGCACTCGACTCTGCCTCAGCCATTTCCTCTGTATACTTGGCATTATTCTGAGCTTAGCAATTCAAAAGGCATTGCCTGAGTTAACTTACATTCTGAAAGATAGATTACAGAAGCAAACACATGATAAAAATATAAGCTTTTACATTTTTCTCCTGCCATACTGTATGCGGTTCTATGATGCATCTTCCGGTTTCTTTAGAAACCTGGCAAGCATACAAGGCACTGAAACGTCATAAGAGAAAGGTTTGAATCGTGGCTCTACTCTGTACAGGCAGGTGACTTAGGGAGATTATTTACCCTCTTCAAGCCTCAGTTTATACATAGGTTAACGAGAGAGAGAATCGTGCCTCCAGCGTTACGGGGAAGAGTTTGATGAGATGAGAAAAGGGTTCAGAACAAGCCTGCCATAACGTAGATATCACTACACATATTTCCTTCCCCTTCCCCTCACAAAGACTTAGTGAATTCATAACCAGAGCTTTCCTTAACTCTTGTGTGGAATGGCCGGAGTTGTGCAGTATGTGCACACGTGGGTCCCAGTCTCCACGATAGAGCCATAGTTTTCCATTGATGGAAATAAATCATGAAAAGGCACTGTTCTCCTCCTGTCTTGACTGACAAGCTCACTGGCTTTTCCCCTTGAGACTCTGGAGCAGAGAACTGTGCGTCATCCCAGTAAGACTGGGTCCCAGGGCTCGGGAAGCTCTAGGGAGACAGACACATAAACACACTGCAGTGTTGGGCATTAGGTGAGATGGTAGAGTTATTTACAAGACACAGAAGCAGCACAGAGGACGGAGTGACTGGGTGTTTAGCTGGCGACCAGGGAATGCCTCTCTGAGTTGCTGACATCTGAGCTGTGTTTTGAAGGACAAATATTGAGGAGTGTTGAGGGCAGGCAGGGGAGAGGAGGACGTAGAGAGGAACTTCTAGGTAGAGGTAACAACATGTCCAGAGGTGTAGAGATACGATGTATCCTGGTGTATCCAGGCCACCACAAACCCTTTAGTATTGGTGGAGCATGAAGAGCGAGGTGAGGGGGTGTGGGGAGAAGCTGGAAACAAAGACAGGAGCTGCTGTTTCTTGGGTTAAGAAAGTTCACTTTGGTGGATACATTGGACTAAATGAGGCTAGGGGCTGGGAAAACAGTTAAGAGGCAAGAGGGCTAGTGGAGAAGACAAGCGATTTGAAAAGGATTTGGGAGGAAGACTTGATAATTCAGGGAATGACTGCATTTGGGGGGTCAGGGATAGGAGATGATGTTGAGCGTAGGAGAGAAAGTAAAGCATCCAAGGCTTGAGTGACGGCAGATGGTCATGTCCAAGGGCACCACAGAGGTAAGGACGGGTTTTAGGAACAGATCGTTGGTTTGGTTTTAGACGGGGCCTCTTTGAGGTCTCCGTGGGGATGCTCAGGTCAGCAGAAGGACCTGGGTAGATTCCTCCCAGGGAGGAGCCATCAGTGTACAGACAGTGGTTAAAGCAGCTCCAGAGCCTAGAGGACCGCGTTAGAACCAACACTAACCCCGGGGAGGTCCAGCCTGTGAAGGGAAAGCTGAGCACATACGTGGGCAGAGCGTGAGAAGGAGAACCCGAGAGAGTAGTCTTCTGGAAGCCGAGGGACGTCAGAATTCCAAGGACTTAGCAGTGTGGGATGTTACCGAAAAGATGAAGTAGGTAAAACGATGAAGTGATTTTCTTATTTATCAATTAGTCACAGGTGACCTGGGCCAGTGCAGTTTCATCAGAGTTGAATCAGCCAAAAGCAGATTACAGGCGATTGGGGAATAAATGTGGGAAATAAGGAACAGAATTAAAAATAGACTGCTCTTAAGAAAAATCTAACAGAGAATGGAAAAGGAGTGCAGAAAAGTGAAAGCTAAAGGGTCAAGGTAACATTTTAAGGATGTCAGCGTTTGAGTACTTTTATAACTGGAATTCTTATTCAAGATTGGAACAGAATGAGGCACGTGTGGTTGAAAAAGCTATTCAGTATATCTATTGTTTTCATAATACCAATTACAGAATGTAAAACTCAACAAAATCTTGGCAAATGAGAATATAAAAAAAGATGGAGTGAGAAAATATCATAGGGAACATGAGAGTTACTGGTCTGATTTCTGAGGAGAAGGAACTAAGAAAGGACGTATGGAAATGATTAACAGAGTAGCGACCTCTATGAGATGGAATGAATGAGATGGCTGGAGCGAGTATCCCCAGAGAGAAAAGGGCCCCCTGGTCCTTTGAGAGCACCTACAAAGCTGAAAGTGAGTGAGATACGGGTACCATGTTCATTGTGTGAGGTTGTTCCCCGGGACCGTGATCTTCGCGGCACGGCTTTGCAGCTCTCTGTGGGACGCGCGCCATGCCATGGGAAAAGGGCGTTCTGCTGGAAATGAGGTCTCTGCAGCCAGAAGGGAGCTGGGCTTGTGAGTCTCAAGGGGAAAGTCAAGATAATTGTTCCACAGTCCCATATGTGCTGCTCTCATTAATCCCAGCCTTTTGGAGAGCCCTCTGGACTTCAAGGTGGGGCGGACACTTTCCATTTTTATGTGGCCTTCTGGGGCAGACGGCCCCACAGCTTGATAGGGAGTGGCATTTGGCCCAAGCCAGCTGGCCTCTCTGTCACGGTTCCTGCACCCCTGTACGTGGAATGACTGTTTGGTCAGATGGGATAGCAGGTGGGGCTGGGCACCGTCAGCTGTAGCTAACAGGTCAGAGCCTCTTGAAGCCTCTTGCCCTTTAGTCCTTTGAGCACCTGGCTTAGGTTTGGTCGGTGAGCAGGTGACCTTACATCATCAGAACTGACTGTTCAAGGTCCTCTGCCGCTGCTGTGGCCTCCTCCTGTGCATGCCTAGGGCAGCCTGGGGGGCAGTCGTTCAGCTTTTGTCCTGCGTTAACAGGACTCCAAGATCCCCGGGCAGCCTGCATTTGTTTAAGAGCGTCCTTTTTCCTCATCTAGCTTTGAGAGAACTTCGTACATTTCCTTCCATGGGAACCAAAACAGTTTACCGGCCATCTTTATTTTTAGTTTACTTTCACTTGTCGTGTGTGTCATGTTTTACTTAGTTTCTTGTCTAAAGGGACACTGAGGCACATGTTAGCAATTCGCTTGGCCCTTGATTCATATTTTTATTTACTAGCACCAGCGGCATGGATGTATCTTACTGCTACGGCCGTTATATTCCATTTCCTTATTTTGAATTACTTCGTTGGCTCTGGGGCATCTGGGTCCTGCCGAGGGCGCAGCTGAGGACGTTGTCCTGTTTGCTAAGCAGAGCCAGTGCCAAGTTAGTGCCTGTGAACCAGATGCCTCAAAAGGAAGAGAATAATCTGAGGTTTTAATGCAAAGTAATCTAAGAAGTTCTGCATCAGATATTTGGAGTCTTCTGCTAACTGACCGAGAGGGCCTACCCCATTTGCATTTCCGGGTTATGAAGGTAGGACAGCAGCATGTGGGAGGAGGTAGGGACTGAGGCAGGTTTGTGAGGGGGCAGTGGCTGTCAGTCACCTTAGGGGGAACTCACGGTACCGACAACCTACAAGGCAGCAGCTACCCGGCATGCTGTTCACAGCAGGTGACTTCTAATCAAGCAGTTATCTAGTCACATGAAACAAGACTTAAAATGAGACTTCCCTTGGCCTGCCCTTTGGCATTTTCCAATTCTTTTCTCTTTCTTTGATTACAGCTCCCTTCTGGGAGCCGCATTATGACAAGGGAGGCAGTGAGAAAAGGTTCTAGGTGTCTGGGATTTGATAAATGGTGGTGGTAGGTGTGTGCATGGTGAACTAAAGAAAGGTCTCGGCTGTGTGTCCGTCCACCCTGAATGCCTTTGAATAAAGCAACTCATTTCCTTCTTTCTCCTTAATGTGTCTTCCCGCGGATCCGAACAGGAATATCAACTGCTTATTTCAATAGACCAAAAACTTGTAATGAGTGGGGAGAGGGAAGGTAAACAGGGATATCCTCCCCGTCTCCTGGCCCCAGAAATGGCCCCACTGATTGCCAGTGCTAACCAAATTACACAATTAAAGCCAGTGTGTGTTTCGGTGAGAAATCCCATTCTGCTATCACAGAGGTGCTAATGAATCAGGTTGTTATTGTGCTGGTGTTTGCTGGGCTTCTGTCTTTAATTAAGCAATTACAGGGTCTGCTGATACTTATGAATTCCTTTCTGATGCTTTAATTGAATTGCAACTTAATGGATATTTGTAAAGTGGGATATTCTTCCTCTTGGGACTTCCCAGTTTGAATCTGTCTCCACCACCTACCTGCTTTCAAATAGGTCCCATTACTTGGAAACGGGCAGCTTGACATGAGACTTTTCTGAGGCTGCTCTAGTTCTTCACTGTTAAAGATATCACATACAAATTATGTTCTTGTCAGGAAGTGCCAGAGCATTACTTATTGGCATTAGCACAGTAAACAGGTTAGGAAGCCTTTTTTAATGAGGCCAAGATTTGGACGCTGTCTATAAGAAATGCAGTCTGATAGATGACGTATGATACGGAAATTGGTAAGATAGTCTCTGCTTGCTTGAGTACCCTTTAGTCTACTGCTGACAGCCGTATGAAAACCTTGAACAAGGAAAAATCAAAAGGAGCTATGAAAAGTATATGCAACATCATGAGAGTACAGAGGAAAGAACTATTATTAATCGGAGAGTGGAAAACACTTCCTAAGGGAGATGGCATTTGAGGATCCAAGGAGATCTGGAACATTTTCTTTTGGCAGGCTGGGTGTGATTCGTCTAGGCAAAACAACTTAGCCTGTGTCATTAGTTCTCAGGAAGAGTTGCCTGAAAGAAATGGGTGTACTCATCAATCATTTTTGTCCCTGCTTTTGTACGGGAGTGTACAATCCTTCTCAGCTGTCCTGCCGTTCAGTGTCCAGGGCTTTGTCCTCAAATCCCAGTGTGTCCACCTAGCATGTCGTCACCCACTGGTCACGTGGATGGAAGTGCAAGTCTGTGATTGCAGCCTGATTACCTCCCATCTTCCGATCGTGAATCATCCCCAGGATGAGCCTCATGATGCTGTGGATCATGCAAGTCGCATGGCTATTTAATAAGTTATTTCCACTGGACACTATGCTAGGAATACAGAAATGTGTAAGATAGAGGTCCAGCCTTCAAGCAAAGTAGTTGTGTCTACTGAGGTAAAGAATGCATAGACAAGAAGGAAAAAAAGACACTTTTAAGACGGGTGAGAATAGGAGAAACATGCCTTGAACACCACACCGATGAAAACAACTCAGACTTTTACAAAACAATCACAGTAAACATTGTGATACTGTCAGAAAGGCTAAGCTCGTCCTGGTCCATAACCTGGAAGTACGGGGAGGTGGAGCTGAGTGCCCCGGTCAGAGCAGGCCTATAGGGTAATATTCCACCTGAGGACCACCCTTCTGGGAAGGACGTCAGCAAACTGCAGGAGGTTCATAGGCGAGCGACCAGTGGGACTGGTAGTGGGAATCCAAGGAGACTTCCAGGACATAATGGAGTATTTCAGGGTAAAAGAGGCAGAGCGTCATTGTTCAGTAGCCATTTCAAATTTTTTTTGATTGAGATAGACTAATAAACATAAGATGTATGCGGCATGGTTTAATGACAGTCATGGACCATGGAGCTGGAACACTTGAATTCTTGCTCTCCGCCTTCCTGGTTAATTATTTCCATGAGATCGGCCTGCATGTCTTGGTGTGACGCTGGGACCTAGACGTGAGGGAGGATGCAAGGCCGAGGTGGCAGGTGTGTGCCTGCCCGTCTAGCTACTCCTGCAATTGACGGAGAGCTAATCCTAGAGGTGGTCCCACCTTCTGTGGAAAAAGTCTGAGGAGGTGATACAGCCTCCTAATTGGGGTGTTCAGCCCTCACCATCTCAGTTGGGTTTTCTGTGCTAAGAGAAAAAAGATTTTGCTTTATCCTCAGCTGTTAGATAGGCCCATTGATTGCCTGTGGATGGATAGGTCAAAGGTAAGTGAGAACGATCCTCACCTCCTAAGTCCTCAACTTCTGCCTTTTACCATTGCTTTTCACTCTTGCTGCTTTGGAGTTTTAATATATGAGACCAGGGAAAAATACCCTGGGTAGGGATCAGGCCTATTCTGGGCAGAGCTAATAAGAGCCAGTAGAGTGTGGTTCAAAGGGTTACTTCTGGGTTTTCCCCATGGCTCCTTTTCCTTTCCTTCTCCTCCCCTCCCACTTGGAGGTTCTTTCTGAGACTGGTAAAGGTTACCTAGGCTGCCCTCCACCTGGTGGGCACGGGGGAAGGGATAGGAAGCGTCCGGCAGTCTGATGGCAGTTCTCCTGGAGTGTTTCCAGGACCGGCACCTGTCTCTGGTTGTGCCCAGATGCTTCAGTTCTAATCCTGTTCTTATGGTTTTCACAGGAAAATATATTTCAGGGTCGATTTTTCAGTGCCCTCTTGTCAACCTATTGGCATTTCCCAGCAACCGTTCAGTAGTAATGGTGGCACACAGCGCCAGCCAGGCCTGGGCCTCTGCTCTGGGGGGTCTGTTTGACCTGCCTGACAGCAGAAGGCAGGACCTGGGTGCTGGAGAGGGAGTGTAAATGGTGTGGTAATTTGAAATTAAAGGGAAATGCTTTGAAATCGTGTAATGGGCAGCCCTGGGGTGAACAGTGCATACTGCCTGTAAGGCTTAATCTTGGTTGCTATGGGAACTACCTCTCACATCCCCCTTTCAAACAGAGATATGACTGCGTTTTTTAACAAAATAGTTCTTCATCATTGAAAAAGTGTCTTTGCCCCAAGCCCCAGGTCTTTGCTCACCTTGCATTCCTTTCAGAAAGTTTTCCTGAGGCTTCCCCAAACTAATGCGCTGGTTTGCCGGTCTCTTCCTGGCTTTTATTTAAATTTTGAATGATTGGCACTAATATGGGAATTAGAACACAGCCCAAGTGTACCCCTCCTGTGACGCCTGAGAGGGCACCAAGTTTTCACTCAAGGAGTGGGTACACCACTGGCCACAGAGGGCTTCCTCCACCTCCACGCCGGAAGGGCTCTGAGGGAGCCCAAGGAGTTGCTCTTGGTCTCGGGATTGGTCCCAGATTCTGATGTAGGGCTGCCAGCGCCAGCCCGCAGGAGCAAGAACAAGTCACAGAAGTTCTTTTCATGTTTGGAAGGCATCTGACATACAACCACATGCTCTGTTGTATTTTTCCATCATTAGAGCTTTCCCCCATTTATTTAAATTACCCACTTAATCAAGATCTTGTAAGTACAGGGTTCTTTTAACCACTCTTTACCTGTGATAAAATTAATAAGATATACGTCTCTCTTCACTGGCCTTTGATTTCTGGACGTAACAACTCCATGTTTGGCTTATAAGCTTCTAAGTGGGCTTTGGAGAAACTGTCTGTTGGAGCTTTCTGGATTTCCTGTAGTTTTCCCTTATTGTACTCATGCTTTGTAATAGCAGTCCCATATAAACCCTAGTAACTCCCATGCTTACCTCCACTATATGTAGAAAGATATTTATATTAACTAGTTAGTCTACAATGAGTAGAGACGTTCCCATTTCCCTGCCCTGGTGTGCCTCCTTTTCCTGAGCTTGTACATCTGCTACTGATTTTTCTAGGGTTAATTTGGGTGTTTTTATTTTTAAATTGGAACATGGTGTCTGTCTCTTCTCTGTGTTTTGGATGCAGCCCCTGTGCTAGGCATGTGGTTATTAACCCCACTGATATACCAGTTCGCTCATTAGCATTTGCATTTTAAATTACCAGCCAGAGCAGACGACATTTATGCTATATTTGTTTGTACCATTGCTTTCTTCATGAATGATGTCGTATGTGCAGGGAATGCAGAAATAACTCCTCTCAGGCCCTGAGGTATTTTTGTCTCTTTTTTTTTTTTTTACCAAACTGCTGTTTCTTTTTTACTCTTGATCCTCATTGTTGGGTAGGGAATTTTTTTATTCTTTTCCAAGTTTAGACCTATTTTTGAGTGCTGCTGATTGGGACGTGCTAATGACAGACCAGTCCTTCCTATCAGAGCAGGCATATTGCGCAGAATGGCCATCTTTCCCTGTCACGTGGTGCTCCTGGGAGGCAGTCTGCTTTAATGAGAGGAGGGAATTTTCTCCTCCACGGTTTGGTGGGAAGACATGGTAACAGAGACTCGTATTTGTGCTCCCATCTTTATTTTTTTTCGTAGTTGATTAATCAGTGGTTATTGGTTAACCCCTATTAGCTCTTGGCGCTGTGTGTGGGGGAAAACGAGAAAACGTATATATACCTTCACGTAGCTTACTTTTGACCAGAAACATTTAGATTGCACTACAATACAGCACAGGCTTAAAGAGTAGGATGTAAACCCAGGTGGGCTTCTTAAGGGCACGATGCCAGTAGGTAAGTCCTCTTGGGGGAACTATTCCTCTTAGCATGTGGGATCTTCAGTACCGAGATCACAAGAACCAAGGCAGAAATGCCCTACAAATAGAGACTCCCTAGGCTTTGGGATGCCCAGCTCTGCAGAAGGGAGTCTTTGGCTGCTTTCTGGCAGCGACTGGAGCAGAAAACAGAGCTCTGGCTGATATGTCTGTGTTCATGTCATTGTGCTGTTTATCTGTGATCTCGAAGTTGGGCTCTCCGAGGTCTGTCACAGGGGACCCTTCCTCGTGGTCAGTTCTGATATTTAAAGCATATCATGAAAAATCCAGGGAAGTCATGCTGGAAATTGTAGGTGTGCATTCTGAGTAAGCAAGCAAAAATTCTGCCGTAGATATAAACAATTTTTATTTGCCCCCTTTCTCACTAAAGGTCTTCTCCCATGCAGTTGTCATTCTGCTAATTAGCTGCTGGAGTAACCAAGAGGTAAAGAATCGCATTTGAGGCTCTTGATCCAAGTACAGATGAGTTAGTATAGAACGTGATCTCATTGCGGTGTGTCATTGCCACACATGGCATTTCATACAAGAATAAAAGAAATGACATGGTAATAGCATTCTAAGACTACTCTTGTGGTGACCCATTTCGTGCCCCACAGAAGACCTGAGCCTGGCCTCAGGTAAACCCTGCCATACCCACTCTCACTCTTCATTCCAGTTAGCGAATAGGTCTCACCTGTTGGAATGTGTTTTGGGGGGTCAGTAATCTTTTTCCTTTCAATATACTATTACTTGAACAGTTCCAAATCCTACTTCACATTTAATACAGCTCTGTATATTTCCTTTGATTCTGTTAGTCTTGAAATAATTTCTTGGCCTGAAATCTGCCAAATCAGAGTTTTTCAAGAAAGCTGCACCAACTGTTCCAAACAGTGGCATCGGATTTCCAAAGGGGTCTGTCCTCCTGGGAGGGGCCCACAGTCCTGGGAGGAGCCCTTGCATTGAAGCATCTAAGAGTTCAGGGCTGGTTCCCCGTCACGTCTTTACGTTAGCTCATTTCCCATGAACAGAAGCACTCAGGAAGTTCTTCTGAAAAGTTGATGGGCACGACAAAATTGATAAAGAGTTGTTACCTACCTCTGTGCTCTTTTCCTCCGTGGAGATGGTCTGTATTTGGTGCACTCTGTTTGCTGTGCCCTTTGGTGGCTTCCATGAGCGCCAGGCGTCAAACACGGGCCTTTCAGCCTCACTGTTTTCTTCTAGTCTTTAGCTTCTTTTGGTCTCTGTGCCTCTTACCTGGCAAAATTGTTCTCTGGAAACTAGTTCTGCCTAGCAAGTGAAGCGTAGACAGCATTGAGGAGATGATTGGGTCCCTGGAGACTTGGGAGTGGTAAGGCAGAACAAGACGTACAGTTGACTAGCATCACCTGTGTGGTCGGCTGTAGGTGCATTTGGGTTGCATGGTGGCAGGCACCTAGAGGGCACGCAGAGTGTTCGTTGAGGAGCATTTGTAAATGCTACAGTGCTAATGGAAGCAGTTGAGACAGACAGGTTGCTAAAGAGCTAAGGAATCCCGCAGACTCTCATTTTGTCATCACACTTGTTACCCAGGTGAAGGGCTGATTACTGCTAGTCATTGCCCATCCTGCTGAGCTGGTGCTCCAGGGGAGGGGAAATGGGGTTCAGTGCACTCCCCCAGCTGCTGGGCCGTCCAGCCCTCTTGCGGGTCTCTGCGTCTTCCTCCACTACGCCATTGGCTTCCGACAGAAACCTTGAATTAAGTGCGTTAGGAATAAACTGCTTGAGTGCGTTTGTGCAGATAGTTTCTCTCACCATCTATCTGAAGTGCTTTTTGAAATACATGGGAGCCCTTTGTAAGCTGCCTTATAAGCTGTGAAGGCCATTGTTGCTGCTCTCTGTAGCCAGCGTGTCTCTAACCTAAGTAATGTGGACTTGGCTCCGGGCCAGGCCTTGGTATTGGAAAGTCGAGTAAGCAGCAGAGCCGCCCACCAGAGTCACTAGCAGCTGTTGCAGGTTGGAGGATTTGCAGAAATTGAGATCGCTGTTCCCAGATATTGGCATTTGCCTGGTGATGAATGACCGAGTCTGTGCGAGGGGACTGTGTATGCTTTCCCTCGGCCTTTTCTTCTCAGCCCTCTATTGTGGCGCCTGCTCAATGGCTCCATTGTGGAGGAGGGCTGCTGAATGGAGGGGTGAGTGGCCTGCCTCCACCGCCATTCCCTCCCTCAACTGGCCCAAACTGAGACGTTAATAATAGCTCTTTGATCCCCTGAACTGGTTCTTGGGGCAGGAATTTTGTGGCACATAGTACAGATGCCAAGGGCTAAAAATCCAACCTCCAGAGGGTAGATAACGTGGATTCACCTGAAAGAGAGTGGCATGAACCCTGGTGTCCTTTTGCCTTAAGCCACCCATCTGCACCAGACTAGCCGGTGAGGTAAGACCAAAGACCAGAAAAGGTCTAGTCTGATAAAGTCATTAATCATCAGTATTTATTTCTGATAAGATTGCCCAAAAGTGAAGTTTTGAGAGGGTGATGCTGATTCCTCGTTGTATAATTTCTTCTTACGACGTATAGCCAGGCTTAGTTATATGTGCGTATGCCAAAACCAGGGTTACAGTGCCATCTTCTTAGAGACGACACTGCCCGGGAACCGGCATGAACATCCTCTGTGAAGAGACGGCCCCCTCCCAATTCCGGCCTCCACCATTGCTCACATGTCAACTTTCTATTTTCTTTGTGGCACTTTCCACGCTCTGAAATTATCTAGTTTGCGTATTTATTTCATTTGTATTCTTTGCATCAACAGAATGTCTTTCCTGTGACCACAGAACCCCTGTACCACTGCCTAGAATAGCGCTTGACCCAGTCAGCACTCAGTAGATAGTTCTTAAATGAATGAATGAATGAATGAACACTGGTTCTGGGCTAATACTTAGCTTATTTTAAAATTCAAAACACAAAATAACAGCACCATTCCCACGGAGGAAGTGCTAGAGCCCCACCAGCCCTAACATGGCGAACAGCACCAAACTAGATTAAAGCTTAGAACTGTCCCCAAAGTCACATGGCATTTCTGGGCCTTGGGTTTCTTCATAGCTGAGAGGGTCGGATGAGGTTTCTCTGGGGTTCTTTCCAGGTCTGAATATCTAATAATAAAAGCTTTCACTTAATGACTGTTGTATGCCATGGGTTAACGCATGTAATCCTTGCCACAGCCCTGTTCGGAGGAAACTGTTGCCATCCACATTTCATAGATGAGAAAACTGAGCCTTGGGGAGGTTCACTAACTTGCTAGACGAGCACATTTTCTTCATCTTATCGTAGGTGCTGTCATTTAAAATGAGTGCCCGACTGGACATTGAACATGCTGCTACCGAGGTCGTACCCCTTCTGTTTCTCCCTCCATGCATTGCATCTGCTCATGCTCTCGGGGTGGCTGAGAATCAGCCAGGCGCTGCCTTTCTTTGGGGATGACCAAGAGCAAAGCTTAAGGGGACAGTGGCAGTGGCCCTCTTTAGGAATTACAGTGATGTGGGTGTGAGATTTTAGTTGTTCGGGAGTTTGGATGTTTGGTTTTTGGCCCCACAGAGGACACCAATAGGAACATATCTAAGATGAGAGTATGGCTAGGACATGTGATTGTGAAGGAGAGAGCGTGTCAGACCTGTGCGATCGGTTTATGAGCTGGGGCGCTTATGCACAAATTAAACTTTAGCCCTGAATAAGCAAAGTCCTGAGCCAGTTATTACTGCTCTGGCACTTCTAATGGGCCCTATGCAACCCTTATAAATTATTCAGCTGCTTTACTAATAAAAGGGCAAGCAACTAGCCTATTCCTGGTGATATGATACTTAAGTATAGCTTCGAGAAAACCGGTTAGAAGGACGGAGTATTTGCTGACCACCAAGGAGCCCTCCTTTCTCATTTGGAGTCGAAAGGGTTAAACCGGCTACCTTGAGTAGCAGAGTTTTGAGAGAGAACACAGAAACCTGGTGCTGAAATGTTAACGTTGTAGATTCACAGGCTTTCCTCTGAGAAACGCCTGCTAAGATCACGGGACTGATCGTTGGGCCAGATGCCCCTTTCAGAGTATCGTGATGATGGTTATTAAGTGTCCCTGGATATCCAACCTTTGCATTAGAAGTTGTTGGGGTTTTCAAAAAATAATTCTTATGAAGTTTTATTTTGGAATAACTTCAAATTTACAGGAATGTTACAAGAATCATACATAGATCTTCCATTTACGTTTCTTGAACTGTAAACACATTGCCCCATTTGCTGTCAGTGTATTTTTAGAATTAGAAGATTTTTGCCACATTGCTTCTCACATCTGTAAACAGCATAAAATAATTTTTTCCATTCCATACAGAACACACTTTAAAAAAAAAATGGGTGTGGTTACCAGACTTGTTCCCTGGCCCCAGGTATGATACCGCCCGGTTTGGAAGGTCAGCAGTGTTGACTGTCCTTCCTGGCTTTTCCAGGGAAACCCGTGCTTTCATGTGCTCTGTTCACCATGCAGGCCAATGTCAGGCCAGGGGATCGTTTTGGTTCCAAAGATAACAGCATAGCAGCTCTGGGACTGCGTCAGGCCCCGATGTTTCCAGAGGTGAGAGATGCTGGAAGTAGCACTCGAGTGAGGTAGTTTCTAGCCCCGTCCGGAAGCCTGTTCCAGTCTCTGCGTGATTGCCGTCTGAGGTTTCCATGCTGCCCTAGAAACGGTCAGGGCTTCATAGTCTTACTTTCTTTCAGATTTCAGTAAATAATGGATTGGATTAAAGCAAAATGATTCATTCATACATACCTACAAGCATGTTTGGGTTCTCTTTTTGAAAGGTGCTCTGAGACTATCAGTGATATCTTGACAAACTCTAACTGGACCTGAATTCTCAGCTGCTGCAAGCGACAGGACCCCACAGAAAGCAGACTGTCAAGGCTGATGCTTCCCAACATGCCGACAAAAAGCATGACAGCTCATTCCAGGGCCCTGACTGCTTGCCTCATGTTTCATGGCACAGAATTTTAAAAGAAAGACTCTTCTTTTTTTCTCTCAACTTTGCACATTCTTACCATATTCGCTCTTCTGTGTCCACTCTGTCTTCCTGAATTTTCACCAAAATGAATACCCTGTGGGTACATATACTGGTCTTCATTGTCTCTTTCAATTTCACTACGGTCTGTTTTTTCACTTGTTCGTGAGTGGCCTTGATTTTATGACAGCAGGAGCAGTCACAGTAATGATGCCCCCGTTACTAACATTTCTACTTCTTAGTTGAGCATTTTGCCCCCGTTTCTGTCCATGATCCTATAGAGAACTTCAACGAGACTATGACCTTTCAGTGCAGCAGGAAATATTCAGCTTAGTAGAGTTGGGATAGGACGCCTAATTACAGGGGAATAAAGTAGGTCAAAGGTGAGTTTGAAATATTTTAAGGGAAAGTTGGTAATAGAAAGTTCTCTGGACCAAAAATTGGAAGACCTGGTTTGTTTCTCATCCCAACCACTGCTCGTGTACGGCCTCTAACCAGGTGTCTGTCCGTCTGCCCCTTCTTCTCTGACTCGTTCACTGTACCTTATAGGCTCTCCCCCATATCGTAAACTCTGCAATACGGTCTAGCTGTGTGGCCTGGGATTATATTAAATGATAGCAGACGTTCTTTCAAGCCCTACAATGCTGTGATTTATTAACATGAACTCTTCCCCTTCCTCTTACGTATTGAGTCTGAAATCAAGTCAGCTGATCAGTAAATTGAGTTGATTGAATTTTTGCCCTGACATAAATGTGATCTGTATGAGTAGGAGATGACAACTTAGAAGACAGCCAGTATCTTCCCTCAGTTCATCACATAAACACTCCAACTGGATGACAGAGCTCAGTTTTAAAGTACCCTGAGCTCAAAGGTGAGCCACTCAAGGGCTAGTGCTAATGCCGTCGATTCAGTTCTCAGAAGAGCAATCAGGGCCCTAATGAGAAGAGGACCAAGGGCTTTTGGGATGGCACCATAGAGAAGTCAGCAAGTGTGCTGAACAGGCTCGCCAGCATGTTTGGGGCACGTGTGTGTTTGGGGTGCGCCCTTTACTGAGATGCCTCCCAGGGCGGACCTGGGCCCCCCACATGGCTCAGCTGTCTTCTGTGCCCAGTTCTCTTCTCGGTGGGATTATAAATTCATTGTGCTAAGCATTGGCTTTATCTCCGGATTTGTTTGCCTTCTTCATGTGCCCATTTTTTTAAAGCTACAGATTAAAACACGTAAGTCAAGAAATATGTAAGTTTGAAATTCAGTTGGAATGCTTATGTACGGTGTGGGATTGTTCTCAGTTGCTATGAGAACCTTAACTTTGCATTCCCTGACGCGTTTTACATGAACGATGCAAATGTGAAGAGATTCGAAGGGGAGGCTTGATAACACAGGGAGCTGGCAAATAAATGGACCCGTTCTCTCTTGAACCACGCGGAACGGTACCTTCTCCGTGCTCATTCAGCCCTTCCGCCGTGCGCCCTCATGGAAGTTTGTATCCCCTAAATCCTTCAAAAGGAAGTAAAACAGTTTGACCTTTATTTTCATCAAGCTTCAAAGTAGTTCATGTTCAGTACTTAGCAGGAAGATGGCTTTTAATGGGCCAAGTTTAAAAGGTAGATTACAATCTCACAGTGTTTGGAAGGAATCGAGACGTGCTTTAGAAAGTGAAGTTTGCCGCTTTAACTATTACATTCAAAACTGAATCGCTGTCCTAGCAGCATGTAAGAACAGAAAAGCTGCATGGGTTTCTTTTATTGTTGTTGTTGTCGATTTGTTTGGGGGGCCAAAAAAAGCATATCTATATAGCATGTGCCCGTGTGTGGAATCTTGAATTTGGAAAGGTGCCCTTTACACAAGTAGCCCAGGAGTCATCTTTACATGTGTTGAACTTCATCTGAGAAAGAAACTCCTGATCCAAACCAAGCTCCTTCCCTGCTCAAGATTTGGCCCCAGCACGGGGTTACGTGTGGGTTACATTCTCTGAAGGAAGAAAAGGTGCTTCCCTCAGCCTTTGTCAGCACTAATAATCGCCAGCTGTGTTTGGTGCTCTATCACTTTGTTTTTTCTTTCCTTGTTATTTAGAGGGCCTGGTTTTATGCTGAATAGAAGATCAAGAGTGCTTACTTATCCCTCCTCTTCCCTCTCATTCCTTCTCCTCTCACTGCACTTAAAAAAAAAAAAATGGAATGCTGGGTCAGAAATCCCTGATTTGCGGTTTGGTGCAGAAGCTGTCCAAGGCCCATAGTCACCAGGATGTGAACAGAACGGCCCTGCCTACTTGTTGCTGTGGGCAGTAATGTTTTCCTCGAATCACGGTTGGTCCCTGGCACTTGCCGGTATTGCCTGAAGGCTCATCGCTCCCAGTCATGCTACTTCTCCAACTTATTCGGCAGGTCCAGGGGTCTTGCACGTCTAACAAGCTTCCAATTGGTGCCGGTGCTGCAGAGTTGCAGGTCACTTTTGCATGGAAATGGTCTAGATCACATTCCTTCCCTCCTTTTTCCCCCCGAACTTGGAAATTCGGAAATACGCAGTACCCACACAAAGTGTGAGCAGTTCAGAGAGCAGGTGTCGGAGCCAGTCCCCATCTAGTCTGAGTTTAGGCTCTCCCACAGGCTACACACGTGAAACTCCGTTTCCCCATTAATAAGTGGGGATGCAGTGCCGTTTACTGTGTTATCAGCAAATCATCCTGTGAGGAGCTTCTTAGCCAGGGACAAGCAACACCCTCAGGCCATTTTGAATCCAAACTTGATGCTTGATCTGAATTGTGCCCACCTAAGTGCCATCGTCTGAGGAGGCCCAGCCTTATGACGCTTTTAGGGCAGTGCTGCTCTTGAACCAGCACTGTATTTGGCTTCCTCTCCCATGCATGAAACTAGAACTAGGTCTCTTTCCTCCTGCTCGTCTTAGCTCTTGCTCGTTGAGAGGTGTGGGGCCCTTCGTGGAGCATCCGAGGCTGGTCTGTCACTGTGGCCTCATCTCGCGGAGCTGTAAGGATGTTGCCTGCCATGGTCCCTGCGCGCAGGGCCTCCGTGTGGGGGGCGCAGCAAAGTGGGGCCGTGAGCCCATCACGAAGCGCACCCAGGCAGTGTTTGCAGTGGCGATGGTGGTTGCTGATTAAATCTCAGAGGTATATAAGGTTACAGACTCTTAAAATAGAGGTTCTGCATCTGAGAAGGAATTCTTTAAGCTTATTTGTTTGGGACAGAATGTGATGGTTAGAAGTGAAAGGTGGAAATGTGGGGCTGAATTAGATGTAGAACTTGCCCGACACCACAGGCCTTTCACAAATCATGGCCTTGGTAGTGACTGTGGGAACTTCAGCAAGTGGCTGCAGGCGTTTTCCTGTGTTACTGAAGACACAAAAAGGCGACTTTCTCTAGCAGAGGGTCCTTTAGGCCTTATTTGGCCTTATTCTGGTCTGCATGTTGCAAAATCCAGTTGGCCTCATTGAAGTAGCTAGCTTCTGTTCATCCTTCAGTTCTCAGCTTCTCCCTTCTCCCCGGAACTTTCCCTCCTGGACTAGAGTAAGCCCTTCCCTTTCGTGACATGTGTTCCCAATGTTTTCTGCTTTCCCTACTTCATGCTTCCTTCTCTTTCTTACGGAATGTAGGCCTTCTTCAGTAGACTCTAAACTCCCTGAATCATCATGTTTCAGGTCTCTGTTGCATCCCCGTGCCTAGTCCCTGGCACATACTAGGCACTCAGTGAAGAATGTGTTGAATAAGTGGAAATTTCATCTCCTTCTGGCACCATGCATTCTTCCATGGAAAATAGGAGCAAGAAAGTAACGCATGTTCTCGATCTTCATTTCTATGGGATAGCATTTCCAACATGCTCAGTGGATATTTGTTCTGTAGTTGTATTTGTGGCACCAACATGAGTTTCTAAGAGTCTCTTAAGAGCACATTCTACCTCCAGGGATCAGGACTATACATATATAATAGAGATCAACACTGATTTTCAAAGGGCAGGCAACAGCCCTTTGATGGAACAAGCCCAGGAACAGAGACAGCAAACTTAGCTGAGACTATTAGCTCTAGGCTGACAATTAAGAGCTCTTGGCTTTCCTCATTTTTTTCAGACCCCGTGGCCTTCGCAGCCTCTGGAGATTTCTGAGCAGAGCCATCAGCCACCAAGGAAAGCAGCTATGGTAGATTTTATGGCTGTTGCTCTAGCTTTCCGCGCTGCTAACTCATTTTAGACATGACAGTGTACAACAGTCCACATTTTAAGAAGTCGCTTATCAAAACCGAAAGTGTCAAGAAACCCAATATTTTGAGGCCAGTAATTAATTGGAACGTTTTTTCCTTATGTAGATGCCTATAAAACATCTTTAATAATGTAATCTTGACCTGTTTTTCCTAGTATGGGTGACTGTAACACAAGTAAGAAAAGCATACAGTGAAAAGAGAAGCGAGCGTCTGCGACAAGGTGTTGGACTCACTGCCATGGTTCCTCAGCCCCGGCCATGGAGGTCTGCTGAGTGGCACAGCGGGTCTCATGCCAGGATGCTCTCTTCCCTCCCAGGGGAGTTTTTTCTCTCTACAGTTTCACCAACCTCACACTCTTCTCATTCAACAATTCCTCTTCCAGTCTTGTAGTTTCAATCGCATTTCCTCATTATTTATCCCAGTTACTTTCTTTTTCCTGCCCCTAATTATTATTATTTTTTTCCCTCTCCTTGTTTCCTTTACTAAGTAAGACGGGCAGGCAGGAAATTAATATTTCTTTTGTGGGTCTTGTGAACCAGTGCTGTGCTCAGTGCTTTCACAGGGATTGCCCATTTAATCTCCTTTAACCCTCTCAATCTGCCCTTTATTTAATTTATTGTCATAATGATAATCTTTAGGATGGTAACCAAAATATCCAGGAAAAGTTTTCAGTGCTTTGAGTCAAATAAAAATTTTTCCTCATCCCATCCGTGAATCCTTTCCACTTAGATTTGAAGCTGTTGGAAAACAAGTCTTGTTAATTTTCATTTATTCAGAGGCTGCTTATCCAATTTGGCAGTTATCACTTCCTTCTCTGCTCTCTCCTGCTGCTTCCCTTATCTTAGCCTTTTCACTGTTCCTCCACCATAGGGAAAGAGGGGGGAATGGAAATAAAATTTAAGCAATAAATGTTGTTACTTATTTTTTAATCAGATTATTGTGAGGCAATATGTAAAAACTGACGATTAGGTTTGGGAAATTGGATTGACTTTGAAAATTCACTATCTTATAAGTACCTCTTGGTATTGTGGGCAGAGAGGGTTGGCTGATGGATGCAGATGAGAAGGTACAGAGTGCAGCTAGGTGAGTGCTTCTCCGCGGGGTGAGTCTGGCAGAACCTGTCTTCCTTCCCTCCCTCCCTTTGGCAAATATTCATTGAATGTACACTGTTCTGAGGCCACGGCAGTGAACAAGACAAAAGCCCACCTTCATGGAGCTAACGGTGGGGTTTGTATGGGGTGTAATGCTAAAGATCTGATTTGTGGAAACACGTATCTTCAGTCTCCACAACGCACACGTGAGCCTCACGAGAGCAAGAGCCATTGTTCTACCTGCTCCGGTGAGAGTGCCCCCATTTCTTCTTTTCCATGATCAAACAGTGGCTCTGCTGGTCCCCTGGTTGAGAGAGGCGTGGGGAGATTCTTCTCATCCTTTAACCTCTGAGGTCTTCAGCTTTGTCTCTCTTCCTCTGGAAACTCAGTCTCCATCCATGTGACCACTCTCCGGAGCTCTGCGTTTGTGTTGGCAGAAGTTAGGATCTGGAGAGCAACACTTCTTATGGATTAATCGCCAGAGTAATTACATTGTAAAACAATACACATGATTGATACTTAACGTATCCCTTTCCGGGGAGCTGGAGGGGTTCATCGATTTGGAGAGATGAGCCCGTTGCTTATTTGTGAACAGAGCTTTGTATAAAAAGCCAAATGGATGGCCTGGACCCAAAGGCAGGGGCAGATGATGGGAGGTGGTTACAGGGTCACCACCATCACCATACAGCGTGTCACACCAGGAAGGATGGACCCAAGGAACTGTCAGCCTCTACGAGACGACAGGCAGCGGGGGCTCGTGTTCAGAACAAGCGCCCCGGTATCTGCAGCAGGATTGTGCTGAGCAGGGATACTGGCTCCAGAGTGGTCGCTCTGTGAAGTCCCTCCCTCCTTTCTTTTCAAGCAGGACACACTCAGCCTCTGCGTGTGGACGATGTGCCCATAAGGAGAATGCCTCGTTTATTTTGGGTCTGTGAGCTTGCGTAATGTGCCTGTTTAACACCCTCCTAAAAATGCTTTTCAGCATAGGAGCAAGTAAGGAGGCCCGCTAAATCCTGCCTCTTGTGGGCACAGTGGGCTCTTTGAGGTGGCTCCTGCCGCCACGTATTTACGGGGAGGAGCTGGAGTTAGGACATTGATCTGTGGTGGTTGGGGCACTGATATATATCTGCCTGCATCTCCCGTGGAGAGCTGCCCCTTATCTTGCGAGAGTGATGAGACCATACCCATAACTCATCCTGCTGGTCACTGGGACAGTCAGTGTGGGAAGCCGTTTCCCCGCCGGCCAGTTCAGTGGGGGAGGGTGGCACATCATTAGACCTACGGGGGAGACTGGTGGAAAATTATCTAGGATGTTAAGCAGGAGAGAGGAAAAGAACAGCTCCTAAGAAGCGTGCCTCAGGGTGGCGTGTCTTGACCTGCTTCCTGGCATGTCCTCCCATCCTTTTTTTTTTTTTTTTTTTTCTCTTTTTAACTGTGTAGTATCATTTTGAAAAGAAAAGTTAGGGGTTTATTTTTCCTCCTTTTTTTTTTTTTGTTTGTTTTAAAGAAATACACAGTTACTAATTAATATGTAGAAACAGAAAAATTAAGAGTGAATAACACTTATATTTTAATCGTCCAAACCGTCTCCGACAGTTACGTGTGACTCTTTCCTGTCGTGTTCTCAGCCTTTATTCCCTGCCCACTCTGAGAGCCAAGAAAGACCTGGTTTGATCTCCAGATCTTATGCAAGAGCCCTCAGTAATTTGGATTAACTTGTCTGTTTCTCTGCCCTTAAAATATAGGACTGGTAAATTTAAAGGAAATTAAAAATGGAAAACTGAATGGAGAGGGGACTGGAGAAAAGACAGGCTGAGTTCTGTTGCTATGTTGCCCAGGGAATTTGTGGTTAAGCAGAAATGTAGGGCTTCTTTGGAACTTCTGAGACCTGGCCCTTTAGAGACCAGCACCTACCCCATTTCTTGGGCATATTATCAGTGTCCATAATGTTTATAGAATCTGTTCATTCTAATCTTTCTTTCTAGACAGGCTCCCGGTCTCCTAATGAGTCTTCCTGCTTCTGTTCTCATGACCCTTCTGGTCTGTCTTCCATGTAGCAGAGAAACCTTTTTAAACATGTGCGTCCGCTCATGTCATTCACCTGCTTATAGCTTCTCAGTGGTTCCATCGCCTTCAAAGTGAGGCATTTGTGGCCCCCGCGATCTGAGCCCTGCTTATCATTATGGCTTCGCCATCCGACACCCCCACTGAGCCCTCTGCCTAAGCAGGGCCACTTGAAGTGTCCACAGCCAGCCCTGCTGGCCTCGAGGATTTTATATATTCTCTTCTGTCAGCTTAGAGTAGCCAGGGCTTTGCTCCTTCCATCAGCACATCACCCTTCACACCCAGGAGCCTGGCTTACGTGGTGCTCCCAGAGTCCTCGCATTAGCATACTGATTACCTGTGTACAGGTGTGTCTTTCCCACTCGCCTGTCTTCCTCGTTCACTGCTGTATGCCCAGTCCTTAGCCCAGTGCCTGGCATGAGGCAGGTATGAGGTCCATGTTTGCTGAGTAAGTGGAGTGGTACACAACGATTTTCATACAGTAATCACCTTCCAGGTCTCTGCCAGTATCTCCTCCCTCCCTGACCGTGCATGCTCCCTGAAATCCAGAGCCCAGGTCCCCCACTTGCTCCGATTGCCCCACTGTGTACAGAACTATGGAGGATTCATCAGATGGCAGCCACAGGAGTGACAAGTCCATGTTGGGGAGGACAGCGTGCTTATTAAATCTGATTACATTGTGGAGGCGGTGAGGCAAGGATGAAGAACGTCTGTTGAAGTGCAGGCGAGAGGGAGCGGTCAGAAGCTCCATAGAGGGCCGGGTGCTTCAGCAGAGCCCTGCGGGCCGTCTCCTGGTCTGTCCACGATTGTGGCGGGCCTAGTGCTGAACACCGCGAGAGCAAGCCACAATTCGAGACGAATCGTCTCATCGTCCGAGCCCTGAGCACTCCGGGTCAGGCGCCTTGGTGATGCGTGTGTGTGCACGTGTGTGCGTGCTCCTGGGCGCACTTTGCTCTCTTCTTCCTCAGTTTATTTTACTGCCCTTCACTCATCACCTTCCATCACACTGTACGCTTTACTTGTTTATTTTTCCTCTACTCAAAATACAAGGTCCATGAAGGCGGGGATTCCGGTATGCTCCCTCACTACCCTAGCGCCTGGCACCTCACATTGCCTCGTTCATAGTGAGTCTGTAAGCAACAGGGACCATTTCCCTAAACAAGGAAATCATAGCCTAGCATTTACCCATCTGCTAGTCATCGTTTGTGGCCAGGGGACCTGCAAATTATTAAAAATGCATGATCCTATAGTCCTTTCCCCAGCTCCCCAAGAAAGTAAGTCCAAGTACGGTTTTTCTTCAAAGATTCCTTGCCATGTTGGCCCTGCTGCTTCTGAGCCAAGGCATAGAGAGGTGACAGTGTTAGGACCAATTGACCGCGTTCAGAACCAGTGGAAACACGCTGACAAGTGTCCTCTGCTGCCGAGGTTCTCAGCATCCTGACTGAAACTTGTCCTAGTAGAGTCTAGCCCTTCTGAGCCACTGGTCCTGTGTGGGTGACAGCAAGCTAGGTGGCCATGTCACTGGTCCTGTGTGGGTGACAGCGAGCTAGGTGGCCACATCATGGGGAGTGCCTTTGATGAACTGGAACTCATTCCCTCAGCTTGTTCTTCTGATGCCGCCATTACCATCTTGTTGATTCAAAGCAGGATCTAGAATATAAGCTCCTAAGTTTGTTTCTGCACATCGAGTTCCTTGGGAAGCCGTTATTTCTATTCCACTTTTCAGTTTAAAAGGTATGTACCTTTTAAACAGCAGCAAGATTTTGGGTCTGTCCTCGCCAGTCTTGGCTGTAACACAAGTTCTGGGTCTTCCAGAGCAGAATTGCTCAGGACTCGTAGACTAAGAAATGTGTGATGGGGATATGGCCGCACTTAACTGGTTGGGATCAGCATGTGTTTGGCTGCTTCTTCAGCTGGCGCAGGGATTCGTGTTGAAAGTCAGGGGCCATGAGGATACATGGTGAACCAACAGGCTCCAGGAGAATCTGCTGAACGGCCAGTAGGACAGGCCAGTCCGCATTCCAGATTCAGGTCCCCTACTGGATGCTTCCTCCTGATCGGATCCCACTGGTCCTTGCCGCCCAGGGTTTAGGCGGAACGAAATGGTCAACTCTTACGGCTTACTTTAATAGGCACTATCACCAACACTGTTAGATGCTTTGCGGTAAAGTACCTGATTTAATACACGTAATAACCTATACTGCACTTGAACGTGTATCCCTGTTTTGCAGGTGAGGAAACTGAGACCAGTTGTCTATGTAAATAGCACCCCTGGAATTAATGGGGGCATATTAGTGGCCCTGAACTTGGGCTAATCCGGAACCACTTACCTGTGAGTGGCAGGGCTGGCAGACGTGTGAATAACTGAGTCCTGTACAATTAGGGTCCACGTTCCCCAAAGAGGTTCTCTGTGTGACGCTGCTGGATAACTAAACCACATCATCTTAGATTGACTGTGTTACCTCGTCTTCATCTGTTCTTAAGTATCCAGAGCGCCTGCTCCTTCTCTGTGAACTCTGTCTGTCTGCTCCAATTTGAAAGAGGCCACGGGGGCTTTCCCTCAGCAGCGGTTGCCTCTCCTGCCTCCTCCCCGGCCTGTGCAGAAAGCACAGATGGGGGCGGTGTGAAGAGATAACCCCGGTCAGCATTCAGGAGGCCTCTGGAAGAGAGAACCAGATATTATAGAACCAGAGACTTCTGGGCCACCTGGATGCTCTGCACACACAGGAAATCTGACCAGAGATGAGAGGGGAGGGGGGCGGCGGGGATGGAGAGAGCGTGAGCACGCTGGCGTGTGTGCTGGTTGCTGCTCTGATTATAGTTCTAAGGCACTGTTAAATTAACCAGTTAATAAAAATGAATATGCCATTGGAAGCTACATTTGTGTGGGGCCCTTTGTTGTTGTTAAATTGGGCTAATTTAACACCATCCTAGAATGGTAGTGATTGTAATAGCAGCAGCGCACGAGTTCAGGAGAAGCTGGGGGTGATTGCCGCACACCCTGTCTTTCTCCTGTGAGGAAGGGGGACAAACAGTATCTGGACATCAGCGGGCAGTGGCCCTTGGACTCTGCAGTGTGCCAGCCAGATGTTCGAGTTTTTCCCTGGCAGACTACCTTGCCATCACTTATATATACCCATTCTTACACATGTCGCTGTCTGTATATGCAGTCCATCGCTGGATGTCATTCTGTCGATGGCTTTCCATTTCACTCAAAGCCAGGTTTTTATGTGGCCTGCAGGTGTGTCCTGTCTACCCCTCCGTGATATGTGTGTCCCCAACAGGTACAGCTATGCTTGGCACATAGTAGGTGCTTGGTAAATATTTATTGAATGCATGAATTCTAACAAATAACCACAGTGTTCCCCTGTGACGTGGAGATCTGGAAAGGTGTGTTGGCCGTCATGTTGAGTGTGGATTTGCAATTCATCCTGAGTACTTAGCAAACATCAACCAACAGAAGAGTTCACTCATGTTCTCCCTTCAATTCTCACCGCATCTACTCTCTGTTCTCTTAGAGTGGAAAGGGAAGCAGAAACAGTTCTGCTCTTCTAGCCGTGGCCCACTTGTCCTCTGGAACTGACTGGGTGGGAAGATTAGGGCCAGCAGTGCCTTTGCTCCTGGGACTTTCCCCTTTCTCAGTCCCACATGACAATGTCGGCCAGTATCACAACTGCTGGTGGAAACACCGTGTTTTTCTCAACTTTCTAGAATGGATGCTCATTACAGATTCCTTAGCCACACTGGAGACACGGGCTTTACCGCCGACAGACAGTGACGTGTACGGGACTGCCCGGTGAGCATCACTGGTCTTTGCTCACAAATGCCACCAGCAGCTCCCTCCTTCCAGCCAGTGCAACCGGCAGCAGTGTTCCCCACGTATCTTCAAACTCACTTTGGGAGCTGGTACTGCTCCTGATTTTGAACCACTAATTTCAGGTAGAAGAAGAAAGAAAATGTTTTACTACTATTATCTAGAAAATGGAATGGGATGCAGACGTTCTGAGCAGCACATTTTATGGGTTTGTTTTTTTGTTTTGTTTTGTTTTTTGAGGCCCCAGCTGACTGACGTTAAATAAAGAATTAATAATGAAGTTAAATCAGCCTGGTTATGTGACTTATTCCACTCAGGTATCTTCTACAGCCCCAGGGCCATCGGTTGCTGAGAAAATAGACATTAAATCTGTACTCACCATGATTCTTCTGTGTTGATCTATGTGGGAAAATGGACCGGGGTTGCCATCTGTAGTCAGGTCTTCTCTGAGTTACATTTTAGGAGGGATATTAGGGCCAAACTCTGAGTTCCTTTACAGGAGTCTGTCAGATATTGCAGGGTTACAGAGAAATTGGAATGAAAGTTCAACTTCTGCGAGACTCAGGGTTGGCCTAGCAGCTGCCCAGGCATATCCCGGGATGAAGCTAAGGTGAACCCCAATGGAAGTCAGGTCTTGGGACAAGATTTTCTAAGGGCAAATGTGTCCTTTCCTTCCCGGATGGATTTGGGAAGCATTGCCAGGCTCCTGGCAGAGGTGCCTCAAACCATAACACGTGGACTTTCCTTCTTCCTGGCAAGAGAAGGCACTCATTAAATTCATCCCTATCCTTTCAGACCATGTAAATCTGTGCATATGGAAGTTTTTTCACAGCCATAGCTTTTTATCTACATAGTTATTGAATTTGTGGCTGATGTAAAATATATATCTACCTGCTTTGCAGAATTAAATGACTTATGGGTAATTGAGGAGCATGAAGTTTTGACATATTACCTAATAATCTTGTTATAGTCAATCAATGGTAATTTTTATCATTCAGTAACTATAGGTGGTGTTTACCTATAAAGGCTTTTTCTTTCCTTTTTTTTTTAAACAAATGGAGCTATATGGTGAGGCATCTTCATTTTAACCTTCTTGTAAAGAAAGCTAAAACCTGAGAATAGAAGAAACCTTAGGATGATAGCAAAGCAAATACAGTTCAATTCTTTGATTGAGTGTTTGCCACTGTACCAGACACGTGCAAAAGCACTCATTTTCCAGAAAGGAGGGAAGAAAGCAAAACCTAAAACCAAAGCAACCAAAACTGAAACACCACTTTTGCCATGTGAAGTTGTCTAATCAGCCTCATTTTCTTCTATTGACATCATCAGCTTCTGTTTGTTCTGATGCTTCATTTTTAGTGTCTTTATGGGCTTATGAAAGCAGAAAGATTGCCTGGGTTGGAACAGACTTCTCTGCCATTTCCTATGTGTCCATCTTCAACCAAAATAAATCAGCACAAATGCCAGTGTCCTCTCCCTTGCCATTTGAGCCCTACTTGGAAGAAAAAGGGCATATCTCACCATGGTAGGTGAAAACAAGTAGGAACACACTTCTGCAACAACAGTGTTGCCCTTTGGTGACTGAAGCACATCTTCCCATCACCCGTGACAGCTGATTGGCCTGACTTTGCCGGGACATAACCTGTGAGTTGCAGTGATCTGGTCCTATGAGCATATTACAATCGTTGTGCATGGCTCATAGACATTATTAAGAGAGTATAAAGGTAACAACTACATTGGTGCACATGATTTATGCCTTTTCTCGTTATTAAGAAGAAAAAGTAATTCCAGAGAGTTCTAATGTAAAGCTGAAGTACTCTTTGCATAAAGGAGTATGATGGATTCTCTCACTACTTGGAATTGCTGTGCTGGAAGGAAGATGGGGAAAGGGAATGAATACAGTCAAATAAATTAAGCCTTGAAACCCAAATAGTGCTGTGTAAGCGAACTGACTACAAATCAAACAGAGAAGTGTTTGCTAAAGAATATGTGATCTTAGTTCAGGCTGAACAAAACCAGCCCCTTTGTACATATGTGTATATTTCTCTTGACGTGTGCAAAGAGTTATTGCATTTCTACTCCTGTGGTCTCAGATCTCTTTAGCAAAAAGTGTCATCCATCCATAAAACTACAGAACAGATACCCCCAAAATGGTAAAGAGAAATCATTATCAAATGGAGACAAGCACTTGGCAGACAGTAGGCGGGGCCCGTGTACTCGATCTAGCTTTAAGAATCCCCAGGTTTCCTACGTTTGCTTATTGTTTTTAACGTGCATGTTTTATTTCTTAACGTTGCCCTGGCTAGCACGTCAGTCCTGGAGGTTAGGTCACGATGTGGGTCACGACAGTCAAGCCCATGTGTTCATGCTTCATCCACATCCTGCCTGGAGCTTCTGACAACCTTCCTGGAGCAAGTGTTGAAAACTCTCCGACTTCTCCTCTTATAGAGGGGGGCACAGAGGCACAAAGAGATGGAGCAGCGTTGTCATGTCACAGACTGTGTTGGTAGTGAAGCAGGGGCTTCATCCATGACTTTCAGCTCCACCACGTGCACTCGGGCATAACATGTTCTGAAGTTACCTTCACTCACCTTTTTTGAACAAGTTGCCCCCAACTCAGAGCCAAAGCTACTTTGAGCATCAGTTCAAATGACACTGATCTCATAGAGTCAATAGAAAACTTCGGAGTGGAGCACATTTTCCTTCTGAGAACCTCAAGTCAAATCAACAGTTATTTTGTAGCTTATTCTGATGGTTGTATTCTATTTGATCTATTTTTCTCTTAAGTTGTTCAATAGCCTTAGGACAAAATCATTATGTTCTGACCTGAACAAGGAGATGGGGCAGCTAGATTTGAAACTGAAATGCAAAGCGTGTAGGGGTCGGCACTCTGTTCCCTTGGATGAGTGTAGCTGACGGGCCTGGGGGGCTGGGAGGTAAGATGGGTGCATATTGTCAACAAGGGGCCGTAGTGGCATTTTGGGGGGCACTTTCCTCCTTGTCTGGACCTCCCATGGATTGCTGGCTTTTCACGCCTTAGCTCCCTCTTCTAAATGTCATGGCACCCTCTGCCATCAGAAGCCTTGGGAGCATCAAGAAACCACTCCCACAGTCCCCGAGTGAGAGGTCTGTCTGCCAGCCGGTGGCAGCGTTGGAGAAGGTGGACATTAAGGGCACACGGAAAAGTCCTTCTCCTGCCTGAGGAGTCGGCAGTCTCCTTTTCAGTGGGGCCAGTACTTCCTGCAGTGGTATCCACACAGAGCGGCAGTGCCACCCTGATGCTACATGCACAACTTAGTGGCGGGGTGGGGCGGCAGGGAAAAAGACTGCTGCAATCACAGTGGAAGAAATCAGTGAGGAACGTAATTGCTGCTTCCGTGTGACGGCCCCTCGTTGCCATCGTTGCTGGAGCTCTCCGGGAGCATGAATAACAGCCTCTTGATTTCCTTCCTTCCTGGATTCCCAGCTGTTGTCTGTTCTTCATGCTTCACAAACTAAAGGCAGGAGCGAGTCCTGGGGAGATCCAGGCCTTTCTTTCCTTAGTGTCACATCTCTCCTGGCCAATGTCCATTGGAATCAAAAGTATTCTAAGTTGTATTTACCCATATTAACTTTTTCTTACAGTGTCCTTTTACCTGAAGTATGGGTTATTCTGCATTTGCCGAGTAACTGTAGTTCCTAAAAACGTTTAGGACCTCCTAGAGGTCTAACAGGGATCTCGTCACCTGTGTGGCCATTTTCAAGCAGTGGTTTATACCGTGGTTAAATATACTAACACTTATTTATCCTCTAAATGTACTAATACTTACTTTTCTGACTGCTTTCACATACTTTTCCCTCCTGGATGTTTTCCACAGTGCTAGGAGGTAGGGGAGTGCTATTGATACCGCCATTTGACAAGTAAAAACACGGAGACTCAGAAAAGTTGTTTCTTGGACAAGGTCATACAGCTTGATGAAGGATGGAACGGGCACTTAATACTCCACCACCTCCTCCCTTCCCCTTTTCAGGGACTAGGGGAGGAGGCCAATTTGGTTTGTCTTCTTTGGATGTCAGAACAATGTTTCTTTTTTTAAGAGAATATTTTAAGCCTTTTAATTCCAATCTTTCACTGAGACAAGTTCTTGTTTCTTCTGCCAGTGAGTTGTGACCTCCCGTCAATCAAACATCTCAGCCCGTCTCTAACTCATTCTGCTCTTGATTTTGAAAGTTGTCTCAGTGTCACAGAGGCTTGCAGTCTCTCTTGCGTGATTACATACATACATATGATGTATGTACTATAAAGTTAAAGATTTTTGTCAAGTGCAGATGAATTATGAGAGTCCACTTTTTACTCTTTCAGCTCCCTTTGAACTTCTAGGCAGAGGTTAGATGGTGAGATATTGACAGAGGATAGAAGAAAGCTACGATAATGGTTCTCAAATAGATCCCTGATTTTAATTAAAAAGAAATCTGATAACATAAAAAGCTGTGTTTAGATAGTAGTTATACATACAGAGAGTTTGAATAAGTGCTACCTTCTGTGATGTCTATGCAATTATAAAAAACTTTGCTGGGAGAAAACAAGCCATTGTGTGTTACTGAGCCAGTTTCTTTTCTGACTTAGAAGCGAGTATAGTAGGAAGAAGATGTAGTACTGTGCTGTCCTAGGGACCAGCGCCCATCTGTCCTGACCTGGGCTGTGGTTCTCAGAGGCGCTCGAATGCCCTGCCAAGGCACACGAGTATGCCTTGCTCTCGCTCCGCTCCCAGATGCCGCAGCACCCTTCCGCCGCCATTGTAAACATGCGAGCATCACTAAAATTCCCCCCCCACACACACACACACACACAGGTTTGTTTGGTGCATGTTCCTCTGGCCGGTCATTATTCATTCTTGAAGCCTGACCGCCAAGGTCGTCTCCCTAGAAGTCTTCCTTTACCCCTTTGTGTTCACGTGGCATCTCTGCTGCCTCTGTCGTCACATCATCCTTGGAACTGCTTCTTTGCATGGAAATTGGTCACCTGGGACAGAGTAGAAACTCAGTAGCTAGAGAGTGGGTAGGTTGGGACCCCCCACTGCGTTCTGAGGAAGATCCTCACTGTGGACTGGCCACTTCTCTAGGCAGCCACTGTGAGTGCCTTAGCCCGGGAAGGAAGAGGCCAGTGCGGAGTTGTTTTTCCAGGCAGAACCTGCAAACTTGCGCAGCAGTGTGGTATGCAGGCAAAAGCCAGTCATTTCAGAGACACGACCCTCGGCGTCTGATCCTGGCTGTCCTCCCTCACATATAAAATGAGAGAGGTGGACAAAGCAGTCTTAAGGGTCTCCCGAATACTCCGGCTTTAGGAATCCTGTGACACATACACCCTTTTAGTGTATTCATTACAAGTGTGGGTTTTACAATCACAGGAATAGGCTCTGATTCTGGATCTGCCATTCATTCATAAACCCTCTAATCTAGGACAAGTTCCTTAACCTACCTTTGTCTTAGTTTTATCTGTAAATTAAGACTGCTCTGAGTATTGCATAGCATGATGCACGGTTTTAAATGGTACTTAAATCCAGTGCCTGACAGAAGTAGCACTCGAGTCGTCGTAGCTGTTATTATTTCATGAATTTCTTCGTGACCAGTCTCTCTAATCACCTCTTGATGTACTTCAGGAAACTTAACGATATGTAAACGTAGCTCTGATAATAGCAACTATTTCCTAATGTGTTTTTTTAAAAGTCCAGTTTAGCCGATCAGATTATTCGTTGACTCGGGAAAAGACATCCCAAAGCAGACTTCCATGGGCTAAGCCGGGACGCTGGTGGGCGTAGGGCAGCCTCCAGTTTATGAAGTGTGTTCATCCGGAGCTGGTGTGATACAACAGGAAGAACAACTGCCTGGCGAAAGCTGGGGCTTATAATCTGTGCCTTGTTGCCAAGTGGGCAGGTGACCTTGTGCAGGTCGTTGTCTAAGGTTCTTTTCCGCTGTAAGATGTTGTGATTCTGTGAATGCATAAGTGGTACGAGTCGATGAATTCACTGTCATTCCCTTTCTTTTTTTAGGCTAGAAACGTAGGAAAGCTAGGCAGTGTGATTTTTCTTTCCCAAGTTTCCCTTTCGGTTCTCTGTGTCATAGAGCTGTAGTCAAGTGCGTATGTTTTTAATTTGCATTAAACTGTGTCTTGTCAACACCCCCAAAGCCCCCATCCCCCGCGCCCCCTCTGCTGTTGAGCACTTGGGTATTATTCCTTTTCAGGATTAGTTTACCTTTGACCCCTGATTCTTGCCTATTTGAATTTTTGTGTGTTTGTTCTCTCATCTGGTGGCTATTATATAAGTAGGTCTTCAACGTCTTCACCTCACTGTTAATAAGTATCCTGCCGAGGCCCGAGGGTGGGCTGTCATCACTGGATCATTGTCACAGGACCACAACAACAGTGAATTTGTGCTCAGATTCATTCATTCCTTCAACGATTTTCCCTGAGCTTCCGCCCAGCCCCCATGCCACCCTTTGCAGACAGATTCTTTTGCTGGAATTCAGTTCTGAGTCACTCAGATACCACTCTACCCTGTAGCTCACTTTCTTTGCTGTTTGGGGTGGTCACCCACCTTTGTACACATCTTAGAAAGCTGTGGGCCTTCTCTACAAAAAATGCCAGACACAAGAAGTCTAACATGGCCGGGATGTCTGCAAGAGGGGCAGTGGTTAAAGACGAGTGTGGAAAGTCAGATACCCCCATTTGGGAAGTGCCCTGCTGTGCAAGGTTGCTTAGGTTGGACCTACCTAAGTGTGTCTGTTGCACGCATTTCTAAGGCAGCCCAGAACTGGATGACCTTCCCTGATCTGACTGCCTGATCTCCTTAGGCCAGGCTGTGTCGTGTGCTGCTGGCCTTTTGTCAGGGGACAGGGATGGGTCTAAAACCCAGCTCTGCAGAGCCTCGGGGGCAGCAAGCAGAACCACTCTCGGGGAAGGCCCTCCTCTTCCAACACGCTGGTGGCTCCTTCACTTACATAAGAGGTGCGTGTTCTGGCAGCGAAGAGCTGCCCGAGCGAGTGTTCAGCAAAAATAATTTGTGTGGAGTTATTTTGAGACCCCAGGGGAGGGAATGGCAGCCAAACCCTGCAGTATTTTAAACCGCATCGCTCATCTACAAAGATAATACATTACGGCGGCTCAGCCAGAACATGGGTAACAGGAAATAGGGACGCTGGGGCCCATCAAATTACAAACACCAGTGGTCTCAGTCCACACAAGGTGACTTCCGCGGTTTGAACGGAGTGTGCTGCCAGTCTGCCCTGAAGGCTGGAAGTGGACGTGCAGTTTCCCTCTGTGCTCTCTCATTCACTATGGCGAGCAGATGAGTTCTGGCAGAGATGTGAGCCCACCTTTTGTGGCAACCCCAAAATACTGACATTATTTAGGTGATCGAGCTTCTTGAGGTTCCAGGCTGGCTAGGAGAAATCCCACCCTCCCCTTCCAAAGCATTCACCTTTGCTCTGGACTGAAGCATGAGCAGCTGTCTGCTAAGGGTGGGTGAGTTACAGAATGTAGGATTTTCTAGTTTGGTGCCTCATGGGGAGACAGCCCCTGGATGAAACACTTGCCTTGTTTTTGTTTTTCTCTTGGCTGTTACACTGTGGAATTTGCCTCCTTGCTGCCCCACCCCTGCTGACAGCTGCCCTCTGTCATTCAGGAGCTGGTGTCTTCCCAAGATGGCTGTCTGACATAGAAAAGGCCTTCTTCCCCCCTCTCCTCCCTCCCCAAAGCTGTGTAGTCGAAGAGCTCCCTGTGCCAGGGGATCTAACTGCCTCTGACCCGGAGGGACCCATTTGGGCCATAGGGCACCCAGACACTTGCTAGAGGGCACAGAAAGAAAGAACCCTTCCTATCTGTGACTGTCCTTTTGTTTTATAACGTTAGAGGACATGCAATTACTTTAATGACAAAAACTATGGAAACAAAATAGAGTTACGTGCAACAGGCGGCCGCCACGTATACAGCTTCCCAGCACCCCCAAAATTCCCTACAAGGGTAATGCACCCTGACATTTTCCTTTTAATTTAGATTTAATGTCACAAGCCTCATTCACATACACTAGTCTGGGCATCATAGGGAGATGTGGGGTGGAGGGGGGCTCACTTCAGGAGGAGCACTGCTCACGGGTACTGTGAGGTGAGGGGACGGGGGGGAGGGAGAGGAAGAGGAGGGAAAGGGAAGATTGCTTCTCTGCCACTTGCACCCCTGAGGAGCCAGTAACCACAGTCTAAAAAGCTTTAGCTAATGACATTTCCTTCTGCTGATGATACTAGACAAGACCAGCCCCACAGGGAGTGGGGCTGGGATATGATGGAGAATGAACAAGGGACAAAAGCCAGTGAGAAGGCAAAACAAGCCATCAAGGCTTTTTCAGGGGGGGACAAGGGAACCAGGTGATAGGGCTTTGGAAGAGAAGTGAAGGGCGTGAGGCAGAAGGCGGGGTGGTTCCTCTCTCTATCTTCCCTGGGATGAAACTGTATTCTCAGGTATGCTGTGCCGAGGGAACTACCTATTTCTCTCTCTGGTCTCTGCCACTTCAGACATAGTGTGTTTGTGCCCCTCGGTAGGTAGGTACAGGCGCAGATCATTCTTCCCACAAATTTTGGTCTGGGTCGTTCCCACAGTTTCTGGTCTGGGTCGTTAGGACAGCTACTGTCCCCAGCCACCAGTGAGGAGGATGTGTGAGTTCAGCCTCTGAGCCGGCCACCACAGTTTCCTCAGTCAGCCTCCGTCCTCTCCCTTCCCCGCCCTCTTTCCTTGAGCAGGTGAGCGAGCACACACAAGTGTGCACGCGCGCACACACACACACACACACACACACACACACAGCCCTGGATTGTCGCAAGCACCAGGAATCACCATCTGGTCACATGCTTGATCATCAGCAGTGTTCAGCAAGTTTATACTCCCACCTCCCTAAACAGTACCTTGCCATGTCCTCACCCGTCACTCCCTTATCTGAAATCATGACTTTTAGCAAGCGTCTCATCCGGGGACTTGTGCCTGGTGCTATCCTACAATTGTGCAATGAGCACGCTTTCCTCTGCCTTAAAGACAGGCCCAGCCTGAGGAGACAGACTAATATAATATCTCTCTCCCGTTTGGCTGCAAAAAACCAGGAAGCTGGTCTGTCGGGTACCTTATTTTCTCTCTCACCGTCCTCCCTTCTCTCCTGCATTTCCACCGAAGCTTTGTATCCAGCATCGCAGTTCAAACCATGGTGCTTTGGGGCCTTGTTGGCACAGTGTGACAGGAGCTAAAAAGCCTCAATTCAGTGCAAGCCACATCTTTCACTGTCCCACTGGCCACAATGATGACTGAAGCAGTCATGGCTGCAGTGTTGCATCTGTGGAAAGTAAAGGACGCAGGAATCCTTTCCTTTTCCCTCAAGTCTCCCAAACAGGGACAACAATCACTTATAGAACAATCTTTCCCTGAACTCGGCAGAGTGGAGTGTAGGCAGTGGTTGGATTTGCTGTTCCTTTTTTATCCCTGAGAGCCCAGTGAATGAGAAGGAAATGAATAGACTGCTTGTCACAACAGCACCAGGGTCCCCAGTGCCGGGGGCTGCTCCTGAGGGGCAGAGAAGGGGAGTGGGCTGCAATGCGCGCTGAGGAGGGGAGGGAGGGGAGGCCGGAGGCCCTCCTGGGGACAGCTGCGCCTCTCCCCACGGTCCCCTGAGGGCTCCCCTTTCCCTGAGCCGGGGATTCCTGCCGCACTAATGGAGCTGTCTCTTGCTGCAGCATCCTTCCTGGAGTAAAAGTCTGACTCTGCCTGGTCACCAAGGAGAAGGACGAGTGTAGTCTCCGCACACCCCTCCCCCTTTAACCCAAAGGCAGCGAATCTCTGCCTGAGCCTCCAAAGGTGGCTCGCAAAGCCACGAAAAGGGATGCTCCCCACTGCATGTGCTCCGTGCACCCCATCAGACCTTTCTAATTAAATCTAGAGAGGTATTCCCAGTTTGCAGATACCCTTCACGTTATGTAGGCTGAAAGAGGAAAAACAGTAGAATGGTAGCAAATCAAAACCCATGTCTTATGAGTACCTGGGAATGTTTAGCCTGGAGAAAATAAGACATGAGAATGATAGGAAATAGATGTTGTACTGTCTTCAAATATTTGAAGGGCTGCCAAGTGGGTAATGAATGTTTTATATGGTCCCAAGGAATCGGACCAGATCTTAAAAGGCCGAGGATGTCAGATTGTGGAGTTCTGATTTTATGTGGTAAGCTGTGGGGACCCACAGAAGAGTTCGGAGGAGACTGTTTTGCTTTAGGAAATTAATCTGGTAGCTGTGTGTGGGAAGAATCAGTATAGGAGGAAATGGAGGGCACGCAGGTAGATTGGAAGACTCTTGGCTAAAAGTGTCAGAAGCCTGAACAAGCTGACTCATGTAGAATATTGAGAGCAGTCAGCGGACGATCCAAACAACTATGGAGATAAAATTAATGGTGTTGGTAAGATGTAGCAGTCATATGGTTACGTGGATAAAATAGGGACAAATTTAAGATCCGTGAGGTTTTCAGATTGGGAGGATGTGCTGACGTGCTGAAACCAGAATAGGAGATGAGGGAAGAAGAAGAGATTTGGGTCTCGAGCTTAGAGGACAGTGGAAGGTGACATGTCTGGGTTCTGCCTTATCAGTGATAGAGAGCATGGAAATGGGGGGGCCTTCCAAGAGATACTGCAGAGTGAAAAGAAAGGGGCCCAGGACAACTGAGCGAGACATCGAGACAGCGGGAGACGACCAGCAGCCCAGAGACTCAGGGGACCAGTGGAGGGAAGCAGAGGGAGGAAGGAATTTCCGTGTTGAGTGCCATTGAGAGATCTAATTGGGCTCCCACTGAGAGTAGATTATCAGGTTTGTCAGGGAGGGGGTTACTGTTCCAAGTAGAGTCTAAGTAGAAAGATAAAGTCTGAGGATAAAAATCATAGGAGCGAAGGTCTTGTCAGGGAGTGAAGGGAAGCGTTATGGGAGGAACACAATGGCACTCTAAATTTTAAGGTTTGCACCTCTGGGGTGTAAGCTTTGAATGGGGAACCCCAAATCCATGGGAATAAAGGGGAAAGATCACAAGTGCAGGAGAGGGTTCATTCCTAAAACAGGGTGCAGGAGAGGAAGGTTGAGGACCCCCACCTGTGGTTGGTGTCAGCTGCCTCAGACAGTTTCCTATAAGGGCCAAGCTTGTGTTAGGCTTTGTGGGCCTAAATGTTTGTCTGTCACAAATAGACAATAGAGCGTAGATGTGTTCCAATAAAACTTTATTTATAGAAACTGAAATTTGAACATCACACAATTTTCACGTGTCACAAAGTATGATTCTTTTTTTTTTTTGAACCGTTCTAAAAATGTAAAAACCATTCTTAGCTCATGGGTTGTACAAAACAAGGCAGTGAACGCAATGTAGCCTGCAGAAGTTGTCTATTCTTCCATTTACATTACGATAACAAAACAAAAAAAAAGACTGCCATGCTTCATCCACAGCCCAGAATTCAAGTTGTTCCTCAGGATAGGACGTATTTATATGTCCAGGGTCAGCCTGTGCTCTTAAAGAACCTTGGCTTTTTAGAGTTCTTTCTTGCTCCCCCACCCCATGTATGTGTGTATGTATTTTATTTATTTGTTTGTTTGTAAAGCTAGTGAGATAAAGGGCTCTTACTAAGAGTTTCTCAGCTCTCGGTGTTTTATTCATTCTCCTTGGTTTTGGGGTCTTAGTGTTTCTGACCCCAGCATCCCGAAACATTTAGGTCTCATCACTTACTTGCCTCAGGAGGAGAAGCTCAGAGCTATTTTCTATGAGTGAAAGCTCAAGAAAGGCAGTACTTTGGAAGTACACTCCACACATCTGAGAACCATTTTGTTCAAATAACACAGCTTGGTTTAGAAAAAGTCACTCTAAATTGATGCAAGTAAGTAGCTTTTAAATTTGGCTGCCAGGTGTGTGCCAGAGTACCTTCTGGAAGCTTGTACTTACTTGCAAGATCCAAGTGGGTATTTTCTATGGCTTTCTCCCCACCCTGTAGTTATTCTCTACCAGCCTGGACAGTAGATTCAAATTTCTCTCTTTATCCATTAACGTGGAATTAAGAAGACCGTGATTGGAATTCTTTGGTGCCAGAAATGAAAGAGGGAAAAAAATAAATCTAAGTTTTGTTTGATTCAAAGATAAAGTTACATATTTAAAGTAAGTCAGAAAAAGCAAAAGTTGAGGTTCTCATAGAAACCAACTCCCCCTCGTTGCTCAGACTTGGGGTTTGTGCCCGTGCTGTCTCCATGGTGCCGGGGTGTTACATAAAAGCTGGAGCCATGGAGCTTTCTCGTCATTGGAAGGACCACGTTGGCCCAAGCTTTTGACCTCAAATACTTTGTTTTTTTTAATGTAATGAAGATAGGAGGTTGCTGTTTTGATGTGGATAATGAAGAGAAACCCAAGAGAAAACATTTTTGGAGAGCACAGTCCTTCCCCGTGCCTGGTTTCACCGTGCTCCTGGTTGATGGTGATATGATTGCAGCTGCTGCTTGTAGCAAACCCCAAAATGAGCTTGTGTATTGGGAAGAAGACAGCCTGCCATCTCCCACCCCCTCCCCAGGCCCCCCCCAGAGACTGCCTGCTGGGATTGTTTACTGCCATGCTGCTGGGATGCCAGGGGAGGGAAAGGCCTCAATAATCAGTGAGTTTTTCCTTCCTTTGAAAATCATTGTTTTCAGATCTTGTTCTGCAGTGGGGAGAATTATAAGAGATTATTCTGATGCTGGCCCGATTGTTATCTGCTGCGCCAGCGCAAACGCGTTTCTCCCTTTTGGGAATGATTCTTTCGTGTCTAAAAAGCCAATGATAAATCAAGTCGGTGAAGCCAATTCTGCACAGTGCCCGGCTAGACTGAGCGCCAGAACGAGGCCTCTGAGCCCTGGCTGCCTGTCTCCTCTGGACAATGGTGGTGATTTAGCCCTTCACACTCACTGGCCTTGATCCGAGAACTAAGTTACTAGAATTCCTCATGAACTCACCAAGTGTTAACTAGTGTGCATTTGGAGCTCAGCATAGGACACATTGCTGGAACACGTTTGTTGTATCTATCTCTGCTAAATTTTTTCCTCTCTGGCATTCATTTAGCAGACCATTACTGAATATTATGTACCAGCTGCTGGCATACTCGTACAGTGGTACCTCGGTTTTCTAACGTAATCCGTTCCGGAAGACCGTTCGAGTTCTGAAACGTCCGAAAACAGCCGACAGCTAGGCCTCAGGATCTTGCCCTCCGCAGAAGCCGCGTGACATGTTCGACTTCCAAGGAGTGTTCGAAAACCAAAGCATTTACTTCTGGGTTTACGGTGCTCGTAAACCGAAATGTTCATTAACAGAGACGTTCAAAAACCGAGGTACCACTGTATATCCCTTACCTCAAATGACTGCAGATCGAGGGTCTACCATTAACACGCTGCCAACAACCAGAGGAGAGACAAGAGAAGCCAGCCTTCTCCTAGGTAACACCGTTAAAACTCCTATGAGAGGAACTTGGGGCACGTTGGAAACCAAGCACAGCACCTCCTTTCCCCACATGCCTTCCCCTCCATCTCCTCTTTCTTCAAAGGGAGCTGCACTGCGTGTGAAGACTGGACCTTATTGCTCCTATTCCCAACTGATTTCAGTTTCTGGTCTTGCAACAAACACATCCAACAGGACCAAATCAGAACGACCTACAGTCTTCCCCTAAACAACTGGAACTATGAACTCGAAATAGCTTTAGTCTCACCCCTGGAGCAGTTCTGACTCCTGACGACAATTACCTGAAAAGTTTGATCTCTTTAATTAGGACCCCTTGGTTCTTCTTTCATCCCTTTATTCTGATCACTGAAAGAGCTCTAGCCATGACATACTCCAAAATTGGCCACAAGACGCGAGCTCCCCCGAGGTAACAAAGTAGTGGCTTTGAGAATGAGGGAGAGAATAAAGAATTTGAGACAATGCAAAGTCCTTGTTTTATTTCTGAGCCTTTCAGTGCAAACTGAGGCTTCATCCCATGTAGAACCAGCTCTTAGGAACCAACTGGTCTACTGTTTGCCTTGCTCTTTGGGTCGTTTTGGAAACATGAAAATGTAGGCCAGCTGTTCCCAAGTGGGATGGTTGCGATTTTCAATTGTTAACTGATTCATTGACAACATTTGCAACTTGAGACCTCCAAGTTATTTCTGTTTTAAAGCGTAAGAGAGAGGACTAACAGCAAGCTTTTGGTGTGTGAGATGTGTTAAATTTCTGAGGACCAACAATGTAAACTGATTTGGCTTTGCATATATATTCAGGTTATAACCACTTTCTTAAATTTAGGCAGATGGCCTATCTCTCTGCATTTTATACCAGTGGATTGAGCTCTGAATTTTGTTCTTAGTGCTGAGATGGAATAGCTATCTAACTATTGTTAACACCAAAGAATATTTTAAATTGACCTGCATATAGTTAAATGTGGTATTTTTCTTGGGCTCTATATACAGAGTTTAAGTATGTAAATCTGTGTGCGTAGTGGGGTTTTTTATTTTTTTTTTTATTTTGTTTTGTTGGGAAGGGTGGCAGGGGGAACTGTGAAAATGAGACTAATTGAATTTAGGGGTAAAAATCTCTGCTGAGAGTCTGTGAATTATAAACTGTCTAGCTGCAGCAGCAGGAATTCCAGCAAAGTATTGGAGTGTAGTCAGTGTGACAGAAAGCTTATTTTGGTGTTCCTTCTGTGCCCTGCCATGTCCTTGACGTTTACTCCAGAGACTATGTATATAGGAAGGAGAGAGAGAGATGGTTCATCGTTTCCCATTTGGGAAAGCTGCAACATTTTACAGCATTATAGGGTCTTTGAGACCAGGGCTGAAGACACCGCACTAGATGAGATACGCTAGTCTCCTGTCCCTTTCTCAGCTGTCTCTACCCCACTCTGTACTCAGCTCCATTTTATCTGCTAGCCAGTCGTGTCCCACATGCCGGCTGATAAAGCTTGGTTTTGTTCTGAAACCCCCGCCAGAACCACTATTTTGCCTCCTCTGTGGTTTGATCAACAAAAATTGTGTTGAAGTTTCAGGGAGCAGTATTTAGATTTGAATATTATTGAAGAAGCCTTTCCCTAAATATAGAAAATAAAATCACAGTTCCCTGGTCTCAGCTGCTTTCACATAAGCAGAGGGTAGGCTTTGTGGCCACCTTTCCGCGTTAGGATCGAATAATAGCATTTCCATTTCCATTGGGAAACTTATTTATAACCCAGCAGTCATCCGCACGCTAAATTTTTCTGATGTTTCATCCAGATTTTCTTTCCCCTAATAATTACACCCCCTGTTTTTGGGCTAAGCGTTTCCCTCCTTTTTGTGTTTACACCTTTCAAATATTTGCAGATTGTTGGCGTGTCACCTCTTAGTCACCACTTAGCCGAGCTATACAGATTTAGCACCTTTTTATCTTTCCTTCAAAGACAGGCCTCCCCACCCCTGAGTCACTTTTTGTTGCTCTCTTTAAATGTGCTCCAGTTTTCTGCATTTCCATGTAGCCACAGAGCTTCCCGGAGCCGAAGGAAGGGTCAGAAGTGGGGATTGTTCTCCTCCTTTGTTACATGGGAAACCAAACCTCTTTGCAGCGCTGCAGCGGGTCACGCTAGCATCGCGGGTCAGTGTTGGCCACCTCCTCTCTGTAGTTCACCTGCATCTCCCAGGTGTGCTGATGTCAAGACCAGTGGGGTAAATGGATGTGGCTGTGCTTTCTTCTTCTTTCTTGACATGTTATGTAACGGTGGGAAAGGGGGGTGTATGTGGCTAGGGATTCTCTTGATATTTGCATGAAATCTACAGCCCTGACTGTAGATCTGGTTCATGAGCCGTTTCCCTCTCTATTTTCTCCTTTTCAAAAGTATTTCTCACAACAATTAATTCATTCATTTGCTGAGGATCTGCAATGCCACTCACTGTGTGCTAGGCAGTCTGTTGGATGCTAGAAAGAATAAAATCTGAAAATGATACACCACCCTAATACGCAACTTCGTTTTCGTTGTATTTGGAGTTTTCTTCTTCACATACGCTTGCTCGTGGTAGCAGTGAGGGGAGAGAGCAGATGTGTGGGACACCCGTGACACTAACAGAGTCCAGGGCTGGGTCAGATCTCGCAGATGTGATGGAAGGCCTGAGCTTGTCCCAGGGACGTGTCTGTGCGTAACCAGTGCTCCTGCCCCCATGTTGATGCAGCTTAGTCTCCTCCTCCCTCTAGCCCCTGATGGACTTGTTTTGCGCACTCCTTCTGGCCTGATAGCTCCCTTTTCTGTTTGCACAGAGCCTTTTTCCCCTCCGCCAGCCTGACTGGGTATCTGAATGAGGTGCAGCAGCCACCCTCCTTCCTTCCCTGTCATTCCCCTCCTTCTGCTCTGACCTCCATCCCCAACTTGTGAAGGGAGAGGACAGAAGCCCGGGTCATGTGCTGGAGAGCTCAGACGCCTGAGGCTGACCCTTCTTAGCAAGGGGAGTGCCATGGTGAGACCCATAACGACTTGTCTGGGACGTTCTACCAGCAGTCTCCTGGACGCTTGTGCACTGCCAAACATTACTTAATTATCGCGTGTTCTTTCTTAGCATTCTGCAACCTATAGACTGAATGGTGAATCTACTCACCAGTAACATACAACGGTAGAGGAAAATAATGTTTTCATGCTGGTGATTAAGCTTCATTGGCACAAAGTCTTTTTCATCATTGAGTTTTCACTTTCCAAGTTCCTCACCCAGAGGCACTGAGAGATATTTGTGAAATGGTGCAAGGGAAGGGCTGTGAAGTAAACTGTGGCATTTTTAGGTATCCTAAGTAGGCAGAAGGCAAAGGTTATGATGTCCCCTGCTGCCTCTGCCCTTGCCTTGGTAGCGTCCAATGTGCTAGCGAGCACGCAGCAGACATGCCATCAGCACCACTGACTAATCTCTCCAGGTGGTTGTTGTCCCCACCCATTTTGTTTCTTTCGTCTAATGCCTGGTCAGAGTTGGCCAGACTAGGTACCATTGGGAAGCTGTCACTTCTAACTAAGGCAGATTTGCCACACTTCCCTGTGATTCCCAATAAAGGAGAAAGCAAACACACTTGGAGCCCAGAGGCTTAATTATCATAAAACTCAACATACAGTGTAAAATAGAGCAATACGTGACTCTCTCATGACCATCCATAGACTCTCTTACATGGCCATTATTGTGTCATTAACAAGAATTCGTACTTCTTTTCCAAAGCTGACTGACCAAAGTGTTTGTGTTAATTGACCTAGTTAGTCAATGTCTCTAAATGTATAATTTCTTTTTAATAGAATGCTCTGTAGCCCAGCATTTTAAATTTAAAAAGAGGCACCCTGTACTCCACAAGTCATGCCTTGGGTGAGGACTGTCAAAAGGGCATAACCAAAAGTGTAGGATTTTACGACCGGGGAGACTTGGGAGCTCCCTGATTCTATAAACAGACCATTAGGCCTGGAGAGGTTTCATACTTAGTCCGTCGCAGAGTAGAAAGCAGGCCCTGATGTGTTGATAGCGAGTGATGAATTATCCTAAACCATACAGAATCAGGCAAATCCCCCTTTCTGTTTTGTTTCGTTTTAAATACTCTTGGTTAACCATGATATCCCGGAAAGCATAGAAAAGGTGTGAAAAGATAATGGGTTTTTACCTGGAGGCAGGTGCGTGGGGCTTTAAAGAGCCATGTGGGACAGGAGGGTGGGGCGTTGTCTGGCCTTGCACTTGTGTGTCTGCCCTTGGTGGGTGTGAGCTGGGAAGTTCCCACAGGTACCGTATCTCACTTCATTCTGGCACACTCCAGGGTAGGGAAGGAACGCGTTCAAGAATGTTTGGAAGTTATCTTAGGTATGGGTTTCTTTTTGTTATTACTATATTAAATGTTTGTGTTTTTTGAATGGCTCGTAAGTGTCAGGGGGAGCTTGACAGGTAGGCTGCACCTGTGGTGTTTGAAGCCCAGCAGACTTAACGCGTCCTTATCAGCAGGCAGGCGGTACTCGCGGTGGGTTATCAGAAACGGCACTTATTAGTGGTAATCGTCCCGATGCAGAATCACGGGCACTTCGTCCCCCGGCTGGGGAGCTTCTGGGTGTCGCGCCAGTGATGTCTCACTTCATATTTGCCACCTTGGGAGCTCCCTGTCACTGCGTGTCAGTCTGCCCCGCTCAGCACCTGCAGCGTCGGCTTCGCTTTCTGAGAACCCAACTTTCTTTCCCTTGATCTCTTTTCTTTAACTTGTTCTTTTCTTTTTTTTACACCCATTGTGTTGGTAACAAAGCTGTACACCACAGGCCCCAGCCCTGTGCTGCAGTCAGTGTTTGAGTAAGCGTGCTACGCGTCGGTCGGGCTTCACTCGCTGACCACGCTCCCTGGGAAGGAGGGCAGCGCAGAACTCCTCTTGCTGACATGTGTCCTCAGCTGGTTTCCAGCTGCGACTCCTGTCTTTCCAGCTTTAGAATGTTGACACTTGTTTGGTTTCCTGTTCGTGGGCAACATCTTTTCTGCCCTGACCTTGATCCCTTGGGACACAAATCAAGTCCCGAGGCTGATACGTCAGCGCTCAGCGTAGCCTTTGAACTCTCTAAGAAGGCCGTCCGGGCCTGCCCACCCCTGCCAGCCTGCTGCCTCCGCGTCTCGGTCTGCACCAGCCGTTTGCAAGCTGTGGGTCTTGCCCCACACGAGGTCTTAAATTAATTCAATGTCATAACCATCTCTTTTTTTCTTTAACGAAATAGAACAAAAGAGAGACAGAGCATAGCACCTGTAGTCAAGATGAACCATTATTTTGTGGAAACTTGGTTAGACAGAGTGTATCTACCCATATGTAAATGTGTATATAGGTCATAATAAAAATTAAAGTTTGGAAAACACTCATCTGCACAATCTGTCATCGGCAGAATTAATTCGCTTGGTGCATGAGATTTCTAACACTCAGGCATTATCATAAAACCCTTCCTGCTCTCCGGCCCGACTTTGACCCCTGTCAGATAATAAATTCTGCCTCCCCCGCCACTCCGTTTCTGAGGGCCTGTGTTGGTGTCCTGCCTGCCTGGGTCCCCTTTGTAGGAATTGCCCTGCCCGGAGCATGGAACCTGCCTCTGGGCTTCAGTCTGACTCTGCGTGGTACCACGCGCCCCTTCTCTGTACGGCTAAACACCAGCGGTTCCTGGACTCCCTGACTGCTTATCTGCCCAACCAGGGCCCTGGGCTCGCCTACCTGCTCCCACTGTAGGTTGTAACGCCCTCTGGTTACAGTATTGTTCAACTCCAGACTGACTTTTCCCAACAGCTTTAGCGTCTGACAATCTAAGGTTCAGATAGGCCACTTACTAGCTTTGTGACCTGGGGCCTTGTCAATCTTAGATATAGAGGGTACTCAGTAAATGTTCACTTTCCCTCCTTGCTCTTCTAGCATTGATGACTTGATGTAACTCTTTGGTACCTGCTCCCACTGGGTCTTTTCTTTAAGATACATCGTCTCTCTGTCCTAATAAGTGGTGTCAGCTAAGCCACATGTGGCTGACCCTGAGCCAACAGTGAGACAGGTTTTGACCGGGAAGGGGTGACTTTGGAGAAAACAGGTCAAAGAGAAGTAAGAGTGAGCCCAGAAGAAAAGGAAGTAAATGATAAAAGCATACATAATACTCTTGTTCTCGAGCAACTTTTCAGTTCCCTCTTCTTTCTCTTACTAACCTGCCTGCGAGGAATTGACGTACACGGTGTGTTTCCTTTTTCCACTTAGCAACGGGCAGGGAAACTGTGTCCCAGTGCGTCCTGCTCTTGACCAGCTGGAGCTCAGTAGTTGGAAAGCGAAGGGTCATGTGACACAGGCCTCCCTTTGCCCTTGAGTCTACAGGGCTTTGGTCACCACAGACCCAGAGGGCTCACTCCCAAAAGACATGTTGAATACATTTCAGATTGACTTATTTGGCTCCCTGGGCTCATTGAGCCATCTTGTTTTCTGAATTTAATCACTTGGTGGTCCCCCGGGATTCAGAAGGAGCTGCCGGGATCTCTTGAGATTTCAGAAAACCAAGAAAGTGACAGAGGAATAAAGTGTGGACATCTCCTCACCCAGGGAGACTGGAATCGTCTATGCTCTTTGAGTGACAGTTCTTTCCCCTAATTCCTGCCCTCCAGTGAGTTAGCCCAGCTCATCCCAATTCTACGCCTACGAACAGCACCCCAGGTGTGTCCCGGCCAAATGGCTGCTAAGGATCAGAAATAAGCTGCATTATGTTAGAGTTCTCCTTGTTTCTGCAGTAATGCTTTATCTATGGTTAGGTTCAATACAATTGTTTGTTTTTCTCCTTGACAATTCTATTCTTGCTTAGTCTGCAGATAGGAAATGAAAAGTGGTTTTGGCTGTTGGTACTGTGAAAACCATGGGCTGTCTTTCATTCCATTTTACTCCAGCCACATCTCTCCCTTCAAGGTTAATCTCAGGCTCTTTGACCCCATGAGTTTATTGCTATCTTGCAAAAAGAAGTTTCACTTCCCTGTGCAGCTAGGCTGCACGGAGGTGCCGGAAATGAGGCAGCTCTGGTGATCTTACTTGTAGGACCCTGGGTAGGGCCTTCACCTGCCCCGTGTCCACGTGGGTGGGAGGAGGTCCTGGCCACCAGCTCGAGCTGCTCTCCTGCTGCACTTCCGGTCCTGATGCTGTGCTCCGGTCTAGTGTTTCGTTTGATGGGATGTGTTCCTTTTGTGAGGCCTTGAGACTTGGAGAGAAAGCTCTCTTCTTGAGCTTCTGAAAACGCAAGGTATAAACTATTCCCTTTCTTCCGAGCGTTGTCCTTGAATCTGTGTGGTGGCCAGAACCATGAGCAGCCACCTGGCTTCATCCATAAGTGATGTACCTTCTGTCCCAGCAATACTCCCGTTCTCCCAACGGCTCCCCAGCAGGTGTTTGCAGTCGCCTAGACGCCCTGTGCTTTGCCTCCCCATCCAAATCTCTTGTACATGCACCTGAGGCTGTGTAAAAGGTAGCACCTCCCAGTTCTGCCTTGTTGCAGCAGGAGAAACCAGCAGCAATTCTGAGATGCCAGCACTAAATGCCTCCTCCCGATAATGTGGTCGCTTTCCTACGTCTGTAACCGAGTTCAACTTTTACTTCATAATTACAGCTGCAATATGATTTGGGGGAAAATATTTATAAGTCTGATTTATACATGAAAACGCGACGTATTTCATGGCTTGTCACAAACGAGTATTGTTAGCAATAAATATATTTGCAAAGTGAATGATTGGATCAAAGGGAGAAAGAAAAGGCCGTCTGAGTTGGTTAGTAAGTACCTACTTTGTATAAAACACTGTCCCTGGATACAGAGAAGAGTGGGGGATGCGATTCTGTCCTCAGGCATCTTACAGGCTAGCTGTGGAGTGGAACATGAGCGCGATTCTCAGCATGGGTATTGCTGAGAGTAATAATGATAAAATAATAAGAACTAAAATGTATTGAACCTTTCCATATGTCAGGCATTGTGCTAAGTATTTTATGTACATGATCTCCCTCAGTTCACACAACCACCATGTGAAGTCGATACATAATTATACCAGTTTTACAAATAGGGCAGTGGAGGCTTTGAATGGTTCAGTAACTTGGCCAAGGTCACGGAGCTAATAAGTGGTAGAGTTAGGATGTGAGTCCAGGTCTCTCTGGCTCCAGACACCTGATATTAGTTCATCAGTATTCTGTTTTTTTCTGTCTCCGATTCTGAATGAAAAACTAATGGTATTGTCCAAAATGTAGCCAGAGGACAGACGGGGAAAGCTTGTTTGAAGAGGAAAATGACACTGAGTGAACACTTTTGAAGTCAATGTGAAAGTCAGGTAGTAAAGAGAAACTGTCCGGGAGAAACTGTCCGGGCTCTCGGGATGCGGCATGGCAGGGACAGCAGTGCAATTAGGCGAGAGCGCCATTTGTATAAGTGATGGAAGCAGTGAGGCTCCAGGCCGGGAAGGAGCGGAGAGCACAAGGCAAGGATCCGTCCACATGTCAGTGTGCGTGTATTTCCTGCGCGTCTCACGTGGGGCTCACGGGGCCCTCCTGACCGTTCCCGTGGCTGACAGCCCGTCTCTGGTGTTGCTGCTCTGATCCTGTCGGTTTTTCCCACCTGGGCGAACTGAACTCCCGCCCTCCTACGTCCGCCTCTGCCTTATCTCAGACGTGCTGGCGTTCTGATTTAAAGCCCACCTGCCTTAGAAGTGTCGGGGCCGTGCTTGCTGGACAGTGGCCTGTGGCCCCTTTTCTTCATCAACTCTCCTTTTCTCCTGACACAGGCATTGAATGCCCCAGAGGAGCCCGAAACCTCCCAGGCTCGGTGCAGGAGGGAGAGCCCTTCAGTGAGGAAGCAACACTTTTCACCAAGGAGCTGGTGCTGCAGCGAGAGGTAGGACATCTTCCAGCTGCTTCTTGTACGAGGCAGGGTGAGAAAAACGATGTGTTTCTACCATGTCAGAGATCAGTCTGTCGCTCCGTCCGGTGCTCAGCCTTCCACATCCACGCTCCATCCCGTGTCTGCCCACATCTTATTTCCTTGAGCCTCGAGTCATTGGCCAGCCGCCCCCAAATTGTCCTCCACATCGGTGTCCTGGGCTGTGCGGTGACCGCCGGGCCAGCCGAGCCGGATCCTGACGCAGCGAGCTCGCAGCTTTGCGTTCCTGCTTGAGGAATTAGCCTGAGCTGCCTGCCTGCAGCTGGATTTAGAAGCTTGACTAACCCTGTCAGGGGCCAATTTTCTTTGAACATTTATTTGTATCTTTGAGTAATTGCATTTTCTGTAGCGGGTTTTCTGCCTTAATTTAATTGTATTTTTGTTTCTGCCTGGTGGGCCGGCTCCTCTGGGTAGGAGTTAGGCTTCTCGTCTGCTCTCGTGCCCACCTGCCTGCTAACTTGTATCAAGTGATGGTCAGCAGACCTGTCTTCTTTCCAGGACAATCCCAGCCGTTAATCCTACTAAGTGGGCACAAGAAAGGAACAACGGGGGAGCGTGCCGGGCACAGGCTTAGCATTTTAGATCTGCCTTTGTCCTCATTTCTTTTACCGTCATTCCTTAGGGCCCCTCCAGCTTTCATGCAATACCATAATATGCTCAGAGCTAAAAGATCCTAGACTCCCAGAGGGTATCTCACTCATGGGTCTTTGCAGATCTTTGAGATCAGACATGTGGGCTCCTTCGGGATGTCAAGTGATGCCAATACCTATGTAGAACCGTCAGCATCTCCTGTTCCAATTTGAGTCACCAGCCACTGTGTTAGGTGTGAGAGGTACGGGAGAACAGGCGAGCCCAGGCTGCCGGTGTAGAACTGCCCTGGTCTCCTCTTGGACGCCCGAATACTCGAGTAGCTTTGCCACTGGGGGCCACCTCTTTGGGATTGCTCTAGCACTTGCCTTCTCATTTTGTGAAAGAAAGTGGTATGGCAAAAGACATTCTGAATTCTTCATTTGGGGGACGGTTCCATTTCTGAGACACCACCTGGGTGTTGCATCAGCTTGTTGGCCATGTGTACAGTGAAGGGACCCCTTAGTTGTCACATCAGTTTCACATTGCCCTCTGTTTTGTGTTTGGCAAGTTGCATTTAAATTTGTGGAAAAGAAATCCTTATGTGACCATGTAAGGGGCCTCCCTTTCTCCCTTATTTTGTAACTGCACCATGTAGCTGGAATGTTTTGTCAGTTGAAGACAGCTCCCTAGCAGAGAAGTGTTTCAAGAATCCAAACACTCCAGTTGTCTGTCAATAGCTGTTGCAGCTTTTTGAAGCGGCCCAACAATTAGGTAGAAGGGACATGTATTGTAGCATTTTCCGCTGTGTGGGCCTTTAGATAATGAACTGCAGAGCAGTTTCATGTTGGAGAAAGCAGGTGAGTCCATTCAAGGTCATGACTTAGACGTTACAGAGGAAGGAGCCACAGATGTATGTTTTTTGTTTGTTGTGCTTGGATAGAGGAAAGAAACCCCCGCGTGGGATTGATTGCCTGTGACATTTGTTCATAACATCTTCATCATTCACTATCTAAATCATGTTGCTGTTTTGCCTCCCATTTTTCACCACGGTCATCTTCCTGTTGTCTCATCTCCTAAAGTTTCTTCCCCTTTCTTTTTCAACTCTTGTTTCCCCAGCCACTTTTCTTCCTGACCATGTTTCTGGCCCGCTGGTGATATCCAAAAGCACAAGGGGTCAAAGAGAATACTGCCCACTAAAAGGAGTGAGTGGTCCAAAGCTCTTTTACTCTCCTGGTACTATGACCTTACCTTCGTCTGTTTATTTGCTGATAGATGACTGTTGAAAACATCAAATTTTCCTCCATCTTCTTTGATGCCCCAGGCACGTGAGTGAGTTTGCAGATCCTTAGTCTAATTCAAAGTTGATGTTTATATTTCTTGGTGATAGTGTCCCAGTCTTTCACAGCCCTAAGTTGGGGGTCTCTTGATAAAGAACCTTTCCGCATTTTCTTAGTTGCTCATATGATTACTCAGGCTGACTGTTTCGAAAGGTCTTCATCCAAAGACAAGTATGGCCTAAACTAAGGATAACTTGGAATTTTGACTAAAGAAACCAGGTCTATAGCCTGTTCTTCTGGGCATTTTCGTTTATATAGTATATGAAAACTGTTTTCTAAATGGGGTAGGAATGAAGAGAGGTTTGTGTTTTGTTACAGGTTTATTCATTTTCTTCTACCTATTTAGTACCTCCATTTTTATTCCCTAAGTCGTCCTGCAGAACTTTTGTCTTTGCCCGCCTCCCTTTACCCCTCGAGGATCTAGAAAACCTGATGCATTGGTACTCCTGTAGGCAGAGGACCTTCGCAGCCCTGGGAGAAAGTACCGTGTTATTGCATGGGTGGACCTGCAGCTTCCCACCCCACGTAGTTCTTACCTTCAGGGCAGCCTCCATGGTGCCACGTTCCACTCCAGGAACTCTTCTGTAGCCGAGCCGCTGCTGTGATGGCCACGACTGAACGGGTGTTTGGTACCCTTCACCTATTCCCTTGCTAATCACACTTAGCTCAGATCATTAGGTATTGTGAAGACGTGGTCTTCCTAGACCCTGCCCTACCCCTCCCCTTAAAATTTTTCTTTGTATTATCTTATTTTTGGCCAGGATTTCTCTATCCGCTGCATGCTTTTCCCAGTTACTGTAAATCTTCATTATCCTATCGAAAAGCAGAAGCACACCGATTGCTTGATTTCACAGCACCTCCGGGGCCCCTGTGGCTCCCACAGAGGTGTGGCCATCATGGGACTCCCACATGTGAAAGGGTAAACTGACGTGAGGAAGATATGGAGTGGGAGATGGACCGTGTAAGGACACTGCCCCTAGGTCAGCCCTCAGCCAGGGAGGGGACAGGAAACTGGAATGCGGGGTGTCTGGCCCTGAAAAGTTGGCCCCCTGTTTACGAATGAAGTACGTTGTCTTGGCTTTGCGCAACCAACCCAGGAATTGCCGCCTGTCTCTCTCTTTTGAGTGAAGAGAGAATTACAGTCTTTCTATCCCATATCCTCGTGTGGAGCCCACACCGTCGCAGAGAAGTCTCTTCTTTACATTTTAGATGTCCCTTCCCCTCCCCACATTAACTTAAGACCCGATAGCCCTGCTTTCCTTAAATGTGATTTACAGTGACGTTAGTCAGCATGGAGCTGTTGACATGTCTGGCCATCACTCAGTTTTATTTTCCTGTGTCTCCTCTACCACCTTTCACGGCGTTTCTTCCTTTCCGCATCTTTTTATATGGGCCTTCTCAGCCATTGGTTTTTATTCCTTTCCCTGAGTCGGGAGTGTGGGAGGACTATTCCAGGTCATGCTGGGTGTTCTGGCGCTCCTGCGTCAGGGCCAGAAGAATAGCAGTCAGACCCCTGATCACCTGTTACCTGATTCCCTTTGGTGACCTGGAAGGCCAGAGCAGCCCAGCCACTCTCAGAGGCTTCAGTGACTTCCTCAGCGGAAACCCAGTAACTTCAACAGCTCTTTCTAGCCTGACTTCGTGGGTGTACAGCAGGGGTGGGAAAATCCGGCCCACTGCCCGTTTTTGTAAATAAAGTTTTACTGACACACAGTCACTAATTGTCCCCTGTGCTGTCAGCAGCTGCTCTCGTGCTGTAACAGCAGAGCCGAGTAGTTAGGACAGGCCGTATGGCCTGCAAAGCTTGAAATATTTACTCTCTGTCCCTTTATCAAAAAAGTTCGCTGAGCCTGGCTATACAGAGTTGGGTTAAAATGGTTTCTTCCGACCCTGACAATGAGAGTTTGCTCATGTGTCCGCGGCTTCGGAGGCCAGGCTGCCTCTGGGCCACACAGTGTGAGGTCACTGTGCCCGCTGCTGTCACTGTGACTGAGCTCTGAGTGCTGTGTCCCTTTTAATGGCATGTGCTAGGTGACACCCCCTTTGTACCCCCCACCCCCCACACACAGCTGGCCTCTTTCAGGCAATTCCCTGCCACACTGCCAAGCACAGGAAGATCTGGTGTAATTTCCCAGAGGGGGAATCGTACCCGTTGCTAGCATCTTCCCAGAAGTAGTGGTGAGAGATGGCATTAGCTAACGGGTAGATAAGCGGCTTAAAAGTGCCAACTCCTGGGTTTTCACACTCCAGTTACCATGTGGTCCTGGGTAAGTGATTCTTCCTTGCCGTGGTATTCCTGATCTAGTGATCCAAGCCGTCCGCTTCCTTTTGAAGCCCTTCCTGTGCGTAAAACAGTCGCTTGGGAATCTCTCCACGCCTTCTCGCCAGAAGGCCGGCCAGCCAGCCAGCACTCACTGACCAGCTGCTACCTGCACACCGTTGGGGTCACTGTTAGGAAAACCTGCCCTTTTAGAAGGGGGATCGGAAGATGGTATTAAAAGAGATCAATACCACAATTTAACCCCGTTCACAGTTCCAGGCTGCAGGATTGCAGTTCCCGGGACAGGGGCAGGGGCGAGAGGCAGGCCCTCGAGAGGCTCGGTGATCATTTCTAAGGCCGTTCTCAGTGACCCCTTTGTCCTCTCTCAAATCTCAGAAATTGCCCTTTTCTGCTGCCTGGAAAATGACATCCTCGTGCTGGACAGCCCGAGCTGAAAACTCTGGCTGCTGCCCTGACCTATTTCCCTTCTTCCTGCCGGCATCAAAGAGAGGATGTCCCCCTGGGGAGCTCATTCTGCAGGCTGCCATGGCCAGGGCACAGTCCTGGATTCTCTCTCTCCCACTACCCTCTGCTCTTTTACATTTACAAACAGAGATACATAAAAGCATTACAAGCAGCTGTTGCTGTTTGAAGAACATGTATTTATATTGCTGGGCATATGGATTCAGCAGTGAATACTGGTATGCATTTATGGAGGGGCATTTGTCCGAGAAAGAAGACTTGGAATAAGAGGAACGTGTCCTTTGTTTTAGCACCAGGTGTGCTGCGTCTTGTCTGTAGCAGGTAACCCGGCCTGAGCGTAGAGCGCTGATCTATAGCTGTGCTTCCCCCATGCCCTCTGCCTTTCCCCATGTCTCACTGTCAGTGCTGTGGCTGTGCTCTCTCACCCGGCCTGTGCCCGCCTGTCTGTGTAGTGCCTGCCCTCTCCAGGAGACGCATGCGGGGAGGAATGGTAGCGCAGTTGTATCTCGGGATCAGAACGATGAGGTTAGTTCAAGCCACAGGGTAATCTAAGGGGGAAGGACGTCTGGGACGGGTGAGGCCGGGGCACACTGCTCTCCCGTTCTCCCACTCTCCCTGAGTGCCAGCCCCTTGCTAACCCTGCCGAGTGAGCCACAAATAACAGCCTGACGGAGAAGGAAGCCCGCTGTCCAGCAACGTCTCACTGATTTGCACAGAGACACCCTATTCTGGATCACCTCCGCCACTGCCCAGGAAGGAGGAGATGCAGGAAGGCCAGCCCTCTAAACAGCTCTCCTGTCCCAGGAGGGGTGAGAGGCTAGGTGGGGGCCAGAGCTTTTCTCACCTGCCCACATGCTCTTGATAGTTCATCACCCACCAGTGGTCTGCCGTCTGTGTTCCATTTAAGGCTGTTTTCTTTAAAGGGGGCTCCGGTAAAGACCTCTTATCTTAATAGTGATCAAACTTTCACTTAAATAGCATTTTCTAGTGGAAAAGTGTTTTCCTATACAATATTTCATTTTAACCTCACAGCAAACCTATAAGAAAAATAGTATCCCCTTTTTTCAGTTCAGGAAACTGAGATGCACAGTGGCCTGCCTCTATTCATAGAACTTTTTGTAAGACAAACACCAAAACCCAACTGTCCACATTTAAAATCATATGCTTTTTCCCTCCGGGCTTTGTCAATTTTGCTCTTTTGCTATTAGAAGGTGGCCCCATTTTATCATGTCTCAGCCCTCAAATATCTGAAAATAGTTAATCTGTGAAGGACTTCCCTGAGGGTCCTGCAGTGACTGAGAATAGTTCATCTCCAGGGAGGAACACGGAGTCGGATTCTGAGCACGCATGCTGCGGCCGTGTGGGACCTAAGGCTGTGGCCATGCCTTCCCAGAAGGTGCAGTCACTCCACTCTCGTCACAGCTCTGTATCATTTCACGGCCTGCTTCCTGCTTCTTCTGCTGATTGACCTGTGTGAGCCTTACTTTTCGTAGAATGATTCCTCTGTAACCTATCTGGCTTCATTTCAGTTTGATCATGTATATCCATCCATCCATATTCCTACTGTTATTACTCTTTCTTAAAAGACACATCAAAGTAAGTACTTTGTTTAGAAATATTTAATTTCCCAGTACCTCTGGGGTAAGGTCTAATTTCCTTAGTTTACATTTATCCTTGATCATCTCTCCAACTTCAGGTCTCACCCACTGCTCGTTTTATAACTTGTACCGCATCGGAACTAACCTTGTGTATACTCACTGTTCCATATGTATCATTGCATTCCATCTCTTGCATCCCATAGGTCGGTGTAAGCTCTCCACCCCGTATAGGTATCAGCCATCCCTCTTCTTGCCTTCTCATTCCTACCTGGTCGTCAGGATACACCCCCTTCTCTAGGAAGCCGTCCCTGGATCCCCAGTGGGGGTAAGATGCCGTTCCCCCATAGCACTTGCTGCATGCAGCTGACCAGTAGTGACCAACGACGTGGAAGGGGTCTGTCTCTGTGGGTCTCCCCACTAGATTCTAAGCTCAAGGACAGGAACCACGCTTTTGTCTTTGTGTTCCTTGTGGTTTTGCCTAGTACGAGATATAAGAGATACTTCATAGATACTCATTCAGTCAACTGATTCCCTGTGCCCTAAGTCCGGAGGTTGGGAAGAAAGCCTGTTCTTTTGTTATTCTTTATAATTCTTTGAGAAAACTCTCTAAGCTCAGGATTTATGTGGTACAGACACAGACAAAGACTTTGGAGTATTGAAGCTAGACATACAGCTGCTAATTCAAGATCTTCTCAATGAAAAAGTCCATTACCCAGAAATGTGACTATGCACTTACTGTGGAACCCTGAGACCCTCTCCCTGGGTCTCCCCATCTGTCCACCCAGGATACTTAAAGGTAATGAGATAATAATATGTGAGTGTTTTGAAAAAAATTCCAGTGTTCGAATAGAAGTCATTAGTGTCCCGTCATCACTCTCCTAATTTAGGCCACTCATCTCTTCTCCCTGGTATGTTTCCCGTCCTCTGCTTTTGTGGATCAAACTGTGAAGTGAGGTGACGCGTTTATTTTGAAGCAAGTCAACAAATTCTTGTTCAGTGATAAGCTGCAAGCACCATGAGAATACCAGGCTGCAACCTGCCCACTTATAGTCCCTTCATTTCTGGGCTCCTGGCCCTTGCCAGCTATCTCTAAAAAGCCCTAGAAGGAGAGCCCTGTAATCCCGTTCCAGCCCGAAATGCAAATAGCATCTCAGTGAGAAGAGCTGAGTTTAAAATGAGGAAGGGGGGTACTGTCACATTGCCCTTTTTTTCCGTTCCCCTAGCTGCTGGGTCTCCCCTATCTGCTTTTAAACTCAGTCACCAGTGGCTTCCCCAAGCAAGCTCAGCAGCACGTGCCGATGGGTGCCGATGCGTGCCAAAGGGTGCAATGGGTGTGATGGGTGTCGATGGGTGCAGTGCATGCTGATGCGTGCCAACAGTGTGCTGGCTCCAGCGGGGTCCTCTCTGCAGAGCTGCTGGCTCAGCTAGGCTGGTGTCTATTGCCCTGCTCTTCTGCTCTGAACTTTCATAGCCAGTCAAGCATAGAATTGCATCCATTCTTCTGAAATAGCTGCTGAGCCTAACGTTTCATTGGCTTGGCCGAGATTCTGTTACCTGCAATTATGTCATACAGGCTGACTGTTCAAGGTTTGCTGGCCTCACTGCCCTCCAGAGGCTGGTGTTCACGTCCTAAGCTAGCTGTTGGGATTCAGGGCAGCGTGAGGTGGAATAAGTTTAGGACCTCAAGGGATCGGGCCTCCTTGGGATATGTAGGAAGGCTTCAAGGATGCAGTTCTATCCCAGAGAAGAAAATCTTTTTCAGCAGAGGGATTCTTCCTTTCCCTGGGGAATTGGTCCCTACTATTGTAAACTCTTCCTTGAGAGACTTTCATGTTTTCTCTGACAATTCAATTTGTTTTTCTTCCTGTTCCTACCAGTGCAGGGAAATAAGAGGTGTAGTCCTCAGACCTGACAAATTCAGTTTCCTCCAGAAGCGGAAGCCTTAGCAAAGCAAGGCAGGCCCCGGCACAGACTTTTCTGCTCCGTCTTTAATTCTGACCCACACCAGTGTTCCAAACGTGGCTTCCTCTTGCAGCTTTCTACTAGAGCGGTCCACAGTACTTACTTTGAACCTCATCTAAAGTGAGTCCTGGAAGTGAGTACAGCGGGCAGTGATCACCATCGGAGAATGTACTTAACTGATTCGCTGTAAGATTATCATTATAAACACAAGGTCATGAAAATCCTTCAAACAGGGTCCTGCTAAACAGAACCCCCGCCACCTATTGTATTCCCTACCGTCTGCCTATCTGCCATAAAATCATGTTCTTTATGAGCCATCTTCGTGGAAAACAGCTATTGCCGGGCACATTCGGCCTCCTGGTCTACCTGCTACATAGCCATGTAGAGCCTGTGACCCAGAACAAATGGAGAAATGCTGTCGGGAAGGAAGAGACTGCTGAGCCCCTCAGAGGTGAGGGTTGTCCTAGGAGAGCTGGGTGCCATTTATTTTAATGAGATGTGTTAGATGCCCCTGGTAACAACAGTTCCTGGTTTCTCTTACCTCTTCAATCATCCTGAATACTCACTGCTTCTTAAGCTTTGGTAAGTGTTCTCTTTTAAAAGGGTGGGTAGGGGGAGCTGATATTCTTAATATAATAAGAAAGGGCTGAAGAAAAGCAGCTCGGAATTTTTATTTTTCAGGTGAAATCCTTTATTATGAAGTCTGCCCACCTCCTACGGGAAGACTTATTTGGAAAGTAGTGCTCTGTTTCAGTAATAGCTTCTGACTGGCAGGTCACATTTATTAATACTTTCCGCCCAAAAGATGGCCTCATACAAACTTGCCCCCTCTGTTTTCAGAAGAGCTTCACACCGGCCCCTAAGGCCCATGTAGGCTCGAGTATGAGCTTTCGTGCTGGCAGGTTCGGGGGTCTTCAGGCCTCGTGCCCCCCCATTCTGTTTGTTCTGACCCTTCCTAGGGATGCCCACTGCCTGAATGTTAATAATTTCTCCTTGCAATTACATATTAATAATTCAACTGATATCTTTCTAGAACATAGCTCTTAATATATAGTAGCAGGGCCGCCTGAGCTGCCAGCAAAGAGTAAGCAGATTGTAGATTGCGTTTGCTCTCCAGGTGATACAGACATTCTGGTGTTTCCCATGTGACTCCCTCAAGGACACAGAAGTGACTGTTCTGGTCGATGCGCCAGCCTTACCCCTGCCGTCTCTGTGTCATTAGCATGGCCACTCCTGTGTCTACTGCCAAGGACCGGACGAGGGCCTCTGTGTTCCAAACCAGGCTGTATTGATGAACTTCCCATTTGCTACTCCACCCGTGACCGTTTCCGGTCAGCTGCACTTAAATGGATTTTGAAAATGAAAGTGACCAGTGGTCTGTTATGAAATGCTGTGGTGCATGAAATAAGATTATGGGCAAGCGTTGGAATTAATAGCAGAGCTACCCTACCCTGGTCTGAACAACGTGTCACATGTTCAGGAAGGGCAAGCTCCTCCTTAGCCCCATTTCCAGAACATTTAAGGGCATCTTTCTCTTCCTGGTCACTTAACAAAAACTGTTAGTAACGTGTGCAGAGTCAGACCTGGGTTCTCACTGCAACTTCACCACTTACTGTGTGACCACGGCCATGAGCCTGAGCCCCTCTAAATCCAGGGCAACCTCAGTACGTGACGGAATTCACTCTGAATGGTGCCCTGGGAGTGTGCAGTGCAGTGGCCCCTTAAACCTAGATCTCACCTATAACGCGGGTACCTTTTCCGTGCATTACTGTGGGAATAATGGGTACATGTCAGGTGCCCAGCACGGGAGCCCCAGTAGATGGTAAACGCTCAGTGAGCAACCGCTTGCGTTATCGTTTTTACTATGAATGAAAGTTCTCTCGAGGTTTAGCTAAAATCTAGAATCAGGATTTCGGTGTGGACAAACCCCTGTGCCCAGAGTAGGGCGGTAGGTTGGGCGTGTGCATTAGGAGTGGCATTCAGGTTAGAACCAACAAAGAACAGTAGTTGGGCCACTCCAAGGCCGTCCCACCGCCAAGCCAGCTAAGCCAGGGATGGCACGTACATACGTGCTCCCCCCGTCCATCTTACGTCCATGGCAGACGTCGCCACTCAGTCACAGCTCTGCTTTGGCTTCGGACTCCTAGAAGGCACTGCCAGTTGAATGGATCTGGTGCTTGCGTTGATACCTGTTTGCCATCCTCGGTCTGAGTTCTCAAAAGGAAGTTTAAGTACCATCAAGGGCAGTCAGTCTCTTCTACGAAGGAAAAGACAGGGTCTCTGTGCCTCTGCTCCTTGAGGTCCCACACGTTAGAAACACTGCTTTCTAGGCAGTGTGACGTGCAGTGGAAAAGCAGAGGTCTGGAGGTAACACCCAAGAGTCCTCACCTACCTCTGCACGGAGCCTCTTCTAGACTTAACTGTGGACAGATACAACCAACCATCCCCAAGAGAGGGGAGGCCAGGACTCCACAGATATCACATGGATAGCTAAGAAATAGTGGCACGAGTACCTGTGCCATGCACTCAAACTGCCCTCAGGGTATTTGGACATGATCTGCCCATAGCCAGGGCACTCCATGCTGCCTCTGTTTACACAGAACTTCTGACCTTCCTCATTTCCCACTGTCGCTGCAGCTTTACAATGAGGGACCCAGGGGTGAGTTCTCTATATCCTGGCATCCTTAACCTCTGATGAAAGAGCAGTGCTCTTTTCTGTCCCCACACTGCCTTTCCACGACTGCAGCGATCTAAGATTGCCGTAGGTTTATCTTTGATCTGTAGTAAATTGGAGGGTTGGAGGATAGAAGAGCGTCAGGCAGGAGCTCTAAAGAAATATCTAGGTGTTTAGGAGGATTGAAAGGAACAAGAAAAGGACCCCAAGACAAATCCTGTGGGACAGTCACTGCAGCAAAAAACAAAAGCTACCCGTAGAGCCAGGAATGAGAAGTGGAATGGAAACTGCTGCCCCTTTTCTTTCCGGGTCGGCATATGCCTCCCCCTTTCCCTTTCCCTTCTGTGATGCAGTAGATTCTATTTAATGATTACCAGAAAAGGATATTGGTATTAAATGTATGGCTAGAGGTGGAAGATCGTGCAAATCAGACCAACAGGTCCCTCCATGCCCTCCCGACCAAAGGCTGCATATGCCACTTGCTTCACAAGTCTCTACAGTGCTTGTAGCGCTGTGCTGCTGTTACCTCTCTAGTTAAATCTAGAACTACTGAGCCAGGATTTTTATAGCAATGCTGCATGCACCCTTATATGAGGAAATGCAACAAATAGTCCATTACCGCTGATTGGATATGGATTTTTGGCCTGGCCACTTGCCACTTGGTAATTTTAGAATAGGGTCACTTTCGGAATTGGAAGATTCCTTGTAGGAGGGTACTTGTGTTTGCTAAATAGTTGCTTCTTATCTATGTGCCCTCTCACAGTCGTGTTGCCCACCTCCGGAGGGTAGGACAAACCTCTTTGTCTGTCTGGCAAAGACAGCCGGAGCTCATCCTTCATCAGCTTACAGGGCTGCAGACGTGGCCATTTCCAAACGCCCAGGGTGCACTTAACCACTTCCTTTCTAATCTCAGCACTTCCACTTGAAACACATCAGCAGCTTTGTAGCTTGTGTTTAATTTTGCGCTACTTTTTGGCCCTTCAGGTATTTGTGGGAGGAGGGTGGGGAGACTGGCGAACTGTATTGTCACTCATTTCAGAATTACAGTTACACCCTGAGTTTCTGTCTCTGGAGAGTCATTTAAGCAAGAGTGCCAACAGCATCCCAAAGGGCTCTCCCTGTTGTCACACATGCGTCTGTAAGGTTGGATTCTGTTTCATGTTTGATATGTGACTGTCTGCCTTGGTTTCACCATCTGTAAAATGGGAGCGTTGGGCCCTGTTCCGCCTGGAGGAGGCCGAGAGGTAATTACTGAGAGTGGTGGCAAGGTTCCTGAGGAGCCCTCCAGTTCTTCCTACGTACGTAGGAAAGGGTCGCCAGGCCCCAGGTGACAAGTAGCCCTACACACGTTGAAGGCCCTGAGTGACCTGGAACGGGACCTCTGGTCAGTTTATTGTCTCACCTGCATCTGAATAATCAGACCCCTTGATGAAACAGGAGAACTGCTAGCCCTGGACCTTGGGCATTCTTTACCTCATTGTGCTAAACTAGAGCTGATTTCCCCTTTTTCTACCCTACATCTGTGTTACGTTACCTTTTTCTTGACGTGACTCTGGTTCTGATAAGTAGTAGATCCGAAACAGAAGCTGTCCCAGCATACTGAGGGGTTCTCTCGGTCTTCCCATAGCCAACAGGTCGGACTAAGCCCTGAGAATCAGAACTAAATGTGTGTCTTCTTCTTACGGGCTGTGGTGCCGTCTGTCATAACAGTGTGCCCTGTCTCCTGGTTCTCTGGGTAAGACCTGAGATGTACAGATCCAGTGTGTCATCTTGCCTGTCTGTGTGACCATTGTCCCGGGATTCCAATCAGACCTCTCCCATTTTGACCCCAGCCTCTGATCGCCATGGCACGTCCTTCAGCCCAGAGAGTTTCAGAGGACAGGCTGGAACCCCAGAAGCCGTGATCTTTGTTATTATCAAGAAGAATGCAAGATATTTGCACCTTATCTGCTGCCTGTCTGGCTTTTTTAGGCAGTCAACCCGGGGGTGGGGTTAGAACAGTGAAGCTAGAGGTTGCCCTTCAAGCTTTAGATTCTTGTTTTCCCGTCCAGAATTATATATAGTCCGCTGTTGAGATAGTCCCGCCAACCACCACTAAAGTGTGGCAACTCCAAAAATTATGAGGCCTCGGGATCCAACATGCAGGCATCTGGCCTTGCACCCAGGGAAGCCGTGTGGCTGCGCATGCCCTGTTGCCCGGATGAGGGGAGCCAGCTCGTGAGTGCACAGGGAGGCCCTGACACTGCTGTCCGGGGCCAGCCCTTCCAGGTGTGGGGAAGGGCTCCCCTGGACACATTCATACGTGCACCCAGGCGTGCCTAACACCCAGTGACGGGCAGACTGGCTCCAGGGACACAGCATTCTCACACTGCCCAGGCCGCTTTCATCCATCCCTCCTCCTTCATTCTTTTACCCTCCCCCTTGCATTTCTGTAATTGGTACAGTATCGTTAAAAGGTGTTGAAGAGATCAATAGCAATTCACCTTTTCCCTTATTGATTAAAATGACAGCAAGTAAAAACGGCAGGCAGTACCAATTCATTTATCCTGAGCTATCCATTTCCTACCAGGCCACCAGTGCCCTCGCCCTCTACCTCGTACGTTGCTGGTCTGCAGCTAGGGTTACTCTTGTTGCTAGGCTGCTTTAATAAGAGTGAGAGAACCACTGTGTTTGGCTCCTGTAATCAGAGCTGGGTGGTGAGAAAGGAGACTGCAGGTAATGAGCAAGAAAATGACTGCAGCCTGTGCTTTGACGGTGGCTTTATCGGAGGGGTTCACCACATGCGCTGTGCTCTCCAGAAGAGACAGCCTGGCATCCCTGATGGATGTTGCTGCCTCACCCCGCACTTCCCTCCCCCCGTTCTCCTAAAGGGCACAGCCTGCCTTTATTACCTGTTTTCCTACAGAATAGAAATTGAGTGTCGTACGTGAAAAGCCCATACGCCCTGTGAACTGGCTCTGTTTTTGCTGAAGGTGCAAAGGTTTGTCATTCCCTCCATGAGCCTTCAAGTAGGAGCTTTGGTTCACTGTAGGGAGTTTGGGATGCCTGGGGTTGAGCATGAGTCAGGGGGTTAAGGAAGGGTTCATGTGCTAGGAGGGGGTTGTATCCACCAGGGGATGAAGAATGGAGATAGTTCTTAGAAGCTTCAAGCACGGGGTGTGTGTGTGTGTGTGTGTGTGTGTGTGTGTGTGTGTCTGCATGCACCGCTCCCTCAAAGGAACCACTCTGATTCTCACTTGGGAAATGTGATAGAGACACCCCCCCCTCACCCCCCATGACATTTCTGGTGCCGAGCACTAAAGAGCTCATTTGTAAAACTGCACTTCAAGTGCCAGATACTTCCTTCCCTCACCTGACGGGACGCCCAAGGGTCTTCAAGCCCCAGTGCTCCTGAAAGGGAATCAGCACTGACTCCTAAGCTGAGCTTGGCTGACCCGGCCTCTTTTCTCTCTGTGGGTCACTGTTTGAGTGTTGCTGGTTCTGTGGCGCACTCACTTGCACAGAAGCAGCTGTGCCACCGTGCCCGGCAAGGCCATAGAGCCCTCCGCGCCCCTGCACGGTGCTGCAGGGTGTCGTCGCAAACACCTGAGCCACTTCCCAGAAACTGCTGTCTGTGTAGTTTGGGCTGAGGAGACAGCATTTGGAGGGCTACGTGGAAGCTGACCCTGCTGCATGACCTCTGTACCCAGCAGAGGGAGCCCCTTACCTGAGTGGGCAGTTAATGGTGACCGGTGGAACTCGCGGTGCCCAGAGCTGGTTGTGGCCCTCAGGGAGCTTGCAGTCTTGCATGTTATCCTGAGCACTCAGCCAGGCTTCTCCAGAAGAGCACCACCTTCACACTCATGTTTCTGAGTGCCCAGTGGGTGGAGGTCCCTATTTTGGATGCTCCTTTCCCAGGAGGGGGATTTCGCTAGAAACCCAGTGTCACTACGTCAGGTAGCTCTGCAGTCTGCAGATGCCAGACCTGGAGGAGGCAGCCAGCTCTCTGTGAAGCTGGTTAATTACATGTGAAGCTGCCAGCAGGATGATTGTTCTTTTCCCATGGATCATTAATAAACCATTCTGGCCTGCATCCATGGGGCCGGGAGGTCTCTGACAGTTCCGTCACCTTCCTCAGCTTGGTTGGACAGGTCTTCCCCCCTTTCAGTCTAAAGCTTCTAAAGCTGCAGACTGGGGACGAGGCGGGGGGATCTATTTCCATTGAATGCATGAGTTTTTCTCCTAAGCTGAAAAGCGGCCCCTGCTTTCAGATAGTCTCAGGAGCCAGAGCACAAAGGGGTCAAGGCTTGCCATGGGTGGGAAGTGCTAGTGGCTTAGCTCCTAATATTTGCAGCAAACTGCAGACCGGGCCCGATTTGGAGAAGAGGAACGAGTGCAGCAGATGGCAGATAGTCCTGCCCCACTGGGGCCCAAGACCGGCACCGCCTTCTTCCTTCAGCCAACGCTGCCTTAGCCCCGCTAGGCCTGAGTACAGAACGCATTTCTGATTATCTAGAAACTTCTTTTTTTAGGAAAGATGGGAGAAGGCAAAGGAAATGTAATGTTGGGAACTCAGTCTACTTAGAAACATTTCCCTGTCAAACAACCTAAAATAGAGCTTTTCCTTTGTTGGTTAGAAAATTTTCAGAATAGAAATCTACATTTCTCCATAGAGCATTGAGTGCAAAAATAAAAAGTGGATTATAAATAGAAATAAGCACGACCCATTCAGTTTCCAAGGACCTGAGCATACAACCTTCAGAATGTGGAATCAGAGCATTTTATAGTGGGAAGGGCTCCAGACACACAGTCCAATTCAAACAGTTCACAGTAGCTAAGAAAACTGAGGCATGAAGAAGTTAGTACTTGGGCACCTTCACAAAGTGATTCATGAGGGAGCTGAACTCCCCCCAGCACTGGTCTCACCTGCACCCCCCACTGTGCCTCCCAGACGACAGCCACCACCACCTGTGCATCCACCTGTCGTACAACTAAGTGGAGACTCGGAGGGTGGCATGTAGAAGGGAGTAGGTTTGTGTGACAAAGGAAGTAAACATGTGCGTTCTCTAAGTTGTATTATTTTAGTGAGAAAAGGCCAGGAGGCCAAGTCAGAGGAGGACGTCATCTGTGGCCCTGGCGTTCAGTAAAGACAGACGTCCCAGACGGTGCGCAAAGAGCCCTGCACGCAGGGTGAGAAGGCGTGCCAGAGAGGGAGCAGGACAGGTGTCTGACACACCTGGAATTTCCCACTGCTTTTCTGGATGTGTGGTCGTAGAAACGCCGCCGTCTTTTTATGCCAAAAACTCAGCTTCAGTAGAGCCCGAAAGAAACAATCAAAGGGTGGGGACTATTTTAAGTGGAAGGGTTTTTTTCTTCCTTTTTTCTTCGGGGTGGGAGGCAGCTTTCAATGTTGTTTTGCTTTGTTTTTGTTTTTTTTTACTGAGAGAGTGGGGAGAGGTGAAATTTCCTAGCTGGGAGTGCCCTTGAGCTCCTCGGGCAGGACTCCAGCTCCAGTGCTGTGTTCTGGTCACATCAGCCAGGGCACAGGGTGGCCCCCGGGCGCCAGCCCTCGCTGCCAGCCTCCTGTGCTCTTAGACCTCCCTCTGCTCTCACAGGAGGCTGCTCCAAAAGCAGGGCCATGTGAACAGCATCAGGGCCTCACCCCCACCCTGTAGCTGAGGCTGGTTACCCATCTTGTTAGCAGAGATGTCTGTCTGTCTTGTAAGGGGTTGTCAAGTGGGGGAGGAACAAATCACATTTTCCAGCAATTGAATTTTATTAACTCGGATTTTTCTCTTCCTTTTCCAAAGCACAGCTAAATGGAGCTAAACATACACACAGAGCTATACTTAGTCCTGATGCTGTGGTGTGGGGAAGGCACAAACAGGGGTTTATCTGCCACCTAGTAAACACAGCGAGGTGTCGGGGCTGCAGCACTCGGTGCTTATAATAAGCATGTAGCTGGCGCAATGACGGCTTTGATACAGGGCGTCATTTTCTGGGGTTGCTATTAATTGTGCTGCTGCCTATGAGTGGCCCCCTGCTGAGAGGCTTGGAACACCACACAGAGTTAAGCTATGTTACACGTCAGTTAAAACGGCGTAAAATAGAACGGGAATAACATATGCAAAGGTCAGAGTGGGGGACAGGGGTTAGGGCCTGAGGAGCCTGGTACCCTGGCGGCTTCCTGCTTCTGGCTGCCCTCAGCTGCTTTGAGTTCCCAGGTTTACTAGGTCTCTGAAGAGTGAGTAATCATACCCCCTTGCTTCCCCAAATCCAGTTCTTCCCCTGAAGGGGTCTCAGAAGCTACTCATTGTGGCAAGAAACGAGAGCAGACAACCAGACAGAATCTACTAGTGCCGTCCCCTGGGACTTTCTGTGACGATAGACACCTTTGTGTGTGCTGTCCGGTGTACTAGCCTCTTGCCACGTATAGATACTGAGCACTTGAAATATGGTTAGTGCCACTGAGGCGCAGAATCTTGAATGGAGTTTAATGAATTTTAGTTTAAATAACCACGTGTGGTTAGTGGCCGTCAAACTGGACAACGCGGGCCTCTGACAGCCCCTGCCCACGCTAAGCACTCAGGACTTATTTGATTAGCTTGCACTCTTCCTGAACCAATAATCTGTACCTTCCCCCACACCGCTGAGCATTTATCCTCAGTACTTTTTCTCGCCCAATCCTATCATGCTCTTGACTTAAGCTTCCAAATTTGTTCATAAGGGTCACACACAATGCCAAGAAATAAAAAAGACCAACGCCTGCGTCAAACCGCACGGCTTTGGCCTTATTCTGGCCGCTCTTCTCCTGACAGCCCCGAGTCAACCCCATGCGAGGTGTTTCCCACTCTCCTGGGCAGAAAAGAAGGGGCTGGCTTGGAGCTCGGCTGAAGATCACAGGTCTGTGATGTCCTCCCTGTTCCCACCGACCATTGGATTCAGTTGCTGAGTCTGACCCTTGAGTTCCCCAGAACCTGCAGGGATTGCAGAATTCCCCGGTCATCCAGGGAGCACTCACCTGGCTGTCTTTGGTCCCTTTGGCACCTGGACTGAAAATGCCTTTTCCCTTAGCTCTTTCAGCACTTGTTGAATGCTTGGCATGAATCCAGCCACTGGGGTGGCATTGTATAGTGGAGCGAAGCGGTACACTTTGCAATCGAAAATCCCACTTTTAAAGTCCTAGCTCCTCCATTGACTAAATCTGTGACCTGGACAAAATCATTTCACCTCCCTGAGGCTTTACTTCCCTTCCCCCCCTGAAAATGAGTGTGCTATACTAAATGACCTCGGTGCTCAGAGGACCTAGAAAAGATTTCCAGAGGCCGGAACTGCCATGGAGCCCTCTACCTCCACTCCGTTTCCCCCTTCAGATGTCAGGCCTACATTTAAAGCACCCCTTTTCTGAAGCCACCATAGGCCTCACCTGTGTCTAGTGACCACTAAGCCACACTCGGAGACCATCCAGCACCACAAACACACCCGGAGCCACAGTGGGTGGCCTTAGCTCCTCTGGTTATTATCATGCTCCTGTGAACCGCAGGGAGTGAAGAACTGTCCCCAGTGACTTTGAGTCATCCTCAGAGATGGCAGTTTGGCCCGTTGCAGAAGAAAGCAAGAGGTTTCATTACTGGATGTGTCCCAATCATGCTGGCTTGCTGGTTGTTCGCCAGTCCCCGCCCCCCAGGAGTCACCAGTCTGATCCAGGGATTGCCCAGCCCCCCCCTCCCCGGCCCAGCCCCATGGAGCTGCCAGCCCCGCACTGCTCACCAAGGGTCCTGTAGCATCTGTAATTGAGCTGGTGAGCAGACTCCCTCGTAGAGGTATTTTCAGCTGCAATGATACAGACTCATCTTTTTGCGGGATGTTTTGTTTAGTTATTTTAAATGAAATAAATAAGTAAAATTGAAAACTACGGTCCCAAACCCTAGTGCCAACACCCAAGAAGTTTTGGCACACCCCCTTCACCACAGGCCTAATTAATCCTAAGACCAGGTGCTGAGGCTCAGAGTTTGCCAGAATATTAGGCCAGAAAGACAGCGTGTACAGAAGCGAGAAGAGCTAGAAATAGGAATAATGCAGGCTGGCCTGGTGTGAGGTTGCTGAGGGCCCGTGAGCAGCCCAAGCAGCAGCTGGGAACAACTCTGCTTCCCAGCCCCTCGGACCTTTGGGGGTGGGGGGTGGGGGGATTGAGTGAGTGGGCTTTGAGCCCTAAGGATCGGGCAGCCTTGCATTGTAAAGGGATTCGGTTCTGTGGCTTGCTGACTTCTTCATGCTTTTGTTTTCCTACTTTTCATCCCATCTGTGACTTGTCACCTTGGCTTTTTTTGTTGTGTACCATGTGATCAGGGGCTAGAGGACATTCAAGAGCTTGCATCAGACCCCACAGCAGGATCCTAGCTCGGGCAGGGCAGTGGTTCTCGGCCCGGGCTGCACAATGGAATCCTGGGGGTGGGAAACTTAGGAAACATACTGGGCCTCCCTCCAAACACTCTGGCTTCTGCAAGTACCAGCTTTTAAGTTCCCCAGTTCTATTAGGTGATCACAAGGAATAATTTTGTTGATTGTGTTAGGTGTGATAATGGCATTGTGGTTATGTAAGAAAATGGCTGTATTTTTTAGAGCTGCATACTGAAGTATGGAAGGGTGAGATGACATCATGTCTGGGATATGCTTTGAAATACTTCAGCAAAGAAAAGGGGGGACAGCTGAAGCAAATACGACCATTGTGACAACTGTCCGACCAGGTCCGTATATGGGAGTTCATAACTAATCTCTATTTTCAGTCTTTCAAATGTTTCAGATCAAACTTTTTTTAATAATAAAAATGTTTTCAAAAAAATGTTTAAAGCTCCCCAGGTAATTCTAATGTACAGCTAAGGCTGAGAAGCCGTGGTTTTGAAGACTGAATTTGGATCCCACACCCTAGAAGATCAGCTCTGATTTTGAACTTTGTATGACCTAAGACGGCCCTTTCAGGATCACGTCATGCGTACGCTGATCTCTTGGGTGGGTGAGGCGCAGAACAGACACCACGGCCACATGGCCCCGTGTCTAGAATCTGAACTGAACCATCTTTGACTTCTCCTGAACGACCTCAGTATCCGCCAGCCCTGACGGCTACTGTACCTTATAGTTTCCCTGCCGTGTCACTGCCAGCACTCCCACACAGCACCCTGAGGACCTCGCTGGCCACAGCGGGGACATAGGAGCAGCTGCACTGTGACACGTGCCACAGGAGACTCCTGATTCCCTCCGTGCTCCACAATCCCATGTGGGACTTGGCTAAAGCTGGGGTGGGAGGTAGGATTCTGAAGTTCGTACTTCCCTCCCTTCCCAGGAGTCCACGTGCTCGCAGCTCCGTGTGCAACTGTGAGGGCTCTTTTGTGTCCTCGGTGTCTGTTAAAACTCCCAAGCAGTATTCTGCCCTGGCTGCTCAGCTCACGAGGCAAACAGCAGCTTGCTGCAGCCAGACTAACCAGAGCTTTGGAGCTTGGGCTGGAAGCTTCCATGCTCCACTTATACACCACAGCCGTGCTCAGGACCTGGTTAGCACCTCTCTTTTCCAGGGTGAGCTGCTGGCTCCTTTGTTCAGGGGGCTTTGTGATTTAAACACTAAGTGAATCTGTGTGTTGCGTGGGGAAGCTGAAGTGGAGGGAAGGCTACAGGCTACCGACGGTCACCCAGAGCTGGCTTCCATCAGCGTAGGCTGACAGCATGGCTGCTGTCCTCCCCACTGCCAGGGGAAGCCCCGAGACAGTCCTTCAGCACACGCCAGCTGGAGAGAGGTGCAGAAGTCACCCCTGCACCTCCAGGACGGCCCAGAGCCCCTGTCTTTCCCCCAGCGCTGAGTCACATTGGTCCTACCACTGTCCAGGGCCTGCATGCAGAACTCACGCAGGGGGGTGTCTTCCTCCCACCATCATGAGAACAGGCTGCCTGCGAACCACTAAAATTTAAAACTCCCAGACATGAGCTGCTCTCCCTGCCTCCCAGGACTCTTTGGATGGGAGGAAGCGGAAGCTTTCCCTGACTCTGTGATGCTCCTGAGAACGTATCTCCTGTTACCACTCTGGGACTATCCATCGCAGTTGCTTCCCCCGCTCTACTGAGCTCAAGGGCAAGGACCCGGTCTTCCCTCTCTGTGGGTGCCCAGTGCCTGGCACTGTGCCTGCCGGTCACTGGACTGGCTCGAAATAAGCAGGCATATGAAGTGGACCAAGAAGGGCTGTGGCAGGGACCTTCCCTGGGCTGTGGAAGAAGCGTAGCATTTCCCAAAGCAGTGTCTCGTTCATTTGGGCTTATGAACATAAACTCTGTGGTGACCATGAACCCTGTCTGCGTTGGCCAAAGAGCAGCCTAGGACGAGGGAAGTTTTCTGGCTGGTGATAGCTGGAGAGAAACATGCTATTTGGTTCTCTCTCCCCTTTCCTTTGGAATAAATGGTCATCTCTCTGTGCCTCCGTTTCTCCTATTTGATATTCCTGGTCCTCTGAGGAGGCTGACATGTCTGTAGAAGGGTTTCCCTTTGTTTTCCCAGGCAGTCAGTTAGTTGATACTTGGTTAGCTCTCTTGGAAGTGACTCCTCCTGAACCTGACTGAGCGAAACCTCTGGGTCACTAGCTCAACTTCAACAAAACCATCTGCCAGAAATGCTTCTGGAGTCAGTGACAGGATGTCCCGCCAGTCAGAAACCCATCGAGGACCACTTAGTCTTCTCCTGCTTCCTCTGGACTAGAGCAGAGGCTGTCTGTCATCCTGGGTGTGCCCTGGAGTCACTTGGATATATTTTTAAGATATTGCAGTCCTCTTGCCCCACCCCCAAGACTAGAGTCTGAACAATGGTATTTCTTAACAGCTTCCTCGATGCTGATAATACCGTATGTACTTGAGACCAAGAACCACTGTCTCGAGCCTTCGCTAGAAAGAGCTGTAACAAGAGCTCCTTAAACATCCCAGTGCTGTCTCCCTCCCCTCGAGGAAGGTAGGAGAGCAGAGCATGTGTTTGCCTCTTCTGGGCGCCCCGGTGGCCCCTTCCCGGGCCCGTTCTGAGACACATCTCCCAGGCTGTGTGACTGATGGTGCAGTCTGTCCACACCCACCACACACACACACTCAGCCCATCTGGGCAGGTGATGGATGGGAAGGGAGATAGGTGTGTCTGGACCGTGGGGAGATTTTGTTTTGAGGGTATTAGTGAGGAAGAACAATCCAGAACTGTGTTTGCAGCTTAAGAAAAAGATTTTTTAAAAATTCCAGCTCAAGGAATGCACGCCTAGGTGCAGCCCACCAGGTCCGCAGCGTCCCAGCCCACCCTGCGGGAGCAGAAGAGTCTGCCTCAGCAGGAAGAGGCAAGGCCAGATACCAGTTAAAATCCCAGACAGCTTCCTACTCTCCCTCCATATCTTGTCAGATATTTCAAGCTTTAAGTCCTTCTTCGTGCTCTGCCTACTTGGCTGGCTGTTCTTGCACTTGAGTGGCTTGTTTGCCTGGACAGGTCCAAGCTGTCTGAGCCATCAGCAGCTGCACCTCCTCCCTCGCGCCTTCTGTCTGAGCCAACCTTGATTCACAGGAGTGCAGATGGCCGCAGCCTTAGCCAGTGATGCTACCACTCCCATCCTTCTCCTGCCCTGCTTTCCCGGAGATAAAGGGGCTGGGCCAGGTCAACTGGGGGCTAACATGAAGACCACTCTGAGTGCATGCTCTGGCATGTTAACCCAGGTGACACGATACAAATATGGTATCCGAACCACACAGGACGAGGGTACCACAAAGGTCTGAGTTCCTATTGTGCAGGAAGAAAACACTTTCCAGTCTTGCATCAGAGCTAATCTGTTTTTGCAAATAGCCTAGATCCACCCACTCGGCTTCCTAAGTGTCACTGGGAGCAAGGGTGAGCTGAGAGAGAATCAGAGGCGAAAGCAGGTGTCAGAAATCACCGTTCCTTTTCCTACTCTTTCCTCCCTTTAATGCACACTTGGCAACTTCTCAAAGTGCGGCTCCTCAGCTTCTCAGTCCGGTTCAAGGTGCTGACAGGTAGCACCCTGCAATACACCATTGTAATCGATTCGTTTCCCTTCTCCTTGTCCCTCTCCAAGAAAAATGAAGTGACGGGTAACAAATGTGAGAGGGGTCGTGGGTGACCTTGTACATGAAAAAGATATGCCGCAGCGGCCCTAGAGTTTCGCTCTGCCTTTCCCCATGCCAGCTCCCAGCTGAGCTGCAGACCAGGCACAGAAATCAGGGTGTCCCGGCTGCAGGCTCTGCCTGAGCAGGACCCACAGCCGACCCTCCAGTGCCAGCCCACAGCAGGGAGGGACATTGTGGCCGTAGTCTGCTCATCCACCCGTGCAGCTTCCGCTCATTCAGGTGGGCCGTCTGTAACCCTAAGGGACCCTGAGCTCTTGGAATGCCATTGGGACAGCCATACCAATACTCAAGTTATTCACCCTGAGGCCTAGTTAGCGGTTACACACTAAAGCTTTATCTCAAGACTTTCTTCACTGGAGGAAAAGTGTCCTAGTCCTGGGCTGCTTAAACAGGGAGGAACGTAGCCCCCAAAGCCAACCCTTTTAACGGGTGAATATCAGAACTGAGGTACGTTATCCATTCTTTCCACAACTTTGGGTGTTTTCAGCATAAGGCTATTTTTAATCCTTGATGATGATAAATACTTTTATTGGCACCCAAGGACCAATAACATACTGACTAAAGAAAGAGGTAGGTATCTGCTTCTATCCCTGTAATTTAAAGCAAATCACTTGGTAAATTCTGTCCTGGCTTCCTGCGCATGAGGCCAGTGGGCAGAATGGAATCGGGGCCTTATCCCGCTCAAACGTCATGGTTCCCTAGAGCCCAGGAGTGGCTCTACTCTCTCCTGTCCCATTTGGTAAGGAAGGAAGGAGATCTGTTACAGAGTCTCGTCCCCAGGAACCTGCTTGTTTCTCTGAAGCCACATGATAAATATCACCAGACTGGTCAATTCTGTGCTCCTCACGTCTGGCCCTGCTCTCTCCTGGGCTTCTGTCGAGCATCATTTGCTGCTTTCTCTTCCTGCTACCATTGCTGCTGAGCCTCTTAACCACAGGAAACTTACTCCTCTGTACCCATTCTCTTCTCCTGTCTGACCACAATTTAGTGACCTGCCTACTTTTGGTTTTGATCCACAAATTCTAGGCATTTAGGACTGCCAGACTGAGCGCGACCCCCAGGCACCGTCCAGGTTCTGAGTTGGGTCCCAAGGACCCGAACTGATAGTAATGGTCTTAACCCTTGAAGTAACCGTCAGCTTTAGCGCCAAAACGCCGAGCCAGCAAAAACCTGTAGCAGGTACCCTACGACCCCAGCCTCAGTTATGAAAGAGAACGGCCGTGGGGCTGCTCAGAGCCGTGGCAAGGGGACAGCAGAGCTGCAGGTGACGCTGCCTTCCCCGGGCTGCCAGGCTCCTCAGAGCACGAGCGGTTCTGAGGCTTGCAGACTGGGCGCGGGTGGTTCTGCCGTCAAGCTGCCTCGCCAGGGACCCGCAGAGAGGGCTGCCACCGCTGCCTGCACTGCCCACGGCATCTGTGGTGCCAGGATGCCCCGGGCCGCAGGGCGCTGCAGACGTACAGTCACTCATCGCCCAGGAAGATTTTTCCTGTTGTCCCAGTACGAGGCTACCTCTTCCACATTCATAATGTTCTAGACATGAGAGAAGGCTCTTTTCTCTGGGGACAAGTAAGGAAAGACTCCCCAGCCGACTCTCCCTGGGTGTCAGTTCCGCATGGAGAAGCCCCGCAGCGCGCTACTCCACACACCACACCCGACGCCACTTCAGCCCATTTCCCACCAGCAGAGAGAAGACGCCCTTCCTTACAGCTTCAGCAGCAGCACTACCATGTTTCCCAGAAAATAAGACCTAGCCAGACAATCAGCTCTAATGCGTCTTTTGGAGCAAAAATTAATATAAGACCTAGTATTATATTGTATTATATTGTATTATATTATATTTATTATATTATACCCGATCTTATACTATCATAAAATAAGATCAGGTCTTATATTAATTTTTGCTCCAAAAGACACATTAGAGCTGAATGTCTGTCCGGCTAGGTCTTATTTTTGGGGAAACAGGATACATGGGGGGCAAAATCTTTACCCCCCTGGTATTTTGTAACCTGCAGCAGTGAGGCCTGAACTGCCCGAGTGGAAATGAGTGACCTTGCGGGCTTGACAGCTATAGCACAGCCAGCATTTGTTCTGGTTGTTGGTCCCACGTGTTCAGTTGTTCCTGTTGCTACTGAACATGCTTGTCTGTGATGTCAGGTTCCGTGTACACGGTGGCCTTCGTGCAAGGGTGGGGGGGATGGAAGCTTTGCTGCTTCGCTCTGGCACCTGAAAGTCGTTCTCTCTCCAGCATGGAGTTGCCAGTGGGAAACTGCTGAAGTAGCACTCTAGAGAATCACCAGGGAGACCCCTCCATCTCCTGCCAAGCTAAACAAAACCTGCCCTGCACTGTTCCGAATCACACCTGCCTGCAGCTTCATTCCTCCTTCCTGGCTCAGCACAGGGCACCGCCTTATGGGAAGTCCTGGGTGTCAGCAAGAGGCATTTGAGGAGAAATGAACTGATGGAGGCAGGGTGAGTGCCAGTCAGTCATATTTTAAGTAGAAAGGAAAAGGTCATCAGAGCCACATGGGGCCTGGGTTGGATTATTGTTGATTCGGCCTTGCTGCGGCAGAGGGGCCAGCTCACCAGGGCCAGTGCTGGGCACTGCCAACCCCAGCCAGCTGCTGACAGCCAAGCACAAAGAAACGCATGCTCTGTGTACACAGATGGGTCTGCATGTCAGCATGAGCCCATTTTTAGCCTTTGCCCAGAAAGGGCGGCCCACAACATAGTAATTTAATTAAATTTGCCTCCCTCCGTGGCCCACATATTTGAAGAAGTTTGGTGGGGAAAGAATCTGGCTGAGGAACACTACCCTGCCGCTCTGGCCCTGCCCCAGAGCTGAGCCGTAGTACCATAAAGGGTCTCGCCATCCTGAACACAGCCCAGGGCATCTGTCTGCACTGCAGGCTCTCTGGCTGGGCTGACTGCTGGCACATCTGGCAAGGCAGCCTCTGGAAGCAGTCCGTCTCCATCGCAGGGCAGCCACCAGGGGCAAAATAAGGGGACTTCCCACCCCCTACCCAAGGCCTCCTGGCAGAAGCCTCAGCAAAAACTAGAGCCACGACATTACCCTTCCCCAGTGATTCCACTGTACAGAAGAGAGGGGGAGAATGAGAAGACCTCACCCTTCAACTGACAACCTCAGCCTCAGGAATAGTTACCACCCCAGTCTCAGTGTTGGCCCACCGCCCTGTACTTCTGCCCTGGGGAGGATTAATATTTCGGGACCTGGAATTGACTCCCCTCCCCTCCCTTCCATGTTGCATATTGCAGGTGCTCATCACGTTTTGTCCACTGTTCCTGAGCTTAACCCACACCCACCCCCCCAGAGCCGTCCCCCTGCCTCCCCGGCAGCCAGCGTTTGCCTTGCACTGAGTTCAGTCACTCTTCAGGAGGCCCCTACGCTTGCACGTGCTCGTGTCCAGAGTGTCTTCCCTTTCATCTTGTCACTAACTTCTCGCCCGTCTCTCAGCCTTTCATGTCCTAGGTCAGAGGACCAGGCCTCTTTGGTTAGCTGTCTGCCGCCCCACCAAAAGCACATCCTCCTAGCTGGCTAATCTCTCCTGCGTAGTGACAGCAGCACCTCCGAGAGACAGGGAATTTCTCTGGCACAGCACGTCTCAACACAGCAGAACACAGGCTGTTGCTTAGAAGTGGGAATCATTAGAGTCGGGCCATTATTGGAGGGGACCGGTCTCGAGGGGCGCCAGCAGAAATTACTGCTTCTGAATAGATGGAAACTCATTTGCTTGAACCCCCCTACCCCGCCCTCCTCTTTATTTCTCTGCATTCACTCCCTCCCTTCTCTTCCCAGCTTTGAAGTTGAAAAGAGATAACTCCACCCAATCCAAGATGGCAAATTTCTGCTAAATTAACTTGGTTAAAAGAGATCCTTGGCTGAAAACGGCTTTTTTTTTTTTAGAATGTTTCTATTGGGACTTTGCTTGAAACCATCATGAAGGAGACAGATTCTAATTAAATGTATGTGACAAAATTATAGCCAGGGCCACTTTGTTTCCCAAGAGAGGATTTGTTGCGACGTTTCCTAGCTTCTTAGACCCGTTTCAGAGCAGGCCCCTGAGTCAGCCTGGGCCGTCTGAGCTTTCCCAGTAGCAGGAAGGCAAGGGAGGTGGAAGCAGGGCTTCCATCTTCTCTGCTTCTCCAGTGGTCCTCTTGACCTTGAATGGACCTCTAATGATTTAGCTTCTACAAGCCTGTGCAGACCTTACACCTCCTCACTCTTGTAGGGAAGGGGAAGGCGGTGTAAGCAACACAGGCTCCTTTTAATTTATTAGCTGTTTGGGCTGCCGTAGGACTCACATGCTCTGGAACACTTGTGGTCAATGAGTAAGAAAAAGTTGCCTGATTCCTCAGCTCTGGCTGTTTGAATGAAGTCACGAGTGGGCACCGTCAGAGCTTTCAGCGCAAAGTACTAGCGTGAAAGGCCTTCCCCTTCTCTCCCTCTCCTTGGCAGCAAACTGTAAGGGACTGCACCACATTGCAAACTCCAGGGGGCACTAATCCTTTGTAGTTTCTGTGAATGCTCCCCAATCCCCCGCCTGCTGGTGTGCAGTCAAAGTGCTGGGGTGAGAACCCAGAGACCAGAACTCTGGTCTCTGCATTGCCACCTACGTGACGCTGGCCAAGTCACATCTCCCTGGCCTTCGTTTTCCTTATAAATAAAATGAGGGGGTTCAACTAAACTAACTTGGAAATTCCGTTCACTGTCTCCACACCCCTGAAGTCAGAAGCTATAAACCGTCATTCTGTCCTCAGTATCCATTGCCATCCCAAGGTCAACCAGCCTTGAGGACACACCGAAGATGTGAACGTGCCCTCAGCTGAGATGATACCACTGGTCAGAGCAGATGAGGACTTAGAAACAGGAATGTGGAAGAAGGATTAAAAGAAGGGAAAGCTACCCTGCAGGCACACCGGCTGAAACAAGACCACGGAATAGGCCAGTTACTTATTTTTGTGTTCATATTTCTCTGTGGCCTCGGGACCTTTTTTCTCACACACGTTATACAACACACCCAGTGACTGCAATTACTTCCCTCACGAGGAAAACAAAATGAAGTGCAAACATGCTTGAGATACTCAGCCTTGCCATATCCCTCCAAGTCCCCTCTTCCCATTTCTAATTTAAAAATTGTCTTTCCTTTCCCTGGTTCCTGTAGCCATCTCTTCCTTGGCCCTCCCTCCTTTCTCATCCCAGACTTTCCCAACTCACCCCTTAAAGAGATGAGTTGGAAGAATATGCTGTCATGTCAGAAGGAAGCCTCTGTCAGTTCACCCAGGCAGACACTAATCGGATAAAGTATTATCCAACTTCCTTTAAGTCCAGAAATTAAGTCTTCTTACAATGGTAATAGATTGTAACTCGTAACCACTGCTGCGGTGGGCCGCAGGAACAGCTTGTTACTATCTGAGGCCTCAGCTCCATTTTTGGGCCTATTGTGCGGGCTGCACTGAGCGTTCCTACAAACCCGGCTGCACCATCCAGGGAACTGCCTCTGCACAAAGCCGCCAGTAACTCTCTCAGTTCACCTGCAGCATAGAACCTGAGTAGGAGAAGCTGCCTGAATGGTCTTAATGAACCTGGCTGAGTGGGTAGGGAAAGGGAAAAGGCCGGGGCCTTGAACACTAAGAAGAAGTAGCCCGAGGCCAGGAAATGAACTCTGCTCAGGGAACAGTTAGTGTGAAAGCCCTTCTCCGTCATCCTTGCTGGCTCACTAAGCAGGTGAATAAGTCACTCTGGGAAAGCAGGGTTGGGACCTTAAAGGAACTGTTAGAGACTCCAGAGTCAGGACTTGCCTTGGAAGAGGGAACAGCATGAGAGCTGTTAGAAGGAAGAGACAGCCGTCCGTGGTCCATAGAGTGGAAGGCTCTGGTGGGATATCAGGGCAGACATTTGTTCTCAGGTGGGGATGGGGAGGGGGCTGAGCTGAGAATTAAGGGGAGTGCGCTGCTGCTTAGTGGGGGGTTAGGGAGGTGGGTGGGTATTAGGGAACTAGGTGGGTCAAGGACTGTTCCTTTGGTATTTAATGATGAATTTAAACTTCCATCACTGCGCTCGTATTGTTCCTAGGAACACGAGGAATGAGCTGAAAGGCTACCGACCACGTGACCCCCAGAGTCCCCATACGTGACCGTGGAGTAGCCTCTCCTCGCAGTGCTTCCTTACTGTAGCTTCAGAAGTCGCCTTGATGGGAGAAGCCAGAGACCACGGCCCCTCCTCTCAAAGGCCCACTTCCTCTGACGGAGAGCTTCTCCCAGGGATGTCCCCACGGGCCCAGGCCTGATCGCTCTGACTCACTGCCAGAGTCGCTGTGCACTGAACTCACAGTCGTCACTGTTTTTATGGGAAAACACAGTTTGTGTCACACTCCCTCTCTGGGATAATACTCTTTTGGGGGGTAAACAGTGAGTTGCACCTCTCCTCCCCCCCCATGACTACGCCTTAACAGAAATGAGGGAGCCTTCATGAGCTCATCGGGGTTGGATGCTGGCTCTGGAGGCCAGGTTGCTCCCCCCAAGGAGTGGACAGCGTCCAGCACAGGGAATGGGACTGTTGTGGGGAGGCGATTTGGCCCAAGTGCTGACAGCAAAGCTGGCATCTTCCAGAGGATAAACCTGTGATCATCCTGAAATCTAATTCTAGCCTCTCGCTAGGAACTCAAAATGCACTCTCTCTCAGGCTTCTTTTGGAGAGTTGATCCCCTTGCTTTTCTTCTGTTCTGTGCCATGAATTTCACACTCACAGTCTTCCCCCATGCAGGGTCCAGCCAGCCTCTGGGTCGACAGGGCAGAGGAATCTCCCCGGCTCTGCTCCTTCGCTGCATTGCAGACCCTTAGCCTGTGCATCTGCCAGACAGCTCCAACTGTGGTGCTTTCTCCCTGCCTTTCTTTTCTCGGAGCCCGCCAATGCTGCTTTAAAGCCCCCACAGGCCTCCTCTCTCTGCTGCCTTCTGCCCCTGGGGGCTTCCGCCCTCCCCACCTTGCCCTTGGCAAGGCGCCCCAACAGAGATCCAGGGATAGGTAGAGAAGACCCTAGCAAGCGTAGCCCCTTGGTAAGGGACCTAGGCTTCCCAGGTAGGTGCATCCTGTCCCAGCCCTCAGCTTCTGCACCACCACATCTTTCCTTTCTTCTTATTCACCACAAGGGAAGAGAATCTATCATAGACCAACACAGCCTTGGGCCAACTACAGAGCTGGATTAGGGAACAGAGCACGGGGCAGGGTCTTCCTGGGAAGAAAAGTACAAGCCGTCTTTCCCACAATGCCTGGGCTTATAGATGGTACTGTCCTGCTGTCCCTGGCTTCTGAATAGTCATCCTTCCTCTCTGGGCACAGATGAGGTTCAAGAATAGACATGGTGATGGGGACAGGGCAGTTGGCCTCTCCCCTTACGTATATCATGACATAAATGCCAACTAGATAGCCTTAATATGATGTCAGGCGCTGTTCTAAGTGTGACTTACACAGACATAACTGCAATTCTCACAATAGGCTATAAAGTAGTGAGGGAGATGCTAATATTGTGTCCATTTTACAGATGAAGAAACTGAGTATTTGTTCAAAGTCCCACATCTAATAAGTGATGGAGTTGGGATTCAACCCAGGAAGACTGACTGCAGAGTCTGTACTTCCAAGCTCTATGCTATGTTGCTTTGCAGATCTGTATGTTTCACTCATCTGTTCCTGAAGCCTTTAGCCCTGGCTCCAAGAAGCAATTTACTTCATTTTCATTTAAAGCAAAGACTAAAACAACCTTAATCCACTGCCCAAACCATGCTTCCCCCTTAGGGGAAGGGTACCTTCTCAATGGATGGAGACCAAGAGAGGAGCTTAGAGCCAAAAGCGGTCTTGCAGTTTAGCTGAGGCAAGAGGTAGAAATGGCATGAACAGCGCCTGCATTAGCCAATGGCTTGGAGTGCCGCGTGCAAGCAAAGGAGGTAAAATCGGACGAGTGTTTAGATATAAACGTCTCTCTCTCTCCCCCTCACCCCACCGCACCTTCAGCTTTAAGCCCCTGCTCTGTGTGGCAGTACACTGTTGGAGCATTACTTGTGGCTCTGGCTCCATGAGGAAGTGGCCTGCCTGGGCTGAGTGATGTCCCCTCGGCCCTCTTCCTCCCCAGTCTCTTCCCATCTCCACTGAAGGAAGCCAGAGCTGCACCACTGTGGCCGTGGACTCTGGACCTCTTCCCCACCCACAGCAGGGATTGTCTTGTATGACTCTGCTGTGTTGTTCCACTTAGCACCCAGCAAGTTGCTGGCCTCAATACATGTTAAACAGCCACGATGAAGTTAATGTCTCCGGGCCTTGGAAACTAGCCTGTGTGATCTACCTTCCCTGAGCATAGGATGCAGTGTCACACTGAAGAAAAGGCCCTGGAGCAGATGATGGCAGTGGCAACACAGCATGTCACAGAAAGAGCTGGGGCTGGGGTGGATACAGGGAGGAGAGGAGTTAAAGAGCCCTCCAAGAGTCTCACTGTTGAGCCAAATAAGCAGAAACCACCCTGCTCTGGAGAACTTGATCTGATCGGTGCTTTAACACCTCCATCAATCTTCTACTCTGCAAAGCTTCCAAGGCTGGGAGAAGGCCAAGCCCCCTTTCCCACTGCACACCCTGCCTTATCTATTCACCCTTTCCCCAGCAGTCGTCGCCCTCTGTGGGATCCTGCAGTTTCTATCTGCCATTGAACCTAAGAATCAGGGAATCAGGAAGCTGTTTTGTGCAGTTCTTAGAATCTAGCTCCTTAGCACCCGTGGCCCTAGGGGCCCCTGTGGTCGGCTTGGTGGCCAAGCTTTGGAAAGCAGCAGAGCCTGTTCTGAAGGAGATGGAGCAGCTCTAAGAGGAGGGAAAGCAAACACAGGTGTCTGTGGGGAGGTACAATTGTCACTGCATATTGCTCAGGAAAGGAGTATGTTCTTGACAGCCAGGAAGAGCCGGAGTGAGAGCACCTTGGGCTTGGGAGTCGAGGTGTGGGTTTCAGCCCCTCTCTTCCACTAACAAGCGCTGTGGCCTTCAATGTATCTTTCAGTTTCTCTGGGGCCTGGTTTCCATGACTGTAAAATGTAAAGGGATTAAACTAGATTTTTCCCTGGCCTTCAAAAAACTCTGTCATGAAAATTCTCTAACTCCACATAATCAGCAGCAGTCTTTGCCTCTGACATGTTGCTGTAACTACCCCCCTAAAAAGCCACCAACCCATGTTCGTTCTCAGGTAGCAAAACCTTCAGCCTGGTCAGGCTCTAGGATGAGTCACCAACACAGCATTAAAGGCTGCTCTTTCGGTGCCCAAGTCGCTGCTACAAAGGACATAGACCCAAACATACGGCAAAGGAGGTGGCTACTCTGAAAGCTGAAACGGTGCCCAGTGGGAAAAGGAACTACCTTTGCAGCTCTAAGGACACCTCTATTCAGGAACCATATTCTCAGTCTCCCCCAAATCCTTTGTGGTTCCTTCTGGAAAGCACTCCTCCCTAAGATTCCAAGCCCTGAGTTTGCTCAACTCCATGACAAATGCATTTGTTCTCAGGTGTCTTCCCCACAAATGTGTTAGGTCCATTTCTCTACCTCTCCCCTCACACCTTTGTTCAGCCACAGAGCCTGTGTTATTCCAGAGCTACTGCATATCCCTGACTGCCCAGAGAGCTGTCAGAAAGGAGGGATGTTAGGAAATCGGCCCCACATCCTCTGCTTCTGAAGCAGCAACTTCCACAGTCGCCTCTGAAGCCGTTCTAAGCAGCCTGAGTCGTGTCTTGTGGCTCTAGGGAAGGGGGTAATTTCTTGCTTTTTCAAAAACTGGTCTTAGCCAAGTCCCACCCATGACTCTGCCGCAGTTTTCGCTCTGTATTGGGGGTAGGGTGGTAAAGGACAGGCAGAGGGAATGCCTCTTTGGAGCCTAGAAACAGGAGTGGCAGTTTCTAGGTGTGTGTCCATGCATGCATGCTGCTGCAAACACTGGTACCCAGAGCCGATAGATATTCACCCAGGAGGATTAAGAATTGGCCCTTTCTTAGCCTTTTCTCAGCCAACTGCTGCAAAGTGCCGCCTGCCTCTCTCCCTGTTCAGTGCCAGAGAGATCACACCCACTCAGTCCCGATTCCCTGCATTAGTATAAATACTAGCGCTGAAGAGACGCAGAATACCAGTTCATGCAGCCTTCCTGGACGTCATTACTCGGTAAGCATCAGGAGACAGACACCCACCACCACAAGACACGTTTGACTGTTTCGCACTCAGAGAACAGAAGCCACACTGCCTGTTTAAGCCCAACAACATTACTGCAGACCTCTGAAATCCAGGCCCCCAGGGTCCTCGGGTAGAGCTGGTGCTGCCTGAGCAGCCGCTTCTGCTGAGGTGGCATTTAACTTCTGGCCAGGTCCCAGGAGCTGAAGCTGACCCATTTCCCCTGCTTTTCCAGGGCATAAGGAATTTGGTTCTACCCCCAACAAAGCCAGGGACTAACACACTTAGCTCATGGAAGGTGCACTAGAATTGGGGTGCTTTTATTTAAGCTAAGGAAAAGTTGTTGACAGCTTTAGCATTTTCCCATACTTTAAATAAATTTAACATTGTTTTCTCCTCCCATCGTATGTATACCTCTCCCCTCTCCTTGTTTTTTTTTTTTTTTTTTTTTTTTTTTTTTTTTTTTTTTTTTTTTTTTAATAGAAATGACTTTGTCAGTGCTCAGAAGAATTTATAGGTTCAGGGTCTTACTCAAGTTAACCCTTTGGGAACATTGAATTAAAAATTGAACAATATTTATTAAAATACAAAAATACACTTTTCTCACATTACAATCAGTGTTCTTTTGTTGGCATTCCCCCCACCCATCCCACCCCCTTTCAAATCTGAACCCTTTATTTCCTTTTAAAGCTAAAATAATAAATGAAAGAAGTTACATGAAATGGACCAGAATAACAGAGATCTCTGCCTTCCCCACCCACACCCACCCTTTATCTTCCTTTTACCTCCTCCTGAGGTAGGCCTGGGAGAGGGAAGCCTTCCCCCCGTTGTGCTACATCCAACAGGACTCCACACAGAACTAACTCTGTGTGCGTGTGTATCAGTTCTGTTTTATCTGTGGATTTCACATCTTTTTTATGACCCATCCTGGTGGGGAAAGGCTTCGTTTCCTTTAGACGAGCCTGTGCCCTTGCTCTCTCTCCTTTTCCTTCTCTACTCGTGCCGCCCCACCCATCACCACAACCAGTTGACATCCGCTGTAATAATCCCTAATGAATCAGCATTTAGAACAGTCACCAAATCACAAGCACGAGAAAAGCTTCCACTCCCCCAAGCTCCCCACGCCCAGCCTCCTCCCTCTCCACCTTAAAACAAACAAAGCCATTTTTTAAAAAAATCATAAAATGTCATCATTGTCTACAATCATTTGTCAGGTACCGGGAACAACAGGTGGACATGGCACAATGCTAACGTATGACCTGCTGTGAAGACATTCTCTCTGCCCTGCTCTCCCTGCCCACCCCCTCTGTTGCCGCACCCACTTCAGGGGCCTCCTCCTCCTCATGGGAAACCCTGAATAGACACATGCCTTGCACAGTGGGTTAAGCCCAACTGCAGGAATCTGGTGCAGTGTGAAAGCGTTTGACTGAGAGCTACGCCAGCTCCCTACCTTCTCTGCTCCTTCCTGAAGCGCTCTGTCAGGCGGGGCACACGTGTCCCAGTGCACAAACCAAGGAAAGGAGACTTGTGCACATGGACAGACATAAAGACTCAGCCTCTTTAAGGATTCATTTGAATTTTGGTGGTTTCCCAGTTTAAAATGCATTTACAGCTCTAGCTTGCTCCTCGCCTTTGAAGAAAAAAAAAATTATTGCCTCTCAACATGTTAGCACAGTACAAATTCTTGGTGCTTTTTTGTATTTTTTTTTTTTAAATAAGATAAATCTGCAAAGACAGCTCTCAGCTTAAGAAAGGTGTCTATAGAAATGGATATTCCTGTATCCTAGGAAGCATCTTCTAAAAAAAAATGACAGATTCAGTCAAACCCCCACCACCCACCCACCCCTCAGCAGCCCACACCCTGCCTCTTCAGGGGGTGTTTGTTGGTGTCTTAGTTTATTTTAGCAGTTGCAACCTTACACCAGAAATCCCTTACGGCAGCATAGCAAGTTGACTTGTGGCTTCTACCCCACAACATTCCCAAGAACCCCACTCCCCCTTTAAATAGAACTTACAAGTTAGAAAATAGTTTTGTTTTGATTTTTTTGTTTTTAAATTTTAATATAATCTGTTTCTTTTACCAGCCCATAGATTTAATATATAAGCATATACAAGAAAAAGTCTCTCCCCACTCTGTACAAAAGTTGCTGTCTTTTTTTTGTTTTTTGTGCATCCTATTGCATTTTATAAGTTTGTTTTTGGGGGGGTGGGGAGTCATATTTGAGTTTCCTGTACCTTGTCCTTGGTATGGGTCTGAATTATATAAGGTTCAGAGATAGTGGTGACTGGGGGGTGCAGAGAGTTGCCCAGGCTGTTTTCTGTCCAGTGGGCCCCATGTGCTGGTTTGTAGGTGTTGTAGTTAATATGGTCATGAATGGTGGGCAGTACTACTGCCCCCTCACCTGATACACCGGACGGAGCTGCGGTTGCTGCCGCGGAGGCCGCCGCTGGGATGTCTTCATCCACCTGGATAATCTCAACTGTCCGGGCGGCGGTGACTGTACTCCTCTGTTGGTGCCGCTTGCGGAGTTTATAGAAGACAATCAGCATGGCGGCCGCCAGCAGAGTCACGGCCACAAAGCAGCCAATGATGATCTTGGTGGTCTTCATGACTTCATCCAGGCTGGTCTGCATCTTGTCATTGGTGTCTGTCGCGGGTACTGCCACCTGTTTGGGCACACGGGTGGTCTGGATGAGCACCGTGGTGGAGGTGGTATATGCCGGCTGGTAACCAGTGGACGTGGTAGGGACAGGCTTATACTTGCGTGTGGTGTCCTCAGGCGAGACCTCGGTGGTCTCCACTGTGACCGTGGTGAAGAAGCTGTAGTTGGAAGTGTTGAGCTCGGCCGTGCTCACGTTGAGGTAGGCCGAGGCGTTGGAGTTGCCGGCCACATTGGTCACCATGCATGTGTACACCCCAGTGTCTGAGAGCAGCACATGGGAGAAGTTCAAGGTGCCATCATTGAGGACAGAAATCCGTGGGTGGCGGGAGGCGTGGCTAAGCACTGTCCCATTGGGCAGCAACCACTTCACGGAGGACATAGGGGGAGTCCGACACTTAAGTTCCGCCATCCGACCCTCGGAGATATTGAGGTCCCGAGGTGCATCCATGATGAAGGGCGCAGAGCACTGGAAGGAGGCCTGGTCCACCTCCACCAGGTAGCGGCCTCGCATGTGCAGGGGAGCATGACAGCGGCCACAGCAGGTAGAATTGGTGGGTATATATTCCCGAAGCCACCAGGCTAGCCACAGAATGTCACAATCACAGTTCCAAGGATTGTGGTGTAGGTGCAACTCCACCAGGTACCTCAGTGGGGTGAAGAGGTCATGGGGCAAAGAAGAGAGGTTATTGTGAGCCAAGTTGAGTTCCACAAGTGAGGCCAGCCCATCAAAAGCATTCCGCTCAATCAAGCTGACCTGTGAGTTCATGACCCACAGCTTCTTGAGGGAGCTCAGGCCATGGAAGGAGCCAGGCCTGATCTCAGGGAAGTGGTTCCCCGACATCTCCAGCTCCTCGAGCCCCACCAGGGGAGTGAGATTGGGCATGTCTTTAATGTTGCACATGCCCAGATTCAGGTACTTGAGGTTGAACAGCCCCTCAAAAGCCCCCTCAGAGATATACTCCAGCTTCTTGAGCTCCCCCAGGTCCAGGCGCATGAGGGAGGGCACCCGGTTGAAGGCATAAGAGGGGATGCTTTCTATGGGGTTGTTTCGCAGCCAGAGCTCCCGCAGCTTGGACAGGTACTCAAAGGCCCCACTCGGGATAACTGTCAGCCAGTTGTCAAACAGCTCCAGGGTGTTGAGGCTGGCCAGGCCGTTGAAGGCCCCCACCTCGATCTGCCGGATAGAGTTCCTGCCCAGCTGCAAGACCTCCAGGTGGTGGAGGTGTCGGAAGGTGTCAGCCTGGATCATCTGGATATTGTTTTCCATGAGGTTGAGGTACCGGGTGTTGGAGGGAATACCCTGCGGGACCTCAGAGAGGCCCCGACGGGTGCACACCACCTTGCTGAACTGGTTACTACAGGAGCAGACAGACGGGCAGTTCTGGGGCCCAGCCGAGGCGGCAGCAGCGATGGCTGCACACAGAATCCACACTTGCGCCGTGAGGTAGACGACGGGGAGCAGGACGGCATTCCAGGTGTGGTGCACAGTTACCTGCCACAAGAGCTTCATGGTGTGGCACGTTCATAATTCACCATCGCCTGGGATTTTGGCTCGGAAAGGAGAACCAGCCCTACCCCGGCTTAAGTGAGCTAGGAGCGCCTCTTTCCATCTGGAGAAGGAGGTGGGGAGGGGGCGATTAGAGAGACGGAGCAGATCGGCCGGAAAAATCATGCCAAACTCAAGAGTGGCCCCTCGGCCGCCAGCCCCCCCTCCCTTCAAGACAAGCCCTGGGAAAGCTGAGACTTTCTGTCCCCCACTGCAGCCATCCCCACCCAATTATTCGCTGTCACCTACCTCGGAAGGAAGGAAGGGAGGAATTGGCGTGGTGTCCTTAAGCGGTCTCCCCGGGAGCTGGCCACCTCGCTCCCATTCTTACTTCTTAGTTGTAATTAACAAAAGGGGGAAGTAGAGGGGGCGGGAAGGGTAGAGGGGAGGGGGAGGGCGGGGAGGGGGAGACAAAATGGCTTCTAGTAAATCCGGAGCAGGCTACGGCGGAGCAGCGGAGTTGAGGCTCCGGGGAGAGCCAAGGCCCGGCGGGCTATGCAGGTGCATGCCCCCCCCTCCGCCCGAGGAGCGGCGCCACCAGCGCTTCGCAGCTTTGTCCTTGGACCCTGGCACCGGCTCGCACCAGCCAAGGGGGCAGCCGCTTCATCGCCGGAGTATGCCTCCGGCGCCCCCGGCCCGCTCCCGGGGCTGCGCCCGGCGGAGACTGAGGGGGCGCCCGAAGCCTCCCAGGCCGCACGCTCGCCGGCCGCTGCGCGCTGTCCGCTCTCCTTGTGGCGGCCGCTCCGGCGGCGGTGGCGGCGGCTGATGCAGTCGTTAGCTCGCGGGTCTGCGAGAGTTAAGAGGCGGTGTCGCGGCTCCTGCGCCCTCCCCAGACACACACCCCCTTCTCTTCTCGCCTCTTTCCTTAAGGGTTAAAGAGACGCGATCTGGGCTGCCTTCCCCAGTCCGCCGTCTGCTAGCGCGAGGAGCGGTAATCCGTCCAGCCCCCGGAGGGGCAGCGGCGTGGAGGCAGCGCCGGGACCGGGTCTGCGGGCGGAAGAAGCGCGCGGCGGCCGGGGCGCGCCCGCACGGCAGGCCCCTTCGGGGAGTCCGGGGGCGGGCGCGGGTCCGGCGGATGCGGCCGCAGCCCCCGGCAGCGCGTCACCGTGGCCCGCCGCAGCCGGGCCCCCGGCGCGCCGCCGGCTCTGGCTTCGTGCAAAGCGAGCGAGTTCGGGGCTTCGGCTGCCGGCGCCTTCAGTGGCTGCGCTGCCCGCGGACTGCTGCGGCGGCCCGAGCGCTGGCAGCGGCTGCGTGAGCAGCGGGGGTCGCGGCTGCGGGAAACGCTCCGGAGCCCGGGAACATGGTCCCCGCTTACTAGTGGCGGCGGCGGCAGCAGTGGGGCCCCTGCGCTCGGCGCCCACCGTCTCCTCCTCGCGCCGGGCTCGCGGTGTTGCAGGCAGCAGCCACGCAGACTGCTCTCTCATCCTTTTGTCCTTCAGTCAGAACGTGAATGTACTGCTGACGCATACTGTTCTGGGGAGAAGATTAGCGTGATGCAGTGCTCTTATGTGCGAACACCGCTCCCCCTCCGCCGCTGCCCTCGAGGGGTTAACGCCGGCGCCTTCCAGCGCCGCCGCCTCGCAGCCCCGCTCCTCGCCTCCGTCCCACTTCCCCCTCGTGCTCCCTCCCTCCCTCCTTTCCTTCCTTCCTCTACCCCCCCCCCGGGCCGCTTCCTCCCGCCCCCTCTTAAATGAGGAGTGCGGGCCGGCGAGCGGGCGGGCGGGCGAGCCTGAGTGAGCGTCAAGTGAGAGGCCGCGCAAGTCGCAGGCGTTCGCAGCTATTTTGGTCCAGTCGGTCGGAGGAGCCGGCGGGTGGCCGCTGATAGGCTGGAGCGGGCGCGGGGCTGCTGCGGGAGAGACTGCGCCGCCCCCGCCCCGCACCCGGGTGCGGGGCACCCTTTGCCACCGGGTGAGGTGGGCTCAGGGGCCGGGTATCCGGAGGCGCCGAGGCCCGCGGCGAGGCTGCTGCAGTTGGCCGGCCTCCCGCCCGGACCGCGTCATCCTCACCCCCGCCGACTGCTGACGGGGCGCCTGGCCGCACGGCCCGGCCGCGTACGCGGAGTTTGGAGCTGCACGGTGGGGACGCGGGGGTGGCTGGGGACCGGAGGACCGGGAGCCTGGGCTGCACTGACAGCCCGGTGCTGCTGCACTGAGGCCTCTCTCCGGCCGGCCGGCCCCCTCCCTCGCACATTTCCCCACCTCTCCTCAGCTTTAACTGGAGCTTTAAATGATAGTTTTCTTAATGAGGGTTGCGGGGGAGGCAAACAGTGGAAGGAAAGACCAAGTGCGAGGAGGAGCCGGGACCGCACAAGTACCGGCAGGAAGGATGGAGGTGAACTCCCAGAACCCCGGGCACAACCCGTTCGTTCCTAGAGCGGCAGCGCCGCTGCTTCTCACTCTTCGCAGCCTTATGACGCCCCATTCGCCTCCCTGACCCAGGGGATGAGAAGGTGGGGGGTCTTAAGCTTTCTACCCTGGAGCTTCACCAGCTCCTGTTTCTTGCTGGGACTCCTGGAGAAGAACTGCGCAGCAATCTGATCCTATTTCTGGTGAGAGGAGACCCTGGGATATTTGACAGGCCAGTGTAGAACAGGACTGGGTCAGCCTTTTCCCATCCCAAAAAAAGGCAGCCCCTTTCTCTGCCTCGTGGGGGTGGGGCCATCTGTGGCTAAGCCGTGGGAAGCCGGTCTGGTAGAATTTGGCATCTGTTTAAGATTGCTGTTTCTCAAGGGCTGTCTCCAGATCCCTCTCCCCACCCCTGGGCAAGCTTTGCTTGTTAAACCCTCATCACCTGCAGGTGGACTATTGATTAAGAACCAGGAGGTCCTGGATTTCTCAGCTCTCCACACCCTTGTCTCTGTATTGTCTGCTGCCAGGAACCTGGGCCTCCTTAAATATGCCAGGGAATTCTTGAAGTCCTAGAGACACTTCCAGTGTAGGCAAGCTGGAGTCCCCATTGTTTACTGAGACCTTTTTATTAGGCATTTGCCCTCAAATAACAATGTTAATAGTTAATACATTGCCCAGGGTCACATAGTAAGTGTAGAGCCAGGATTTGAACCCTGGCAGAGCTCAGGTGTCTACGGACTTGGGCCTGGAAGTGATTCCCCATAATTTTCTTCCAGTTGATGAGAACTCAGGTTTCATTCATCCAGTTTAACAGTCATTTACTGGGACGTTTCATGCTCTCCACTATACCAGGAAGGGAGGGAGGGAGGGAGGAAGGAAGGAAGGAAGGAAGGAAGGAAGGGCTTGTTTAAGCTCCGCTTACCCAGTGAAGTAATTACCACAGTTGTCTCCATTTACAGATGGAAGTACTGAGCTCAGGCAGGCAAATAATATGCTCAAGGTCACACGCAAAAAGCAACGGAGCCAGCATTTCAATTCAGTCTTCAAACCCTGAGCCTGTGGTTTCATCACTAACAAAAATGTCCAGTGTGCCTACTCTACATACGTAGAGTAAATGGCAGAGTCAAGGTGGGGAGAAAGGGTGTGTGAGAGAAATAGAATGAAGGGTGGAAGAGGAGGGAACGGGAAAATAGATCCTTTATTTAACTTGTTTCATTAACAATGACTGATCAAGAGAACAAATGAGAGAGAAATGGAGGAAAGTTGAAATCTAATAGGATTACTTCAGTCTGGGCTCTTTAGTGGCTTTTTGCTTTTTTGACTAAAGCCCCGTTTGCACAGCATCAGCTTCAAGCAGGGCACTACCACTTTATAGACCCAGGAAATGTAAGCCTAGCCTGACGGATCTGTGGAGAATCGGAAACTTGCTGGTGAGAGGTTTTTCTTCTTGCCACAGCTGGCATCCAGCTGGTAGAGTGCCAAAGGATGCCCTGGCCAGGGTCTGGGTGGCACACTGGAGTATGGCTGCCCCTCCCTCCTCTGCCAGTATAGACAAACTGGGGCCCCATCTATTCAGCTCCAGGCCCAACAAATGAAAGCTTCTGTCCCCGTGCTGGGTAGGTAGGTAGAAGGGTGGCTACCTTGGATCAAACCAATACTTAATGATGAGATTGTCTCCTATAAATATTCGTGATTGATTGATGAAGGCAAATATGCCCAAGCTCTGTGCGGCCCATGGGGCTGCTTGTTCTCTGCTGGGCAGCTGGGCTGAGAGAACACCACCACAGAAGCTACAAACTCACTGTGGAGGCTGTGGGCCATCGCAGCACAGCCCTTCTGAACTGCAAGTTCACTGCAGCCTGGGTACCATCTAGCCATCGTCTGTGGCCCCACACAGCCCTTGGTTTAGAGTGGTGCCACCAAGGAATAAAAAGAGGAGGAAGGCTTAAACTTGGAGATGGAGAGAAGGAAGAAACTCTGGGTTGAGAATGTTTTTGCTTGCGATGTCACACAGAGAGACTGCTGCGATTGAGACAGGCAGCAGGTGATTGGGCACAGCGTGTGTCAGCAGCACGGTACCTCTCCTAAGACTGGGATACCTGAATGCTGGTCCTCTTCCTGCCACTGATTAGACACGTGACAGATCTTACCACAGCTCTAAACCTTGGTTTCTTCATTTATAAAATTAAGGAAAAGGACTGGAGTGTTCCTTCCAGCTCTCATAGCCCACGGTTCCCACCCCTTCTCAGATATGTAGCACTGTGAAGAAGGTTGATCCTTTGGGATTGTAGCCAAGTCTTGGAAATGAGCCAGAAAGTTGAGAAGAGAATGCTTCCTTCAGTTTACTCTAGTGATCCACATGCCAAAGCAGATCAGTGTTTCCCCAGCTACGAAAAAGGCTCGTAGATCACAGAACGTTAGAGCTAAAAGGGACCTGGGAGAGCATCTGGATTCAGCGTCCTATTTTACAAACATCATTAATGACAATCACACAGGCATAGTGACTTACCTAAAGCCACATGACTAATTAATTTCAGAGTCTGTCCCTTCTGAGTCCCTCAGTCCCTCAGTCAGGATGACAGTGTGTGGCTGACTGGCATTTAAACCTGGGGCTTGAGGATATGTCCAAATAGCTTTCGTCTGTAGTCTTGTATGCAGATGTTATCATTGTACTTCGCTGGACTAGGATGAAGATGAGTACAGTCTGCCATTACGAGTGCCTTTGGACCCATACTAAGAAGTGGGACAAATGGTCATCCAGGAGACTGACTCTAAGAGGACCCCAAACTGCCCGGGCCAGCCTCTATAGCTGGGCTTCTGAGAAAGCCCAGAGCTCGACCACCCCCATCCTGACATGCAGTTCTGAGACATTATCCTGAGCAGCCACTAGATGTCCATAATGTCTCATAGGGTCGGTCTGGGAGGCGTGAGCAGCCTGGGGCAGGGCACTCTTGAGTGGGCTTTTGGGCCCCTTACGGTAGGCCCACTAGGGGCAGAAAGGTCACTCTCATTTCCGTTTGCAATCCTGCCGGGCTGCCAAATCCTACTCAAGCACCTTTTGCGTTTCTATACTCTGTATGCTGCGATTTGAGCTGAGAACAGAACAAGAACAAAGGAGAAAAGGGGATTTGGGAAACAGGAAAAGAGCCGAAAATAGTATGGGAATTGCCCTACACAAAGGGGAGAAAAGACATCAATTGATTGGTGACTTAGCAATGATAAAACAGTAGGAGAAATGGTCTATGTGGAAATAGTCACCTCTTCCTGCCCAAGTCAGTGACCGTGTGTGTGATTGCATTTCTCACTTTCACCCACGGGTGCGAATACCCCTCCAGGGTCAACTGATCACAGTTTCTGTTTTCTGTTTAATGGATAGTCACCATTGCCAAAAAATAAGGTTATTTTTCTTGCCTGTGATCTGTGGTTGTGCCATTACTACCCACAGTCATAAAGGGAATGGATTTTCTCCCGTGAGCCTGATGATTCAAGACAACACAGCTGTTCTAGAATTATCCACTCTTCTCAGTGCCCTCGGAATCCACTGCTCTTTTACCCTAAGAATTCTGCTTTTTAAGGAAGGCAGAAGGAAGCGGACAAAAAAGCAGTCTCCCTGCAGGTCCCATCCAGAGCAATTTTTAAAACCTCAATCAAAGAAAACACAAAATGCTTAATAAGAATGGCAAAGAGCTGTAGAATGGAAGGGCCTCTCCCTCTTCTCTGAGGCCAGTTTTCTGGGGCTTAGTTTCTTCGTGGGCTGCCAGGCCTGAGTAAAAGGAGAACTGTCCCAGCGCCCCCACTGCCACCTCTGTCGGAACAGTAAGTTTGGTGCCCGTTCTAGCCACAGTCACCTGGATGGTCAAACAGACCTACGTCCAGCCAGGAACCTTGGGAATGTCCCTCTCTGCAGGTGCGCTGGCCCATTCGATGCTTGTGGTTTATCCTTTCCTTAATTGCCGTTGTATATCGCAGTAACAACAGTGGAGTCAAAGCAGCGTTTCCTGGGGAGTTGATCGCTACTTGGCAAAGTGTCCTTACACACATTTCATCCTCACAACAGCCCTGTGAGGTGGCTACAATTCAACTCTGCATTTCGCAGATGAACTTAAGAAGCTTTCTCAGGATCACAGAACTAGTACGTGACTGTATTAGTTTCTTGAGGCTTTTCTAACAAATTATCACATATTTAGTGGCTTAAAACATCAGAAGTGTATTCCCTCACAGTTCTGGAGTCTAAAAATGCAAAACCTGGCAAAGCCGCACTCCCCTGCGAGGGCCCTGACGGAGAGTCTGTTCCTTGCCTCCTCCCGTTTCTGGTGGCTGTCAGCATTCCTTGACTTGTGGCCACATCGCTTGAGTCTCAGTCTCCATGGTCATGTTGACTTACCCTCTTCTGTCCCCTTCCTCTTTTGTGACTTATAAGGATACTTGTCATTAGGTTGAGGGCCCACCTTGATATTCCAGGATGGAGTCATCATAAGATCCGTAACTAATTACATGGGCAAAGACCCTTTTTCCAAATAAGGGCACATTCACATACCTCCGCTTACTGAGCGATAGAGGATCCTAGTATGAGCTGTCTGGCCACTGAGTCTTCCCATCGGGAAGGGAGGGCGTCCCTCTGTCAGCAGCAGTTAGGAAACATCCCATGAGCGAAGAGAAGGGGGCAGACTGAGGCTGACCAGACAAACTCGAGAAATCTGCCCCCAGTATTTTCTTTTTGGTTCTCTTGATTCCTTTTCTTGATAATTTTCTCACTCTTTCTTCACATGGCCTCTAGAGTTTATCCCAAAGATCTCGGAACGTCCAAACGTACACCCAGTGATACAAGAAATACCTTTTGGTTTCGCTACAAAATTTGGTTCAACTGGAGCTAAGTCACAGAAATGTTGAGCTTTGTGGTCATTGGAGATTAGGAAAGACCTCGAGGTCAGAGCCCAGCAGATACAGATGTGGGAGTGAAGTAAGGAGTAAGAGTGTCTTTTCTCAAGTGTCTCCAACAGAAATCCTTTCCTTAATTAGGGTCCATGCCTGCAGTTATACCCACAGATACACAGTGTGTGTCTAAATTAATTCATGTTTTGGTTGGTGGAAGCCCACATATTTCTTTCCCCCACTGAGTCCTATGAAATAGTGTTACATAAGAGAGGAAGAGAAAGAGGGTATATGTGCATGTGTGTGTGTGTACGTGCACGTACACACACCAGTGGGCATTATACCATAGTGGTGATGTTTTCTAGTATGAAAACTAGTATAGAAAGGAAATATTTTATCCAAAGTCGATTATTGAGAGAGTCTGTTTTTTTCACTACTTTTTTTTTTTTTTCTGCACTTACCTGCTCTTGGTATTTCACCTAATTTAGACCTTTCAATTCTTCATTCAAGATATAAGGTGATTTTTGGTGTTTGTTTTTAACAGTTAGTTTTGAGATGATGTTAGACTTACAGGTAAAAAATATTTCCCGTGTACCTTTTAACCCAGTTTCCCCTTATGTTAACGTAGAACCACAGAACATGTATTCAAAACTGAGTAATTAACCTATTCAAGACAGATTTTTCCACTTGCCTTCTACAATCTATTCTCCACAGCCACTAAAGTGATCTTTGTGACATTCCATCAGATGATGTTATTGATTTGTTTAAAAGGCTACAGTGTCTTTCATAATTCAAACAACAACAGAATTGCTTATGGTGGACCCCAGGCCCTAAGCTGTCATGCCTTTCCTATACCCTCCGCCCCATGTTTTACCATCTTCCTCCTCATTCCCTTCAGCTTTCCCTTCAGCTGTACTGCTCTTCTCTCCTCTTAGAGTTCTCTCAAGCCGGTTCTCCCCGTTAGGGCCTGTGTTCTCTCCTCTACCTGCAATGGTCTTCCCCCACATCTTCAGGTAGTTGGCTCTTTCTTGAACAGGTCCCTTCCGAGAGACTTTCCATGACGACTCTTGTTTCAAGCAGCCCCACTGGTCGCAGTCCCATCACCCAGTGTGATTTTCTTCTGTATCATCATCTGTGTTTATGTGTTGCACACCCCCCCTGAAAGCAGAGGCCCCTCCCGTCTTGGATCCAATACCTGATCCTAGTAGTGGATTAATTACGTCAGAGGAGAAGGGATTATTCTTGGGCACGTGTGAAGAAGAGCTCGGTCCTCCCTGTTGGTATATCGGTAGCCCTAGCCCTACTCTATAAATCTCTGACGATAGGTTAAAAATTGCCAGCTTCTCTTTTTTAACATTGAGAATTAAGGAGGCGCCCAGTGACCCTGAGGTTTCTCCAGGCCTCAGGTTTTAGACTTCCTAGCCCCTTGCTGACAGATTTAGGAGTGAAGATTTTATGGAGGTGTCATAAAGGTTCACAGGCTCTTGGCAGTGAGGATACGTGAGGAATGAGCAGAAGAATGAGTGTAGGTGCACAGATAAACTTACCTGTACTCATGAACGCATATGCCTGTCATTTTCAAATCTGCTAAAGCGCATTTTCTCCCAAGGAGTGGGGGCTGTTGAGGCAGAAATAGGGAACACCAGGACAGTAAGATCAAATGCTGTGAAAGTGGCTGTGCCAACGCTTTTTGCTAATTAAAGAATGTTAGGACAATCACCACTAGCAGCAGTAAAGGGCGCCCCATTACCTCGCTTTATGGAGAGCTGGGCAGCTATAAATATCGCACTGAGTGCCTGAGCTGTAGCCCAGTTGGTGGGCGTCCGGCTGGGCAAGGAGAAGAGCCCAGAGCTTCTGGCCAGGGTCCTCACCTCATAGCTGTCCATCCCCAAGTTTTGCATGATTAAAGAACAAACGAGTCCATCAACAAATTCTTAATTTAAAACATTCAGGGGAGCCAAAACAAACAGCTGTGCGGTGTGTCCAACTGGGAGTCCACACCCCCTGGGTCTTTGTCCAGTGTTGTCGTTGCCTTTCTTGCCCTTTTGCCTGGAGGGAAGATGTTTCTTCAGGTTAGGATTCCATTTTCCTCAACCAGGGCTGTGTCACAGAATTTTTATTTTTTTTTAAATAGTCACATGGCTTAGGCTGTCTGGGAATATTCTGGGACCCCTTACAGACTAACTGTCTGTTTCAGAGAAAAACTTAGTTTAGAAAGTGTGAACAAGATAGGAACGTACTTTTTATACTTACCCTAGGGGATTTCTGACTGAATTTAAGATGTATGTTCAGCTTGGAACTTTATCCATGATTTTAATCTGTTCGATTTGTCTTGATACCTGGTGTGTCCTTTCCTGCAGGTTCTCTTTGCATCTCTTCTATGGCCTCCAAGCCATTCTGATCCCCTCCATTTGGAGAGTGTTGCCATGTGGGCACTGCCTTCTCTCTGCCAGCTTTTTTATCTGTTCAGTTTCTTTGTGGATCGGCGTCTGCGGCCACCCAGCTGCCTTGCGTAACTTATTAATCGCTTTCAATTGTATGCAGCCACCTTCAGCTCTGGCTAAGAGGGTTCCTAGTTCCAATTGGGACGGCCCCAGTTCATCATCCAGCACTGGCTTAGCAACGGGGATTGATTTGTCTCATCCAGGGAGTTTCAGAGGGAGACTCATGGAAATGGAGGCTTGAATTTTGTCTCTTAGTTGTTCTTGTGGCCATCTTCAACCCACCCCATCCTTGAGCAAACAGACGGGCTCTTTCCCTTTAGACGTGGAGCGGCGTGCAGCACCGCGGACCCAGAGCTCCCAACACTGGCTTTCCCGTGAGCCATCGGACGACCCACGGTGGGTTGGCTGACACCCAGGGTCCTGGATGCTGCATTCCTTTTTCATTATGTTACCAGCCTCTTCAGGAGTGAGACCTACGCAGCCTCCCGCCTGCCCTTGGTCCTTGTTTTCAGATGTGACTATCTGCAGATGCTTCCATTGGGAACCACATATCTAGAGAACTTTGAGGTGGGAGACATGAAATAATGGAGTGAGGCCCCTCAGCTCCCCCGTCAGATTGAGCGAGAATTAGAATTCCCCCATTTGTTGGTTGGCCTGTTCATATTCACGCGTTCTCTCTTCACTGACCGTCTGTCTCACACACAGTTCTGGATTTGGCCCGAACTGATAGGTAGGTTTGTTTGTTTTTACACAAGGGTAGCATGACTGCTTTGAATCTCATTCTGTCTTACCCCAGAACAGCACCCCCTGGCCATGAGGCCCCTTCTCAAGAAGGCTAAACTGCATGATCCCGGGAACCTGTTTTTCTACTTTAAACCGTTTCTCTGAACGACACCAAACTGAAATGGCTCCACTGATGATGAGAGGTGCTGAAGCGCCACTTTTGTGGGGCTCCCAGCTGGGGATTGGTAGTCTCCCACCGTGATGGCTGGACACGGGCAGCTGGGCCAGAGGGGCCCTCAGCCTGTATCACTTTCTTGGTGACTGGGGCCAGTTTGTATGACAACCCAGTGAGGCTGCTTGATTTGTATTCAGTGCACCAGCCCTGGGAAAAAAAAGTCTGAGGAGCCCTGCCAACCAATAACTCTGAAAGGATTCTTTATGTAAGTGAGCAGTCTATGGGCTGAACAAGGGCTGCCCTCCCTGTCCACCCCCAACTGGCCGCCCTGACCCAGCAACTTGGTGCTTTGGAGCTGGCACCGAGCCCTTGGGGATCCCTCCCCTCCCCACGAGGAGACCATCTTGGGATCCCAGGCACATGGAGAGACTTCAGCTCCATCCTTCCTTCCCGGGAATCTGGCCGTCTGCCTCCAGGTGCCTGTCCATGGGATAGAGTCTAGAAGAGGCCGAGAGCATTCGACAGCTTTCTCCCTGGTGTATGTCCTCAGTTTGGCTCAAATAAACTCTTACAAAATTAAAAAAAAATGACAAGGCCATGTGTATGCATGTGAACCAGATAATAAGTGAAAAAGAAATACACGAATATGAAAAGACCAATCAACCAACAAACTGGGGCCATTCTAATTCTTCTCTCTAGTTGGAAACCTCAGAGAGAAGGACGTAGCCTGTGTCCAGCGCTTTGCTGGACAATTTGGTCCATCTCTCAGCCAGGGGGACCCTGTGTTCCCTGAGCCTTTTCGTTTTCCTAACCAATGGAAGCCATCTTTTGCTCCTGTTGTCTGAAGAGGGACAGAAATAAGGCCCTCTGGTCCTGTAGCTCTGGCAACTGCAGAGTAAAATTCCTTATCAAATTGAAAGCGAGAGGAGCTCCCACTCCGCCAGGAGGCCAGGAACTCAGTGCCATCAGCAGCCAGCCCCATTTCCAGCGCTGCCTGAGGAGCTGGCTCCCCGTTCCTGTCTCGGTGTGAGTCTGTCTCTTTAAGAATGTTATTTGTTATTAACGAGTTTTCTAAACACATAACCTTGACTCTCTTGCTTAGATGAGCAAGACCATTCTCATTAAATACTATTCTCTAGGCAGGAGACGAATGAAGTAGGTTTCTACTGAAGAAGTTTCTCAAGCCTCGCGTGTGAGCCTAGAAGCCAAAAGCACTGGCTGGCAAGGGGGTCTTCGTTTGGGGCCCATGTTAGGCTTCATCTCTGTGAGAGAAGCCGAGAGCTTGTCTGAAATTGGTCTCATCAGGTGGCGCATGGGAGAGGTGACACCAGCTCTGTCCTCTCAGATCCCCTGTGTTTCTCCTGCTGGCTTCACCTTTGCTGGGGTCAAAACGTCCTGTGTGTCTCATTCGCCCTAATTATTTTGAATACATTTATCAAGGGCCCAATATCCAAGTCTTTGAACAAAAATATGATCAAAACATACAGTTGCCCATATTTAGTTCATCATAAATTACGTACCGGTACTTAAAATTGCAACACTTTCTAAAGAGTGTCCATTAAATAGGACAATGTAACCAAATCCTTTTTTTTTTTTCCATTTTATTTTAGAAGTCTCTAAGGACTGGGGGCCTAAGAGAGGTTATGTCTGGGACCAAAAGCTAGCAGAGTAGGGTCTCTGCATCGGCCCGTATTTAACATCTGCTGAGGAACATTTGGTCCCCAAAAGGAACAGAATTGTTGCTCCACTCAGGGATTCGTCCATAGACTCAATGGTGTCACTTGGAGGAGATAAAAACCAAGGGAAATATGTCCATTCAGCTCAAGGAACGTTTTTCCCAGGCCCACCTCCCATCTCCAGTGCCCACGGCCACCCTTGGGCCAGCAGCACTTGTGGTTTGCGTGTTATTCACCTCTCAACTCAGTGCAGTCAAGGACCTTTGCGGCCCTGGTGAGTAGCACAGAAAAGCCTTATTCATCCCATCCACAAAGGGACAGGCAGGCGCCTGAAGACAAAGGCTTTGCAGACAAATGCAGCCCTGCCTGATTCACAGAGACTTTTGTCTCCCAGAGCAGGTCAGGTGAGTAGAAATTCTGCAACTAGTGACTTCAAAGCTGGTTACCAAGGGATTTTCTACATGAGCCCTGTGCATGTACAACATGCTTATTTTAAAAATTCTTCCTTCCTTGCTCTCACTTACAGAAATCATTATTTTTCCCCCCAAAAGAGATAATAAAAAGGGGGTTTAGAATAAAGAAAGGGGCTTGTCTTTTCTTTCTGTTATCTTCCCCACCTTTTATTCCTCTCTCACTCTTACTCCCAAACCTTCAAATTTAAGACAGCCTTTGAGAAGACACTTGAAATGGCTTTGCTCTCATCCTCAGAGGTATAAATAGACTTTTCCTAGTCAGTGCTTTCTTTTTCCACGTAGTTCCTATGGAGCAGAAGGAATGTATCTCTGTCTGTATTGATGGGTCTCCTTCAGTCATTGTGGACATTTGTCTCTGTGGCCTGCTAATGCTATTTGAGTTCCTAAAATCCTTACTTTCCAAATCTACTTGTGTCCCAGGTTTAGCTCCCAATTATAGGATTAGCAGAGATTATAATTATAGGGTCTGTTTGATGTGTTCTCCAAGCTTTCTATCAGATTTATGCCTGTGAATTGAGAAATCTGTACATTGATAGAATGGAAACTAGCAGCAGACGTGGGCTAATGGGGGAAAAAGAAAATGGATCTCTTGTAAAGAATTGGAGTGGTATCATCCCTGATCATTGGATCACAATCAGCTGAGAACCTGGAAACCTAGACTTTCTGTCTCTTGACTTCACAACTACCGTGTTTCCCCGAAAATAAGACCTAACCAGAAAATAAGCCCTACCATGATTGTTCAAGAGTACATCCCCTGAGCATAAGCCCTCATACGTCTGTTGGAGCAAAAATTAACATGAGACCTGGTCTTATTTTCGGGGAAACACAGTATGGTGCAACCCCAGTGCCCTCTTTTCTAGGTTGACTTTTCACGAATCCTAACTCTTCCTCCTTGCACCCCAGTCGCTGCACCCCGAATGGAGCCCAAAGAGGATGCTCTGGGGGCATGTTTTGCTAAGAGCTCTCCTGTCATCAGCAGTGCCTGTGTCCTCCATGTCGTCAGTTCTCGTTAGACAGCTCTTCTCTACACTGAGGAGCCCACAGGGCTGAAAAAAGGAGAGATGGGCTTGGGCCACAGAGAAACACCTGTGACTCAGAAATATTAGGGGATCCAGTCACTAGTTTTGTTAGAGGTTAAAAAATACATGGGTAACTATGGGAAAGGCTCCTGGGTCACTTGAGGCTATACAGATGTTTTATGCTACAAGTTAAAGCACATCGAAGCAGGAGATTTAAAAATCGCACATAAAACGTCCCAAAGTAGGGCAGCTCTGGGGCAGGTTGGTTTCACTGAGATGCGGTCCCAAGGTCAGAATCAGGCGCCTTTGTTCTTTCCATCTGTTCTGTGGTGCCGTCTCTCAGCGTGACCACAGTTGTCTTGGCTGCAGGATGGTCACCATGGCCCCAGGCATTGCATGTCACACACCACTCTCCAAAGGCAGGAGAAACAGTTTCTTATTTTGTGCATCTCTGTTTAAAAGCAGAAAAATTTTTCCCTGCATCTCTCACCTGATTCCCTCTTATATCTTACTTTCCAGATTTGGGTGGCACTCCTAAACTGTTACATGGGACTAGGAAAGGGACTCTCCTCCCCAGTATCAACCAATCCCAGGGACTCATAGGCTCCGTGAATTTGGATGGAGAAAAAAATTACATATTTGTTTTTATTGCCCTCTGACTCAAGTTTAGCATTTCCTTTGAATATGAATAGAAGCATCAAATCATAGGGCATCTATGACTTTATCCTGAAGATAAATCACATGTATTTTCATATTATATCATAGTAGTTTGCAGGAATTCCAAAATATTATTTATTCTTAGCACTGCCTTAAAATTAGATACAGATTTTAGACCTATTGATCCTATTATTTAGCGTGTTAATAAAGAGGGGCATATATTTACTATATACTTACTGATTTGGGTGGATTTTAAAAAATATGTAATAATGGTGTTTTAGTATAATTAGTTCCTCTGCAATATTATATATTTTAATTTTTATATTCAAAAATATACAACACATATACCGTGTTTCCCCGAAAATAAGACCTAGCCAGACAATCAACTCTAATGCGTCTTTTGGAGAAAAACTAATATAAGACCCAGTATTACATTATATTATACTATATTATATTATATTATACCGGGTTTTATAGTAAAATAAGATTGTGTGGCTAGGTCTTATTTTCGGGGAAACACGGCAAATACTGAACGATGTTGTACACCTGTACACCATATAACATACGTCAATTATACCTGAATAAAAAACATGTATGTGTTTTTCTATGAAAGGGGTCCATAGTTTCCCTCGACTACCAGAGAGGTCGTGGCACAAAAAATAACTTAGACCAGTCAGCATTTTCCTGAGTCACATACAGATGTCACAGGGAATATGATGGAGACCTGCCAGCAGGGAGAAGATGAAATAGTGGCTGATGAGTGGGCAACAAATGGCCTTTGTACAGTGAATGCCACATGCTTCGGCCGCCGTAGTGTCACCCAGTCGGTGCCTCCCCGCAGGCTTCCAGCTACATTTAATTTGCAGCGGCGGCCCCCAGACTTCAGGTATTCGACCATCCACGTGCAGCTGCCAAATTCGAGTGCCCCCGTAGTACTATTTCCTTAATATTTTTCTTTAAATCACTCTGTTCTTCCTGAAATTAATTATTTTAAAGGAAACTTCCTCAATGGAAATGTATCATTTACTATAAATAAAAGGAAACCTTAAAAAACACAGACGGAGAATACAGAAGAGTGATACCGAATTCTGGCTGAATCTTATTTGCCTACAAGGCTCTGAGCCTGAGGGCTGCCCTCTTTTTGTTAAAGACAGATTAGAAATAAATGAGACTTTCTCCTTAATTTAATCAGTGGAGTTGCAAAGGGAATAACTCAGTTTGTGGTTGTCATTTTCTGCTCTGTCATTGACCCACCTAAAATAATTCAGTCCCTTGGGCAAACAGGTTGATGGTAGGCTCCTCATCTCACATTCTAGCGACCCCGCCTACAAAGGAAATGAGGTTAGTCAGACTGATTTTTCATGAACATGTGTCATCTCTTAACGATCACCGCTTTCGAAGAGCTCACGATGTCTCAACAACTGCTTCTGGGATTTGGTCCAGGACAGACTTTAACTTTCTTAGCCTGTGGTTCATGGAATTTCCCGGCTTTCCTTTTCTTTGTTCCGTTCTTTTTTCCACTTTTTAAAGGTCAGACTAGCATTTGCCTATTTCTATTCTAACAGCATCTGTCCTGTTCCCTGTGATCCAGCAAAGATTGGTTAACTGATATGGCTCGATGTTACTCGATGGGGCTTGAAGGGGGAAGAAATCAGTCTAGGAACCCCATGGCCGAAGAGGCAGCCCCTCTGGGCTCAGCAGACCAGGCAGTGGGGCTAAAAGTCAGGCAGTGGGGCTGAACCAGAGTGATTCTGGCCCTGGTCTCCCCAGAAGAGAAACACACCGAAAGGGTGGGACTGAGCGTGCCGCTTCAGGATACAGAGCCAAGGGTTGGACTCGGAGGTGTCTGAGAGCCAGGAGGAAGCTCAGAAATCTAATACCGTTCTCTATCTAGAGATAAGAAAACACAAACCCACAGAAGTTAAGTGCCTAACCTTAAAATCACACTGGCATAAGGTAGTGTCAGAGCTAAGGTTAGAACTCAGGGGCCTGTCCCCTGCCCTGAGCTATTTCCACTCATTATCTTAAATCACTCTAAAAATACATTCTCATCTTTCTGCCCACAGTGTTCAAACCAGTCTGGGGTCACTCCCGCCATCGGCTCCTGCGCCCTTCTTTCCCTGTCCTCACCTGTCATCCTTTCTCCCCTCTTTCCTGTTGCTCTTCCTCCCTCACTTCCTCACCAAGGCCCCCGAGGGCAGGTGCCCTGTCCTCGCCTGTCACTCTGCTTCTCCTGAGCCCTCTCCTCTCATCCTTGGGGCCTTTTAGGGCCTGTGTTGAAGCTGTAGGAAAGGATGTTCTTTCTGGGCATGCCAAACGTCTGCACCCTGTGGTCCTGTCCTTTATGTAATGCTGTGCTTCAGGCATCCTTAGGACAGGGGATCCGGGAAGAAAACCCCACGAGCATGTGGGGGAGTGCTTCTTCTTCCTCCCCCCAACCCCCGCTTCTTACCTCTTTCCTATTCTTGTCTGGATGTCGGAGAACGCAAGGGTGGAGCGGATGAGACCACAGCTGCAACTTCCAGGCCCTGACTTAGAACTGGCAGCGATTCTTTCTTTCTTTTTTTTTTTTTTTTAATTGAGGAGAAACCCTGTTGAGAAACACAGGCTGACACTTGCTGACTAGGCTTTTGCAGAATTTCTCCTGGAGCTGTTAGTTGTGTGCATGTTTACATGTTGAGTGAGCCTTGTGGGCACGTTTGCATGTGCGTGTGTGTTGCCATCCCCAGCAGGCCTCATGCATGACGCCTCAACTGCACGCTTTTCTTAATGGTTTGAAACAAATGTTATTGTCTTTGAGTTAAGTGGTTCAATTAGCACTGATTGGAAAGAGTGGGGTGAACTGGGGAAACACGCAGCCTGTTTGGTAACAGCCTTGGGATGGGAGGGAGGGAGAGAGAAAGGTGTTGCCGCCACAGCAGCTTCTGGGTGGGGGGTGGCCTGGCCCCCTGCATGGCGTGGGGGGAGAGAGCTGCCCAGGCCAATTTTGTCTGGGGGCAAGAGAGCAGAAAGCTATTATGTTAGGAGAGGGGTAACATGCAGCGAGGCAGGGTCTGTGTGCCAGACGTAGCGCCGTGGGAGACCCTCAGCTCCCTCCGTAAAATATCCATCACTCCGCCATGTGTCACCTCCGGCGCACGATTCTGCCTTCGTGCACTTTGTGTCGGTGGGCAGAAGGCTCTGTGGTTTGCAGCTCCTCCTTCCAGCTGTTCACGTGGACACTGGTCTGTCTGTCTGTGTGTCTAGCAGAGAAATGGACGTTGGGGGAAGGCTAGCAGGATTGCCAGGCCTTCAGAGCTCCTTATAAGCAGCCTCAGACATCCTGGCCCTGTAGTCAGCCTCGGGGTGCATGTGGGGCCAGAACCTTCACCGCTGAGAGTCTGCTCCCTCCCCAGTCTTTGCTCTTCACCCCTTTTTCTTTGCTACCCAAACAGGCGCACAATGGCATTTCCATGCCCACGATGTTTCGTTGTTCCCTTTCCATGGGGGTCTGAATTTCACACTAGTGTGGAGGGCTCCACGATGGATCTGCCACGTGCTCCAGGAGGCTTCCTCTGTCTTCTCTGGATAGACGAAACCAGGCTGCCGCTCTGTGACTTTTCTCTCCCACCCCCACTGTCCCTGGCCCCTCCTCTCACACTGCTCGTGTCCCCAAGCTCTCCCTGTTCCTCCAAGGCCTGCCAAGTAGGACAGCTTTCTCTCCCAGTGCCACCCTGACCCGCGGCCCACCAGTTCCCCTCTTCCTGCCCTTACCTCCTGGGTCCACCAGGATGTAACTGCACACCACTGTGAACTCACCGATGAGACCCGAAGACCTGAGGAGCTTGGAGCCTTAGTGATGGGTCAGTGCAGCGGACGGCACGGTACTTAGCAGTGTGGACTTAGGAGTCAGAGACCCGCGTTTGGATGCAGCCCCTGTCACTTTCTGGCTACATGACCTTAGGCCTAAGGCACTTAACCCTTTAACCATCAGTTTCCTCATCTGTACAATGGGTATAGGTGATGTCAGTGTGAAAAGGGTTCTGAGCGAATGTCATAGGTTCATCAAATGAAAGCTTGACTGATACCAGGGAGGGAAATACATACCTAGTGAGGCTTCCCAGAGCTCACTGCCTTCTGTATCGAGAACTGACCTCAGGGATACCCTGTCTCCCAGGCAGGTAGCCTCAGGTACCATTTGATTGGTCCCATCCGGTTTTCACAAGAAAGCTGAACCAGGAGCTGATGTGCACAATGGCATGTGTGTAAAAGAGAAGTTAACGGGAAGTGATTTACCCAGTTCGCCCTCTTTCCTTCTTCTTTTTTGCCTGTGGGGGATTCTTCTGTTTGAATGCCCTTATGGAGATACAGCATTTTTGCAAAAACCACTGTTTTCAAGCAATCTTAACTCCATTTTTATGTCTTTGTACACAACTTGAGTCAGTCGGTGTGACTCAGCAGGTCCTGAGAAGTACGAGAACCCACACACCTCATCGTTCTCCTTCACCCTTTTCCCAGATAACCCACCCTTATAGCGCCAGCTCCTACCAAGAAAGCCTCTGCAAGTTTTGCCTTCACAGACTCGAGCAATTCAGTTACTGCACCATAGCCCTGAGATCACGGCTGCCGAGCCGCCCAAAGGGGGAGCTTATTGCCTAGTGAAAATCCAGGGTGGTTGGACGGGACCCAACGTGACCCTCAGCTACCCGGAGGGCTTGCCGTTGGAGCAGTCTGTGAAGAGAGCTCAGGTTCCTGGCTGAGTATCGGGCCTCCCTCACACCGTTTTCCCCTGGTCTTTGGGCCCAAATCCCTCTTCCATTTATCATGTCGCCTGCAAATCCACTTTCTGTGCTGCTGCCAAGATCCTTCTCTGCATTCCCACAGCTGTCTACCTGTGACCCAGCCAGCCTTCCCCGGAGAGTTTCTATAATTATTTGAGAGAACCATTGTTCCAAGAAGATAGACAGAGCTGCCGAGATGAGGGGCTCTGGGAGGGGACAGAGCCCGGCAGCTCCCACGCTGAGAAAGAGCATCATTTCCGAGATATTTCTAAGCTCGTCTCCATTTTTAACGTAGACTTACCTCAAATCCATGTCTGTTCCCAAACCCATGCTGTCCAAGTAAATGGCAGTAGCTTCCCGTGCCGAAAAGCCTCCAGTACAGTAAATATGAAGGAGGAGGGGTCTCCGTTTCCCTAGAGGGTAGAATTCAGAGCTCGTCCTTCTCTGGTTCTGCGTATGCTCTGCCTCCAGGGCTCCCACCGGAGGGCTTTCCTCCTCTACGGCATTCACCTCATCCTCACACATGGGACGTCCTGGAACCACCGTGCAAGTTTAAGGTCTGCCCCAGGTTGTCCGCCCTTCCCTAGATTTAGGCAGAGGCCCAGAAGGCATACTTACCACATTTGAGATGAGCAAGACTGTGTTCTGTTAGAACAGAAAATCAAGTTTCAGAATTTATTGCAAGTATGGAGAGAGATTGGCTACCACTTGCAATGTGAAATGTAACTTACCAGTTGTAACAAATGCCAAATCCTGTGTTGAAGTTAAAAAAAAATCAGTTGCACAATTACAAGATGAAGGTGACCTAGCTTGACGGCAATTCATTTGAAAATTACCCCGGGGGTGGGGGGAGGTTGTTTACGACAAACTGCTAATAACCCTGTGAAGTGACTGATAAAAATGACATTAATAGAGAAAATAGTACAGATGAAGGAGGTAATTATTCTGCTCTGCTTAAGCAACATCGGGGATATTGTTTTCGTTTCTGAGCATTGCATTTTTAGAGAATTCTTGATAAATGGAGGAGCGTTCCTCGGAAGGGAGCGGGTGGGGTAGGATATAGGATCCAGGTCCAGGGAGTGATGGGAACCACGAGGAATGGGAAGAAAGGACAGTGAACGTGAGTAACAGGAAAGGCTGTTGCGTAGAGGGCGGCAGGGAACAAACATTTTTGTGGACCGGCTAATTTCGTGTTGGTCGCTCGTAAATGAGTCTTTTCTCACGTCATCCTCTTAGCAGCCTTTGGAGCTAACTTTCCCAGTGTCACCTGCTGGTAAATAACAAAAAGGGATCGGTTTATTCCAAACTGCTCCAGACTACACAACTCAGACCCGTGGAAGGAAGGACAGGCTGGTGGGTTTTAATTAACGTCCAATAACTTGAGAGGAGTTTTCTAACGGTGAAATTGACTCGTTGGTATGGAGTGCTCCCTGTCAGGGAACATGTGGGTGGAAGCTGATCCTCCGGAGGGTTGAGGTGGGAGACCAGGATGACCTCGGGGTGTTCTGTAATTGCCTTGGGCTCTCTGAGGCAGCCTCGGGCCCTGGAGAGCTGCTGGGCGGGAGGGAAGGCTACAGCTGCCCGTGGCCCTTCCTCCTGCCCAGCTCACGGGTTACAGGTCAGCCCTACCAGCCTCCGCCTAGTGCCCCGATCTACTTGTCTCAGTGCCTTGAACACGCTCTTGTCCTGGCAGCCTGTCTGTCAAGGCTGGATCTGGCCCTCCTCCCTTTTTAGACTCCCCGTGATTGCCACAGCTCGTCTTTCCACCCATGGCGGGGGTGGGGCGGGGGTTGGAGTAGCGTCCTCCCATCTCCTTTTCCGGTTGGTGCCGTCTCCTTCACGGCAGCTGCCACTGAGAGGGTGTCAGCATCCTGGCCCCACACAGAACTGTCTTCCGAGCCGAGGACTGAGGCTGTGGACGAGGCCTGTGTGTGCATCTGCATGCTCACGCTGCAGCCTGATCGATGCCTGTCAGAGCCCAGCATCGGAATGACAGCCGCCTGCCAGGCTGTTTGCTGAACACAACTCGTCCGTCAGGAGAAATCAGACGAGATCCATCTCGTTGTCCAAAGCCTGGCCGGACGGGCTGTGTCTGGAATGCCACCCTTCTATCCCACCCTACATGTGTGCCCTGAAAAACCATTCCTCCTGGGATTTCAGTGCTACATTGATGGTCCCTTGGGACAGAGAATTACAGTCAATAAAATGATGTGACGAGACCCACTCAGCCCCTACCCTTTGGGAGCGTGCGTCCCAGTTTAGAGCTAGTGCAGCTGAATGGACAGTGCTGGTTTACAGAATTGACACTGACGGTCTTAAATTGATTGCTATAAAATAGTGCATAAATCAAAAGGAATTAATTTAAAATTTTGCAAATGTATTTTGGGTAGGGCGCAACCAGATTAAATAGGTGTGTTGTAGACAACTGGGGAAGGGTCTCTTCAGAAAGACTCATTAGATAGGTAACTACGTGTGGGATTTTGAGGCTTGCAAATTGACATGGGTAAATTTTGGCAAAGGTTCTGTGTTTGTAACCCGTTTGGGGCTGTGAGCAACTCTGTCACCCTGTGTCTTGGCAGTAAGCCAGCTAGCTGTTTCTCTTTCCTCTCCCTGAAGCCTCTTTCATCCCATACAAGCCTGTACCTGAATCTTCAAGAAGACCCTCTCTAACCTTCATCCACTCCAGCGCTGCCATTTCTCGAGGCTGCTGGCTCTTAAGTAAAGAACTCTACCCTGTTGCTCACCTGTCAGATGCTGTGCCAGGTAATTTTCTCCCCTTTGCCTGCCCTCCTATCGGGGGTCTGAGTGACTCATAGCGTTCAAAGAAATATGTTACAGGGGACCAGTCACTTTGGAAGGTAATATTTTTTCCTCCCACTAGCTAGGAGACTGTGGAACATAAAATTGATCACAAGACAGAGGTGGGATGTCAGAGGAAAGAGGTTAGCCTAGGAGTAAGAGGGGAACACAGCAAGGTGAGAAAAATGAGGTGGGTTTTTTGGGGGGAAGGAGTGTGGGGGTGTTGCAAAACCAGTAAGCAGAGGATGGAGATCCTGGATGGATGGGAGACTAAGAAGAAGCCAGGGTGTGGGAGTGGTCCTTCTGCTGGTCCTCAAAGGGCCTTTCAAACTGGGGAAGGATTCTCTGGTTCTCTCTGGTACTGCGCTCCTCGGGATGTGTCTGGGGGAACCAGCCCCCTTGGTCCTCTTGGCCCCACGCTGCCCGATGTCAGCAAGCCAAGCTCTCCCCTACCCCAGGTTTGTGGAGTACAGCAGGCAAAACGTTATTGCCCACACACAGGAGCGGCTCTGCAATAAAAGAAAATAAACCAAGGTAAAGGGAATGGCTGGTGAAGGGGGCGGCCCCTGGAGGGCTCGGCCTGCTGCCGCCTGTCTTCCGACAGTACTGATCACCGTTAAGGCCCCTGTCAGCAACTCATCTGCAGTCCCCTGGGCCTCCTTTCTGGGGCTGTGAGTGACCCACGTGGTGGGCAGTTGTAGCAACGGCAGCAACGTACACGAGCATCCTTGGGAAGTGCCCCGTCGCCCACAGGCCTCGGGCCGTCTCCAGGGACTAGGAAGAGAGAGAGGCAATTTCACCTCCTAAGGCCAGCTGGGGTGGGAAGGACAAGAGTTCTGCCCCAAGGTGATCTCAGGACAAGCCTTTAGACTACGATCTCGGCTGCCCTATACCTGGGTAAGTGCCTTGTAACACAGAACTAGCTAGAAGAGGTGGAGTCGTGGGCCTGTCGGTGCCCAAAGGGAAGCAGAGAGAGGCACAGACGCCTGCCTGGCTGGCTGTCCTCCCAAGGTCCCCGCTCACACACACTGTTCTGCACAGATATTTATGCCTTGCACAGAGGTTGGCATTAGCTGTGGGTCAAAGTCTCCAGTCATTTTCATTTTGTCATGCGACTCCTGTGTCTGGCCCTTTGACCAGAGAGCTTTGAAATTCCTCCTCCCTGGCCCTCTTCCTTCTCCTCTCCCTGGCTCCTCTCTCCAGCTTGATCCAGACTCAGATGAGCCTCAGCTGCCCCCACACAAAACATTAAATCTTGCCCATCTGCCTCGCGACCCACCATCATTTCCTGAGCTCACCTACACCCATGAATACTTAATTTAAAACTTCTGCTGCCGCTCAGCAGTTTGTAATTCTGAGGCTGGTTTCAACACAGGAAACAAAATGGGCTGATGAGTGTATCCAGGAAGGTGAGCAGAAAAACCATACACAGGGTCTCTGTGATGTGGAGGAAGGCTTTCTTAACCATTTAGTTTAATAAGATGTACATCGGCAGTGTTGAGTTATTTTAATAGGATGAATATCTGCCTGATCTATGGCCTGCAGGATGGTTGTGACTTTTAAATTTCCTCATCTCCACGGCTATAAGTTCTCCGGGTTTTCAATTAGTTTGAATAAGTTCTCTGGGCTTTTCAACTTAGTTTTTAGTTGGGGAAGCCGGAAGGACTTTGTCTTGGCGAGAGGCTTAGAAAGGCAGATCCGCACGGAGGGGTTTGATTGGCAGGAAGGCAGGCCAAGTTTGGCTCAGCCTTCATCTCTGCCTTCTCCCAGGCTGCGCCCCTGCCCTGGGAGCTCTGTCCCACCAGTTTCCCTGGTTCTTGTCATCTCCGTGTGGCTGATGCCCTCACCACTGGGATGTAAAAGCACCTCTTGTGGCCTCCGAGGTCTGGGTGTTTGCTGAGGCCTTCCTCTGCAGAGTCAGGGCCACAGGGACGAAATGACATCTGCTGGCCTGACGCCAAGGGGAGGCCCTGGCCTGACCATGTCCCACGTCCCTGTGCAGGCCCAGGAGGAGGGGTTGTAGCCGGTGGCTCTCCCAGGCAGTCAGGGAGGAGATGCGTCCAGGGCTGGGCTCATGCTGAGCAACCAGCAGAGAATAGAGGCCATGAGTGCCCGAGGGTAAGGAGCCCGGAACGCTGCTAAGGGAGTGTCAATGTGGGATCATTCGGGAGCGAGCGAGCTCAGGCAAATCTGTGTGGAGGGGAATCGCAGCTTTCATAACGGCTTTCTTCCTCTTTACTGACAAATCGCCCCTCGGCCGAAGAGCAGAGCAGCCAGGCCCAGCGGGAAGACAGACGCCTCTCCTAGGTCCACTTCTGGCCCCTCTCCTGCCTTCATGCCCCAGTCCCAGCCTCCCCCTCCCTGGGTCTTAGACATCTGGGAGTGCGCGTCTCCTGGATGTCAGCAAATCGTTCTGCCCACTGGTTAGACGAGAGCCAGGCTCGGCCAGTAGGCAGGACCATGTTCAACTTCTGGCTCCTCCACTTACCAGAGGACGTTGGGTAAGTTGTTTATCCTCTCTGGGCCTCCTTTCGCTCCTCCGTAAAGTGAGACCAAAAGGAACCACTTCACAGACCGGGTGTGAGGAGTAGCTGAGGCAGGATGCAGTGTGTGATTGACTCAGGGGGCCGCACAGCAGGTCCTCAGCAAACAAACGTTAGTTCTCGTCCCTCGTCCCTGATAAGGAAGGTTGGTCTTCCTTCAGGTGTGGAGGTGGACGCTGCACGGCCTGTTGCCTGGAGCATTTACGATTCACCCCCTGCCCAGCCTGGCTGGGCGACTAAGCCCGTGTCCAGGGCAGTGGCTGGCAGGGTCCTCACACACGCCTTTGCCCTAGATACTCAGTGCCCGGGACTTGTTTGGATCAGTAATGAAAGAAAGAAAAGCCGTGTTTCTCTGAGATTATCTTCCTTTTATGTTCTTTGAATCAAACATTCTTCAAAGCAAAGACAAATCAATAGATTAGTGCCCGTGATTGGCATCTGGGTTTTCTTTTCATTCAATTCATTTAACAAACATGGTACCCTTTTCCTGTGCGTCAGGCGCCCTGCTAGGACTTGGGTCGTCAAAGTCAAGTAAGCCATGTTTTCTGCCATCAAGGAGTTGGCAGGCTCAAGAGCTCAACGACCAGAGAGCGGGTGCTACGTGCTCTGCGGCTCATAGGGTTCACTCAGCACAACCGGGTTTCAAAGAAGACTGCGCGAAGGAAGGCCTGCGTAGGCCGGCTTCTGAAGGATAAGCAGGCATCAGCCACGCCAAGGGCAGAAGGAGGACATGCATTCCGGAGAGAGACACCAGTGCGTCCGTTAGAAATTGCCTTCTGTTGCTGATGTAGACGAGAAACGGCGTTTGCTTAAACAAGATTAGAGTTTACTTCTTTCTCATAAAAAGAAAGTCCAGAGGTAGGCAGTCCTCCACGGATGCCATGACTGCCAGTATCATCAGGGATCCCAGCCCCTCCATCCTCCTGCTCGGCTGTTCTTAGCACACGGATTCCATTCTCCAGGTCCAGGGAACACAGAAGAAAGGAGAAGCCTCAACGATCTCGAATGCTTTCTTAGAAGCCCCCACTCCCAAATTCCAGCTGACTCTCAGTGGTGTGGCCGGGGAGGCGGGGGAGAGTTTCCTAGCCGGCCACACTGATACCTGCACTGAAAGGATGCCGGTTACTAAGGAAGAAGAAAGGGTGGACGTTGGGAGGTCTGTGCCCCAAACCCCATGTGCAAAGATACAGAGACAAGACATCTCAGTGTCTGGTTAGGGAACACGCAGCTCAGTCTGCCCAGAGCAAAGAGTCCATGGAGTTAGTGTAAGAGGGATGGGAGGTGGTGGGAGGAGATGAGAGGCGCAGATCCACCTGTTCCTCTATGGTGAAAGCCGTGAAGCTCTGCTGGCCAGCTGAGCTGGGCGATTGCCGGTCAGGCGGCATCTTCCAAGGCGCCGGGCCAGGGCTCACCACCTCCAGTTCAGGCCGTCTGCTTTCTCAAAGGGAAGCTCCCGGCTGCTTCTACAAGTCACATAGGGCTTGCACCCTGCTCAGGCTAGGACCAAGCAAGATGGACTGTATATTGGCCGAAGGCCTGTACATTTTTTCTTAGGGAACCAGAGTTTGGTCACTCTGGGACCTAGGCACTTTCAGAATGTTTCTGTTCTCGCTATATGTGCCTAACACAATAAGAAGAGCCAGTGTTTATTGAGTGCCTATTGTGTGACAGACGTTCTGAGAGCTTTGTGTATAATAACTCATTTAAACCTCGTGTTTTCCTTCTAAGGGAGGTATTCAGTTTTAGGCGTATTACTCCCATGTTACAGTTTGGAGAAACTGAAGCATAGACTTAAGATAAGTCTCCCAGGGTTTCCAAGTGGCAGGGTCCACATTTGAACCCAGGTGGTCTGGCTCCAGGGCGCTCACTGGTGCGCACTGTGCAATTCTCCCAAATCAGGAGAAAATTCTGGAATTGAGGAAGGTGGGGGTAAGTCGGGCTAGACACAAATCATGTTGCCCGTCATTTATGCAGGGACGGAGTGAAACTGTACGCTACTACCCAAGCCTGATAGACGCTGGGCCATGGGCCTTCCGCTCCTCCGTCGGACTCCTTTGTCTCCCCTCTGTGCATCCTGACTCGTCAGCACGGTCCATTAACAAGATACCACTGTGCTTTTTCATTTCTTCCCTCTCCTGCCTCCCAACCATCATGATTTTAATAGGACTTTTGTTCATCTTGTGTACATTCTTACCCAGCCTTCTTTCCTTCCTACCTTCCAAAGACTGTACAGAGTGCACTCCCTGATTTTTCTGTGTCAGATCTGTGTCAAAGTGGGGCCAGGCGCTAACTTGTCCCAGCACACCATCCCGCAAGGTCAGCCCTCTTGAGATTTTCTGAGCTACTTAACGCCTCCTCCTGGCATCTGCTCTCATTCATTCGTTCATTCATTCGTTGATTCTCTCCCTTACCCTCTGCCTCGCTCATATCTGCTTGCACCTCCTCCCTCAGCCTCCTTTTCTGTCCTGAAGTCCTACCCTCATTCCTGCTCCGACCCTTCCCACCATGCGTTATGTCCAAAGCACGACCCAGGTCATCCCTGTGCTGGAGTGTATGTGCCTTGCCCCCACCTGTGATGTCCACCCGGCTGTGAATGCCCCGCCCCTCCCTGAAGCGTTTCCCGCTCTCCAGCTCAGAGTTGGCCCTGTCCTTTGAACCCCTCCAGTACTCGCTGTCTGTACTACCACTCAGTGACCATGTGTTTTACATGGCGTTTTGTCACTAGTTGGCATAATGAGGCTTCATCATGTCTTCTCAAATCAGTCTTAAGCTCTTTGAAGACAGTTTTTTTTCTCCATTTGGATCTACTGCAGTATCTAACGCTTTTCTACTTCGAAGATGCCAACTAACTGTGTCTTGGTTGGTTGATTACAGTGACTCCTAGGTCTCTGTACGTATCCTAATGATTTTCATACATCTCAGTTCCTTCCGCATTTGTCTTCCCGTTTTGAAGAATCCTAATCGGGGTTGGACATTCTCGTCTCTTTAATCAGCTCCACTGGGCATCCCTGGTCCTCCTCCTGCGCTGCCGTGTCTTTCCAGAGATGCAAAGCCGAGCCACAAAGCTCTCCCCTTGCAGGGCACACTGTACTCTGTTATAACTTTAACCTGCGCTTTCTGCTGCCTGCCTGGTCTTAGAAGCTGTCTTTGTTCAGAAGCTCTAGATATAGCAACCAGGAATATAGCCGTGTGGAAAGTGCTGCCCAGAAACAAAAGGGCCCTGCCAAGCACAGTCCCTCCCAGGAGTCCAGCGTCTTCCTGGAACCCTGCTGTTCGTGCATAGGCTGTGGGAACTGGGGGGGGGGGGGGGTACATTCAAAAGAAGCAGGGAACAGCCTTGTTTGGAGGGCATGACCTAAAGGTAATGGGTTAGCAAGTTGATTCAGGACAGGGCTTGAGCAGTAAGAGATGGAGTTCTTTGTTAGGAAGCGTGAGTCAGGGAAGACAAACGTCGTGTGGAGTTGCCCCTTGCAAACAGCTTCACAGATCTTCCTTCTGGCAGTCCTGGGCAGAAACTTCCTGACGGGCGTTGCCTTAGCATCCTCTCCTAGTAATGAACAGACATCTGCGTGGGCCCCGCCACCTCTGCACCTCCCTTGGCACAGCAGGGCTGCAGCTTGTCTGGCTGTCACAGCTGTGATGCAGAGTCTGGTGCAGAGTCGTGGCCTCGGGCTGGCAGAGCTACAGGAGGTGGTCGGGCAGCTCACACACCAAGCAGATCGGCTGGGCCAGAGCAGAGGGTCTCTGAAGGGGAGTTAGAGGAAAGAAGGTTGAGGAGGTGGGGGTGCGAGAACCGTCTCGTATACTTTCTCTTTGAGAAGTGACAAGATGCCGAGACTCCCCTTGCCCTTTCTTTTCCTTTCCATCCTCCCTGTGGGGACCTGCTTATGATAGAGGGTGGGGCTGGCCTTTCCCTTCCGTTCTGCTGCCCCTGCCCTTCCCACTCGGTTTCCCTGCCCTCTGGCTCTAGGCAGCAGCTCTGAAGCAGCGGGCAATTGAGAGTCCCTTCGAATGGCATTAAAAGAAATCAGATTGCGTAAATGATATTTACACAGAGGGGCAGGGCTCGCAAAGGTGTTTTCCGAGGACACAGCGGACCCCAGAAGTCCACAGTGGGAGAAGCTACAGTGACAGCAGTAGCTGCAGCCAAGCTGTCCTCTATCAGAAGAGCCTTGAACAGGCAGCCAAGCTTCGGCAAGGGTCCGGCTCACTGCACGTCCTCCAAAGTCAAAGGGATTTTTAAGTGACTCCTGGGAAATCTTAGCCGGAGACATGGAGTATCTTCATTTCCTGTCTCCGTTTCAGAACACGTCTACCTTGGGGGAGCGCTCCCCACGTGGAGCAGAGAGCAGATGTCAGCGCTTTCTGCTTACTGCAACCAAATTTGGGGGTGGACCAGGGCGAATGAGGCCACCGGGCCCCATTTGGGGGAACACTGGACCTTTGCTCCCTACTGATAATGATAACAGGGCAAAATCGGCCTGGGCAACTAGTGGGGTTCAGGGGCTGCCCACTAGCTCCTGGGATCTCATTAAGCTGAATTGTATTTGGGACATTTGGTTGAAATGGGAGACAGAGAAATAATTGTGATTAATGGGACCCTGGCTCCTGTGAAGAGGATGGGCAGAGCTGCGTCAACAACCAAGCTGCTGACCCATCCTACATAATGTCCTTTCCTGCCATGAATATTTCTCCCTCTCCTGCCTGTGACCTCACTCCAGCGTCTCTGAGAACTTTCGGGAGCTGAATACAAGGCCCCAAACGAGCATCTGGAACTCGTGCCACAGGCCGTGGGTGAAGAGGAGGGAATGTGGCCCCAGGGCAGTCAAAATGCCCATGCCCACTGCTCCAGCCCTTCTCTGAGCAGAGACAGCTGTGGCAGGGCTGCTGACTGTCACCCAGCCCTGCCTGGGAGTTTGGGAGGGCTTATGGTGCAGGAGAGCTTCGCTCTGACGGTGGATAAACTGGGTGGTCTGCGTGGACAGTGTAAGCAATGCCATATTTTAATCGTCATCAGCAGTAAGCAATCAGCAGTGAGGAAGCCGAGCATCACCCACAGAAGAAGGCGTGGAGCAGGGTCCTTAACAAGGCTGTTTGGCCTCTTGTGCTGGGTTTATCCTGATCTCGGCTGCACCTGCTCAGAACTTATAATGGGAGGCTTTTACCCACAGGCGTTTCTTTGCACTATTGAAGGACCTGAGATTATGCCGTACTGAGCAAAAATCCCGTTTTCCCGCGCGGCAGGAGGGGGAGCACACAACAGCCTCCCCCATCGGCACTGCTAGAACTGAAGGCCATGGTTACAGGGCTCGGCCTCATCTCAAAGGGTGTGTTATGCTCCTTACTGGGTTATATATAATGGGTTTGAAGCAGTCTGGGAATGTGCAACCGATGTGGGCAGAGGCCCCTATAGGAGAGGAAGAAACTTTCCTCTGCCCTGCTCGTTTCTTTCAGCTGGTCTAACAGTTAAATCTAAATGAAACGGATAAGATTAACTAGCAAAAATAACCAGTTAATTACATACGTACATACAGGAACTCCAAATACACGAGGTAGTCAGAGACCCCCCCATGCGCGCACGTGTGAGGTGCAGAGACAAAGTTCAGATGAGGTGCAGATGGCATCCTGAGCTACGGCTGAGGTAAGGCACCTTGAGGCTTCTGAGTGGAGGAGGCTCATTCGCAAACCGCCAAGAGCAGCTGTTCGGTAATTAGATGTTTGCCCTGCCCTATAGATAGGTCAGAAAGTTATTTCTGGTGATAGCTGTTATTATGGGCAAGACCCCCGTTTAGGTTCTTTAAGAGAGAGGTGAAAGTTGCTCATGAGCCCACAGGGCCTTGACTGGCTTCAGCTCAAAATAATCCCCATGCCGAAGTGGCACATCTTACGGAGGCCGGCTCTGAACTGCTTCACTCCCCAAAATGCCCAGCTTTCCTCTGCTGGACCTAAGAGAGCCGCTCCTTAGTGGGGTGGGAGGAGAGGATGGGACTTGCTGTGGCCTGTCCCCGCATGTGAATGAGCAGGACCGCGGGTGACCTACAACACTGCCTATGTGGGGATCAGAAAAGGATGCCCTCCCTGGAGTCGAGTGCACAGCTGGAGCGGTGGCAGGCCCAGGCCAGGTTTCCTGCTTGGCAAGGAGGGCAGGATGGAGGTAAGGGAGGTTCCTTCCGCATGAGTAAGGGTGGGGTTACTCAGAGGAGCCTGCAGGAGATGGTACCTTCTAGGCCAGCCCAATGGGAAGAGGTGAGGGGTTCCCCCCGGTGACAGGGTTCCTTCATAGTCACCCCTGCCTTCAGCTGTGTCGTGCAGTGGACCTGACATTATTCGGCAGGCTTGAGCATCCCATGTTTATGTGTTGAAATTGCTGCTTCTTATATTCAGTTTAGTAAGCAAGTAAATTGCCTGGCCCCTGGCTGCAAGTGTAGAATTTTCATTTGTTCAGGTTCTTCTCTCTGATGTCTTTTTTGGGCCTGCATCAGGGATTGTTGTCTGTGTCCCTTTTGCCAAGAGACCAGGTGATAGTGAAAGCGAAGAAGGAGCTCCGTGCCCCCTGTCCCCCAGCACAGGACATTCCTGCCCCATCCTGACAGCTTGTGAGCGGTGCCCATGGCCGTAGCCCAGTTCTGAGGACTCTGAAGTGACTAAACCAGAAGCTGGCTTCCCAGTCTAAGCCCCAGATCCCCTCAGACCCAACGGTAATTGCGTTTGCTCAGAGCTTGCCCTGTTCTCCTAGAAGGGCCTGCGACCTTCCAGCGCCGGTACACGACTTACCTCACGGCTTCCTCAGCCCTGTGTGCGCATGTTCCTTCAGACGACCAGGGCCTGACCGGCACTCCAAACCCAGCGTGAGGGTTTAGCCCTGGACAGTGGTCTGGGGGCCTGTCCTGTCCTCAGAGCTCCTCCTCTGTGTCACGTCTGCTGTGCTCTTCCCCCTTCCGGCTGGTAGATGTGTAGGAGACCAGCGGGAGGCACACACAGCTGCTGCCTGCACTCATGCCTGGGTACACAGAGGCATCCTGCTCACACCAGTTACATTCAACGCAGCACAACGGCCCCTTCTGCTCAGGAGGCTTGAGTGCCTCTGAGTCTGCTGGCTGGGTGCTGGCTGGGTGCTGGCTGGGTGCTGGCTGGGTGCTGGCTGCAGTGACCGAAGCCGCGTTCTGCCCCTCGGGGCTCCTGCGAGCAGTCCGGCTCTCGCAGAGGCCGCTGTGCATTCTGTCACCTTAGAGGGTTCTCGAAACAGGCCTTCCCCAGTCAGTTTGCTGCCACAGGATTTCCCCAAAGACAGGTGTCTGTTCCAGGAACTTTCTCCTTTTCCAAGTCCTCTGCCGGCCATCTGGAGACTCGAGGACCTGTTACCTTTCATCATCTATCTATTGACTGTCTACCATGTGCCATTAATAAGACACCATTACTAAACGCCCCTTATACTACTGCAATTAATGGTGACAGGAGCAAAGTGCTGTGGGGGAAGCATTACCTAAGCAAACAGTGGAACGGTTCAAGTGAAATCACATCTGTGTAGAATCTTAACAGAAGGGTTGATAGGACGTTGTAAGTGAAGTAACAGGAAGCCGCATTCTAGGCAAAGGAAATCACGCACGGGGGCCCGGGACCGTGCGTCGTGCGTGTGGAGCTGGAGGTGCTTTGGTGTCGGCAGAGCAAAATCACGAGGGCCACAACGGTAGGAATTGAGACCAGCAAGAACCCAGCTGTAAGGAGCTCATACTCCACTGTGCTGAGGAATTTGAGCTTCAGCAGAGAACAAGGAAAGGATTTCAGCAAAGGAAAATGTGATCAGATTTGGATTTTTTGCATAGTAGCCACAGTCATTTATTGAGCACTTGCTATATGCCAGACTCTTCTTCAGTGTTTAACTTGAATCTGTCATTTTTTTCCTTCAATAAAGCCCTTTGAGGTGGGGACCGTTATTATGCTCATTTGACAAATGGGAAAACCTAGACCCACAGAGGTTAAATTACCCACTTAAGGTCACACAGCTAGTAAGTGCTAGAGTAAGAGTTGCATCCAGGTGATCTGGCTCCTGGGCCTGTATCTAACCACCGAGCTACACTGTCGGTGATAAGCCACACTCGGCAGCATTGTGCAGGTGCCATTAGGGAGAAGCAAAGCTGGTGGCACGGATGCCAGTGAGGGGACAATTACCCAACGCTGGGACCTGCACTCCGCAGGGAACGGCATCGAGAGTAAAGAAGAGGGGAAAACGTCAAGAGACGTTTGTGAAGTAGGTCAGTGTGACCTGGAGATTGACGGTGATATAACAGGAGTCCAGGGTGATTCTTAAGCTTCTCATGCTGCCGACCGGGATAAGAAATGCAGATGGAAAAGCAGGTTTCAGAGTGAAGGTAGTAGGTAGACGTGTTTGATTGATCTGGCAGAGCTGGATTCCAAAGAGGGGACTGGGCTGGAAATAGGAGTTGTGGTGTCATGGAATGCAGAGAGCGGTGAGATTTGGGGACCATCTACCGCTTAAATGGCCCCCCCGGGGAATGTCCATATTCAAGGGGCGTGTTGTTGGGAAAAAAATTCACAATTGAAACTAAGAGCAGAGAGAAGAAGCCAAGATTGGGAACGATAGAGGCCTAAAAAGAAAGTTTCAAAAGGGAAGGTGGGTGCTTAGCTTTGTCAGAGCACTGAAAAGGTCAAAAATAATGAAATCGTAGAATAAAGTATTAAAATGGCAATTAAGAGTTCTTGAGCGACCTTTGAAGTGGTGGTTACATAGGAATATCAACGGCAGAGACCAGCCTCATTGGATGGAGAAGGAAGAGGGAGTTGAACAGAATACTCTTTGGGTAAAAAGAAAGAGGTCGGCTGGGATGGGATGTGAAGTCTAAAGCAAGATTTTCTAGGATAGGCAAGATACTCGTAAGAGAGAGGTAGACCCTGGTGGAAAAGGGAGTTCGTTTGGTGATAATAGCCATTTCTGTCTCGTAACTGATAGAAACAGGTGCCCGAGGAAACAGAGGGTGTAATCTGGAGCCAGTTTAATGGTGGAAGGGAAACTATTGATGCCAATATCAGTGCTTTTCAAAGGCAAGCTGTGGGTCTCCCTAGAAAGCCCCAGCAGGTCAAGTGAAGGAGCCAGAGAGTTGAGGTCAACAGCACAGAGCAGGCCTTGGGATCAGGGGATAAAAGCCCCTGCAGAGGGGAACCTGGCATTCAAACTTGAACCGACTGGACAACGTTTGGTCCAGGCCCCAGATCGGATAACCTCATGCAGTTCCTCCATGGGTCATACACACTGATCTATCCTGACAGGAAAGACCCATCATCTCATCATCCTAGCTCAGGGTTCAGGTACAGCCTGAGGTCCTCTGGCTGGGCTTGGAGGAACACTGTCTGGCGGCACCTGGTGAAAAGCGGTCATCACTGCTCTTTTTGGCTGGGACTGCTCTCCTCCACGTCAGCCGGGGAGTAGGAAGAAGACCTGGGCCCCTCAGGTGTGGTCCACTCGCCTGCCTCCGGCTCAGGAAACCCGTGGGAAGGGACAGGGCTGGGGGCAGAATGAGGGATCCCCGATTCAGCCACGGTCCCTGCATGAACCTCAGGGAAGAGAGAGTTAAGTCTCCCTCCAGCCCCGGGTTTTCCCGGGAAGATGAACAGCCTGCTTTCCTTATTGTCTGCACCAAAGGAACAGATTGCGTCAGTTTGTAAACTGTGTTACCGCTTGCAAAGGCCTGGAGTCAGCAGGTTTGCATTTCCCGGCAGACTTGGAGGGAGGGTGCTGATGCCTTGGCTGCCTCTCTGCCTCAGGCAGGACCAGGAGCTGCCCCCACCCCGTCATCCCACCCCTCATCCCTCAGGCATCAAGGAGAGAGAGAAGCCCTGAGCTTCTGGCTGAGCCATCTCACACACGGCTCAGGCCTTCCCTCAATTTCTGGGCGCTTCTCGGCCCCTCTTGCCACTGCCAACTTGGGCCTGATTTCCAGGCATTCCCAGGGCTTTGGCTTGGGGCAGCACGTGGGTGTCAGAAAAGAGGTTTTCTGGAGAACAGTCAGCTCTGTAGGTTGGACAAGAGTCATCTGTCTGGTCTGGAGGTGATGAGGGATTAGGAACAGGGGTGCTGGTGGGGCCTGGCGCCGGCTGCTCCGGGGGCAGAGGGAGAATCATGCCGCCTGCCTGTTGCCGGCTGGCGACATTAGTGAGTCCACGGAGGCATCTCATAGGCACGCCTCCCCGCTCCAGAGCGGTACATTATTAATTGTTTTGTGTTAATGTTCATCAACTCTGAAAGACGTTGGTGTGCCTGGGCATGGCCGGGAGCGGAGGAGACGAGCTGGCCGTGCTAAGCTGCTGCTCTGTTAAGGTGAGGTGTCTCGTCGAGTTCGCAGCTCTGCTGTGGCAGCACGTTCCCACCTTCATGCAGCATCGGTGATGCTGGAAACACCAGCTCCAAGGCATGGCTATGGCTGTGTGGCAGGAAAGCAGTCTCTGTTGCACTCTGCTTGTTCTGGATCGCTACTCACATTCTTGCAGAAAGTTCTGGATGGGATGCTTGGCTTGGGAAGAGACTGGAGTGCCTTTTTTCGTCTCTCCCCATTTCCCACCTTCCCCTCTTGGCAAGGTCTCCTGCAGGGCTTGGTCAGGACCAAGCTTCCCCACCTCCCCTTCTCCCTCGTCAACACCCAGTACCGTCGGTACACCGCCAGGGCCACCACCACCTCCCACCAACGTGGGAAATTCAGAGCACAGAGAACCTCAGAGATTTGGTTGAACTCTCATTCACACGTGGAGAAACAGAGCCCGGAGGGGAAGTGACACATCTAGCTCCGAAGAGGCAGAGCAGAATCCCGGATGCGAGGCTTTTTCGTGGCTTCTCCGTGCCTCATCCCATCCCATCCTCGTTCCTGTCTTGTTCCCAGTTCCCGGCTTCTTGCTATGCTTGTTGCTGATGGCTTTGGGGATATTTAAAGCAAGGCTGTGGCCCCACAACATGTGGAAAGGATGGAGACTTCTGCCTAGGAACCCTGTCCGGGGGGGCCCTGGTGTCACCTCCCCAGACGGAGCCCTGAGCGCTCCTGCTGTGCCTTCCGGAGGAACTTGCAGCCTCCCCGGTACAGGAAGCCTTCCTTTCCACATGCCCCAGGGCAGGGGTGTCCTGAGCTGCGGCTCCTGCCTACTCGGCATTGCCTCTCCTGCCTGAGGCGCCCCACCTCCCTTGGGGGCACATACCCCACGGCTGTTTTCCAGGCTTTCTACAGCCTCCCGGGCTCTGGGGCTGAGGCTGGCTGTGGCTCAGACAATCCCTGTGCTGCTTCAGGCACTGAGCACAGAGTCACTGCGCGTGGGACGCTGCCTCCCCTCCATCCTCCTGGCACTTAAAGAGGTCCAGGTGCCTGTGCGGGGTCTCCAGCCTCCCCCACTGCCAGTGAAGCCCCACTGTGCTGTACCTCCTGGTGGCTGCCCGGAGTCACCACAGCAGCCCCTGCTATGTGTGTGTCTCCCATCACGCCCCCACTGTCAACGCTTTAAAATTCTTTTGCCCTGAGTGCGCCCCCCACCTTATTTGGGCCAGCCTTTCAGTGGAGTGGGCCTCCAGCTCACTTCTTCCTCCGCCGCCCCACACCTCACCGTGACCCAAAGAAGGCCAAAGCCCAGACTTAGAGCCGCTAGGGCTCGCCTTGGCTTCTGGAGCGGGAGAGGAAGAACTAAATGAACCCCCAAGGCTGTCACAATTTCCTCTGTGGTCTTCCAGCTAAGCTTTTAAATAATCTCCCCCCAAAGTCTCTCTCTCTCTCTTTCTCTCTCTTTGTCTCTCTCTCTCTGGTTTCAGAATCCAAGGGCTGTTTGGCTGAAGAGCCAGGACCAGTTGAGGGAGGGTAGTAGTATCTGTAAGAACATCAGCCTCGGCCTGGCTTTCACTTCTTTCTCCCTTCCTGCACCCCCTTCTCCGGCAAACCCCAGCGCCTTTTTGGCCTGCATTTCTGGCCAAGCAGAGAATGTGCCTCACTGCTTAGAGCAGAAGAATGACTCAACCCCCCTCTGCCTGTTTGATTGAAGTAGTTGCAGTGTGGAGCAGCTGGACAGAATCCAGACAAGGGAAAGAAGAACAGTTTCGGAGGGGTGGGGGTAGGGGCCGAGGAAAGAAAGGACTGTGGGAAGCGAACCACATTCGCGGCCACCACCGCCTTCCCTCCCTCATTGGCTCCCAGGCCTGGACAGCTAGGGGCTGCTCCAGTTCGCCTCTTTCCTCCTCACCCACTGGCATTGGGAGGGGCGAGACCACAGCCCGGCCGGTGGGCACTGAGGTGTGTGTATTGCTTGGGCCTGGGCACCCTTCCTCAGTAATTAGGAGACATGCAAATTAACAGCCTGTGCCGTTTGTATTAATTTGGTAAATAAGCCAGAACAATTTCATTAGTGGCACGTTAATGTGCTTGGGAGCAGGAGGACGTGTCCCACTGTGAGGCAGCGGGACCCGCTGGCCGCCCCAGCCCAGGCCAGGCGGGTCCCGTGTGTCTAGCTGTTCTCCAGCTGGACATGGCTGGCTGGGTCGCACCTGCCCTCCCACCCCCACCTTTGGCCCTGTGGTGGAGAAACCCCCTCGGCTGAGCAGAAAGGCACCATCACACATTGGCCCTCCTTGCCTTACCTCCCACTCTATATTTTATGTGAGGCCCCCAGGGTGGGTATAAGAACCTCAGGAGGAGGAGAACAAGGGGAGGAGAACAAAGGGGGTCCAGCTCAGCCAGGCAGGGCTGCTGCTGAATAACCTTCCCAGCTGGCATCGGTGGTGGGGAAGCGGAAGCAGTTTTACGTGACCTCATCCACGGCCTTCTTCTCTTTTTATAGTTAAGGAAACAGGCGAGGTAGGAGGAGTCATGTGACTTGCCCAAAAGTTCATGGCTAGAGTTAGGATTTGAACCCAAGTCTGTCTGACTCCGAGATCCTTGACCCAGTCGGTGCACCCAGGGGAAGATTTCAAAGAATACAGCAAGCTTCGATCGTTGTAACGTATGTAACGTCGGGAGCACACAGTCTGGTTGGAAAAACAAAATAACTGCCCCTCCCAGGAAGTGATAATTACGATGAAGCATTCGTGTGTCGACGTGCTTAACTCTTCTAAGTGCTTAGCTTATTTATAGTAGCTCATTAGATCCACATAACCAATCCTTTGAGGCTGATACTATTGCAGTTCTGATTTTACAGTGGAATAAACAGGCACTGAGAAGTTAAGTGACTCACCAGGCGGTAGGTGGATTTGAACTCAGGCAGCCTGGCTTCAGAGCCTGTGCTCTAAATCTCCGTGCTCTGTACTGCCCCCTGGATGCCAAAGGCGGTGAGTCCATAGATGTTCAGAGAGCGGTTCGTGTAGGCTGGGTTGGGGCAGCCTTCACAGGAAGGTGCTGTTGAAGCTGAGAGAGCTCAGCTCCCAGGGCCTAGCTCAGGTCCGCAGAATCCCACCCACTCCCTCCGTCGGCATCAAGAGCTGAAGGAAGAGATGCTGGCCCATGAGTGGGCCGCAGGGGTGCACAGGAAGACAGCACTGCAGTGTCCGTAAACCTGACCTTGAGGCATCCAGGCCGCCCGGCTGTGCTGTAAGGAGACTTACCACCAGGCACCTTCAGTGCCGCACCACCCGTCTCCTCACAGCCTCAGGACACGTCTCCTCCCCCGGCCCCCACCTGTCCCTTGCTGATGCTGCTCGTGTCCCTGCATACCCCTAACTCGCGCACCTCCAAGGCATATCGGCCCACACGTGCACACACCACATGCCGGCCTGCCTGCTTATGAAGCCCACTGGCAGCCCATGGAAGTCACCGAGGCCTGAACTCCCTGATGGCACGTGCCATTGTGGGAGGCCTCCCAGAGAAGCTATTGAGTCCAGATCGGTGCCTGAAACACTTCAAGATGTGTAGAGACAAGCAGCAGTGTTGTAGAGCCCTTTGCAATGTGCGTGGCACTCCACAGATCTTATCCCTCCTGCTGCTTGCAATAGTTGGACAAGAGAAGGTGTCTTGTGTGTTTGACAAGAATGAGCCTCCCTTAGCTCCCGCCTTCCGTCTGAGGCAACTTGTGGGAAATAGTTCTCTGGGTGTCCAGTGTTCCTAAGTGCAGGGAAGCTGGGGTGTGCCTTAGGGAGAAAATCCACACGTTAGACAAGCCTTATTCTGGCCTGAGTTTCAGTGCTGTTGACCATGCATTCAATGTTAATGAATCATCTGTATAGTGAATAAGATGTGTTTAAACAGAAACACGTATAGGAAAAGGTTATGTATTAATTAGATGAGGAAAATGTGAGCAGGTCTCACGGAGGCGTAAGCCTGTTTCCTCTAGGAGCAGTGGTTCAGGATTCGCCGGCTCAATGTTTGTGGTGACGAGAGAACATCAGGGCCACGAACGAGAATCAACTGTATCTATATCTATGAGTGTGTGTTTACACTTTTTAATTAAGAGAATATCAGAAATTTGAGTCTTAAAGTTGAACAGAGAAGTAGAGTGTGGTGATGAGCACCCACGTGACGTTACCGTCAAGCCACAAATTCCTGGCAGTCAACATAGAGAGAAACAAGCTGAAGGGTGAACCCACACACCAAGCTGGCTGTGGCCTGCTTACCCCTCTGCTTCACTCCCCGTAACTCCCAGAGCTAGGGGAGAGTTACTACTTGGATCTTCACATTGAATTCCGTATGCCCATCCCAGCTCGGGCGTGTGCAGAAGGAGAGACACAGGCCCAGGGCTTGGCTACAGAGACCAGAAGCCAAGAGCCTCGGAGCAGCAGTGCCGCTAGCCGAGCCCAGCCCACCTTCCCGAGTGCCTTTGTTTGAGAAATTACTGTGGTTGTGGCAGGTGTAATAAAAGGGGAAGGAGAGACCCAGGATGACAGCTTTATCTCCCTCTATAACCCGAGATGGACTCGGTGGCAGCATAGCACAGCGCCCTAGGCCAGAGATTTCTTTCCTCTGTAGTTGTCGGGACTCAGGGACTTGTCAAGCCCAAGTCAGTGGATGATTGCAGGATGGGAGGGGCTGGGTAAGTGCGAAGTCACTGCTCACCTGCCAGGAGGGCCTGGCTGCTCCAGGTGTGGCTGCTGTCGCTGGGTTCTCCCTCTGCTGTGAGACCTTGAGAGGCCGGGCTGTGCTCTGACGGGTGGCCTCACAGGACGAGGTGTGAACTGGGGCTTTGCCATGTGGAGTGAGGTCTAAGTGTGAGCACCTTACAGGGATTCCACCTGCCCTGTTGTTGACTTTGCAACCCATCTCTGAGGTTCTTGCATCCATCCCAGCAATCTGGTGCCAAGAAAAGAGATCAGGGTCACTGTCAGCTTCTGGTCACAGCCTCACGGGCCCAGCACGAGCCACTCGGGCCTGGAGGGGCACCTTGTGCTTAAGCAGGACAACCGTCCTCAGTTTTAGGAAAAGGACACTTGGCTCCTAACAGAGTGAAAGACAGGAGGTCAAGGAATGGGGAACTGGCATGGGCCTGGGCGCAGTGCTGACCTGGGGACTCTGCCAGCTTTGCTGCTTTCAGCTGGGAGGTATCTCATGAGTCCCCAAATACAAGGAGCCCAGTGGTTCAGCCAGCATCAGCAGCCCGCTTACTCTACCTGTTGTCTCATGAGCCCAAACTCAAGGCAGTCAGCCTCTCTGGTCTTCCTCCTGCTTCCCAGAATTCCTCTGGGACCTGCTGCTTCGTGACCTTAGCATGTTTGCCAAAACTTGGCAAGTTACGAAAGATAAGAGCTGGTCTTCCCATGTATCTTTTTTAAAACATAGTTGACATGTTTCAGGCGTACAACATAGTGACTCGGCATTTACATATGATGACCCCAATAACTCTGGTAGCCACCTGTCACCATACGAAGTTACTGTAATATTATTGACTATGTTCCCTGTGCCATGTATTACATCCCCGTGACGTATTTATTTGATAACTGGGAGTTTCTACCTCTTGACTTCTCATGTTGCCCATCTCTGTTCTCATCTGAGCACCATAAGCCTGGCAGCCTCTGCCTCTATTCTTAGTCCTCCCACTGTAGGGGGCACCCGGTGGTCCAGCAGCAGAGTTTCCCCCAAGCTCCAGAGCCCTGGGCATTTATTCGCGAGGTGGCAAAGGCTCTTCAGGAAGTCCGTCACTCACCTCGATGAATTCAGTTGCCCTACTAGCTGGGGAGCTCTTGGGTCACCAGTTTTTATCAGAGCACCATTTTACCCACTTGGACTTCTCCCCACAAATGCAGATCCCCAGAAAATCCATTGCCAGAACTAGAGGAAGGAGGAAAATGTTTGGAGGCCACAAATACTGGGTGCTGGTCTCCCTGCCACGCCTCAGCCGTGGTGCAGGCATTGGGTAGACCCAGCATAGCAGGTCCCAGCGCTTCCACCCTGGCTCCACCAGTGAGGTACAAGGTCCCCTGGTCTTGACGGTGGAGGGAGCTGGCACTGACCTGGTGGGAAGTGAGGAAGGGGGCTCAGAGTGTGACTGAATGAAGAAAGGAGTGCTCCTGAAACAGAGGGCGGTGGGAAGAGGGAAGGAGGTGAGGCCGGGTCTTTTCTGCTCTCAGCTCTGCCCCTGACTAGCTACACGTCCCTCCTCTGTGCCTCAGTTTCCCTGCCTACAATACTAAGTTGGGTTTGGATCTATACAGTACCCTTTTTCCTAGCGCTGATCTACTCTGCCTGTCCCCTCTGTACCACATACCAACTTCAGGCAAGTTGAACTTGCATTTACACTTTGAAGGGTTAACTGTGGGCCTCCAGTAGGAAGAGGGGTCCAAGAATGGGAAGGATCGCCTCCCGGCCCTGCCCCCTCTTTGCTCCCCACTGCCTTCTCTGCACACCCGAGCCACCTCCGTCTACTTCCAGGGAGTCATACCCCACCGTCTCTCCCTGCTGAGTCAGAGCTCTGCCAGGTGGGCGGGCTGCTCCCCTCCATCCAACTCTCCCCGCCACCCTCGCCCCTCCATCCAACTATCTGCCCTAGGCGGCTGCCACTTGCTGCAGCTCAGGCTTCAGAGAATTCCCAGGTATTTAGACATTCATTTTATTGCTTAATCGAGCTTGAAGCCATTTAAATTAATACAAGTTTTTACAGTTGGCAGCAAAGGCTTTCATAGTCCCCTTTAGCAGGGAAGAAAGAGGTTGGGAGAATCGAAGAAGTAATTTTTCTTGGGCCATTGCCTCCTTGGGGTGGGAACAGATCAGCCACCACGAGGGCCGTGGCGGTGAGGCCACCCTCTTGCAGGAGCAGAGTCAGCGCCAGGTCCGGAGTCCTGTGTCTTACGAGCGAGGCCCAGGTGGCCTTGAGCCCTTTGGGGATCACTGAGGGTTCTGGGGTTCACGCCCAGCACATGGCCTCAAGTCTGGGCTTATGGCAGTGACCACACTCTTCCAGTGGTTCTTCCTCAGGGGTGACCTCCGGCTGAGGTTGTTTCCTGACTGTCCCCAGGAGGTAGTGCACTTCCTGCCCGCCTGTCCCCCTCCTTCCTCACCTCCCCTGATTCTCATGCAACCACTTTCTTTACCTGCGTTAATTAATTCCTTCAGCTCCCAGGAAGGACCCCCCCCCCCAGCTCCCCTCTCCCCAGGGCCTGCCTGTCTTCCTAGCAGAACTGGGGGTGGGTTCTGAAGAAGAGTGGGATGTACCCAGTGTCTGCTTATCTCACTTGTGACCCCCGGTACACACACACACACACACACACACACACACACACACGCACACACCCCTCACGAGGACTCCCTCACTTCAGCTAAGGATAGAGAGTTTCAAAGTGGTTTTGTCAGTGACGTATCTATCGAAGATGATTCTGGGCTGTGCAAGGCTAAAACGTGAAGACCCAACGTACAGATGGGAAGTGAAGGGTTCTGACAGGGGCAGCAGAGGGGCTCTCTCAAGTCCCTGCCTTTCTGCTTAGCACATCCCTTCCCTCTCCTGGTTCCAGCTGCTCCTGTCACATGCAATGGATGTGGTGGCAGTTGCCCAGGGCCTGTGAGCCCTGGGCCTCAGCACCCTCTCCTCCTCTGCACCCCCAGGGCCACCCCCTGCAGGCTGACACCCCCTCTCTGTGCTCCCCAGGTGGAGGTGGAGGTGGAGAGCATGGACAAGGCCGGCAACTTCATTGGCTGGCTCCACATGGACGGCGCCAACCTGTCCGTCTTGCTGGTGGAGCACGCACTCTCCAAGGTCCACTTCACCGCAGAGCGCAGCTCCTACTACAAATCCCTTCTGTCTGCCGAGGAGGCCGCCAAGCAGAAAAAGGAGAAGGTACGTGTCACAGGGCCTGCAGCAGCGGAGGGCCGGGTGCCGTTCTGTCCCCCAGCTCACACTTTCCCTCAACCTTCCCCCTCCCCCTCCACACTAAGGCCACTGCCTCTGCACCACAGACAGAAGTGCTTCTGTCGTCCCCCAGCTGAGTGAGGGGCCCGCTTGGTGATGGTCTCTGACCCACTCGAGAACCATACACGACCACGGGCGAGGCTGCCAGCTTCAGGCATCTTCAGCCGTAAGCCTGCTCCAGACCAGACGTGGGCCTCAGGCCTGCTGGGGTGGACCTGGAGCAGAAAGCTGTCTGGGGGGTGACCTTGGAGCAATGAAACGACTGGGGGCGCCCCTGGGAGCGGGAGACGGAGAGGGGCTCCTTCGCCAGCTCTGACCCTTCCTTCAGTGCCCTCAGAGGGGCCGGGAAGCCTGCAGCCCTCCTCTGAGTTCCCTCCACATTGCCCTGCAGGGAAGCCCATTTTGGAAGCGGGGCCCAGGAAACGCATAAAGCTGTTAGGACAGCAGGTTTACAGGCCATCACTCTGCAGACTCTGCATCAAGAGACAAGGGGGGTGGGTCAGAAAGCAGCTTTTGGAAACAAATGGACGATTAAGGAACCCAGTGGGTTTGGTGGTGGGAGCCATGCTCGGCGCGCACACACACACACACACACACACACACACACACACACACCCCCATTGCCACAGACTTACAGCCCAGCCCTGATAATAAGGATAAATCAGCCAGCCACCAATTTGTCAGAGCTTCCCTGAGCTTGAGGAGGATTTCATGGGACAGCCGTGCTGAGCCATAAATTTGTTCCAGGAATAAACGTTTCCTTCCCCAGGGGGCAGCCATCTGGCTTGCCACTCGCCTCCCAGAGCCAAGGCCCAGACATCTGCCAAAAAGAGTGGGGGGCTTCGGGGCCCAGAAGGCTCCTGGTTCTCCTCCAGCCTGAAGCAGCCACCTCTTCCCTCTGTCTCTCTTCCCACCTTTCTTCCAAGAGAGAATACATCGCTTCCCCTGGGGTTTAGGGCCGGGGACCAACCCACTAATGGAGGTGAAAGGACTGTAGGGAGGGGTGGCCCAAAAGGCTAGGACAGGTGAAAGGGACTGTCCATGCCTTGAAAGAGCAGGCCTCCGTGAAGCCTCTGAGGCGGTTTCTACCTTTGCTTGTCCCAGTTCTGCTCACGTTAAACCTTATCTTCCTAGAGTGATGGGGAAGCAGGCGGCCTCGGCTCCTACAGCAAAGGAACTACCTCTTGGATTTCCTGTTTGTGGCCACTGAACTTAAGACTTCCACCCCCAGGTCCTCTGCCAGCTGCAGGGAAACGGGGGAGACGTGGTGCTAGGGCCTCACTTGCAAAGGGTTGGCCTTCACTGAAGAGTTAGCAGCTGGGGGTCAGAGTGGCAAGCAGCAGCCTCTGAGGCCCAGGTTCTGAAAGCGTCTTTGCCGCCGGCCCTGCTCCCCGGCTAGTCAGCACGTGAGCCTAGTCATTGCGTCTTCAGATCTGAGTGGTCCTGAGAGGAGAGACCCCAGAGTGACCCAGGAGAGGACAGAGAGGGGAATCTGGCCTGAGACGCAGGGGTGGGTCCCTTGCCACATGTGAACTTGGCATCGCTATGTATGACACAGTGGATTTGTCTGAAAGAGCCCAAGTCATCTTTCCTCTGGTGTCACGTGATGACGCTGAGGAGTAATTACCAGTGATTAATTACTTCCCCGGGCTGCACGATTAAATGCAGTGCCGTGCTCTCAGGGTGAGGGCCTGCCTGCCTCCTGGGTCCTTCTGCACATGCCATCCTCTTCAGGGATCCTTGGAGAACCTGGCATGGCCCCTTCCTGGTGGGCTGGTTCCCAGGAGATGCCTGGGCACAGCTTTGCAGCAGCCTCAGAATTGACTGGACTGAGATGAGAATTTGGTGACCAGCTGGGGGGACAGCAAAGTGCATATCTGAGGTGTCCCCAGGATCCCCAGTCATGCCCCACTTGTGACCCCACGAGGGCTGCCGTAGCTGTCGAGAGACAGACACATCTGAGATTAAGAGGTCATGGTGGTACCTGTGAGGTAACTGAGGAAAGGTGACACCGCGAGACTGTGAGACCAGGAGCGTGTGGAAGTCTTTGGCGAGTGTGATCACGTGTGTGCGTTTGTGAGCAGGTCCATCTGACGGTGCCTCTCTCCCAGCCACGAGAAAGGGCTTCTTCCTCCCGTGCCCTTCAGGCTCCTCTCCTCTTGGAAAAGCTGGTCGGGCCTCTGCAGGAGGCCGATGCAGGGTTTTGTCCTCCTCCTTCAGGGATTCTGGGCAGCTCTGAGGACCAAGGATAGAGCCACCAGTGGCAGCCGCATGGACTGACCCCCTAACCCCCGCCACTCATGCCCTAACAGGACCCTGGACAGCGTTGGATTGGCCATGAGCTGGCTTTTATCAAGCTTGGCTTCCCCGTTGCAGGTTCACTGGCCTCCACCATCCTGGCCCCGTGCCAGCCCCACTCTTGGAACCTTCTGAGCAGCGGTATTAAATAAGATTTAGAAAGGAAAGCCTCCAGGCAGTGGAGCCTCAGTCCACATTGCCCATGTCCTGCCAGAAAGAGGACCTGGGATCCCCCAGGGAGGAAGTACAGAGAAGAGGGAGGGCCAGGGGTGGGGCGAGGACAGAGGAGAGACAGCCCGTGCTCCTGAGCTGGCCGAGCCTGTGCCGGCCTGGTGGGCTCCCCCCCTAGGGCAGCCCCAGCCACGGGGTGGTCAGGAGCCCCAGAATAGAGGGGACCTGAGCAGGACAGGCACTGGCATGACAGGCAGATGAGGAAGGAGGGAGGTGCTTCTCTTGCCCATTCCCCATGTGGGTGCATAACCAGGGCCTCGGAGGGATCACAGGGGGCCCCCGCCTCAGGACAGAGCTCCATTCTGGCCCTGGCCTTAAAGCAGGAGCGCTGCCACCAAGCCGACCACAAACCCTGCCGTGCCGTAGTGTGGGGCGGGCTCTCCACACCGCTGCAGCCTAGGGTGGGCTGCGAGCAGAGCGGCCCTGCCACCCAGGCTGGTCTGCACCAGGGGCCAAGAGCATTCACCGCTCTCAGACCGACCCCATCCTGCCCAGCCTCTTAGCCCAGCCCTTCCTTCCACCGAGAGCCTGGGGCGGAGCCATAAGGCTCTGATGGTATTTCATGTGTACCATTACTGTTCCTTCTGGGGGCTGGGGTGGGGGGTAGTAGGGTTTTCTTGTCAGCGATCTGAGCTGTAAGAGGGCTTGGGGTGGCTCTGGGAAAGTGGCACGCGTCTCTTACAGGTGTCTTGCCAATATGTTTATCCTCTCCCTGCCTCAGTTCTGCGGAAGGGCAACATAAGTCAGTATGGGCAAAACGCACCCATGTTTAAGGGTGGGACATGGGCAACCAAGCCTGTGTGGGCGACTCCTTCCCACCAAGAAGCCACCTGGCCAGGCTGTATTTACCAGCTTGCTGAGGGGCCACTGGCAGCCAACTCCCAGAAAATAGCTGGTCGCCTCGTTCCCCAAGGCTCCACCATCCAAAGGGCCCAACCAGCCGTCTTAGAAATGAAGCTCCTTTATCTGAGCAGCGGCTCTGAGTCTTCTGCCCTTTGGCAACCTCATGGTTCTGGTGTCTTCTCACCTCAGGAGGCAGCAGTGTACACCCCACTATTCCCCACCTACCGCCCAGCGAGCTGTGGGACCTTGTCATAGGACTGGCCCCTTTGCTGCCCTCCTTGAAGGAGCAAGGGGCCTGAGAGCCATCCCTCAGGCTTTCTTGTACCTCCTTCGTGGCCTCAAGCTCCCTTCCACCTGAGCCTGCCAGGAGAGAAGCTCCACCCCCTCTCCCGGAGGAGGAAACCTGATGCTGTCGCCAGAGGCGCTTTTACTTGAGGAGTCATTAGCAGTTTCTGCTCTCGCCCGTCAGTCTGTTCCCAATTCCTCAACTCTGCTGAGAGGAGGAGGGTGGGGTTAGGGTGGGAGCCCAGAGCAGCACCCAGGCTCGGGCCCACTCAGGAGCCAGTCTTTCTCACGGAAGCGGCGGTGGGAGCCCTGCAGTCCTCAGAGCTGCAGGGTCCTCTCTCCAAGGGCCTGAATACTTACTTCCCTGGGGAACTTGCAGCGAGGGGGCCCAGGAGGAAAGCCTCAGCCTCAGCCTCAACAGCATGCAGGCCTTGGAATTGGAAGGAACTGTGCTTTTTCCCCAGAGTACTCAGCGGTCTGCACTGTGGCCTCTGACTGAACAGGTCCTTTCACAAGAACGTCCAAAGGCTAGAGACTCCCTTCCTCATCCAGGCAGGTGGGCCCTGGAGGGCGTCTGCCCGAGGCTCTGATCTGACTGGATTGAGGTCCTGACTGCTCTCCTGTGGCCGCCAGGCCTGGGGAGCTGGAAGTAGGGGTGTCTCGGTGCTGGTGACAGGGGAGTGGCCATGGTGATGGGATAGGTGTTGGGGTCAGAGCCCAGCCCCAGACCAGGGCCCACAGGTTCAGCCTCAGAAGGCAGAGGGCACAGCTCTGTGTGGGGCAGAAGTTTAGGCCTGGGTGACGTTTCTCCCGCCTCCCTCCACCGCTCCCTAGCAGACCCCCTCTGGGCTCGGAAGGTCCCTGTTGCTTGTTCCAGTTCTCGGGACCCTTGCCTCCCCTTCTAGTGGAAGGACAGACATTAAAGGCCAGAGCACAGCCTCTGTGGGTGTGACCCAAGGTGACTCAGGGACGCCAGCATTCCCAGAGCCACCTGGGAATCTGCATGTCAGCTGAGTGATCACATGGTCCAACTGCCTTATTTGAAAGGGACCGAAAGGAGACCCACGGAGGACACATGGCTTGACCGAAGTCAAACAGCCAATTAAAGGGCAAAATGAAAGGACAAGAGCCCACACCTCCTGCCTACAGTTTTTCCCGCTACTCAGTGAGGCCCCGTCAAAACCAAAAGCCCCAGCCAGGCTGCCTGCGTTCCAATCCTAGTTCCACTACTTCTAGCAAGTGTGTGCCTCAGTTTCTTCTGTAAAGCAGAAGTAATGTGAATCCCTGCTCAAAGGGTTGTTGTGAGGATTTAAATGAATTAATACTTGGAGACTGTTTAGAATGTGCCTGACACCTAAGTAAGCATGTACGTTTTTGGCTGATACTTTTATCACCCCTTGCGCCTGTGTGTGTTTGCCTGTGGGACCCCGTGTGTGGTCCGGTTCCCCGCGCTCCCCTTCCCGCTGTTCAGCTGGAAAGCCAGCTCCCTTCCCTGCTCTGACAGGCCTCATGACTGGGATAATCTCCCAGCCACAGGATTGGACTTGACGCGCTGTCACGGAGAATCAGCTTCTGAGCTGCTGCAGCCCTGACAGCACAGGGCTGAGGGAAGAAGGGAGAGGGAAGGGTGGAGGAGAGTTTGAGCAGGGTGGAGGGTAGAATCAGCGTCTGAGCTGGGGTCACAGCAGCCTGCTTGAGGTGAAGAGGACAGAGAAGTCACTGAGAAGCGCGTTCATGCACAGTGATGAGCCCTCCCCCCCACGGCCCAGGGCTGTCACTCGCACAGCCTCAGGAGTGCCAGGGGCCCTGTGACAGTTCAGAATGGCCCTTACAGAGTGGTATGGGGGAGGGGAGCGGGGGCCCAGAACCACTGTCTCCAAGGCTCTCACACTCTGGTATACATGAGAATCGCCAGGGAGCCTGCTGTTTTGTTTTGCTTTCTCTGCGACCCTGTAATAGATTGTAGTTTGGTAGACCTGGGGTGGGACCCAGGTACCTGCATTTTTAATAAAACCCCCAGTTGCTTCGGATGCCTGCCAGAACCCCCGGGATCTGAAGAACTTAAGAGCGCTCTTCCCTCCCCCGCCCAAGGTTGGAGGGGTCCAGGGGCTCAGTTCAGTGAGGTGTGAGTGCCCTGCGGTGAACCCCGCACTCACTCACTCACCGCAGGGGTGACCCACTTGCCCCAAAGCCCTTTTCCTGGTGGCCTTTCTGACCTCACTTCCCAGTCCCCTCCTCTGCTCTGCTGACCACACACAGGTCTGGGCCCATTATGAGGAGCAGCCTGTGGAGGAGGTGACACCTGTGCTGGAGGAGAAGGAGCGCTCGGCCAGCTATAAGCCGGTGTTTGTGACCGAGATCACTGATGACCTGCACTTTTATGTGCAGGATGTGGAGACCGGTGAGTACTCAGGCCCAGCCCCAGGCAGGCTGCCTCCTGGCCCCTTGCACGCCTCCGGGGCCCCTCCATTTGGTGGGAGGCAGGGAAGGACACAGCCCGGGGGCTCCAGGGGACTCCCCAGAATAGTTTACGGCTACTGCCCACCCCCCAGGCCCAGTACACTGCTCTCATCTCGTGACCTGGAGTATGTGGGCTGAGCGGGTCCTCTGAGGGCCGGTGAGGTAACCGGTTTTGTCTGGGTGGTGCTCTGAGACTCTTAGGTCATGGTTTTGCTCCCAGACACCCCTGGCTGGGCAGGACACGGGGATTTGTAGCCCTCGGAGGCTGTCAAGAAGCGAGGGACAGATTGTGTCTGTGGTTAGGAAGCTCCAGCAGGCGCCGCCCAGCCCCTCTCCCCTCGGCATCCGTGGGAAGGCGGTGGAGGAGGAGAGCCTGCGCTTGTCTCTGCTGGGGTTTCTCCTTCTAGAGGTTACCCTGCATGGTAGTCAGTTCCCATGGAAACAGGCAGCGCTCTAGGGGAAGCCATGCCCGGCCAGGCTTTCTGAAGGACCCTCTCTCTCCATCCTCCTCCTCCTTCCTGCCCTCCAGTGGTGTATCCTGTGCCCAGGGTCCCCGAGGCAGATATCAGGCTTCTGAAGGACAGAGGGTAATAAGACAGCTCTCTCAGCAGCTGCACCACGGCCCTCCGGCCCAGCTTCCCACCTCACTCCCTTCACCCTGACCTCGCTCCTCTCCTGCCACCCTGTACACGGAAGCATTTTAGCTGACGGCAAAGGAAAATGCTCTGGGGCCAAGGAGCCAGATCCTCTTAAGACAGCCCCACAAGTGGCAGGTGCAGCCCCGCGGCCTCCTCAGCCCCGCCCCCAGACCCACCCAAGGCCCCAACAGCCTCGGCTCAGCCACTTCCTCTCTAATGATATTTCCCAAGCAGCTGCTTTTGTGGCAATGTCATTTCACCCAGAAAAACAGACTTGTTTGGAGTCCTGGGCTGACTCTACGTGGGAGGGTAAAAAAGCTGGGGAAGGGTAGAGATGGAGCTGGAGCCTTCCAGGTTAGGTCAGCTACAATCCTGGTGACAGCTGGGCCAGCCATTGCCTCGGGAGTGAAGCTGAGAGGGTCCAGCCTCCAGGTCTGGGTGGTGTGACGGGAAGGAGCCCTGCAGTGTTGGTCCAGGTAGGAAGGAGAGCTGTTCCTGGGCTTCAGAGCCAGCAATAGTGGCCCTCAGGGAGCTTGGAGGAAGGAGACTCAGAGACCTTGCCCAGGGCATAGCACCCAGACAGAGGTTCCACCTGGCCTCTGGGTCCTGCTGGGGAGGACGCCCCTGGAATAAGAACAGGGCCCTGAAGTCACCAGGGGACAGCTCGAGGGTTCGAGGCTTCGGACTACGTGGCCTCTGCATTCTCAGGGCTTCCTGTGCCTGCCCAGGGTCCCACCCGTCTGTCTCTGGCAGCTCTAGGAAGCCATGACGCTGCAGTGAGCAGTAGCCAAGACCGAAAATAAAGAAAACTAAGGAGAAACCATGTATTCGTAGAATGTTGGAGAAGGGAGTGAGATGTTTCATGGCACGCTGCCTGGAGGGTTGTGGTGGGCTCCAGACAAAACCCTGTCCTTGGGTGGCTCCAGGAAATAAACCTTAGCACACACAGCCTCCCTCTTGGGCAGCCTTACACCGCCTCCTGTCTCCCTTCTCGTTGAAGGCTGCCTTCGGGAAGGAGCTGATGAAATGATGAGAACATTGTCATTAGCTGTAAATGACCAACCAGGTCTCTGTGAGGACCTCCCTGAGGACTTTGCCTGTTTGCAGGAGGCAAAGTCTGCTTCTGTTGCCTTGGAGCAAAAAATAAATAAAAATAAAAGGAGACCAAGTCTTATGTAGAGGCTTCTCGGTCCCTGAAATTTTACTGTCTCGGCAAGGAACGCTGTTTTGGGAGAATTGTAGAGGGTTCCCACTGGGTGGGGGCAGGGCAGCTGCATCCTGAAAGTCCCTGCTGTGAACGCTGGGCAGTGGCCTGTGCAGAGGCCCAGGAGTGGACCTACCTCCTCCCGTGCGCATGCAGAGCTCATCTTTAGTGCACTGAATGCTTAAGCACCACGCATGTCAGGGGTTCTGCTAGGTTGTGAGAGTCAACAGCCGAGTGAACTATGGTCTGTGCCCTGAGGAGCTGACCGCGTCGTGGCAGAAACAAACCCAGACAAGGAATTTATAAGGCCGACTGACAAGTGTACCAACAGCCGATGTGTGTTAGGCACCTGTTCCAGTGTATGTGGCTTTGGGCCCTGACGATGGAGAGAGGAATCCACACACACACACACACACGGCCACCTCGGAGAGCGAGGGGGGCACTGCGGGTGTGATACAGAGCTGGAATCAGGACCAGGAGGGACGCAAAGGAGAAGCCACTGGGGACTGATGCGTAGCGGGTGGGGGTGGCTAGGACGGGAACCTGAGGAGACCTTGTGTGCCGCCAAACCTGGCGAAAAACAGACAAGCAGCAGGGCCCCGAGGTCAGTGAAACAAGGCAGGGAGACTCCAACTCCCCGTATGAGGAGGGCACCCCAGCCTGGCGGCACAGGAAGTTCAGTTCAGAATTTATCTCGCAGGGCTACTGGGGTCTGAGTGGCCACGTTTGATGATGCTGAGACTGGGCCCTGCTCTCGGAATCGCTCTGTCTTTCAGGGCTCACATTCTGAGACCCTTTCCTCGTGCAGGGCTGTATGGGGCCCATCCTTCATCTCCACTTTAGCCGCTGGGAGATTTTGCAAAGCGTGGCTGTGGTCAGTCACCTCCTGTGGCCCTTGTAGGAACAGGGTGTGGGCTGGCCAGCTCCCACCCTTGGCCTTGCTCCACATCCACTCTCTTGCTCCACCTCCTTGACCAAAGAACGTTCCGAAGGGCTCCCACAGCCGTGGGCAGTAGATTGGAGATCTAGGATTGGAAGACTGTGTGTGCCTCTGAAGCGTGACGTGTCAGCAAGTCACTGTTGTGCTTTTGAAGATACACAGCATGAAACCTCTTGAGCAGGGACCAAAGAGGACCTCCCTGCAGGATAGGGGCCAGCCAGTGCCGGGCGGGTGCTCTACAGAATTCCACAGCCTGCCCATCCCCCAGGCTCATCTGCCTCCCCAGCCCCTCCAGAGATGAGGCTCCACAGAACCTGACACCCTGGTCTTGCTCCCTCTTCCTCCCCATCAGGCACCCAGCTGGAGAAACTGATGGAGAACATGCGAAATGATATTGCCAGCCACCCTCCTATCGAGGGCTCCTACGCCCCCCGTCGGGGAGAATTCTGCATTGCCAAATTTGTAGATGGAGAATGGTAAGCCGTTGGGACCCGGAGCGTGTGTCCTCAGGGCACCGGCCTGCAGAGCTACCAGCTAGACCTCCGGCGTTTGCCTCTGCAGTCTGGTTTCTGCTACGGTGGTGTTGACCTCGGCCAGCTCTCCAGGGTGGCCCTCTTCATTGCCCACAGCCCATCTGGGGCCTGTGCGTCACCCCAGGATTTTCCTGCAGTCTAGCCAGCCTCTTCCCCTCTTCTGGGAAACTCTGTTGGGGGAGCCCTGGCTAGCCGGGGCTGTCCGACACACCCCCACTCTATACAGGAAAAATGTCTCAGTGACCCAGACTAGCCGCCCATCCCTGCACCCCGACTGTCTGAGACATGAGCAGCAGCCCTCGTAGGCTACGTGTGATCTACCAAGGGTAGGGCCCATGGCCTTCCCAGGGTGACGAAGTGACTTGGATGTGTTCCCTGCTGTGGCCTCCCAGACAGATCTGCTGGCTAATTATAGCTGCTGTTTAGTGTGCTGGGTTTAAACAGCAGACATCAATCCAGTCATTAGTCTTGTTGCTTTATGCCCCAAGGACACATCAATCTGCTCCACGCGCTCCCCCCTCCTTCCTCTGCTCCCAGCTGTGCTCTAACTCCATTAGATGGTGACCACAGTGCCCCAAGGCTGGGCCTTGATAGAATCCGAGAACTGTACTCTGACACCCATGGGTTGCTCTCTGGGCCCTGGGCAGGGACGAGCCCTGCTCCTCCCCTGCCATTGAGACTCCTGGGGCGTGTCCCTTGAGCTCTGCCCACGATGCCATTGCAGGTACCGGGCCCGAGTGGAAAAAGTCGAGTCTCCTGCCAAAGTGCACGTCTTCTACATTGACTACGGCAACGTGAGTGTGGGGGGCCGAGAGGTGGGGGTAGGCAAGGGAGGGGCCCCAGCGGCAGCCCCCAGGCCAGGGCCGTCTGCCCTCTCGAAGGGCCCTCTGAGCTTTGGACCACCTTGCTGACGGATCGGTGGGCGGCGCTGCTGTGTGTGTAACGGGCCACGACCCCTCAGTGACCAGGCAACACTGGCATCTTTGGCCAGCGGCCTACAGGCCCCACGGACGAGTGCCCAGCCACAACCACGGCTCCCCTTCTGCCCAACCTGTCTTGAGAGTGGGCCCAGGAGGCCCTTCACCCCTCAGCTCCTGGTCCTCAGGCACGACGTGGCGTTTGTCCCGTCCGCTGATGTCCAGCACATCCCAAAACCAAGGATTACTGGGAAGGGACAGTCACGAGGAGGCCGAGTGGCTGGGAGGAAAGCCCCTTGGGCTGGGCCAGGACATCTGTTGACAGTTACTAGGGGATTCTGTGTGGGCAGCAGCAAGCAGGAGACAATGCTGCAGGGAGGACCGTGCTTCTCCTGGGCTGTGTCTGTGGCTGGCTGTGCTTGTCACTTTCCTCTTGGACTAGAGTTCAGGGTCAGTCAGCAGAAAGCCCAGATCTGGACGTGCTCCCCATGTGCTACCTGGGAATACACAAAGGAAGAGGTCCCGCCAGGCTGGGGTTGCCCCACACGCTTGGGCCAGAACCACCGGCAGGCCAGGATGCCCGTCTTGGTGTGTGCTCCCAACTGGAGCGCCCCCTGGCCTGTGGAAAGCGGTCGGGGACCCATCTCACAGGGGGAAGGCAATGGGAAGAAATGGAAACGACGATTAGAGTCTAGTTATCAAATTGATTATTTTAGTGGGAGCCACCAAGCGTGCCAACACCAAGCCCAAGGTTGAGCGGCTGAGTCACAGCCACCCACCTACTGCAGGAGCCTGTGCACACGGCTCAGTGGAACCGAGTCGTGGGCGAGTGGGGAGTCCCTGAGTTAACATTCCCAGACCTGGCCCCGGGGACTTATCCCCAAGAGCGAGGGCACCTCGAGTATATGATGCTGTTGGCCTGGTGTGTCCTCTACAGAGAGAGATCCTGCCTTCCGCCCGCCTGGGTACCCTGCCACCTGCCTTCAGCACTCGCGTGCTGCCACCTCAAGCCACGGAGTACGCCTTCGCCTTCATCCAGGTGCCCCAAGACGTGAGTCGATGCGTCTTCTCTCCTTCCGAAGGGGACTGTCCAGTGACACGGCCATGCCTGCAGCCCTCACCGGCTGACAGGAGAAGATGGAAACAGAAATGGGTGGTTTGTTAGTAACAGGACTCAGGAAATGGGAGTGACCAGGGAAGTTCAGGGAAGGTGCCGCAGAGGAGGGCATAGTAGAGCCCCTGCATTCTGAGAAGTGGGCCGGCCTGGTGGGCCACGCTGCATGCGGGCAGACGGGTCCCAGGGCCTTTGGGGGCAGTGGCAGGATATGAGAAGGGAAAGGTAAGTCGGGGTCTGGGTACCACGGCCTTGTCTGCCCTGGCCAGGAGTTTATTCTTTGTGTTAGGAGGGACTGTGGCAGGATTTTTAGCAGAGGTGTGACATGGTCACATCTGCTTTTGAAAGTTACTTCTGGTGGCATCATGCAAGGGAGGAGACTGGAAAGAATGGTTGGGAGACCGTTGCAATTGAAATTCCAGGCTAGAAACAGTGTTGGCCAAACCAGGGCCATGCAAGTGGGGCCTGGGGAGAGAGGTCTCAGAGTTCCATGGAGAGAGGAGAGGGGAGAGGCATTTCTACACCTGGATATGTTGCTGGTGGCCAAGATAACGGGAATGAGAAGTAGCCAATTAGGGGCTATGAGAGCTCCAGGCGGCTTTATAGGGTTCAGTTTGGAAAGCGAAATAAGGCCTAGAATCATGGATTTGAGGAGTTCAATCCATGGTACGGACAGGTGTGGAGCATGTGGAACGTGCGCTGGAAAGGGGAAGAAGCCGGCACTCTCACAGCCTGAGGAAGAAGAGCCGAGGCGAACGTGCCTCCAGAGAAGAGAACCTGTGCTCGGGGTTGCAGGGCACCCAACTTCCAGAAGGGGCGAGCCGGCTGCTCTGCAGTGTCCAGCGCCCCAGGGAGGTCAGGCAGCTGAGGAGGGGGCGCCTGTGGCCTCCGCCGTCTGACTAGCACGATGGAGCACAGGGAAGGGTGGGACCAGCACCGCAGGATGTTCTCTACTTTTCCCGAAATTGCTGAAGGGAGGAGGAGAGACAGTAGGAGAAGATGTTGATGAAATAGTCTAAGGGGCGGTCGGTCTGTCGGCTGGGGAGACAGGAGCTTGAGAGAACCTGAGCCGACCGACCGGGAGGGCAGGAAAGGGACTGCGAGGGGTCCCTGTGCTGGAGTGCGGCCAGGGGGCCAGGGCAGCGAGGGGAGGGGTCGTTTGGGGTGAGAAAAAGCCACTTTTCCTCAGGGTCACAGGGCAGATGGGTGCGTGCACAGGGTAGGAGAGGGATGGATGACATGTGCGCAGAGGGAGAGGGGGCACTTGGTGTCCAGAGCCTGTTTCCTCCCTCCTTAGGGTAACCTAGTGGGGAGCGAGCTGCAGGCACCTGCTCGGCAGATGTTCTTGAAGGTCTGCGGTCAGGACCAGGGGCCCATGTGGCCACCTCCTGCTCAGGCTGACCCCGCCCTAACCTGCGTGTGTCCCCACTCCAGGAGGACGCTCGAACAGACGCCGTGGACAGCGTGGTGCGGGACATCCAGAACACTCAGTGCCTGCTCAACGTGGAGCACCTGAGCGCCAGCTGCCCCCACGTCACCCTGCAGTTTGCTGATTCCAAGGGGGACGTGGGGCTGGGCTTGGTGAAGGAGGGGCTGGTCATGGTGGAGGTGCGCAAGGAGAAACAGTTCCAGAAAGTGGTACGTGATATGGGGGTGGCACCCACTGTGGGGACAGACCCCAGTGTGCCCCCAGCTATTGTCACAGAGTGAGCTGGGACTGCATCAGGAGCCAGTGAGGGAACAGGGAACCCACCATCCTCCTGTTCCTGCTGGGGAAAGATAATGGATTTCGGTTTTTTATTTTTGTTTTTAAAGCTAATTGCATCCCAAATTAATTAGCTGCAGGTTTGGCTGAGAATGCAGCTGCAAACTGGAGCGGAAAGTTTCCCTTCACATGTACCCCCAGGGGTGGCGTGGAAAGGGTCAAAGCCTGTCTTGCTTTCTCTCCCATTCTCACTTCCTTCTCTCTCACATGCAAGTCCATACCCAGCTCGGAGCACACAGTGCCACCGGAGCCAGGGGGCAACGCCAAGGAGGCCACAAAACCCCTGCAGCCTATTTGAAAAGCCCCCAGGGCTTCGAGCGGGACCTGAGTCCTGCCTCCACTGCTGCTGGGATGTGTGACCTTACAGATCCCTCTTCTGAGGCCTGAGTCTGCCCTCCATGAGAAGACAGCTGGGTGCTTCCCAGGGTGGACAGTGAGGGTGGGGCCCTGACACCTAGCGAAGCCGCTTGCGCTGACCGTCAGGATCGGCTTCTGGAGACTCAGCTCCCCACTCATCCAAGTCCTCCCAGCCTCTCACTGAGCCACAACCGAGGCCCCACAACACACCACCCTCGAGGGACGGGGCTGGTGACAGGCTCGTGCCCTTCTGGAGCGCCACCTCCTCCAGCAGGAAGGGATTAGAGGGTGGCAGCGCCCAGCTCGTCCCCACTTGCTCTGCAAGAGGAGAAGGAGAGTGACAGGGCTGAAACCATGTTCCCTCTTCCCCGTGCCCCTGCTCTCCTTTCTTCCAGCCCCTGGTTGCCTTCCCTTCCCTATCTCCCCACATCAAGTAGCAGTGGTTTCTGGCTCCAGCGATGCTTCTGCTGGGTGATCATTCACTTGGAATTTGGTGTCTCCTCTGAGCAGGAGAGGCCTTGTCCCCTGGTTCTCCCCCTGGCAAGCCCCAGGATCCTGAGCGCGCCCCTAGGAGGCAGCCTGTGTTTCCCTGCAGAACTAGAGATCTTCGTGTCCCCTACATGCACCTACCCATAATGCCTCTGGAATCTAGAAAATTCCTTGGCCCAACCCTGGAGATGAATCCCTAACGTGTTCATGGATTCATCTGTTCCTTCTTTCAGCAAACATTGATTGAGGGCCTGCATATCTCTGCGCAAGAGACAACGTTCCTGCCCATTACAGCTCACATTCAAGCATGAGGAGATGAGCAATAAAAATAAATAGAATAAGCCAGTGAAATAGGATGTTAGAAGATCAGCACCATGGAAAAAGAGAACATAGAAGGAAAGGGAGTGTGTGGGAGGTGTGGTTGTAATTTTAAATGGGGCCATTGGCGGCCTCGTGAAGAAGGCAATACTTTTATCAAAGGCTTGAAGGGGCGGGATGGGTGGCCAGGTGCACAGGAGCAGGTAGAGCAGCTCAGGTCCGTGGAACAGCCGAGCAGTCAAGAAACAGCTAAGAGACCCACCTGACTGCACTGTCTCCTGCTCTGAGGCAGCTGGGGATGCACTGAGCAGGGGAGTTCATGCACCTACCTGGGCATTTCGCAGGGTCACTGGCTGCCCCGTTGTGACTGCCCCCCCCTCCCCACACCCTTTCTCTCGTCCCCCCAGATCACAGAATACCTGAATGCCCAGGAGTCCGCCAAGAGCGCCAGGGTGAGTTCTTGCCTCAGGAGCCCCAGGAGGTGCTGGCGGGGGGCGGGGGGCTTGGTCTTCTGGGTTCCAGCGGGGCCCATCTCCCCAACGGGCCATGTTCTGTTTTCTCGCAGTTGAACCTGTGGCGCTATGGAGACTTCCGGGCTGACGACGCGGATGAGTTTGGCTACAGCCGCTAAGGAGGGAATCGGGTCGGGCCCCAGCACCGCTCACGCCAGCACCTCTTCCTCTGCCGGGAGGGTGCTTCAGCTCCAGACCCCAGATCAGGGGCGTAGATTGGGTCCAGCTTTGCTTCTGTGTATGGAAATGTCTCGTAGGGCACCATCTGGGCGGGGGGTGGGGTACGGGCAGCCGGAGGCGCTCAGGCGACAGGCTGTCGCCTTCTGAGACGACCGGCTCTGCCCTCCAGTCTCTCCCAGCCGATTTCGGGTTTTTATTTGGATGGGGGTTTTTGTGGGTTTTTTTTAAATTGTCCTCAAATCAGGAAGAAACATGAAAGACTTTGTCCTAAGGAGGGCGTAGTTCTGGCCCCCGAGGCCAGCTGCCCACTGGTACCCCACCTCAACCCAGGCTGCCCTTCTGCCCAGCTCTGTGTCCAGCTGTTGATTATGTGATTTCTCCGATACGTCCATTCTCAAATGCCAGCGTGTCCACATCTGCCCCTTTTCTGTATTTAAAGCTTTCAAGGCCCAATAAAATAGTACGTGCTGTCTGCAGCCCTTATCGGTCATGCTGGAGCCCAGAGCCTGGGATTCCCACAGCCCCAGCCAGGAGACCTGGGCACTTGAATTACCCCCAGGGTCGTCATCCACATGCTCGGCCATGGCCCCAGAAACCGAGCCAGGCGGAGGGAGCAGGGCCGTTCTCCAGAGTTCCAAGCAGTTCCTGGGCCTGGTGGGCGTCACCTGATACCTTGACCACCGTGCAGAAGGCTGCACATCTCTCCAGACCCACTGCACGTGGCTGCCCTCAAGGACCCTCGAAAGTGAGAGCAGTTGCAAGCTCTGCCAGAGCCCCAGCAAGGACAGGAAGGTCTTGTTCAGGGAAGTGCGGCGATTTCCCAGGAGGAATGGCTGCACAGTGCGGTGGAGAGCGAGGCCCCTGGTCCCTGCCCCACTCCCTCCACAGTGTGTGTTCACTGGACGACGGAGCTGGAGGACGGGGTGCTCCGAGAGGGGCCAGAGCCACTAGCCGACAAGAGCTGTCCCTCCAGGTTATTAGCTCTTGCTCCGTTTGACTTGACAGGGTGTCCCCAGTCCCCCAGGGAGCGCTGGCCGTGGAGCTCAGAAACCCCAGGCCACTGCTGGCCCCCGAGGGAGGAGAGACGGCACGAGTGTCCACTGCAGTGTGTGGTGGGGGGCCGCCCCTGGCATCCACAGTGTCCAGACGATCTGCCTGTTCTCCCAACCCCCTCTCCCCCCACCCAGCCTCATCCATGTGGCCCTGTCCTTCCCAGACACACTTTCTGCTGAAACGTGAGGGCACACCTTCCTGACAGCCCCATGTGCTGATCTGGGGTGATACCCTAAGCTGCCATGGAAGATCGGTCCTTTGGTCTTGGGGAAAGTCGCTGGAGGTGGTGGAGCCTGGCTGGCCAGCTCTGATTCCTAAACCAGGGGTCCTGGGTCCCAGAAAATTCTGGCTCCTGGTAATTCTGCCCCCACATCCACCTGTTCAGGCCCAGGGTTCACGTGGTGTTCTCCCCAGGATTCCTGTCTTTAGGGGGGGGGAATGTATGCTTCCAGTACTCAGGGAGCACTCTAGTCAAAGGGAGAGGTAAGAAGGAGAAGATCCGAGGAGGGGGACGGTGGGGAAGAGAGAGAAGCTGAGTCAGCGCAGCTGCAGAGACCACTGCACTCCCTCCACCCTTGCAGTTTTGCCCGCAGCCCCTCTGGGGGGTCAGAACAAGTGCTTGTGGGGCCCCAGAGTCCGCAGGAGTGTGGATGATGAATTGGTGTGACTCTCACCATCTGTCCCCACTCCTGGAGAAGCCGTCCTGCCCCCAGCAGGCAAGCCCACTCACCATGGTCCCTTGTGGAGGCTGATCATGGAGAAAAGAATGCCCATCTCACCCATTTCTCTCCCTCCTGGCAGGGGCCACAAGGCAGGTCGGTGTGAATTCACTTTACACAACTGGAGGGAGGGCAAGATGCCAGCCCACTTTTTGGGAAAGGGTCTGAAATCATCTCACTGTCTTAACAGGTGCCTTGGTTACATCTGCACCAAAGGATAAACCCTCCATGGTTCTCCATTGAAATGAGGCCTGAACCTTCCTACTTCTTACTTCCTTTCTCTTCCCAGGTTGGTTTAGACAAAGGTCAGGGTACTTGCCAGGCCAGAAGGTGCTGCTGCCGCTCGCGTGTTGGGCTTTGGCCCCAGCCCTGTGCTTCTCTGCCAGTTTGAGCTCCTGGGGTCTGTCCTGGGCAGGCCCGGGACTAGGGCGAGGCGAGCCAGGCGGCCAGGGTGCAGAATTTAAGGAGGCACTGGGAGCGTGCAGGTGCAGTGGCGTATTCTCTCTTCATCCACAGTTGAAGCTAGTCAGCAGCAGCACTTGAGCAAGTAGCACCAAAAAGCCTCTCCACAGGGTTTTCCTCTGCGGGAGTTAACAAAGTACGCTCCCAGTGTCAGGATCACAGATTCTGCTTCTCCATCCACCTTTCCGCTTGAGCACCTATAATGCATCCATCCGTCCACCAAGCACGGATTAAGATCCAGCCAGCCACCAGCACAGCGTTGGGTTCAGTGAGTGCCGAGGCCATGTCCACAGGCTCTCTGGGGCGTGCAGGCCAAGTGTAGAGGAGGCAGCAGACGATGAAATACCCATAACAAGCCACTGCCGTGGCCAGTGTACCCGGCCAAGGGGCTGAGGCCCTGGCCGGGTGGCTGGGAAGGTGTCACAGGAGGAGGGCTGAGCTGGGGGGTTATAACATGGCAGGAAAGCAGCACTCCTGCTCTCTGGGCAGGCTCTGGAAGTTTCCCAGTGTGAGGGCTGATGCGGCAGAGCCCAGGGTTTGACCTAGCCACCAGGGAAGGACTGACGCCTGAGACCCCTCCCCGGTGGCCCTCGTCTTCCTCCTCCCCGCCAGTGTGCAGGACCAGTATGGAAGGCGGCTAGTGGAGGAAAGGCTCCCGCAGCTGCCTCCACTTTGTTTATTGGTTTGATTATTTCCACATCCTGGGACCCCTTTTCTTCCATTAGCCCATGTTGGGAAGTAACAGGGAGGGGCTAGAGACCTGGTGCCTCAAGAGTGGTTATTGATGTCCTAATTACAAGGGGATGCTAATTTCATTTGATCCTAATTACAGTGCACTACCCTGGGTGGCACGTGTTTTAATAATTAATGTCCTTCAGATGCGTAGGAGTATAATCTTTACACTGGGTTGGCCAGCAGCCTGGGGGAGGTGGGCTGCGGGCCCATATACCACCCTGCCCCCAGATACTTGGCTACTAGCAGGTGAGGAAGATGCACTCGCGTCTTGGTTGGCTAGTATCTTGTCACCCTTCTCGAGGAGCCTGCTTGAGCCTCATTTGCAGTCACTTCCTGCCCCAGCAGGCTGCTCCCCTCTGGGCCGCCATGCTGGAACTCTGAAATGGGGGGGGGGTGGGCAGGATCAGGCTCTGGGTGTCAGCCCTCCTCCCCCACCCCCCCCCCCATGCCACAGACCACCGCCCAATTTCTGGCTTCACCTGCCTGCCTGGGCCCATCCTAGGAGAGGGCTTGTTTATGGGGGAGGAAGGAGAGCTGCTTGGTTTGTCTTCCTTCTCTTTTTATTGGAAATACTTGTAAGGAAATACACAGGTGCACAAATTATAAGACTACAGCTCAGGTTTGCACAAAGCGAGCATACCCGTGTAAACAGTACACAGATCAAAAAATAGAACTCAGACGCTCCCTCGTCAGTTACCAACACCCCGGAAGGCAACCCCCCTTGACTCCTACTCCAGCAGATGAGCTTTGCCTGTTTTGTTTTATTCTTACAGTGTTTTCTGCTTTTTCAATTGGGCCTGATTTTAAATTTTGTGTAGTGAGTTGTGCAGTGTGTACGTATTGTCATGTGCTGCCTTCTCTCACTGCGCACGTCTGTGAGATTCAGTCGTCTCACACTTGTTTTAGTTTGTGCATTCTCGTTCCTGTATGTTCCATCGTTGGCTTATACCACTCCTTGGTTATAAAGAAGTCAGATGCCCAGCAATCGGCTAGAGCTAGAGCTATGCCAGTCCCCAGAGGAGAAATCACATCCTAACTATACAGCTGGGGTACGGAAGGTGACATTATGTGGGAAGGGGTAGCAAGATGACAGGGCAGTTCACCCACCACAAACCGGGAGTGGTGTGGTTGCCCGCATGGCTCCCACAGGTGGGAACAGGGCTGTCCGCAAGTTCTGGAAGCCAAGCAGAAGAACCAGGGGCCTAAGAGATGGTCTGAGGAAACTTCAGTGTCTCTATCAAGACTCCCTAATAGGTCAGTGCCTCTGAGTGGCTGGCAGCTGGCGACCTCAGCAGCACTGAGGGTGCCCATTAAAATGCGGCTTCCAGGAATAGTGCCAGGTCTATATTGGGAGTGGGGGTGGGGTGAGTGACCTAAACCCTCAGAGATCCTCGCAGGAAGACAGCGGGTAATGTTTGAAGTTGATAAAACAAGCACTGGCCTCTTATTTAGCGATAAGATGGTAACCACCAGAAGACCTAAAATATGATTAAAAGTGGTTGCCCGTCGGTAGCACAGCTGGGGAGTGGGGAGTGCTTATTATAATTCCGTGTGTACTATTTAATGTTTTCACCATAGGCGAGCATTTCTGATTGCTTTTTGCATTCCTTATCAGGTAGATATGCATGTGTCTCCAGACCTACTTCCTCAGTGCCTGTGGGCCGGCGTCTGGGAATCCACACTTTTAAGCTTCCTGGGTGATACTGATGAGTTCTCAAGTTCAAGAATTGGCTATGACTGTCCAAATTCATATTACAATATGAGGAAGGAAACAAGTGACTTGCCCAAGGTCACCCAGCTTATTAATGGCAGGGCCAGAAATAGAAAACAGATCCCCTGGCCCCAGACCTGTGATTCTTCTCTACATCGTGGCTTTCACTTTGGTGGGTGTCCATCTCAGTGGGCCTGGGGGGCGAGCTCTATTAGTTGATGGAGGCCGGGGTGCCCTTGCCTGGGTGCAGGGGTTCGACCCCTCCGGCAAGCAGAGCACTTCCATTGCAGAGGCTGGCACGTGTAAAATGCCACTGCTCTTGCAGCTCTGCCAGCAGCATCACTTGGAGTGGTCGACTCAGAGAAGGAACGGGTCAGCCCTGAGCCATCCAGAGCCCACCAACATCCAGGCACTTAGCACTTACTGAGTTCCTTCCTACTATTAATAGTTCCAGGCGCTGTTCTAAGGGCTGGGATAAAATGAGGAATAAGCCCCAGCCTCGTGGGGCTGACAGTCTATGGGTAGTAAGTACCAGTGATGGAAAAACCTAGTGAACTTGACCGGAATAGAGGTGTGGACATAGGCGGTGGCATTAGCTTGTCACGTTGGCTGTGGGCCCCATGATCCAGCATCTCCCTCCTGATTCTGTGGTCAAGAGCCCCCCCACCAGGAGACACGTGCAAGAATGGCCGTTGCAGTTTTGTTCCTAGCAAAAAACGGGTACAGTAGACACCACAAGGTGTATCCACACAAGAGGATAGTATTTGGCAATGGAAAGGAATGAATTTGGCCACACGGCAACACAGATGGACCTTAGGAACAATAAAGCACATCTAAGAGGATTCCATACCATGTGAGGCCTTTAGCATAAAGTTCAAAGCCAAGTAATATATTGTTTACTCACAAATCATATAATTTATGGGATATTTTTGAGAGGGACGCTATAATCCTTAACATTTGGACCACAAACTGACACTTGAGCAAACTGGAATACCTGGACACCTTTGATATACGTAATAAAATACAAAACATGACAAACACAGAAGTCTGGATAGTGGTCCCCTCCAGGTGGGGCAGGGAACCCCGGGGGTGGGATAAGGAAGGATGTCAGGGAGATGCAGGTTACTGGGAACGTTCTAGGTCTTGGTCTGGGAGGTGAGTACATACATGTTTCTTACATTATTAATAAGATCATATGGGAGCCCGAAGGAGAGAATACTTAATTTTTCTTGGGAGTAAGATAGAGTTATGGTCAGAGAAACCTTGAGTAGGTGCACTTCCCTTTGCCAGGGAAAGTTCTAGAAGGTTTCAAGGACAAGATGATACCTTCTACAGTTTATCAGACGAAGAATGGGGCTAGGTGAGGGAATACAGTGAGCAAAGCCGTCCCCTGGCTGGTGGGACTCAAAACGGCTGCCTTTCAGGGTTCCAGTGCAGTGCATGGCCATAGAACTAAAATCTAAAACTCAGGCCTGTCCTCGCCAGCCCTGCGTGCCGACCAGCTGAGGTCCCACCACCCCTTTGGGGAAAAGCCAGTGGGGGTGGGGAAGCTGACAAGGCCGGCACAAGATGCTTAACTTCCTGGTCTCTGCATCACTTTTCAAATTGAGGTGTAACTTAAAGTAAGGGACGCAAATCTGAGGTATACAGCTTATAGATGTTTACAAACCTGAATATCATCCCTGAAACCACTCAGATCAAACTGTAGGACAGCATCCCACAAGGTTCTCTGATGGCCCCTCTTGCCAAAGGCAAGGATGGTTTTTACCTCTGTCACCTTAGTTTTGGCTGTTCTTTGTACCAGGGTCTTTCAAAAGACATTTTCCAACAAAACAGCCCCGGGGAAATGAGGGAGTCACACAGTGTCGGGGCCGTTGCTGGAGCACCTAAACCTGGGGCTGGAAGGACCCTGGGCAGGATGGGGGCCTCGGAGCCTCCCCGCTGCCTGAGGGCTTTGGCTTTTCCCACAGTGGCAGCTCAGAGCCCTCATCCTAGCTCGACAGAGTCATTCTATGCCCTGGGCCCAGCCTCGGTGCCACAGGAATGGGTGACATTGATGCGATGCAGTGAGCAGGCGGCCTCAAATCTGTAGGCAGCATCTGGGGACCTGGGCCGAGGAGTTCCAGCTCCCCCTCTACTCAGGCAGATTTTAGGCGCTGTCCCCCAGCCACCAAGGCTGGCCCAGGCCAGAGCCCGTGGAAGGAGGAGAGGCCAAAGCTGCAGTTAATCTAAGTGGGACCTCTGCGGGCTTTGCAGTATGTCCTGTGCACACGCACAGCTCACCTGGGCGGAGTGTGCGAGCCTCAGCTTCCCCGGAAGAGGAGAGGGTGCTGATGGGGCAGTCCTGCCTCTTGCCGGCTGCGGGCAGCGCCCTGCCTGCCCTCTCCAGTCTCTCCTGCAGCGGGTGGTTCAGAGTTGGGGTTTCAAGGAATTTCTTGCTGAGCGTTAGGCAGTGTTCAGAGACTGCGTCAATAGATAGATGTCAACCAGATTAGTAACCATCAGTCTGAGTTGATGCTGGTAGGGAACTTGGAAATGAGACTCATCCCAAGGAGTCACCACAGCAGAGCGGTTGAGGCCATGGCTCTGAAGGCAGACGGGCTTGCCTCCTACTTGGCTGTGTGCCCTTGGGCAAGATAACTAACCTCTCAGAGGCTGAGTAGGGGCAAGTGCCCTCACTCGTCCACGGGGTCGGCACTCAGCACTTTGCTGCTGTATCTTCAGCACAGGATAGGTGCTTAGCACACGTGGGCTGACCAGCTCAGCTGTCGGCCTAGTTCCAGGTCACCCTGCCCTGGACGCCCACCCCCCACCACTCTGCAACCAGAGCGGGAGTGTTGGGTCCTCACTGGGGACAGCCAGGGACTCAGCCAAGTGACCTCAGCTCCCTGCCCCTCCTGCTACCCCTGGCTCCCATCTGGCCTGAACCCCACAATGCTCTCACGAGCAGGAGGCAGCCTCTGTATCTCAGGCTTTGGCAGCAGCATTACTAGGTCCTTTCACCAAAACAGTTCTGGGTTGTCCAAACTCCCACCTGAGCAGAAGGGTACCTGCACCCCCACCCCCTCTCCCACTGCAGAGCTGCCATGGTAATTACGTGTTCCTGTCGGCCCCAGTGGGGCCTGCTTCCTCATTGGCTGGGAAAGGGGAGAGCCGGGGTGTCAGGCTTCTCCAGGGGAGCAAAGCCAGAGAAGGGCTGTGCAGAGGGAGTCCCCCAGGCTCAAGCTGAGGAAACCACGCCAGGCAGGAAAGGTTACCATCCACATGTGGGTACTTCCTAGACACCCCCCTTCATGGCCACCAACACCCTGGGGTCAGAGGGACAAACCCTGGATGAGTGCGGGCCCTGGACACCACAGTGCATGACATTGTGGACATTCCCATTTGACAGGGTCACTCGGAAAGGTCAGTGTCTGATGCAAAGTTATACAGGGTATGACAGCGTCAGAACCACACAGAGGTCCACCACAGCGAGCCACTTACGTGATCTCCTCGTCCCCTAGGGAGAGGACCCTGTGTGGGCAAGGCAGATGGAGGCTGGATTTCACCCCTCCAGCCATGAACATCTGGGGATGGCGGTTTATGGGGGGGGGGGCAGTTCAGTGGGAGGGTGGGAGCAGTAGGTGTCAGTAGGAACTGGCCTGGCCTCACCTGTAGAGGGCAGCTCCAGGCGGAGACCCGAGGCAAAGATCTCAAATGATGCCAAGTCTAATCGATGGATAGTAGCTCCCTGGGGTGCTGTGTAGAAAAGGGATCCTGAGGTCATGCCAGAAAGTCGACTGGAATCGATTACTGATGTCTACCAAGTGTGTGTGTGTGGGGGGTCGTGTGTGGTCCGTATATTTGCTGTCCTTGTGTGGGTGTTTCATGGAAGAGGGGTTCAGGAATCCTCTGACCTGGTCCTTGACAGCAAACATCGGCTTCTGCTTGAACAGAGGATAGGAAATGCCCTCCCAAGGCAGTGGTGTCCCACCTAGTACTGTGTTCCAACTGCAAAGAATGTGTGATCATGTAATAAACATGAGCTAAGTACCTACTCTGCGCTGAGCACAAAGGACCCACAGCTGAGCCAGACAAGGCCCCTGCCCTGGGTGGGTGTCATCTGCGAATATTTGAATCTGGTCAACTACAGCAGGACCCATTTTCTTGGGGTGGGAGAGGCCCCTGAAGGCAGAGACAGGGGTTTTGCACCAGCAGGAGGAGTTGAGGCCCTGAACTGGAAGTATCTGAGCTCCCGGGGCATTTCCTGAAGACCAACCTTCCATTTTCCTCTGGTCCCGGCAACACTTTCAGGTCAGCAGGTCCGGAAACAGGCTTCTCAAACTTTACCAGGCTTATCTGGGTGGGTCTTGCTAAAAAGCAGATTCTGATCCACTAGGTCTGGGGCAAGGCCAAGAGTCTGCATTTCTAACAAGCTCCCAGAAGGTGCTTCGGGGGTAGGACCACCCTGTGGGGAACAAGCCCGGCCCACCCCCCTTCAGAGCCTACCAGGAAGAGGTAGGTGGAGAAGCTGCCTGGCCCCCAGAGGGCGCCAGTGAGTTCAATCAAGGCCTGATACGGAGACAAGGAGAGAAAAGAATTCATGCTACCTAGAGACAGAAATCTGAGGGAAGGAGCCAGACCCTGGCATGGCTCTCAGGACAACCTGACCTGAGGGTGGGGGCTGGTTAAGACTTTGTCCCCTAGGAATGCCCGGGACAACCCTGAGGGTGCCAGCCGAGCTACACGCTAGAGTGTAGGCGCTCTAGGCTATATGCCCCCGTTATGACCACAACGTGAGTGACGGCTAACAGTCCGTGTGCGCTGGACTAAGCGCTCATGGGGAGCCCTGTAAGAGAAGGCTTTTGCCCCCATTTTGCATATAGCCTCTGGAAGACAGGCCATGTATTTTTAATCCATGTGTCTCCATCCCCAGCAGTGTCTATATTTGGTAAATGATTTCTGAATAAACAAATGACTGAAGTGCAGCTCAGCCCAGGCAAAGGCTATTTGTTGCGTGGGACCAGCCCCCAGAATTCCACATGCCCTCACACATGCATGTTCCCACCAGGCCCCCTCAGGACTCAGTCTGAACAAGGTGGCCAGCAAAAAGAGAAGCCCTTAAGTCCTATTACTATATTGCCCTAGATTGATTATTCCCTATGTTCTTTTTGGAAAATTCTATACCCAGGTCCACTCGGCAGAGGGGTGCACGGCGGGGTCTCGCAAAGTTTAGGGCTAGTTAGGCTCCTATTATCTAAATGACCTCTTCCCTTGTGCCAGGCTCTGTGCCAAGCACATCACATGCCTACATCCCACAGACGCCTAGCTGTGGTCCAACGTCGTAACCTGGTCCAAGGTCGTAACCTGAGGTGAGACTCCAACTCTAGCGCCAGCGCCCACGCCCATGCTCAGGAGTCAGCGCCCCCTAGGGGCTAAGGCGAGGTGGCGGGGGAAACGAGAGGCAGCTGGGGGACAAGACCCGTTGCAGCTGGGAGTCTGTGCCCTGTTGTGGTAAGCCGCCTTGGAGGGAGCCATGCGTGGCGGTTCTTCCGAGGACACCCGCTGCTCGCAAAGGTTAGAGAAATCACTGGCCTGGTTTGTGCAGGAGCTTCTCTGTGCCTTCCACACCACAATTCCGTAGAGCCTCAGAACCAGAAATCATCATCACCCCATTTTACAGATGAAGAAACAGAACCGAGGTGAGGAAACGACTTGGCCAAGGTCCCAGAACTCGTTCACTGCCTGTCCGGGGTGGGGCCAGCGCTCGTTTCAACCCTGTCGCCTCTCCACGGCCGCCCCTCACTCCAGTCCCCACGCAAGTGGGGCTCCCCCTCGGCCCGCGCACACTAACGAGGGGGAAGTGTCATTCAGAGGGCAGTGCGCGCCGGGCCAGTGGTTCGCGGTGGTTCTGAGCGCGCGCCCGCAGGGGCTGCGAGGAGCGCGGTGCCCGGGGGCGCTAGACCCGGCTGGACACCTCGCCCCGCGCGACGGCGGGGCTGGGGGCGGGGCTGGGCGCGGGGGCGGGAACGGCCGCGGCCTCGGTCTCCGGGGGGGTGCGTCGGGTTTGCAGGCCCGGAACAGTGGACCCGACCCGCCGCATCAAGTGAGGCGGCCGCTTGGCCCCCTGGGCGCGCGGCGCGGGAGGCCCGGCCCCTGTGCTGTCCCGCGCCGCTCCGAGACGCCGGGGCCCAGAGACCCGGAGAGCAGCCGCCGGCTCGGGAAGCCGCCACTCCCTGGGGTGGCCAAGCGCCCTCGACCCCAGCCCAGAGAGACCCGCCGTCGCCAGGTCCCTCTACCGGTCCCGCTCGCACGGGTCCCTGGGCATTTCCTATCCTTGTTCTTGCCCTGGCTTCTCCCCCACATTCTCCACCCCGTCCCAGGAACTGCGACGCAGGCATCCAATTGCTCTCTATCTTCTGACGCCCAGCTCTTAATAGTCCCTCCCATCCATCAGGGTGACAGAGACACAAATAATCTGAGTGGTTCTAAAAATATGCTTCCAGAATCAGCAGCTTCAGCACTGCTTGGGAACTTATTAAAAACGCAAATGCTCAGGCCCCCACCTCAGACCTATTGAAACAAACTGTGGAGCTCAGCAGGTGATTGTGATGCAGCCAAAGTTTGAGAGCCGCTGATCTAAACGTTCATTCGTTTATTCATTCATCACCCCACTGGGCAGCCCTAACAGTGGAGGAGCGGCACCCAAGCATCAATGTGTTACCCGCTGACCGTCGGGAAGATGTTGTCTAGCTTTTAGGTGCTTAGTGCCTAAGACCCAAACGGCACTCCTGCGGGTCCAGTGCAGACAAGGGGATCAGCAGCTGAAGAGGAGGCCCCAGGTCCAGGCCAGGAGGGAAGGGAATGGCTGCTAAGGGCTCCCCTCCCCAGGTTGAAGACTCTGCCCAGGTTTGCCTTAGTGCTGCACTCCCAGCACCTACCATCAAAGCTATGAGGACAGGGAAGTGACCCTCCTCACACCCTTGGCAAACAAGGCCAGCCTCTGGAGGGCCCAGAGTCTTGCCAACTTCACAGAGAGGAGGCCGCCTGGCTAAGGGGGAAACCAGGGTTTTCTGCATCATTCATCTCCTGAAGTAAGCGCTCCCAGGGCCTGTCCATCTGGGAGAGCATCCAGGCCAAGGGACTGAATGTGGAAAATATCAAAGTTCTGCAGGGGCAGCTTTATGGGGTAGTGGATTCCCCATACAATGAGGGAACAAGGGGAGCGACAGAGCCATGAGCCACACAGACAGGCCAGCAGGGCTTAAGCCCAGCCCAGAACCAGTTTTTCTTGGCTGCATTCCAGCAGGCGGGGGCCAGAGAGGTGTGAGGGATGGAGCCCCTCCCTATTTCCTGCCTTCCAGAAGGGCTTCAAATGACAGGGAACCGCACCCCCTGACACCCTCCAAATTGTAGCCTCACATGGACCCTAATGTTCTTTGATGGCATTTTCAGGGCCCCCGAACCCTGCCTGTCATGAAGTGATGGCTGTTATTTATGCCCGGGGCCCTGCTCCGATCTCAAGGAGAATATCTCATCATAAATTGGCATGTCATGGCAAACAATTAAAAGAGAAAAATAAACCTCAGTGCAATCTCGGGGTGCTTAGAAATGAGGAATTACAAGGTGGTAGCATGAAAAAATTATATAAAAATCTATTTTTACATCACAATAATGTGCTTTTATACGGGTAGTAATTTCTGGATGTGCAATAAAGTGGCTTTTACATCAGGCAGAATCAGAGTTTATAGGCAATCAGTGCTTTTATCTGGGAAAATATAACTCACCCGTCCCCACACCATTCATCGTGCCGGCAGCAGGCCTCATCTTCCCAGCATCACTGGTATTGAGGAAATAATCGTGTAATTAAATTGTCAGCCCTCCATCCTCTCATGATCCCCCAACCACATCTTCCAGCTTCTTCCCAAAGATGTGACAGGCCCTGGGTACAGGACAGTGGAGGGGCCAGCTGCAGACCACTGCCCCCACTGGGCCAGAAAGGATCCCAGTGCTTAGAGAAAACACCACAGGGCCAGGAAGCACTCCACAGTCACTGAGGGTCTGCTACGGGCCAAGCACTGTACTAAGAAACTAGGAACCTGGGCCCTCATGCCTGGCTTGGATTGCTCACAATCTTGTGCGTCATGATGCAGGCAGACAGATGAAAGCTATGGCAGACAAACCCAGGGAGCTGAAGGGACACAAAGGAGGAGACTGGGGTGGGGTGGCACTGACCTGAGGCCTCTATCTGGGAGCAAAGCAAGTGAGATGGGTGAAGGTATAAAGGTAAGTGTGCCCTAGAGGGCGGGCCCCAGCCCAGGCAAGGTCTTTGATGCTGGCGCTGAGACAGGCGATGAGAGGACATGGTTGCTGTCCACCAGGGCAGAGTGCTGAAATTCCTTCAGCATCATTTGCTGTAACCCAACATTTTATGTATTCTTTTAAAACATCAGACACTCTGTCAGCAGTCAGGATCCCAGCAGGAAACAGGTGACACATCCCTTTCAGTAAAGGCTTATGCACAAAGGTGGATGGGCAGCGTTTAGGGAAATCTACAAGAGATGGTGCAGGACCCCAGGGCTAGTAAGAGAAGGGCGCTGTTGCCACCGCTAGTTCTGAAAAGCTGAGAAAAGAAGGCCTAAGGAATGAGACAGGTTTTGATGGGAGAAAGGAGCCAGAGGAAAACCCAACTTCATTCTTCTCCCCACTGCTTGCCTCTCAATGGCCACCCCCAACCAGAAGCCAGGGATCAAGGGAGCCCGTGGGAGCTGCCCAGATGGCGTAATGGTCATTGATGTACTGTTACATTTTTGCCAAATTACCAGACTGGCCAATAATTTCAATATGTGCCAGTGATGGATGTCTTCCGTTTGCATGTCCAGATCTATCCTCTGTCCTAAGGGTGAGCCGTCTGGGCAGATGTCCAGAGGACTGACAAAGCCCCTCATACCCAAATTATGTCTCACCACCTGTTGCCTGTCGCGGGACTGACAAGCCCCCATAGGGATTCTTTTTCCTTTCCTTTTTTTTTTGGACATTCAATATTATTTTATGTTTCAGGGGTACAGCACAGTGGTTAGACCTTTATATAATTTATGAAGGGATCCCCCTGACTAGAACCCACCTGGCACTATACATAGTTATTACCATATTATTGATTATATTCCCTATGCTTTACATCCACATAACTATTTTATAACTAGCAACTTGTGTTTCTTAATCCCTTCCCCTTTTTCACCCACCCACCTGGCAACCATCAACATGTTCTCTGTATCTATGAGTTTGTTTCTGTTTCATTTGTTTATTTATTTTGTTCTTTAGATTCCACTTATAAGTGAAATCACATGACATTTGTTTTTCACTGTCTGACTTACTCCGCTCAGTAACATACCCTCTAGGTCCATCCATGTTGTCGCAGATGGCAAGATTTCATTCTTTTTTACGACTGAGTAATATTCCACTGTATATATGTACCACCTTTTCTTTATCCATCCATCCATTCAGGGACACCCAGGTGGGCTTCATATCTTGGCTATTGTAAATAATGCTGCAGTGAACACATGGATGCACACATCCCCTCAAAGTAGCATTTTGGGTTTCTTTGGATAAATACCCAGAAGTGGGATTACTGGGTCCTTCTTTGTCTCTTATAGTCTTTGTTTTAAAGTCTATTTTGTCTGGTATAAGTATTGCTACCCCAGTTGTTTTGTTTGTTTGTTTGTTTGTTTGTTTGTTTGTTTCCCTTTTCATGAAATATCTTTTTCCATCCCTTTACTTTCAGTCTGTGTGTGTCATTTGATCTGAAGTGATTCTCTTGTAGGCAGCATATATAAGGGTCTTTTTTACGTATCCATTCAGAACCCCTATCTTATTTATTTATTTATTTATTAAATTAGTTTCCGGTGCACAAAACAAAGTAATAGTTAGACATTTATCATTTATACCCCTCACACTGTGTCAACCCCCCAACCCCATCCACTATCCCTCTGACATCGCACAGCCATTACGTTTCCACGGTCTCTATTCCTAATGCTGTACTCCGCTTCTTATAACTATATACATTTTATACACACACACACACACACACATATATAAACTTGTAGTTGACATTCATTATTGTTCAGCTTCAGCTTCAGGTGTACAGTGCAGTGATGAGGCATCTACATCTTCCCTGAGGTGGTCTCCCTAATGAGACAAGTGTCCATCAGATACCCTACAAAATCTTTACAACTTTGTTGATTACATTCCCCAAATTAACTTTCATAACCCCATGGCCATCTTGTGGTTACTGACTGTGCTTTCTAATCCCTTCACCTTCCCCCTTATCCCCACCCCCCTCCCATCTAGCAACCCTCAGTTTTTCCTCTATGTCTCTGAAACTGTTTCTGATTAGTTCATTCACTTATTCTTTTCTTTAGAATCCGCATATAAGTGAGATCATATGGTACTTATCTTTCTCTGTCTGACTTATTTCACTTAACATGATGTTCTCTAGGTCCATCCATGTTGTTGCAAATGGTAAGATTTCTTTCTTCTTTATGGCTGTGTAATACTCCATTGTAAAAATGTACCACAGTTTCTTAATCCAGTCGTCTACCGATGGGCATTTCGGTTGTTTCCATGTCTTGGCTATTGTGAATAGCACTGCAGTAAACATAGAGGTGCATACATTTTTTTGAATTAGAGTTTTGGAGTTTTCCAGATAGATACCTAGGAGTGGAATTGCTGGATCATAAGGTAGTTCCATTTTCAGATTTTTGAGATACCTCCATACTGTTTTCCATAGTGGCTGCACCAATCTGCAATCCCACCAACAGTGCACGAGGATTCCCTTTTCTCTACATCCGCGCCAGCACTTGTTGTTTGTTGATTTATTGATGACAGCCATTTTGACTCAGAACCCCTATCTTTTGATTGGAGCATTTAATACATTTACATTGAAAGTAATTGTTGGTAGGTGTGTAGTTATTGCCATTTTATTATTCATATTTTAATTTAATTTTATTTTTTGGTCTTAAAGTAGTCCCTCTAAGATTCCTTGTAATACGATAATACTGGTTTGGTGGTGATGAACTCCTTAACTTTTTCTTGTCTGGGAAGCTCTTTCTCTGTCCTTCGATTCTAAATGACAGCTTCACTAGGTAGTAATGGTTATAGGTCCTTGCTGTTTATCACTTTGAATATTTACTGCCAATCCCTTCTGGCCTGCAAAGTTTCTGTTGACAAATAAGCTGACAGTCTTATGGGGGCTCCCTTGTAGGTAACTAACTGTTTTTCTCTTGCTGCTTTTGAGATTCTCTCTTTGTCTTTAACCTTTGGCATTTTAATTATGATGCGTCTTGATGTGGGCCTGTTTTGATTTATCTTGTTTGGAACTCTCTGTGCTTCTTGGGCTTGTACATCCACTTCCTTCACCAGGTTATGGAAGTTTTCAGTCATTATTTCTTCAAGTAGATTTTCAATTCCTTGCTCTCTTCTTCTGACACCCCTATAATGCGAATGTTGGTATGCTTGATGTTGTCCCAGAGGCCCCTTGAACTCTCCTCATTTTTTTTTTTGAGTCTTTCTGCTGTTCTGATTGGGTGTTTTATGCTACCCTATCTTCTAAATCACTGGTTCAATCCTCTGCTTCATCTAATCTACTGTTGATTCCCTGTAATCTATTCTTCACTTCCATTATTGTATTCTTTATTTCTGACTGGTTCTTTTTTATTTTTTATGTTTTCTATCTCCATTTTTATGTTTCCTATCTCTTTGTTGAAGTTCTCCCTGAGATTATTGAGCATCTTTAGATCCAGTGTTTTGAATTCTGCATCTGGTAGATTGCTTGTCTCCATTTTGTTTAGTTCTTTTTCTGGAGCTTTGTTCTGTTCCTTTTGGGGGACATGTTTCTTTTTCTCCCCTCTTTGGCTGCCTCCCTGTGTTTATTTCTATCTATTAGGTAGAGCTGCTATATCTCCCAGTCTTAGAAGAGTGACCTTATGTAGTGGGTGTGCTGTGGGGCTCAGTGCAACAGTCTTCTTGGTCACCTGAACCATGCACTCTGGGTGTGTCCCTTCTGTGGGTTGTAGTTGAGTGTTGGTTGCTGTTTTCACGTCATTGGTAGGGGTTGACCCTCAGCTCGTTGGCTGTAAGAACTAGCTGTAACTACAGTGGAGGAGTTGTGGTGCAGCGTCTGACCCTACAGGGCAGGATCTGCCTCAGCAGGGCTCTGGTGCCTGTCCAGTATCCCCCTTGGGTGTCGGCCTGGAGGCAGCTGGGTGATGCTCCAGCTCATTTTGAAGATGGCCACTGGGCAGGTCAGCCCAGGGCCACTTGGGTGGGGATCCACTGCAGGTCAAGTTCAGCCACAGCCTGTGCTTCACTGAGGGCCACTCGGCAGGAGCCACAAAGCAATCTGCAGATGGCCAATGCCTATGCCATGCAAGAGGTCAAGCCATGAACAAAGGCTGGCTGTTGCTAGTGCTGGGCCCAGGGCTGCTCACCCAGAGGTATGGGTCATGCTCAAGCCAGATGCTGCTTGTCTTTATTCTTCAAACTTTTGAGAGACCCTAGGAAAGTCTGCAGCATGAGCCAAAGCAGGCAGCTTGTATGAAAAAGCCACTGGAAGCAGTTTGGGCATGCCTGAAAGCTGGGTGGGGCAGGGTCTCAGAATCACCAGGGCGTGGTGCATGAATGGTGTCAGCCAATTGATGGAGACTGAGATATGGCAGCTGCCTGCATCTGCACACCAGGAAGGGGGATAGGGCCCAACAGAGGAACTACAGCTTCTGCCAGCTCCTCCATCCAGGAGAGTGCTGCCCCTCCAGCCCTCCTCCTCAAGCCAGACAACTCAGTTTCCCCACCTCCACCACCGTATGTCCCTGTTGCTTCTCACGCTGGAGCTCAGAGCCAGTGATTCCATCGGTAAGTCTGTGCGCAGTTCCTTTAAGAACAGCACCTGGGACTCCAGCCGCCCTCTGTCCCACTCAGCCACAATCTCTGTTGGTTTTCATAACCAGAAGTTATGGGGCCTTCTCTTACTGGCATTGGAGTCCTGGGCTGGGGAGCCTGGTGTGGCACTGGGATCCCTTGCTTTCTCGGGGGGGACCTCTGCAGCCGAAATATCCCTCCTGATTTTTAATGGTCACATGCGGGTGTTGGACCAGCTTGTTCTGCGTCTCTGCTCCTCCTACCAGTCTTGAGGTGGCTTCTTCTATATGTCCTTACTTGTAGGGCTTTGGTTCAGCAAGATTTCAGGTGATCCTCAATGATGGTTGTTTTGTAGTTTAGTTGTAATTTTGGTGCGGCTGTGAGAGAAGATAAGCACAGCATTTACCTACTTTGCCATCTTGACGGAATCTCCTGAAACATATCCATAGGGATTCCTTTTTCGACTCAAAGCCTCTTCTCCACTAAAATGCAAAATATGCCCCCTCCAGCCCATTTTGTTGTTAGCAGTCATTAACAGTTTCAGTCATTAACTCCCAAGTTGATTTGAATTTGTTTATAGAATTAGATCCCTATCACCTGAAAAAAACTGAGAAAAAATAGCCTAAGGGAATGAGCCATGTGCCTGATACATTTGACGGGAGAAAGGGGAATGAGCTTCTGGGGTGTGTGATCGTGGCGGGAAACCACACAAGGTGGGTAGGAAGCTACAGTGGGGGACCTGGGTTCTCCAGAGAAGGCAACTCATTTTGAAAAGTATCCAACTTGAAGGCAGGAGAAGTAGAGACAAGCATGAGTTTTGCCTGGAGCTACCCAGGGGTCCCAAGGTATCAGCTCACACTTGACCCCTCCAGCTCCTCATCCAGGTAGGGGAGGGTTTGTGCCTGGGGGTCTCAGCATGTGCCACTTTCTTTTATTCCCTCCCTTCTCTACCCAGGTGATCACATATTCTATAAGGCTTGGTTTTCTTTGACTCAGTCTGCTTTCTTCCTATTTCTTCCATTTTTCTGGCTTTTCTGACAGTGGGAAAGAGGAGGGCTTGCCGCAAGCCTTTACTCTGTGCTCAGGAGTCAGGTATTAGCCAAACCTCTCATGTGCACCAGGACCAGGAGATAAGTGAGCAGGCCAGCACAGAAGCAGCTCTAGGCAAACGGTTCCTTCCGGCAGCCTCAGGCCCTCTAAGTTTGTCGCACTGCCGCTCGCTCGCTCGCTCGGGGAGAGAAATCAGAAACATCCCCACCAGTACTTGGCTGCAGTGGATTGACTAGTGTTCCCTCCAAGAATATGCCCAAGTCCTAGCCCCTGGTACCTGTGAGTACGGCCTTCTTGGAAATGGGTCTTTGCAGAGGTAATCAAATTAATGCCTGAATTAAGGAAGGATTTGGGAAGGAGCTCATCTGGATTCAGGGTGGGCCCTCAATCCAATGACTTGTAGAGAAAGGAAAGGGAGATTTGGGACAGAGACATAGGAGAAGACTGTTGACGAAGGCAGTGGAGGAGAGGAAAATCCCTTCCTCCTTCTGAGTTCTTCGCTGAGACTCCTGTAATAAAAGATTAACAGGAAAAACAAACAAGTTTATTAACATGTACACCTTGTGTGTACCTGGGAGAGACCTGGGGGAAATGAGTAACTCCCCGAAGGGGCTTTGAATTCAGGCTTAAATACTATCTTCATAGGGAAGTGGAGGGGGACAGTAGGCCTTTTAAGGGGACAAAATCATTGTTAGGGAAGATGAATGGGCCCTTAAAAGAAGAGGTGTGAGGTCTGATGGTTGTGACAGGCTTGTCTGAATGTGGTGTCACTGCTAGTCTCCTGTCCTGGGTGAGAGTCGATCTTCCCTGGCTGGTGAAACTCCCAGGAATGGGATCTGTGACAAGAGTTCCTTTGGGAGGCTCTGTCTCAGGCGGGTGAGAGAAGTTCACAGAAAACCTTTCCCTGATTTTGCCATTTTTCAAGTGCCTACAGTTTAAAAACTCAGTAGACCCCAGCAGCATATTTTGGGGTGATATGTCCTGAACTCCTCACATTTTGGGGGAGTGAGTTCTGCTACCCTTGGGGGGGCAGGCAGGCAGCAACTGGAGTCATGCTAGTGCCAACCAAGGAGCTCCAGGAGCCACCAGAGAGGCAGGAGTTTGCCCCCGGAACTTTTCCCTAGAGGGAGCAAGGGCCTCAGGACTTTGCCCAAAAAGGGAAACCGAGGCACCGAGCCGCCTCAGCTCTCCTTGGACATGAAGGGGTGACCCACAGAAGCACCAGCCAGGGCAGAGGCAGGGCTGAAGCCAGGTGCTGTGCCCTCCTCTGAAGCCTTCCCTTGGCTTTGCGGTGCCAGCCTTTCCCAGTACCCCCAGGGGCCAGAGGGTGTCAAGTGCAGAGGCATGTGAGAGCCTCCATGAGCCCACAGGAGACCCCCTGAGCAGTGCGAGAGCCACCACCCTGCTACTGCCCCTCTGCTGTGCCCTGGGAAGACACGGGCAGTGCTGAGCCCACTTCCCCCGTGGTGATTTCATGCCCCATCACACGGGCAATCAAAAATAATAGACACACAGCAACTGCCCGGGGCCTGTCACTACAGGAGGTGATGCTGAGGTGGCTGCCTGGAAAATAAATCAATTCCCAGCCCTGGTGGAGAGAAATAACAGCATCAGCATGGAGCAGGAGCCCCGTCTCTGTCTGCAAAGCCCCAGCCAATAAGCGGGCTAAAAATAAGCAGCCTGTCTCGGCTGCAGCAGGACCCTTCCTTCCCTGTGCGGCCAGGCTGGCCCCATAGGTTTCTCATCTCCAGGAAGGCATCTGCTGCACAACCTCAGGCCTTGCTGGAGTGGCCAAGGTGTGGGGAGTAGGGGGACCAAGGGCAGAGGGGTGAGAAGGAGAAGGGCCACAGAGTCAGCTCTGAACATCCAGCTGTCACTGGTGAAGTACGCTTTCTGAGCACCCGCGTTGGAGCTGGACACCTAAGGAGCCCAAAGATGAAACCCCAGGGGCCCATCTGTGTGCACTTGGCAGGGAGGCACCTGCAGACCCCTCACCTCATTGGTGCTTGTTGAACACAGTCAGTGACCCACGCAGAGGAGACCCCAGGGTGGGCACTGGGCTTTCAGCTGGCTATTCCAGGAGACTCTAGCAGGGTCCAAACTGTGTACACCTGTGCCTCTAAAATAATGAGTTGCTTTTTTATTTTCATACAAAGAATGAACATTTTCGTAAGGAATTGGGTGAGTGAGGGTTCTGCAACCATCCCCTGGGGCTAGGAGGTAGGATGTGGATTTATCCCCATTATGCCGCCATAGATGAAACAAACTGCAATAATGCCTTCTTGGAAGCAGAGTGAGAATATGAGGCTCGCAGAAATGTTCCTTGGGTTGCTCTTTGGTCCCACGCTGCATGGAGCTCTTGGGATCACGGACACGTAGCTCCCACCTGCCCACCCACAGGGTCCAGGAGGCCCCTGGTTCCCAACATGTCTTACCTGGAGAACTGCCGGAGTCTTCCAACCACCTTCCTGCCTTCAACCCACTGTCCTCTATAAGTCCATTCTGCAGCTTAAAAAACGTCAAGGCCTTCTCACACTGCTTGGCCTGACCCTGCCCTACCTGTGGCTGACCTACTCCTTCACCTGAGCCTGCCCGTGCACCCTGCGTCCAGCAAACAAAACACTCCCATCCCATCATCCCCCTGTGTCTTTGCTAAAGCCACGTGCCATTTCCTAGAACACACTTCTCCATCTTTGCTCTCTCTCGCAGTCCTACTAATTTTTCAAAGCCCAGCTCACATTGTTAGGTCTATCCCCAATTCATCCCAGGCCAAACTTGGCCCCTCTCCTTGTACCCCCTAGCGCTTTGGACAGCTTCTGTCACAGGACCTACATTTCTCATTACAGTTATTTGGCTAGATGGCCTGACTGACCATCTGTGTTAATGGTACCTAACACAGACTAGACATCTAATAAATGCAGCCAAACTGCAGTTGACCTGCAGACCCAGGGCACACGTGGTTTTTTTGTTGCAAGCCACTGAGGTTTTTGAGGGTGGTTTATTACACAGCATGATGATGCTCAGCGCTGACTGAGACAAATGGCTCCAGAGAGACTAGGGAGGCAGCATCGGCAGAAAGCTCTTCCGGCGGCTTGTGAGTGATGAGTGCTGGTGGTAGGTGTGGGGTATGGTTGCTCATACTGTGGTGATAGAGTCAGATCATCCAGATTCAAGTTCCGGTTCTGCCACTCGCTGCTGGGTGTGCCTCTCTGGGGCGAGTGACTCATTTTCCTCATCTATAAAATATGGACGCTACTAAAGGCTCTGTCTGGTGGGGCTGTGGTGGAAACAAGGCACGCCGTGAGGCTCCACGTGTGTTCGCGGTTCACGATGATGACTAATTAGGAACGCTCAGCCTCCGCGCCTCCTTCCCTGGGTCCCCCTTGCCTGCTCCCTGCGCTGTGCTACACAGCGTGCTGGGTCTGCTGAGAGGAGCTCCACGGGAAGGAGGCTGTTTTCCTCTCTTTGCTTTCCATGGTTCCCCTTGAACTTGGAGGGGCTGGCAGCTGCCTCTGCCGTCTTCCTGCAGCACCGAGCTTGGCTCCAGCTCCTCTCCCAGCGCGTGGAGAGAGTAAGTCCCAGCTCAGAAGGCGGGGCTCGACAGCAGCACTGGGTTGCGGGTGGCACCGAAGGTGACAACTTCCTCTTCCCGGCTCTTATGAGTCATATCACCAGGACCCCCAGCTTTAAGAGTCTTGACGTTTCCACGGTCACCTCCCTGTTCGTGAGCTCAGCTGACCCGCATCCTACCACCTCACAAGGAAGCAGGGACTGGGGGCATTCAGAATCTGGGGTGGCACAGGCCCTGCCTTCCAGAAGTTTCCCACCCCCCCTCTGGCTGGGATGGCCAGAGGGACACAGGAAATAGCTGAGCACGTCACAGCATCATGTCCACACAGGCCTCTCAAAGCCACCTGTGGCAGATCTCATGGGGAAGGGATGCCAGCATCCTTCAGGGAGCACCCAGAGGGCTGGAAAGATGGCAAGAGCTTGGATAAATGGAGGCAAAGGGGACTGGGCACCCTGGACACCCTGGGCACGCTGCTACCCCTCTCTGAACGACCTGCCCTGTGTGGAATGCCGCGACTGTCTCACTGCCACCGTAGCAGCTGTTCCCTCACCAGCTCTTCTCAGGAGGGGGCCAGGCCTTACCAGCAGCCTCCTTCTGGGCTCTGCTGGAAATAGTCTCCAATCCGAGAGCCCCTTTCCTGGGCTGCCATTTCCCAGGGCTCCCAGCACCCCAAAACCAGAAATAAAGGACGGGGGAGGAAACAACTCTTCTAGGCATCTGGTGTCTCCTGGCTCCGGTGCTGGCTTGAACGGAGGGCTCACAGCTCTCCAGACTCCTGTCCCCGAATTGGCCACAGCAGAAGATGGAGTGACAATGGCAGAAAGATGGGTTAGAAGAACGTTGCGTGGGGAGGGTGGAGCACGGAGGCCTGAGCTGACTGAACTTGCTAACCTGGAGCAGGCCACTGCCCCATCTGGAAAAGCAGGGCACCACCATCTTCCTTTCACCAGGGGGTCAGAACAATGACCGAGAAAGACTTGGATGGGAAATGCAGTGGAGGGTGAGACTGGAGGAGGTGGAGGGTTGTTTATGGTGGATTTAAGGCAGAGTAGCTTCTTCCTCTTCCAGAAAGAATTCCAGGCACATGGAATTCCAGGGGGAAGCAAGATCCCCTAGCCCCATCTGTACCCTCTACCCCATTGGCAGCATACTAATAACAGAGACTAGCATAATAAGAACAGCATTCACTATGTGCTGAGTCCTGCTGTAGTCATATGCACTTGCTCATTTACCCTATGAGTCAGATTCCATTACACCCCATTTTGCAGATGAGGTGGCTAAAGCACAGAGAGGTTGAGTAACTTGCCCGAGGTCACACAGCTGGTGAACAGGGAGGTCAGATTTGGACTTGGCTATGTTTATACCCCGTCTCTTATACTGCCTCTGCTCCTCAGAGCTCCTCAGTAAATCCTGGGGACTGTCTGAACAACTCTTTAGCCCAGAACTGGGAAGATCGAGATGGGGCAAGGCTCCCAGGGTCATGATGAAGCTGTTTTCTCTGTATGAGGCTCAGTCGGACCCCCCAGAATAATTTGGGGCAGGGGCAGGGGTGGAGAACAGGGAAAGGAGAGATACCTGAAGGCAAACTACATAGACTGAAATCAAGAGATGGACGTGGAACTGAGGGCAAATGACTAGCCAGAGATGATGCTGGAAGCTGCTCTTTTAAAGATTATTTTGAAGAGAAGGGAAGAGAAGGACCCTAGAGAGACAGGTTGATAGGAAACAGCAAATGGACTGCAGTCGGGGGAGGCCTGGGCTCTCCTTGGCTCACTCAGCCGGCTCTGTGCTCTCATGGAACTGACAGCAACCCTGAGGGGAGGCACACAGCCTGCGGGAGGGCTCAAGTGTTGGAGACGTGTCACGATGCTCTAGGTGAGAGCCACTGACTGCAGTGGGGGAGCCGACCAGGCCCTCCTGCAGTGGGGCTTCCAGCTGCCACTCATGAAGGGACACTGCCGGGGTGTGACTGCTCCTTCCATGCCAGCAGTGCTGAGCTGGCAGAGGCGGCTTGGGCAGGGAGAGGCAGAGCAGCACCAGGGGCACGCCAGACACGGCCTCCTGCCGCTTCTCAGCTGGTGTGTCCTGGCCTCAGCAGACCGGGACGTGGGGGCTGGAGGCTCCCGGGCTCACTCACTCCAGTGTCCGGCTGTGGCTGAGATCTTGGCAGGAACATATGTAGCCTTTCTATATGGCCGCTGCCTGTGGGGCAGTTTAGGCTTCTTCACAGCACAGCGGCCTCAGGGCAGTCAGACTGATGGCGCGACTTCCAGCACAAGAACTCATTTCAGCCAGTGAGGCTGAAGCCTTGGAAGTCACACACCATCCTTATCCTCACCAGCCACAAAAGTGCACCCAGGGTCAGGAACAGGGAACATCGACTACCCCATTCGATAAGCAGAGCTTCTGGGATGAGAAGAAGAGGTACAGCCACTTGAAAAATGGCAGCCTGCCACACCAGAGTTTGTCCACAACATGAGGCAGCTCTCCCTTTTATGTCCAATATATCACGACCTGAGCCCCCCCGCCAAAAGCCCTCTCTCCCCCAGATATATCTGGGGGTGTCCCAAAGATACTCCATGTCACATGGTCATGTCAGAAATTACCTCTGTGCACAGCCCGGCTAACTGTCCCAGAGTTCATGGGACAGAAAGGCTCACAGACCAGATGAAGATTCTTGAATTACGTGGCTTATTAAATCAATTAAAAACACACAGCGAGAAGCAAGGGAGAGAGACGGGTAACTTAACAAACATAGGTGGGTGCCCGAGGGTAGAAGCAGCACACCACCGAATCTTGGGTGCCAATGTCCACATGTCCTGTCTCTGGCTATCTCGCCTGCCTGGTCACTCCTAGTGACCAGAGGACCAGGTCGGCGTGAGCAAAGGGGCTCAGCTGACAGCCGGTGCCCAGAGCCAACACACTTGCTCTGTCAGAGAGGTGACGGGCATCTCGGGCTCACCAACTAGCCTACAGAGCAGCTATTCGTTTTGTTTAAAGATTCAGACCCATTTGGTACAGGTTGTCCCTGGTATCCGAAAACAGAGCATTTCCCTGGAACCTTTCATAAGCCAAAATGGTGCAAAGCAAAGAAGTAATCACCTTAGGACACATCTTGCTAAGGGATGCACAGAATAAATCAAGATAAAGCCCAGATGCTCACGGACGCAGTTCGAAGCGACGGCAGCTTGACGCTGAGATGCTGAGCGTGGTTCCCGGGAAGGCGCCTGGTGGGGCCACACTAGCTGCTGGGGGTGCAGCTGCCTCTGTAACGGCGCGTGCACAACAAATGCTAAATGCTATTCTCGCTTTTCACCTTTTTTCATAAAAACGAAAATCCTCTTCAGATTTCTTTCGGTGAGCGAAAACAGGTACTAACACAGGTCTTTTCACAAACGTGAAGAGGTGTAACATGAACTTTTGAAGAGCAGGGAATCCTTTAGATTATCAAAGGCATTGTCCACAGTAAGACTTAATAAAAGTTAGCATCTAGGGTGTTTGAAGGAAAGAACTTACGAATTTTCTTGGAGATAGGACAGTGGGGCAAGAATGAGTGTCGCCCGGAGGAGTTGATCTGCGACTAGTGAAAATTGGCTGTGTGAGTGCCCCATGCATATTCAGTGTATTATGGATACGTGGTGCCGCGTTCTCATCCTTCTTATCTGTCGGCAATACTCTCATTTGTTCCAATCTTTGTCTCTCTGTTCGACATACATATATGCTATATACTTGAAGCTACCGTGTTTTCCCGAAAATAAGACCTAGCCAGACAATCAGCTCTACTGCGTCTTTTGGAACAAAAATTAATATAAGACCTGGCATTATATATCATATTATATTATATTATATTATATTATATTATATTATATTATATTATATTATATTATATGTTATATAGGACCCGGTCTTATAGTAAAATAAGACCGGGTCTTATATTAATTTTTGCTTCAAAAGATGCATTAGAGCTGATTGTCCAGCTAGGTCTTCTTTTCGGGGAAACACGGTACCCCAGTTGTTTAACAGGTTCCCCAGTTGTTTGCTTCTCTAAGTAGGTTCTCCTGTGTTTTATATCAGACTTGAATATTCTTAAACAATACAGCTGACGTACATTCCATGCATGCACTCTGGAGGAGGCTTCTCTGGCTCTTCCGGCTCAGATTTCATCTTCTGACGTGTTATTGTCTCTCCTTCCAGTCGTGCTCTTCCTCTGGAGACTGTGGCTGAGGCCGTCACTCCAGCCTTGGGAAGGGGTCACGCCCTCCCCTTTGGCTCCTCCTCTGAAGCCTGGGACAGTTTTGCCAAGTGCCATGAGAAGTGTCTGCCCTTGGAGCCCACAGACCGAGACCCCCTGCTCTCGGTGGGCTGACTCCCTGACTAGCACAGCTCGCCTCCAGATGGCAGAGCCCAGCGCACGGCCACCCTGAGAATGTCCCGCACAGAGCCAAAACTGGCTCAACACAGACCTGATTCTCAGAGCAGACTTGCCTCCTTTCCTAAGGGACTCGCCCTTTTAAAGGCCATCTGAGAAGGTGTGGTTGGGCCTGTCCTGACAAGACCATCCCAGTGTCCTTCCGGAGCCTGATCATTGCATGGGACCCCGTATTCCCATTTCATCTCCTCGTCGTCTGTGAGCAAATGCTTCCATTTAAGTCAGTCCTACAACATTTGTTGAGCACCTACTATATTCCAGTCACTATTCTAGGCAATGGCAAGTCAGTCGTAAACCAGACAAAATCCCTGCCCTCGTGGTCCTTACATTGTTGTGAGGGAGACACACAAGACACCACATACATGCATTAGATCGTGTATTAGGTGCTATGGGGTGGGGCCGGGTACTAAACCAGGGAAAGAACGGGGAGCAGGGGGTTGGGCTGCAATTTTAAATAGGGTGGTCAGGGAAGGCCTCCCTGAGAAGATGACATTTAAGCAAAATCTTGAAGTACAGGAGAGAGCCTACCATGTGAATATCTGGGGGAAAACGTCTGGGCAGGAGGCGCAACCAGTGGTTTTGGCCCTGAAGTTTTGGACAAAAACAAAGATGTCTTCTAGGTTTTACACTCTTCAAAAAGGTCTCTCACCCCTGCAAGGGTAGGTTCTTCCACATATGAGCAGAGTGATGATTAGACGGCGTAGTCTTCCACTTTGGGGTTAGGCCTTCAGGTCAGCAGACGTTGCCCACTCTGACCCCCCACTAGGGAGCAGGTCTTTGTCTCCCCCCACACAACTAAACAGCTCCCCAAAGGGTTCATTTTAGAACAAAGGGAAGGCTGGTCCCAAAGACAAGTCCAAGACAGGAGTTGCTTTTAATCCAAAAAGAACAATCTTTCTAACATTCCCCAATTTGAAGTCCAATCTTTCTGACAACCTCTTTGCACTTATTTAATTTTTTGAGGCCGGTGTAGTGGTGAAACCCTTTCAGGAACGATGATTGTCACCCCATTTTGCAATTTGTGCACCGAGGTTCAGAGAGGGAAGTTGCCGCGCCCAAGAACACACAGCCAGTCCCTCTGTCTCAGGCTCTGCATTTCCAGGCTGTGTCTTTGGCCAAACAACTTGGCCTCGGAGCCTCAGGGTGCCCCCTTGAGAGACGAGAAGAATGCCCTCTACCTAGCAGGGGCTGGTGGAAAATAAATGAGCTAAGGGGGCTTGGCACAAAGCAGATGCTCAGAAATCCTTAGTATTATTACTGTTTTCACTCAGGGGGTGGGAAATGCAGCTCTAGGTCGGATAGAGGTGGCCATCCCCTGTCCTCCCCTCAGTCGGGACTTGAGGGTTCCAGGAGGACACCTGGGACCCTTGTGGCAGGGCACGGGGTGGGGAGGTGTCTCGGGCTTGGGTCTGGGCGCCTCTGGCCTCTGCTCATTTTCCATTTTTCCTTTCTTCATGAGTTACATTAATTTAACAACCTCAGGAGCAGAAAAAAGATAGCTGGGGGAGCAAATGTAGATTAGTTTAAATGAAAATTAAATTGAAATAAATTAAATTAAATGGGCAACTTTCCGGCACTCATCTCTCAGGCCAAATTATTGTGGAGCATTCTGGCTGCAAAGGAGATGGCCCGGGGTGGATTCTAGTGCTTCCTGGCAGCTCCCTAGAGGCCTGCGGTGCAGGGTGACCTTCAGCGCCTACCTGGCCTCCCACGGCTGCTACTTCTGGCAGCTTCTCCTGGTTGGAGGTCCTGGGGGGAGCACAGGTAGTCAGAGGCTCAACGCGGCCATGCCTACCTCAGCCTCCTTCATCCTGCCTGCCTTTATTAGGTCCTAGGTAAGGGTGAGACTTGACTCCAAGACAGACGACCCTCAGCTCCAAGTCCCTTGGCTGGAGCAGGTATTGCTGAGGGGCAGCAGTGGGGCTTAGAGTACCCACTTGGCCCTTGGGTTTCTAAGGCCTACACTGGAGTGGGTTGTGGTGGGGCCCAGCTGCCCTGAAGGCCCCCCACTGCCCCTTCTCTCCCTGGCTGCCCTAGCACTTCAGGCCAAAGCCGACCAGATTCCAGGCAACGCCAGGGGTTTGTGAGCCTGTGTTTCCTTCAGCTTCCCAGCCAATCCCCAGGGTCCAAGGGTGGAAGAAAAATTGGCCACAAGCAGTTTTTGAAACTGAAAGAAAAAAAAAAATACCCGTTTTGAGTGAAAAATTCATGTGCCTTTTGCATTCTCTCATGATAGATTCATGTTTATTTTAATGTGTAATGTTTTACAATATTTACCAGTGACAAAAACTGACATGCCCGGAGGCTGTGCCCTTTATCCTGGGTCTTCCAGAAGTCCCTGGCACAAGGTCTGGCAGCCTCTGTGTGAGAATTAGCCTCAAGGTCCATCTGCACCCCCACCGCCACCCCAGGCTGGAATCCTAGAAGGTGGGAAAATCCCCAGTCAAAATCAAGGGCATGTACAATGTGAATAAACCTGAAGACATTATGCTAAGTGAAATAAGCCAGACACAAACGGACAAATGCTGAATGATCCATTCATGTGAGGTACTTAGATTAGTCAGTTTCATAGAGACAGAGAGTAGAAGGGCGGTTGCCAAGGGCAGGGGGAAGAGGGAATGGAGAGCTATTGTTTCATGTGTACAGTTTCAGATTTGCAAGATGAAAATGTTTCGGAGACGGATAGCACAATAGTGTGGATAACCTAATACCACCGTGAAAAATGCATAAGATGTTACAATTTATGTCACGTATATTTTTCCACGACTAAAAAAAAAACCAAAAAAGTGTCAGGGGCCAGAGAGGTTAACAAGCCAGGGTATCACTGCAGGGCAGGGGCAGGAGCTGACCCTCCTTTCCCTGAAGAAGACCGCGCCCCTGCCCTGCTCCCCAGGGAGGTGGCAGTAGATATAGCCCTCTGGTCACCTGGATTATCCCCAACATTGGAAGGAGCCCTGCAACGCAATCATTCCAATCTCTACATTTTATATATAAGGAAAGTGTGGCCCAGGGAAGGGGAAGCCACCTCCCCAAGTCACACAGCGCTGTAGAGGGGTGATGTCACAGGTCCAGCCCCAGGCCTTTTCTGGTGACTCAGCAGCTAGAAAGGTCCAAGGTGAGACAAACAAAGCCCTTCTCCCCAGCACTTAGCATCCATCACCTCTCACTGGCCCCCTCCACTTATAAGAGGGTGCAGATAACCCTTGCCCTCTTCCCAGGCTGCAAGGAGGCTGATTAATTAATTAATCCTCATTAAGGGCTCAGGCACACACTAACGAGCATTCTCATTATTATTTTTAATCAGACTTTGCCATTTTATAACTCCCATCACCCAGGAAGTTAATGAAGCCTGCCAGGGATGGGCTCCAAGAGGGAAGAGGAAACAAGGGCCTCAGCCTGGGGCCCTGTAGAGGGAGATGTGAGAGGGTGGGTGGGTGAGTGCCAGGGTCTCCTAGCTGCATGGTCACATGACTGAGCCTGCCCTCAGAGAGACAGGGGATTGGCAGAGCCATGACCCCCAGAGGGTCGCCATCTCCAGCCTCTGAATCTCACTCAGGGATAGACCTCCGGTTCTCAGTTTACCTCCCTGAGTAATGGGGAGAATTAGGAGCTAGAGGCAGAGCAGAGCTTCTTTTGTTCCTGTGCCTTTCGCTCTGTGAGGGGTGCCCCTCTGTGGAGCACCCCTGCCTTCTGTGCCCTCTTCCCTCATTTCATCAGTCAACAAATGCATGTTGGGTGTGTCAGGCCTGTACCCAGAGCTGGAGATAAACAAGTGGTGCACCCCTCCCAGAGCTCACAGCCGAGAAGCATCCCACCCACCTGCCTCCCTCCTCTCCCACATGCCTACTTTCCTGTTTGCTCTCTTCCTTTCCCCAGGCCCTTGCTCCTCTTTGGGTAAGAGAGCTAGGGGTGGGGGAGGGCACTGTGGAAAAGATGGGACAGGGATGCTTGGGTGACCTGTGCTCCTGGCTGGCATGAAACAGCTGTGAAGGGGGTACAGGGACTCTGAGATGCAGCCCCTGCTGCCACTCAGCACAACCACCACCCAGCCTCCTGGGGCCTCCAGGGCCTCCAGGCAGCCATGAGCCCCTGTGGCCGTGGTGCCAGACCCTTCCAAGCTGGCACTAGAACAGGCCCAGCAGATATCGTGCAGTCTACCCCCAAGCCCAGCCAGGCGCCCTCGCTATGGAAGCAGCAGCAGCCGCGAGGAAGAGCTGTGATAGATTTAGGATGTTTGGTATAGAACAGACAACTGTGGAATGGGAACCAGGGGACTAAGAATATTAATCCTGAACCTGCAGGCAGGGCCTCCAGCTCCTACACTTACAAATGAGGCCCTAGACACAGTGGTTAACGCAGGAGAAATTTGGCAGAGAGAATTTAGGGATGTGAGCTGTAGAAATCAAGACAATTTAGGAAAGCCAGCTCTCACAGGATGCCCAGAAGTTGTGTAGCCTCTTACAACACACCTTGTCAGATCAAGGTGTGTAAGGATCCTCCTTCTAGCTCTTTCTGAAGTAAGTAGGAGAAATGGAAAAAAAATGTCCAAGACTCATATAGAACCTTCCCACCCATGAAATTGGTATAGCTTTTGTTTATTCGGTTCTTTTCTTGCATATTCTTTTGGAACAACCCTACTTGGTCACTGATTGAGTCACATTTTTGTATCTGTGTTTATAAGTGGGAGGGGCCTATGGTTTTCTCCTTTGTGCTGTCTATGTTTAGGATTAGGGGGATCTTCGCTTCAGAAAATGAGACTGAGACTTTTCCATCTTTGTCTGTGCTCTGGAAAGTTTATACGAGGTGGGTCTTCTTTAGTAAACTAAAAGTTTGGTAGAACTCACCTCAAATATTGCCTGGGTCTGGTACTTTTTAAATTTAGTCACTGCTCACCTTTCCATTTCTTCTTCACCTCCATCCTCCAGTTCATTAATTTGCTCTTAACTGAGTCCCGTCTGCTATTCCCTCTTACCTTCAAGTGGTATATTTTTAATTTCTATACTTTCTTATTGGATAGTTTTCAAAATAAACAGTTTTTGTTGCATGGATGTCATATCCTTTTATCCCTCTGAAGATATTTTCAATATTTATTTCAAAATTCGCTTCTGCCTACTCTATTAACCGTTTCCTCAGGTAAAATTCTTCAGTTTGTTCTTATAATCAATGACTATGGCTGTCCTCAAATGTTTCTAGATTTATGTGAGCCTTCTGCCCTGAGAAAGGGGTACAATTGTTTCTAGTGAGTGGTGGGAGGATGGAGGTAGGGTGTGTGTCTTAAACAGCCAGATGGTTTCTAGGCCACTAGTCTTCCCTTGCTGTGGTTGCTGTGTTCCTCACAACCAGTAGGGCTGGGGTATGGCCCTAAGCTCTCCCACTCATTCTTTCCCCTGACAAATAGCCAAATTATTGCTGCCTGACCGTGTGTGTGTGTGTGTGTGTGTGTGTGTGTATACACGTGCGCACCTGTGCATTCATGTCTGGCATCTTCCACCAAGTCCCAGTCAGTTGTTCCTGGATCCTTTCCTCCCGGGATTTACCACGTCTGGTCATGAGAATCTCCTTCTGATGCTTAGAGACACACTAGGATATGTTTCCTAGTTAATTGTTTTGAGTCAATTTGTCGATTTAAATCTTTCAATAGATAGATTTAAGTCTTGTCTTATTTCAAGTTATTTTTTCTTTAGTTATATTTTAAAACATTTTTTTTCTGTTCTGTTATTTTTATTGTCTCCTCTGGGGACTATAATTATGTGATGTTGGACTACATTTATCTGCCTTGTACATTTGTCATTTTCTCTCTAACTTTTAACATCACTTTCAATATTTCTGTTTTCTTTCTTTTCTCATTTGTATGGTGTCTATTGTCCTTTGTGCCCTTTGTCATTTAGTCTTACATTCTGAAATGGTTTTGTATTTTCTATTGTGGGAACTGGAAGTGGGATTTACATTTTAACAGGATCATTCTGGCTGCTGTGTGAGTGAATGACGCATGTGGGAGCAAGAGGAGAATCAAGGAGGCCGGTTAGGAGACAACTGCAGAGGGCCTGGGACGCTGGAATGGAGGGGAAGAGGGAAATTGTGAGAAGCACTGAACTTGATATATATTTTGAAGGTACAACTGACAGAATGCTGTTGGATTAGATATAAAATTAGAGAGACAACTTTGAGAGGAAATATTAAGAGCTTGGTTTTGGGTGTGTTAACTTTGGGATTCTTATTAGACATGCAATTAGAACAGGCCATTGGATATTTGAGTCCGGAGTTAAAAGAGGTTGGGGCTTGAGGAAAAATTTGGAAGGCCTCAGCATATGGTATTTAAAGTCTTGGGAGTGGAAGAAATCACTTAGAAAATGAAGGAGGAGAGAAAAGAGGTCTGAGCATGAGCCCTGGAGCCCTGCAGCGGAGCATCCAGTGTGGAAGTCTGTGAAAGGCAGCTAGTGAGGAAGGAGGATGAGGAGGGTATAAACAGCTGCGTCGAATACTGAGCAAGGGCCAGGAAGATAAGGATGAGAGACTGACCATGGGAAAGTATTAATAGTTGGCGACCTGGGATTATTTCCTGATTAGAGAATATTGAAGGATAAATGGATCCATCCTCTTCACTCGTACCTCCGTCCCTCCCTCCCTTCCTTCCTGAATAATTCAGTCCAAAGCTATAATATTAGGTGGGGCCAGGGCATGTAGTATCATGGGTGGGAGTGGGGAACAGCCTGGTGCAGGGGGTCAGAACCTGAGTGGGGTAACGAGGGCACCTTTGGGGATGTGAGGCTGTGACGATAGTCTCAACAGGAAAATCGGGTACATATGAGGATTGGTCGAATAAGCAAATACATCGAGGATAATGGGATTTAGAGTTCTCACCAGTGGAAAAAAGTTATAAATATGAACAGGGGGAGATTAGAAAGAATCTTATGATTTTGGACTGGAATTAGACATATCAGTTATGAACGAATGATTTTTAATATATTGATAGATATAGAAACTTTCAAAATTTTGAAAATGTCTCTCAAAATTTGTGTAGAGAGAGATTTTCTAACTCTGTCCACTGAGAGGGCTCAGGAGAAGCACTACCCAAAATCAAAGAGCACATTGAGTGCCCAGATCTTTGTTTCTAAATACCACTGTCCCCTAAAAGGAACCAGGGTTCCTTGGAGACATAACTGGTTCCAAGGCCGAGGCAAGAGAAATACAAGATAAGCCTGGACCATCTTGTACCAGAAAGTAAGGAAATGCTCAAAACATGTCAAAGGAACACAGAAGCCAGCCTGAATGAACTCTTCATTGGTCAAATCTGGGGCTATATGAGTATCAAATTAAATACCAATAATAGATTATAACTCAGTGAATAAAGTAGGAATCCATGATCCTATACCGAGAGAGAGAGAGAGAGAGAGAGAGAGAGAGAGAGAGAGAGAGAGAGAGGATGGCAAACCTTTTCTTTAGAGTAGAATGCCAACTAATAAATACAGAAAGAATGGGAGAATTAGAAAATTTGGGAATCCTTATAGTAGTAATGAACTCAGCCAGGAAACACTGATGGATACTAAAACTAGTGAATGAAAGTTTGAAAAGCAGCAGGCTATTACAGAGCTTCAAAATACTTATTGATTAGGGAAAAACTGGCTTTCAGTGGAGAAACCTGGCAGTCACGACCTCAGTCAACTAATCAAGGTTTACGTCATAAGTAATAGGACAAATTGAAATCATGTACCACCTGCCGGGACTCAGTGAGAAGAATGCAGCATCTCTTCCGTGATTATTCCCACCAAACTACATAACCTGAATCCCATCATGAGGAAACAGCAGACAAATCTGAGTTGTACACTTGTGGGGACAGAGCCCCAAAAAGCAGTTTCCAGGCTCTCGGCCTCACATAGAAAGGTGCTGGCTCAGGTAGTAAATGGCCATCGACTGATCAAATGGCCATCAGCTGTGGCTAGTTAGCCGTCAGCTGTAACCAGTGAGCCATTGGGCACTAATGTAACGGCCGTGGCTAGGCTAGCAGAAAAGGGGGAGCTAGCAAGAAGATGGTGGCTGAGTCTGCAAGTGGCCCAGTGAGGGTTGAGAATTGTGTTGCTCCTGGTTCCTGTGTCTCCAACCCAGCTGCCAGCGAGAGTGTAGTGGTGTGACTCCCCAGCCTATGGCTCCGTGGATGTTCCTTTTTGGCCTCACCATGTCCTGCGTTCTTGTGTGGGGAGTGGGAGCAGAGACCCCGCCGGACACCCCTCACGACAACACTGTACAAAATAACTGGGCTGTAATCTTCAAAATTGTCAAGGGAGGTCAAGGAAAGACTGAGAAACTATTCTAAACTGAAGGAGAGATGACAACTACTAAGTGATACACATGATCTAGGATTGGACCCTTTGGACAGAAAAGACAGTATGGAGACAATCAGTGAAACTTGTGTGGACTGAGTAGATTAGGTGGTGGTAATGTTCTCGTGTTAATTTGCTCATTTTTCGAGTATTGTAGAAGAACATCCTTGTTTGTAGGAAACGCACACTAAAATATTCTTGGATAATGGGGCATTATCCCTGCAACTTACATTCACATAATTCAAGGAAAAGAAAGGCTTTTAGGCTATTCTCGCATATTTTCTTTAAGTTTGAAGTATTTGAAAACAAAAAGAAAAACAAAACAAACAAGACACACAAAAAAACCCCACACGAATAAGAAAGCCGACAGACAAATCCAGAAAGTGGATTGTTGTACAGTACAATCAACTAGGTTTTTCTTCAATATGTCAGTGAGATGAGACGTCAAAGGGCATAATTCAGGGGGAGGGGCTAATCTAGACAGAAGAGATTTAACAGACTGGTGTGAGTCCTGATTCCCACAAACCAGAGAAGACATTTTAAAGTCAATCAGGGCAATCTGGACAAGGACTGAATAGTAGATATTACCAAATAATTCTTGTTACTATTCCAAGTATGAAAAAGCCATTGTAGTTATGTAAGAAAATGTGTTTTTATCCACCCCAGACCCACACTGAAGCACAGGTGAGCAAAATAACATGAGGTCTGGGGTTGGCTTCAAAATACTTCAGAAAAAGGGGATAGACAATCAAGTAGAGAAAAACCTTTGCTAATTATTAAATCTAGGTGACGGGTATTATATTAGATAGCTCGGGCTGCCATAACAAAATGCCATAGGCTTAAACAACAGAAATTTATTTCCTCACTTTTCAGGAGGCTAGAAATCCAAGGACAAGGTGTCCACAGGTTCGATTTCTTCTCAGGCCTCTGTCCTTGACTTGCAAATGGCCACTGTGTTCTTACATGGTCATCTCTCAGGTTCTGTTGTCTGTGTCCTAATCTCTTCTTATAAGTACACTGGTCGTATTGAATTATGACCTCAAATGACCTCATTTTCCCTTAATTACCTCTTAAGTCCCTACTTCCAAATAAGGTAACATTCTGAGCTACTGGAGGTTAGGACTTCAACATATGAATTTTGGGAGGACACAAGTCAACCTCTAATGGGTATAAATGGGAGTTTATTATACCATTCTGTCACTTAGGTGAATATTTAATTTTTCATAATAAAAATAAGTACAAAAGAGTCAGTGAAGAAAGCCACCATAGATTGGTCTTTTGAGGACTTTTGCTGCAGAAGACGGAGAAATGGAGATGAGATAGGCGGTCAAAGAAGTTTTGTTCTGTTTTTTGCTTTCAGAATGACTGTGTTTATAGCATATTTGTAAACTCATAGGAAGGATCCAGTAGGAAGAAAATTTTGATGTACAAGGGAGGAGAGGGGATAAGTACAGAGGAAAGTTTGAGGTGCGGGTGGGAATGGAGTATTCTGATACAGTGGAAGTGCTGCCTGCTCTCTCCTCACAGGATGAAGCGGGCTGGGCAGACGCTCCTGTGGGAGTGTGGAAATCCTCTCCCAATGGATTGTTTCCTCAGTGAAACAGGAAGCAAGGGCTCCACCAGCTGAAAGTGAGGAAGTGTTGGAGATCAGAGGAGAGGAGAGAAAATATGAACTGTTCTTTTAGAAGAATGGAAAGTGCATTGAACAGGGGACAGGAAAGAAATGCCAGGAATGAGTGAGCCCCCTTTTAAGGGTCAAATGTATGGTTTGCAAATATGTTCTCCCCAATCTGTAGTTTGTCTTTTCATCCATTTAATAGGGTCTTTTGCAAAGAGACAGTTTTTAATTTTGAAGAAATCCAATTTGTCAATTTTTCTTTTTATGGCTCCTCCTTGTGATGGTAAGCCTAAAAATTTTTGCCTAGCCCTAGGGTCTGTAGATTTTTTCTTACTCTTTTTCTAAAATTTTTACAGTTTGTACATTACAATTAAGTCTGTGATCCATCTTGAGATAATTTTTGTAGAAGGTTTATTTTTGGGGCCTCTGCACATCCAATTGCTCCAGCACCATTTGTTGAAAAGGCAGTCTTCCTTCCATTGAATTATTTCTGCATATTTGTCAAAAATCAGCCAGGCATCTTTGTGTGAAGTCAATTTGGGGGTCCTCTATTCTGTTCCATTGATTTATATGTCTATCCCTTTGGCAATACCAGATGATATTGAATACTTTAGCTATACAAGGCCTGACAATTAAGTTCACAAACTCATCCTAGAAAAAGTGCTGCATACTTCATTGCTGAATATCACTATGGTCACCTTCGAAGTACTCCCTTTGGGAAGCTATGCATCGATACCAGTGCCTAGTCACCCTTCAAAGCAGTTTTGGAATTCTTTTTCTGAAATGGCCATCAGAGCTGTTGTCATGTTACCCTAATGTTCTGAATGTCATTAAAAATGTCTTCCTTTCAACATTTCTTTCATGTTTTGGTAAAGAAAGAAGTCTTTGGGGGCCAGATCAGGTGAGTAGGGAGGGTGTTCCAATACAGTTATTTATTTACTGGATAAAAACTCCCTCACAGACAGTGCCCTGTGAGCTGGTGCATTGTCGTGATGCAAGAGCCATGAACTGTTGGCAAAAAGTTCGGGTCGTCTAACTTTTTCACGCAGCCTTTTCAGCACTTCCAAATAGTAAACTTAGTTAACTTTTTGTCCAGTTGGTACAAATTCATAATTAATAATCCCTTGATATCAAAAAATGTTAGCAACAGTGTTGCAACAAGGTCACGAACTTAATTGTCTGACCTCATATGCTAAGACTTAATATCGGGTAGGGAGATTCCTCCCACTTTATTATTCTTTCTCAAGATTGTGTGGGCTATTCTGGGGCTTGCGCATTTCCATACAAACTTCAGAATAAGCTTGTCTGTTTCTGCAAATATCTCACTGGAATTTTGATAGAAATTGCATTAAACCTATAGATCAATTTGAAGAGAACTGACATCTTCACTATGTTTAGTCTTCCAATCCACAAGCACAGCATGTCTCCCCACGTATTTGGGTCTTCTTTGATTTCCTTCCTCATATCAATAGGACACAGGTGGGGCAGAGATAATTGTGCGTCTGATGACTTCAACTGGTAGCCTGGCATCGATTTTACTAAAAACTGGTGAACACCTTGGACAAGTTTGACAAAGAGAACTGCCTTAGTTTCATTCAGACGAGATTGTTCTGAGTCACTTTCTGCTGATACCTTTTTGTGTGCTCCTATCTCGTTTTCTGGGAGGACCTCTCCTTATATCTAGATTCTTGAATTATGAGTTGCTTAAAGTTCACTACTTTGCCATTTGGGTTACTACGGAGATTTCTCTTCCTTCCAGTGCCATCTCCATGATTGCTGACTAATTCTTGGGCTAACACTACTTTCTAATTTTTGGCCCCACAGCCCTCTAATAATTCTCTCTAATGCAGGTGTACAATTCAGTGGTAGTTCATACATTCACAAGAGTGTGCAAGCATCACCACTAACTAGTCCCAGAATATTTTCATTACTCAAAAGGAAACCCCCAAACCATTAAGCATCCACTTCCCATTTCTTTTCCCCTCAGCTCCTGGCAGTCGCTACCCTATTTTCCCGAAAATAAGACCTAGCCTAACAATCAGCTCTAATGCGTCTTTTGGAGCAAAAATTAATATAAGACCCAGTATTATACTATAATATTATATTATATTATAGACCCTGTCTTATAATAAAATAAGATCGGGTCTTATATTAATTTTTGCTCCAAAAGACGCATTAAAGCTGATTGTCTGGCTAGGTCTTATTTTTGGGGAAACATGGTAATATCCTTGCTATCTCTGTGGATTAGCCTTTTCTGGATATTTCATGTAAATGGAAGCGTACAACATGTGCCCGTTGTGTCTGGCTTCAAGGCTCATCCACGATGTAGCAGGTATCAGCACTTCATTCTTTTTTTTTTTAAGATTTTTATTAAAATATAGCTAACATATAATATTATATTAGCTTCAGGTGTACACCACAGTTATTCAACATTTATACACCTAAAGAAGTGATAACCGTAAGTCCAGCAACCATCTGACACCGTACCACGGGATCACAATATTATTGACTATATTCCCTATGCTGTATATTACATCCCCATGACTTATTTGTTTTATATCTGGAAATTTGGACCTCTTATTCCCCTTCACCTTTCTCCCCCCTTTTTAATTTTTCAATTAAAGTTGACATTCAATATTATTTTATTTTATTTTCAGGTATACAGCATAATGGTTAGACGTTTGTATAATTTAAGAAATGATCTCCCTGACTAGTCTAGTACTCACCTAGCACTATACATAATTATTACCATAGTATTGACTATATTCCCTATGCTTTACTTTACATCCCCATGACTATTTTGTAACTATCAGTTTGTACATAATCCCTTCACCTTTTTCACCCTGCCCACAACCCCTCATTCTATCACTCCAACAAATCTAGTACCAATATGACACCATACACAGTTATTACAATACTATTGACTATGTTCTTTATGCTGTACCCTTCAGCTCCATGATTACTGTGTAACAACCAATTTGTACTTCTTACTCCGTTCCCTTTTTCACTCACCCCGAATCCTTCTCCCATCTGGCAACCATCAATATGTTGTCTGTATCTATGAGTTTGTTTTTGTTTTGTTCATTTATTTTGTTCTTTAGATTCCACATATAAGCGAAATCACATTGCATCTGTCTTTCTCTGTCTGACACTCCACGCAGCACAATATGCCCCAGGTCCATCCATGCCGCCGCTGATGGCAAGAACCCATTCCCTTCCCTGGCCGAGCAATATTCCATTGTATATATGCACCACCTCCTCTTTATCCATTCTTCCATTGACAGACACCAGGCTGCCTCCACATCTTGGCCATTGTAAACAATGCTGCAGTGCACATATGGATACACACGAAGTGGTGTCTGGGTTTCTTCAGATAAATACCCTGAAGTGGGATTACTGGGTCCTACTTTGTTTCTTGTGATAGCCTATGTTTTCAAGTCTATTTTGTCTGGTATAAGTACTGCTACCCCAGCTTTTTTGTTTGTTTTTTTATTTCCATTTTTATGAAATATCTTTTTTTTCCCCTTTACTCTCAGTCTGTGTGTGTCTTTCAATCTGAAATGAGTCTCTTGTAGGCAGCATATGTAAGGGTCTTGTTTTCTTATCCATTCAGATCCTCTCTCCTAATTGGAGCATGTAATCTATTTACATTGAAAATAATTATTGACAGATATATAGCTATTGCCATTTTATTGTTCATAATTTTGATCTTTTTTTTTCTCATCTTAAAGAAGTAATACTGGTTTGGTGATGATGAAACCTCTAAGATTCATGGTAATACTGGTTTGGTGATGATGAATTCCTTTAGCTTCTTCTTGTCTGGGAAGCTCTTTGTCCTTCAATTCTAAATGATAGCTTTGCTCTGTAGAGTGATCTTGGTTGTACATCCTTGCTTTACATCATGTTGAATATTTTGTGCCAGCCTGGAGTCTGTCGGACTCCCATAGTTTTCCAAGAAAGAGTGCAGTGCAGGTGGGGCTGGCTACTTGCTGAGAAAGTGCCTTCGCTGTTGGGGAAGTTGCAGGGCGGAGCTGCAGAACTCACCAGACCAATCAGATTCATATTTGGACGTAAGCGTAGGGGGCGGACTCAACATAGGAAAGATGGCGCCCGCCTGCTGTCTGCAAAGAGAAGGATCTCCTTACAGGGAAATGGCGACTATCCTCTAGCCCTTGTCCTGAAGCAGCACAACTCAGTCTGCTCCCCGTATGTCTCCAACAACCCTCCGGAGTTCCTGTCCCTCTGCTGGAGCCCAAGGTGAGTGCCTGGGAGTGAGAGAGTCTGTGTGCAGGCCGGGCTGTTTAAGAGGCCCTGGGTTTTCGCTGCCTTCTATCCCACCAAGATGGTTAGAATCCAAACTGTTTTTCACAGCCAGGTGTTGGGGGACCTCCTCTTCCGGGCAATAGTACTCATGGCGGGGCGGCCAGTGTGGGGCTGGGGTCCCTCACTCCTCTTGGGGGAACCTCCCTGGCCAAGATATCCCTCCCAGTTCTCAACCTCCACACGGAGGTTTGGGGTTAGCCAGTTCTCTGTCTCCAGCCCTCCTACCAGTCTCAGAGTGGCCTCTTTATATCCTTAGTTATAAAACTTCGGTTCAGCCAGACTTCAGATGGTTCTCCAGGTTGATTGTTCTGAAATTTAGTTGTAATTTTGTTGTAATTTTAATTTGTTCATGGAAGGAAGCAGGCACAGTGTTTATCTTCTCTGCCATTTTGGGTCTCCTCAGTACTTCATTTTTTTAATGGATGAATAATATTCCGTTGTGTGGATATACCACATTTTGTTTAGTCATTCATCAGTTGATGAATTTGGATTGTTTCTACTTTTGAATATTATAAATAATGCTGCTATGAGTATCCATGTACAAGGTTTTGTGTGGAAATGTTTTCAGTTTTCTTGGATTTATGCGTGGGAGTAGAATTGCTGAATCATATGGTAGTTCTATGTTTAACTAGTTGATGTACGACCAAATTGTTTTCCATAGCGACTGTACCATTTTACATTCCCACCAGTTGTATATTATATAGGGTTCCAATTTCTTCATATCCTCAATAACACTTGTTGTTTTTTGTTTTGGTTATAGGCATTTTAGTACCATTTGATTATTGGCATTTTAGTAGGCATGAAGTGGTTTCTCATTGTGGTCATTGTGGTTTGAATTTGCATTTCCCTAATGACTAATGATGTTAAGCTTCTTTTCTTTTTCTTTCTTTTTTTTTTTTTTAATACATTTTATTGGGGAATATTGGGGAACAGTGTGTTTCTCCAGGGCCCATCAGCTCCAAGTCGTTGTCCTTCAATCTAGTTGCGGAGGGCGCAGCTCAGCTCCAAGTCCAATCGCCGTTTTCAGTCTTTAGTTGCAGGAGGTGCAGCCCACCATCCCATGCGGGAATTGAACAGGCAACCTTGTTGTTGAGAGCTCACACTCTAACCAACTGAGCCATCTGGCGGCCCCTGAACATCGTTTCATATGCTTGTTGGCCATTTGTATATCTTCTTCTCAGAAATATCTATTTCAGTCCTTTTCCCATTTTTAAATTGGGTTATTTGTCTTTTTGTTGTTGAGTTATAAGGGTTCTTATATATTTTGTATTTGAGACCTTTTTCAAATATATGGTTTGCAAACATTTTCTCCCATTCTGTGGATTCTTTTCACTTTCTTGATAGTGTCCTTTGATCCATAAGTGTTTTTAATTTTGATGCAGTCCAATTTATCTGTCTTTGTTGTTGTTGCTGATACTTTTGGTGTCATACATAATAAACTATTGCCAAAGCCCAGGTGATGAAGATTTATCTTTATGTTTTCTATGAGTTTAAAAGTTTTAATTCTTATGTTTAGGTCTTTGACCCATTTAAGTTAATTTTTATATATAGTATGAGGTAAGGGTAAATTTCATTCTTTTGCATGTAGATTTTCAGTTCTTCCAGTACCATTTGTTGAAGAAACTATTATTTCTTCATTGAATAGCCATGGCACCTTGTCAAAAATTAATTGATCATAGCTATATGGGTTTATTTCTGGATTCTCAAGTCTTTTCCATTGGTCTATATGTCTACCCTTATGCCAGTTCCACACAGTTTTGAATATTGTAGCTTTGCAGTAAGTTTTGAAATCAGAAGTCTGAGTCTTCCAACTTTTTCATTCCTTTCCAAGATTGTTTTGGCCCACTGGGGTCTCTTGCAATCCTGTATGAGTTCTAGGATCAGCTTTTCCATTTCTGCAAAAAAGGCCATTGGGATTTTGATAGAGATTATATTAAATCTGTAGACCACCTGAAGAATATTGTCATCATAACAATACTAAATCTTTCAATTAATGAATACAGATGTGTTACCATTTACTTAGGCCTTCTTTAATTTCTTTCAACACAGGGCTTCCCTGTTCTCATCTATTTCACACTCAGTCTTGTGGGCTGCATCTGCTTTCCCTCATATGCTGTCAGAGAACTTTTCTTTTTACAGCTTGAATTTCACTTTTTCACTCTTTCTAATTTTTACTAATTGTACTAAAAATTCATTTGAGTTAGTAAGATTTTGTGTGCTTCAAAATTAAATATATCATATATATTTATTATATATATATATGGAGGAGGGTTTGCCAGTTACTATCGGTTAATGTGAAATTGTTTAACAAATAAGACTCTCTCTAATCTCCAAGTAGAAGACTCCCATCCTGAGGAATAGGAGTTGAATTGATGGAGTGGAAAGGAAAGATGTTGCAAAATAGAGCATCTCAGCTGGCCATTAGGCTGGAATGAGGACACTGGGATAGCTTCTTCTATCCTCTTCCCTCTGCATGGTTCTCTGCCCTGGCCCAGAGCTTAAGTTGGTACTAGAATTCCATTCCTTTATAGGTGACAGACTTTGGAGGGCAGTTTGTATGGAGGAAATACATTCTGAATTCCAAAGAAGGAGCATCATATAAAAGATATAAAACATATAAAAGGACAATTGGACATTATCCCCCTTATTAGAAGAAACGCTCATCCACACTCCTGGTATTTCAATTCCACACGAAGAAGCCTCCATAGGTGTATCTCCTGGCTTTTCAACACCCCTTTATTTACCTTTCCTTTTGAGCCTGAGGTCACCCCAGCCCAGGATGAGAAGGTGAGTCGGCCTCCCTCTGGGGTCCAGTTACCAAGTCTTTTTATTCTCACACTGAGCTACATCCTGCAATTTAGGCTTGGTTGGCAAGAAAGGTGACATTTTATTTCTCCATCTCCTTGTTCTCATCTTCTTTTTCAATTTCTTGAGAACCTAGTCAGAAAAGAGAGGGCTATTTATTGGATTCCCTTAACATCTTATTGAAGATTGCTAGTATTTTAGTGTCCCACTAGATCCTGGACCAGATTTAACTAGTAAGGGAATCTTAAAAAGCAAAATAAATCTTTTTGTGTGTTTTTTTAAAAATGTGACTTTCAATGTAAGTCACAAACAGCACCAATGTAAGTGTGAAATGTGTTCACATGGCTATTTATTCATAAACCTCATCAGTGGTAGATTGGAGGATTTACACCTGTTCACATAGGAATTTTTATTATTTGTAAAGATCCCTTCCTCAGGCATTTCTAGACTCACCAAGGAGTGTCCTATGTGCACTTGTGGATCTTTCCTGTTTTTAAATCAGCCTTAGCCATCACTTGTCCTTGCTCTGAATCCAGCCACAGCCCTACCCCCGCCCCCAACCCTCAGCCAGAGCTTCTGTCACTGCTGCTTCTGTTTCATGCAGACAACTGTCACTGTCTCCACTGTCCCTGCTGGTGATGCCAGGTTCTGCGGCTGCTGGCCTGACAGCTGTGCAGAGCTGCTCCCTGGGCCCAGCTGCAGCACCCATGGTGCTGGGGATCATCCGTCATAGACCCAGGGAGGCTTTGGGGGTGGGAGGAGAGTGCTCCCTCGCTGGAGGGTACACTGAGGTAGGGCAAGGAGGCTTGGGTTCTGAGGAGTTACCGAGGCAGTGAACAACATGCCAAAGCCCTAGTTTTCTCCGGGGCACACACACTCCCAGGTGGATGAAGCAAGGTCAGTGCTAGCACAAGCTGCCACACAGCTCCCTCCTGGAGCTCACACCCATGGCTGATCTGGCTTCCAGGTCAAATGCCCTTCTCTCCTAGAGAGACCTGTGTCCAGGCCCCCGTAGTCGCTGCGTACTGTGCGGTCTCCCAGCAGCTGTCCCTGCCCAGCCCCGGCGCCCCGGCAGGGACAGGGTCAAGTTAATTCGCTTTAGAAGGTGTCGGCCCTCATGTAATCCTGGATGCAACAGGTACTGGGGGCGGGGTAGGGACCAAGGGGATCCCTGCTGCATAAACAACCATTCTCCTAAGGAAAGTTTGACTGACAGTCTTGGTTGTACTTCATGTGCGTCCTACAGGCCCGATGACGGTCCCATAAGCTCCGTTTCCTGGGAGATTTCCTGGTTTCGCTTTCAGCGAGTGTAGTCTGTCATCGCTCTTCTTCCATTTTTGTGGGCCGCTAGGAGGAAAGCCTTTTTCTGTAACTGGGGAGGGTGTGTGTGGGGGAGGGGGAAGAGGTGGGAAAGGGGGGGTCCTGAAAGCTATTGGGGTCATATTTGGAAAAGCCCCGTCTTCAGAGGCAGCACAAGCTCTTCATGGAACCTCTGAGATGTTGACTCTGAAACGGGTCGGGGGGGGGGGCGTCTGGGGGGGTCATGGACCGTGCGCCTCTTGTGTCCATCTCCGGCCTGCACCATTTGGAGACCAGTTCAAGGGGAGACCAGGATAGAGCGACCCGGAGAGAGAGTGAGCTGGGGGCTGGACGTGAAAAAGAGGGTCCCTTTGGCGGGCAGCGAAGGGGTTTGCCATCCCCTTCCTGGGTGGGCTGAGGGGGCTAGAGCGTGGGAAGGGCCCTTGGGCAGCGATACAGGCGGGAGGAGTCGGCGTGGCTCTGGAGGAAGCTTACCCCTCCTGCCGGGGCTGAGCCGCGGCCGGGCTCCAGCAGGGGGCGCGCGAGCTCAGCGTCTGCGGGCGCGGGGCTGCCGAAGCATCGCACAGGCGACCGGGTTGTTCCCCCGCGCGCGTGGCGCGACCCCAGCAAACCACGCGCCTCAGGACGATGGACTGTACCTCGAAGCACAGCAGGCCCGTAACAAGTTTTTGTTGATTGAACAAATGCGTTACTGAAAAATGCAAGGTTTAACTTGTTATATCCCGCCCTATTTCATTCCCCAGGTACTTACATATTAAAAGAAACCTGCTGGAAGTACCTGGGCAGAGCATGCCCAGATGGCTTTCTGCCATCTATTTGGGGGAGAAATGACTGAAGGGTGGGGTGGCCTGGGAGAGCAGCCGTCTCAGGGGCCTGTCACTTGTTTCCACTCGTAGACACAGCTCCAGGCTCCAGGGCCAGTTTCCTGGGACTGTTTCAGGTGAAGGACAACAACTCAGGGCCAGAGGCAAGATGAGCTCATGCCTGGACACGGCTGTCGCTAAGCCCTCCCAGGGACTCTCCTCCCCCAGGACGTATCCCCACCCTCCCTGGCTCAGAAACAGCCGGTACTGACTGCACATCCCTCTGTCCTCTTCCGCATCACTTCTCCAGGAGGAGTTCTCGACCATCTCCTCCTGACACCGTCCTCTCTCGTGATAAAAGTGCAGGGCTTACAGTTCCACTGACCCAAGTTCAAATCCCAGTTAAGCAGCTGGGTGATTTGGGGCAAGTGACTTAATCCAACCCTCTTTTTCTCCCCAGTTACGCTGAGAAAGAAACCTGATCACTGAAGGCGCCTACTACAAGAGTAGCTGTGAGGATTAAATGAGACGCTGTTAAGTCTTTAGAGCCGAACCCGGCACATGCTGACCAACCTCTGCTGGGACTGCTAGAGTACTTTTTTTTTTACGGTAGAGCAGGGCGCTGTTTCCTCCCCAGTAGATGTAAGCCCTTCAAGGGAAGTAGCTGTTTCATTCATCTGGACTGTACCCCTGTACCAGTGCCGGCTCAGGACATGCGCACTGGAGCCGGTGTATTCTACCGGGGCCCAAGCTGACAGGGTCCAACCTCTTACAGCTTCTGCCCACTCCCCTCCCCCACAGGCTCTATGGGTCCCTGCTCGAGTTCTAGGAATGGTCTCTTCCTTCTCCCCTCTCTCCCCTGCTCCAAGCCAGCTGCACCGCCTGGAGCCCAGCAGCTCGTCCATCTCCATCCTCTTTTGTGTCCCAGCCCAGCTAGTAGCTCCAGGTCTCTGCAGACAGACGGTCCCAGCAGGGAACCCATACCCAGGAGGGCTGCTCCCTTGTCACCTGCCTTACCTCACCCAGGCTCCACTGCTGACCCTTTGCTCCATTTTAGAGTGAATCCTGTGGAGGACTTGGTTTTCTGCTCCCTGTACTCTCTGAAGTGCTCATGTTTCTCCACTGAAGTCTGTTGCTAGAGGTTTGGTAACAGAGTAGGGGAGGGCTGAGGCAAATTCGTAAGAGTGTTCATATGGTGGTGGGAGACAATTAGGATATGGTGGTAATGGAGGGCAGGGGAGACATTAGCTTTATTCATTATGCCGCCACTTTTTTGGTAAGGGATACTGTATTCATATATTATTTATATACTTTTAATAAGCATAAAATGCAAGGCAGAAAAACAAAAATGCCAAAATATTATACAGAGGTTATTTCTTGGGGATGAGAGCCGCTGGGCACAGACTCCACTTTCCAGCACTCTGGCAGCCTGGTTTCTACCTACATACTAGGAGCGTAATGGTCTTTGCTCAAATGTCCCCCCACCTTTGCAGCCCTTGTCCCCATGTCCTGCTTTACGTTTTCCATAGCACTTATTGCCACCTGACATATTAGAGATTTGTTTGTTTATTGTCCATCCTTCCCCATTAGCATTTAAACCCCACAAAGGCAGGGGCAACGATTTATTAAAAGATTTTATTGTGGGTGGCGGTCCTGGGGGTGCCAGGTAGAGACTACAACAAAAAATGCCAAGGAAAGAAAGAGAGAAAAGAAACCCTGAACCAATGGAACTTCCCACTGAAAATTGTAAACCACGTGAGGAATTCTAACACTAAGAAAGACAAAATCTACAATCAGAAGACACTGCAGATGGCATTAGTTTTATAGAATAGTCTGACAAACATTTTTGAATAAATGTGTTTAGGGAGCTCAAGGAGATGACTGAAAGAATAATTTCTATTAAATTAAAAAAAAATTTTTTTTGGAAAAAGAACAAGACATTCAAATAAGCAAAAATGAGCCAAGAAGTAGAGATCTTGGAAATGAGAAAAATATTAGCCATTTAAAAATGTGATAGGATAGATTCCACAATTGAAACAAGGGGTACAATTGGTGAATTTGAAGATAGTACAAAGAATGAGCCTAGCATGCAGCACAAAGAGATGAAGAAATTAAAATAAGGGCTAATGGAGGCCCATGAATGGTTGAAAGAGGCTCCAACATATGACAGTAGGAGTCTCAGAAGATGAGAAAGGAGAAGTAATATTTGGAGAGATAAAGCTGAGAATTTCCTGGATTGAAGAGGACATGAATTCTTTGATTATAAGGGCACTCAAGCAAAGTAAGTAAAAATGTCTACACTCAGACACACTGTACTGAAACTGTAGACCCTGAAGGATAACAAGACAATCAAAAAAGCTCTTGTCTTAGTTTATTCGGGCTGCTGTAACCCAATATCACAGACTGGGTGGCTTACATACGACAGAAATTTATTTCTCACAGTTCTGGAAGTAGGAAGTCTGAGATCAGGGTGCCAGAATGGTTGGGTGAGGGCCCTCTTCCATGTCACTGACTTCTTGTCCTATCCTTACACGGTGGAAGGCGGCGAGGGATCTGTCTGAGGTCTTACTTTTATAAGGACACTAATCCCACTCATGAGGGTTCTGCCCTCATGAATTAAGCACCTCCCAAAAGCCCAACCTCCAAATACCGTCACCTGTGGGGGTTAGAATTTCAACATATGAATTTTAGGGGCACCAAATACTCAGACCATAGCAGCTATTATAAAGAAAAGATAAATGACACCTAGAAGCATGTCCATTAGACTGTCAACTGACTTCCCATAAGCAACAACATCTGCCAGAAGACAATGGAGTAGTATCTTTACAGCCCTGAGTTTATACGCAGCTAATTATCATGAAGAAACAAAGACAAAGTATTTTCAGACATACAAAGAGAATTTACATCCCACAGATGTTTACCACAAGAAAAAGTAATTCAGCAAGAAGAGAAATGAACCCAGAAGGAAGATGCGGGATGCCATTTACAGTGGTGACCACAGACATTGATGAAAGATGTTAGTAAATTTAATTAACTACCAACTTTAAAAAGGAAGTTTTGTGACTTAAAAGAGGTGAAACAAACTCTAAAAAGACAATAAAATCATAGGGAAGTTGTGGTGTTCAGTTGGAGATTTAAAATAAACTAACGGGCTTATGTTTGGAAGGAGAATAGAAATACTAAATTTTTGACATTGCTAGAATAATTTATAATTAAGCATACATATTAAAAATATAAATGTAATTACTGAAAGAAAAGAAATGCAATCCTTATTGTATTAGTCTGCTCCCGCTGCCATAACAAAACACCACAGACTGGGTATCTGAAACACCAGCAATTTATTTTCTCACAGTTCTGGAGTCTGAGAATCCAAGATCAAGGTGCCAATACAGTTGGGTTCTGGTGAGACCCACACATATTTTCTCAGCTTTCAGACAACTGTTTTGTTACTGTGTCCTCATATGGCCTTTCCTCTGTGCTCAGGCAGAAAGAGAGATTTCTGGTGTCTCTTCCTCTTCTTATGAGGCCTATTGGATTAGGGCCGCACCCTTCTGACCTCTTATAACCTTACTTATCTCCAAATATAGTCACAGTGGGGGGCAGGGTATTAACATTTGAATTTTGACGGGGCACAATTCGGTTCATAAACACTTCCAAATCATCAGAAGACATGTAGAAAACTCAATCAATTTAACAGAAGGCAAGAAAAGAGGGGCAGAAAAGAATGTACACATAATGACAAAATAAGGGGGTAGAAAGGAGTTCAAACACATCAGTAATCAAATAGTACTGAATAAGTTCACTAGATTAAATTTTTTTAAAATCCACCTCTATGTTGCTTAGAGTGAACACATTTAAAATAAAACCATAAGATTGAAGTTTAAAACATGGAAAAAATATATTGTAAAAATACTAACCTAAGAAAATTGATTTCGCAATACTAATGTCAGACAAAGTAGATTTTAATGCAGTCCTATTAATAGGGATAAAGGGGGACATCACAGACATCACGTAACAATAAAGGGAGAATCCACAAAGATTTAAAATTCATGTTTGTACCTTGCTACATAGCCTAAATATACTATGTAAAGCAAAAACTGAGAGAATTACAAGGAGGAATTAATGAAACCATAATCCTATTGGAAGATTTTAACATATCTCTTGTAGGAACTGATAGATCAAATCATCAAATTAAAAGGAGGATCCATCAACTATATTTAGAACTCTGTACCAAGCAAAGAGAAATACACACTCTTTTCAAAAGCACAAGAGTCATTTAAGTGAATCACAAAAAATTGATATCCTGCAGAGCACTTTCCCTGACCACAGTGCAAATAAAAATTTTAAAATGCTTTAAAATGTAGTAAAAATAACCAAGCCAAATCAACAAACGTAATCTTCGTGTTTTTGAAAACTTACATGTTTTCAAGAAGAAAACTTCTAGGGTCTGAAGGGAAAATCAAATGGAAAGTACAAAGTATTTAAAACTGAATAACAATGATATACTACTTATCAAAACATATGGGAATGAAGTTAAAATGGTACTTAATGATAGATTTAAAGTCTTGAATAATTTTATTAAGAAGAAAAAAAGTAGTAATAATTAAAGTAAATGTTTACTTCAAAGAGCTGGAAAAACAAAAAAAATGGAAATGATAAAAACAAGAGTGGAAACTTATCAAATAGAAAATAAATAATAGAGGAAATCAATAAAATAACTAGTTGAGAAATAAGAGAAAATGCACAAATTATATTAAGAAATAAAAATGGTATTAGTATTACTACAAATATAGGAAACATTAAAAACTCATCAAATTAGTCAAGCACATTATAATCTAAAATAAAGAACTACATTTCCCAGACTCCCTTTCAATTAGATATGTTCCCAGAATCAGTTATGGCCAATGGGATATAAATAGAAATGATGTGTAAACTGCTGATGTGTGTCCTTAAAGGGAGGGGGCAGGCTCTTTCCTTTTCCTCTTTCCTACTTTCTGGAATGCAGACTTGCTGTCTAAAGCTAGAGAAGCAGGACTGTGAGATGTAAGCTACATGGAAGATGGAGATGAAAGAATGGAGGGAGTCTGGGTCCCTAAGGACTTTGGAGCTACCACCCCAAGCGTTGGACTGCTGACAGAGAAATAAACTTCTAATTTGTATAAGCTGCTTTTTTGTGGTATTTTCTGTCCCTTATAGTAATATATAAACCTGTGTAATAAAAAAAGGACACTTCTTTAAACTGTTAGAGGGATCTATCAAAAACTTATGTCAAAGACAGCAGGGGAGGCACTTCAGAATCATTCCTACAAAAGTCAGAACTAAGACAAAGATTCCTACTACTGCATCTGTATTCAGCATTGCACCTGAGGGCCTATGTGAAATGACCAACAAAAAGGAAAAAAAGCTGTAAGAATTGAATAAAAGAGAAAACACTGTTCTTAGCAGAAGATGTAATGATTTTCTACATAAAAAGTTTAGGCTTTCGGTAAAGATGATGGATTGAGCACATGAATCTAATTTTCCTCCCTCCTGATATGGCACTAAAACTATGGTAAAAGGATTTAAAAAAAAGTACACATAAATCCACAAGAACAAGAAAAAGAGAAGTGAACAGCAATAACACTTTAGAAACTAGGAAGCAAGTAGACAAGAAATTGCTGACTTAGCAGGAAAAGCCAAGAAAGCCATACCCCAAATTGACAGTGGTTAGGCGGGGCACCACCTGTTCTACCCTGCTCCCCTTCATCCTCGAAGAACTCAGGAACTGACAGCTCTTGTCACTGCTGAGACTGATGTGCTGGGGTAGGATAAATAGGGATAATTGGTTGAAAGCTTTTAAGTAAGTGGTTAGACCCTAGATCTCAAACTTTGCCCCTATTCCACACCGCTGAACCTTGCCCCCTCCCAGGGGATTATTTTCAGGACCGAGGAAACCAGGTGTAAGGACTATACCCACGGAAGAGGAACTTAAGTTAGTACATGCTTCACGAATGCTGAAACGGCCTAACCTTTCCTACTAGAGTCCCAAGAAGAAAGACCTAAAGGTAGTGACACTGGGCTACACTGAACAGCCCATCCCGAGGACTCTGCAAAGAAACTCAGAGTTGACACCACCACAGCCCACACTCCCATGGGCTCAGAGCTTCCAAACCGCTTTGTGGCTTCTTTCTCTTGGTCAGAAAGAGACAAGCAATGGTCATCAATGTCTGAAGAAAGCCTCTAACATAAAAAACAAGACAGCAGAAAAAGACTATAAAAGCAGAAGAAAACAAACAAAAACAATAGAGCTATCATAAATACCCTTGGAGGCAAGGGACAGTTTTGTATCCATGAAATAAGTACAGGATGCTGTTCCGTTTCTTACCAAGATGCTGAACTAACACAACTTCTGGCTCCCTCTCTAGAGGTCAAAGCCAAAGGAACTACACAGGGAGAACACCAAGAAAGCTCTGAAGAACCCCTGGAAACTGTTGGAGTTTTTCTCTTGCTTCTCCTTTGCCATCACTTTGGGATAAATACTACCTGCTTTGTGCACAGTCACTGTGAGTCAGACCTCTGGTCCATGGGTTAATGGGAGTAAAATTAGAAGCCCTATATTTGTGTGGAGCTGAGAAAAATAGATAGGGACTAATTATTATTGGATAGTATTATGTATTCCCCACCTTCATTCTATAAACCCCCAGGCCTAGTAAATTATGATCTAGAAAGTATCACCTCCTAATGCAGATTTCCCTGGGGAGAGGGACGAGTGTGTGTGTGTGTGTGTGTCCCTGACACAAGAAGTTGTTCTTTGGGGTGAGAACTGAGGTTTTTGGATATCTGGGTCTCTCTACCCTAAATCTCATCTGTCCCATCCCCATCCCCACAGAGCTAATTTGAAGTGACAAGCACAAAGGCCTGGTGTGCCTGACGGAGTATCCAGTGCCCTGGGGAAATGAGCACTGAGGAGTACAAATATTTCAAAAGAAAAATAACATATCGGGTTTCAAATTCCATCAAAAGCAAAAATATTGGAGCAGATGGGCTAAAATATTCTAATTAGCCTCATAAACCGAAAGATAAAGGAAGATATTAAAAATAGGAAACAAAATAAGAAAACATAAAAAAGAACCAAGCAGAAACACAGCATTGGGTATGAAAAATGTAATGGATGAAGTATAATATTAGATATGGAAAATATAACAGTTAAAATAAACAACAGAATAGTATGATAATTAGAGGTTGAGAAGTGAATTGGAAGGTCAGATTGAGAAAATCCCCAAGAAGGAAGAAGGAAAGGACAAAGGAATAGAAAACAAAAATGAGAGATGTAGAAGTCGAGTCAGACCCACATACAAGGGGAGAATTGGCTCCACCTGTTGAAGGGAGAAGTGTCAAAAAATGCGTGGATATTCTACCTACCACATTAGTGTTGAATTTTTCTTTTTAGTGTATCCTGCTTGGGATAAATGAAGATTGGTATCTTTCATCAATTTTAGAAAATTCTCAGCCATTATCTCCTTGATTCCCCTCTATTCCATCTTCTCTTGGACTCTTATCAGACATATACCAGATTATTTCATATCTCAACCTTTTTTATAATTTCTATGTTTTAATCTGTACTGAATTATTGGTAATATCTTCAGATTTATCTTCCAGTTCTCTAATTCTCTCTTTAACTATGTCTTCAATTGGGTCTAATCTGCTATTCATCCCATCCTGACTTTTTTGCTTTAAAATTATGTTTTTCATTTCTATAAATACTACACAATTATCAGTGTTTGTCAGTTCTTCCCAGTTTTGACAGTCTTTCATTGCTAGCCCATTTTTGTGATTTAATCTCTCATTTCTTTACATACCCCCTACACAATTATTTTATACCCTCTATCTAATGATTCCAATATCTGATATCCTTAAGGACCTAAGCCTGTCTCTGGTTGCTTTTCCTGACCCTCACTTACGGGAGTGTGTTTCCTTGTGTCTTTGGAAGTTCTTTTACTGTGAGTTCACATTGGTAGATATTAATCTGTGGAAATCTTTGGGCCTTACTTGTGGATGACTTTCACCAGAGAGGATTTGCATTTGCTTTTTGTTTGGGTGCCAAGAATGTACCAACCTGGCACTGTAGCTGCTTTAACCATCTTTAAAGGTCTCAGGTTATTGCAGGGGTTTGGGTTCAGCTCCTTCTTGCTACTGTCCAAAAGTCTTACATAGTTTATCTTGCTGCACTTATATTCATCGACATTTGCACTCAGGGCAATCCCATTTTTCCTGTATGTTTATAATGTCACTTTTTGGTTTCAGCTCATTTGGTCCCTGGGAGATTTCACTTACTTGCTGCAATCCCAGATCCTTGTTTTGAGCAGGATAGATTGTGACTACAAGACTTCTCAGAATATCTAGGCCACCACTTCTAGAAGTGCACATGCCAGGAATTCTTTACCATGAAAATGTTCCAGAAAAACAAATAGAACTAATAAGAGAAGTCAGCAAAGTTGCTGAAAGAGGTCAACATAGGAAAATCCATACTATTTCTATACACAAGTAATAATCAATTAAAAATATAATAGAAAAATGTCATTCACAATTGCAGTAAACTTTAAGACACTTTGGAATAAATCTAACAAAAGATGTAAGATCTTTATGGAGAAAAATCACAAAATATCATTGAAAGACATAAAAAAAGATCTGAATAGAGATTTTTAAATGTTCATGCGTAATATTTATGAGCTGGAAGATACTATCATAAAAATGTCAGTTCTTCTGAATTTAATCTATAAATCTAATGTAGTACAAATGAAATTTCCTATGAAATTTTTTGTGGTACTTGACAAGCTTATTCTAATATTAATGTTGAAGACCAAAATGAAAAAAAGAGAAAGAGAGAGAGCTATGAAAATTGTGAAGAGGAATAACAAGTGTTGAAGGGAACTTCCTATACATGATAGATTTATTATAAAGTTATTCTAACTAAGACAGTGTCATATGAGCACAGGGACAGAAAAGTAGCCCCATGAATTAAAATAGACTATAGTCCAGAAAATAAACCCACTTATATTTGGAAACTTGATATATGAGAGAGGTTTTATTACATGTGTGGGGACAAGAAGAACTTTTTAATAAATGATGCTGGGACAGATTATTATCTTTATGCAATAATCAATTTTCATAGATACCACAGAAATACTATGTGGATTGAAGACTTTAAAATGAAAAGCAAAATTTTATAATTCTTAAAAGAAAATATAGTAGAGTATCTTTGTAATCTCAAATTGGGAGAGGAAGGATTTCTTTTTTTTTTTTTTAATTAGTTTCAAATGTACAAAACAATGTAGCAGTTAGACATTTATACCCCTCACAAAGTGATAACCCTCCCCCAATCTATTATCCCTCTGACATCATATATGGCTGTTACAATTCCACTGATTCTATTTCTTATGCTGTAGTCCACATTCTGTGAATATATATACATATATACATACACACACACATACATATGTATGTGTGTGTGTATGTATATATGTATGTATATATGTGTGTGTGTATGTATATATATATATATATAAAATTGACATTCATTATTATTCAGCTTTAGCTTCAGGTGTACACTGCAGTGAGGGAAAGGATTTCTTAAACAAGACACAAAACCTCCCAATTATAGAAAACAATTGATAAATTTGACCTCATTAAAATGTAGAACTTTTGTACAACAAAAGATACAATGAACACAGTTAAAGACAAGACATAGATTGAAGAAATTGCTTGCAATGCAAATAAGCAACCATGAGTTAGCATCTAGAATACATTAAAAAGCCTTACAAATCAATCTGTTTTTAAAGATACAATATTTTAAAATGGCAAATGTTGCAAACAGTCATTTTAGAGACATGGAAGACCAAATGGTCAATAAACTAATCCGAAAAACCGGTTGCTATCAAAAGTAATCAGGAATTTGCACATTAAATACACATCAAGACATTGTTACATAGTTAACATTTAATATTAATACATATTTACACTTTGGGGAGTGTATACTAGTTAAATCAGTTTAAGAGAACTTTGGCAAAATCTAGAGCTGAGGAGTATATCCTTATACCCAACAATTCTACTCACAGGCATATTCCTTGGGGACTTTATTATGTGTATGTCTAAGGAGACCATTCACAGGCATGCTCACTGTGAATGCATACTGTGTAATAATGAAAACCCAGAATCACAGGAGAATGGCTAAATTGTGATGTAGCACTATGACAAAATACAGTGCAGCAGTTGGATTAAATGAGCAGGAACTCCATATATCAATGTGATGCCTCTAAAAACCACAGCGTCCCAATCAAGCGAGTTGCAGAAGGATGCATGCTGTCTGATGCCGTTTATAAAACGTTTTAAAATATACAGAACAATTCTATTGATTGTTTATGATTATGGTTACTACATAAATTTGTAGGAAAAGTGTAAAAACACAGATGGGAAGTAAATACAACAAAATTTTAAAAAGTGATAAAGCTGAGTATTTGATAAAATGGGCACATGGGTACATGGGTGTTTTATTATTCTCATCTCAATTTTTGAAATATTTCATTTTTTAAAAAAGCACTCACAGCTGTGTGGGGGATGGGTTAGAAGGTGGCGAGACCTGTTGGTAGCCTTTGCAGTGGTGGGAATGAGAGGTGGTGGTGGCTGGGTGAAGGGGCTGTGGAGAGATGGGGAGAGAGGATGGGTTTTTGATTTGTCCTTCTGCGTGTGGGTTTGTCGTTGCTTTGTTTTGAACAATTGTGTGAATGGGGGAGACTAAGTAAAAATTTTAAAGTCTGACAATTTCGAGGGTTGTCACTGAAGATGGGAAATAGTGCCTCACAGTGCTGGCCTGGGTGTAAATTGGTTCGGTGGCTTTGTTGACAATCAGGTGGGTCGAACCCCTGTGCAGGGAGATCCGTGCAAGGGCATTCAATATGGCAGTAATCCCAGTGTCCCACCAGAGAAGGATGGAGAAGTAGGCAGTGTAAATATATTGGCTGGAATCTTATGATACCTGCCTTAGGTCTTTGCTAGACTGATGGCTTGAAATCTTGAGGAGTTCTGCACAGCACAGGAAACCGTCAACAAAACAAAAAGGCAGCCTACAGAATGGGAGAAAATATTTGCAAATAATATATCTGATAAGGGGTTAATATCCAAAACATATAAAGAACTCATACAACTTAACGGCCAAAAAAATCAAATTAAAAAATGGGCAGACATAGACATTTTTCCAAAGAAGATAAACCAGTGGCCAACAGGTTCATGAAAAGGTGCTCAACACCACCAGTTGTCAGGGCAATGCAAATCAAAACCACAATGGGGTATCACCTCACACCTGTTAGGATGGCCATCATTAAAAAGACAAGAGATTAGTATTGGTGAGGATGTGGAGAAAAGGGTAGGCTTGTGCACTGTTGGTGGGAATGTTAGTTGGTGGGAATATAAACTGGTGCAGCCACTATGGCAAACAGTATGGTGGTTCCTCCACAAAATTACAAATAGAACTATCATATGATCCTGCAATCCCACTTCTAGGTATTTATCCAAAGGAAATGAAAGCAGGTTATCAAAGCACTATGTGCACTCCCATGTTTATTGCAGCATTATTCACAATAGCCACGATAAGGAGACCACCTAAGTGTCCATCAATAGATGAATGGGTAAAGAAGACGTGGTGTATTCATACAATAAATAGCCTATTATCCAGCCATTTGCAGCAGCATGGATGGACCTCGAAAGCATTAAGCGAAGTGAAATAAGTCAGACAGAGAAAGACAAATACCATATGATTTCACATATATGTGGAATCTGAAAAAAAAAGATAGAAATGGAGAATAGAAAAGTGGTTCCCAGGAGCTGGAGGGTGGAGAAATAGAGAGAGGCTGGTAACAGGGCACAAACTTTCAGCTATAAGATGAATAAGGAGGTCTGAAGATCTAATGTAAAACATGGTGACAATAGTTGATAACACTGTATTGCATAATTGAAATTTGCTAAGAGAGTAGAGCTTAAATGTTCTCTCACACACAGAAAAGATAAGTATGTGAGACGAAGGATATGTTAATTAGCTAGATGGGCGCAATCCTTTCACACTGTGTACGTATATTAAATTATGACGTACACTTCAAATTACAGTTTTGTCAATTGCACCTCAACAAAGCTGAAAAAATAATCCATTTTCCTATGATATGAAATTCAAATACATGTGTATAGTCATTTGTCATTTGACTCTGCTTATGGTGGCTTTTGCCTTACAGACATTTTTTTTTTTATCTCTACATAGCTGAATTTATCAACTTTTTAAAATGGCATCTAGGTTTTGTTTCGTACTTTAAAAGCCCTTCTTCACTTTGAGGTTATAAAAACTTCTCCCATGGCTAAAAAAGGAAAGAAAAAGAAGAAACGAGTTAGACCAATATGTATCAACATGAGTAGATCTCAAATAATAATAGTGAGTTAAAAAAAGCAAGGCACTGAATGATATGCGCAGCATAACACTAGTTTCTGTAAATAAAAGCTGCAAAACAAAGTTCCATATTTTCTGTGGACACAATTATGTACATCAAATGCATCTTTAACAATCAGAAGGACTCACCAAATTCATAAAGTGTTTCTCCTGGTGGTGGAAGGGGATTAGGATGGGGCAGTGATGGAGATTATGGGAGACGTTAGCTTTATTCATTATGCCCAAAGTTTTTTGGTAAGGGACACTGTACTCGTCTATTATTTACATACTTTTTAAAAGCGTAAACTTGAAATGTGAGGCAGCAAAGCAAAAATGCCAAACTGTTATACAGAGGTTATTTCTTGGGGTTCTCAGTATAGACAAAGTCATCTTTTCCTTTGTACTTTTTTTTGTATTATTTTACTTCAAAACTTTAACTGTTTGCCATTCAGGGAGGTTATGAAGAGCAAAGAAAGTAATTACATAGAAACTGTCCTGTGGACTGCATAGTGCATGATAAGACTAAAGTCCCAATACAAACTTGCTGATTTGGTGATAAAGAAGCTGTGACAACTGTTTGGCAGAGGTCTTGCTGACAAGTGGAGCACACACTGGTCCTCTGCCATGCTGGGGAGGTGGGTGCTGGCACCTCAGTGGGGTAGGAATGGGGTTGACTGTTGTCAAAAACCCAGACCTTTGAGTAAGACCCACTTGGGTTCAATTTCTTACTCTGCCTCCAAGTAGGTATACAGATGTCAGGCATCTCATTTAAGCTGCCTGAGCCTCAGTTTTCTCATCTGTGAAATGGGGTGATGATGCTTACCTTGTATAGGTGCTAGTAATCACAGACTCAGCCCTGCAGACCTTGAGTTCGGTCCACCAAATACCCATCCCTCCCAATCCCATCCCATTAAGACTTCAGGATCCCACCCCTCTTTTCTGGGGTTTGGGTAGCATGAAAAAGTTGGCGGGGAGAAGATTTTTGCAAACAGTGCCTCCGATGAGGGGTTAATATCTAAAATATATGAGGAACTCATGAAATTCAACAAGAAAAAAACAAACAACCCAATTGAAAAATGGGCAGAGGACCTGAAGAGACAGTTCTCCAAAGAGGACACACAAATGGCAAATAGACATATGAAAAAATGCTCAACATCACTAGTCATCAGAGAAATGCAAATAAAAACCACAATGAGATATCACCTCACCCCAGTCAGAATGGCTATCATCAACAAGACAAATAGTAACAAGTGTTGGAGAGGCTGTGGAGAAAAAGGAACCCTCATACACTGTTGTTGGGAATGCAGACTGGTGCACCCGCTATGGAAGGAAGTGTGGAGGTTCCTCAAAAAATTACGAATAGAATTACCATATGACCCAGCAATCCCTCTCCTGGGTATCTACCCAAAAAAATCTGAAAACATTTATACATAAAGACATGTGTGTTCCAATGTTCATTGCAGCTTTGTTTATGGTGGCCAAGACATGGAAACAACCAAAATGTCCTTCGATAGATGAATGGATAAAGAAGTTGTGGTATATATACACAATGGAATACTATTCGGCGGTAAGAAAAGGTGATATAGGACCATTTGTGACAACATGGATGGATCTTGAGAGAATAATGCTAAGCGAAATAAGTCAGGCAGAAAAAGCAGAGAACCATATGATTTCACTGATATGTGGTATATAAACCAAAAACAACAAAAGAACAAGACAAACAAATGAGAAACAAAAACTCATAGACACAGACAATAGTTTAGTGGTTACCAGAGGGTAAGGGGGGTGGGGGTGGGAGATGAGGGTAAAGGGGATCAAATGTATGGTGATGGAAGGAGAACTGACTCTGGGCAGTGAGCACACAATGGGATTTATAGATGATGTAATACAGAATTGTACACCTGAAACCTATGTAATTTTACTAACCATTGTCACCCCAATAAATTTAAAAAAAAGAAAAAGAAAAGCTTGGCGGATGGGGAGGGTCCGTGTTTCTCAACGCAGAAGGCAAACGGCGGATTGCACAGAGCATTGCCCCTGCTGGCAGTCATCAGGCCAAGCAGAACACTGGCAGAAAGGACAGCGACAGGTGCCTGGATGTAGGTGGTGGCAAATCTGTTAGAATGAAGAGGAGGTGCTCCCAGGCAATGACTCAGCTTCCATTGTGTGCTGGGGTTTCAAATAACCTCCTTGCAGGGGTCTTTGGCCAAGTGTAACCCCTGAGCTCTTTTCAGGCAAGGCCCCGCCTCTTTTTAGGAAACTGTCCTCTCAGAACGCTCCTTCTCCCTCCTCCTTTATTTCATAATAGCACTTGATAGCTCCTTAACCTAGAGCATGAGTCAACCTAAAAATAGTTCCCTCTCTGGGAATGCCGAGGCCTCCTACCCTTCAAGAGCAGCAAAGAAAAGGAAGAGGGTCTGAACTCTCGCACTGCAGCAAAAGGAACTGAGACCATGAACTGCCTGGCTCATAGCAGGTGTCCACTAGATTAGAGCAAAAATGCTTTCCTCCAAACACTGGACAAGCAAGTGATATTCATAGGTCTCTAACCAACTGGGGAACGGCTGACCAGTCTTTCTCTCACTCCCACATCTTGTACATCAGCCCATCCTGTGCCCCAACCCCCCAAATACATCTCGAATCCTTCTGATCACAACCGTAACCATCCAAGTCAAGCCTTCGTCACCTCCTGATGGATCATTTCGTAAAAGACTGAAACAGTTTCTCTGCTTCAGCGGTCATCCAGCCTGACTGACCCAAACCAAGGGTCGACCAACTACGGGCCCGCAGGCCACATCGGGGCTGCTGCCTAGTTTTGTATGGTCCATAAACTAAAAATGATTTTTACGTTATTAAGTGGTCAGAAAAAAATCCAATGAATAATATTTTGTGACACATGAAAATATAAAATTCAGACTTTATTGTCCATAAGCAGTTTTACTGGAATTCAGCCACCCTCATTCGTTTATATATTGTCTGTGGCTGCTTTCACAGAGCTGAATCGTTGCGACAGAGAATGTATGGCCTCCAAAGAACAAAATATTTGCTATCAGGGACTTCAGCAAAAGTTTGCTGAACCTCATCCCTTTCCCAATCTCCTCGCGGGCTTCCTTGTTCTCTCAGAGCGAAACCCAAAGAACTCACTCGGGCCCAAAGTCCCGGCCTGCCTCTCTGGCTCATCTCCTCTCACCATCATCACACCCCACTCATGTTGTCTATGTTCTTCCTTCCCCTACCATTTATTGTACATTCTAAGCCTTCCCTCCTCAGGCTCCTGAACTGCCCTTTCTCTGTCCGGAATGCTCTTCTGGCCATTGCATGACTGACTCCTTTTTCTCTGGGTGTCAGCTCAAGAGCCACGTCTTCATAAAGGCCTTCCCTAGCCACACTGGCCCATCTCATTAGTCCATCTCATTCCTGCTCATTTCTTTCCTGGCACTTTTGTCTACTTGTTTATTTTCTTGTCACCACCCCCCCACCAGGACATAAGCTTCATCGGAGCAGAGCACATAGTAGATGTTCAATGATTATTTGCTAATGAATGAATGAGTGAATGAATGAATGAATGAATGTGAGGCCTTTCTTGTTCCAGGAGCTGTGTGTCCATTTCCCTAGCGGGTGACTTCTGTCTCCTGGTTGAAGTCATTCCTATCAGCTCCTCTCAGTGTTTTATTCTCTTCTTGGACCCATTGCCGTTATTAGACACTTGAGTTTCTTTTCCGAAGAATTTGTTAGCCTTAAGGTTATCCTGTAAGGAACCACAGCTGGTTTCTTCAGAGACCTGGTGCTTAACCAGTTTAAGGAAGAAATGTCTTCCCTTTTCAGTAGGTAAGGAGGCCTCTTCTTCTCCTCTGAAGAGCCCTAATCCATAGAAAAGATTAGTCATGTAAACATCCGAGTTTGGTGATTGGCACAAAACGTTGGTATAAAAAGTTGCAACTCACTTTTTTTTCCTAAATAACTGGAAACAACTTCAGCTAATGACTGCAGCAAATTGCAATGTCATGCACAGGCTGAAGGTATGAATATGTGAAAAGTAGAGTGACCAAGATGGATTGGCTAGGTTATGCCACAATTTAAAAACATCCCCAAATCTCAGAGTCTGAAGACCACACAGTTTTATGTCCTGCTCACATTGCACCCCCACCATGGGATGACAGGGACCATGGCACATGGTGGTCACTCAGGGAACCAGGATGGTGGAGCAGCTGCCAGCGTGAAGGCTGCTGGTTGCAGTGCCAAAAAGAGAGCTCAAATGCTCTTCCAGGCACCGGCCAAAGCTAGTCCCATGGACTCCATCCCGTCACTAGAGGCAGGAAATACAATCCTCTCCCGTGCCTGGAGAGCAGAGGGTCGGGAGTATCTGATGAACAGCAGTAATGACAACAACTTGGGGGAAAGAAAATTTGTTCTCTGTGGAGACCACATCAGACCCGGGGAGAAGGGGAGAGGACAAGAAAAATGGGAGCCGAGAAGAAAAGGCCTCAGAGGTCCGAAAGGCTTGTCAGTGAGCCAAACAATTCTCCTCACACTTCCTTGTTCACCTGAGCTGCACATTTCTGTGTGTCATCTTTTGTCGTGGTGTTTGAAAAGCTGATGATGCACTCTTCAGAGCGCTTCGACTAGTCTTTACTCTTAAGCATTTATAGCACCTTTCCAAATGGGTGAGTTCCAGCAATCCTCCTCAGGTGAAATTATTCTCCAAGCTCTCGCTTCTGTGATCAGAGGCTTATAACCCATGGGGGACACACCAAACCCAGGCATGTGTCACCAGCACAGTTCCACACAGTAGTTCACACATACCTCGCAGACAGGACTACAAATCGATAAAAGATGACTCAGATTTCTCTTTAGGGCAGACCCTAAAATGTGTTTTCCATTTAGATCCAACACTTTTTAGTTCAGTCAGAATCTTCCTTGGGAGCAGGGGTGTCCAACAGAACTTTCTGCACGGACGGAAATGCTTTCTGTCTGCGCTGTCCAGTATGGTAGCCATCGGCTACATGTGGCTACTGAGCCCCGGAAGTATGGCTAATACGTCTGAGGCACTGACCTTTTTGCTTTATGAAATTTTAAATGATTTGTTTATTTATTTATTTATTTTCCAATTACAGTTGACATTCAATATTGTATTAGTTTCAGGTTTACAACATAGTGGTTAGACATTTATAGAATTTATGAAGTGATCCCCGGATAAGTCTAGTCCCCACCTGGCACCATACATAGTTATTACCATATTATTGACTATATTCCCTATGCTGTACTTTCCATCCCCATGACTGTTTTATAACTACCAGTTTATACTTCTTAATCCCTTCACCTTTTTCACTCAGCCCCCCTCCCATCTGGTAACCATCTGTTTGTTCTCTGTATCTGAGTCTGTTTCTGTTTTGTTTCTTCATTCATTTTGTTCTTTAGAATCCACATATAGTGAGATCATATGGTATTTGTCTTTCTCTGTCTGACTTATTTCACTGAATAATTTTAATAATTTAAATTTGAATGGCCACACGTGGTGACCTACTGCATTGGACAGCGCAGCTTTGTGTTCAGCCCCTACCTTTGCTACACCAAGAAAAAGAGCAGTGTGTCAACAAAACAACCGAAAAAAACAGCCATATAAATGGCGGTCATGGTGTGTTTGATTCCAATATCTCCTTCTGACTCATACGGCCCTGCTCACAGTCTCCTATTCAGGGAAGATGTCTAGACTGTTCCATGTAGAAGAGTGGCCTCTAATTGGATGAGAGTGGGGGGTGGACCACTGACCAAAAGGCATTCTCCATCCACAGACTGGCCAGAGCCCAGGAAGTTGGCCTGTGAGGAGTCTCTGAAGGAGCAGTGGTGATTGGCTAAGCATATCAGACTGCTTCCCTTGGAATTTTAAGTTTTGGCCAATCGACAGTGAGAGGAGGCGGGAGCAGGCAAACAGAGGGAAACAAAGGCACTATGGTTGCTGACAGCTGTCCTGTTCTGATCCCACTTCCCAACCATATACAGAGGGTGCGGAAAACATGTACACACGTTTTAGGAAAGGAAAAAGCTATTAAAATTGTAATACTCAATATACACCGAGAACAAAAGATGAATACAAGTCCGTTTGACTTCTGCAATTACAAGGGGTGCTCAGAGTGGTTTCCATCAGCGTCCAGACCCTTCTGATGACGGCGAACGACTGCGTGAGCAACGCTGACCAAAGTGTCCACTTGTATACATTTTGGGGCACCCCGGTATATCCTTAGACGAACAAGCCAATAAAGTACCCTTTTCTTTAAGGTTGACTGAGTGACTATTTGTTCTTTGCTTCAAAAGAAATTAAGTAACTAAAATTCCTCTAATTCAGAGTTTCTCAGTCTGGGCACTATTGACATTTGGGGCCAGACAATTTTCTGTTGTGGGGGAGGAGCCTGTCCTATGTATTTTAGGCTATTGAGCAGAATCCCTGGCTTCTACCCATTAGATGCCAGTAGCACTGCCCCCACCCCCCACCCATTATGATAACCAAAAGTGTCTCCAGACATTGTCATATGTCCCTTGGTTGTTGGCGGTGAGAGGAGGCAAAAATGTCCACTCGCCACCCCCTTGAGAACAAATGCTGTAACTGTATCCCAAGTCCACCTCCTCTGGCTCCTTGAGGACAAAAAGCTAAAAGCAGCAGTTTATTCCTAGCGACACCACAGCTCTCCCTCCCTCTCTCTCTTCTCCAGGCTAAATAAAGATCGCTTTTTTAGTCTTTTTCCTAGAGTCTGTTTCACAGATATTAATGGTGACATCTAAAGATGAAACTGGAACCACTTGGTGGAGAGGGCCTCTGTTCTCTTAACTCTACCTATTTATAGAGATGGGGAGGGCAGACACATCCAGGCAACCCACGCCAGTGGCAGCTCCCTGGTCAAGGTGGGGGGCGCCTGGGCTCAGTGCTGGGACACGCCCCTTCTTCCCATGAGCGGGTTCAGACCTGCTGAGTCAGCAAACTGCTCATTTACCCAAAAAAACAGGGACACGATCCTTCAAGGCCCTCAGCATTTGTCTCTTCCCATCTCTCTGAATGTTCCAGCTATTTCTGGGTCTCTCCGTTTGGTATTCTCATGGACACCTCAAACTCACACTAACCTCCTTGGCTTGCTCAAATTCATGCTTTTGCCAGTGTTTTCTATTGTGTCCAGCTAGTTTCTTGAATCAGAAGCCGAAGGGTCATCCTCAGAAGAGACTGGTAGAAGAAGAGTCTGGAGGGGGAGATGGTGGCTAGCTCACGGAGGACTGTGTGCTGTGCTAACGCTTTTCAGTGCTCACGCTGCCTCCCCTTTCTCTTCAGCCATTTCCTCAGTAACTTCCCACAGTTTGACTTGCGTCCCCTCATGCCACTCCAAATTTTCTCTTGGAAGCTGCCATCACAAGTCCCATCCATGGGGAGGGGTGTATATATTTGGGGTGTGTACTCCAGAGGGGTCAGAAATCTTGGGGCATCTTAGAATTCTGCTTACCACAGCCCATAAATCTGTACCTACTATCCCCTCTTTCAAATTCTACATATTCGAAATTAAGCATCTTCCCAAATTGACTCCATGTTTCAACTTCACCACTGAAGGAACTGAGGCAATGGTAGAGACTGTTAGCTTTCCTCCAGTATCCGAATTCTTCTTTTTTTTACAGAAACAGAATCCACTTCTACCATAGGGATATCGTAGAATTTTTAGCTGGGTACAAGGCCACTTAGGAAATAAAGGCAGCACTTCTTAGCTTCCTTGCCACTAGGTATGGCCAGGAGACCAATTTTTGGACAATGGAATATAAGTGACAGCACAAGGAATCTCCTGCGAGACATTGAGGCTCTTGCCTTTTGCCAGTTTTTCATTCCTCTCTCCATATGGATGCTGAAACCCAAGGTCTGCCAGCATGTACCATGAGAATGGCAGATGAGTGAGCTGTCAGGAGCCTGGTCCTCCAAGGATTCTGGGAACAGAGAGAGATGGCTTCCCAGCTTTGAACTTTATACCTCTGGACTTGCAAATAGTAGAGAAATACACTTCTATTTTGTTTAAGCCCTTATTGATTTGCATTGTCTGATACTCAGAGTTAAATATAATCCTAACCAACACAGGGGTTATTTCCTTACTCCCACTAGACTTGAAAGCTTAAATTTATTTTTCTTCCCTCAATCCCTCTAAGCTCTTCTGTCCAACAAGGTCCTAAATCCTGTTGATTCTTCCTTTGCGCTTCACCTCACACTCATCCCCTCTTTTCAATTTCCACTGCCTGTTTTGATCCTCGACTATTCTCTTGACTCCATCTCCCTGCTTCTATTCGAGGCTACACAACCCCCAGATCCCTGAGGTCTCACATTCATCATGTCACTCCTTAGCCTCAAACCCCAAACCTGGGATCCTGTTGTGCTTAATAGGATGGAACCCCAACATTTCACCCTGTCATTAAACCATTCCGTAACATAGCCCAACCTTTTCTGCTTCTCCTCCCTCTGATGCAGATCTTCCCCAATCTCCAGGAGAGCCCCCCAAGCAGCTCATTTTGTCCTTCACTTTATGATAGAGGTCATCTGCCCTAGCTGCATGTTAGAATCATCTAGAACCAGCGAACATGACCAGTGCCCGGTGTGTTAGTGCTCAACACACAAAGGCATTACGTCATGTCGGCCACAAGGCAGCCCCATGCAATGTAGGCACTCCCATTGTCGCCATTCTACAGATGAGAAAACTGAGAACCTTGCAAGTTCAGGGCATCATTCCTGGTCGGTAAGTGGGAGCGAGGATTCCAACAGAAAGCACTGCCTTCAAACTACTACTGTGTAGTCCCTTAAACTAGATCACAGATTATTACAAATTAAAGATAATTTCCAGTAGCATGGCTCATAATTAATTGTTAATAAATCACAGAGTACAAGTGAAAAATTTGAGAATACGGTGCCTGGTCCTCACTCCAGACCAGTGGAATCTGAATTTCTTGGGTGTGGGGTCTGAGCATCTTTGTATCATCTTTAGGAAGAGCTCAGGTTTCTCCCAAGGTAATTCTAAGGTGCAACGGGGGTTGAGACCCACTGCTTTACCCAGTCACTCCCACCTAGCTGTCTTCCTCTCATTCCCTCTCCACACCCCAGGTCCTACTTATCTTTTGGGGTTCAATCTAAGTGTCACCTCCCTTTGTGGAGCTGGCCAGCTTTTGCCAGCCTGAGTGCTCCTGTTTCTGAACGTTGGTTGCAAAACTTGTCCACACCAGCTGAGCTGGCACCTATTGTACCTCTCAGTTTGAAACCAGCCCTTGGCTTTATGCCACCGGATCCTTGGCGGATTTTCCACATTTAATCCTTTGCCGCTCAGCTACCCCCACCTCTGCCCACAAGAGCAAAAAGCACGACTGCGCCTCAATCAGAAGCAAGACCTGAACTCAGGGCTCGTCTGGGTCATAACCTTAGCTCAGCACTCCCCTCCCAGGGACTGGAAGCCAGGAGCGTAGGCAGTGGATGAGAGGAATGTGGATAAGGGCTTTCCAGAACTCTCAGCTGCAGATCTGGAGGTTGGCGGGATGATGACGGGGTGATGGCATCTCCAGGAGACAGGTTAGACGTGCAGACTGGGAAATGCTGACAGCAAAGCCTAGGCGAGGCCTGCGATAAAATTTGGTGGTCAAGGAACAGGAACTGAGAGGGGAACAATTCGAGCAAAAGTGGCATTGGACCAACTGAAGCTGTGGAATGACTGAATCAGTGGGTCTCCACCTGGGTTGTTAGGAAGAACTTAGGAGGCTGTGGCATCCTTTTTTGGTACAGGAGGCTGCCAGACAAGCGAGACTAAGAAGGTGTCACATGGAGGGCCTACTGGGGAGGAGAGGGCTATGGCCGCCAGAGGCCAGGTCCCCTGAGAGCAGCCTCCCCTGCTACCTGCCCACCCACTGCCCCAGGTTCAAGGGTCACAAGACTCCTGTTGGGCAGGCCAATTTCCACGGAAGTCAAGCGTGTGACAGAGTCTCCATGTCTGTGCTGATAAATCTGCTTGTTGTATCATTCCACCAGTATACGAAGCAGGCGATGAAAAGAAGGGGTGTCACTTGTCTTGAGTTACATGGTGACTTAATGGCCATACTTGGATGAGAAGCCAGTTCTCCTCATTCCCAGCCCAGGGCTCCTTTTCCTTGACTGTGTTGCCAGGTTAGTCACTGCTTTTGTAGGGCTCAGAACCATGCCTCCCGTGGTGGTAGGGGTGCTGGGAGCGCTCCTCCTGGCCTATCTGTGTTCAGTGGGACATCCCAGGTCTCTTCCGACTGAACCTGTTCTTGTAAACTAAGTGGGGCTGAGTGGGACCCTGAGCCACCTCTGGGGACTCCTCCCTCATTCACTACACTTCTGGTCCCATTGCCATCAGCTTCACACAGTGATATCAGCTACTGCCTTTTGGGCCCCATGGAGTGCCTGGCATGAAGATCAGTCCAGTAATGGAACCTGCTGCCCATGTAATCAACAATATCCTGACCTTCCCAGGCTGGGGTTGGAAGGAGAGGTCAAGGTCCATTCCAGAGTATGATTGTATTGGACAGGCCAGTCAAGGTGCTCGACACATCAAAGGAATCTTTCCAAGGAACTTGCCATTCCTATTGCCCTGCTGAGAGGAGCCGTGACCACTCCGGCTCCGGTCATTCCCCACCCCAAGGGGATCCCACTGCAGCCCCGCTGACCTGGCCAATGGGGGATGTCTGACCTAGATCTCTGGATGTCCCAGGAATGTAGAGGTGGCTCTGGCTAACCAGGGACCCTGGTACTTAACTGGATCATCAGATTCTCTCCTTAGTCATTTGAACTGGAGCTGTGGGAAGAAAGCCAGAAGGAAGCAGGGACAAGTGAGTTGCTGAGCAGACTTTGAGGCAGCATGCCAGCCTGGAACCTTGCAGCGTCTGTTGCCTCAGGGCTGTAGGACAGCCAGGCAGCCAACAGAGCCCCTGGGTCCCAAACAGACTTCCAGGTCCCCCTTGCATCCCCATCCGTCAAATATGAACATACCCAGAATATCCTTACTGCCTGTGCCCTCACAACCAGTGACCTGCGGCAGATTGAGTGAGTCTCTGTTATCAAAAGGCCCCTGCAACGGCAATAAAGACACACTCATAGGGAGGTGCATCTTGGGAGCAAAGTGGGGTGTCACTGACCCCTCCCTGCACAGAGAAGTCCTCTGCGCCCCATCTTAAAGACAGAGAGTGTTACAGTAGGGGACCCAGCAGGCCCCTTGGGACCCACAGGCTGACATCATTGTGCTGACAGGCCTGGGATGCTTAGCTGAGACGGTCTGTGGAGGGACTGGTAGCTGCCACGTTTTCCCTGGCTGGGACAGAGCCCCTGCCTTGCTCTGAGTCTCCAGCTATTTGTTGTTCATTGAGTAACAGACGCTGCTGTGGGCCAGGATGAGACCAGAGTCTGTCCCTTGATTATAAGATGCTGGCTTTCCTGCCAAACAGCTGACTGAGCAGATCATGGCTTTGACCCTGATGGGTCTGTTCCTTCCCTCTTCTTCCCAGGCAGCCAGGCATACTCTGCACTTTGGCCCAATTGGAAGGATGCTCCCCCAGGGCCCCCTCTTCAGGGCTGGGTGGAGAGGGGCATCTCTAGACTGACATTGCCGCGGTCTGTCTTAGCCCAGGTCCGCAGATATCACCGTCAGCGTCATTGTCCACCTAAGGCCAGGTCCTCAACTGAGAGATGGTGAGCAGACCTGCAGAGTTCAGTTCAGGAAACATCTCCCAAGCATCTGCCGCATGCCAGAGCTATGTGGGGCACACAGAGATGGGCAAGACCCAATGGCAGCTCTGAGAACTTACAACCCAGCAGGGAGATGAACAACTTATACAGAGAACGGCAATTCAGGGCAGAACTTGATGAAGCCCTGAGAGCTCTTCCAAGTGACCCAGGCACTAAGGATGAGTGCACTCGTATCACTGGGGACCAGGAAGGCCTGTGTGGAGGAGTCACACATGACCCAGGGACTGCGTGGACATTGACATGCAGACATAGGTGGCAATAGTGGCACTGGGGCAAGAGGTTACCAAAAGAGGGACTGTCAGTCTTTGGTTTGCCAACAATGAATGTCAGCTGCTCTGCCAAGCACTGTGCTGGGAGTTGCTGGGGGAACGGAGTGCCACATGGTCCCTGCCATGGTCCAGAGAGGAGCCAGGCAGGTAGATGATGGTGATGGCTCAGTGGGACAGGAGCTGTAGTGACGGGAGCCCAGACCATGTAGCCTGGATGCATGTCCTATTGGGAAATAAGCCTACAGAGGGACGAATGGGCCCCACTACCTCTACCACTGGACTGAACTTGAACCTGAAGGCATTAGGTCAGAGCCCAGTGATGTGTAGGAAATCAGCACAGACGCCATCCTCTTGGGCGCTAGGACACTCTGTCACTGTTTCCCCAGTATCTCCGCCGCGTTCCCCAGAGATGCCGCTAGGAAGTGTGTATTTGTGGAGGAGTGTGGGTTCCCTCACTGCTGAGAGAACCACCTACAGGGGGGCAGGGGCAGGACTAGGGCATGTCATTTCTCTAGTACATTCTAGGGACCATCTTTTGTCATCTTCACAACAGCCTGTGGAGTGGGCTTCACGACCCAGTTACACAGGAGGCCACTGCAGCTCAGGGAGGGAAAGGCACATGCAGAGAGGTCACACAGCTCAGACATGGGAAGGACAGGTTTGTCTTCTCCAAAGCCTGCTCTTTGTCTGCTCCCTGCCTGATGGGGACAGCTGGGTTTGTCCATGAAGGTCAGCACGTGGTTGCTTGCTTATCACCTCTGTGCTTGGTCAACAGGAACACAGGCCAAGAGGCAATACCTGTGCTCAGGGCCCTGTGTGACAAGCATCCTTTTTCCTTGCTATGGGAGTGGGTGCTGTGTGAGCGGAGTCACGGCCATGAGCTCTGCGCACACTCAGAGACATGTTTCCAAATCCCAGGCACGTCCCCTCCCTGGCCAGAGAGAGCAAAGGCCAGAGGAGCCCAGGGCGGGATGAAGCAGGAGAGACCTCTCGGTGCCCTTCCCTGGGTCGCTGAGCGGCCTCTGGGAGGAAGGGGAAGGCTGAGCCCTCTCATATAGCACCCCCACCCCTTGCTCCCTGCGCTTCCACTCACGTGCGCGCGGAGCCCGCTCCGCTCAGCCCGCACAGCACCCTTCTCTTGGCTCAGAGTTTCGAGCGCCACCTTCCCTCCTCGTCCGACAGCCCAAGGCTAAGCACTTGCTAGTTTGATCCGGAGAAGCGTTCTCCTCACGCTCAGAGAGGCGAGTCAAGGGCCAATCTAGGCAGGACGAGAACTAGTAAAGAGCCTCTGAAGCCTGTGCTCTGGTTTCAGCAACATCCATCTTTGCGCGGAGCGCAGAGAGCGGGAGGGCAAGGCGGTCACTCTCCAGCCCAAACGATTGCGGAGTCTGTGACAGAAACCCTGGCCCCCAGTCTTTCTGTCCGAAAGCAGTCCTCCCTGGATGCCAGAGAGTAAGCGGGCACGGAAGTGTGGCTTGGACCATCCCCCACCCCGCCACCCCGCCACTCCGCGGACAGGGGCAGCCACTGGCAGCTGGCTGGATCCCTGCAGGGTTTCCCCTACAAGCGGGATCCGGCACGGCCGCAGGAGAAAGCACAGGGGTGTACCTGCCGCCTGCGAGAGGAGGCCCTCTTGCCAGTGTTCCCATGGGTGGGCAGGGATGGGCGCGTGGAGGGAGGGTGCCCTGCCCGCCCACCAAGCTGGGTCCAAGCGGGGAGGATTCCTCCTTCAACCCCAGCAGGGCAGACGGGCCTCACCTGGACCTGTCCTTGTGCCCCGAGGACCTGGTCCCTGAAAGAGCCCGAAAGCAGGGAGAGCCTGCCAGAAGGTAGACAGACCCAGGTGTGATGTTCACAAGCGCGCGTACGTGTGTGTGTGTGTGTGGGTGTGTGGGTGTGTGTGGGTGTGCGAGCGTGCAAGGCGAGAGGGTCTCCGCGGTCCCCGCACCCTGTCTGCGAGGTTCTATATTTTGCCTCCCTTTGTTCTCAAAATAGTCGGCGAGCGCGCTGCCCTCAGAAGGGGTGGGGGCCGTTGCGCGATGGCTGGCGCACGCTGAGTTAGCTGCAGGGTTACAAACAGTCTCTCCCTGCTCCCCCGGCCTGAATTAATATGTTACTATTTTGGGCGCGCCAGTGTTTCCAGGGGAAACCTAATGACGCAATGACGTCAATGCAGGTCAGCAGCAGACTCTCCGGGAGGGCGGGCAGCCTCCCGGCTTTCAGGCTCCGCGCAGTCTACTGGCGGGAGGGCGCAGGCGAGGTGGCGGGGGCGGCGGGCCTGGGGGCGCGGGAACCCCGGCAAGGCCCGAGGACCAGAGAGCGTCCCTTCCCAGCGCCCGGACCCAGGTAACTTCCCGCCTCCCGGGACGGAGTTTCTCTGTTGCCCACGGATATGAGGCGGCGTGGAGGGCAAGCGGGGTAACCCCCACTCCCACCCACCCCACTTTTATTCAGGGAGAGCCAGAGGAGCCAGCAGGTCCGGAATCGCTGAGGGGACTCCACGCGGGGCCCCCCACTCCCAGGTACGCTCAGGTTCTCAGGGTGTCCCCAGCATGGGGGAGGGAGACACTCACCCCTGTCCACACTCCTCTCGTATTCTTGCACCATGACTGGGAGTTTGGGGAAAGGAGAAGTGGTTTCTGAGATTTGTCCACTCTGCCTGTCTCCCCACCCCTTTTTTGAGGATAGGAGTTGCCTGTCTGCCCCTCTCCGGCACCTTCGCGGGTCGCAGACTAGAACTAGGGCTTCCTACTGGCTGTGCCTCCCTTTGAGGCGCCATCTGAGGCCGGGAAGCTAAGTGGAAGGGACATCCAGGCCAGACCGGCTGTGGGGATGCGAGGCTGGAGTGCGAGCCTCAGCGACCTGGACGGGGAACCGGTGCCCGTTTTCAGAGTGTGCGTATGGGACTGCTCGCGTGTGCTTGATGTGTGCCCACCCCATGTGTTCATGGAGTGTGTATGTGTGCACTCATGGAAGTCTGCTGTGCGGGTGTGTCAGTGTCATACATATGAGAACACCTCATGCACCCCTCCTTGACCTGTAGCCAGCGTACCAAACCAGGTCCAGGGTCTTTGCTTTGCTCATCTCACACAGCTGGCCCAGATTCAACCTACCCCCAGCTGGGTGGTGGCCCGCTTTCACCATGCTGGCCGCAGCTTCCAGGGGCTGCACAGTTCTCAAAGCTCAACCTGCCTTCTCGCCCCAACTCACTTGTGCCCTTCCCTCCTTGGAACTTGAGTAGAAGAGAATTCCTTTCCATATGCCCCCTCTCACCAGGGGCAAAGGCTCAGCTCGGCCGCCCCGTCTCCACTTTCAGCACTAGGGTCCGGACAGCTCCATGCCTGTCCCGCCCCTCCACCGCGCCTGGGTGAGCATCCCATGCCCCAGCCTTTCTGGCTTCTAACTAACTCCTGAATCTGATCCTAGACCCTCCCCACCCAGACTCCCAACACACACATACAAGTGCAGTCCTTTGCTTTTCATCCCAGACCTCTGTCGGGCGGCCTGGAGCTTGGAGGGGCAAAACCAGCCTTGGAAATTTCGGAAGCTGAATGGCCGGGGTCACAGTGTTGGGGCCTGGCTTCCTGCAGAGGTTGTGACTCTGAACAGAGGCTGCTAAGGTCCTGCCACAATCTCCTCTTTCTACCTCCCTTCATTAAAATAAGTAAATAAAACCAGATTCCTTCCCCAAAAGGCAAGCCAGCCTTCAGAAGGCATTGGAGGGGTCCAGAATTTTCTGCATTCCAGAAACGCAGTGAGTGGCCCCTGATATCCCCTTGCATGCATCCTCGCAGCCCCGCCCGTTACTCTTTTCCTAAATCCAGGCCTCACTTAGTGGAGGGAGTAGGGTGGGTATGAATCCTGTCCACTTCTCTACCTTACCCAGCAGTCAGAGAGGGTTCAGTGAATGTCGTGGCTTTCTGGGCTCTGGATGGGGTAATAGCTGCATGAGTTCTCACCGGAACTGTGCCCTGGACTGCCCAAGAGGCCTCCAGAGGTAATTTTTGTGGTGACTCATTGGGCTACGGTCACACAGAGACCTCTGAGATCGCCCCTACCCTGTACCCCACCCCAAATTGAATCCAGGACACAGTAGATCTATCTGTGGCTCTTTCCATTCCTGGGTTATTTTGGCTGATGAGAGCACCAGAGATGGTGCTGGAATATTGTCCCAGACACCCCTCTAGAACTTACTGTCATCCCAGCTCCTCCAGGAAAAGCAGAAAGGGTCTGCATGATGTCCTAGCTGATTCAGGAGTGGATGAAGGAAACCAAGAGGTCACCTCTCTCCATCCTGCCCTACTCTTGTAGAACCTTCGGCAAGCTAGAGACCATGGACCCCTTTCTCTCCCCAGGAATCAGAACATTGTCCCTCCCTAGATATTCTCCTCTCAGACTTGTCATATCTGATCTAGGGGCAGAGCCAGGTGTTATCTTTGTCCTACTGTGCCCATAGAGCTAGAGGAGGTCTGGTCTTGGGGAGGAAAGAGCCTCTTTAAAGAGGCTCTGGCACCTGGAGTGAGGCATACACACTGTCAGTCAGCAGGAAATGGCTTTTTCACTGAAAAATCCATTGTTCTGCTTGCTGCTGAGATATCAGAGGGAGGACAGTAAAAGCTCCCAGACTGGGGATAAGCGAAAGAGAGACAGTCACCACAGTCTGGTGACACTTCCTTCTCACAGGGTAGAAGCCAAAGCCCAGATACTGTGATAGCCTCAGAGTGTTCACAAGTCTCAAGGGGAGTCAGAAAACGGCTGTTCTCCCAAAAGAATTAATTTTCATGACCGAGCTCTGTGTAACTTGCTTAAGGAGGTAGCGGTGTGGGCAAAACATGCAAACAGCGAGGGGATGTGCCCTCCACTAAAGGACAGTGGCCCCCAGGGTCTTTGCAGCCAAAATTTGGTCCTCTGGGAGCAGTGAATCTTCTACCATCGCCTAGCCCCACTCCTGGCCGCTTTCTAAGCTTCCCTTACTCCCTGGCCTCCTTCTGTGCTCATCCGGGTAACATCTGTCTATGGCCTCACGGGAAGGCTGGTCAAGGTCAGGCAGATAGAGGGCTGTTTGCTCCGTAGAGCCTGGCTTCTCCTCTGATTGTGCAGTGCAGGGACCTGGGGAGGAGAGCCAGGGAGTGAGGGCCCCATCATGCAGGAAGCCCACACGTGACATTGAACTGCTTATGGGGGAGAGCCCAGGTCGCAGAAGTTGTCCTTGCCTGACCACAGGTACCATGGGCCAAAAGAGCTTCCGGTCCCACTCCCCCAGGTCAGGTGCTCAGCAGGGAGCTGCACTGACTCAGCACCCGTTCCCAGCACCAGGGGGCAAATTCTCCTTTCAGTCCCGTGCTGATTGCTTAAGCAAGTCCTTCTGATGGGCCTCATTTTCTCCATCTGCATAATGGGGATTAGCTGAAGCGTGGATGGTCCTGACAGCTTGAGAGTGAACTTGTTCTGAGGGTGCCTGAGCGTCCATTAGCATCTGAAATCAGTGATAACCAAGGGAGCTAGCTCCTAAATGATCTGGCTTCCTGAGACGCCCAGGGTCATTTGGGGCATGGGAAAGGCGGACCACAGGTCCAATGCTAACTTCACTGCCGCCTGGCCAGGGTCTCAGCCTCTGCCTTTAGATGGAAGCCCAGGGCCCATCATTCAGAAATCAGGGACGCACTGCGCTTAGAAAGGTGCCCAAGGGAAGCATGTTTGAGAAACAGCTCCAGGCTGGCCAAAGCCACGCCGCTGTCACCCCCAGCTCAGGGCCCAGCTAGCAGCTCCCGTTCCCCTGGACAAAGGACAGGAGAGCTAAATGGAAATAGTCCTCAAGTTTGCTCTCACGGCCAAGAAGCTCAGGGTATTCCCACCTGCAAGGAATCACGTAGAAGCCTCCTGATCACCTCTCTGTCCATCAGTGGGACCCCTGGGTCCAGTGGGGACTGAGACAAGGTCACTGTGATGTCCTCCCCCGGCAGAGCTTCCCAGGGGACATGTGTCTCATTACGAAGGCCAACCTGTGCAATTCTGCAACCCTCACGGAGGTGAGACCGGGAGGGCGTAGCCTCCGCATAGGGAATAAATACCACGCAGTACCTTGCTTCCTTAGAGGCTGTGGGTCCCTGGGTCAGTGCCAACGGTGGGCTGGGGGGAGGGGTTGACCAAGTCCTAGCTCTCCTGTCTGTGTGACCTTGGACTAGTTGTTTCTCTACATAGTATAAAAACAGAGATACAACATCTGCCATGACCTTTCACAGGCAGTAGTTAGTCTGACAAGATACAGGGAAGACAAGTGTGCCAGGGGGGTAGGGGACTGTTGACCCTAAGAGCCTGAGAAGACCCCAAAGTACTGATTCCCCAAATGCGGTCTGGCTGAGGTCTGTTGTCAGGGTCTCAGGCGCTCCCTGTGCATGGAAGCCCAGCACCACCATCTAGGAAGAAATAAACCTCTCTCCCAGAAGGAGAGAGATTTAGAGCGTTCGTCGGACATCAATGTCCACTGTCTTACGAAGCTCCCTGTTCTGGCCACTTCCTATTGACCTTGTTGGTGAAAGAGAGCTCCCCTGCCCTAAGCAGCACTAGGTGGTTGAACATACGACACCTGACAACGGACAGATGAGATTGGCAGTAGTTTATTAATCACATACACTCACAGCCTGGGGGAGGAGGACACCACATGCCATACAGGAGCCCATGGGGGTAGCACTCAGGAGCTGCACTTGGGACAGAGAGAGCCAGCAGGGGCTGTGAGAACAGGCTTTGTAGTGACAAGAGGGTGGGAGAGTTTGATTGGTTCGTTTCAATACATTCTGGGGCTGGCAGGGTGTTGAACCCCATGAGGTTAAAGACCAGTGGGGTGCAGCTAGGGGAACTAGCTGAGTGGGGATCATTTCTGGCTGGGTGGGGAGCATATCTAGAGAGAGCCGGACAATTCAGTTAGGCCTTTGGAACTCAAAGACGTCAGGGCAGCACCTGAAATTTTAGGCCTTATAATAAAATGCCTTAGGTCCTGTGCCTGATTTCAGTTCATCTTCACGACACCCCGTGATATAGTTACATTTCACAGATGAAGACCTAAGCTGGGTAATTAGCCAAAACCAATCAGATCAGGCTTCGTGCCAGGGGTCATGCTCTCTCTGCTGACCTTCAATGAGGCACCTTCTCAAAGCAGACACAGTGAGTGGGGCTGGCCCCGGGCAGCTGACCATCTCCAGATACCCCCGGAAATTCTTTTTCCCTTTTCAGGGCAAGATTCTCTGCAGCTTTGCTTCTCGTTGGGCTGTAACTAGAGAGAACCAAAGGCCCTCTTTGGCTCCTCTTGACCCTAGATTGTGGAGCTGGTGAGTGGACCTGCATATGGAGTCACAGTCATTTCTATTCTGACAGTCTGGGTAGGGACAGGGCATGGGGATGAGCCAACCGGACTGGCAGAAGACCTGCATCCCAGCCCAGCTCCTCACTCGCTGTGTGGCCTTGGGCAAACTCATCCTTCTCTGGGCTCAGACGTCTCAGCAGGAACTGGAGGGGCTGGTTGAAGTGGAAGGCTCTCTCTGCTCTGCTGCTCTGTGAACCTTAGGGACTAACTGCGGGATACAGGGCCTCCTTCACTCATTTGAAGGCAGGTGGCAGGGACATTTTTGTTCCTGTAGAGCTGGGGAGAGTCCTATCGACTTAGTCCCTTGGGGTGAGACGGTAGGATGCTGGGAGTATGAATGAAGACCCTCCCCCAGCCCCCAGCCCAGCCACTTCCTTACCTGCCTCTGGGAATTGGCTGGGCTTTGCTGGCCGAGTTTCCAGAAGATGCTCTGGAGACACAAAAGTTTGTATAGTTTTGCCGTCTGAGAGCCCCGACACCCAGAGCCCAGACCCAGCTCAGGCCAGGCAGACCCCCCCCTCTCCCCCCCCCCCCCCCCCCCCGCCAGGCCTGTCTCCTCCCAGGAGCACATCCTACACCTTTTAACTCCTTCCTTCGCCTCCTGAAGGGTTGCTGATTTAGCAAATAAATATGCAGGATACCCAGTTACATTTTAATTTCAGAAAAATACAGAAAGTGTTCAAATATAAATATGTCTCAGGATTTCCCTGGTGCTGAGGACCCAGAACCGGCCCCCAGCCTCGAGGCTCCGGATTTATGCTGCCTCCAGGGACAGCAGTGTGCCAGCTTGGTCCTGGGTCTTTGTATATGTATAGATGCTGCTAAGACAATAGAAAATATTAGTAACAGCAGCCAAGGACACCGAGTCTAAGCACATGCAGCTGGGGGCAGCAGGGAGGACTTGAACCTGTGTTTTTTGTGTTTATTTTGTGCCTTTCCCACAGCACCCGCAGCACAGATTTGCAGAGATTGCTCATAAAAGAGGAATCTGGTGCAAACCCGTGGGCTCCTTGCTGTGGGTCAGGTGGCAGCACTGCGGTGTGTGCAGAGAACAGCGGGTGTGCCCTGTCCCAGCGTGGGGCCGACCAGCCCACCGTGCAGCATCCAGGCTGCAGGCCAGACTGCTTGGCAGGGGCTGTGTTTGATTCCACCTCTCAGTCTGCCTACAAATGCAAGTCCTTGTGAATTCCCCTCTGGTGGCCTGGGCTGCTCCTGAACCATCTGCTCCCTAGCTGGGCCTGCAGCTGGGGGCTCATGAACGATAGACTTCTCCCCGGGATGGGGCTTGGAAGCCAACGTGATAGATAGGTGGGGACACAAGTGGTGACCACATAGTAGAGAGGAGAAGACAGGCTCCTGTGCGAGCGCTTTTCCCAACTCCATTCTAGAAGACTTTACTAAAATTGGGGTAGGGAAGGCACGTATTTTCAATCTCATTTTAGTGATGAGGCTAAACTCACTTCTCCAAGATTATACAGTGTATAACTGAAAAGCCAGGCCTGGGGTTTGACGTCACACCTGCTCTGTACCCTGGACTCGTGATTCTTCAAGTCCGCAGCCATTCCTTGGAGTCAGAGCCTGAAAATAATGGTTCTCAACTTTGGCTGCGTTATTAGGATCACCCAGGAGCTTTAAAACACATAGGTCCAAACCCCTGAGATTCTGCTTTAATTGATCTGGGTGGGTCCCAAGCATCAGTAGTTGTTAAAGCTCCCCCAGGTGATTTTAACGAGGGTTGAGCATCATTACTGATGAAAGAAGAGATGGCATAAGGCAGGGGTTCCCCAACTTTACTGTACGTGGAATCATCTGGGAATCTTTAAAAATACTGCTGCTAGGGCTCCTTCCCCCAGATACTCTGATTTAGTAGAGAGGGCACCCTGGGCATTGGGATTTTTTTTAAAAGCTCTCCAGGTGATTCTAATATTCAGCAAAGTTTGGAAACCATTGGCATAGGATAAGGCCTTGCTCTTCCAGTGTGGTCTGTGGACCAGCAGCATCAAGAACCTGGGAGTGTGTTGGAAATGCAGAATCTCAGGCCACGCTCTGGACCTATTGAAGCAGAATCTGCGTTTTTAACAAGGCTCCCAGGTAATTGGTATGCATGTTCAAATTTGGCCTAGGGGATGATATGATGAAGAGGCAGACAAGGGTATAATTTTTTAATCAATCAATCTGCTCATTCACTTATTTGGTCATTAGACTGATAATCACAGAGCACTGCTATTATATTTGCTCGCATTATGCTAGCACTGCTTATTCAAAGATGAGAAGGCTAAGGGTGAGGCGAGAACATAGCCGTCAGATCCCAAGGGCAAGACCACCTATAGAAGCGTATACAGGGAATGGCATCCATCACTGTTGCGGGGGAAGGGCACGTCTTGCAGGGAAGGTGTGTTCAGGGGTTACAGAGGCTCAGGACAGCTGCTGTAGAGGTGGGCAGGCAGGATGGAGAAGGGTGTTCTGTGCCCTTCTGAGAAGCCTCCGCTTTAGCTGTGGACCATGAGGTGCCTATGGAGGCTTCAGGTAAGACGGAGAAGAATGTCATGACTCTGATGAGTCTTCCAAAGAGAACTATAGAAGATTAAGTGGAAGAACTGGAATAGAGAGACCTGATGGTCATGGGACTCTTAGAAAGAGGCCTAATGATGAGGGGCGTGGCAGAGGAGATGGAGAGGGCGGCCAGGTTTGGGAGATGGTTCTGTGAGACGAGCCACAGGATTCGGGAGCAGAATGCATAAGTGGTGAGAAGCAGAGAAGTTGAATATGACTCTCAGGTGTGCAGTCTAGGCAACTAGGTGGAGGTGGCACCATTCAGTGGGATAAAGAACCCGGGACGCAGAGCAAGTTTGGTCCGGCTGAGAAGCAGCTGTGTGTGTGTGGGACTGGAGCTAAGGAGAGAAGTTCAGGCTGACTACAGATCTAGGAGTCAACAGCCAAGGCTTGTTGAAGCCATAATAGTGGGTGAGGTCATTTAGTGACAGATAGGAAGAGGAGGAGGATAGGACACCGGGGCCCTCCTATTTAAGGCGAGATTGGGGGACAAGAAAAGAGAGAGGAAGGAAAGAAGGTGGAGAAGTGGGAAGGATTCAGCAAAGGCAGACTGGAAAGAATGGATCAGAAAAAGGAAAAGAACCCTCAGGAAAAAGCGTAGTTCACAGAGCAAACTGCTACAGAGAATTTAGATGAAGACAGACAGGATTTGATAATTAGGTCATTCATGACCCAGCAGTTGCCGTGTTGTGGTGGGAAGAGGACCCAGATTGCAGTGGGTCAAGGTTATTGAGAAAGAGGACACAGAAAGTGTCGATTAATCTCCAACATTGGTGGAAAGAGAGAGGGGGAGAAAGAGCGGTCGTTTGAGAGAGAAGTAGGGCAAAGGGCTTTCTGTTTCCTGTTTAAGTTGAAGAAGACGAGCCCGTTTCTGAGCTGAGAGGAAAGAATTAAAAGTGGTTAAAGGTTCAGAGGAAAAGAAAACAACTATAGAGTGGATCTCAGAGACGCTGGGAGGAGATGTGGTTCAGAACAGAGAGAATTGATCTTGGGGAGAAGAAGGGTGTTAAAGTAGCTCCCATCAATGTTCTCTATGGTTCTCTAACCAGGGGTGCGTCATCTGCTGACAGCCTGGAGGAAATAATGGGCAGCCTCAGGAGACACGAGAGGTTCTGGAGAGCAGGAGAGAAGAGATGGATCCAGCCAGGTAGGAGATCTGCGTCTGCCATGGCGCCAGCAGCCTGCACAGCACTGCGTTGTTTTTCCAATCACGGTGGCTCAGGAGGTGAGAGGAATAAGAGTGGCTGCTTGCCTTCAGATCTGGATTGGTTAGCCTGAGGGCAAGGAAGGAAGAGCCTCCCGGGTGCTGTGGAGAACACGTTGATGCCATCATTTTAAGGGTCAGATTTGCTTGCCCTTCTCAGGAAGCTCAAATGCAGGGGCAGTCACAGCCATTCAGTGAGCCTCCTTCGTGGGGGTGGGGCTAACGGGGCTGAGGATACCTTGGCTGAGCTGGATTCATTTGGAAAGAGGAAGCCCCCACAGATGCCAAAGGCAGGAGCTGCTCTGTGTCCGCCAGTCCAGGTGGCTCTAGGGACGGCGGAATGCCACACTTCCCTGTCCTCCTGCTGAATCTCCAGCTCCTGGGGGAATCAGGGGATCCTAGGATTGGAAAGAACCTTAGCGATCATCTAATCCAGTGGCGCAGCAGCAGTGATTCCTGGGGGCATTTGGGAAATATGGAAGGGGAGGCATTTTTTATTGTCACAATGATTAGAGGACCGCTACTAAGTATTCCTCTAGTGTCCTACTAAGTGTCACTTAGTAGGTAAAGGACAAATATGCCTGTCCTCGTGCAATCACAAGACAGTCCTGCACCAAAAAGGTTTATCCCACATCTCCCGTGGCTTTCAAATGTCTGTCAAGCAGTAGAAACCTGTTCATAATTATCTTTGAACTCTGGTTTACCCACAAACACAGTTGAATTTGCTAGGGACGCTTCTGTATGCAAATCGAGAACTTGTACGTACTTTGGAACTTCATTAAGAGTTGTGTGTTACTTTGGAAACTCACGTCTCTGAAGGCAGAGCTCCCCCCAGAATTCGAGTCATCGACACAACATACCTGTACCAATCTGCATTTGCACCATTGCATTCACGCTTTTTCTACATATGGGTGCAGCTTCTCATTATTTCATTCTATTAGACATCATCGTGCCTGAACATTTATATGTTAAGACACATATTCTTATATTACAATTGACATTTTTATTTTTATATATCTATTAGGGAATTGTATTGTTTTTAAAAAGTGGGGGTTTTATTGGCTTGTTTGTTTTTTATTGGGGAATATTGGGGAACAGTGTGTTTGTCCAGGGCCTATCAGCTCCAAGCCGTTGTCCTTCAATCTAGTTGTGGAGGGCGCAGCTCGGCTCCAAGTCCAGTCTCCATTTTCAATCTTTAGTTGCAGGGGGCACAGCCCACCATCCCATGTGGGAATTGAACCGGCAACCTTGTTGTTGAGAGCTCCCGCTCTAACCAACTGAGCCATCCGGCCGCCCCAAAATGTGTTTTTTTTTTAAGTAGGTTTTACTTTCTATTATTTTATTTCAGCCTAATAAAAAGGATATTATCAAACTCTTATTATAAAAGTAGGTGTTTTAACTCTAGTAGAGTTAAAAAGAATCTGCTCTAATTTCTCAACCAGTTAGTTGAACTCTCTCTACAGCAACTCCAATAGCTGGTATCCAGATCTGCTTAAATATTTCCAGGGTAGGGAACTCGTTACCTCTCTGAGCAGTCTGCCTGATCATCTGGGAGCTGGCTGAGCTAAGAGATGAAGTGATTGCATGTAGGGAGCTGAACTGTCACTGATTATCTTTCACCCTCTCGTAGCCCTATTCATGTCCTCTGAGGCCACATCAAAGGCGTCAGTCCTTCTACTTGAAAATGTAGCTCTTCTCTGATATTTGTAGGTGGCTAGAAAGCCCATGCTCATCCTCTATCCACCCTGCCCCCAACACGTTGTCTTCTCTTCTCCAGACAAAATGTCTGCAGGCCCCTCACCACGCTGAATGTGACACGATTTTTGTGCCCCTTTGTTAGCTTGGCCAAGCAGGTACTGTACTAAGCATGAGGGATTCAGAGAGACCAGTAGGTTCCATTTCATTCATTGGCTATTTTACAGACTGCTGACCTATGCCATTCACTGTGCGCAGCTCTGGGGACACAGACATGATTGAGAAACAGCTGTTGTCCCTGGGAGCTCAGCCAGTGGAAACACAGTCACCAGAAATGGCAGTTTGAACATATCTGTATCTCCCTTCTCTCCCAGGACCCCTCTAGACTTATGGGAAGGGGATTTTCTTTAAAAAACATTAACCCACAATGAGGAGAGGCCATCAGCATATGAGAGGTTTCTACAAAATTCCAGAAAATTAAGAGCTGGTGGAAGTATGGAATGGTCAGATAGGAGAGTGGAGAAAGCAGCAGTTTAGTGTTCAAAGAAGAGGAGGTAAGAGAGAAGGGGCTTGTTTGCCCCTGGAGCACCCCTGAGAACTGGCCCCCAAAGAGCTGGGTGTGATAACAGGCAAGAATGAGACCTAGTACCGGAATACAGAGATTATTTGGAAGTAATCCAAATAATCCACTTAATCCACTTAAATAAGAGTCGACCCCTATGACCAAACAAAATATTTACAGCCAGGACTCTACCCCCAACCAGGAGATTGAAGATTTATTTCTTCTCAGGAAAATTGAGTGGTCCCAGAAAACAGACATGTAAGGGTCCCCACATAACTACCAGCTCCCACTAAGAACCCAAAAGCCAAACTCAGCCACTGAGAAAACCCCATCCACAGACACACAGCTCCCAAATGACATGTCCGTGTCTTATTCTTAAATATGTGAATGAATAGAGCCAAAGCTAATCCACCCCCAAGGCGAGTCTCCAAGGTAATGAGACTGAAGGAAACACAGAGAGCAAAAAGACCCCTGAGGACATGGAAATAATGGAAGGAACAGAAAAGAACTCAAACAAAACAAACACAACCTCTAATTAATGTCCAAGGAGACCGTACCAAAATGGAAAACTCAGAGGCCAAGAGAGTGCTCTTCGGAAATTTAAACAATTTAAAAATGGCTGCCAAAATAAAACATTCAAGAATTGAAGCTAACTAAGATTAAGAAGATCTCCCAGAAAATAGGAGATAAACATCAATAGAATTGGAAAAATGAAGTTTTAAAAATGCCCCAGGAAGCAGAACAACAAGACCAATGGAAAAAATGGTAAAAATGAAAAGAGAATCAATTTGGTAGGTCCAAATTGCACTACCGTCTTTCCCCGAAAATAAGACCTAGCAGGACAATCAGCTCTAATGCGTCTTTTGGAGCAAAAATTAATATAAGACCCGGTCTTATTTTACTATAATATAAGTAGACTGGGTATAATATAATATAATATGTCTTATATTAATTTTTGCTCCAAAAGACACATTAAAGCTGATTGTCCAGCTAAGTCTTATTTTCAGGGAAACAGGGTAATAGAAGTTCCAGAGAGAGAGAACAGAGAACATTGAGTGAAGGAAGCTATTAAATCAATAACACAGGAAAATTCATGACCCTGAAGTTTAGAGGTCTTTACAGAGTTCACTGAGTCCATCCCAGGATGAACAATAAAAATAGATCCACAGCAGTGCATGTCAACCTAAAATATATCAGGGACAAAGAGAATAACCAAAAAACTGTTGAGAGAGAAAATCCAACTGAACGTTCCAGGGGCATGAGAATTCTGAATGGCAATACCAGACCCTGGAATGCAGAGGTAACAGACCTTCAAAATTCAGAAGGAAAGTAATTTCAACCCAGAATTCAATACCCAGATAAATTATCATCAACCATTAGAGTAGAATAAAGACATTTTTGAGATAGGTAAGGATGCCACACCCCATTTAAGGAAGTAATTAATAATGTGCTCCAGCAAAATAAAGGTGTAAGCCAAGAAAGGCAGACAGAAAAATCCAGAAACAGTGGCTCCAATCTGGAGAGCAGTGGGGAGAAGTCCCAGGCTGATAGCTGTGCACTGAGCCCAGGGACAGAAGATCCATGGCCAGGGGTCTCCTGAAAGAAGGGAGACGCAATAAAGTACCTGAGCTGCCAGAGCTTCTAAATCAAGCATGGAGAACTGTTTAAAGGGGATCGTGACAAAAACAAAATAAAGACAGAAATGCCTGGAAAACCAAAAATCTACACATACAAATAAAATTTAATCCTTGTACCCTAATTAACACTTCAATGGCCATGTTTCCATGGTCACAATCATGTAAACACTATTTAACCAAGAAGCGTGATAGAATGGGAGAGACAGGTTGTGGGCAATATAATAGGATAAACCTTCATCTGTTACTGAAGAAGGAAAAATGATGTACAAATTTGATAAATCAAAAAATGACTTTATTAAAAACTGACTTTATAAATATATATGTAGAGATATGAAAGGAACTACCAGAAGAAACGGTTCAAAGAGGTTGTGAGGAAGTGAGACAGGATGTGAGAGGTGGCCGTGGGCTGGTTTTTATTCATTATCAGCCTTTTGATAGAATTTGATTTTTTTAACCATGTGCATATATTGGTTTGATAAACACACTCTCTATATCTATTCATCCAAAAACCTCAAATAAAAATGTGGTAAGCAGCATGCTTGAGTGAAGATGCACACAAGCTAGACCCAGAGGTTTGGGGTGGTTAGGATGACCACGTAGTCCCTCCCTTATCCAAGGGGAATATGTTCCAAGACCCCCCGTGAATGCCTGAAACTTGGATAGTACCGAGTCCAATATACACTATTTTTTTTCTGTACGTACTCATACATACCTATGATATTTATTATAATGTTTAATTTGTAAATTAGGCACAGTAAGAGAGTAACAATAATAACTAATAATAAAGTAGAACAATTATAACAATATACTGTAGTACAAGTTATGTGAATCTGGCATTATTAGGTAAAATAAGGGTGACTTGAACACAAGCTCTGTAAGGCTATGACAGAGGGTCTGATAACCAAGATGGCTACTGAGTGACTAACAGGCAGGTAGCATATAGTGCAGAGACGCTGGACAAGGGATGATTCATGTGCCAGGCAGCACAAAGTGGGATAGTGAGACATTTCATCACACTTCTCAGAACAGCACACAATTTAAAATTGATCAATTGTTTATTTCTGGAATTTTCCATTTAATATTTTTGGACCACAGTTGACTGTGGGAAACTGAAACCATGAAAGTAAAACACCAGATAAAGAGAACAGAGAGTCCAAGATGAGCTGTGAGGAAACTGAGGAAGGCTGGGTGGGGCCAGGCAACAGGAGCCCTAGAGACCCCATCAGGACCTTGAACTTCATCTTGGTGGCAGTGGAGAGCCATTTGTTTTAAGAAGGACAGTGACATGGTTGAATTTGTGTTTTGGAAACACACCTTGACAGCAATAACTCTGGAAGCTGGGTCTAAGAGAGTGAAGAATGGAGAAGGAAAATCCCTTTAGGAGGCCATTACGTAGCCCGGGTGAGGAATATATGAGGACCTGAAGCAGGACTGTGGGTGGGGGCAGGGGGAGGCCAATCAAAACAAATGTTTAGAAAGTAAATGTGACTGAAGGGCAGGTTGAGGAAGAGGGAGGAGGCTTTACTAGGGAGAAGTGGGCAAATGATGGCTCTTCTTGCTAAGAGGTTTGGTGGTCCAGATGATTGGTTCAGTTTTAAATGTGTTGATTTGAGGGGCTTGCAGGAAACCCACGTGGGGTGTCTAAGAAGCCACTGAATATTCTATAGAATGCTCTGGGGCAAGGACTTAGGGGACATCAGCATGTGGTGGACTATAGGGGCGATGGCCAAAAGAAAGCATCCAATGAGAAAAGCAGTGGACCAGGGACAAAACTCTGGATTTTAGTATTTAAAGGACAGGCTGATAATGCTCTAAATGAGGTTGGGCATCTTTTTCGATATTCATGAGCCGTTTTATTTCCTCTTCTGTGAAATACCTATTTTATGTTTCGATTATTTTTCTATTTATTTCAAACCAAATCCATCAACTAGCTTGATGACAAAACTATAGAATGAATCCCAGTAGACTAAGGCTCAGTTAAAGCAAGCATTAACTAAAGCAGTTCAATAAGAGAAAGAAATGAGGCACCAAATTAGAGAACTGGAAGCAAAATTGTATCATTGATGTAAAATGAAGTGATTGCATAACTTGAAAACTTAAGAAAATCAATGGAACAAAATACAAATAGTAAGAATTCTATAGGATTGCTGATGCAAAAAGAATATGGCAAATTAATAGCATTCCTATATAAAACAACCAGAAGTTTTAAAATGCAATGGAAAGGAAAACACAATTGTAATAGCAATAAAGGACAAGGTCTGTATGAAGAATTTTAAAACATTGTTGAGGGACACAATAGTTGAACTCACCAGATAGAGATTGGATTGGAAAATGTTGACCCTAAGTATTATGAAGACGTTCATTCTTCCTAAATTATGCTTTACACCTAAATAGGTAAGATCTTGACAATTTTTTTCTTGAAACCAGACCAGCTTATTCTCAAGCTCCTATGGAAAATAAGCCTGCATGAGTAGCCAGGAAATTCTCATAAAGAGGAGTCATGAAAAAAGATCAGCTCTATCCCATGTGAAAACACCATTAAAGGGGAGAGACACCAACAGTGTTTCGTCAGATCAATAGAACAGAATAAAGAGCTCAGAAATAGGCCCAAGTTTAGTATACCATAAATGGGAATTTAGTATGTCATAAAATGACATTTCATATCAGAGAGAAAAAGATAAATTATTCAATAAATAGGGCTGGGGACATATCTGGTGGGAAAGTTGATTCCTAGTTCACTCTCTACATCAAAATAATGGAGCAAATATATTAAAGTTAAAACTGAAGGCATAAAAGTACTAGAAGAAAACATGGAGCATTTTAAAAAGTGTCTATAGATAGATAAGTAGGTGGATATAATTTATATATAAAAATAATATATCTATAAATTATATAAATTTATAAATTATATTTATATATCATTTACATATCTATCTATCTATATATATAAAATCTTGGAGTAGGGGAACACTCTTTGCTCATGAAGCCATACTTCAAGACTGGTTAAATCAACCATATAAAAATAACATAGAAATAAACAAGACCAAACAGCAAATGATAAATTATGAAAAGATATTGCAAACGTATATGACAGACAAATGCCCACTTTTTTATATATAGAGAGCCACTACAAATCAATAAGAAAAATTCAACTGAAAAATTAGCAAAGGATGTGAATAAAGTTCACAGAAATATCCATTGCTCTTGCATGTGTGAAAAGATGTTCAACCTCACTTGTAATGAGGGAAGTGCAAATTAAAATCACAATAAGATGTCATTTTTTCATCAATCAAAACTCAGTAAAAAACAAAACAAAAATAGCATAGTGTATTGGCAAAGTCCATCACTGATGGGAGACTAAGTTGGTATAACCGAGATCAATTGTCAAGTGGAAAGGCAAGCCCAGAACAAGGTGTAGGGCACGCTACCTACCACTTGCTTTTTTTTTTTTTAAAAAAAAGCACATATATTTTGTATAGATATAGAGCATCTTTGGAACAACACACAAGATGCAGGAATTCTTTCTTTCTTCCCTCATTTCTTCCTTTCTTTCTTGTTTTCTTCCTTCTTTTTTTTTAAAAGTAGAACTAATTTTGTCTTTCTAATTATAAAAGTAATATATGTTTCTTATAAAAAGATCCTTTCTATTGGAACTATAGAAAGAGGTTGAAAAGAAAGCAAAACCACCTTTAGCCTCATCACTTAGAAAAATCACTTAACATTTTGGTATACATTCTTCCAGATATTTTTTCTTGATACATTTTTTTGAAACGGTAGTTTATCTTGTACAACTATTTTTATTCTGATTATTCTCATTCAACAGCATCTTTTTCCACATCATAAATATAGAGCTACATCATCATTTTTAATATGTGGATGCATCCTAATTCATTTAAGTTCTCTAATGACTAACCTTTGAGACATTTCTAATGTTTCACTGTTATAAGCAATAATGTGATAAACACACAGGTATAAAATACATTTGTGAACATGTTTGAGTATATGTATAAGAAAAATTCTTTAAAAATTGAATTGCTGAGTCAAAGCGTAAGTGTATATAAAAGGCCCCTGTTACATGTGGTCAAATTGCTCTTAGAATAGTTGAAACAGTTTATCCTTCATCCCATATATGAGAGGGCCCATTTCCCAACCATTATCACTTTTTCTCTTTACTATTTTCATAGGTTGAAAAATATATCTCATTTATAAAAGAAGAATTGAGTTTCTTTTTATACAATCATTGCCTATGTATAAACCTTGCTTATTTGCCTATTGGAATGGTCAAAATTTGTATTGCTTTCTAAGAGCAATTTATATATTAAAAATATTTATCTTTGTGTATCATATTGCAAATAGTTTCCCAGTTTGGATCTTAAATTCATATGATGTTTAAAGTTTTTTATTATGGAAAATTTCAAACATATAGAAAAGAAGACAGAATAGTACTATAAACCTCTGGATAGCTATCACCCAGCTTCAAACATTATCAACACATAACAATTTTGTTTCATCTATATCCCTACCACCTTCCCCCATTTATTTTGAAGCAAATCCCAGACATCATATCATTTTATCTGTAAACACTTGCTATACAGTGTCTTTGACATGTAGAAATACTCAATGTTTCAGGAAATCAAATCCAATCAGAAAATAGTCTTCATGAAATCCCAGCACCATTTCTTGAGTAGCACATTCTTTCTCTCACTGACTTGAAATGCCAACTGGATTTTCTACTCTGTTCCTTTGATCTGTCTGCATAGTCAGACACCAATACCTTACTGCTGCAATTATGGTAGGTTTAAAATATATTTGTTCATATTTCATATGACAAGCATCAGGGGAGCTCCAAATCTGTCTTTTTTCCTCCAAATTTTTCTTATGTATTTCCTCACATTTATTCATCCCAGTTAATGTTAGATTTATTTTATCAATTTCGACTCAAAAACTCAACTGAGATTTTGATTGCAATTATGGGAAATGTGTAGATGAATTTGGGGAAGATTGACATTTTTATAATATCGAGGCTTCTTGTCTTGAAACCAAGTATGGCCCTCTATTTATTTGAATTGTTCAGTAGAATGTGAGAGCTTTTCTTAAGGAGGTCCTGCATTCTCCTTGTTAAGATTCTCCCCTGATAGTTGATATTTTGGTTGTTACTGTGAATGTGGTTCTTACCCTTTTCCCGTTATAGTTTCTTACCTGGTTGTTACCACTACATAGAAAAGCTAATACATTTTTTTTATATTTCTTTTGTAACTACCTGCCCTATTAAATTCTCTGATTAGTCATAATAATTTTCACTTGATCTTCAGGTTTTCTATAGAGCCCATTAGGTTTTTGACTTTCCCTTTCCAATAATTACACCACTTTTTCTTTTTCTTTTATGATTGCTTTGACTAGACTTACTTCCACATGATATTTTATGATCGCTCTAATCAAGAATATCCTTGTGCACTTATGGGGTCATGTTTCATCTTTAAGCATGACATTAGCTCCTGGTTTCGATTTGTTCTTTATCCCACTTTGAAATTATACCTCTATTCCTAGTTTTCTAAGAGGGTTTTAAAAAAATGTATATTAGATTTTTCTCAAATGCTTTTTGGGCCTCTATCAAATGATCATATGATTTTCTCCTTCAATCTATTCATGAGATAAATTGCAGTAGTCGATTTCTTAATGTTGACAGTCGTAAACTTCCTAGAATAAACTTCCATTTGTCATTTATACTATCAATTTTATTACTCTTCTACTGGATCCTCTTGGTAATACCTCATTTTTTTCCCATTAGCGTTGGTGTATGAGACTACAGATTACTCTTTCAAAAAACTTAATTGGGAAGAAGAGGAAAGAGGGAACGGAAGCTCTAGAGAGACTCAGAATTAAGGAAGTGTTTTGAGTATACCAATAGGCCTTGGGGACGTAGCCAGGAGAAAGGAAGCACTTGAAGATGTAAGAGAAAGGGGGAGTCACTGACAGGACAAGGAGCCAGTGGAGGGGTCTGTACACCAGTGGCCAGGTGGCCATGAGCAGGAAGGGGGTCAGCCCTTGCTGAGACCCGTCAGGTGAAATAGGATTATGGTTGGCGGCCTCAGAGGTCACGAGGTCTAGGAAGCAGGGTTGTCTCCCTGGGTTGGTGGGTGAGGGCTTGAGGCAACTCATGAAAGTTGAGAAGAGTTGCTGAGAGGAATGCGGACAAATGAAGGGCTTGTCATGGGGTGCTGAGGTCCTGCTGTGGTAAAAGACCTTGATTTTTTGTGGCATCAGTCTCCAAGCTTTCTTCTGGGAGCCCTGTGGGAACGGAAGAGAACAGTGGGGCCAACGCAGCGTTGGGGCTTTGATGGGTGAGTGAGGAGAGCAGGCAGTGGGGCCAGGAGCTGAGCAGGTCCCGCGTGTCGGCAATGGTGATAGTAATGGGTGGGGAAGACACACACGGCACAGCCAGCCCCGCCGTGAGATGGCTCTCATGGTTTGTTTTAATTTCCATGTCAAGGCAAAAGTTTCCATTTCTGCCCTGTCATTAACCGAACAGAATGCGCCATGGCTTAAGCCAGATAACTTCCCTCACTGATTTCATGCTCTGCCACGTTCTTGTTAGATACAAAAATAAAAAGTCTGTACTCCTGGAACATTATGTTGGGACAATAGGAAGTGTGTTCTGACGCGAGGGAAACACTGTGATTGGGGGTGGGGGCCACCTGAGCCCCTGCTCAGCACTTTGGGCTGTTTGGGCATTGACGGGAGTGGTTCAGGGGTCAGGCACACAGGCCTGGTAGGCAGGGGAGTGAAGATGCTCCTGACAGACTGGGAGAAAGGGGACTCGAGGGGACAGGGCAGCTGGGAGTGAGCCAAGCCTGAGGGGAGCTAGAGGTGAAAGGCATGAGATGAGGAGGTCCAAGGTCCACGAAGCTGGCTCGTTGAACGGGCCTTCTACGTGTATCTTGAGGTCACTCCAAATGATGCCAGGAGTGGACGGGGAGACAGTGAGCTGGGATGTAAGCCTCAGAGAGCGTAGGGAGTGTCCAGGGAGTTGGAAGGTGACAGCAGTGAGGAGGGGGACGTGGGGGTGGCTGGAAAGCAGGCCCTGCAGAGGACGGATAGGCGTGTTTTAAAAGTTGCAATGGGGACCCAGAAGAATGCAGACACCCCACCCCCACTCCCACCCCGGGACCCTGTCCTTGAACCCGAGACCCGCCCCGTGGAGGAGAATGAGGCCCAGAGAGAGGAGTGACCCACTCAGATCGCCTGGCCAACAGCACCACGGTTAGGATATACATGCAGGACCGTGGCTGCCTGAGGGGCAGCAGATGGCCTATCAGGTGAAGGTGTGACCTGTAGCCACTGCCTTCCCCATCCTGTGAGGCCTGGTCAGAGCTGAGCCCAGAGGCCTCCATCTGTCCCCTCCCTGCTGAAGGCAGCCTCAGGTGGCTTGGGAAAGTGTCCAACCCTGAACGGGCCCACACAGCCGGGAAGCACGGGGATGGAGCACCCTTCTAGCACCAAGGGATTCTGCCTCCATGTCTCTGTGGCCCAAGCCCTGTCTCCTCATCCTGGCCTGTTCTTTTGGGGCCGCCCCCACCTTACGGATGAAAGAGGGATGTAATGAGAATGGAGTTTAGCTTCTGATGAACGGGGTTCAAATCCTGACTAATATAGCTAGCTCTGTGACTGTGGGCTCATGATCGTCTCTCTGAATTTTAGACATCTCACCTGCCAAAAAAAAGGGGAATCTGTAGCCTATGTGACCCTTGTCAGTTGCTTTTGTGACTAAAGCAGAGAGTCCATGTCTCACTGGTCCGGTTCTTGGAGAAGCTGGCCCTGAGAGGGACCGAAGCATATGGGCAGTGTCTTAGGGAGTGCTCCCAAGACCTGGGGAGGGGGGAGCCCTTCAGAGTTGTCCCCAGTCACTCACTGATGTTCTTTACCTTGGGAAGGAGACATGACTGGGCAAGGTGATCCTCTTCAGTCAAGGACAGTTCTGGAAGACGGATGGGAACTGTCAGGGTGGCAGCATTCCCAGCAGCTGAGGGAATAAGTCCTTCATTGTAAAGAGAGAACTGGTCTGTGCGTCTAATGCATTTATCAAACTATGTTGATGGTCATCACGGCTTCAAGCAGATGAGCGTGAGCTTGGCTCTGAGTGGACTGGCCAAAGCATCAGCCAGCAGAGCCAGGTCTTGGCTCAGCCCCCACCTGGGTCAGTTGATTTGGGTGAACCCTTAATATCATGGAAAAATTTGGACATCCTTTCTGAGGTGAGAGTCTCACTTTGATCAACTTCCCGAAGGGGTCTATGAGCCCAGTTTTTTGGAACCATCACTTTAGGGTCACATTCCAAGTGCAAAAGGGGGTTTCCTTTCCCTCCCCATTCTACAGTCTGCCTCTCCCCAGCTGTACATGTCTGGGAAGCCCCTCTAGACCTCTCGAATCCCTTCCTCTAACCCCCGTCCTCCAATCCTGTAACCGTCGTACCAGTCCTAACATGGGCTCTGGTGTTAAACATTTGGATTTAAACTCTACCCTTGCTGCTCACCATCTGCATAACCTTGAGCAAGTTTTCTGACCTCTGTGAGCCTTACCTTCCTCACCAATAGAATGGGAATAATTACACTTACTCCACAGCTACATTCTGAAGATGGCTCAAATGAGATGGTTTAGGGGAGTGCCCTGCACAGTGCGTAGAACAGAGTAGGTACTTCATAACAAAATCATTATTTTCTTTCTGTGATTTGATGAGACTTTCGCCATTCTTGTCTGCCTTTCCTAGCACTTCTGAGCCTCAGCGGTTGATGCCTCAAACCCAGGCTGGTTCCAATCTAAGGGCTCCCCTCACAGGGCTCATGGCTGGGTGTCTCCGTCTGTCCCTGCCATTCCTGGTCCCCACACAGAGGCTGGAGCCCTCAGCAGGTTCCCTACTCCTGAGGGAAACTCCTGATCAATAAGGACCCCAAGTTTCCTCTGAGGAAGTCTTAGGCATTCGAGCATAAAGGGTGTTCCCACCCTGGTCTCACAGCAAGGCTGGATGGTGGGCAGAGCAGGGACTGCATTCCTCCAGGCAAATCCAACTCCTGGAGGCCACAGAGTCAGCCCGTGGCCAAGCGAGATTCCTTCCTGGATGTCACAGTATAACGCTAAGAGGGAGGCTTGGGAGCCAGACTCCCTGCCTGGGTTCCAATCCTAGCCCTGCCCCTTGCTAGCTGGGGAAGCTTGGATAATTTAGCTCCATTTCTTTCTCAGTACCAACAGGCAAAATAGTAGTCGCTCTCTCATAGGCAGCCGTGGGGCTAACGTGTGTGTGTGTGTGTGTGTGTGTGTGTGTGTGTAGAACAGTGCCTGCTATTGTGTAAACGTGGCTGTCGTGTGCCTGGATCATGGATTGTACCGCATCTGCTCGGAATTGAGCGCCTGCCACCTCCTTTCCCACCATGTGAAGCATCACTCACCATATTCTCTGTGTCTCCTCAAAATGTGTTGGTATTTTCCAGGGGATTCACCTGAGGCCTTAGGCCCCATACCTGCTGGACTCTGAAAAATCTTACTTGCTTTGACTCCTATCTTGAAATATTTCCTCCTATGCCGCCTGCTTCCCACAACCTGTAAACAACAGGTCTCCTCACCCACCACCCTCCTCAGCTGCTACCGGGTGTCTTCATCCCTTCCTGTTGACCAGGAAACTTTGAAAACATACAAGGCCTGCGGCTCATTGCCTTCCAGCTTTCCCCTCTCCCAGCCACTCCTCAGCGCCAGCCCCCGCCGACCTGGGCTCCGCGGGTTCATTTCCCTGAAGCTGCTCTCGGTGGCCCAGCGTGGCCGCTTGTGTCCTTCCTCAGAGACCATTCTGAACTCAGGCTGGCACTGCTGATCCTCTCCCTCTCTAGCCCCTTCTCCCCTCTCCCTCCCCTTCTCCCTTCCCCTCTTCCTCCCCTCCTCTTCTCTCCCTGACCCCTCTCCCCGCTCCTCCCCATCCCTTTCCTTCCTCCCCTCACACTTTCCTGCCTAGGGGCCATTGCACTCTGTGTCCCACCCCCAGATTACCAGCCTTCTCCAGCTCTCTGGCTTCTGCCCAGTTTCTCTTCTTCCCCAACCCCCAGTCAGGGCATTGCTCTTAGAAATGTAGCTTTTTAGATGGTAGGTTGAGGTTTTTCACCAAATTTGGGGAATTTTTAGCCTTTATTCCTGAAAATATTCTTTTCTGCTCAATTCTCTACCCTCTTGCCTTCTTATCTTTTTTTATGTTAAATTACCTGATATTGTCCCATGGGGTCAGTGAGTCTGTTCATTTTTTTTTTCTTAAATCATTTTTCTCTGTGGTCTTCGGGTTGGATAATTTCTATTGATCTATTCTCAAGTACAATGACCCTTTTTTCTGCAGACGCCAATCAGGTGTTAAGTTTATCCAGTGAATTTTTTGCTTTAGATCTTCTAGCTTTCAGTTTTTAAATTTCCATTTGGATCTTTTCTATAGTTTTCATTCTTCCACTGAAAATTCTATGTCTGTTCATTAAACATACATATTTATGAAAGCTGTTTAAAAGTTCCTATCTACTAATTCTAATATTTCTGTAACTTAAGGACCTGTTTGTATTGGCTTACAATAAACTATTGCAGGTCTATTTTTCTGGTTACGGGTCATACTATCCTGCTTCTTCTCATGTCTAAAATGTTTTTTTTGTCATTGCGTGGTGGACGTTATGGAAGAGACATCGTAGGGAGTCTAGTTTGTGTTTTCTTTCTTTAAACGGTGTTGAGTTTGGGTAGACATTAAATTACAAGTGGATCATTTTGATCCTGGCAGGCTAGTTTTCTTCTTTGCTATGGTTTTTTTTTCTTGGCCTTAGAGTATGGCACTTACTCAAAGCCATGGTTAGTACGCGTAAAATCACTCCTGAATACTCAGAGGCCTTGCTGAGGTCTTCCTCCTTTTGGCTGGAATGGAACTCTGTCTCTAAGCGCTGCAACAGTAACTCTGTACAGCAGCCTTTCTCTGCTGGGCATTTATGGAGTATAGTAGCCCAGCACTCAGCCAGGCACCCATGGGAGCCCTTGGAGAAGCCACAGTCTTCTTTCAGCTTTAACAGCACTGTTATTTCTCATCGTTATGGAGTCTGGAAGTATAAGAGCAAGGTGTCTGTGTGTCCAAACTTCCTTTTCTTGTAAGGACACCAGTCAGATTGGATTAGGGGGCCACCCTCAGGGGCTCATTTTAATGTAATCACCTCTTTAAAGGGCCTATGTCTAAATACAGCCGGACACATTCTGAGGTACTGGGCGTTAGAGCTTCAACATGTGAATTTGGGGTGGGGACAGGAGACACAATTTGGCCCGTAACAGCTATCCTGCCTCTCAAATTTTGGCCACTTCAGCAGCCCAGGACTCTGATGTCTGCCATCTGGAAAGTGCCTGGGTAGAAATCTGAGGTAAATGTGGGCCTCACATCACATATTTCCTTTCTCTCAATAATCACAGTCCCGTGCTGTCTGTTACCCAATGACTGAAAACAGTCACTTCATATGTTTTGTTGTTCCAGTCAGGAGGGCAAGTCTAGTCCTCATGGCTGACAGCAAAAGTCCAGCATCACCTTTTAACCTCTCTGCCTCATGGCGTTGGTCAAAATTACTCATGAAGCCAAATAGACTTCCCTTACCCATGTTTAGGAGAGTCCGTGTTTCTTTCCCTCATCCACAGTCACGCTGTGGCTCTCAGCCGACAGCGGGTGTAGCTGGCTTTGCTCACCCAAGCATCCTTCTCCGGACTGCCTGGTCTCTGCACCCTGTAGGCCTGGGATGGGGATTGGGTGGCCCACACCTGCCCCTTCACCTTTCTCACTGCCTTTTTCTCCCTTGGTTTTATTCATTGCCCCAGGAAGAAGAAAACCAAATTTCCACAGGAAGCAGATTGGATGGGGCAACAGGCAGAAAGACAGAGAAAGGTGGGGACAGAGGAGGAAGACAGAGCCCTCCAAGGGAAGACAAGCAAGGAGGAAGGAAAAGAGCAGAAGAGGGGGGAGGGGAGGGAAAGGAAGCAGAGCAGGGAGCAGCGGTGGCTGGCTTTCCTTCTGGGCTTCACAAGGGCCTGTGCTTTGGGTCCTGAGTCCGGATACGATCTTTGCAGGGTCAGGATCACCACTTGCCATCCATTCTTCCAGGTGGTGCCATTGCTAGTGAAGAAGGCCTGAGGCAGGCTTATTCCTTGACTGTGGGAAGAAGGGGGTCGGGGGTAACTTTCCAGGGCCTGGCACACTGTAGTCCAGCAGCTGCCCCCCGAGTCAGGAGCCACAGCCCAGGAAACTGTGCGGTTCCCCAGAGGACTTCTCAGGAGCCCAGGATGAGGTCACAGTAGGTCAGGCAGGAACTGAAGGTGAGGCGGGCATAGGCCTTCCTCCTCTAGCCCTGCGCTGCCCCCTGACAGGCCTGGAAAACCTGCCCAAAGCCTCTGCTTCGCTGTCCCCAGGCTCCCTCCGGACCAGCTCTGCTGGCACTTGCTGAGAACCGCCTCCCAGCTCCTTGGACGTGCCCTTGCCCACAGTTCTGGGCCCCAGACCTTCTCTTCAGGCAAGACCAGTAGCACAACTCCATGAACCCCTCCTGGGGTGCAGTATGCTCCCCGCTGTGCCATTCATGTTGCTTCTCGCTCCCCCTAAGTTCAGAGGGTGATGCTTTCAGACCTGGTGTCCACTTTAAATGGGAGGAGAGTTCTCCCTGCAAACATAAATATCTGACCGTTGGGAAGGACTCTTTCTCCTTGAGGTAAGGTCCTGGAGGGCCCCTGGGAATTACGGCAGCTTTCAGATGTTGAGGCCCTCTGCTTGGAGTCCAAGTTCCCAGATACAGCGAGTTCAGATGGGTGGATGGGAGTGGGAGGTTGGATTTCTGTTAGCATCAGAAAGAAACAAATCAGGAAACTTTAAAGTTATTAATAAAATGAAATTCTATAAACTGTGGTACCTCCATTCATAACACCATTCAGGGTGTACAATGGTTATTTTTATCTAAATTATTTCCTGAACAAGAACAAGATTCAGATGTTAAACAACTGTTACTCTATTTACTGTCAATTTGTAGTTAATGAAACTATGAGAACAATGAGAACTTACAGTAGATCTGGAAAATATGATTACTGAGCTGATACAAAAGAATGCCCTGTAATTTAATGAGTAAAACTTGAATAAGAAATATTTCTATTTTAACATGAAAAAGGAAAATGTGAATACTAAGTGGAAAAAATTACAAGGCACAACATGTCACAAATCAAGAACTAGGAAGCTACAATGAAGAAAGAGATATCAAAGGTGATTCAGCAGGTGACGAAGTCACAATGCAAAATTGCCCAATGTTCACGAGTCCTATTACACAGGAATAGGTTAGATGAACATTGGAAGAGACCATCTAGCTTCCTGAGCTCTCTGGGAAGGGGGGGTCATCTGGGTAGTAACAGTGGTCACATGAAAACAGCCTTTCCTTCCTCCCTGCCTCCCTCCCTCCCTCCCTCTCTCCCTCTCTTCCTTCTTCCCTCCCTCCCTCTCTTTCTTCTGTGAACACTAGCTATGGCTGCTGGGTATACAGCAGCTAACAAAACAGACAAGATTTCTGTCCTCGTGGATTTACAGTCCAGGGGGACAGGCAGCCGTTAAACAAGCGAACAAAAAGCCACACTAATAAACATACATTTGCAAAAGGAGATTAAGTGCTGGGAAGATGTACAGGGTGCTATGCAACAGGCTAACAGAGTGGATTTGACTTGGGTGCTCAGGGAAGGTCTCTTTGGGGGAGTGATAACGAAATGAAGCCCCGTGCTGCAGGCTGAGTGGGAGGAATCCAGGTGGGGCGGGGAGGGTGGCATTCCTGGCGGAGGGGACAGCAAGGGCAAAGTTCCCGAGGTGAGCTGGGTATGTTCCAGAGCTGGAAGAATGCCAGATGGCTGGAGCGTCAGGAGGTCAGGAAAGATTGACGCTGGAGGAGCCCAGGGATCTAGGCAGGGGCAGGTGATCAGGCGTGGATTTAATTTTAAGCGTTGTAAGAACCATTTAAGGATTTTTTTTTTTAAGTAGGGGAGGGACATGAGCAGATTTGCGTTGTTTTAAAAAAATTATTGTGGCTGCAAAGGGCCAAGTGGGTATGGAGTGACCAGGAAGGAGGCTACTGTGGTACAAGTTTGCCGGTGAGGGCGGTGGTGGGGGGTCTTCCATGGAGCAGGGGCAGTAGAGTGGGAGGAGCAAGTGCGTGGGTTCAAAATACATGTAGAACTTTGAACTTGAGATATATTCAAAATGAGGGGTGAGGAAGTGGAGGTGCCTGAGGTGGCCCCTTGGACAGAGCAGCCAGGAGAAGGATGGAGGTTCCGCCCACTGAGGTGTCAGCACCCTCCTTTGTGTGTCTGAAACTCTCCTGTTTTACAAGTAAAAAGCATTAGTACTGGCCTTTGATAGAGGGGCAGTGAGACCCTCAAGGTCACCCTGCCAATTGGCAGAGCTGGGACTGGAACCCAGGGGCTCTGTCTGTGCCAGGTGTCACTGCTGGGCGGTGCCACCTGCGATCTTACCTGAGTTCCCCTGCTCCAGAGCTGGGGTATCCACATCCCTCCATCTCAGGACATCCCGCCCACCGCCCAGTCCAACCTGCCCTGCACAGCCTGGGCTCCCTCCTGGAATGGAGGTCCCGCAGCCCCAGCCCTGCTGCCTCCCCTCCACCCCGCCAGGGCTGCTGGGACAGTGCCAGGGAGGCCTCCACACAGGGCCTGGAGCCAGTGAGGGTGTCCACATGCGTGCCTCCCTTCCTCCTGCTTTGTTTCAACTCCGTGGGCAGCCTCCAGCTTCTATTTCTGCCTCCCTCTGTCCCTTCAGCCTTTCACAGATGGTCACTATCAAATCCTACCCCGTGGAAAGCAATCCTGTATGTGGTCCGTCTTCCACGTCTGTTTATGAAATGGGACTCATGTTGTATGTGGTCCCACTGCTTCGCTTTCCCCGTGTTTGCCCCCCTGTTCTCCCCTCTAGGGCCCCTCTCCCAGCCTCCCTGACGACCCGTGCACTGTTCTCTCCTGTCTGTTATATCCTCATAAATTTGCTGCATCCGTGCCCTCTTTCTGTCTTTCTAGGTCAGGTCCCCCCATTAACTCTCATCAGAATTGTTGCAAAGCCTCTAACTTCCCCCCACCCACCTACCCAAACACAGCTTCTCCCTCCTGCAGTCAATTTCACAAATATTTCCAGCTCAATAACCTTCAGAGGTTGCTCACTGCTTGGTGGAGGAACCCAACCTGGCACGAGAGGCCAAGCTTTGGCCGTAGACTCTCACCATTTCTCACTTCTCCCCTTCCTGCTCCTAGAAACCAGTGCCCCCACCCCCAGCAGGTTTCCACCTGGCGCCTCTGCTCTGCCAGTCTTTCTCTCTGCCTCCCAGTCCCAGAAGTTCAAACCCCTCCCACTTTGCCCAGTGCAGCTCTCACAAGGCGCCCCCATTCTCACCCCCACCCAGCCTGGAAGAGTCTCCCCCTCCTGGGCACCCATGAAGCACTTCTCCACACCCATCAAGGCCTACCTTGCCCGCCCTTGTTTGTGCTTTTGCCATTGGCAGAGGTGGTCCCAGGAGGGGGGTCGGGCGCCCTGGGGGGGATGATGAGCTTAGTGTAGGGTGGGTTTTGTCTGAGGGGCTTGGGGTGTCTAGGGGGCCATGTCTACACTTCCCTTCTAAGAAGGGGCTCCTGGAGGGCAGTGTCTCAGCATCCTCAGCACCTGGCAGAGGGCTTGGCATGTGGCAGGCACTCAGTTAACATCTGCCAAGTAAAGAACTGAGGGGGCAAATGAATGGGCCAGAGGAACATACTGTAGGAATTCAGGAACGGAGTTAAGGAATCCAAGGGAAATCCCATGAAGGAGGTGGAACGGATGGAGACTGGGTGGGGAGGTGTTCAGACAGGAAAAGGGGGAGGGTGATGGTGAAGATCACCTGGGAGACGGAGAGGAGAGAATCCTGGGGGAGGGAGGGCAGCCTCCTTGGGACAAGCAGAGGTCTGGGGCTGGGCTTGGAGGATGAAGGGGTCTGTCTGGGCAGACAATGTGCCAGGCAGAAGTGCTGGGGGGCAGAGCGACGTCCAGCCTCAGAGATGCTACATGGGTCCCTCACCCCTCCCATCAGCAGGGAGTAGCCTGAGGAAAGCATTTCTGAGAACCTGGTCCAGGAGCTGCAGCAGGAGAGGGCAGCTGAGGACCTCTTCCCGTGCGCCATCTCATTTGTCATGCTTTGCCAAATCCCAGGAGGGACATTGGGATGGTGAGCAGCTCGGCAAAGCACACAGCTTGTTACCAGAGGGGTGAGGGGCCCAGATCAGAAGAGCTGGGCCAATCCTGGTGGAGGAGGGGACTCAGGATGTCGGAATCAGAGAGGCTTTTAGAGGTAGAACCTGGGACAGACCAGAAATGGAGGTGCAGACGGGGAATCACATTGACTTGGGCGAGACCACGAAGGGCTGAGTGCAGAGGAAGAGGAGAGAAGGCACCAGAACTGCATCAGGGTCACTCTGGCACTGGGGGGTCGGCGAGATGGGGGGGCCAGCACTCGGAATGCAGAACCTCACAGGAGGGAAGGAGCAGCCCAGGGGGAGGAGGGGACAACGGGGAGCTGTGGGCTTGGAGCCCAGCGAGGGAAGGAGGCGTTTCCATGCGCACAGGGTGACCACCTGTGTCCAAGGCTGCTGACGGGTTGAGTTAGATGAGTTTTAAGAACGAACTACTGGATTTAGCAGCACGGACATCATGATGACCTTGACAGGAGTGTTTTGGGGACCAAAGTGACTGTAGGGGATTCAGAGGAGACTGGGACAGGGGCAAGTGGAGTAGCAAATAGACTTGAGTTTTGCTTGCAAGATGGGCAGCCGCTAGAGCCCTTTAGCTTGGTGGCCAGGGCTGGGTTCTTAACAGGGTGGGATGATGGGATGGGAGGACTGACCATTCAGGAGCAAGCGGGAGCATGCTGGCTTCTGTCCCTGAGGTGGCCAGAGGGGTGGGATCCAGGCACAGAGGAGGGGTGGGCCTTAGATCAGAGCAGGACTGTTCACTGCGGATCAGGAGGGGAAGAGGTCCAAGGGTGCAGGTGGGTGCAGGTGGGTGCATGAGGGTACAGGTGGGTGGGTGCATGTGGGTACAGGTGGTGGGTGCAGGAGGGCACAGGTGGGTGGGTGCAGGTGGGTACAGGTGGGTGGGTGCAGGTGGGTACAGGTTGGTGGGTGAATGTGTATACAGGTGGTGGGTGCAGGTGGGCACAGGTGGGTGGGTGCAGGTGGGTACAGGTTGGTGGGTGAATGTGTATACAGGTGGTGGGTGCAGGTGTGTACAGGTGGGTGGGTGCATGTGTGTACAGGTGGTGGGTGCAGGTGGGCACAGGTGGTGGGTGCAGGTGGGTACAGGTGGGTGGGTGCAGGTGTGTACAGGTGGTGGGTGCAGGTGGGCACAGGTGGGTGGGTGCATGTGGGTGCATGTGGGTACAGGTGGATGGGTGCAGGTGGGCACAGGTGGTGGGTGCAGGTGGGTATAGCTGTGCAGACTTGGTAGGAGGAGCACACAATATTTCCGTTTTACCCAGACACAGGATATGATGCCCACTTAGAGATGAAGAAAGTGAAGTGCAGAGAGGGCAGGTACCCACTTTTAGGCAGTGGAACTAGAACTTGGCCTGAGATTGAAAGGCAACAGAAACACCCCTAGCCAGGGCGTGGGAGAAAGCAAGAGTCGGGAGGGACAGCGGGCCTGTCAGCAGTGACCTAGGTTGTCTCAGCTCCCTCCCCGGAAGAAGGATGTTAACAGTACCTACTCTGTGAGGTCTGCGAGGAAAAGTGACCGTGCTGTGCTGGCTGCAGTGAGTGCAGCCATTGGCGGGAGGAGCCTTGGCAGAGGAGGCCGTGCTGATGCCAAAGAGCACAGGGGTTGGAGGGTGTGTGGGGGGGGGGGACACCCTGTGCAAGTGGGGAGGGGCCCGGCTTACACCCTGGTGGCCCTCACCAGCCGCACCTTGGAGTCCAGGCACCAAGGTCTGTGTGGCTGAGGACAAACCCACCAAGTGCACCTCCCCAGTGTCGTCCCCACGCTGGTTCTGGCCCAGGCTGCAGCCGGGAAAGAGGGGCAGGAGGGGTATGTGAGAAAGGAGTCCCAAGAGATCCCAAGGAACCATCCTGGCGGTATGACCGCAGCAGGACCCTGGCAGCCGCTGTGGGTGATTCTCCCCTCCTGCAGACCCTGAAGCAGGCAG